>NC_134312.1:217592680-219075180 GCF_964195595.1 Calonectris borealis
TTAGAGCGTGCATGTTACCCCTGGGTTCACGTATTTTACCACTGACAGCTAGAGGAGTAGGATGAAACTCCAGAAAATGCAAAATTGAAATCCTTTAGCCACTCACTGGAAATTTCAGCAGCCCTGTAGGGTGTGAGCTGTAAGATAAATTCATGCCAAGGCAGTTTTTTTTTGGAGGAGGCAATGAGGGCGAACACAGCGGCACGCATGGTTGCTGCAATATGACATAGAATCATAGGATGGTTTGCATTGGAAGGGACCTTTAAAGGTCATCTGGTCCAACCCCCCTGCCATGGGCAGGGACATCTTCCACTAGATCAGGTTGCTCAGAGCCCCGTCCAACCTGACCTGGAATGTTTCCAGGGATGGGGCATCTACCACCTCTCTGGGCAACCTGTGCCAGGGTTTCACCACCCTCCTTGTAAAACATTTCTTCCCTATATCTAGTCTGAATCTCCCCTCTTTTAGTTTACAACCATTCCCCCTCGTCCTGTCGCAACAGGCCCTGATAAAAAGTCTGTCCCCATCTTTCTTACAAGCCCCCTTTAAGCACTGAAAGACCACAATAAGGTCTCCCCGGAGCCTTCTCTTCTCCAGGCTGAACAACCCCAACTCTCTCAGCCTGTCCTCACAGCAGAGCTGTTCCACCCCCTGACCATTTTTGTGGCCTCCTCTGGACCCACTCCCACAGCTCCATGTCTATCCTGTGCTGAGGACCCCCGAGCTGGACGCAGCACTGCAGGGGGGGTCTCACCAGAGCAGAGCAGAGGGACAGAATCCCCCCCTCGCCCTGCTGGCCACGCTGCTTTGGATGCAGCCCAGGACACGGTTGGCCTTTGGGCTGCGGGCGCACATTGCCGGGTCATGTCCAGCTTTTCCTCCACCAGTGCCCCCAAGTCCTCCTCGGCAGGGCTGCTCTCCATCCCTTCATCCCCAGCCTGTATGGATACCGGGGGTTGACCGCGCGTTGCGGTGCCGTGCACGCTCCTAAGCGTGCAGCAAAGAGAGGAAACGTTTCAGGGAGCAGAGCGAGGCCTTCCTGCTTCAGATAAATTAATTGTGTACATACTGCCCGAGTAAACGGTGTGATGTAAATATTGATGCCTCATATGTGGTCTCGTAACTGGGGGGATGCATAAAGCCCTGACCCACAGGGAATGGCTTGTTTGATGCGAGCAGCGCGGTTTGGGGAAGATGGGGAGGATTCAGCCACATGAAAAAGAAGCTAAAAGCGACTTTGGGATTGAGGCTGGCGACTCCTTAAAAAAAAGAAGGACAAACCAAAACAAAACGGAACGGCAACGGAACGCCAAAAAAATAAAACCCCTAGCTCAGAAGTGGTATTTTAAAACTCAAATACACTTCAAAGTCTTCTGGGCATGGGGTCCCAGTGCGGCTCCCAGCCCTTGGTCCTTTTCTAAAGCACAGTCGAGCCTTTCTTTTGTGTTTGGAGAAAAAAAGTGACAAACCACGCTGTTTGGAGAGTGCTGGGGTTCGCTGCACCCCTGCTCGCCGCGACGCTGTTTGAAGGGCGCAAACTCCCCCGTGGCACGTGTGTGCGTGCGTGTGTGACAAACGAGAAACGCAATCAATTTTCAGACTGATTTCAGTAATTGCCCTTTGTAAAAACAGTCCCCTAGGGCTGTTACCTTTCGGGAACAGAGGAATTCCCTCGAGTGCATCAGCCGCCGGCATCAGCCGTGTTTTCACCATCAGCATCCTCCCTTTGGGGAGGATCCTCCCTTTGGGGAGGATGCGCCTCGTGTTTCTCGCTATCAGCCCCTTCCCTCGCCCCACATCCGTGTGCACTTCCTAGCAAAAATCAACCGCTCCAGCATCCAGTCTCATTTTGGGGTGAATCCAAGGAGATTGAGTTATTATTGCAATGATCGGCTTCACTCCCTATTAAAAACCTCACTCTGTTTAGTAACTACCGCTGGGCAAACGCTGTTGTATCCCCCTGGCTGTTAGATTTGCTCCGTGCAAGCTCAGGTAGATACATACCTGGCAGCAAAGCAGAGTTATACCTTCCTTTACAGAAACTAAAAGTTAATTTTCCGCCGGGGCGGAGGCTTTTCCAGCCCTTTAAATCACATCCACCCTTGTTTTGTCTCTCCCGCCTTTATCATTTCTTCAGCAAAACGTCCGTCTGTCCGTCCCCTCCAGCGAGGGTATCCAGCGAGCCGGGGGAAATAATCACCCGGCGGCAGCCCCTGCGAAATGAAGTCATGGGCTCTAGCTGGCCGGGGGTCCCCCTTCCCCACCTTCCCCCAATAATACGTTTTGTGATGTGGATTTCTGTCGACAGAGCGAGACGCCCGGCTCTCTCCTCCTGATGAACACGTCCCGCGAGGACAATGATGGAGTTCCTGCGAAATTTTTACCGCTGACCTTTTCTCCGCCGTGGAGCGGGAATGCGTCTCCGAGTGAAGGCTGGGGACAGCGGAGAGCATGTTATAGAGCTGGAAAATGTGACTCCGTCTTTGTGGAATGCCATTTTTTTCCCCCTTTTCCTTCCCTTTTCTTCTCCCCCCCCCCCCCTTTAGAAAAATGCAGTGCTGAAAACTTGAAAATTTAAGGCAAAAGATTGCTGTCTGCTCCCCCCACCCCTTCCCAGCTCCGTCTGAACAAGCAGCCAAGCTGTTAAATGCTTTTACCTGCTGTGTCCAAGTCAAAAGTTAAATAATGTGTGAACGAATGTGGAAGGAAAACAAAAGGCAGAGAGGGAGCGCGGGAGAGAGCCCCTCTTACAACAAGATAATTGTTACATTATGAGAAACAAATAACACGCTGCTCCTCTCCGGGTCTGTGTCCGTGACATCTTGACAGGTACATCTGAAGTTAATTACGTGCCTCTCGTTACGTTTTGCTCCACCGCTGGGGCCGGATCCTGCAAACACGCAGAGCATCGCGCCCTGGCAACCAGCGCTGGCTTTTCGGAGGTCAACGGGTTTGCAACGGGGTCGATTTGCTTTCCATGGGCCATCGCAGCTGCAAAAATGCCTTTGCCAAGAGGCTGGGATATCCCAACGGCTGTGCGTGGTGGGCTGGATGCTGGTGTTGTGGGACTTGCCTTTCACCCGTGCCCACAAAGAGAAGTCTATGGCTCCGGCCAACAGGAGGGAGGTATATTATTCTTACTAATTAAATAGTGCAGTCGCCACATCTTTTCTTCCCGGGACTTGTTTGCTGCTCCTTGACGCTGGAAAGCTTTTGCTGTCTAACCCGATGCATTCCCATTTGTATAGAGGTGCTGGTTTAACCCTGCACGTTTCCACGGTTGCTGAATCTCCTTCACCGCACCTCAAGTTTGGCGCTCCCTCCTTCTGCAAACCCTCCACCAGATCGCCCATCCCACCTCCATCCCCATGATGGGGTGTCCTGGGTGTCTATGAATTATTTTTAAGCACTAGTAGTTGGGCCAATGTGATAAATGAAAGGCATCTTTGTCCCATCTGGACATGGATTCATCTCACCTGCACCAGCGAAGATGTCTTTGGTTGCCCTGAGCTGCCTCAGTATTTGATGGAGAGTTTCTTGAGGAGCAGTTCATCTGTCTTCTCCCATGGCTGCATTTAGGAGAAGAGGTGTATCAAAGTGTCCCTCTCTCTGTGTTGACTATAAGGGAAGCTGGACGTGACTACCTCGAATGGAGGGGACATGTTGAAGAATGCGTTTGGTCAGATGTCTCCTGTCCCATGCGTAGAAATGTGTGGTGCACTCATTAAGGATGCTAATTTAGTCCCCCCTTTGTTTTAATATTGCTTTTATTGTGGTTCACATTCAAAGAGATGAGGAATTTGATGAGTGGAGGGGTTTTCCTTCAAACTCTTCCCCCAGACCTGCATTTTTCACGCTGGATCTGCGTTTCTTAAAGGGAGGGAGCAAAAAGAGAAGACTGTACGTGCATGGTACAAAAGGGGCAACATCTCTTCCCCTGCCCACGTTAGGTGGGAAGAGCCCAGGACCGCCCAGGCTGACCCAGCAAAGTGGATTTGTCTGCATTGCTGACCAGGGGACCACCAGAAGATGGGCTTGAGTCCATCCGAATGGTCCACACCGCTCACCCTTTGCCCCATGTCCAGCCTAAGATGAGCTTACTCAAGAGTCCTCATGATCAGGAGGTGTGAGTCTGAACCTGTTTTGGCCCCTTCTGTCCCATGCATAGACCTATAGCACTATCCCAGCAGGCTTCACACCCTCAAGCATTGGTTTCATGCTAGAAAACACCACTCCGGTGGTCTGCAGCACAGCCCGCATATTATTTCAGACAGTTTAACTTGGCCAAAAAACACAAAACTGTTGTTATGTCTTGGGGCCAGAGGGGCAACACATGAGCTGGGGGAAAGCGGCACCGGGTGTGGTGTAGGGGGGATGTGCTCCAGACAGGGACAGCCCTGAGCAGTGTGGACACCCACCGGTCCATACCCCTTGGCCTCAGGGCAGGGACACTCACTAGTCCTCTGTTATTTGGCAGTATAGACATGACCTATGAATCCCACCGCTAAGAGCTTCTGTGTCTCTTTACATGACCTTCATCTACATGACCTTCATCTATACCCCAACATTAACCACAGCTCCTTGGGCGAAGATTTCTGGCTATGTCCTCATCACCAGGCTATGCAGAGTGAAAAAGTGCCGAAGACTTGATATCCACAGTTCAAAGAGGGTTTTTTTTTGACTAGCTATAGCCTGGTCTCGTGGACCCACTCTTGGTCAATGTGTGGTAGGTGCTTCCCTGGAGCAGGTCTTCTGGTTTGGGTTTGTTGTAAACTGAAACATCAATGCAGATACACGCCCTCCCCTTGGACAGATGCAATGGTGAGGAAGACCATGAAAAGCTTTTCCTCCGCCCAAGTCCATGTTCTTTGACTTTTGCTTCAACTTTGAAGTTCAAATAAAACCAAAAACTTGAAAGAAAACCAAAGCCTCCCAGAGGCAGCTTCACCCTCGCAGCCGTAACGAGACCACAGGCTGTTTGCTGGGGGCTGGCATACCTTGACCTGCTCTTTCACAGATGCTCAGCAGAGTCTCACCTCCATCTCAAGCCCCAAGTCCAGATGATCTTCATCTGCCCAGGGTTTTACTTTTTATTTGCACCGCTCTAATAATGACGTTACTATTCCCCTGGGCATCTTCATCAATACAAATGAACGTCTCCTGTGTCTTTTTCTCTGAGGATGCGTTTTGATGGGTTCCTTCAGCTATTACTTTAAGGTACATTATGGATTTACTATGATGAGTGCTTTCTGACTTTCTAACTTGGTTGGAAAACTCCCACAAAGAAAATAATCGCAAATAAATAAGCATTGCCACACACTCCACAACAAATTTACGACCTGGATACCCTCAAGACTTCTAAGTAAAGACCACATGTATTTTTTTTTCAAACATTTTATTTGGCAGGTGTTCCTGGAAGACCAGGGCTCAGCGGTGGGGTTGGGAACTGACTGAACAAGACCCCTAGCCATGCTTATGAGATTGCAAGCATTTTTAAGGCTCTTGGAGAAAACACCAAACAAAGTAGTTTGAAATTAGGTTGAAGGTACTTTCTCAAGATTTTTTTTTTCCCCAGAGGCAAAATATATCACACAAGACTCTTGTCTTTCAATCGCTCACAGATAGGTGAAGGTAATTCATTTGATGTTCACTCCTCTGAGGAGACCTGCCTCTAGCCTACCATGCATTTTTAATATTAGTCCTAAAAACATTCCAGGTACAGTCCTAGATGCTGGAGGGATTTCAGAAATGCTTTTGTGCTGCATGCCAAAATGCTAAAAGCAGGGCTAGATTGTGTCATCAGTTTTCAATCAAGCCTCTCTGTGCCTCTTTTTGTAAGTTGCTAAAAAAGTTACACATAAAATGGTGAGCAAAGACTTTCCATATAGCTTAAAAAATGAGGTTCCTCATCGCAACTGCTGTAGGTGGTTTGGGGGGTTCTGCTGAAGGACCTGGTCCTGTCTGGGTTCATATGGCAGTGGCAAGAAGAAGGGAATACTTTTGCTTGGCTTAGTTTGCACATTTGCTCTGTTTTGCACCAAATTTGATCATCATATTTTACAATTCCATCCTAAGCAGGAAATCTAGACTATGGATCAGTGGCTGCCCTAATTTTTATTGGCAAATCATGATCTTTATTGGTGGAATTATGAGCTAGCTGGACTTTACAGTCTTTGTGTAATGAAGCCAATATATTACTACCAGTGTGATGTTTTAAACTTAATGCAGCAAAGAACAAAGGTAGCTTTCTTCTTGCTTTCCTTCTTTCTCTTTCTCTCCTTCTCTCCTCTCTCTTGCTTTCTTTCCTTCTTTCCTCCTTTCCTTCTTTCTCTTGTTCTCCCTCCTTCCTTCCTTCCTTCCTTCCTTCCTTCCTTCCTTCCTTCCTTCCTTCCTTCCTTCCTTCCTTCCTTCTGTATTGACAGTAGGTCGGTCACTCCAACATGGACACAGTTACTTTGTCAAAAGAGCTTCGTATTAGAAGAAAAGAACGAATACTAGCAAGATAAAGTATTTTTGCTGGTGCAGCTGTGGTGAGAACTGCATCTCTACCCAGCTTGGTCCCACTGGTATGTGTCCTGGTTTCGGCTGGGATAGAGTTAATTTTCTTCCCAGTAGCTGGTATAGTGCTGTGGTTTGGATTTAGTACGAGAATAATATTGATAAGACACTGATGTTTAGTTGTTGCTAAGTAGTGCTTGCGCTAGTCGAGGACTTTTCAGCTTCCCATGCTCTGCCAGGTGCACAAGAAGCTGGGAGGGAGAACAGCCAGGACAGCTGACCCAAACTGGCCAACGGGGTATTCTATACCATATGACGTCATGCTCAGTACATAAACTGGGGGTTGGTCGGGGAGGAGCAATGGCTGCTTGGGGACGGGCTGGGCATCAGTTGGCAGATGGTGAGCAACTGCATTGTGCATCACTCATTTTGTATATTTTACCATTATTATTATTATTTTCCCTTCCTTTTCTGTTCTATTAAACTGTCTTTATCTCAATCCACGAATTTTACTTTTTTTCGAATTCTCTCCCTCATCCCACTGAGGGGGAGGGAGGGAGGGAGCGAGCGGCTGTGCAGTGTTTGGCTGCCTGCCGGGTTAAACCACAGCAATATGTGAGATGGAGCCCTAAATCCAGAGATCACAGATACAAAAGTCACTCTGGACTTTTCTGTTCTGTTTTTTCTAAACCGGAGGTCCACATTTCCAAAAGCATCCTTCAGCACTGGTGATTGTGCTAGTCCAAAATGGCAAGGGCTTATTCAAATCCCCTGCAGAGCAGTGTTTGGTAGGGACGGCACTGTCCATCACCTTGGGAGGAAGCAGAGCTGGCTGGATTAGACACCCACCTCCAGGAAGGCTGAAGAAGGGTGAGACAAATCAAACTTCTTGTGGTTATGGTTGGGTGATACCAACCATCACATGAAATACAGCAGCTCCCAACCAAAATGCTGCCTCTGACCTCAGCTCCAGGGCTCCCAGTTGCCCTTTGGAGAATCCTCTCTCCTTCCACTGACTATGGAAGATCCAAAGGATCTCAGACAATTACTATAAGCGCTTAAAATTATCCAGCGTGAATAACCTCCCGCCCTACGCCGTCCCCCAGGCTCTGCCCCAAAGAGCTGGAATCAGGACAGGAAGGTCAAGGAGAGGAATAGGGACATGGGGTGAAATCATGGGCTTGGCAACACCCCCCGGTCACTGCTGGAGCAGGGACTGCAGTCCCAGCATCTCCATTTCTAAACGAGGATCAAACCCACCAAATTGCTCAGCAGTGATAAGCTCCAGCAGGACTTTGTGTTTCATTTCCAAAAAGTAAAAAAAAAAAAAAAAGCAAACCACCAGCCCTTTTTTTGGTTTGGGTTTTTTTTTCCAGGCTGGGAGGTGGGAAGGATGTGAAGGATCAGGTCCTTGGTGCTGCTGGAGGTGGTGCCGGAGCCAGAGGAGCACATCTGGCTTCTCAGATCCTGGGCTGGGTTGGCAGCATGAGCAGCAAGAAAGAGCCATCCTTTATTTGTAAACCGTGCAAAGTTACAACGGTGTCACCGTAGCACAATAAACATCGAGTCCCACGATGCCGGTTTTACAGCCTCCATCCAGACCAAAGCCTTGCTTTAATATTGCGTGCACATAATCTTCAGTTTGTAACATTTACTTAATTCTTTATTGTTCAAAACCCCAGAGGAAGGCGAGGCTAGTCCTAACCTCTTTTGGATCGCAGTTCTGAGCTATTAATCTGTCATGTCAGCATATTTTATTAATACTGTTTTCCTGCGGACGATAGGTAGAATACATCATAAGTCACTTACCATCTGTGTAAGTGTGTTGTAAAGTATCTTTCTTCCATAGATTATTGCTTTGATAGATTAGGGGCTTGTACAGCCATGATACCTCATCCCATCAATTTTAAGCTCCCAGGAGAGCCCTGAGGGTTGAAGTATCTGATCAATGCGAAAGTCTTTAACGGCATCTCACTGTGCCCTCGCAGGCTAGGAAAGTGCTGTTACACCCACTTTCCAGATGAGGACATGGTGTCCCGGTTTTATGGTGCATTGCTTTAATTAAGAGCATTTTCTCCTGCTCCATCCCTAGGCAATGGGAAGAGATAAGTAGGTCTAGAGGGGAACAGCCTCTTCTCCAGGCTGAACTGGGGATGTATCTGGGACTGGAAGTTTTCCTAGAGGTGTCTTGTAGCATCCCAGCCACCGAGCCGTCTGCTCTGCTCTTTGGAGCTTGAACGTGTCTACACCACCAGCTCTTATGGGCAGAGCTGCATCAGTGCAGTGGATGACCTACAGACCATCCCAGAGCAGCAGCGTCCATGGGAGCAAAGCTCACCCACTGCTGTCGGAATCCACCTCTCGCCGTTTTAGCTGTATTTAAACCTGGGTGCTTAAGTATAAAGAATTGTGTTGAGATAAAAAATGAGAAAGAGGGAGGCACCACAACAGAAAGGGTTTATTTCCAGCCTAGAGAAGGTCTCTAAAGAAGGTGGGCTGAACTGGAAGTGTGCTTGCTCCATCTCACCATAACTGCAAGATAGTGTCACTCCCTTTCATTGCCCTTTTTTTTTCACATTTTACAGAGATGGGGAATCCGTGGGCAGCTGATACCTCAGCGGTTCCCATTCTGCCTTCCCTGACGCAATGTGTCCTGCTGGCGGCTATTTCCCCGCCCCCCCAGTAAATCCTTGTCCATGACGCAGCTGTGTCTGTGCTGTGCTCAGCTCTGTTGAGTCCTCGCCTTGGTTTCTCCTTAAGGAGAAGAGAAGAGCTTTCTGAGCTGGTGGTACATTTGAACCACTGAAAGGGTGAGTTTGGCCCCAGGAACCAGTGGTTTCTGGTGGGCTGGAGCTGCTGTCAAACCTGAAACCCACCTGAACTTGAGTGATCCTTTGGGGAAAATTCAGCCTTTCTGGAGGAGGGCTTGGAAAACAAGGGTTGATGAAAGGTCTGATTCAGCAAGATGTAGAGCAAGGGGGACAAGGTGCTTTTGAGTGGCATATGTCTGGTAAAACTTAATGAGTGTGGGTTTTTCTATAAAAATATGCATTAAATGCATTAAGAAATTCAGTGTGAAGAGCCCAGGAATAGATCAAACATGAGACACCCATGAGGATGGGGAATAAAGATGGTGATCAAAGGAATAATGCATATCAGCTGCAATCTGTAGTCCAAGAGATGCAGAGGAGACCATGGCAGATGGGATGTGGCTTTGCCCATCTGGATTTTCCCTGCACCTCGGTCCCAAAATACCCCAAACCAATGTGGACCCCTCCTTGCTGCCCCTGAGGACTTGTGTCCCACACCTTGGCATGCTCAGCACCCCAAAACCCTCATCTACTTGAAAGCAGTTCAGCATCCTCAGGGTTAAATCAGATTTGATATCCAACCAAGACCTGGCAGCTGAATTTCAGCCCAGCATGAGTTTTTACGATCAAATTATAGACCCCAGAAAAAGAAAAAAAATACTGAAAAAAAATCCAGTCCGAGGTTTATAATGGAAATCATGACAGAGCCATGATTGTAGTAGCAGGAACAGCATCACTGTAATACAGTCGTAAACTGGTACCGTCCTGCAGGGTATTATAAAAGGAGAAAAAGGCGTCTAAAGAGCACTTGGTACCTCCAAAAGGTCTGAGGAGGTGGGTGACATGACTGGATGGGAAAAGGGCTGCTTGCCAAGATGAACTTTAAAGGCTTAAATCTCCTCCCCGGTGCAAAATGGCATCCACCGTGTCTCCACGGCCCCGTGTCGAGGGAGGTGAGATGCTGAACCGGCCCTTCTGCGGGGCTCCTGCCAGCTCCTTGCACCCCTGAGACAGGGAAAATTAAACATATCCATTTCCAGGATGGACGGCTGTCTATATGTGGGTAACTCAAATTATATTGGGCAAAGCAATGCTGGATTGCAGCGGTTTTTCACGATGTGAGTCTAACAAGGTGGAGGCGCAGCCTTTTCCAACATTTAAGTAGAAAAAAAGTAATAAAGCTTCTGGATCTCATCTTTATTATTATCTGGCCATAAAGGGAGGCAAAGCATTTGTGAGCTGCTTGCAAATCCCAGCTCTAGATCCTGGGTTTGCAACGAGTTTGGTCCATCCTCTCCAGGACCTCTTAAAAAGACGGAGCAGAAATGATATTTGGCTCCGGCAGAAAGTGAAAGCCGAGAATGATACAATAAAGAAACAATGGTCACGTTTTATTGCCTTACTCACCCATGGTTTCTTGAGTATGACTTATGGAAGCTTTGATTTACGCTGGTGCAGGCTTTATCTGCTGCTGTCTTGGCCAGCTCATTCTTAATACCAAGACCTATGGGCCTCTGCTGACTTTCTTGGTTAAATAAATTAAAGCAAATATAAACGTTAATGGAAGCCACTTTATTTATGGCTAGATTGGAGCACTGTCTCTTACACCATGGGTCCAATCCAAAATCCATTAATCCAAAGCCTACCGACATCCCTGCATCAGGCCCTATCTTTGGGCTTTTCCTTCTCACTATGAAAGGGGCAGCTAAAAACCAATTTTAAATGAGATGACATTATCCCGCGAAAGCCGTTCTGCACAGAACTTTCAAGCCTTGGCACCTCTGGGGAGGCAGAGCATTCGGGATACTTTAGTGGCTGTTGTTTGAAGGCTAAAGATATTCCTCCCGCAGCAATGCCTCCGCCCCCCTTTCCTCTCCATGCCAACCATCCCACCCTCTAAATATCTCCTCATGAAACGTTTTGCAATGCATCACGCTTTGTTTGTGGCCAAACACATTTTTGGCTTTTCTGTATGATACAAAACCTACTTCCAGCACTTCAGACACTTTCTCAGATTGTTCCTTGCCAAACCTTTCTTTTTTTTGGCCTGGTTGGATGAGGAGAGCTTTCTGCTGCTTTTATTATTATTGTTGTTGTTTTATTATTATTGTTTATTCAGAGATGCTTTCTGCCACATGTACTTGGATGACTGCTGGCTTGCCATTCCAGTGTCTGCCTTAATGCATTCTGGTATGCTCCTTCTCCTCGCCCCTATATTTCACCTTCAAAAAAAACCCCAACCACCACAAAAGCAAGAAAAAAAACCAACACCCCAACAACCGAAGAACAGTTGCGTGCTCTTTTTGTGCTGAAGAGAAGATCAGAAGAAAGGGGCAGCACAAAACGGTAAAAAAAGTGGAAAAGTATGGGAGTTGTCCCGCAAAGTATTAGGATGAGTCAGTAATTGAAGCTGTTGTGTTTCCAGATAGAAGTAGCAAGTTCTGGGTTATTCTCGTAGCATAAAACCTTACTGTTATCACGGCCGTGGGAGGGATAAAAGGAGCAGTGAGAAGGAGGATCAGCTCCTCAGTGAATATGAATTATTATAGTTTATCGAGGCTGTGGCTTTTCACATCTGAGCGTGTCCTGTTGATATTCATAGAGCTTTTCCACCGAGTCAAGTGGGGACTGGATTCAGAGGCTGAAAGGCAAGAAGAAAGAAGTCAGACCTCCAGCATGGAGAGGGACGGGGAATCTACCCAAAGTGGTTACAGCATCAAGCCCCCGACCTCTGTGTGAGCACAAGTGCATCCTTTGGGATGGCATCCAGACTTGATGGGTTTATAGACAGCGTGGTCCTTCCCAGCTGTGACTATCAAAGCACATGCACACCCAGACGTGGTATCCGTGGCTCTGCAGGATTAGGAAGCTGCCAATCTAACAGATCGGGATAATTCCAGGAGGCCTGATGCCTTTGTATCCGTGTTTAAAAATAAAGAATACTATTTTTATTGCAGCAGGGGTATTTGGGAGCCCTGGCTTGCTTTGTGCCAGGCAACTTGTGTGCACGTAGTAAGAAGGATTTTGTACCCATGACAGTCTGCTGTCCCCAGGAGAAGGATGGGAGAGGAGACGAGAGCAGTGAAACTGCACACAAACAAGTGGAGAATTGGAGAAGTCCTAAATTAACCCACCCATTTCTCTCCGACATCTGTCATCCCAAACATTTCAGAGACAACATGCCAACACTGACTCTCGGTACCACCTCCACACCACCACGTGCCTCCAGCAGCTAAACTGGCGGCGGCTTGGTGAACCTCATGGGTTGTTGAAGGGGGTTCTACCAAGCTGGTGTACCACGGTCCTGTAGCCCAGTCTACAGGACAGATTTGGGGGCTGCTTGCAGTTTGGTTGCTCTATTTCTAAATGAATTTAGCATAACAACCCTCACTTCCAGGGAAAATGGCGTGTTAGGCAGGTGGGGTGGAGTGGGATGTCCCCTGTAGGACACAGGCTCCCAAGCCTCTGTGAGCTGATGAAGCAGCACTATAATCCCAGCTAGGTCATGCCAGCACGGCCACCCTCTGCCAGGCACATCCTCTAGAGGCATCCAGAATTCTCCTTAGACCCATCTGACAGGGCTTGGTGAGGACCAGGGATGGAGATGGGATCAGAAGAGGGGATTTTGCATGCTGTCTTCAGACTTCTGTGGCTGCTCCGCATGCAGCTCAGCATGGGAGAAGTCTGCTGGTATTTTGCCTTCTTTTTTCATGCACGTCAGCACTGGTGGGCTGCAGGGATGTGCCCAGGTAAGGTGGCTTAAAAAAGACCCCATTTCTCTTCCCCATTACCTCACCTTAATGAATTCGCTATAATCATCCTGCCAAGCCCTCGACTTTTTGAGCAGAGACAAATGGCTTTCAAATCTGCCTTGCATTTTGCTGAGGAGAGAACGAGCTTCGTGAATATTTACCCTGCAGATTTCCTCAATTAAAATAGCTTCGTGAATATTTGTTCTGTAGATTCCATCCAATTAAGTGAATAAGCGATACGTAACAGCCTATGTTTTCCAAGAGCGGGACGGTGTCCAAGCGATAGCGCAGCAATGCTACGAGGAGGGAAAAGGAACAAATGCCTGCTTGTGTTTTTATGCCATCCTATAATTAACCCCTGGCTGGAATAAAATTCAAGTAACTCAGTGCTAAGTCAGGCCCTGAATCCATACTACAACCTCAAAAGTGCTATACCTTGCTCAGCACCTATTTCACAAAGTTTTTATAACGGACATATTTCATCATGGAAGAGGAACCAAAGCCTGTATCAGGTGTTTGTAGGTAAAACTGAACCATCAAGGTGGAATCGGAGAGAAATCACGTCAGGATCAGAGAGAAATCACTCAGGAAAAAAAAATCACTGCTGTCAACAAAAAGGATTCATCTCCAATGTTTTCCTGGCAGTTTTAGATAAGAACAAAACAACCAAGCCTGTGTGTTTCTGGGAAAGGATGAAGGGTTTTCATAGCATCCCCTTGAAGACCATTCTTTAAAAAAAACAACTGGAAGGGAAGATAACTGTCGTGGTTTAACCCCAACTGGCCACTGAGCCCCACACAGCCGCTCGCTCACCCCCCCCGCCGGGTGGGATGGGGGAAAGAATCAGAGGGGTAAAAGTGAGAAAAACTCGCGGGTTGAGATAAAGACAGTTTAATAGGGAAAGCAAAATCCGTGCACGCAAGCAAAGCAGAACAAGGAATTCATTCACCACTTCCCATCGGCAGGCAGGGGTTCAGCCATCTCCAGGAAAGCAGGGCTCCATCACGTGTAACGGTGACTTGGGAAGACAAACGCCATCACTCCGAACGCCCCCCCTCCTTCTTCTTCACCCAGCCTTATATGCTGAGCATGACGTCATATGGTATGGAATAGCCTATTGGCCAGCTGGGCCAGCCGTCCTGGCCACGCTCCCTCCCAGCCCCCTGCACATCTGGCAGGGCATGGGAAGATGAAAAGTCCTTGACTAGCGTAAACAATACCTAGCAACAACCAAAACATCAGCGTGTCATCAACATTATTCTCACACTACATCCAAAACACAGCACTATACCAGTTAATAGGAAGAAAATCAACGCCATCCCAGCCAAAACCAGGACAATAACTCAAACTGGATGTCTTAAGAATGTCTTAAGAATGTCTTAAAGGATGCCTAAGAAAATCAGAGACCAGGTTTTGGGAAGCTGGGCTCCCAGCAGAGCAAACAGATGAGCAACTCTGGGTGCTCATAGCTGTGACCCAGCCGGGCAGGTTTTCAGGAGAAACTAACACCAAGAGTTGAGAGAAGAGCCATGTATTAGCAGGGACTAAATGGGATGTGGATGCTTGAAAATTAGACCCCACCTGAGCTGTCCAGAGCAGCTTCAAATTTACGTCTCTAAGCCAGGGAAGGGGTGAGTGAGGTGGATGTATGAAATGACTCCTGTGAAATGCAAGGAAGTTTTTAGGTAAAAATATAAAAGCCTGGTGTTACCTATGGTTTATGATTACATAGAGCAGAGTGTGTCTGGGAGAGGTTTTCCTTGTCCAAATGGTTCCAGACTGAGTTTCAAAACACGGTACCTTGTCTGGTACCTTGCCAGCTCTTGTCAAGTTAGGTCATAAGGTGATTATGCCATTAATCTCCTTGCTGTCTCCAATCTTCATCAAAAAGCAGCTTTTTCTCACAGTTGCAAATAGAAATACTTGGCTAAGATGGGGCACTGTGGGTTGCTTTGGGATGCTTCCCCAGTCTGAGGGTTGTACGTTCTCCACTCAAGGCCATGGATTGCAACTAACCAAGGTGACCCATGTCCCATCTTGCTTTGTTTTGCCTTGTCTGAAAATCTGTGCTTTCAGCAGAGCAAGTCGTGTCTGGAGCTTCAGAAATGTTCAGCCCCTTTGGTCACAGCTGGGTTTGCAGAGGTGCTCAGGTCCCACTTAGGCAACAGAAATCCTGTTTTTGAAGGATGTTCACACAAACAGCACTGGAATATCTGCCCAGGAGATGTGGCAGCAGGGATGGCTGCCTTGAGCCCTGCAAAAAGTCCACCTTCTTTTCTGCAAATCAATCTTGTCTGAAAACCTCTCCAAAAGCCCTTTGGATAACCTGGCCCTAATGCTGCCTTGCATGAGATGGTCCCAAGACCCACTGAGTCAGAGCAAAACCTGGCACAGCTCTCTCCTGGTCCCTGCTTCCCATCGCAGAGTCAGAATGAATGTTGGGATCAGGGACTAGATTAAAAATGGGCAGAAATAGGGATGTCTAACAAATGTCTTGCTCACAGATGAAGTGTTTTTACTCTCAGCCAGCATTTGCAAAGCCGGGACCACAATGGCAGACGCTCCCCTGAATATTTTACATTATTCCTCCTATTCCAAAAAAGCTGTTCAGGCATTTTATCCTTTTCAGTTGGTCTCCATCTCTCCACTCTTGCAAATGACTGTTATTAATTATGCACCCACTGCTAAGCTCCCCTGCGAGGAGGATTCCAGCTCCGGCACCGCAGCAGAGGAAGGGTTACTGGACTTCTTCGAAGGGAAGAGAAAGCGCTACCCCACCCTGAAGGGATCACTGAGCTTTGGAGAGAGGAGCTGACAGCTGGTTTTTATTAGGATGGAGGCCTTTAAAAGGCAGTGTTGGGGTAGGGGTGGGACCTTTGGTCCGGAGGAGAAGCATGTTCTGCTGAGTCCATGGGCTGGAAGGTCGGGATTACGTGGTCTCCGGCCAAATGGCACAAGAGTCGAGAGGCTCTGCTTTGATTTTCCTCTGGCTGGTGATGGGAGCTGGGCTGGTGCAGTGGGACAAGAGTTGGCCTCTGCTGTGGCTTGGACTGGGCACGGACCGGGCACTCCTACAGCATAGGTGATGAGTGATGATATTAAAGACAAGGTGAGGGAGAAAAACACAACTGAAATTTAGGGAAAATGAGCTGTGGTTACAGCTCTGAATCCTGCCCCTTTACAGGCAGGTAAGCAGGATGTTAGTGCACAAAAATCTCTGTTATTTGAGGGCAGGGTAGGGGGAGAAAAGAGGCAGAATAAAGCAGAACTGTGAGGCTTCAGGCTTGCATTTCACCCTGGAAAATGCTATAATCTTCTGCAAAATGTCTGGTGGGGGAGAAATCTCAGGTTGCTGCAATCTTGCTGCTTTACAGGGGTGGCCTCGCACGCCAGAGGACGGACAAGCAGTGGCCTCATCCCCTTTTAAAGCTGTCCGTGCTATAGGTACAAGGGAGTTTGCATAGGGCCTCTGTAAGATCTGGCCTCCATCACCAGGGTTTGGACACTACAAGGAGAACCACAGAACTTTCACCTCCCTCTGACTGCACCTTCTTGGGACAAAAAACTCTTTTCTATGATTTGCCTTAGAGTTGCCACGTACCACCGAGGCGTAACCGGAGCTGCATCCCCTCCACGCACGTGGCGGTGTGGCTGTGGGGTGTGATGGACATTGCTCCTCTGCACCCCCATCCCTGCTCGGTCCCTGCCGAGGTGTATTCTTGTTTTAAAACCCTGACTGGCTTCAGAGCAACCTCATGTTAAAAAAAAAAAAAAATCCACGTATCAGAAGCTGTCTTCCTCTTCCCAGAGATGTGGCATTTCTCCCTGGATGCTGTACAGACCAGGACGGGCCGTATCCAGTCTTGTACCAATGTATTTACCCCTCAGGAGTATCAATGCTTGCTATGAGGCAGTCTAGAGAAAACGCTCCTTCAGTATATACCCTATTCTTGATTTAATTTGGAGGAACCTCAGTTACTGAGTCCTTACTTTTACATATGCTCCTGCTCTTCAGCATTTTGCAGAAGATTTTAGCATCAAACAGTCCTTGTTTGTTCTCCCTGAAGAAAAAGCATGTGGGTGAATATTCAAAACTCATCTGATAATAATTTGGCTTTTTTTTTCAGTAGGTGGAGGAGCCTTAAAAAAAAAGTCCTTATCAATGCTTGAAATTGAAACTTAGAGACCCAGTGAAAAACTTACATCTGCTTAAACTAGTAACTAAATAGGGTCAAGGACACAAACCTGGTCACTGACCTATCATTTATTATTAATCGGCGTTGCTCACCAAAATACCACTCACCAAAGTCTGGGCAGGCCTTGGGGGATTTAAGAGAGATGTTTCCCAATGCAGAGTGTGGATGTGGTCACCCTGTTTTGGGTAACGGAGCTTAGTTTTACATGCCAGTTGTGCATCGGGCCAGTAAATGGCCACTAGCCCAATATTTATATTTATAGCTGGAATCCGTGTTTGAAGATGGCCAGAATACTTGTATAAAATGGAGGAATGACATCCTGTTGCAGGGCATGCTGTCACATGCCCTGGCAGCTTCCAGCCACTGGTCCCAGCTAAATATTTAAAAAAAAAAAACAAAACAAAAAAACAACCCTCCAGAACATTTATAAAAGGCTCCTTTGACTGTCACATGCAGAACACACAGTCACGCTGGGTGAAGTGCTATCCCAACCCCTCTGCGGGTGTGATGGCTTTCATAGCTCATTCATAGCACACAGCATCTTGAAACTCACTGATAAAACCGTAATACCACACCCCACAGTATACATAACTGTGTCATATTAATAAATATTTGCAGAGTGCCATGACTTGGCACAGCGCTTTAGAGATTTTTTAAATAAAGGAGCATGGCCCCCTGCTCCAAGAGAGTTTACATTCGGGTCCCGGTTCTGCATATGTTTAATGTTATCCTGAGTCATCCATGGAGGGTCTTCTTCTCTTGCAGGGGGGTGGAAGAAGAAGAGAGGGTGAGGAGACACATGCATAAAAAGGAATGATAAATGATGCTCCCGAAGGCAGCATGGGTGGGCCTGGGGCATTAGTAACAGAATACGTCTTTTTTGCATCTATGTGGTTGGTTGAAATCCAGTTGAGCTCCTCAATGAATGGTATCCCTCTCTCAACGGCAGTGTCATGGTTTCTGTAGTGTGAGTCTGGTGAGGTCTGCAACAAAATTAGGACTTTTGCAAGGGGTCGCAGGACTCACTCCCTCTTGCTTCTGAGTTACATTTGAGGCCAGGGACAGATGTAGCTGCAGTCTGGGTGAAGGGAGTCTCACCTGTGCTGCCTACGGTTGCTTTGAAGACTGATATCTCATCACCGTAAGCTCTCCTGGTAAATCCTGCAAGGACTTGCTGGCAGATCTGGGGAGGGTTTCAAGTTTTGGAGGTTACCACACCTGCTGCAACAGATGACAACAAAGCCTTATTTTCCAGCCTGGTATCTTTCTGACATGCTAAAAAATTTCTTTATACCACCCAAAGGTATTTCTAAAGGTTAACAAGAAGATGATTTTCCAAACATTTCTTTGAGTCTAATAATTAGGTCAATTAGGAAATGCAATCCAGAGAATACTGTCCCACTGTCTCCACTTCTAATAATGGATGGTGTGGTGGGTTGACCTAGGCTGGACGCCAGATGCCCACCAAGCGGCTCTATCGCTCCCCTCCTCAGCAGGACAGGGGAGGGGGAGAAAATAAGATGGAAAAAACTTGTGGGTCAAGATAAAGGCAGTTTAATAAAGCAAAAGCAAAGGCCGCACGTGGAAGCAAAGGAAAACAAAAGATTTATTCTCTACTTCCCATCAGCAGGCGACGTCCAGCCACTTCCCGGGAAGCAGGGCTTCAGTACGTGTAGCGGTTGCTCTGGAAGACAAATGTCATAACAATGAATGCCCCCCCTCCTCCTCCTTTCTCTCAGCTTTTATTGCTGAGCAGACGTCATATGGTATGGAATATCCCTTTGGTCAGTTTGGGTCAGCTGTCCTGGCTATGTCCCCTCCCAAGATCTTGCCCACACCCAGTCTACTGGTGAGGGGGGGAAGTTAGAGAGACAGCCCCGATGCTGCCAAAGGTGTTATCAACACCTTTCTAGCTACCAGTACACAGCACAGCACTGTGAGGGCGGCTATGGGGAAAATTAACTCCATCTCAGCCCGACCCAATACAGATGGATACATCCATACCCTACGTAAAGACTGTGTCTTTGCAGGCTGCAATGCCAAAGAGGGTTGTTTGCTCAACAACCGCTTGCTTCCCATGGGGCTTAAATGCTTTTGAAAACTTCCAGCTCTGGTTTATTTATTGTCACACTGGTGTGACCAGTTCTCTTTTATGAAAACCGTGTGGAAAATGGTGAAACAGGTTGTCTTCTGCTGATGAAAATGGTAATAGCTTTGACCCACAGAAGCAGTAGGAAAGTTAATGATTGCTAAAATTCTAGATTTAGGCACTTGATTCAGCACTCGGATCCCATGAAATAAAATTCCATATGCACATTGAGGCAGCTCCCCACTCCCCAGGTGCCCAAAAAGCATCCATGCTTTGCCACCAGACCCACATCTGCATGCATGAGGAGCAGGAGACAAAGACCTGCAACATTTCGGCAATGGACGTCCCTGATTCAGCAAAGTACTTAGAGCACAACGTGTCACATAGAGATTAAAAGGATTTAAACATGTGCTGAAATATTTTGGCATACCAGGGCCTGGGGGCTTGTCTATGCACGAAATTGTCTCAGATTAAATGTTTGGGGTGGTTTTAAAGTTCCTAAAGCTCTTCCTGAATAACTCCCTATATGCATATGGTTAGTCCAGAGCATATTTATCCTATATCCTTTATGTATACATCCTTTCTCACTAGCTTTCTGGTTTCTTACTCTTTATCCCACCTTTTGACTTCTGTCTTCTATGTCCTTCTGTCCTGATGAACACCGTGGAGAAGCAGCTCTCATGAACACTACAAGGAGTAGATACTTGTGCTCCCAGTGCCATTTTTTTAATGATTCTCCAGCATGTTGTCCTGTTGTAAGAAACCTTAACAAACTGTTAGGGCTCAAGACAACCATGGAAACTGGGACCGTCTCCTTCTTTCCATATTCCTCCTCCACACCGTCGTTTTTGGCCATTCAACTCTCATCGACGATATTTAGACCATGAAGGTCTGGTGGTAGGACTTGCCTTGCTGTGTCGTGTTTGCACAGCTCCGAGCACAGCAGGTGCCTACTGCAAAATCATGAGTATTATAACTACCGCTACTTACTAGTTCTGCTCCTATTGATTAATAACAACTGCATTTTCCCAACAGCCCTTTAAAGATTAAGGTAATTTGGAAAAAGGCTATTTATACAGAAATCAGGGCATTTGCACAGCAAGCCGGACTGCAATAGATATTCCAGGCAATTTCCCCATGTAAATAAGTCCTCCTTGGAGAATCCTGACAAAACCTCCTCCTCGTAGGTACACGTTTCTGGGGGAAGTGGGGTGGGAGGCGGGCTGGGGAAATGGGAGTCTCGAGCAGTTTGAGCACTTATGGGCAACTGTCACACAAAGAAAAATGGACATACTGTGCAAAGCTGCTGGCAAAACTGGGTCTTAAACAAATAATATAGTGGCTTTGGGAATTTGGGATTGTGTATACAGGGTTCTTTGCAGTTCACATAGGAAAGCCCATTAGCGACCTGTGTATATGAACGCAATCTTTCCGGCACAGGGACACATACATAAAAATATTATCCTGTAAAAATAGCTGTTCCAAAAATAGACCTTTAGGAAATTTATTCTGAGTCTTTTGGTCCTGAGACTAAAGCATTTATTCTCTTCTTTCCTTTCACCTGAAACCCACAATCAAACCGAGTAAACAAAATCACACAGGTACTTTTGCAACCAGCACCCATTTGTTCATAATCCGTAGTTGACACAGATGTCTTAAATTCAGACTCATGAGGCTTGAGGTTGAGAAGCCAGTTGTGCTTTTCTTTCTTAAGGGTTTTTTTCTTAACCCTTTTTTTTTTTGCTTTTTCTTCTTTTTCTTCTTCTTGTTCCTTTTCTTTTCCTTTTCCTTTTCCTTTTATTTTCCTTTTCTTTTTATTTTTTCTTTTTCTTTTTCTTTTCTTCTTCTTTCTCTTTTTCTTTCTCTTTTTCTTTTTCTTCTCCTTTTCTTTTTTCTTTTTCTTTCTCTTTTTAATTTTCTTTTCCTTTTTCTCTTCTTCTTTTTCTTTTTATTTCTTTTATTCATTTTCTTTTTCTTTCTCTCTTTCTTTTTTCTTTTTCCTTCTCTTTCTCTTTTTCTTTCTTTTTTTCTTTCTTTCTTTTTCTTTTTCTTTTTCTTTTTCTTTTTCTTTTTCTTTTTCTTTTTCTTTTTCTTTTTCTTTTTCTTTTTCTTTTTCTTTTCCTTTTCCTTTTCCTTTTCCTTTTTCTTCTTTTTCTTTTTCTTGCAGGCTATCATCACGCCTCCATCCCTGATACTGGCGTCAAAGCAAAAATCAGATCTCAACATCTGAACTTTCCACAGATTAAAGACGGATCAAAGAAAAGGAGGCTGACAGCAGGACTCCGTGCGGCGGGACGTGCGCTTGCAGCCCGCGTTAGGACTGCCGGGCAGTGATTTCTTAGCCTCGCAGGAGAAGAAAATCCACCTGACAGCCCCGTGCATGAAAAGTATCTTTGTCCTTTAATTGGGAAGTCGATCGCGCAGCCCAGCAAGCGCTAATCACCCTCTGGAGAGGTAACGTTTAAAAGTTTCCGGTGAAAACACGAACTAGCTATTTTTGTTGCTAATCATTAACCGCTCATTAGAATAACGCCGTTAACAGTTGCAGCACCGACTCCAGCCAGGTCCCTGCCATCCCCGGGGGAGCTCTGCCGGGGGCGGGGGGGACGCGCTGGCCCAGCCCCGGCTCCCGCGGGGGATGTCCCAGGGAAGGAGGGGGGGATGCTGCCGGCGCGGAGCCCCGCGGAGCCCCGGCCCTGCCCGCGGGGGGATCCGCGGGGCGCGGAGCTCTCCTCGCGGAGCCCTTTGTTATGCTAATCCGGGCTGACATCACGCCGCATATCAAAGCCGAGGGGGCCGCATATAAGGCGGCTCCGCGGGCCGCCCCGCCAGAGCAGCCCCGGCCCCCGCGCAGCCCCGGCCCCGGCCCCGGCCCCGCCGCGCCCGCGCAGCCCGCGCAGAGGTAAGCGGCGGCGGAGGGGACCGGGGGGGTTGCGAGCTGCGGAAGGGGACAGTGTCCCGGCGGGAGCCCCCCGAAAGACCGAAGGTGCGAGGGCGGGGATGACCAAAAGCGGGGACCTGCGGGGAGAGGGGAGACCCAGGGGGGATGCGGGGAGAGGGGAGACCCGGGGGGATGCAGGGAGAGAGGAGGCTTGGAGGCTGCAAGGGACGGGGGGAGACCCGGAGAGGATGCAGGGAGGGGGGAGACCCGGGGGGGATGCAAGGGAGAGGGGAGACCCGGGGGGATGCAGGGAAAGGGGAGGCTTGGAGTCTGCAAGGGAGAGGGGAGACCCAGGGAAGATGCAGGGAGAGGGGAGACCCGGGGGGATGCAGGGAGAGAGGAGGCTTGGAGGCTGCATTAGAGACCTGAGACCTGCAGGAGAGAGGGGGGACCCAAGAACTGCAAAGGAGAAGGAGACCCAGAGGGTGTAGAGAGACCTAAGACCGATGCGCTGCAGGGGGGGCGTGGAGACCCAAGAACTGCAAGGGAGACTGGACACTCCGGGGGGCTGAAGTGAGAGGGGAGACCCGGGGGCTAAAAGGGAGAGGGGAGATGGAGGAGGGTATAGGGACACCTAAGATCCGGGGGCTGCAAGGGAGAGGGGAGACTCGGGGCTGCAAGCGTGAAGGGAGATGCAGGGGGCTGCAATGGAGAGAGGAGCCTGGGAGGCTGCCGAATAGCGGGGACACCCAGGGGCTGCAATGGAGAAGGGAGATGGAGAGGGCTGGAAGAGAGGGGGGATACCCAGCAGCTTCAAGAGAGAGGAGAGGCTGCATGGAGAGGGGAGACCTGGGGGCTGCAAGCAGCCCCACCACCCCCCTGTTCCCTGTCCCTGCTCCCCATCCTCACTGCAGATCATTTGGGGATGCATTACCCCTAAACCAGGCGACTGTGCTCCCAGGGAGAGCTGCAGGCTGGCAGCGGGGTCAGGTGGATGTCTTTCCTTCTTGGGTGGGAAAGTTGGAAAAACGTGAGATGGATACTCACACATTTATATATATAGTTCGTATTGCCTGTTCCCATCCCCGGACTCTCAGAGGTGTCAGATGGGAGCGTTTTCTGCGTGGAGGAGTGGGGCTGGCTGCAAACAGCCTTAGGGTGAAGAGAAAAGAGAGCTTTGAGTTAAAAACGACTCCAGTTTTTAGGAGTCCGCAGGCCACTTGCTGCTGGTTTGATCAGTGACCCAGAGCTCTCCAGAGCTGTAAACATCACGTCTGCCCCAAAGGGTCTCCCTCCCTCCCCTCCCCTTGCAAATTCCTCTTGCAAACGTAGCCTGTGCTGGACTGAGTGGAAAAAGGTGTTATTACCTCCCCAAATAACAGGGGGGGCGATTGCAGGCCAAGCTTGCAGCTCTTGGGGTGGGGATGGGGGGGTTAGAGCATTTCTGTTCCTCCCTGGGGGGCGGGGAAAAACCCAAAATGTGTGGGGTGCGGTTTTTTTTTTCTTTTTTTTTCTTTTTCCCCAAGGCAGGGGGCAAAGCAAATGATGATGTTGGCTGGTCAGGGTTAGCGAGAGGGTTTTAGATCATCTGAGACATTTTACACCCGACTCTGTGTTGTTCAGCAATTCACGGGAAGGAGATAAGGGGTCTGAAATATCTAAATGGACACTAAAAGGCATGGACAGGATTAAGGGTTGAAGGTTTCCAGTGTGCTCATGGAGATGTAGGAAGAAAAGAGCTTCTAAAGATGAAAAGATACAGAAATACCCTGAAACAAGAAGTATGCCTGGATGCTCGTGGGAGCACTGCCTTCAAGGGACACATCAAACCCAAATCCGAGCGGGCATTAAAGAAAAACAACCCGTGGCGATGAAATCCTGCCTCCCTTGTAGTCTGTTGGAGTTTTGTCTCGGACTTCAAGGGAGCCGGGAACTCGCCCCTAGAGGTTATTAAAATCCTTTATAATAACAGCACTTCTCTAGTAACCCTTTACACCAGGCGCTGGGGTTGGGATAGCCAAAAAGCAGCCTGAATGGAAAAATACGGTGCAGATGGTAGAGAAAACACCCAGAAATATTCCCTCCCCCCCTGACCCAGTTGCTCCCCAAATGGGGGTATCGAGGCAGAAAGCTGCAGCTGGGACAAATCCAGAGCTGGGGGTCAGGTGGGATGTGCTTTTCCCAGGGTAAGGGGTTCCCCGAAGCGATGCCGACTGCTCCAGCCATTCCTGCTCCCATCCCAAACCCTTTCGAAGGGGATGGCGTGGGGGGGATGCACGGTCACGGTTTGGGGATGCCAGCGTGGGCTGTGAGACTCCAGAGGTGCAATGTGGTGGGCAGATTTTTCTGTTTATTTTATTATTGGCTTTCTCGCGGGGTGGGAAACCACCGCAAAGACCACAACGAGCAGCCCGGAGCGGTGTCTGAAGTGAATAACTGAAGGGAAACCCATTTAATGCTATTAATACCGCTGCTAAAATAAGCAAGCCGTGCCCCGGAGACAGAGAGGACCCCTCTAAGAATTTAAGTCCTGCACCTGGTTTGTTTATTTGCTTGGACTGAAGAAGGGAAAAACAACAAAAAAAAAAACCAGGGGGGAGATCCTTGAGAGCTTTTGTCTCCTCCTGGCTGCTCCCGGAGACAGAAATGTGATTTTATGTTTACGAAGTTGCAGCCCTTTCCGTGAGCTCCAGGTGCCCGAGGACTTGGAAGAAGTGAGAGGCAGAGTTAATGAGGTGAGAAGGAAAGCAGAAGGGAAAGAGCAAAACACATTTGTTGTAACAGATCAGAGCGAAACATCTGCAGGGCATGGGCACCTGCGTGAAGTCGGGACATACAGTTTTTATAATTTGTCTTCTCTGCAGAAAAAGGGGGGGGGGGAGAAATCCAGAGAGAAGGAAGGGAGAGATGAATAGCTGAAGATTTGGGCTCGTCTAAAGATTTATCTTGGTTTTTTTCCTTCTTCCCGAGCAGTTACACAAACCTTTTGGAGAGGGGGAAAGAAAAAAAAGGTAGTGAAGCAGCGAATGAAGTCTTGCCATGTGCAGGGTTAAATGGAAACACACAATCAGACCATAACTCAGGGTGTAATTCAAGCCATACGGTTTGTCTGTCTGTTGACTCGAAAGGTTGTATCAAGGCTTGGCGAGGGAGGGGACTGAGAGGGGATAATCCAAACTTTTTCGTGATTCATAAACCACTCCTTTGCAATTTGGATAATAGATCTCTCTCTCGCGACGACTTGCTAAACTTCAGAGTTAACCGTAGCTCGTGCTCTTTCTTTCTCTCCTTTCAGGTTGTTCATCTCCAAGGAGGAGCAACACCCAAACTGCAGGGAAATACGTGGTGCAGAAAATTAGGAAGACTCCTTTTTTTCCTTGGGAGAAGCCGATTTCCTTCGGCAAGTGGGGGACGGTGGAGAAAATGAAGCCGAGTCCACGATTTTTCTTAGCTGCTTTTCTGTCTTTGATTCTGCAGACGGGGATTTGCTATGGGATAAAATGGATGTAAGTACCTGGTTATCTCTCTGCATTTTTAAAGTCTTTGTAGGCATTGCTGGTCTGTTACCCATTTTTGCAACTGCTATTTGAAGCACACTGTAAAACCATTTAAAGAGCAGCAAACGCTGCATTTCTCTGGGCATTCATTGATTTCAAGTGTGTGTTCTAGGGGCTTGTGCTAACAATATGTCTCCATCTTCTTTCCAAAATATGCATGATTTAGGCTCGCTTTTTCTTCTCCTCATTGATACCAAAGGAAAGGCACACACTTGAACGCTCACATGAGCCACTTAATGAAGTTTCTAGCGTTAGCTCCTGCCACGCTGGGAAATTCTCCCACCGGGACCGCTGGTTGTGCTGAGTAGGAGCTGAGAGCAGTAGGGACGGCAGCTAAGATAATGCCGCCAATCTCCAACCACAGGGGATGCTTAACAGATAACATGGGGTTTTTTGTGGACCTTTTAACCTTTGGATTTTGTGAAGGGTGTTAAAAATGAGGCGGGGGTTGGGGGGGGAGGAGGGTAGAGAAATACCAGGGACTGTGGTGGAGTCTGGATCGAGTTTCCTTGGAGGTAATGTCGCTGCAAACAAAGTGAAAACATCACTATCTCATTTCTTTGCTTAAGCAAGCAATCAATTAGTCGCTTACTGCAAAATAAACAAACAAGCCCCTCCGACACCCATCTGGTTTCATGTCCTTGATGAGTGATCTGTCTTTTCTACTCGGGTTTGAAGCTGTGCACAAAATAAATAAGGGGATGTGGGCTGGCCTCAAATGAGCATCTTCCGTAAAAGAAAAGGCGCAATAAAAGGCGATGCCAGGAAGAGTCTGTTGGGGAGGGTATAGTGCGTCGAGGGGAGGATCTTGGGGTTAGGTAGGGAAACCGAGACAAGAGGTTCTGGTTTTGTTCCTCCCTCTCTGCTATGTCTCATTCCCATTCCACTGTCCCAATCATTGTCATCTGAGGCTCTCCCCGTGCCACATTTTATAAAGGCTCTCTTAAATTTGGACATCTTCAAGTTAGATGTCTTGTTGGAGCCAGTGTTTTCACTGCCCTGCATGCAGTCATGGGAAACAGGACCTTCCGGATGGGGATTCACCCTCTCCAAAGACAGACATCCAACACAAATGTCAAGACATGTCCTCTGGAGATGCCATGGACTGCAGGGAGCTGGCTGAGACCACACATCCACCTTTTATACACGTAAAGAGAGGCAGGGTGAATCCCTCCATAGGGTCTTTAAATGTATGTGGTCAGGTGGGAGGAATAGTCACCTACTTTAGGGCATTAAAATGTGCTGTCTCCATAATCTAAGGACCACCTTGAAAGTAGAGGAGAGTCAGGATCTGATTTGCTGTTCACCATCTTGGCTTTACACCTTGTAGCAGTCACCACAGCTAAATTACATAGCCCAGCTATTTCTTTCTGCCGGCTTCCTCGGGTATTTAGGCTCTCAGCTCTGCATATATCCAGCACCTCGCACAAAGGTGGGCATCTCCTCTCTGTAGGACATTTAGCGATATGCCCATGGGCTGGCAGAGCCTGGACTCGTTTGCAACCTTTATTTCAAAATAAAGCTGTTTTGTGGCACCCTGATTCAGTAGGGTGCTTATGTACAGACCCAGAACTGAGTGGAGGGGCTCGCTTATATGTTTGGCATTAGGGTCCTGCTTAAGCAAGGTGCTAAATCCCCAGCAAAGAGCCTGGGTTCCTCTGAAGGGCAGAGGCGAGATGAGCTTCAGAGGGAACCTGATAGCACGTTGACAAGCCATAGACATGAAAAAAGGCTGGAAGGCAGGGCAAGGTCCCTAATAGCTTTGCTGGCAAAAGCAGCCTTTCGGCCGGTAAGTGGTTGAGCTGCGAGGGTTGCTTTTGGGGATGGGGTGGGGGGGAGGTAGTTGGAGGAAAGACGCTGTTGCCGCTCCTCCCCTTCCCAGCAGACACATCCCCCCTTATCGAAAAGCAAGTGGGGAAGATGAAAGCTGGGATTAAAGTGGCATCTGAAGCATGAACTGCATCCAGATGTGCCGCGGGGCTCCCCTCACACCTGTTTAAAACTTGGCAGAGACCTGCACTCCCTGTCCCAGGGCACTTTGCGCAACTGGGATGCTGCCAGCTGGGATTTCACAAAATTACGGTGGTTTTGTTGTTTTTCATTTGCAGTTTCTCCTCCTTTCCCCACCCTTGTTTTTCTACAGAAACACAGGCCAATTTCCCCCCCCCCCCCTTCCCCATCACTCTCTTTCCCCCGCTGCAGCGGTGCTGCCGTCCTTAGGGCTAGGGGACCATCCTTGGAAATCACGTAGGTAAACTCTTGGCGAATGGAGATCGATGCTACCGAATACCGAATAATACCTTGGAGCTGCAATCCCAGCCCCGGACCCATGCGCTGGGAGCTGTACAACCAAACCCTGCCCCTACCCTCTCGTACTCATGAATGGAGAGCGGGGGGTAAAAAAAAAAAAAAAAAAAAGGACGGAGATGAAGAGGGAGGAAAGTGCTACAAGATGTTTTCGGTCGTGGGCTTGTCTCAGCGGTCTGCTCGCTGGGCCGTTGTTGTAGGCACGGTGCCAAAGGCGAGCTTCAAAGAGGATTTGGGCGGGGAGGGGGAAGATAAGGAGGTGGGTTTTGCCAGCCTGGTGGGCTGGGTTTGCAAGCCTGAGGAAGAGGGAGCGACTGATATGAAAGGCGATAGGAAATTCAATTTTGATTCAGCGCGTGATGTAATTGCAGGGGGAGGGGGAGAAGAAATACACACTTTTCAGCCGTTCAGGACTTCCCTGTAACATGAATATCCCCTGTAAATTAGTAAAAGCGGGGAGAAGGTAAAAGGGAGCTATTTGTTTTATTTTATTTGGCTTATTTTTATGAATTCTGTGGTCCAGATCCCCAGCTGTTGTAAATCGGCACCGTGCCCTTCCCTGCGACAGAGGCGTGCACCGCTGAGCATCCAGCGTGGTGCATGGATGGTCAGCATCTCATAAACCTGCTCATGCTGCTGGAGAAACTTCATGTTTTGGTCTCTTCCATCCGAGCTCCGGGGAGCTGCTTGGGTGTAAAGTCAGGGTACAGACAGATCTTTGCAGGATCAGGGGTGTCGTGGAGAGGCAGCCTTCCCATTCAGTGCATATGAGCCCCCGAGTCTTATTTTTGCACGCTGCTTTTTGCAAACACTTTCCCATCCTTAGAGCAGGGGTTTTTTTTTTGCATCGCTTTGTGGTCCTCAGTGCTTGTTTTGCATCACAGCGGCTGGGGAGGTGAGGCAGCCATCGGTTTCAACGGGAGGTGTCTTAGGGCCGATGGGTGTAGGAACTCTATCACCCATCTTTTGCACCTCCTTTAGCTTTCCTAGGAGGGCTTGGGTTTGGCCAAGCGGGTTGCTGAAGCAACTTGTTTGGGTAGAGCTGAAAAGTAGATGAGCACTAGAGGGAGCTGCGGCCAGATGTGCGCTCCGCAGAGGTCTGCAGATGTTAGGATGTCCAGGCACAGTGTGGCTTTCGAGGCACTTCTGCCACCCCTCTGCCCAGGTGCCAAGACACAGGTTGGACTGTCCCACTGTATTGAGTGTCACCTTCAACGCAAGAATGGTTGTAAAGAAGCCAAATGCAGCGAGTGGGTGTTTTTTTTTTGCGTGGCTTGCAGGATGAGCAAGCGGTGGCATTAGGAATCCCATCATTTTTAGGTGGAGCTTGGTCACTTTGGGAAATCCCTGCCTCTGTTGTGGTGGCCTAGACATGCCCCATGCCCTCTGGAGCCATCCCTAGATGAGCACCATTCCCAGCTACGAGGTCAGCTTTGCTGCACAATTCCCATGGTTAAATCACAGCCCTTCAGGAGCAAAAGGTGGCTCAGCCATGTATTTTGGTGAACCCGGGATGTCCCCCAGCTCACCGACCTCGAGCAGCACCGCAGCCTTTCTGCAGCCAGCAGAAAGCGGGGGAGAAAATGGAAAGATTTTGTGCTTCCCAGCAGCTCCTGCTTCTCTTCTCCAGCCGGGGGGGGTGGAGGTGGGACATCGGGGCATGGGCGCCTGCGAGGAGACCGTCTGCCTGGCAAGGGGGTTGCTAGATGAGCTGCCGTGAAAGGACTGCAGGACGGGGATGGTGGGAGGGGAGCGGGCTGGGGGCGAGGAAGGCGGGGGGGGGGGACAACAGCTTTGAAGTTTGCTCTTCGCTCCGTAGGCAGCTCGGGAAAACTTGACAAAGCTCCATGGCCTTCCTTGGCGTTCGGTGAGCCAACTCGCCGCTGGCATCGACTTCAGTCGAGCTTGGGCTGGAAGTCAATGGCCTTGTGCCCACTACTGCCAGCACTGGATTTGGCACCGTATCTGAAAGCAGCTCTTATTTTAAGCTTTTACTTCAGGGCTGGGTTTTTTTTCCTCCCCGTCCTCTCCCTCTTCCTCCTCTTTTTTTTTTTTTTTTTACTATATAAATCCCACTTTTCTGTTTTGAAAAGGCTTTGCAGAACCACTGAAAGCATTTACCAGGGGACGTGGTGACTTTCCCAGCACTTGTGGTCCCCAGGCCAGGACTGATGCAGGGCAGGGTGGCAGGGGCATGGGCTGTCTCTGACTACCACGAGCTTAGACAAGGTTATCGTAACAGTCCTGTGAACCTCTTCCAGTTAAAAACCTGAGAAAATGAGGCTCCTGCAGATAAAAAAACTTCAATGAGATTGAATGCAAAAAACCCCCAGTCGCTGCCTCTCTTTATTAAACTTTACCGCACACTTCACTCTCCACAGCCATGTAATTTTGTCTAAATCTTTTTGTTTCACCCAAATCCCTGGGAGCTTAAGGGGTTTAAGAACAGGCATAAAAATGAGAGTGCCTTCACAGAAAGCAGACAATTTGGAGCAGAAGTTCATGGTTTCACCAACAGCCCCTCTGTGAGACCTTTCTTGGGTCACATCACACAAGGGACGATGGGGAGATGCCCTCTGCCCTTTAAGGGTGTTTTAAAGGGCACCAATGCTGCACCACTCAATTCAAGGAGTTTTTCTCCTTTCGCTTTGACCAGGAGCAATGTCCTATGTACAGTGGTCCTTGTAAACCAAACCGCGTATGGCTTTCATTGATGTCTGCTCAGATCTGAAGGTACTTTTCCCAAGCTGCTGCTCCTATGAATAGTCTTCTCATGGAGCCCAGATCTGCAGGAATGGGCCCATACCTCTCAAAGGACCTAACACTGTAGAGCATTCATGTTTTCAAATGAATTTATTAACTGCCTGAGATAATTAAAAGAGTAAACGAAAGTCATGATCCATTCATGCATCATATTTCCTCTGTAATTACGTTTATGGTTTTCTGTCAGTATCCATAACTTCAATTGAAAGCCCTGCTATGCTATATATAAAGCAGGAGATGTTTGGTTTGGGGCCTGTTTATTTAAAGGGATGGGTCAAATATGTGTATTTTTAAAAAAAAAAAAAACAACCACCCCTCAGTCGTCCTCAGCTTTCTGGAGAATGGAGGATGGGGCAGGAGAGTGAAGGGAGGAGAGCACGATGTTAGCAGGAGGAAACGGTGAAAAGCAGCATTTATGGGATGGCAGCAGGTAAAATCCCCACATGCTGCTTCTTGGATGAAGGGTGTGAGTCCAAAGAAAGATGTTTATCAGGAATTTTTTTACCAGATGGAGGACTAAAGGTGGTTCTTCCCTGAGGGCTGCTTTATTCAGGCTGGCTGTTTCCCCTCCCTGTGCTGGTGGTCAACAGAGACCGGGTGGAGGTGGGATAGAGACCCTCCACCAAATCCCACCATGGACAAGACTCTTCTGGGGGAAGGTGAATTCCTTTCCACTGCTCCAGGAATGGACTTTGTTCCCCAACAATGTTCTTTGCAGGCGGTGGGCATCCCTCCCTGGTGCTGCCAGAATTTGGGGAGCAGGGAGGGTTGGTGCCTTTCCACGGGGAGGGTTTAAAGCGACAAGGGGTGGAGAAGACATTTCTGAATATAGGACAGAGACTGAGCAAACCTGGGCTGACAGGGCATGGACTAGATGACCTAATAGGCCTCTCACATTCCTGATCTGTGATTTATAAATGCACTTTTCGGTCTCGGCAAGCAACTCCAGTAACTGTGAGTTTTCTTTTCCATCTCCATTACCCTTTACTTTTTCCTCCCGACGCTTGGAGATGTTTCCAATTATAGGTTCTCACAAGCAAAGGCATGAAGTTCAGGCCTGGGAGATGTTCAGAAAACACCTTCCTGCGTCTTGCATTTTTATTCTTGGCGGGCTCCCTGGAGCTCGGCTCATTCGACAAGAAACAGCCATTGCTGCCGTTTACTGAGTTCTCCCCAATGGGGCCATGGTCCTTCCTCTCTTGACCGTCTGGCAGATATTTTTCCCTCTTCCACAAAATGAATTTCTTTCTTGTTGCATTATAAATCTGCTTTTCTAATGGTGATCATTTCAGGCCATCTGTAATAACATGATCTCGTTGTATCACATCCCCTTTTTTCACAATGGGGATGAGTTTCAGTCAGAATTCAGCTCTCATCCCAACTTGCAGGTGGTTATTTCTGCTGTTCATGACTTGTCTGTAGTGGTGAGATGCAGGTGCCTCAACGTAGGCTTCCAGGTCCTTTAAAGATGCCGAAGACCTCTATACAGGATTAGAAAATGTGGTGCAGGACCTGGGAGATATATGCATCCTTCTGGAGGGCCAGGTGAAACATCCCGAGGCCTCTAAAGTGTCACTTGGCACCTCTGATGAGAAAACTGAGCTGTGCCCCATAGTACAGCATCTCTCGGAGACCTGGAGCATTCCTCATTTGCCTGAAGCTCAGGCTGTGAAGCTCTCTCATTTCATCTGCCTCACCCTGCCTGCTTATTTAGCTGCTGGGACGTACTCTGCTGGAGTATTTATCATTTTTACTCTATTAGTGACAAGCTGCTTTGGCCTCTTGCCTGATTTGCATTTCAGCCCATTCCTGAGAGTTGCTGATAGGCTTTCTGGGATAAGTTTTCACAGGTCTCTGGTGCCAAGTGCTAGGGGTTGAATTCATCTCACCCAGCTCTGTGCTTATACAGTCCAGATGTCTGCTCGGTACCTGGGTTCCCTCTATAGCCAGAGCAGAAAATGAGCACTTCTAGGACATGAGTCATCTTATCCTAAAAGCACATCAGGCTAATTACTCCCTAAATGTGGCTTTTTCTTTCCATGGGCTGGAGAAGGACCCTGAAGGACTACCATGAGGTCCACACTGTAGAGATTTGCAGTCAGGTGACATTCATACTGTCCCAAGACTCATGCCTCTACCTTCAAGGACGTGATATATCTGAGATACGTGAGCACCCAGATTATCACCAACAGCTCTCCACCAGCTCAAGTCCAGCACTGGTTCACATCTAAGGCAGGAGGAGTTGCCTTCTGGAGATGCCCCTCTCCAGACAGGGAGTGTTGCATGAGCAACAGTGTGCAAGGGACCGAGATGAACTACAAGGCAGAATTTCTGACAATTAAATACTGCACTTTTTCCTTTCCCTTGAAATTCACTGGCCAAAACTTCTGTTCGCTGTATATTTAATGGATCTCTTTAAATATATGTATGATGTATATATTGACATAGCTAGCAGAGTGGTGGTTTCCCTTCCAAGTTTGCCACTGATTATCTAGTGCCAGAAATACCAAACTCCAGCCGCCTGGGAATTTGTCAGTGCAGACCTACTCAGCCCTAGCAAGGATCGTAGCTTTTCCCTGCTGGAAGAGCGGTTGGGGTTAGCAGTTACGCGCAGCCCAGAGAGAGCTCCAACATACACAGCAGCTGGTTCAAGCCAACCTTGAGGGAGCCGGTGGAACATAGATGTGTTTTCCTGAAAACCGAGATCAGAGCTAATACCCCCGATCTTGGTTAGGGCTCAATTTTAGCTCCGTTTCCATCTCATTTAACTTCTGAAGGACGTGGATGTTACAGTAATAAAGTGAAATGCACCCAGAAATGTGTCTGCTAATAAGCCAAACTAACCAAGATGGCTTAGGATGAAACTGAAAGGCAACACATTTAACAAGGAGAGAAGGAAATATGTGTTAAGGCAGTTATGTTGCCAGGATCAGATGCCAGTTACTGATGCGGCCAGCTAGAAAGTTGTTTTATGGGAATGAATAACATTTATGACTACCCTAAGCAGGTCATAAAGATACAAAGAGAGTTACACACCAGGCTTCTGCTGATCGCTGTGGGTGCTTGGGGAAGAAGAGCATAGCCCTGTACGATGCATGGCAGCCTTTGGTTTTTTTCTTTTTTACCTGGAAACATTGGCGATTGCACACTCGAAGAACCAATGGGGTCTTTGGGGTGTTGTTGGTTTCTTCCATGGTAACGTATGTGCTGGTGCTAGTGGATTCCTTCTCAGTTTTGACCATGGTACTCTCTCTGCACATACTCTCGTCATGCTTCTGCACTATGTTTTTGGAGACTAGAGAAACAGACTTATCTACGTGCAACAGTGATGGAATTGGTGGAGGCCCTTGGCATTAACTCTAAGGGAAAGCATCTGTTTTGCAAACTTGGTGGCTTTTTCCTAGGCCTTGCAGGCGATTTTCTCCATAATTAATTACATGACATTTAGCATAATCCTTAGAGAGTGTGTGAGACAGATGCTGAATGCAAAACACTGATAACACCAACTCCACTTTTTTTTTTTTTTTCCCCTGAATACCACAGTCTTGGAAGATCCAGCTTTCTGTTATCGTGGAACTGTTGGGTCATTTTTCACTCTGTTGGGAGGTCCATCTTCTTCATTCTCCAGCAAAAAACCTTCCCATAAGGATTTACACATTCAGTCAACTTGGCATATGCCCCAGGAGCTTTGTCGAGGCTCCCCTAGATGATGGAGAGAAATGTGTACTTCTAGAGGCTGTTTCTTCCCACCTACCTTAAACACCTACTTTAGATGAGATAAATCACTCTTCGTAGTTGCCCATCTTTCTCACCAGCTTAAACTAAGCACCTATTTACAGGTAGCTAAAATTAAGTCAGGTGAACACAGGCCAAAGCATTCACCGGACTGGAGGTAGTGGAGAAATTAATATTGATCTGAAGATTAACATTTTTTGCAGGTTTTAATGCCTTTTTGCATGTGCTTGTCTCCTCAGAGCTCTGTCCAAAACTCCTTCGGCTTTGGCCCTGAATCAAACCCAGCACTGCAAGCAGCTCGAAGGCTTGGTGGTTTCCCAGGTGCAGTTGTGCCGCAGCAACCTGGAGCTAATGCAGACCATCATCCAGGCGGCACGGGAAGTGATAAAGACCTGCCGTAAAACTTTCTCAGACATGCGGTGGAACTGCTCTTCCATTGAGCTGGCTCCTAACTACCTGCTGGACTTAGAGAGAGGTAAACAGCACTGCTGGCTCAGCCGGGGACATGAGTGAGTAGAGTCAGCCAGCGTGTGTGGATGCCTGCTGGGGCTGGGAAGGGTCTTGCTACCAGGGGGGATGTGGAGGGACTACACAGCCCAGTTGTCTTGTTCTCTGAGACCATGTTCATCGTTATGGTGCCAGTCATGCCCAGGAGCTCTCGAGTCCAAGACCTGGTCTCCCACAGGTCTTACAAAGCGTGCCACCCATCTGGTCTGCTCATCTCCTTAGGAGTCATGGTGCGGTTGCTCACAGCCATGGAGCTGCTGCTCAGGGCATGCAGACTTGTCAAGCAGCACACGCTACGTGTGAGGCTGCACAGTCAGCTTTCATGGGTCAGAGCATCCTTGCGCACTCATGCTGCAGCTCTATGGCCTCCCACCACCTCCTCCAGCTCCATGCATGCCAGCTCCATGACCTGCCAGCAAGCAGCATCCAGCACAGGGGCAAAAGGAGGCAGGAGAGTCCATGAGGAGGCTTCTTCACGTGCTGCAAGAGCAGATCACACCACGATGGACAAGTTGCATAAGTCCATGCGCCTCCCTTGCCCTGCTGGGATGTTGCCTCATGTTGGAGAGCTCACTTAGGAGATGTGCTCCAAGCTGGTGATGCCATGGGAGGTCTCAGCTGCACTGAGTTGGTGTGTTTGCTGCTCTGTAGGGCACAGATTGTATGGGTCTCTTTTTGGGGAACCTTTAGCTGTCCCAGGAGGCTGAGCTGGAGTTCTTGTCTCTTCCAGGCACAAGGGAGTCAGCATTTGTGTATGCCCTTTCTGCTGCTGCCATCAGCCACACCATTGCCAGAGCCTGCACCACCGGGGACCTCCCTGGCTGTTCCTGTGGTCCCATCCCAGGTGAGACACCTGGACCTGGGTATCGATGGGGAGGATGTGCAGACAACCTCAACTATGGTCTTATCATGGGGTCCAAATTTTCAGATGCTCCCATGAAGATGAAAAAATCAGGATCACAAGCCAATAAACTGATGCATCTGCACAACAGTGAAGTAGGGAGACAGGTAACAAATCCACGAGAGTTATTGTAATTGTACAATCATCTGTAGTGGTCGGTCGCTCTGTGAGGTTCAGTGTCTCTATCAGCTAGCGAAAGGAGCAGGTTTCTCCCAGATTGCTCTGAACTCCTTTGGCCTGCTGAAGACTGTAGCTATATAATTCACGCTGGGACTCAGGAGGTCCTGAATGCTATTATCAGCCCTATATAACCGTGGGTGGGATGTCTCATTGCTACCCTTTCCACAGCCAAGGATGGCTCTGGCTTGCTCACACCAGGAGGTGTGGTGGGGACGGGTCCCGTCGTGCTCTGCCAAGGGCGTTGCACAGGCGAAGTGCTGTGTAAGCGTGGAGGATTATCATCTGCCAGACGCATCCAGCAGCAGCTGCCTCCCAGCCATCCCTGCAGCCAGGAGGGCTGATTTTTCCTTTCCAAACTACTTTGCTAGTGATTATTCCCATATCTGGCAGAAGCCGCTTTTAACAGCTTGCATCTAATGGAGGGATAATGCTTACCACGCGCAGAGCTTGGTGTCCACCGAGGTGCAAATCCCCATCGCAGCCCTCCACGCGGCTGGAGAAACGGGCGGGGGACTGTAAAGCTGACCCCTGCACCCATTTCTGGGGCTGCAGCGGTACCCTAGGCTGGTCCTACCACACAGCTTAGTCCTTCCAGGGCTGCCTGTGCTTGGGCACTGGAGCAGATAAAACTTGGAGCGTGTTGAGCTCATTGGCAGCTGACTGTGTAGCTACAGGCTGAACTCACCTTTGCAGAGCACAACCATGCTGAACTTGCCTTCCCTGGGTGTTTTTCTCTACCATTCCCACTCTATCTGGTTGTTTTTGGTTTTTTTTTTGTTTTCGTAATGTCTTGAGTTTTTGTTTTAATTGCAATCAGCAAATTTTTGTTTGGGACGTAGCGTTGCCATGGCTGGTGCATTCACCCCTTCCTGGCAGCGTCCTGCCATGTCCTACAGAAATAAGAGCAGTACAGAACCAAAGTAAAAGGCTCTTTTGATCCCATGGCCAGCAGAAAGGCAGGGTGAGGGTGCCCTGAATTCATCAGAGCCTTGACATCTCTATTACCCAAAGCTGCTGGAGGCAGAAGTGGATGTTAATCATCTGTTTGTGGATTGCTTTGATTTTCAGCTCCTTAGGAACTTAGAGGGTGGAAATGCAGCCCTATGTAGAAATCTGATCAAAATTCAAAATACTCTTCTGTCTGCTGGCTGCAAAGGTGCCTTGGTCAAAGTAGTCCTGGGCTGATAGTGATCACCAAGGAGCTGTGGGATCTCATTCCCTTTGCACAGTAGTTACTCTAGAGTGACTGTGCAGAAATCAGAGCAGCAGTCCTTTTCTGTGGCAGTCCCTGCTAAGAAAGTGCCTTCTTTAGCAAGCTTGTGGGATGTTTGGAGGTAAGAGAAGGGCATTTCCTAACTCCTGCATTCCTTTTTGCAGGTCTTGAAAGCCTCTCTTGAAATGAAATGTAAGTGCCATGGAGTTTCTGGGTCATGCTCTATCAAGACCTGTTGGAAAGGCCTTCAAGAGCTGCGAGACATTGCATTGGACCTCAAAAACAAGTATTTATCAGCCACCAAGGTCGTTCACCGGCCCATGGGCACACGCAAATACCTCGTGCCAAAGGATATTGATATCAGGCCGGTTAAAGAGACAGAGCTGATTTACCTGCAGAGCTCGCCCGATTTCTGCATGAAGAACGAGAAAGTGGGGTCACACGGGACCCAGGACAGGTGAGGGTTTCTGCAGCGGGTGCTGACCACACTCTGAGCCCCAAAGAGGGAAGGGGAAGAGGGGAACATGTATGAATAAGAGGCAAATAATTGGAGAGATAGCACATGCCTGCATGTAAAGGACATCTCTAACATACGGCATGGTCTACAGATCCCCAAGCCTCTTAGTGGTGGCTGTGGCCAAGACAAGGCTGCAGACACCTTTTGCGTTATACAGGCAGGCACAAGATACCTTTTGAAATGCTCTAAGCAGCTCACCTCACCTCTGCAGGAACTTGTAAAGATCAAGCAGCTGTTTTTTACTGTGTTGAGTCTCTCTAAGTCATTTCTTGCAGTCATTGCTGATGTGATGAGTTGTTACTCTACTTTAAGGCTCCTCTAAGTAGGCGAGTGTTAACCCAATTAGGGCCAATGCTCCCAGGCAGCCTTAAAAAAGCCCTGTAAACTACAAAGGTGAATTTTTAGGATTTTTCTTCCACCGCCTTTTAAAAATCCAAATGTGTTTGTATTGCTCATGTGTCTGCAGAGGAATTTCTTTATCCCGTTAATATTAGTGATTTAAGGTCATCATACCCAGCCTCCACCGGGCACAGTGCTGTCCCTTTCACAGGCAGCAAACATGCCTGTCTGTTCCCAGGATCTGTTGAATTCCCTCCAAGACAAGCTAATTCCATGTTTCAGCAGTCTGAGCATCTCTAGGTGGGCAGCAGACCCTTCAACAGCCAAATAATTATGTATTTCCAGAATTTTGCAGAATTTCCAGATTTTTTGTTAGGTGGCTGCAATGGCTGGGTTTCAAGCTGTCTCATTAGTTGCTGTCTGCTGGCTTGGCTTTCTTCAGATAGTTCTCATAATTCTTCTTTGCTCTCTGTGTTACTTTGTGGTGGAGACTCAGATAGTCAAGTTGCAAGGAGCATGCGCCTGCCTTTTTGTGGGGTGTCTTCATTTTAACTCTTGTTGGACGTAGTGGTATTTGGACCACTTTGGTTCAATGGAGGAAAGGTTTTGCTGTAGTGGAAATGAAGTAAATGACCCAAATGCAGAAAAGATACTCTTCGGATACCTTTGATTCATATGAAGTATTTGGTGAGGAGACTTTAGAAGATATCCTTTGGCAATGGCCATTTAACCTGGAACCACAACTCTGTAGACAATATATCAGCATTTACCTGGTGGAGCTGATCAGGAGATGAGGACAGTTGAGTGAGACAAGTGTGTCCTTTTTGTCCTCTGATGTTTTGTGGCAGTTACGGTTTTGTATCCTCCATTAGGACCGAAACCGGTGGTTGGACTGCTCTTCAACAGTATTTATCTGGCAGCTCTGTGGTGGGGAACGCCAGGCTGATGTTCATCGCTGGCCCAGCGGTGGGACAGTAATTAGCAAGTGAAGATGTTTATGGGTCACTGAGGATTGTAGGGAAAAAGCATGCATTGAAACTGGTTTCTGATTGAGTGGAAGCGATGTTTTTCTGGATTTGTATGGATTTTGACAAATTTGTGTCTTGAAAAAGACCTCATTGTTATGTCATTCTGTTTTGCAACGAAAAAATTGTGGAGGTTATTTGGAAATTAGTTTTATAGGAATTGCGTGAAATCAACAGGTTGTGTCAAAACCAAACTGAATTAATTACAGATTTGCCAAGTAAAACATTTTCCATGCGCTGAAATCCTTTTAAGGGGGAGGGAAGCGTGACTTCTTCTTCATCTAATTTAATTTCACAGCAGATTTTGCCTTTTTGTCCCAGCTAAGGATGAAAAATATGTTAAGGTCTTGAATGATTTTTTTTTTTTCTTCCGAGGATAGGAAAATGTGTATTGCAGGCGTCCGTTTATCCTGAGCTGGGCGACAGCGGTGATTGTGAGCCTGCCAGGCGAGGGTCCACGGGAAGTGAGATTGAGTGAGGATTTAGAGGACTGAGATATTAAGGCAGGAGGGGATGACTTTCAAAAGGAACCTGTCAAGAAATACTCCTTATTCTCGGATGTACAAAACGGTGATGGCTGTGGGAGGGGAGGAGGGCGAGATAGCCCCGTGTTGAGCTGCAGGCATCTCTCAGGCCAAGTTTTAAGGTCACGTGTAGTTACACTCATTTTCATCGCAATCCATCTGCCAGCTCTTGAGAAGATGCCTGGTGTCTCAAAATTGTCATGTGTAACACAAGCCATAGCCCCTTTTCTGCGTTAAATTAGCAGAGGAAATAAGTGTAAAATGCACACAATGTGTTTGCAGATCGGTCTGTGCTTCCCGAGGGGAGCGGGGAAAAGGAGGGGAGCTTCCCTAACCTCCTCCTCCCATGGATGCTTTTTTTCTTTCCCAATTTTTCTCTCACGGAAAGGACATCTAAATGCATTTTAAATGCGGTGGCTCTGTTCCAGCTGGCTGCGGGGCTGCAGAGATAGCGGCTAATGACAGGGATGAGGGAGAAGGAACACAAAAGGGATGCTGTTAGAGAGGGCAGGGAAATTGTGGTTCCTGCTTTCTCCACAAAGATGTAAAAACACTTGCATGGAAATAGCTCAAACAGGTTTTTATTTTATAAGTCAAGTCCCGGAGGCATTTTAACATTTTACCCTTGTGCACATCAAAATTTTCTGGGGGGAGATCCTGCTGTTTCCTGCTAGGCTAATTTTTGAGGTCTTTTATGGCAAATGCAATCAAAAAGGGATTTTTCGTGGTGGTCCTTCAGTTTGTTTTTTCTCTTCTTTTCTTCCACCACCTGCCTATTCCCTCTTTGGCCTTTTTCTGGTCATGAACATGGGTGCAGGGGTCAGCCCACGGGATGTTACAGTGCAGACCCCTCTCACCACTCTCCAGAAGACCTTGATCTGGGCAGCTTCAGCAGCTTTCCAGCCCTACTTTCTGCCTCCAAAGGGGTGCAGACAAGAGGGGATCCCATGAACAACCCCTTTTCCTGTTACTGGATTAAAAAATTCAGATTACTGCATTTTCATGACAAAAAATGAGTAGTTTTGCATCATATGGAGAAAAAGTCCTTTCCCCCCTCCCGCTCCCCCAGGTCTGGTGCTCGCTCAGAGCACGCTGGAAGCAGGACAGGGGTTGATGGCTCAGTTGCAACACCTTGGACATATTGGGTTTCAATGTATGCTGTAGGGAACAATCCTGCACCGGCAGGTGGGTGGAAGGGATAATCTAATCGGTGGCTTCCATCTCTCTAATTATCCCCGTACTATGCGGACTTATTATGTGTTTTTCAGGCAGGAAAGGGAATTGAATTACCTTGTACTGGAACCGCGTGAAAATCCACTCGGAAAACTTGCACCCGGTTACTCAAAAGCCTTTCAGAGCTCTTTGCTGAAAGGATTTCAAAGCCTTCTTCGGAACAAGCCTGAAATATTTTCTAAGACACCTTGGCCATTCTTAGTTTGTTGAAATTAGAAATGGTTTGGAAATCTGCATGCCTCCAAGCGCTTGGGGTGTATCCAGGTTTCAAAGCCAGGGAGCTGAACCCAAACCTGAGATTTGAAGCCCTCTTTGAAGTGCTCAAAATCTGATTAAGGAGCTGAGTTTTGCAACCGTTGTCCAAGGCTCTTGCAAACAGGCTTGCTGCAACCGCAGCCCTCATCGACTCCAGCCAAGCTCCATGTGCTTATAAGTCACCATCACACTTTCATAGCCAATAAAAAATGGTCTGGAGAAAAATCTAGAGAAGCTGATCCGTGGAGCAGCAAGTGGATTGTACAACTTTCAATACAACAAATTAACCACTGGGAAAAAATCTATATGTTCCCGTTTCAGAGCTTTCTTGGACAGAAGCACCGTATAACTCATCTTTTAAAAAGGCAGTTCAGTTTCTCCTGCCTGAAAAATTCATTATCAGTTTTGAGTAAATGATAAATAATAGCGGATTGTAAAACTGAGATCTCTTTTGTGAGAAAAGAAGCGAAAGTATTACCTTCTTTATCGGTAGGGTGCAATGTATCGTATTTCAAAGGCTGTTTAAGGTCCCTTAAGGAATCCAAGGAAAGGGAAATTCTGCCATGCATGCAAAAGCCTCCAGCTCCTGAAGCCTTGCAGAGATAACTGAGCTGTTTATTACTGATCTTTCCCAGAGCAGTCTTGGAGCTGCTCCCTCCCTGCTGAAAATGGGAAGGAGCTCTCTTACACTGCAGAAATCAGGCTGCAACGTTGCGCTGCAGCTAAGCTGGGTTGATCAGCCACCGCTCCTTAGCTGACTCACTTCAGCAAGGAACGCGGCCATTCTTTGGTGGCTGCTCCTTGCTGACGTATTCGTTCTTTTCTGCAACGTAAAATATTAGTCTGAAGTGTCCCCCAAGGTGTCTTAGGCTGGTTCGTTTTCTTGGAACGTGCATAAAGTTAGCTGAGCGTGCATCTGCTGCTCGGTGGTGACTGCAAAGACACAGTGGCTGGTGGTTACCTCTGTGGCATCTTGGTGATCCCGAGCAGAGCTGATCAAATGCTGCAAAGAAAGGATGCGGTGGTTTGCAGCGTTCAGTGACAGCCCTTGATACCACTTGTTTTCTGTCACGCTGAAAACAGGCTTTGCATGGCATGATTATGTGGGCAATGAAATTTCGTAGCAGAAGCACTCATATTTAGATGGGGAAGAGTGGTAGTTATGGGTAGACAACAGCATTTGGTGTTTGTTTTTTGTTTCACCCAGCGAGGGCACAAGAAGCAATAAGATGAACTTTGGCTTTGAGTAGGTTATAATGTGTACGATGATTTAGTAATTTTTGGAACTGTTATCAGGTGTGCCACCCTTTTTTCATGGGATCCAGCAAATGATGAAGAACAAATAGCAAATAATTTTTCTCTGTGTGTCCCGGAAGTTTAAAATAGAGGAAAGTCAGAAAAACGGTAGCTTTCTGTTCCTCCCCCCTGCAGTGCTATTTCTACTTTCTACTTTGTGCTTGTAGCTGGTGCCCGTTTCGGTAGTTGGGCCAGCTGTGCTTTTTTGGGCTTTTTCTCAATTAATCCCTGGGGAAGTTTGAATCCTTCCCACTTTGAGAGACCTAGATTTGACCGTAAAGTTTCCTGAACATATTTGTGAATAATAAATTTATTAGTGGAAAGAGTAATTTCAGACATGAAAATTGCAGTGGATAGTGAATTCAGGGGATAAAAAAATTGCAGCCAGCTCTCCTAAACGTATTTAGGCCCTCTGCATCAAAACAGCGTTGGAGTTAGGGAATATCGGGGCTGGGAATGACTTTCCACAGAGCCTGATCTTTTTAGGAGCAAGACCAAACTGAGACGACCTAGGCTGTTACTGAAGATGTTTGTCTACTCTGATCTTAAAAACAGTTTCCCTAAACAACCTGTTTCAGGGTTTTACTATCCTCAGAGTTATGTTTTTCTTAATCTGAATTCAAACTAATCATAATTTGAAATCAAACAAATAATTTCTTGTCCTCTTTCCTCAGCATATGAAGAACATTTTTTCTCTCTCCTTTTTGCAACAATCTTTTATAGATGGGAAGACACCTCTTCTTACAAACTTCTCTAAATCAGTTCCTTCATCCTTTTCTACTTTCTGAACTGCTCTTCTGACTCTCCTGGGAACATTCCCACGTTTATCTCGATCTTTCTCAAAGTGTGTTCTTACTTTGCATTTTAATCCACGCTCGCAAAATGCTCTCAGCTCCTTTTGCCCCAGCGTTATCCACAAATTTTCAAGCTTACTCTCTACTCCTCATTAATGCAAATACAGGCTGGTTCCAGGATCTCCCTTGACATCTCCTCGCTGACATGTACTATTGATAACTCTCTTTCGTACAGTTGTTCAGTGTCAGTCTCTAGTCGTTCCTTGTGGATGAGAAAGCAATTTAAAAGTAGTTAAGATTCTGCCCTCAAAATCTTACATGAAGCTGTGCACTTTGATGTATTTTTAGCGATGTCCATTGTGTTACATACCTCCTGGGGGATTTGGATTATTTTTCTCTTTCTTTCTTTTATATACTGCTGTACAACTTGACATTACCGGAGCGAGGGGCACTAAAGAAATGAATAGGAATTTGATTTAAAAGACAAAAAATAATTTACTTCTTTACACAGCAGTACTGTCTTCTGGGACTTGTGGCTGCTGGAGTTCATGGAGGCAGATGGTTTCCCTCAGGTCAGAAAGGGATGAAACAAACCCACGGCCAGGATGCCCACAAGGGGATACTGAGATGTCTAGGCAGGAACATACCTTCTATCATCCCTAATACAACAGCCCAGGTGCTGGTGGGTATGAGGAGATGGACTACAGAAAGCAGCCAGATTTGTGTTTTCCTCCCTCAAGAGCATCTCCCACGGCCACTGCAGAGTAATGGGCCAGGCAGGCAGTTGCTGTGACCCAGAATGACTTTTCTTATATACTCATAAGCAGCTTCCACTTATCAATAGGACTGACGGAGTCAGATCCCAGTGGACATCTGGCCCATCCCTGTCACCATTTGTCATTATGGTGGGTGACGCAGTACAGAGTTGGCCTCAGTTTGGCTCTCAGATGCCAGTTGGGCAACCGAAAAAATCTACCCTTATATCTGCCGATGGGACAGAAGTGAACTGGGTTCAGCAATGACATTAAGCGTGACATCTCCCCGTAGCTTTTAAAATGAAAGTCCCCCAGGAGGTAACTGTGAGATGGCTTAGCCTCTCCATCTGGGAGAAGACTCTTAGAAGTGCTGAGATGTCCTTCACCATCTCTGCCGAGGAGCCACCCCCATGATGAGGCTGTACGATGTACCGCAGTGTTTCTGCAAATGAGGGCTGGAAGGGGGAGATTTTGGGCAGGCAAATTGAGCGGGATTTGTCCAGTCAGCACGGCTGACCTCCTCCCTTCTTGCAAAAAGAAGGAAAAAGCACTGTGACAATGTGAAAGACTGTTCCTGAGCCAGGACCTTGGCTGGGATTACAGCCGAAGCATCATTTTTCACCAGTCTTCCAAGTGCTTCTAGAGGTTACGGTGTTGTGTTAAGATGCAATCGCCTGCCTTCGTATTTTCTCTCCGAGGCTCGGGAGGAGGGCATTTCTCTGAGTTGCTGGAATCGTGCTGGACCCAACCCAAAACAAATGAGATTGAACTTAACCCATCAGCAGGGTGCCTGGTGAGATCGCAGCCGTGGGCTCTGAAAGCAGATGCTCGGGGGCAGCTTCTGTGGGTAAACTCTGGTCTTTGGGCTCCTTTGTCTTTCCCCACTTGCTTTTTGTATGTATAGATACAGCTGAGAAACTACCTCTGCTTCAGCTTGTTTAAAGAAAAATAAAGATAATTCACCCAGGCCTACACTTGAAAACAGAAAACAGGATCTCTGATTAGAGGCATTGTCAGGAAAGTTTTCTAGAAGCCCATTTACGTTCAGGATGGGGTCAAAAGCTTTGGTTTGGTTATTCAACCCATCCATCCAGAATGTCCCTGTTCCTTTATCCAAAACTGAGGGAAGCTTGGCGATTTTTTAATAGGATTTGGTTTTTTTCCTTTCTTTATTTCAGGCTGGGTGGAATGGGACAACTATGGAAAGGTATATCTCTTAGTAGATCCACTTTTTTTTTGCAAACCACAAGTGTGGGTGGAAGGAAAGGGAGATTCCCATGTCCCAATACAGCAGGTAGAAGAGTTTTGTTCTCTATTTGAATGGGGTAAATTTGAATGTCAGGTGCTTTGTATATTTGGGAAGTGAATGTCCTCAGGGGTGAACTGGAGTCAGAATGGACCCGTATTCCTTTTCTCGGCCATTTTAATGAGGTCTCAGCATGAGGTGGCATGGATGCACTGCACATCCATCACTGTGCTTCTGCAGACTCCCCATCCTCCCTAGGTGAACCTCCGGGCAACAACCTTTCCGTCCACCGGTAAAGCTGAGTAAGATTGTCAAATACCCTCCCTTCTTCTAATGTCAACATGCCTATATTTGAACCTTTGCTCCAAATATTTAATGCATTTACTAATACATTTATGAGGAGTCATTCGGAGGTTTCCTGGCAGAGGGGCCCCGGCTCGCAGGGGCAATAACAACGCCTTTGGTTCAGCGTTAGGCAAACACGCTCAGTGTGGTTGCAGACTTCGGCTTCGGTAGAGGCTTTCAAAGGTTTGTAAATATTTACACGCACTCCCGAATGAGGGGGAGCGGGGGGGGCCTTTAAACACTGAACCTGGAGAGGAATGCAAGTCAGAAATAACAAACAGGAGGCCTGCCTGAGTCAGAAAAAAATAAGGGAAGAATAAGAACAAAATCTCAACACCTCATTAATCCCGTAACTTCTCCTAAAGCATTACCTCATGAGGAATTCCTATAAATCTCATGGATTTGTTTTCATCTATTAATGGAGTCAGCTCAAGAGCCTGACTCACGCTCTTTTCTCCTTTCCCTGCCTCAAACCAGCCTTTGAGCATTTCTGTCCAAAATAACAATGCAGAATAAGATTTAGGAGAGATGCCAGCAATTCCCCCCATTCTCCAGACTGCCTGTCTTACAGTAGTTTCAAGACTCCATCAAGTTCACAGCCCCGTGGTGTTGGGTGCATCATGAGATCTGAGCGCTAGTGTCCAGCCAAGCATCTGACCAAACATGAACGCTTCCCCCCTGGGCTATCTTTGCAGCCCATGGAGACATGGCATCTCTACGACATGGTTAATCCCATCCAAAAGTCAATGCCTGTTGCGCTGTCATGTCCAGTGACCCAACTTGGAGTATTTTAGGAGAATGAGATAGCTGGTTTTTGAGAACGGCTGGGGATCCATGATCAATGGATCAATAAAAGAGATTCCCCAATTCACGGGTTACTTCTGAAAACCTCAAGCCAGCCACTTGTAAGCAGACAAAGTGCCGGAACCCCACACAATGGCCAACTTATCCCAATGAGTCTGGCTTTAATTAAAAGCAGAAGCAAAACAAGCAGTGGAAGTCCCTGTGATATTTGGCGACTTGTCATCCTATACTGTGCTCCTGCCGTGCTGCCTGCTCCTGGGTCAGGACTCGGGGTGGTATAGGGCCACCTCCCCGGCTGCTTGTGCCGTGCTGGGAGACACTCGGAGGGGAAAGTGCAGAGTCCGGCCCTGCTAGTATCGGTCGTGATTTCCCTGATAAGGTCAGGGCTGGATTGTAGCTGTAACAGCCTGCTCAGGAGCTTTCCCAGACCGGGATCATTGGCACGGAGCCTGTGCAAATATTCTGTGGCTGCAGGGTTCCTCCTCCATCCTTTTCAGGTTAGGTAGTGTTGGACAAACACTGGTGTTTGTTCTTTAGGTTATCATCTTCTTCCAGCTCCTTTCAGACAGCTTTCGAGCCTGCCTGGGAATACAGATTGCTAAGGACTATGAGTTTTTGTTTTGGTGGAGGTATCACGATAGCTTTGCTTGTCTGCCTGTACGGGAGGTAGGTCCTGCCTGCCCTGGCTGACAGGCAGCCTGAATGCCACTGAGCCTGAACTGAGAGTCAAACCAGGAATTTAATGTTATTTTGGGTGTCAGAGCAGGTGATGCAAGTGCAATCCCGGGCATCAGAGCAGGTCATGTGAGTGCAGCCCTGGGGCTCTCCCTACCTCCCTTGCAGGTGTAAGAGCGCTGCTTGGCTGGGTGCTCACCCCTGCCATGTGCTTGCTGCAGCTGAGAGGCAACCGTGCTGGCTTCACCCAGCACCTTGTAGAGCTGTCAGGCCCCAGCATCACCGCAGGACACTGGTTTGGAAAGCCCTGCAGGGATTTGCGCTTGCTCACCGCATTTTCTTTCTTTCAGGCAATGCAACAAGACCTCCAATGGGAGCGACAGCTGCGACTTGATGTGCTGCGGCAGAGGCTACAACCCCTACATGGACAAAGTGGTGGAGCGATGCCACTGCAAGTACCACTGGTGCTGCTACGTGACCTGTAAAAAGTGTGAGAGGACTGTCGAGAGATATGTGTGCAAATGAAAACCCCCCCTCTCTCCGCCCGGGAGCTGAGACGCCAGCGGCACCCCAGCACTATTCAGAGAAGAGAAAACATTTCCCCGACTAGATGTCGTTTATCTTGTAAAGACACAGACTTGAAGAAAGATGGTAGGAGGAAAAAAAAGCAATCACACCAGTAAAAATAAGACCCTTAAGAAAACCAGCCAAACCCACAAATGTTTCCCCCCACCAATAAAATACTCTCTGAGAAGACGAAAACTCATTTGGGATGGTATCTTCTTCCAAAATATTTCCTATGGTTGCCAATGACGTCCAGCCATCGAGTGCCTTAGTATTTTGAGAAACAAAAGTAGAAACTTTCCCCGGGGAAGAAAAGCAACTCTTGTTTGAAAATAACTAAGGCTCACACCTGCCTATGCCTTCTAGCACAGGTACTGAGTCCGCATTAGGACCATCCCAGAAGGGAAAACGCTGCAACGTTTCAGCAATAACTGCCTTTGTTGCCAAAGACTTAATTTTTAGCATGGAAAGCATCCACTCTGGATGATAAAGGTGGAAAGATTTCAGGTCAATCCCCTGAAATTAAAAACTCATTTTAACCTTTCTTTTACGCAGGTCTGCGACTTTGAAGTTACTGCTGCAGGAAAAGCTGTCCATGATTTTTCCGGGCTGGATGGGGTTTCAAATTCAGCCGTGCAAAAACTCCTGTGGGATTCCGGAGGCAGTGAGAATAGGGTACCCTGAGAAGGGCTTTACGGGGTCCCCGAGATCGTAGTGGAGCCGTTAGGATAAAGTAACACAGTGAAGTCAAAATCCAGTGGGGAAAGTAAAAAAAACCAGCTCCTGCTCTCTTTCTCTCTTGCCCTTTGGGTGTGATGCCCTTAGTCACTGATGTTCTGCCACGTTGGGCCATCACGTCCTTAGGGAATTACGCCGCTGCCTCTTTTTGCCCTGCAAAACAATTTTCCCAGCCCCAAGAAACTGCAGAGAGCGGAGCGGGTCCGGTCCCGGCTGTAGGGGGTGCAGCCATGCAGGGCAGCAGCTATTCCCCGCAGAAAGGAGGGGGAACGTGTCAGTCCTTCGCGTGGCCCTGCCCTGACGCAGCAGAGAACCACTATCTGTGGCTGTACATATTTTCTTTTGTATGCGGACATACAGAAATATTTATAAGATATATCTCGCGCTTTCGTCTACTCCTCTTCCTACATAAATATATCTATATATTATAAACAAGCATTAACAATAGTATGAAATAAATGCTGAAATTACTGGTGCAACAGCAAAATGTTAGATTATTATGTTTCACTCTCCTACTTGGAAAGCAACCCTGCTTTCCCTCCCAAGGACGGGAGAAGAGCATGGCTCAAGGCACTCGCTGGCGTGGGATAGATAAGTTCCTTTATTCCCTGTCTCCCCAGCCTCTTCATTTTGAGCAGAATTAGCCAAGATACAGTCAAGACAATGAAACAGAGCACTTGGAGAAAGGAAGAGTCACCGTTCTTGTTTTGCTTTTTATATTAGTGATCACTCTCATCAGTAAAATATCCCAGTGCCCCCAAGGAGTGTAATAACAAACGTGACTAATACCTCTCACGGGTGGTTTGCTCCTCGCTCCTGCGTGTTGCAGGAGTTGCTGTGCATTGGAAGTTTTAGCTTAGGTTAGGTTCCCTTTCCTGCTCTTTTTTTTTGCAGTGGGTATCCAGCTCTGTGTCCCTGTTAGGAAAGGTGATGTTGGAGAAGGATGTCTGCTCCAGGAGCAGAAGGCAGCAGAGCCTGTGAGGTCCTTGAGATCATTTTTTGGCACCCTGTTTCCCAAGCAAAGTGCTGTAAGCAGCCAAAAAATCACTCCTACACAAATGGGGGAGGACAGTGCCACTTTCCTAGGGGGAAATATGTCCATAACACTGCAGTCTTCCTCCAAATCCCTTTTTTTCCCCACCCAGCCGCTCTCTAGGAGGCAACTACCTCTGACATGTCTCTGAGCAGCCCTGGGGAGCTGGAGGAGAAAAGCATTGTGGGCTATAGAGCAAAATTAGAGATATTTTGTACTCTTCAGCTACTTTGCTTTGCTGTAACGGGTTTGGTCTCCTCGCCTCCTTCCCTCCCCCAGCCACAAGCAGGCAAAAAGAGGCCTTTGGTAGTTTGTCAGTGGTTTGTGTTATTGTCACCCCATAAAAGCTGGTGGACTAAAACGTCTCCGCAGTGCGGTGTGATGAGCGGTGGGTGTCTTTAGGCTGACATGCAGACAGGCTGGTGGCACAAATCCCACTGCTTTCCAAAGCCAGAATTTGGCTTCGTTTGATATGTAAAGAAACGGTCTACTTTCATTCTTTTAAGGAATTTTATTTTTATTTCCAGTTTCTGATGAAGCCAACAAGGCAGGGATGTTCTGACCAAAGAAAAATTTGAGCATTTCTATGTTATTCTGTAATGACTCTTTTTCTTGCTCCCTTGCTGATGTCCTGAGTCTTTCTGCTTGGCGAAAAAATAGCGAGATGGAAGGAATGCTCTATATGCACATTGTTTTCAGCTGCATTTCACTCCTCTGGTGTCAGACCTGTGTTCCTCAGCTGGTTTTCTCATGTCAGAAGAAACCATAACTTTGCAGAGCATGAGAAGATGTGAGTAAGGCCACCAGGCATCTGCAGGTCCATCAGGTGGGAAATGACCCCTCCGCAGACCTTTAGCCATGGTGGTACCTCACGCTTTGTGTCTGCCTCTGCCCACAGGTGTCTGGTACTGAAGATGCTGAACTGAAATGGCAGCGTTTGGAGGTTTGCAGTTTGGGGCATCCAGGCTCAAAATCTCTGCTGGCTCCTCTAGATAATCTATCATAGGCTTCATCTGATTTTGCTTCTTTGAGCTAAAGTCTGTGTGGCCCCAGCCCATGTCCTAGGCTGTTGGTCTATGAATTAACACTGTTATACCACTTTTGCCATTACTCCTAAGTTTCAGGGCCCTTTTCTTCTCCGGAGCAGCTGCACCTTGCATTAGCAATGTGCCCAGGGTGATGTAGCTTACCCAGATGAGAGTGACGCACAGGGCAAGATCTGATAGACTGCAGCCTCCCTTGTTACACAGCCCTGCTTCATTCGGCAAATTAGGATCATCTCCCTCCTGATGTTCTGGCATTTTCTAATTTTTCAGAAAATGGCTTTCTATGAGATGGTGACAGTGCTTTCTGTTTTCTTTTCCTTATAATACAAACTAGGAATAAAAAGAGAGTCTATAACATGGGACCATACTGGTGGAATAACTCGTGGTGCATCTTGCTCCTTGCAACCTGGCCCTGATGCTTTCCTCCTGGCATCAGCAGCAAAGCAGAGAGAGGCCAGAAGAGAGAAGTATCCTTGCTCTCAATTGCAAAGCTTGGTGCAACAGGAGTCCGAAATGTAGCTGCCAAATTATTTTTTGTGCATGTGTGGTCTGAAAGATGTTTAGGAGAACATTTGTCACAAACCAGTTTTGCATGGAAAATATATCCCTAACGGCAGAGCAAGACCTTCATGTACCAGTCTCCTTCCCAGCCCCTCAGCAACCAGTTTTCAAGGCTTTGCTCTGAAACACTGAGGTCTTTCAGCTTCTGAATGAAATGGCTTTAATTATTGTGAATGTCTCTGTCGCGTGATGATACCATTCCCTCTCTTATAACATGCCCTACCAGATCCCAACAGCTGGTATAATTTGGCCCAGGTCCATGTCCTACTACACAGCTCTGTTGATTTACACTAGCTGGGAAAATACAGCTGATATATTCCCATAAATACTCTTATTTCAAAATATTACACTATTACCCCTGAGGGAAAAGGGCAAGCTATCTTGAAAAGTATTATGTCGGTGGCTTTGTAGCATTTATTCATTTGAAAAAGTATCCGTGATTTAATAAAACAGTTTGGACTTAATGCTATTTCCAAATCTGAGGATTTAGACCTTGCGTGCATCCAGCTGGCTTTATATTTTTTTGATGAATTCCCCCCCATCCTCACCCCCTTCCAGTTTTATATCATTTAGGTTGCTCCCCAAGGTAGGCAAACGACATTCATTATGGAAAACTCCCATCCGATTGTTTAGTTTAGTCTGCAAAACAGAAAGTATCTTAATCATGCTAAAGCAGGCAGCCCACGAGTGTTTCATGTGCAGCTACAAAAGCCCTCACTGAGGGGAAGGAGGGGTGGGGAAAGGAGGCAAAAACCTGAATACAATTAACAGTGCCTTCATCAGGAAAGTGATAAAAGACTCCCTGAAGGACCATCCCTTTTCCTGCTGGAAAACAGATCCCTGTAGACAACCATTAGCATCCTCCAAGTGAGCTGGGCTTGAGCTGCCCAGCTCCGGGCTACCTGCTTGCGGAAGATGCTGGGAGAAGGATCTGGACGTTCTTGGGGACGTAGGGGAGTAAGAGGAAAATTCAGCCCTGGGATCGCTTGTCCTCAACACCCTCACCCCACCACGAAGGATTTGCCTTCCCTGCATCGGGCAGAGGGTTGTGAAACACCATCGCTTCACTCCCAAGAGCAGATGGGAGCCAGCACAGGAATGACTTTGTCCTCTACACGTGGGAGACGGAGCAGAAAACAAGATTTGGGAGAGAGGGAGAAAGAACAGGAAACTTAAAATCCACCTGAGATTAATGACTTTAACATGTACAACATGTTTTGTTTTGTTTTGTTTTCCCCTCAGGACCAGTTTCATCAGTCAGAGTTTGATTAAATATCTCAGCAGAGCCATGGTTTATTCATCTAGAGCAAAAGTTACCCCCTGTTCAGGGAAGCAGCATTAGCTTTGTTTTCTAATTATAAGAACAACAATAATAATAAAAATAATAACAATGGCATGCATTGTGGATCGTTTTTATTTGCTTTTTGTTAAGAGTAAGTGGACTGTATTTTGTCTGTATTGTAAAGATGAAATGAGTTATTTTAAAGATCCTTTCTGGGTTGTGTGGAGTTTTTTTGCTCTTTTAAGTGGAATTTTTCAAGGTATTCACCAGAACCACATGGCCTCGAAATTTCTCTTAAGAAAATAAAAAGGCAGAAGAGGGTATCATGTAATTGCACGACTCCAGGAGCTGGGATGTGAAGGGAAATGCTGCAAAGGCTGCAGAGCTGATGAGAAAGCCACCAGATCCGTAACGCTGTGCTGGGGCTCTTGTGCTGCCATCCAGGCGGGGATGAGCTTCAGACCTAAAAATTGTCGTGGGTTGAGTTACTTTGAGAGCCTGCCCGCTCATACAACACAGCGACAACTCAAACGGGGACGGCTCGCACGCTTAAGGCTAAACATGTGTATAAGTGTTTTTCTGGATCAGGGCCAAAGCACTGAAAACCTTGGAGAATTGAATCCTGTGAAGGCCGGTTATCGATATCTCAGATCTCTCTAAGTGGTAACTGCTGACAAACACGGGCTTTTTAAAATGCGGACCCGTGTTTCTTTCAGATTTTCTAAAGCTGGGCCCCAAATTCACTCAGTCTGGGATCGGGTCTGTAGCGTTGCTCAGTGGTGATGAACGATGAGCCCAGGCTGGAGCAAAGGTGGGACTAAAAAATAAAACTAGGTAAAGTTGGGTGCTCACAACCCCATGTTTGTCTAAAGCTCCAGGGGCGTGTGACAGCTCGACTTCAACATCCTTGAGCATTGGCTGCTTTCTCAAAATTCATATGGAATTTCAAAGGAAAGAGAGATTTTAATTCCATCATTCTAGGGGGCTTCCTTCTTTGCCCGTTGTTTCTTATCCTAAATTTCAAGCTATTTAGGATTATAGCATCTCATCCTAAATTTCAAGCTATTATCCTAAATAGCTTGACATTTGGGATGAGTTGCTATAATCTGGGTCATTACACAAGTCATTAATAGCAACAACTATATCACCCAAGAAAACCAACCCGTGGGCATACCTCAAATCAAATGCCGCCCAGGTCCAGGAGGTTGATCGTGCAAAGAAGGACCCAGAACTTCCCCTGCTGCATGCAGAAAACACGCACCACCTGCAGCTACTTTCCACTCCGCTACCTGCTCAATATGCAATTAATTTTACAAAGTGCTGCACATGTTGACCAGGGCCAGGCTCAGGCCGGAAAACTGTTTTCTTTTCTAAACTCCTGCTCTGTCCAGGGCTGCTCTCCTCATCTGGCTTGGACAGATTAAAATACCACCTCGGTGCTCACCTCTGCAGGTGCTTCCTTCCTGGCTGCAGGCAGCGTGCAAGCTGCAGGGGGGTGCGAGCTGGAAGTATCTTTGCATTTGGGGAAAGTGGGAAATGATGGCAAGCAACCCCCTGTATATCCACGCTTAAGGAGCAGCCCTCGGCGTGACATAAAAGCGTCAAGTTGACAGTTGCAAAGAATTGGCTGATTTAAGGCAGCCACGACTCCGCAGCTTGCCCTGACCCCTACACATAACTCTTCCTCCGCTGGATGTAGGGCTTCTCTCAGCAGTCTGCAGTGAAGCATGTGGTGTCATTCGAAGCTTTGCACAGGACTTCAGGGTGACCTTGGCCCCGCAGGAGTCCCCTGCCCACCAGGGCTGGAAGAGGAACGTCAAGAGGACACCCAAGGGCATTTCAAATAGCATTGGCATTCAAGCAATTGAATTGCACCCCTGCATCTGGTGATGCAAGGACTCAAGGACACTTTCTTCCCTCCATAGCAGTGATCCCAAGGGCTCTTTCAGGACCATCATAGACCAACAAACTGGGTCACACTCAAAAATGAGCTCTGCAAAGCCATGGGGCTGATCCTGCCTCATAATTGCCACTGACACACATAGGCTGGGTCAGGTCTCCAGATCTGGTCCTTACAGCCCCAAATCTCCAAGAGGGGCTTCTGAGTTAAAGAGGACCTTAGTGAAAAGTCCCAAGTTCTTGAATTAATTCCTCCAGGAGGAACTGACCTTCTCTGACAGCACACAGGTCGCTGAGCAAGTGGTCCTCAGCTCCCTGCGCTGTCAATAAAGATATTTCTAGAAACCTGGCGTGCCTCTGAAGAGGGGATCAGGATAAGATAAAATGTGTCCATTGGGAGTTAGCGTGACCCTTTCATGTAGACATCCATAGAGCAGATGTCAAAAGTTGGATGAGATTTATCCTTAGCCTGATGCTTGGCGTAGAGGTCCTTCTCTTTTGATGTTTGGTCTTGTTATAAACCAAGTTAAGCATAGCTGGACTATTAGCATCAGAGCATGATCATATATAACTCCTATGCCCAAGATGATTACAGCTGGCATCTATTATTTTACACAAATTCCTTAAAGACACTTCCAAATAAAACAATGAAACTCAATGGATGAAATCAAGCATTGTAAACATGGAAGTGTAGCTGGTTAGATTTACCTTTTCCTCTTCTCTCCGTTAGAGGGAACATTTTCATCTTGGGATTTGCACATAATTCCAAGGAAACTAAAAAAGTTACTTTTCATTTACTTTTCTTTCAAAGTAAAGAAAGAAATTTTTGAAAGAAAATCAAACCATCCAAGCACACTGTCCACTTTGTGGTTGCAATCAAATGTCAGACTCAAGGCCCCTGAACTTGACTCATATTGTTAATTGCTCTGGTACAAAGTAACTTTTTTTTTCCCAACCATTAAAGAGTCTATTCCAGATAATAAAATGTAAACAAAGAAACTTCAAAGAACAAAATGAATCCCATAGAATAACTGTGTTTTACATGAACACTGAATTGCTGGTAGAGGATTTCGCCTTGCAAAATATTTTCCATTACTCTGTGTAGTCTGGTTAATACTCTAAGTGCCCTGGCTTACCTTTACGAGACGTAGATAAGCTGAGAGATCTTCCTGCATAGAAATACACCGATCATCCTTTCAACATCATCCTTTTTCTCCTCAAAATGGTCTTGGCCAGTCTAACAAGACTGACATTCTTTCTTGTTGCTTATATCCTGCTAGTACTTTTGAACACTTCTTTTGATGGTGTGTGTACTGGATGAAATACATGAGAATAAAGGAATCATGGAAAATGAGCTGAAATACTCCAAAATAAAAAATTCAGCACTTGAGGGGAAGGTGCTCCAAAGTGCCTTTTAGGCACCTAAATTCAATATTGAGGATTGAGCACCTCAGTGACTAATATATTCTTGTATATTTTATTCTTTTTAGCCCGGAGCAGTTGTTCCTTCCCAGCTTTACAACTAATGTGGTATGTAAATAGGGTAGATATAAAGGAATGGGTCTGGGAATTCACCACAATTTTTATTAAATAAAACTTCCACCCTCCTCTAGCACAACCAAATGCAATTCCACAGATCTCAAATCCCGTCCAAGTTTTCCTTCTGTACCAGATCCCACGTTTTTTCAGGTGCTCTCATGCAGAGGCGCATCTGGGGTGAGAATCATCTCATGCAGTTTCAGGTGACAGCGACGGAGACACCTCCATCTGAGCTAACCCAGCACCGTCTTCACGATGGATGGGTGCGAGGAAGGGATGAACTGGCTGCACCCCCTCAGTTATTCTGCCTTTTAGCCTGGTCTGGGGTAGGAACATATGATTTGTGTTTTACCTGATTTGCCTCTGAGATCTGGCCAGCCTCACCTAATTCTGGATTATAATTGAATCCAGGACTGGTTCTGCTGGGTTTCATGCTAAGGGACTTATCACTGCTCTAGCTGAGGCTAGGTAATGGAGTTATGTGATATTAGAAATCCAGTGGAGGTGGGTTTATATTTATCATCACCCTGTAACTAGGACTGACACAAAAAAGATTAAAGCAATAAAACCCAAAATAGAATGTCTTCTTGCAGTTTTTTTTTTTTTTTTAAAGGCCCAAAGTTTTCAACTAGGATTTGCCTTGACAGGATAAAGCACATTTTCAGACTCGGCTTCTTAATGGGCTACATCTGCTTAATGTAATTTTGCATCTGAACTGTGTGTCTTGTCAGACACAAGCACAGTCAGATCTGCACTCAGCAGTACTCACTTTCCCTGGAATCAGATAAACTCAGCCCAATAAATTAGTTTTACTGCTCTCGGTATCACCCTGTTATCATTGTGAGTGATTTAGTCTGGGCTTCCCAAGCTTCCCCATTCTTTCCCAATGAAAGGAATTGAGCTCCCAAAAGAAATACAAAAAAATTATTTCTTTCTTTCTCTCTCTTTTTCTTTCTCTTTCCTTCTTTCTTTCCCTTTCTTTCCCTTCCCATTCCTTTCTTTTTCTTTTGTCTGCTTTCTCTTGCTCTTTCTCTCTTTTTCTTGCTTTCTTTCTCACTTTCTTTCTTGCTTTGTCTCCCTTTCCATCGATGGGCTATATAAAGTAATTCACAGTTACACTTTTTTAAAAGTATAGCTTTTTGCTCAAAGAGAAGTTATTTAATTAGGCAATTGTGACCTGGTTCTCAGCTGGTGTAAATCAGCAGCAATGATTTATACCAGCTGAACATATGAATTCTGGTGTTTTGTAGCAGGTTTTAGAGGGCCTCCCTTGTAAAGTGCATTGGACTGTGTATTATATTAGCTACAAAAACATTTTGTAAAAATACTGTTGTATTTTATGCCATCTTTTTTTCATATCCTTTATATTCCCACACTGTTTGCATGATTAAACAAGAGGAAAGATGGACTTGTCATTGCAGAACAGACCAGGAGCTGGGTGATAATGGTCTAAGCTCCCTCTTACATCATGGGCAAGTCACTTGAAGCTGAGGTGCTGAATATCCCATACGAGGTATTGACAGCTTGCAAGCCCCGCTGGAGCCCACAGTGCTTTACAAGGATCTAAGGGGCCTCCAGAGGCATCTGGAGCTGTGATGGATGCAGCCCACAGGTTGGATACCCAGGAGGGAAGGAGGTGGAAATAGGTGTCCACCCACCATGGTGACGGATGAGAAGGACAGTGCAGTACGAAGGCAAATAGGAAGCGGCATTTGGGTTTTTTTGGAAATGTATTTCATTTTCTCAGAAAGACTGACGGATCTGTTCCTGGGGCAAATGAATTCAAGGAGTGACAATCGACATGTGGACCTCTGATTAGGGGCATCTGAGAACCTAGTGAACATCTTCTGCTCCTCTCACACGGTTAGCTAGTCCTGACAGAGGGTTAGGAAAGGAACAAACACTTGGGAGTGGTAATGTCCTAAATATCCTAGCAAACCAGAGTTTGCCTATATCAGAGCTGAGAGCTGTAGGAGAGGTGGCAAGTTCTGGTAAGCTGGAGGGATTGCAGTTTGGACCCTGATTTGCTAAGGATATAAGACTTTTGTGACGTTCTTCTTCTGTCTTCATGAATGTCTTTATGTCCATCCTGCATCGTTTCAGATGTCTTCTGCTCTCAATGGCCAATTCCAGCAAACTTTGGCAGGGGGTTGAGGTTTCAAGAGCATCAAAGGTGGACAATATCCCATTTGCCTAGATATGCTAGCTCTGTGGTTGAGCTAGTTCATCCTGGACTCCCTCTATAAGCTGTGATTAGGAATTGGCATCAGGGACGTGTTTCATCCTTGTGTAAAATAGCCCAGAACTTCTCTGATTAAGGCAGCACACTGCAAGGGTAGTTCAGCATTAATCTACCAAATGATCAATTATGCTTGGTATACTTAGAAGAAAAATCGAAGTAACTACACTCCTTCTAGAGCTAGGTAAATAAATTTAGTGATAATAATTCCAAACTCTTGGAGCTGAATTCCTGTCTCTATTCTGGCTAAATTGCCTTTGAAACATGATAAATCTATGGGCATAACAAGTCAAAGAAAGGCATTTCTCTATGAAACACCAATTCATTTTCCTGCTCTCCTTTGTGCTCAGTTATAACCAGGATTTCATAAGAGTGTGCTTGAAAGTGGAAAGCCATATTACCCTTTAAATATGGTTCAGCTATGGCTGAACTTTCTATTTGGACTTTGACCAAGCTGCTGGGCTTAAATCCCAGCTCTGGAGCTACCAGATGGACCACATTATTCTCACTTGCAGAAACCCCATCAGACAAACTGTTTCGACCAGAACAGGTCTGCTGTTCATGGAAGGTGCGAGGTACTAATGGGACATTGTGTTCCTGCCATGGGTGCCATGCTCCTTCTGGTACCCATCCCAACTTGCATCATACTTGTTTTTCAAAATTCCCTGGATCAGAGGAATGGGGAAAGGTCTAGTGGAGACACAGCCCTGCTAGCAGGTGGGGCAAGCCCGGATGGACATGCCTAAATGAGGACCACTGGCATCTCAGCGTCACAGCAGCCTGAAGTGTTTCACAGGGGAATGTCTCAGCCCAGCCAACAGGCACTGCCAAAGAGAGAGACGTGTTGGAAATCACACTTCTTTCTTGGACTCAAGCGCCTGTGTACAGCCCCGAGATACCTGCATCTTTGGCTGCGTTTGACTAGCAAATAAACCAGGCTGGAGCCTGTTCGCTGGCTGCCCATGGCAAGTGGCACAGCAGAACTTGCAACGGGATGGTTTTTATCGCCCAAACAGATGACTTCACCCCTACTGAGTTTTTTCAATGATCCTTGCCCTTTGCTAGGATGACCATGCCTGGATGTTGTCTAGACTCACTAGCTGGTGTGGGCCTCAGACACGATGGGGAGTAAGCTGAGGTTTAAGTAGTCTGGATGATCATGGAACAGAGCTGGAGCCGTTGCTCTGGCTCTAGCTGGTTCTTTAATACAGACATAGCCTTGGAGGCTTAAAGCATTTTGTAACCCTTTGGTTTCCCTTTCCTGAAATCATACATCCTCCCGTTGATCTCCTGCCACCTTTTCATATTCTAGCAGAGAGTCCTGCAGTTCACTTCTCTGTTGGCTGAAGAGCTAACTACCTTATTTGTTGTGAACCTGGTTCCCAATAGCTTCATTTGGTGTCCCCCTTCTACAAGAGAAGGTTCTTGTACTGAAAGAGACCCCTCTTCATCCCTCCTGGATGTCCTTCCAAGACATCCTCTCATTTTCATGTAGCTATCACCCTCATAATCCTCAAGGATGCATAACAGAGGCATCAGAGGGATATCCTGCTATAGCTATAGCTGGTAGTCAAGCAACACACAGGTTGCAGACCTCTCTTTTTATCCCTCCTCAGAAATGAGCCTTTGCAGCTTTTTGATTGCGAGGAGCAGGAATCACTGTGATGTCCATCCAGGCTTCCCTCACTGCCAATGTCACATTTGCTTATTTTTCTTGTCCCAGTGCCTCCCAGGAGTTTTCATACTCAAAGGAATGGCTCAGACAGTGCTCCTGGGCCACAACATGGTGATGGGCCAGGAGAAAGAGAAACACCAGTCTCTCAACGACAAGATATGGACCACATCATCCTCACCGGTGATACCAGGCCAGGTTTTGATTTAGTTATTTACCTTCTTGCTTAATAAATTGGAGGCTGAGGAAGGAGGCTGAGAAAGAAGTGGTGGGTCTTTTACAGGTTCTCCTCAGCTATTGCTTTTTCTCCGTAGCCCTTTGCTGACAGGCAGAGAGGATGGAGGTGCTGGCAAGCCCTGACTCCCTGTGGCAGGCTGGGAACAATGATCGGCAGTCTGCCTGCATGTAGGTGAGATGTAATTGGAAAGGTTGCCCAGCCAAATGTTCTTCTGGAGTAAAACAAGCATGTATCACCCTGGGGGTACTAACGGAGATCACAAAAGCCCCTTCCTTCCATATCTCCCAATGGGACAGGAGAATAGGACAGCTAACCTGGAAGGACTAGCAGCAAACTGCTCTTTTCCCCATCTCTCAGAGTTGGCAGGAAACCTCTGTACCTCTGTTATGCTTGTTCCCCCTTTATAAGATCCCTTCATATGCTGCTCAGAGAGAGGTGCACACAATGAGGACCAGAGATTGATCCCGAAATGCTTCAGGAGCGGGTAGCTTCCCTGTCTCCTCAGCTCAGCTAACTTTGGGCACTGGGGGTTCAAGAACAAACTCCTGAGAGGTTCATTGCATGGGATTCACCTGGGCCACAGAGGTCTGTGCCTCAGCTGGAGATCTTAGCACCATCCCTGAGACCGTGGAGACATGTTCAGGTATCATGAGGTGAGATCTGCAGGGGAAGCGGAGGCCACCCTGTCTTGAGAAGCTGGGCAGGGAGCTGGGGAACCAGCCCATATGACTTTCATGGCACCACCAAACCTCACCAGCAGCCTCCATTCCTGGTGCATGGATAGGAGGGCGAGGAGCTAAGCTCCACGAGCATCTGGGGAAATGAAAAACCAGCTGGCTTTTCTGGCTTCATGTCAAGATGGAAAACAGATGGGATCCTTGTACTGTGGCTTTCTTCCTCCCTGGCAAGCAGATGTTATAACCTTTTCTAGAGCAGGCTGGAGAAATGTGCCCTCTTCTCCAAGAGCTGGCCAAGCTCCCCACCAGGAGAAGGGAGATTAAGAGATACAGACCTTTTCTTGGCCCAGCTCACAGCCTGCAGCCTGACTGGCCTGCAAAGAGGGTGCAAAAGAGTATGTATGGGGGCACTGACACCCACTTCATCATTGCTTTGCATCCGTGGGAAAGGATCTGCAAAGAGAATCAGGAGTGTTGGTTGGCTCAAGGCGGAGTTCCTTGCACAGCCTGTGTGGGGTTTTTTTAAGCATATGTAGTCAATTGTGACCTGGTTGTAGAAACGAGTTGGAAGTCTGGGTCCTTTGCGTGTACGAAAAGGCAAGTAGTAGGTTTAAGGGTGGGCTGGAAGGCAGAGGGTTGGGAACCATGGAGAAAAGAAAGTGCAACAATCAAGGAAAAGAAGGGAATGAAGTCACTGATTGCTTCTCAAGGCTGTATTTTAAAATGTCACCTGATTGGTTTTCAAGCCAGAAAGGTTTCAGGTCGAGTGGGTTTCCAGTAATGATGGTAAAATAAGGAGGAGCATTGAAAGGAATTTGTAAACTTTGTATTTCTTTCCCAGTTTTTTTAAAGTTTCATGAAAAGGACTTTTGTCCTTCCTGGCTTGAAATCAAACTTGGGAGTAAAAACCTGTCTATGTTCACCAAAAGAAAAGACTTTTTCTCAGCAGGATTTCCAATACTTTGATTTGTGACATTGGAGGCTTTTTTTTTTTTTAGGAAGAAACATTTCTCTGCATCTATGTTTTGCAAAATTTCATGTTGTACTCACTTACCTGTGTGGAAACAGCCTTTTTGTAGGCAAAGTCCCCAGAGCCACAGGTTTCCAACCCCAGGAGACATTTGCAAGGAAAATACAATGCTGCCACCTTGATCATTTGAAGATAGCATTGCAAAGTGCATAGCCGTCTTCCGATTGATCTGTGCCCCATCAGCTGGAGCAGTGCAACCACAGACCAAGGGCTCTTCTGGTTCTGCTCTTCTCCAGTCACAGCTAGTGTCAGAGCAACCCACAAAACGTGCAGGAGTGAGTTTCTGGAGCCATATCATTATATCAGACCATGGGCAATTCACTGCAGCCTTTACACAACACCACGGAGTGGAGACAACTAGAAAACAAGAGGATGAGTTAGTAGGCATCTCAGCTCATAAATAAGTAGGGAGCACCCAGTCCCTACTAGCACTGCAACAAACACCAGGACTGTGTCTTGACCTAAACCACTTGTTAAATAAGTCGTAGTCAAGCCTGGGGTTTCTACAAAGGTTTCTTTTCAAGAGAAGGAAATACGACTTCATCATGCTAGCAAGTATCAGAGAAGGAATCATGCACCATGGTCCCGGGGCCATTCAGGAATCCAAAATGTGCAGAGCCAGTCGGGGACAGGATCACTGGAATAGGGAAAATTGCATAACTCTAGCCTGGCAGCTTGATCCAACATTAGTCCTGGAGACTCACCTGCAAACCGAGCTGAGCACCACCAGCTTGTGCAGACCCCAAAACAGAGGGAGTCAGCTCTTATGTGCTTAGTGTGGAATGGCTTGCAAGGGATTTGGTGAATCCAGCTTAATTTCCATGTGTCTTCTGATGAAATCTGTATTGAAGTCATTATGATAGCGCGGGCTTTTCCAGATGTGACAGTAAATGTCTGCAGGCACACTTTTTAACAGTCTGCAGGGTTAGGAAGACATTTTATGATCTAGGTGGACGAGGCTGTTTAATGTCTGAGCAAAAAAAAATTAATAGCAAAGAGCTGCCTAACAAGCCTTTTTCTGAGTGATTGCTAGCCAGGCTAATGTGTATTTGGTCATAAACCAGCTGGGACATTTGGGATGTATTAGCCAACTTTTACATAACATATGCAGGAAGATGCTGAGAAGATATAACTGGTTTGTTATGATGTTGTACAAAACTATTGAGTTACGTGGTACAAAATTTGAGTTTCTTCAACAAGGTGACCCTTGTCACTGGTGTGGACATGGTTCACATGAAAGGCATAGATCTTTGGTGTGACATTTTCTTACGATCTGTATTTCTCTTTTTTCCCCCTATCTGCAAGATAAGGTTTTTACTTTCCTATCAGCTTGAGGATCATTCAGATGTGACAGTAATGAGAGACAGACACTTACCTCCAAGAAAGTGGGCCCCCTTCATTTTAGTGGCAGGAGACCAGTGACTGTTTTCTCATCGTCTGGGAAGTGCTCAGTCTGCTACTCCCATGTGAAATTACACTTTTTAATAATAGCCTTGTTTAGTAATGGTGTTGCCTGTGTGGTATGGCCTATGGAAAGGGCAACCAGAAGACGTGGTGGCCTTCTTTTCCGGAGCGTCCTTGTACTTGAAGGTGCTGCTGCTGTTGTGTTTGATGAAGGACAGCTAGGCAACCATCTAATTTCAGATTGTATTATAAAATACAATCTGAAGTCCTCAGCAGTCCCCATAAGAAGGTCCTTTCTGCTTCTAAGCTGTAGAAGAGCTGGTTTAAAGATCCCTGAAATCATTCCTGAGATCTCAGGGAATGTCTTCACTGCTAAGTAAGAGAGGTCCAGGGTGCAAGCTCAGGTCTTGGAGCACCAGTTGACCACGCTGCTTTGCCGTTAGCTCACTCCCAAACCCTGCTCTCAGGCAGAGGAGAGCTGAGGTGTTTGAACACAAGCCATGCTGTGACACTTGGCCTCAGGGCCAGCAAACCAGCCCCGGCCGGCTTTATTTAGTAGAGTAGGTGTTGCTGATGAGACTGCACCGCTTTTGGCTCCCTCTGCCCTGCGCAGTCCTTCAATACTGTCCCGGCAGGCTTTGCACCTTCAAACACCCCCACAAGTCTTTATGCCACATCTCAGAGCTCGTAACACCTACCCTCAGTTTCTTACTATAAAAACATTACTCTGGCAGGCTGCAGCACAGCCCACTTAATATTTCAGACACTTTGAACTGAACCCCCCCATCCCTCCTCCAATAATTACTATGAACTAGGGCCATGGGGCATCACACAGGACCCAGAGGAGGCTGAAGGCCAAATGCCACGTGCTGTGGACCAGGCAGTCTGCTGGCAACCCCAAGCTGTGTGCGGCGATACAAACCAGGCTGCGCGACTGGACTTCGAGGCTACATGGGAGCACAACCCTCTTTGCTTTAGCACTAGAGAGGAAATCGTTGTGGATTTAGAGGAAACATGCCCTTAGAAAGCAAGAAAGACTTTTGCCAGTGCAGACATTGGAAATAGTTTGTGAGATATACATACATCTGACTGACTTACCAGCTCACCTTCGTGTGACAAAAATTGTTGCTCAGAGCAATCTTCCTTTGTGTACGACACATGGCAACACTCAAAACTCAACAAGTCTCCATAAATACCCCTGGTTAAGTCCACAGCACAACAGAGCAGTTTAATAAGGTTATCAAATGCAAGGCAATCCATGGCAGCCAAATGTGAGGTCATTCACATCAACTCAACTTACCATGCAGAAGTGTCCAACTTCTGCTTGCCTTGCATGGAGAATACGCACTGGGATAGTTACTACATCTCAGCCAACATGTGGCAATGCGTTCGGCTGCCATAACTGGGTTGTGTGTTTGAGCCCGGCATCCAGCTGTTCACAGACGATGGGTTGCATCTCCACAAAGGGGCGACAGATGTGGACTGCTCTTTGAGAATGAAAACCCAGCTTGTCTTTAATCCAGAATGCATGAGTTTGACATTCCAGGCATATCTTGACATTGCTGTAGATATTATAGCAAACCTCTAGGTCCCCACGCAGCATGAGCATGGATATGTTGTTATATATGCAAAAGGATCTTGTGCCAAAATGCTTGTTGTCTAAATCTGTTTGATAGCCTGGATGTGGTCTAAAGGAATATGAGTGACTTGACCGTGTAGGAAGAGGTATGTAGGTGCCTCAGGCAACGACTTAATATAAAATCATGGACACACTTTGGGCTCTGTTTGCTCAATGACTGAAAGGCCACTACTGAAAAGGTCATCCTGGCTTTGGTTTGAGGAATTTGCATCTCTTGAAACAACGGCCTTGCTGTTGGTCTGGAAGAGCCAGCCTGTGGAGGTGTGAAGGCCAACCATTCATCTCCCAGTCAGTCAACCTCATGAGTCTTTTCCTTCATCCCTGAGAGTACAAGGACACTGCTGTCCCATTTCTGTAGATGTCAGGAGAAGATTTCTCAAACCTCACATCTGACCCGTCTCAAAGGACATAGCTGTCCTCATATTTTATCTTCAGACATCATTGCGTGAAATTGCTCTGGAGATCCCAGCTGAGGTAAGACAAATGAGGCAGGCTTGCCAGTTGCAAGGATGGAAGTGGCGTGCCTTGGTCAAACAATTTGAGAGGCTTGATAAGTCTTCAGAGATAACATGGAAGGGAAACTGTCTCTCTTTCAGTGAGCTTGAAAGAAGAAACAGCTCCTTCAGTACCCACCTCTCTGCTGACAAGGAGACCCCAGGGGGCAACTGTGGTTTTTATAAGATGGACACGTCTACTTACTGACTCCAGGCAGTGAGCAGATGGCAGTTTTTCACCACTATCAAACCAGGCTGGATTTGAACTACCATCCAAAACATATCCCAGCAGGCTTACAAGCCCCTGAATGTCTCCCTTCTGTACAGCATTCGTGTCTCAGAGGGCATGGGTGTTATTGCTATAATAAACATCGATGTTAGCTCTCTGTCTGCCAGGTATGTTGCACTTTAGAAATGCCACACATATTCCCAGCCTTTAGGAATTTCCCCAAATCCTACTCATTCAAAACAGATCCCACAGCTGCTTCCCCTGCAAAAATCCAGCTGCATCTTCTATTGTGTCTTTACAGTGATTATCAGAAGATTTTCCTCCAGTTTAGCAGAGCTGCAGCTTATACAATCTTGACCTCTGTAGCATGAAGAGAAAGAAGAAAATAACAGGGCACAATGTCTCCTTTAGCTATTATTCCACCAGGGCCAGCCAAGCTACTGAAAGGGAAATCCCTGCACAAATTAAGGAAATTCAGATATTTCTTTCATTCTAAGAGGCATTCCCGACAGATCCAGGGCTTGTTTCCAAAGACATGGCTGCATTCCAGCACCAGAGAAACTTTATTATGCAAATATTGACCAGTGTTGAAGGAAACAGCAATAAAAAACTGTCAAAGGTGACAAAAGCTATTGCACTTGGGCTGTAACATCCGAAGCCAAATTTTGGGAGCATTGTTTCACTGGTGAGATGTCTTTTGCAAGTAGAGGGTAGCAGTGGATGGTCTGTGCTGCTTCTTTTTTTTCTTTTCTTCTTACTTCATTTTAGTTGGGGAAATTTTAGTCCTGGAAACGATGACGGAAACACTAGCAAATGCACAGAATTCTGTTATTGTCCAGGACTTCAGTCGCGCAACGATCCAAACAATGATCCAACACGTAGACCAAAACTAATAAAGACCTACCTGGCAGGAACATGAAGAGGAACGTTATGCGTTATGGACCGGCCCCAGGAATGAGAGCGCTGGGTGGAAGAATATTGGAAAAAGATGGGAACTCCACCTCCAGTGAAGCTGATGGAAAAGTCCAAAGGAGGCCCAGGAACGATGGGGCAGGAACTCAGTAATGATATACAAGTTGTAAGGTTTGAGGCAAAAGTCAGGGGTCACACAGACGAAGGTTTAAGTTACACATTGGCGAGGGAGAGCCAAGAAGTCTAAATATTTGCAGCTTATGTGCAGAGGGGCTGGAGAAGACACGAGGATACAGCACAGCCCCGCAGGCTGTGTAGGTGTGAGTTGGGGCAACATCTTGCCCTTAAAATGACTCCATCTGCCTTCACAGCAGAACTGAATTAAATCTTCACAAGCTGGGGAGAGACTCTTTAAAAAGTCATCTCTACGCGGAACCTTGTCCTTACAAAAGTAATGATAAAAGAATGACTACGTTAGACCATATATACCCAGATAATGTCCTACCCAGCTGTAGTTAGAAACAAATGTTTGAAAAAGTATTTTAAAAAACAAGTAATGACTCCTCCTTCCTTTGCAATACCCTCCTAGCTTCTGACATGTGTGAGTCTAGGGTACAGTTTTATTGTATTCAAATGCAAATATACCAGACCCACATTTCATCCTCAGGAACTCCCGCTGAAGCTGAAGGAGAATTTGGCCCTGAGATAAGTCCTACTTTAACTGATAATCTCTTTTCTGCTACTTATGTCCTTCTGTTAGACATGCCAGCTCAAGCCATGCTCACCTCAGCAGTATATAGGCACTAGGCACTTCCCACTGGCTCTGTAGGAGATCTTCATTTATTCAAAAAAGACCTCTTCCTTTTCCCTTCAAGCTCCCCTCATCATATATATTATCAGCAGCATGGACAGTGTGAAACACAGAGTTTATACCCCATCACTGAGCTGGCATATGAATTGGAAGCCAAGGATGGGCATTGCTTCTAAACGCTGGCATCTAGACAAAAATTGTTGTCCACGTTCCCTCAATACCTTATCTTCAATATCTGACCATGGTGAATGAACTGTCCTCTTGAACTGCCCATCTCCTTCCACTGACTATAGAGACAGTGTAGTTGGTGCTGCACCAGATGCTAATTTCATAGAATCATAGAATCATTAAGGTTGGAAAAGACCTCTAAGATCATCGAGTCCAACCGTCAACCCAACACCACCATGCCCATTACACCATGTCCCTAAGCGCCTCATCTACACGTCTTTTAAATACTTCCAGGGATGGTGACTCAACCACTTCCCTGGGCAGCCTGTTCCAAGGCCTGACCACTCTTTCAGGAAAGAAATTTCTCCTAATGTCCAATCTAAACCTCCCTTGGCGCAACTTGAGGCCATTTCCTCTCGTCCTATCGCTAGTTACTTGGGAGAAGAGACCAACCCCCACCTCACTACAACCTCCTTTCAGGTAGTTGTAGAGCGCGATGAGGTCTCCCCTCAGCCTCCTCTTCTCCAGGCTAAACAACCCCAGTTCCCTCAGCCACTCCCCATCAGACTTGTGCTCCAGGCCGTTCACCAGCTTTGTTGCCCTCCTCTGGACACGCTCCAGCACCTCCATGTCCTTCTTGTAGTGAGGGGCCCAAAACTGAACACAGGATTCGAGGTCTGGCCTCACCAGTGCCGATTACAGGGGCACGATCACCTCCCTGCTCCTGCTGGCCACGCTATTTCTGACACAGGCCAGGATGCCGTTGGCCTTCTTGGCCACCTGGGCACACTGCCGGCTCATGTTCAGCTGCCTGTCAACCAAATTGTCATGACAATTAGCAAATCTGTCCAAAAGTTCACAGAGGGCATGAGCTTTTCATGACCCCCTTACTCCCTGTGTGTGCATGGGATCAAATGCTTGTTCAACCACGTGATGCCACCTTGATCTACATATGATATCGCTCTTTGGGTCTGACATCTGGGAGTAGTTTCAGTGCAAAAAGTTAATTGGGACCTTTGGGAATGTCACAGGTCCTTCAAAAGCAGGCTGGTGTTCATAGAGTCTGGCTGAGGCTCACAAAACCTGTGTCGTGGTTTAACTCCAGCTGGCAACTAAGCCCCACCCAGCCACTCACTCACTCCCCGCCAGTGGGATGGGGGAGAGAATCAGAAGGGTAAAAGTGAAAAAACTCATGGATTCAGATAAAGACAGTTTAATAGATAAAGCAAAAGGTGTGCGCACAAGCAAAGCAAAACAAGGAATTCATTCACTGCTTCCCACCAGCAGGCAGGGGTTCAGCCATCTCCAGGAAAGCAGGGCTCCATCACACATAACGGTGACTTGGGAAGACAAACGCCATCACTCCGAATGTCATAGAATCATGGAATGGTTTCGATTGGAAGGGACTTTTAAAGGTCATCTAATCTAACCCCCCTGCCATGAACAGGGACATCTTCAACTAGATCAAGTTGCTCAGAGCCCCATACAACCTGACCTTGAATGTGTCCAGGGATGGGGCATCTACCACCTCTCTGGGCAACCTGTGCCAGGGTTTCACCACCCTCACCGTAAAAAAATTCTTCCTTATATCTAGTCTGAATCTCTCCTCTTTTAGTTCAAAACCATTCCCCCTTGTCCTATTGCTACAGGCCCTGCTAAAAAGTTTGTCTCCATCTTTCCTGTAAGCCCCCTTTAAGTACTGGAAGGCCGCAATAAGGTGTCCCCGGAGCCTTCTCTTCTCCAGGCTGAACAACCCCAAATCTCTCAGCCTTTCCTCACAGCAGAGGTGTTCCATTCCTCTGACCATTTTTGTGGCCCTCCTACATCACCCCCTTCCTTCTTCCCCCAGCCTTATATGCTGAGCGTGGCGCCATATGGTATGGGATACCCCTTTGGTCAGTTGGGGTCAGCTGTCCCAGCCGTGTCCCCTCCCAACTCCTTGTGCTCCCCCAGCCTCCTCGCTGGTGGGGTGGGGTGAGGAGCAGAAAAGGCCTTGACTCTGTGTCAGCACTGCTCAGCAATAGCTAAAATATCCCTGTGTTATCAACGCTGTTTCCAGCACAAATCCAAAACATAGCCCCATACCAGTTGCTGTGAAGAAAATTAACTCAAAACCAGTACAACGTGGCACCATATATGCTGTCCCTGCCCAAAAGCCCTATTAAGGTGCGAACCAGGAATTTACCCCTGGAAAACCCCGGTCTAAGGCTGTGCCACTGCGATCTGTTCACTTTGCTTACTAAAGAAAGTGTTGTTCCGTCTGACCTGGTGCTGGTCACTGCGTCTCTGCACAAGTGAGATCTGTTACTTGCAGCACTGATTACCTCATGGTTTGGGAAAATGAGGTGAAAAGGTCTAACACTGAGTCTCTCCAAGTGCAGTGAAAGAAAATAGATGCTGGTGCTTCTTTTGCAACTTTTAATGATGTTTCTCAGTGCTGCACCGTCAGAGCTGGCGAGGGGAGACAGCAAGCCAGCCCATCTCCCCACGGCGCTCTCTCCCTTTCCCCATCTTGTTTATTTAGGTGTAGGAGGCTGATCTGGCTCTGAGGAGGACTCTGTCTGACCTGACGTGGTCTCAGCAGAAACAGAGACGGGCAAAATATTTTACTTTACATTTGATAGGAGGCAGGCATTGAACAAAACTCACCAGATGACACCTTCTCCAAATGGTCTGCAATGAAGGGGGGCCCCAAATCTGCAAGCATACCCCCAGGAAGATGGGATTTAAAGGGGAAAAGGTAGAGGCATAGGGATTGCTTCTTCCTACGTACCAGGCACAAAGTGGTCCAGGGAGCTTTAACAGTAAGAATAACACACACACACAAAGATGCCGAGGAGTCTAGACTTGTTAAAGCCTTTTCCTTGCTGGCTCTGTCTGGCAGAGCCTGAGTTTTAAAATACCAATGCCTTTTCTTGTCACTCTCAGCTTTAATTTATTATTTTTTTAAATCAATAAATATCCCTCCACTCTTCCATCTGGAGGATTCCTCCTTCATCCCACCACTGCCAAGCTGATCAGAGCCACCTATGCAATGCCATTTGATCCAGAACATATTTCAATCTTGGCCCATTCTCAGCCTCATAAATTCCTGACATGATTCGGGAGGCGTTTCTGTTGGAAATAGCTCTCCGCTCCGCTGTCGTATTTATAGAGATTGCTGCTGCCTCTGATCTGATGCCAAACATTAGGAATAATTGCAGCAGGAAGCAGGACAGAGCTCGACATATTGTTTGTCTGGATTGTTTTAATTTCAAGATTGTGGAAGTACCCCCACTTACTGATGTTAGGAGCAAAAAAAAAAAAAAAAGTAAAGAAAAGAAAAGCATTGTTCAGGAATTTTCTATTTTAATTTTTTTCTTTTTATTGCTTTTGTTAGAGGCAAAGAGGGAATCATTACGCTTGCTGCTGAGGACAGGGAGGTGAATTAGATGTTGGTGACTTATTAATTCAGGAATCCTGTCCCTGCAGATTAGACCAGAGGTTCCCACTTTTTTATTTTCTGCTTCTTGAAACAAAGCCAGGAAATGCACATGGGTCTGCGTACGCATATGTATGTCTATGTGTGCATGACGCGAGGGAGGGGGGTACAGAGCTGTAGGTGGGCCCCCAGAAACATCAGCCACACAGCCACGCCGGTCCAGGCTGAAGCTGCACACGGACAAGGTGCTAACGCTGGCAATTTGGAAGCAGCCACACATCCAGCCAGGCGATGGCCCGTACTCAAGGCGTGAAGTCCTTGGCCATGTGGCTCAGAGCTGAGAAGGAAAACTGCAGGACGCAGATGCCAGGAGCCTTCAGACACGCCGCGTCTGAACTGGGGTAGCCGTGTTTGGAAGTGAGAGACACATGCACACGCTGGGAGCCTGAGCTGAAGCCCGTTGAAGTCGACGGAAAAACATTTTTCACTTCAGTAGGCTTTGGATGACACTCGAAGTGCAGCTGAGAGGGAGGATGGGGAAAAGGACAGAGCAAAGTCTCACCAGTACAGGGATGCCAGGCAGTCTATGAGGTGGAACCATGGGGCTCCTGGTGCTCAGGTAGCATCGCTCTGATACAACAGGGATTTAGCCTTGCCGAAATCTTGCCACCTTCAGCAGAGAGTACTTAAAGACTTGCTTAAGTACCCCTTTTTTGGTAAAACGCTCAGAGTCATTCTTAGGTATGTATTGAAATACGTTCCTGAGTAAGGATCCTGAGCTGGAGCTATTGCATCTTGAGAAAGAAACCTGACTGTGATTTCATTGCTGGGTAATAGCTTTGGGAAAAGAAGAGATGTCTTCTGCCAAATCCTGAGCCGTCTTGACTCAAGCCTACCCCTTTTGCTGGTTAACCAAGAGCTCTCTTAATTGAGCATAGATACGGAGGAAGAACTGCCGTAAATTCAGAGGAGAAAACCGTCCATGCTTCCAACAAGAGCTACAATCATATTAGCTTAACACAAGGGAATAATAAAGGGCTCTACTCAGAGAAAAAAATAGCAGGAGCCAACAGCTGGGAGCTGAAGCCAAAAAAACATTGGTTACGAGCAAGTGAACCTTGTAAATTGAAGGGGGAGGTTGACAGCCCGGGGCGATCTATCAAGGAATGGTTAAAGAGTTGGCCAATCGTTAGGGTGCCTTCAGGAAAAGACACTTTAAACAAATCCAGGTCACTGGGCTCAGTCCAGTTTCAAGGTGAAAGCGCCTGTTCTGTGCTACGCAGGAGATCAAATTCGGGATTCGACGGTTTCTGCCACCCTCAACATCTCTGAATAGAGAAATGCAAGGAAGCACTCGTGCACTTCTTAAGCTGATAGAGAAAATGGAAATGAAGAGATCTCAAACTGCTTCTTGGATTGTCAGTGATTTGCATTTTTACCCAGCAACCTGTGAAGTAGTTCAGACACAGTTATGAAAAATATTGCAGCGGTGGAAAAGAGGTGAGGAACAAACTGCGCTGTGTGTCTGGCTTGATAGGGGCAGAAAGCAACCGCCCTGTCTGGCTGCTGGCATGAAGGTACCTTTGGTATCCTCCATTACATTTCTAACAGCAGCACCCATTGCCTCAGATATTGAGTCTGCTGCCTCAATAAAAAATGCCAGCAGCTGAAGGAGGATGGAAAATAAATGTCTTTTAAGGTCCTGGAACAAAATGAGGGCAGAACCGAAATAGGCCTTGCTGTATTCAGGCTCTATCATTCTTTCCTGAGCTCCTGCATCTTCTCAGACATAGGACAAAGAGGCTAATCCACTGCAGCCTTTCCTACATTATTATATGGGGGAAAACTCAGACATGCAGTAAGAAGTGCAGATGAAAGGGTGGAAAAAAGGATGGATTAATTCTGTTTCTCATCCAGGGACCTGAGGCAGCAATAACTATAAAAGAAAGCTATAGCAAAATGGGGAATTAAACAATTCTTTTGAGTTTAACCACGTCTCTGTTATTCCAGTAGCACCTTCCCATGGAGCTGACCACCTCAACTCATAACTGTGGCTGGCAGTTACGTTACCTTGGAGTCTTCACCACAGTTAAGTCACAATAACCTCCCTCTGGGAAAAGAAGTAGCCCTGAAAAAATTATCAAGCTCAGCATTGCCTTGAATCTTTTAAGTGACCCCTGATGTGCTTCAGTCTCCCTCAGAATCTGATGCTAGTAAAAAAATATTCCTTTTATTTGAAAAAAAATTAAGGATAATAGAAAGAGGGAGAACATAAAATAGACAGAGAGGAAGACTGGGACGGATGCCAGAAGATCTGATGCTAATCAGCTCCAGATAATGTCCAAGTCCAACATTGCCTTCCCTGGGGACGGTACCCAGGACACCGTGCCAGGAGGATGTCAGTGCTGAGACTCCAGCACCACCGGGGAAAGGGAATCTGCAAATATTTAGTCTGCCAGAAACGCTATTCCAATTAGTGGATGTCAGATCAAGGCCTGAATGATTCTGAAACATATAAGGGTTTGGACAGGGCTTACTCAAGTCACACAAGGGGTTGTCACTTACTTAAAACTATTTAGTATCTGACAGGCATGTGCATCTCCAGGCACTTAAACCAGAAACTGCTTAATTTACACTATCAGTCATGGGATGGATCCCATTTAGTGTGGATTCCTGCGTCCCCAGAAAGCTGAGCCTGGGCTGATTTCATTGCTTCTCATCCCCTGGAAATTTGCTTATTCATAAATAAAAAACACCGTTATTATCTGAGATGAGGGAAGGAGCCTCTGTCACAGAAGAGAGGGTGTCATCACTCAGCTGTGTTACTGCTAGCTTCAGTCTGACCGTTGGTCCTAATATGGTTGTGGTTAATGCTGACACCAACAGTCACGGACAAGCGAGGACTTTTTTGGAAATGAAGGGAGAGGGACCACAGAGCCCCACGTGAACATTCAAGTGAAGAGAGTCACGTCAGCAGATGCAGCAACGCCGGCGTCGCACTGGTTGTGGGCAGGGTGCTGTTCTCACCCACCTTCATTTTTCCACACTGCAGCTATTTTTTTTCGTCAAATAAGGGAATGAAAATCTTCAGGTCAAGACAGCGAACAACAAAGAGACTGAGAGCAACTGACAGGGTGGAATTTAAGGTTCAGCCTTAAGTGCAGACACTAGTTTAATCCCTGTCCCAGCTCCAAAGACAGTCAGGATGTCCTCAGCATGGTGATGCCTGGCCATCCCCTCCCAGAAAGGCACCAACACCCCGAGAGCAAGTCCAGGTTTCTCTGCCGAAAGAGCTAGGCTCCTTCTCCGATTTGGGTAGTGACTGAGAGTGCAGAAGATGCATTTTCATCTCCCCCCGAGCCCTCCCGTGCAGCCGGGTCGGTCACTAGTGCCCATATACACTTCTCCCAACTCTTGCTGTCTCTGAGCTCAATCTCTGGCCGACTCTGACCATCCAGGCTACACCTGAACGGGTAAGGAAAGCAAGCCAGGTTTGATCTCAGATTGTGACTCACATCCACATAGTTAAAATCCCCTTTTTCTGCCCCAAAACTGTCCATGGTGAATGGTCTCTGGCCGGTGCTCAGGCAATGTTGCCAAAACCATCCCAGGAGTATGCTAATGCTCAGCCAGCTTCTACAGGTGAGCCCACGCTCTGGGTCTGTTGACTGTGTAGGTCCCAAAAGCTTTTAGAGACAGAGGAGAGAGACAGGCACCCTCTTTCCATCCCAATAGATGGAGAGAGAGATCTATCGCAGAAGATGAAGGCTGGTGGGATGAACGAAGCTTTGGATGTGCCCCAAGCTGTTACAGGGTCCTACTCTGGATCCTTCAGGTGGCTAACCTTAGGTGAGACGAATCCCTGCCACCCTTACCTGGTGCCTTAGGTCCTTCATCTGGAGGGATAAGGGATAACAAGACATGAGGGAGAGCAACTTTGCCAGTCCTCACAGACGTGCAAATTTTGCACTGTAAAAACAGTGGACACTGGAGCCATGTTCCTGAGAACTTTTGTGATCCCACCTCTGCAGATATTGAATGCTTTGTGACATCAGCCCTTGCTTTTACTTTTATTGTCCCAGAAGGGGAACTGAGATGAAGTGCTTTGGCCAAGGTCACCCTTGAAGTGAGTGGCAGGGTGGGATGCTGAGCCTGGGTCTCTGAAATACTAGGCTGGTGCTCACACCAGCAGAGTAGAAAGAGAGCACTGGGGAGATGGAAGCAACCCTCTTTCTGTTAGTGATGCTCTGGGGAGATGGAAGCAACCCTCTTTCTGTTAGTGATGCTCTGCCCAGACTACAGAAAAGCACAGTGAAGTGCAGTGTCTGCTGAGCTTGCTTTCCAGTGACTGCATTTCACGCAGCTCCTAGCTACACTTTTTAAAGTAAAAGTTTTAAAAAGGCTTATAGAAAATGTCTGCTATGAAATAGGCTTTTTATAGCTGAGACTGGAATAAAACCCTCCAAAAGTGACAGAAGAAACTGTTCAAACAGGATCAAAACAGGGTGTAGCTCCAGCACCAGACCTGGCTGTACATATCTCCAGGGTATAGCTCCATAGGCAACAATGCAACTTCCCTGCTTTATATCAGCTGGGATTATGGTTCAACTACAGACCTCTGCAGGTGGCCACAGCCAACTTCTCCCATCTAAGAGCTCCCTAGAGGTATTGTCTTAAACATCAAGGGGGCAAAAATGGACCACAAAGGAGTAACTTCATTTCTGCCTGTGCCTGTGTGGTGTGTAAGTCAAAGTTAGGTGTATGTGCATTTCTCATGTACTCATGGGTCCTCTTAGAGTGACCCTCTGGCTTTGGAAAGCATGAAATTTATATGCTGGAGCCCACCAGTTTTAGAAAAAAAAGAACTCAATGGATCCTTTGTGCCAGATGATATTTCAAAATATTGCACTCAATAGAGCTGCCCAAAGTCAGTGTTGAAATGTTATACATGGTTGCTCTTTTGAGATGATTTGGGGACTCCTAGACACACAGGGCTGGCAGGGACAGTCCCTTCTACCCCGCAAGCACAAGGAAAAGCATCACAAGAAACTTCGCTATACAGAGTCCAGCTAGACAAAACCAACAAGGGAGAGAGGACAGCTGAGGGACTCAGTTTTACCCAAAATCAGTGAATGAGCAGCAGGTAGGAAACTTAGTTTCAGTCTTTGTTCCACTAAAGTCAAACCAGGTTTTGCAGCTATCTTCTGTATGACCAAGGCTTCATCAGTCCTTGCTGCCCTCGGGCGTACCTTGCCTGTGTGAAGCAAGAAGGTCATTTTCAGAAGACTAGTCTTAGGTGCAAGGTGGCTTAATTATGTGGATTTAGTTGAATGAGACCGATAGGGCCAAACTGGAGAAACAAAAATGCTGCTGATTTAGGGTGCTTCAAGTTTCAGAGGTCAAAACTTCCACTTTGCACCTTGTGAAAATCAAAGTATCTCAAATAAGCGTGCAAAATCATAACTCGCAGATTTGCAGCCCTTTGCCACTTTGCTTTCCTGGTAGAGTATCCACAGCCCTGCAGAAGAGGACTTTCTGAGCACAGTGTTTATTAACGTAGCTCATCCCAGCTGTGCAATCCTCACGCCGAGTAACAGCAGGAGTTTCTTCAGGTCTCCTCACCATGCAGGGTTTTGGTGTTTATGAAAATGAGACATCCTGAAGGGAAACTTTCATCTGAATTTCTCAACAGGTGAGCCCCAAATGTGTTTTACGTTCCATCACTACTAAACACACGCAGCCGGGCCTGATGGATTTGATACCCTTTCTGGTCCATCAGTCTGACAGATTGGAAGGGAAAGGGATTTTTTTTTTTCAATGCCATGTGAGCTTTCAGTGCCTTGCCGATGATCACTTTTCTGGTGCACCCCATCCTCTGACTGAATAAGGAAATAATGTTTAGATATAAAGACCGTGATTGACAGTCAGGCAGACAGATGCATTTTCTAGTAACAAAAGCCAGACAGACGGTTGGACTATTTTTCTACACCAACCTCCAAAAACCTGCGCTTGGTATAAGGGAAGGAATCTGTCAAATCTCCTCAATCTTAAAACACTAGCAAGAAATTACTCCCAGCCCATACATTTTTCTTCTGCTATTGCACCATAACCCTCTTCACTTACCCTCCAGCAAATCTGCCGTACCAAACGCCAGAGTTCAAGCATAAACAGGGGGTTTCAATACTCAGACCTGATCCCTTCCTTTCCCATTGCAGTCCTCCCCTATTGACCATTTCCCACAATTAGGGGTCCCTCCATTCCCAAAATTGCTTTAAGTATAAGGATGCTATCATGTTACCTTCCCTTGGGCAGATGCTACCTTTGGTAAAGTCCCCTTTTCCATGTGTTTTTTTGTTTTTCCTTTTCTTTTTTTGAAGAGGAAAATTGAAAATACAAATAGGTAATAGTAATAAATCTCTCTCCATATTTCACATTCCACCATGCTCCCCTTAATATCACTCTTTATGTTATGCATTTTTTACTACCATTTCACAGCAACACCTTTTGGAGGAAGATCGGCCAAATATTTATTACTTTTGAAGAATTACAAGATTAAATGTTGGGTTCAGAGAGGTTTCTCCATCTCATCTATTCCATAGCTTACCTATGGAATGTATTGGTAATGTAGGGCCCATAGCCGGCCCACAGAGTAAGAAAAGACAGAGATAAGGTCTAGCAGTGGGCTGGACCAGAGATCTCACCCCTTGATGCAAAGATCTTGACTATTTTCAAACTCTCACATACGTCTTGCAGTGAACTGGGGCTGACCTTTGTTTTTAGAACAGGAAACTCTCCAGGATGTATTTCTTCTGGGGGTATGTGATATTTTGCTTATATTTCTGTATCTGCTGCTAGCTCATGGCCCGTGTTCCTTCTGTGTCCCTCCGGTCAAGTCTCAGCGGATCTGTAATCTCTTACATCTGCATCTGTAGCTCGTATGTGCAACGGGCAAATATACTTGTGGCTTCAAAGTATTGCTTTGTCTTATATGCCCTTTACTTCTCAGTCCATGAAGCGCTCTTACATGTTCACATTTTGTTCCAAGAAAATAGTCTGGTCCTAGAAAAGTTCCCCAAAAAGGTGTTCTAGAAGGTTTCCAGCTTGTGAGAAAGGTAAGCTCTGGTCTTTGGCTGTCTTCCTTCTCATGTTGTATTTTGAACCACTCCTCTTGGTTCTTTCATGCTGTGCAAGTATTTGGACCTTGGTGCTTGCATTGGAGCATCGTGCTGGTCTGCAACGAGAGTATTTCTCCCCTAGGGAATGACTCACCAGGCACTGTCTTTGCTTCCTTCGGTACAATCTTAGCAAATAAAACTGCTGGTTCAGCTTTGCTGTTTGGTCACGGTCAGAGGGTGACATGCTGGGACAGGACTTCTCTTTCTGGGTAAATCATGCAAAGTTACCGCAAGTCAAACAAGGTGCCTGCTGAAGTGCTTCTTTGCCTTATTGCATTTCATCTGGCAGTTCATCTACCTCCCCTCGGTCTGAACACTTGTCTGCAACAATGAGGTAGTTTGTGTGGTTTGCGATGAAAAGGTCCTTTCCTAGTTTGTTCCAAAATCTACTGGGGATGCTGTATATTTTCATTGTCTCTGTTTGTTGCTTGGCCAGCATTTCCTTGCCTGTATAACATCTGCTCACCAGACCGCAGATATCCTTGATCGCATTTGGCCAGGATGAGGCACCTCCAGCTTTCTGGTGTGCTCCTCAGAGTGCATCTGTTCCCAAAAATCTGGGTGTTGTGATTCAGCTGCATTTCTGTCTGATCCGTCTATGCCATGCAATTAGCTCATCTCTGTATTTGCAGCTAGTAGCCTCTCTCTGTCTTCTTTTCCATGGCTTTTTGTGCATCCTCTTGATATCTGGTGAACTTCATGTCTGTTTGGCACTTTCACATAGGTGGGATTTCACCTGCTTTTCCTATGCTCATAGCTCTTGGTAGAGTTCTTGTGGGAGCATGAGGGTTGTCAATTGGTTTGGACAAATGGAGATGGCTGTGAAGAATTGTTCTCCTCTTTATCCAAGAATTCACTAAAGGAGCTTTGTCCCCCGCCTCCTTCACTCCCCGGCCCCATTATCTTCCTGCCTTTGACTTCTACCCTATCGTTCCACTTAGGACCTCCACCTCCTCCAGCCACTCAGTGCCCACCTCCACCTCCTTTGCTCTACCTCCACTCCTCCTCCAGCCTCATAATGTGCAGATATTTAGATCCGTAGATTTTAGACCTCATTTTACCCAACCTCAGCTAGCCAGCTGAAGTCAGGAGCACCCCTGACTAGTTGCAACCAATGAAGACAACTTCAGAGGGCATTTCAGCCCACTTCTTCTGGAAGTGCCTCTTTCTTTCCACTGACAGTAAAGGGGAGTCCCCAGGGAATGCGCTCCTATGTGCTTTGCTTCAGTGCTTACCATCACCCAGGACAAATCCAGTCTATACGCTGCAGTGTCGGATAGTCTGGTCCTTGATGCAGCGCTCAGGGTAACTTCTTTTGGTGTCTCTGGGGCACTGTCCTCAGCTTCTTCATCTGCTATTTGTATTTCAGAAACCGCCTTCTTTCCAAAGTTTACGTGCTGAGGAGCAATAATAAAATCTGCACAGACCAGAGAAAAACCTGACAGTTGGTAAGTCTACTGAGCCTTTTCATTCAGACTCCCACATCTTTCATTCCTATTACAAATTTTGTGTAATTTGGCAATGGTCTGATCTATTGTTTCTCCAGATTTTTGACCTCTGTCACAAATCTTTCATACATGATATTTTCTGTGGGCTGACAGTGATTTTGGAGTACAATTAACATTTATTTGGGTCCTCTGGTGAGTTGTGGATGCATCCAGATGAGAGGTGACAGCCATTGCCTACTACAGCTAATAGTGCAGCAGCTTGTATTTAGCTTTATTTTTTAACCATTGCAATGCCCAGGCAAAAGACATCAAGCTGCTACGCAGGGTTTGGTGGGGGTCAGGGCTCTAATTTAGTGCCAGGGATGTGGTTTCTCTCTGACTTTTGTTCCTTTTTCCAGTAGTCTCCACTTTGGATTTCCTAGATTTGCTCCTAAGGACCACGGTCATAATCTAAGTGGAAAAACAGCAACCCCAAACCCTGATACAGCCCTATTTTATTTCTTGTGCCTCAAACACAGACCCATCTCATGAAACGCTTCCTCCAAGCAGAGCTGCCTGCATACCCAGATGTTGTCTGAGCATCAGCGTGCTGCAATGGCCCCACGGGGAAAAACACATGCCATAACCCTCCAGAAGTGAATTTTCCTTGTCTGGCCTTCCTGACATCACTTCTCCCCTACGCACGGCAGGGATTGCAGCAGCTCCTGAGGGCTGGGAGTGGGTTGGAGAGGTCGGAAATACCCCACAAGAGATTTCCCAGGGAACAGACCTGGGCTCTGGTTGGAAAGCCAGTCTATAGATCGGCTTGTAGCTCTTCGGAGGTGATGAGGGAATGCAATTGCACCCCTCTGTCTAGCCCTCTACCAAAAAGGAGAGGCCATGAGACTGAGTGGGTCGCTGAACTGGACTCCAGAGACCTCAGCTTATTGCTTGATCTAAGGCAGAAATAAAAGATGAGAGCAAGCAGATCTCTTCCTCGTTTTTTCTCCCCTCCCTGTCAATATGTCTTTTCCATTTAGAGATTCTCTCTCTCTACGTGTATGCGCAGTGCACGAGGGGCCCATGCGCTCCACTTCCAATCACTGCTTAAATATAAAGGAAATAAGAGGAACCGTTACCCAGCGCCTAGGGCTGTGTTTGCATGCCTCATCACCTCCAAAGCTCTGATCGACAGCTTGCAGTTGGGGTTGAATCCCTTTCTCCTTCTTTGCAATAATTCTCTTTATGGGATCATACTTTATTGCTTTCTTTCCAAGTGTTTCATTACAAACTCTATTAATGAACCACTAGGGGTAGCCAAATGTGTTTGGTTGCATGCAGGACCTTGAGAGAGGATTATGGAGCAAATTCACTGCAAACGGCCTCAGCTTGCTTGCAAACGAAGCAGCCTAACTAATCCTCCTTCCTGCCGCAACAGATGAGCTCTCAAGACAGAGACCTCCCTGAACTCAGGACCTTGGGGAGACCTGGAAGGACATCAAAAGCTCCAGAGCTGAGAACTCTCTGCAGCAACCTGACCTCATCCAGACCCAGCACACGTCCAGCGAGGTAAACAAATGATGCTTGTCACGTGGCTGTCACACATCTCAGCACTAAAGCCACCAGTCTCCCACTGGAACAATAAAAACTGTGTTGGAGAATGCTGGGAATGAGAAACCTCTGCCTTGGTTTTAAGTGAAAATACTGGGAGAATGAACCGCAGAAACTACTGATGTGGTCGTGTCTCATGACAGCTGTACCTCTTGTGAGATGGTAACTTCGGAGGAAGAGAGCAAACTTTGTATAGCTCTTTGTCTCCATCTTCACCCTGCTGCAGGCTCTCCTCCCTGTGCTATTTATGTACAGTCATTAACTGCTGTTAACGACAGCGTGCAATAAGGAAACAGCACTGCCATAACAGTGATGGGGAAACTGCATAAATTTAATGATTTCCCAAGGTCACACAGGCAGCCTGTACTTCAGGAAAGAGATGCACCAAAGTCCTCCTGCATCCCACTTCAGTGCCTGAGGTGGGCTTTTTCTTCCCACTTTTCACTGCATGGACAAAACCCCAGAGAGTTAAATGAAGGCATGTTAAAGTAAGCATGCCCCTGCTCTGCTGGAAAACTAGACCCAACGCAAGTGGCTGTGATGCTGTGGGTCTCATTGGACTTGCATCTGCTTGCCATTAAGCTGGAGGTAGCCTGCAAGATATCTTCACCACGCCTCAGCTGGGGTTGTAGGTTTTGCACAGAGGATGTGCTGAGCTACTTCAGCGTGAGTTTGACTAATGCAGTCTGGAATCAGAAGCTTTTCCATAATGACATGGTGTCGTGGTTTAACCCCAGCTGGCAGCTAAGCCCCACACAGCCACTTGCTCACTCCCCCGGTGGGATGGGGGAGAGAATCGGAAGGGTAAAAGTGAGAAAACTCGTGGGTTGAGATAAAGACAGTTTAATAGGTAAAGCAAAGGCCGCACATGCAAGCAAAGCAAAACAAGGAATTCATTCACTGCTTCCCATCGGCAGGCAGGGGTTCAGCCATCTCCAGGAAAGCAGGGCTCCATCACGCCTAACGGTTACTTGGCAAGACAAGCACCATCACTCCGAACGTCCCCCCCTTTCTTCTTCTTCCCCCAGCCTTATATGCTGAGCATGACGTCATATGGTATGGAATACCCTATTGGTCAGTTGGGGTCAGCTGTCCCAGCCGTGTCCCCTCCAAACTCCTTGTGCCCCCCCAGCCTCCTCGCTGGTGGGGTGGGGTGAGGAGCAGAAAAGGCCTTGACTCTGTGTAAGCCCTGCTCAGCAGGAACGAAACGTCCCTGTGTTATCAACACTGTTTCCAGCACAAATCCAAACCACAGCCCCATACCAGCTACTGTGAAGAAAATTAACTCTATCCCAGCTGAAACCAGCACACATGGGTAAAACACCCCATTCCTGCTAGAAACTGAGAGCTAAACACCACCCCCGATACAGTTCCTCACTTCCCCGCTGTTTCAGTTAGGCCTGCAGGAACCCACACCGATGATTGGCAGGATGAGAAATGAGCCTGCTCATTTTCTTGGGATCTGAAAAGTTCTGAGGGAACAAGTCTAGCACCAGCCAATATTCATACAAGACTCTTTGAGGAAGTATCTACCAAAACTATGCAGCCCTCCTATAAGAACCAGCCTCCAAAACAGCAATTTGATGGTTTGCTAATGGTGTGTCTGGTTACTTAAGATATTTTGCAAATTGAAGGCCAGAGACTTCCCTGATACAATCAAACTTTTAGAAGTAATATTTAAAATAGTTGGTAGAAGACCCAAGGGAGCAAACTGGTGTAACTTCCCCTCAGAAGTCATCCCAGGTCTAGTAGAACTCTTGGTTCATGTTATTGAAAAAGGGGAGGGGGTGATTGAAAATGAGAGGGTAGAATTTAATTAAGCTTTGATGAAGTTCATCACTAGAGAGTGTTATGGAAATAATACAGTCATAATAGGAGAGTGATAGCTCTGTTAAGGAATGGGGCCACGTAAGAGACAGAAAACTGGATTTAGGAAGGGATGATCAATTTTCAACCTGCTGGTGAGGTTCCTTGGGGCTGATATTGAGTGATAAATGATCTGGAAAAGAATCATGGTAGATGATTGTCCAATACTTCTGGGACTCCTCTAGAAGAGAATGGAAAGAAATCTACAAGAAGCTTCCAGAGGTCTTTCTAGGGTCAGGGTAGATATACTACCTGGATATAGTCTAAAATTGTGAAAGAAATTTGCTTTCTTTAAATGCATATTTGTCCATTTCCAGATTCTGTAAATGTCTAAAGAACTCTCTGTCCTACCCACTTAAAAACATGACTTGGACACTGAAACCATCAGATTCTGCAATGTAAGACATTTGTTAAACTTTTCAGTTAGCTTCTTGCTTTTGAGCTATTATGGTTGGTCTTCTGAAACTTTTTCTAGCAACCAGGAGGACAATCAGCTTTGGAAAAATATGACTCTGTGCTATCAGAATTACATGTCTCTGGGAAAGAGGTGACAGTTTCTGTGGGAGTCATTGCTGAACATGGCCACAGTTTTTTGACCGGGCTGCTTTAGAGGCACAGCACACCGTGCATTGAAGAGCTTAACGCGAGACCATGCACAGAACACATACTTTGCACTTGGACGTGTGTATTTCCTCCAGAAACACATGGTGCTGATCAGCCCAGCAAGGGAACAGCCCCCCCTTTGATTTAGCTGACCGGTGGTAACAAGAGCAGTACAACTTGCCTTTCTGAATCCTCGTCATTTACCTCTTGACACGACACCTTTCTCTGTTCTCAGCCCCTGGATATGCGAGATGTGGTTTGCATCCAGGTCTAAATCCAAACCCCTCCAAGGTGTGTGAGAGTTCAGATTTCAGCCTGCGCCTATCTCAAACGTGAACCCTTTTTAATAAAGCAGAAATCTCCACATGCACCCAAACAGCTGAAAACCATCAGCAAGGATAGTGCCGTTTCAGCTCTATCGGAGGAACCTCTTCGCTCCCCCTTGCTTTCCACCTCCCCGGTCTCCATCTTGCCATCTGTTATCCCGCGTAACTAGATCATTGCTTTGTATCTTGCTCATGCCCTTCACCTGACACAGCTCATTCCCCCTTTCCAATAAAGGTAGAAACACAGAGGATGTGCTGTGTGCACTAATCCTGTTTCCAACCCATCCCATGCTGGGGGCCCCATGCAAACCACGCTATCAATCTGGCGGTCTCTGATGATGGAGCCCACATGGGAACCTTAGATAATGGATTACAGTGGAGGACATGTATTTTTAAATGTGTTTAAGATGTCTGGCAGTTTCTTAAAAAGCAAGAGAGACAAGAGAAAAAAAAAAGCAATTTAAGGGGAGAGAAATGGACCCCAAGTCAGTGAGAGCTTTTTGGAAAGGGGACGAGGAAAGTCCTCTGTCACGCTGTACTGCTTCACCCATCGCAACACCGGAGGTGAACGGTGAAAGTATCCTTAAAGCAGAACTCCCATAGCTGAGGGCAGGGAGGCAAACAGGTAATATGGTAAACATTGCACATGGTTTAAATTATCATTGGTAATAAAACCATTCATCATCAGCCTCCATGCTGAAGATTGAGATAGCTATTGCTCCCGAGGATTGAGTGACTGAAAGAATGAATCATTTGCTGCTCTCTTGCTCTCTTATTTTCTCTGACCTCCATGGCCCTGGCTCAAGGTCTTACTGCAGAATGACAGGTCAGCTGCTCTGAGCTCAGTATCCAAAAATTATAGCCTAGGATTCAAAGGTAATCGTCATCACTGGTGTGCCTTTCTGCTCACTGAGACAGGGCCTCCTCTGGCATGAGGACTGAATTATCTCTCTGCCTCGAAGACTAATCACTCAGCATCAGAGCTGAGAGAGGGGTGGAGATGTCCTATGTGTAACCCCCCAAGTGCTGGTGATGATGGCAAGCCCCAGCCAGACCCCAGAAGGTTGGTACATTGTTGAGGTTTCTTCAGTTGACCCTATTAAAATTCTGCTTTTTATGGTGTCTTTGTATATCACATGCAACATTAGGGTTGCACTACCTAGGAAGCAATGGGAGCTTCCTTCCTGCTTCCCTCTGGAGAAGGACACAGCCATCTTCTGCACATCCCTGCGTGGTCTCCCAGAAGCCCAGAAAACAGGGCAGAGTCTGTGCTGTCTTCTGCTTAAGATCGCAACTCAACAACCAGCCATTTAAACCCCAGAAGCAGATAGGAAGAGTTTTCCACATTGACCCCCAAAACAAAGGATTTTGGCATCCCTCCCTGGTGGTACCCAGCTCCTCACCTCCCCAACATTCCTTCCATCACTTCTTTTCCAAGCAAAATCTCCCCACTCATAAATCTGCAGATTCACTTCTCCTTTCCAGCTGGGCGAACCCATGCCTTTCTCCACGTAGGTCTGCCCGAAGCAAAAACCCACTGTTCAACATACAGTGCACACGCGGCTCTCCCCAGTCATCAACCCAAAGCTGGGTTGGGATGGTGGCTGTAAATTCAGTGCATGTGCTCCGTTGAGGCTGGGGAGGGAATAAGATCATAGAATCATAGAATCATAGAATCATACAGGTTGGAAAAGACCTCTAAGATCATCGTGTCCAACCGTCAACCCAACACCACCATGCCCACTACACCATGTCCCTAAGCACCTCATCTACACGTCTTTTAAATACTTCCAGGGATGGGGACTCAACCACTTCCCTGGGCAGCCTGTTCCAAGGCCTGACCACTCTTTCAGGAAAGAAATTTCTCCTAATGTCCAATCTAAACCTCCCTTGGCGCAACTTGAGGCCATTTCCTCTCGTCCTATCGCTGTTACTTGGGAGAAGAGACCAACCCCCACCTCGCTACAACCTCCTTTCAGGTAGTTGTAGAGCGCGATGAGGTCTCCCCTCACCCTCCTCTTCTCCAGGCTAAACAACCCCAGTTCCCTCAGCCGCTCCTCATCAGACTTGTGCTCCAGGCCCTTCACCAGCTTCGTTGCCCTCCTCTGGACACGCTCCAGCACCTCCATGTCCTTCTTGTAGTGAGGGGCCCAAAACTGAACACAGTATTCGAGGTGCGGCCTCACCAGTGCCGAGTACAGGGGCAAGATACTTCCCCTACTTGGCCTGGCTGGTTATAGGAACCATAGCAGGTTCTTCGCTTCATGCCATGTTTTCTTTTGGTGTTATTGAGCTGTTTGAATAATAACAATAGCAGGTTGCTCTCCCAGACACATTCTTTCTGCGGCCAGCAGTGCTCTTCAGGGTCCCCTTACCTCCTTGTCCACAGAAAAGGGACATATCTTGAGCCATACTGCAGAAAGAAAGGTGAAAAAAGTGGTATTTGGTTGCACCATGTGAGGGTTTCAGTGCTGTATAGCAGCAATATTGGGTAAAATGGGCTAAAAAGAGGCTTAGTTCTATAGGTATCAGTGACTTTAAGCCATTTTTACACACACTGAGTGTTGTGTTACAGGATATTTTACTGCAGATGAGGACACCATACAGCGGAACTACTTTTCACACAGCTTTTTTTTTTTTTAAATAGCTTCATTTAGTTCTTTCTTTGCACCAGTTTTACACCGCTGCATCTTTGCCAGACCTAAATATGATTTAAACCAGCAACGATCACAAACCCTCAGCTGCTCGGAGAGTCACAGCCCTTTTGAGGTCAAGGTTGTGCCCGTTTCCCCCAGCTGAGAACTTGGCCTAAGGCCGTTACAGAGCTGTCATCCTGGGATGATTAAGGTTGGAAAAAGGCTCGTTGTCTTCCACGGGGTCACCCCAATGCACAGGTAGAGTAGCAGCAGGCTCAGACCCACAGCAACACCTGGATTTCTACAGGACTATGGCTACTGGGAATCTGGATGGGGATGCGCATAGATAGCCAACAGCAGGAGCACCACGTTGTGAATTGCAAGCTCACCCTGGCAATGCTGTGTTAATAAAGTCAAGCACTGGCTTCAAGTGGATGCAAGAGCACGTGGACCACATCACATTGCTGGAGAGAGAGAAGGACAGGAAAGCGGAGACTACCACGGTGTTCTCCATCAGCACCAAACTGATCTACCCACACCTGCCTGATCTGTTCTGCGCCTATCGCTTCAGTGCTGGAGCAGGCAGGGAAATTAAAAACAAGAAGATGGCCATAAAGACGCCCAGAGATACAGTGTGCCCAGCACGTTAGCTCCACCGTAAAACCCCTCGATGCTCTGCTGGAGTCAGTGGGTCCCAGATTTACAGATGCCAATGCACAGTTCCTGTTTCAGTGCTTAATTTACTATTGAAATGCATGAGAAATCAGGTGCCTAAACAAGAAGTTAGACACGGAAACGCCTCTGTGGATTTGGCCATGCAAGTCTGGCCAATAAATATCTGAAATGTCCCATCCCCTGTTGAGAGTCTGCTCACTCTTCGGTTCTCCGAGCCCTCGGTGACGCTACTGTCTGCAACAGCAGGGTCTGGGTATCAGGGCAAGGAGCACAATCCATAAATGTGCTGCTTAGCAAGGTACAGAGAGGTTATGTGGCCCCTCTTAATGATTTGTGGATTTATTATTATTTAACATACATTTTCAATCCTGTTGCAAAGTCCACATGGCACAGCAAGGTTTGCAGTAAACTTGATCTAACGAATGAAAAGCAGGCGGGGGAGATACCTCGTTTTCCATCCGTAGCTGTGGGGTTTTTTGCTGCTTTGCATTTTGCTCACGCTGCCTGCTCTGAAGTCAGGAGGGTGGACTGAAGCTCCGTCAGGCTTGTTTGGATGTCAAAAAGCTGCAATAGGGTTACAATAGGGAGTGTTTTTCCCTTGAATAAATCCGACTGAAGCAATGGCCTCAGTTCCCAGGGAGGACTGCTATGGTATTAGCAGTGTTACCTTTTGGAGCAGACACAAAGCTGAGGTCGTGTTCTCTGAGGTTGTACAGAGTTTGTGCCCCTTTTCTTTGCTGACTTTCAGTGCCCTGAATATCCTGGCAAAACTCCAGCTCTGGTAGAGACAGGGGACATGAACAGATAATCTAAAATAGCTGTGGCAGGTGAAGATGCTCCCACCCTCAGCCTTTCCTTTCCACCTTTCTTCCTCGCTGTACGTATTCCTAATCCATGCCAGTGCAATGTCAAACCCCTTTTATCCTGCCCTAAGTGTGCAGGGATGCTCTTGACCAGGCAACATCTCTGCTCCATGAAGAGTATTTCACTGGAGCCATTTGACTCTTGCAGCTGTAGTTTTGCAATAGCTTTGATCTGATATCGCTCCACTAACTGTAAGAGATTAATCCTGGATTTATCCTGGTGTCCTCGATGAGGCTACGCTGAAACCAAAGGACCCAGGGGCACTTCAGAGAGCAGGGGTGCAGGGATGGGCTCAAGACTTGCTCTGTAATACTGAAGTGTGACCCCCGTGCATCCCCATCTCTCTCCCATGTTCTTGTCTATGCGGTGCATGGACCAGGCAGGAGCCCAGGCAGATGGGGCACCAGGAGCCAGGCTCACCTCTCTAACTTGGTCTGTTCAGCAGGATCCCAAGAAGTGTGTTATTTTCCCTCTCGTTAGGCAGCTTCCCAAACACCTTCAAAACACAACTCAAAAAAACAAGGTTTCAAGCTTAAATTTTCCTCAAGCCACTTGGGTTCCTCCATCACCCTCCAGCTGCATTCCTGAGATTTTATTATTCTCTTCTCTCCCTCCTTTTGTACCATGTGTGTTTTGCCAGAGGGCAAGGCAATGGTAGCTCGTCACCGGATGATGTTACCTTTACAACTTTCTCTGCTCAGGCCTTAGGAAAGAGCTCCTGTCCCATGGCCAGCCATGACATTTCTTCTCCCGTATGGGATATTGCTGCCAATCTGTCACCAGGACACAGACACGCCAGATGTTGTTGCAATCAAGAGACATTCTGCTGCAAAGCCCCTTTTTATTCTTATTATGATTCTATTAGAAACTACTGAAATTTATGGGTTGGAGTCTGACAGGTCAGCCCGCTCCCCAGATTTAGTGTCCTCTTCTCTGATGCTTTTTTTGTTGAAAAATCAGGGCTACATTTGCAGAAGGAGGAGGAAACAAAAGAACTAATGAGCAAACCATTTGCCAGCTTGTAGGATGACAAGCCTGAAAGTGTTTCCCTTAGAGTTAACGGCAAAAGTCCCATAAACTCCAATGGAGAAGACTATCTGAAGGAATGGAGATTCCTGCAAAAAAAACCAACCCCAATGGACCTGTTATATTATCTTTACTCTCCTGAATTTGTACGGTGTCCTCTTAAGCCTGTGACCCAACTCCCTGCTTTACAAGGATGCCAATTCCTGTTCTAGCTCCACCTTTGATGCACCCCAGTCATCTACTTGCCAGACCTGGAGGTGCGTTTCTTCACGCCCTCACCACCACCTCTGTGGCCACCTTCTCCCCACCTCCTCAATGAGTTTGCAACCAATGCATTATCCCATGTGTCTCCTGGGAAGGATTCCTCACTTTTGGATGAGAAGGTAAGGTTTCCATCAGTGTGACAATATTGCTGTTCCCTTAATGAGGAGTCAGAGTTTCAATATTGCCACGTGTGGCCCTTTCTGTACCATAAACCAGTATTACGCAGGTTCAGATTACTTGAGGTAATGAAGGTTTTCTCTTTCCACTTTTTATTGCACTGATCAGCATCCCATCAAAAGCCTCAGGAACCCAGGGAAAAATGGGAAGGGAGAGCAGAAGAGCAGCACTCATAGATCCTTGGGGATCAATCAGTAAAACTCTGGCTTACATGTGGAAAGTCCTGGAGGACACTCTCCCACTGCACATTGGCATTTCAAAAAAAAACAAAGGAACCAAAGCTCACGGAGTTCAGAGTAGTTGGAAAGACACTTTAGGCAATGTTAGAGACAGGGGCAGAACATGGGATCTCAAAAAGTCCTCTGTCTCTCTGGGAAAAATACTTGTAAAGAGTCACTCTGGACCAAGGTTTGCATTTTGTTGGTGATGTATCTCAGTCCAGTGGCCACGTGTCCTTCCCCACCATCACCGCTTTGACTTCCATAGCCCTGCTCTTTCTTGCAGTCATTTAGTCAAGCCAGGTATTCCAGCAAAAACCGCTCATCAGAAATGCAACATAAAGTGGAAGTGACCCCTGACACTAGCTTAAAATTAGACTCGATGAGCCTACAACCAGGAAACTGTTCCCCCAGCCCCCTTTAAAATGTAACAAATGAAAAACATTTGGTTGCTATTACCGGTGATTATGATAAGCTATGTTAAAATATGAAGTGGGGGAATTTATCTTTATTTCCTGGGATAGCATTGATGAAAAATATGCTGCTCCATCTTGATTTTCAATCACTCGAATGAACTCTGTCATGCATTTATCTTTATTTGGCTTGATGTGTGTAACTGATCTGGGGAGGGAGAGAGGGCAGGGAGAGGGAGGGCAGGATTGGCAATTTAATCTGATGCAGATAAGTTTATTAGCTGCCCTCAGATCTGTTCCTGACTGAACACAACGAACAAGGCTGCATGTCGGATATCTCATCATACTCCTTCGGGGGGAAGGCACAGCCTCTGTCGTGGCGTAACCTTCAGCAAATGGTTTACATCAGTTTTCATTACACTTAAGGCCTCTCTCTAATCATCTTCTGCCAGAGCTTGGGGGCTGGGTGGGTCCTTCTGTCCATCGGGACTGCAGAAGGAAAGCAAAGACTTGGACAAGGAACAAGGTCAAAATTAGCATCCCTCCCTACCTCCCCCTTTCCGTAGGTGAGATTCAAATAGTATCTACCAGATTTCTTGCACCTAAAGTAGGGTTAGGAAACTTTGGATTTTGGCAAGATGAGATGGGAGAGGGCTTTTTTTTTTTGTAGGACCAAGTTCTTGCAAAGTTTTCTGTAGCACAAGTTGGTTGCTGAATTGCTGTGCCCTGGCTCGATGCTGCACCAGGAACCCAGGGAAGACCTGGCAGAGATTCACCTATGGAAAATGTGAAAGAGCTTTCTGGGAATAGCACTAAAGCAGAGGTAGCAAGTTTACGCTGCCAGACTGCCCATGAAATCAGTAATTTTGCTATTGACTTCCATGGGAATGGACTGCAAAGAGTTAAATATATATAAATGCACATATATATATATTTCTGATTCAAATTGCTCTTTTTAAGCATTCAAGGGTGAGCGTTTTTCAGCTGGTAGAAACTGTGAAAAGTTGTGCTGCAGTCCTGAGGGCTATATTGAGTTTCACCAACTAAGAACCTGACCAAGACCTTTGGGGATTTTGCGGCTGAAAAACTCAGAATCATCAGAAGAATATTACATCTCTGAGCAATTAACACTCATTCAGCTGCCCTGAAAAACATCTCTTTCTAATAACTCTTGTTGTCTGTGTTGTAAATAGCTGAGCTGAAATGAGGATGTTTCTCCTGGAGCAAAGCACAACCCAGTAGAAGAACAGATCAGTTCAGCATTTTTTTCCTTCTTTCTGTTTCAGACACTTAACTGAAATGCATTACAAACTGTAAATCATCCAGACAGTTCCTTACCTTCACCTGAGTATATCCTGCCGGTCACACTGCTCAAGAAATCCACTCAATTTTCTTTTGTGTTTTTTTTTTCCTTTAAAAGAAAAAAAACCTCACCCTCTCATGCAGTACAGCTCAATTTAACAGATGTTTGCTCATTTACGACAAAGTCCTGGTTACAAGATGGGGTAACTCGTCTGGTTCTTGAACAAAAGCAACTATATTACCTCGGTGCAAAACCCTGCCCAGTCTTGGGAAGAGGAAACATTTGAAATAACAACAGGTGAGAGCTGACAGAAAAGACGTAATGGTTCTTTTTGCAGAATGTGTCCGAAACCATTTATTGCCCATCTCTCTCAACAGAGAGGAAACTTCAGGAATTATTTCTCTCTCTTGCTCTCTTGGTTTGTATTTTTATAAGAGATGTTTGTATTTCCGCCGTTGGATGTTTGCCCCATTTGTGCTGGTGCTGCGCAGGAGCTTTTCTTCTCTGGGGTGTGCTTCATCCCTTCATGTCTTTGCAGATTCCTGCTCCCATGCAAAGAGGAAGGAATAACAGGATAACTTCCATGGGCAGACCTCAAAGTACCACGGGAAGGAAGTTATCTCCATTAAGCAAGGAGGCACTGATGCAGGAAGAGATGAATTTGAAGTCAACCCAAGGCTGAGCACCTAAGCTGCACATCCTTTGGGGACAGAGTTTTTAGTAGGGCCTGTAGCGATAGGACAAGGGGGAATGGTTTTAAACTAAAGGAGGGGAGATTCAGACTAGATATAAGGAAGAAATTTTTTACAGTGAGGGTGGTGAGACACTGGCACAGGTTGCCCAGAGAGGTGGCAGATGCCCCATCCCTGGAAACATTCCAGGTCAGGTTGGACGGGGCTCTGAGCAACCTGATCTAGTGGAAGATGTCCCTGCCCTGTCCCACGGCAGGGGGGTTAGATTAGATGACCTTTAAAGGTCCCTTCCAACCCAAACTATTCTATGATTCCATGATTCTATGATCCTTGTGTAGGAAGATGAACAGACCTCCCAACTGCAATGTGAAGTGCCCGTCTCTAAATCACGAATTCCCTTTAGCCCAAATCACCTGCAACGGGATCTAATCTCGACTAGCAAATGCAACATCAGCTGGTTTCCACAAGGTTGTGCACGTGGAGTAGAGATGCTTTCAACCACCACCGCACTGATAGAGGAATTTTGATGGCAATGAATGTTCCCGCGGCGAGGACGAATGTGCCCACTGAAGATTAGGGGTGAGAGGTTGGGAAAGCAGCAGCCCGTTCGGTATCGAGAGCACTGCTCTGGTTAGTGTTAAATGTCCACCTCGGGCAGAAAGTGCCTGCAAGCAGCCGGGCTCCTCCAGGGAGGGATTTAGCAGGTTTAGGTTTCCAGGCAGAGCCCAGAGACTCTCTGGAGTGTGAGCCCCCAGGGAGGAGAAGCAGAGGCTTGGGGGGGATAAGGGAAAGCATTAGTGCACAGCGATCTTGCAGTGGCCTCTCCAGAGAAGTTATTGTCATCTTTTGCAGTGGTAAACCCACAGCAGGTGGATTAACCTGCTACATGTGTGGTTTTTGCTGTTCTTTAGTTTTTCTCCCTGCCTACACTTGGAGATACACATGTGCACATTTGCCCACCTCCTCTAAAAATAAGTAAAACACATTAAACTCAGAGCATAGTTTTCCCCATTTCTCTTTCAGTTGCTGGTAGATCCAGTGCCTTGGCTGCAGTCTCCAGAGATTTAAAACTTGCAGCCTGGGCTGCTCTCTTGGCCCAGCTCTCCCTGCTAATTTCATTGCAATATTTTACTTTTAAGTTGTAGGTTTGTTTTTTGTTTGATTTTTTTTCCCCCTATTTATCAGGGTGTTTTTAAAAGGTTGCAAGTGCTTATCAGCAAAAATAACATCCAGGAGGCTTAAACACATGGATGTGATCCATGCACACAAACTGAGTTTTAGTTCAGGATGTCACAAACTCTGAAGGCATCAACTCCAGAGACACAGATTTGGCACTTGCTTTGCAGCCCAGTGGCCAGAGCTAAAATCCAGGTGCAGGTAGGACAATGCACGATGTCTCTCTCCTACCTATGCCCAACCTCCTGCTGCTGGAGCGCTGGGAAAGTCCATTTCTGTGCCCATCAGCCATGCTTGGGACCTTCCTTCAGGATGTGCAGGACTTGGCGGCTCCATCTTGCGGTGGAGAAGAGACAACCTGAGAGGTCCAGCCAGGCACCAACCATCTGGCGGGATTTCAGGAGCCCACATGATGTCAAGTAACTCAATCTCTGTAAAACAAGGGTGCTGCAAAGCTCATGCCCAGCTGAGGCGCTGGGCTGTTTAGTTAAAATAAATGGATTGGTGCTTTGGCATCTCCTGCTGCAGGTCTGCAGCCTGCCCTGACCGCAGCTCTCCCTCTTACCCTCCTGGAGATAAACCATTTCCAAAAGGGCTCTCACCCAACCTGGCCCCACTGAAGCACTTCACAGCTTTCTTGTCCAGCCATGGGCTGGGTTGCACATTTTGGGTCCAATTCTTGTTTCCACTCAGGCTCGATAAGGTTTCAATGTTATTAAGGACCCCCAAATCCCTTATTCCTCTGGGTGCTTTTTCTGTATGAAAGTGAATGACCAGAACCAGTGAGCAGCACCTTTGTGTCCTCTGTAGGTTTCAGTGGAGGTTCCAAAGCCATCAGAAGTGTCACCAGATGCGACAACGGGAAGCAGAGACCAGATAAATTCAGGCAGGTGATAAAGCACGTTTGTCTCTTCACAAGAAGCATAAAGAACCTTTGGGTGGCTTATCTAAAGATGTGCTGAGTCCTTCACCATGTGAAGTCCCTAAATCAAGATCGAATGCCTTTCTAAAAATACACGCTAGCCAGCAAACTAGTTGTAGGCTTGGTGCATGAATTGCTGGTTAAATGCTTCTGTCTGTACTAACAGGACACAGATTGGATGACTGCTGTGATCCCTTGTAGGCATCTGATTTTTGATTATGTAGATGTAGCTAGGGGAAAAGATCAAGCCGATATGCAAATATGAATTAGAAAAGGACTAAATCCCTTTCTTGCGGTATTTATGGTTGTGATCTTTTGGTAGAAATCAAAAAACTCCCTGTTGTTTTGGGGTTTTTTTTTAGAGGGAATTTGAGGATGAGGAAGAAAATTTGACCGAACTTTTCTGTACCTTGCTTTCTCCAAATAACTATTCTTTGTTGTTCTTAGAGTATAATGAACTCCAGAGCAAGGACGAACACGGGCACCTCCTCCGGGAGACACTGGTCCACAAGAACTACACAGAGCCACAGAAGGTCTTCCTCCCAAAGCCAGGGGAAGAATGTCACCCAAAAGTCTGGCTGCAGCCCAGAAACTGCTGCATGGAAAGGATGTATTGGCCAGAGAGGACTTTGGTTTAGAAAATTATGGGAGAGTTTGAGGCTGGCTCTGAAATGGCCAGCAAGTACCTGCAGCAGATAACTCAGTGTACCTGCAATTCCTGGAAAATGAGCAACTGAAAAATTTAAGCACGGGAATGGCAGTGCCGACCGAGCAAACTTCTGCAATGAGACAACGGACAGGCTGGATCGATGGGCCGAGGCCAACTGTATGAGGTTCAACAAGGCCAAGTGCCGGGTCCTGCACTTCGGCCACAACAACCCCAGGCAATGCTGCAGGCTTGGGGAAGAGTGGCTGGAAAGCTGCCCGGAGGAAAAGGACCTGGGGGTGCTGGTTGACAGCCGGCTGAACATGAGCCGGCAGTGTGCCCAGGTGGCCAAGAAGGCCAACGGCATCCTGGCCTGTATCAGAACTAGTGTGGCCAGCAGGAGCAGGGAGGTGATCGTGCCCCTGTACTGGGCACTGGTGAGGCCGCACCTCGAATCCTGTGTTCAGTTTTGGGCCCCTCACCACAAGAAGGACATGGAGGTGCTGGAGCGTGTCCAGAGGAGGGCAATGAAGCTGGTGAAGGGCCTGGAGCACAAGTCTGATGGGGAGCGGCTGAGGGAACTGGGGTTGTTTAGCCTGGAGAAGAGGAGGCTGAGGGGAGACCTCATCGCGCTCTACAACTACCTGAAAGGAGGTTGTAGCGAGGTGGAGGTTGGTCTCTTCTGCCTAGTAACTAGCGATAGGACGAGAGGAAATGGCCTCAAGTTGCGCCAAGGGAGGTTTAGATTGGACATTAGCAGAAATTTCTTTCCTGAAAGAGTGGTCAGGCCTTGGAACAGGCTGCCCAGGGAAGTGGTTGAGTCACCATCCCTGGAAGTATTTAAAAGACGTGTGGATGAGGCCCTTAGGGACATGGTGTAGTGGGCATGGTGGTGTTGGGTTGATGGTTGGACTCGATGATCTTAGAGGTCTTTTCCAACCTTAATAATTCTATGATTCTATGATTCTAACTCAAGGATTTTGCTGCAGGCAGCAGCAGGTCGGTACCCAAATGCACACCCACCACACCTGCTTTTGAGACCAGATGCTGAGAGGACGACAGACAGACAAACTCATCACACACTGTACGGATAAAGGGCACAAATCAGCGTCATTTGTGGCGCATGGGCAATGGCAACACAGACGTTCCTACTCCTCACCTGTTCTTCATATTTAAAAACAAGTATTTTTCTGGGCATTAAAAGAGTTACGCTCCCCCCCTCCCCTTTAGCAATTAGCTGTTTGATGGGTCTGCTTGTGTTCCATATGGCAGGCAGAGGATGGAGCCTGCTTTTGAAAGTCCTGTTAAAAAAATGATGTTTGATTAAGGGGCTAGAAAAGACGTTACGTAGAAATGGAGCGTGCATGAAAGTTGTCTGAGGTAGCTAAAGCAGGACCCCTTCCCTTTCCCACCGATACACTTGAGGTTTTGGGCAGTTAATTACTTTTGGCTGGTGGTCTCCCATGGCCTTCTCCACTTATCTCTAAGACCTGGAAATGTCCACAGTGGTTAGTCACCCTCTGAAAGAGCTCCTCTGCATGCAACAGCCACAAACAGGACACCCAAACCCTCACCCAACAAGCTCAGCTTCACTTGAAGAACAGGAGAAGACCAAAGGGAGCTCTTGATACCTTTTCAAGCTTTTATCTGAATGACTTGACGTGGCTTCATGTGAAGTTGATGGAGGTGCACAGCTGTCCTGAAGGACAAGCATCTGCCTGCTATTACTTATGCCATTTGTGATTGGGAAAGATTTTAATACTGAAGTACCTGTAAAATTGCACCATGAAGCAGCATGGCAACATCTAAACCAGCATGGAAAACAGAACATGCTCCGACCATGGCACAGCCCTTGTTTTCTAAATAAAACCAATGAATGCACCACCCCCTTCCATCAGAAGACCCTCTGAAACCTTGGCACGACTTTCCAGGTGAGTCTGGTACTCAAGGCAGAGCCAATCCTTCAGCTGCAGCAACAGGCGGCCACAACATAGGCTTGGGTGCTGCTGCCAGCAGCGTGGCCGGGTGCCCGAGCTCTCTCCAGGGAGACAGGGATGTGTTTGTATGGTCACTGATCCCAGGAAGCACTGGGCAGCCTGGAAACAGTGGAGGTTGGTTCGCTTCTCCTTGGCTCACTGCACAGGGGGATGAATAGAAAATATTGTTTGCCTGCTGCTTTAGTATTGCTCCCAAATACGGCTCAAGCAGGGGGAAGGGGGGAGAAGAGAAGGGAAGGTGGACGAACTTGTGATTTTCAGGTCTGAGCTTTCTACACTTTCTCCCTGAAAGCTTTTGTGGGTTGGGTGACTGGTGGATTCCTCTGGGAGAAATAAAAGGGAAAAGAGGAGGAACTGGGAGGGCTGAGCCTTGCAAGTCTCTGCTTTATGATGCAGATGGGATGAGGAGAGGCTCCGTGGTTCTCGCTCCCTTCCAGAGCAGCTCCTCCATGAGCAAGACCCATACGGACGGATGCCTGTACCTGGGACTCTCCAATACTGACACAAAGCAAGAGGCAGGTCCAGAGTCCTCACGAGCAGATGAGAGAGATGCAAAAGGTATATGAGAAACACAGGTACTGAGAGAAACAAACTGGGGCAAACTGGGGATAGGTCCGGATTTCCTATGTTTTCCAGCCATACCCCAAGGTGCAACCAGCATTTTAGAGCACTTAGAGGACAGTAATGAGCCACCTTCATGAACATGAGAGGTTTGCACAGGAGAGCTCAGTCCCTTCATGAGGGACCTCAGATGAGGCCCCTCAATCTCTGCCTCCTTGCTGACGTACCCCCAAAGTGCCCCCAACAATTTTCCCAGCCCAACTTGCCCGGCTGTAGGGGCTGTGTTGTGAAAGACAACGAGAAGCCACCACAGGCAGCAGAAACCTGATTTCTTTTCAGGTTCACAGACCTACGATGTACATCACACTGATACAACTACTCGGTGAGAAGGGCTTAGCCTGACAACTACCCCATGTGGGTAATTAACACATTACAGCCCTGACCCTACGACCGCCTTAGAAACTTACTTGACTGCAGTTAATTCTTTACCAGGTCCAGTCATTAATGCCGTTATTTGTCTTTCCTGGAGTGTGCAAACTGAACTGACTGACCTTGCATGGGATACGGGGATTTTAATAGGAAAATCTGCTTAATATTAGCACATTTTTCAAGCCCTGCGCAGGCCTTGACAAGATTATTTTTAACAGATGACACACGGCTATTTGAAAAGAAGATGAATGGTTTTTTGGCTGTGCAAACCAGAGCAGAAATATCTCATTTGGGTTAGTGGGGGGAACAAAAGAAAAGAAAAGGCTGCTTGGGAAAGGCAAACTGGAAAGTTAACCAACATACTGTCATTTAGACACTTCTGTCACCCATGTGCAAGTCCTAATCCTGGCGTCAGGGGAGCCATGTGGAAGTCCGGGTTTGGCTAATGAGCCCGATCTTCCCTTGCAATGAGCTAAGGTGGACTTTCCTCTCTGGGAGTCCATGGTACCCGGGCTGAGAAATCAGCTCTTGGTAAAGACTTTACACATCAACTTCTAGAAGAAAAAGCAAGACGCTTTAAATGGAAATTTCAAATCAAAGCACTAAAAATAAAGGTGCACTTGTGCAGAAGTTATTCAGATGAGACATCCCACCGCCTCTGAGACATGTTGTGGAGAATGATGCAGAAACATCCAAGCGTCAGCATTACCTTGGCACTATTTGTGCCAAACCTGGGTCAGACACTGGCACGAGCTGCTCCCCAGCTCTCAGGCCTTGCATCACACAACATAGACCTGAACTCTTTGCAACCATGGCCCAGGCAAGCCCTGACTCACAAAGGAAAAAAAAGGCTCATGCCCAAAGGAGAATTAACAGCAACACAAAAACGTAAAGCTTTCTGCACAGTTTGCAATTTGCCTAGATAGCAGCAGCAGCTGGCCTAGGTACATAACAGTTGAACTATAGACACCAGCCGAGAATCTGACCCTGTGAATTAAAAAAAAAGGTAAAAAAAAAGACGTTGGCAAAGCCACTTGATGTTCACAAGCTGAGGGACAGGTTTTGTGAAAGCTTCACACCAAGAAATCAGCCCACGGCATAGGAAATGTCAAGTTGAATTGCTGAAGTGTGGCAAAGTCACATGCAACTTAAAAGAAGTTTGCAATGGAAAGGCAGAACAAACTTCATGCTGTGTGTTACGCTCCATTGCCAGGGAACAGTCTGCGACACCTCTGAATTCGGGCTCAAATGCTCCAGGGCTATGGGGAGCTGTAACATAAAGAAGGGCAGCAGTCTGGCTCTTCATCTTGTAGCATTGCATGTGTGATAGATGGGGCAGTGCTAAGAGGGAAAAGATGATGGATTTTCCCAGCCTACCCAGTAAATCTGCTCTTGCACTTACCAGCATCTTTTCGGAGACGTGCAAATTCCTCGAGGCCCCAAAGCTGAGCCAGCACTCCTGCGAGGGAAGGCTCTTTCTGATTTCCGTGCATTGCCCCTATCTCGGCCCACCTTCTTTCCAGATGAGGTTTAAAACCAGAAACACAAAGCTCTGTGAAGCTACCAACGTGGTCAGACACCTGGAATGCAAGACCTACAAGGAAAGCTTGAGGGAGCTGGGCTTATTTAAGGGGGGACCTAAAAGCAGCCTCCAACTACTTGAGGAATAATTATAAAGATGGGTAAAGCCAAACCATTTTCTGTAGTGCCAAATGCAACAGGCAATAGATAGTGTTGCTTTCACGTTGTGTGGATGACAGACCTCCAGAAGCCCCTTTCTACCACCACTTCTTGGACTGCGTGAATAATATTGGTCTGATTTTGTTTTGTTTTGAAAGTTGCGTGAACTTTTATGGAACATGAGTGAGAATTACTCTGTCAAATTGGAAGTAGTTTCTCAGCAGACCTTATTTCTCTAGATTTTCCCTGCTATTTATTTCTCTGATTGATTTGATTGAAGTACTTTCACTGCTAATTGCCAGCATCTAATCCTACAGAGGTAAATTACTACTGATTAATAGTAAAGTCAGTGCAATCATCTGAGCACGTGTCTGGCCAAGAGAGAAAGTAGGCAGTGCTGTATCCTTGAGAACCAAAGGGAAGGAGGTCACGGTCTGGCAGGGTATTTTCAGGTGGAGGAGATCTGGGACCTAAATGGTGACCTACAGGCATTCAGATACAGGAGGACCCAAGTGGTCAAAAGTCTTCCTAAGTCCTATGGGCTACATTCCTGGTGGCAGAGAGGAGGTGAGATGGTCTGAGATGTTCCCTGTCCCAGCCCTCAATGGCAGTTCATCAGGCCAGTGCTTTTGGCTGTCTGACTTTCACCCAACAGAACCATGACCACCACAAGTCAAGGACCAGCCAAAAATGCCTCTAGTTGGGTAATAACAATCTGGGACTAACGCAGGATGATTAATAGGACTTCACCAGCAGGATGCAGTGAAGGGATGGACTGTGAAGCCCTGAGATACCACATTACAGAGCCACAGAGGTACCATGTGCCATTTCTCCTCTTAGCTGACTCCTGCACAACGTCCCAGGTGAAGATCTCACCGCAGCTTGAAAACAGTGCTTTGCAAATGTCTGGCATGGGACCTCATGCTGCAACAAGCAGATAAAAGAGCTGAATTTCTTTTTGTTATTATCCCCGCAAGCCAGACACAATAAATTATTCCAGTGGAGTGATTCGGTTTTCATGTATCTTCCCCACAGCTGTTCAGCTTGGCTGATGGGCCCAACCCCTCCTGTGATGTTTTGTCAGATTTCCACCCACATAGAAAATCTCTTCTTTTAGGAAACCTGCAAAAACAAAAATGAGGTCACCTTTTATTATCCGCTTTTTTGTGCTTCTTAATGTGCAAAAAGGCCATGCCTGGGGCAAAGACCTGTTGCAAAAGCTGTGCTGGACAAGAGGCAAAAAAAAATGAGATGGAAATTGCAGACTGAATAGAACAGCAGTGGAATAATATTCCAAAATTTCCCAAAAATATTATCAAACTCTTCGCAATTCAAGCCTGGCATTTATACCTTTGACATGCAAAAGTGACAGGCAAGGCAAATTTGGATACTATACTGAGGCGTAGAAGAATTACTGTAAATAACTGCCCAGCCCACCCCACCATGGAGACCCAGGTCAAACACCCAGCCTTTCCCTTTTCTTCCTCTCAGCTGCTTCTTATATTCCATTGCATCTCTGCCAATCATGCAGAAATGATGAATCGTGAAGCAGCAGGCTCATAAATTCTGAGACTGGCTTAGAAATCATAAGAATTAACGTACCCTGGATTCTTTTCCATTGACTCCTTGGTTTTGGCACATTTAGGCACACTCAGGACATATATTCTAGCTTTTTCAACATTCATGAGGGCTAAAATAAACTCTTTTCTTTTTTCTTTTTTCTTTTTTTTTAGCCCAAGGGAGGGAGAAATGAAAGCCCAGATACTCAGCTCCTGGAACTGGGGCTTTAAGAAAAACAATAAACATCATGACTTGCACAATAAAGTCATGAGAGTTGGCAACTGTCTGGACTTCATGTTTCAAAAGTCATTGTTCTTCTCTCATTAACTTACGCTATCTAGTGTGGCTTCGTTGGAAGGGCAAGAGGGGAAGGGAAGCTAAATACGAGGGTCCTTTCCCCCACCATAAGCATCCTTTTGCTGCGTTCCCAGACAGACTGTTTTGCTAGTGGCTCCTTCTTCTGTCTTGGTTTGGGGTGTTGGAGGGCTCTGGATCAGCGTTGTCTGGAAGATGGTAGATCAGTTGTCATAGCTCACGTTCCTACTTAGGTGTGATGGGTGACACTGGATTGCAGCACCCAAGTTGCTCTTACTCCTCCAGGTCTCTTGATACTTTACATCTTTCCGTGGCAGGATGTTGTCCTTGGTTTGGAAGAAGAATGGATACCACTGGGCTCTGGGCTGAATTGCATCATCTGGGTTAAATAAAACAATACTCCAAAAAAGCACAAGTCATGTTCCCATGATAGAGCACAGTGAGATTTACATCAGATGACGAGATGGCTCTGCAACACCAAAGGCCCAGAGCCACTCAATATTAACTTGCCTTCACTTCCATGAGTGCATTTGACTTCAGTGGAAATCAAGAGCTGAAATACCTTCCTGGAGGTGGGCCAAAATGGTCATTTTATCATGATCCCCTCTTGCCTGTCCCTGTAGAACTATAGAATTGCCGGGGGCGCGGAGAGGGAGACGACGCATTTTCTTGTCACTGATGAAAAAGGAAATTATTTTAACTGGTCATAGAGAAAAAGAAAACTCCTTTCTCCCTGCGGTAACAATAAAAAGTTTTCAGGCATTTCCTCATTGATACTACAGCATCAAGCAAGCATCAGTGGGGCTCCGTGGGTTCATAACCCGACAGCGTTTGGCGTCATGCAGGTTCTGTGGATCTCTTCCAGGTTTTTGCTACCACAAAGAGTCAAATCCCCGACCCAGCTGCAAGGATGGTGATTAAGGAAACTGTTTCTTAAAAGAGAATATATATTTTACACCTTTCTTGCTATAACTTAGCAGAGCAACTAATTTCCCCCACCCGGTTCTTGTGCATTGCTGATCATACATGCCTTTTACCAGCTGGTACATAAGTAGCTGATCAATGTACATTCTCGTTACTTGAACTAATGTTTCTTTATGCAATGAGGGTCCCTAATATGTTGCATGTGGTTTCCATTTGGGGATTTTTGGGATCTTTTCCAGGAAGTTTCAGGTCATTACCTCAAACCTTCCTCAGCTGAAAAAGGATTGAGGTAATAACCCACAATATCCTGGAGGAGAGGGGGAAAAAAAAAGAAAGAAAAAGAGAGAAAGAAAAATTTCTATAATGCATTGAAGACAAGAGAATGAAAATTGCATGCAGGATAGATAGAAGGAATGTGGCCTTTGGCCCTCCAGCAAAGGTGTCATAAAATGTGCTGTATTGAAGCAATATGTCAAAACGCAATATCTTGGGCAGGGAAAGCAAACTGCACAAAACCGAAACCGCTGGGACCACCACAAAGTGGTGGGCCTGATCCCCAGCTCCTGATCAACTTTCACCTCACAGAGCTGAACGTTAATTAGTTAAGAGCTTTCATTGGAATAACGGCTAGCTTTTTAGGATGAAAGAGAAACAGAAAGTGCTGTGTGCTAAGAAACCCCTTAAAAAGTTTCCGGCGTAATGGGGGTGGCTCAAAAAGATCGTAAGGAATCACTATGGAAGGAAGGTCAGTTTTAAGTTAAACTTATCTGACTTTATTCTCCATCTCAGCTGACTATACCTCACCCTGTTATTCACTCTTTTTTCCTCTCCCCATCTGAAAATTGCCTTGGCTACAGAAATTACCATTTACGTCCACTTTGTGTTTGCTGGTCGGGAGCCAGCTATCTACCGACCAAGCTAACTGACCCTAGGTTTCAGCCAAAACTGTTCAGCACCTACAGCCCTTTTCAAGGAGGTGGAGGGACTGCCTTGCAGGGCCTCAGGAGAGGGGACGTTGTATTTATAGCCCCAACACTGGCAAATGGCTTTAAAAGTTGGTTTTTCCAAAGTACTGAGCACTGCCTGCTCCTCCTGCTTTCTCTTGGGGTTAGGGGTGCTCAGTGGTTTTAATGACCAACAGTGGGTGCCTCAGATGCCCTGGGTATTTTGTGAAGCTTTAAGTCAAAAAATATCTGCAAAGCACTTTCAGGTGAGATCTGAGATGATCTAATTGAAATGATAGAGAATGAAGCCTCCCTGAATGGAAAACACTTAGTGGCACTCTGGGTGGAAAAGGCCATATCAAAGCAGTTTTGGAAGTGACTTACACTACTGACTCTGCCAAATGATGGATGGAGCTATTCTCTTTTGTTGCCTTGTTTTCTTGTTGCTAGCCTGATGCAGTGAAAATGGTTCCTTTTACTTCAAAGGATGGGGTCAGCTGGCTGGATGTTGAGGGACATGACAGGAGTTGCTAAGTCTTCTTCAATCCATCCACAGCTGGCGTGCTCCAAATGTTCTCTAAAGCATTATAACAACATCATGCCAACAGGCAGAGGTGGAGACTGAGTTTTACCCTGCAAATCTCAGATTTCCAAAACCTCAAGGTGACTTTGGGTATCTACATCAGAAGACTTTCTGGGGACCTTGTTTTCAGACGGTGTTGAATAACCCATCTTAGAAGCAGGTCCCTCAGTGCCTGCCCCCTCCCCCAACCAAATCAGTCAAAATTCAGTTTGAAACCCTTTGCCTCTGTTTTTGTAAAGCAAAACTTCACACACGGCCAAGCACAGTTACCTCATCTGTGGCTCTGAAGTGATGGGAAGCGGCGCACTGAACTCCAAAGCACTAGGGATCTTCACGAAACATTTGCACAGATGCCTCTCCCTTTCCCAACTCCTAGTCCACACCATCTTTACAGCTAATACATTTTCTTAACATCCACAAATAACTGATATAGCATTCCTGTACACCAAGGACCAACATCTTAGAGCTTTGTAAGACTAGAGACAAAAGACAATGTTTTGTATCCAAGGACAGCATGCATTTTCCTTCCACTTCTCATTCCTCCTGTATTTCAAGGTGCTGGTGTCATCACCTGCCAGTACTATCCAGCACAGCCATCCGAAAAATCATGAGCCCACCCTAGGAAGTAATTAAATCAACACAAGATTCAGGAGGTGTTTCTGGGACAAGACACATCTTGCTTTTCCTTTGTCTTCTGGCTTGTACAGAGCATCAATCGACTGCAGACTGGGATTTTGTACCTCTGGCATTTTGACTGCTTGGACATCCATTTCTGTTTGAGTGATGAGTGATTCCCACAACTAGTTGCATTGATGACACCTCCAGAAGATACTTCTATTGACAGAAAATCTTTTAAATCACTCCTTGCTTCTCATTTAAGGCTCCTTTCTGCAGAAATGAAGGTCTGTATTCTCTTTAAATGCAAGATGGAATTTCAGGACATCTCTCCACTTGCTCATCCTGGGCTTCAGCAACACTACAGAACAGCACTAAATTCACACATGAAAAAATTCTGAAAACAGCTAAAATCATTTCCCGATTGAGTACTGTGCTTTGTAGATTTGAAAAAAGAATATTTTGAGGGCGTGGGATATTCTATATTTTGGAGGAAAAGGAGAAGATTTTTCTGTTGTGTGCTGCATGCTTTTAGGAAAAAAAAAAAAGTAGCCTCTATCTCTGGTTCTGGACCCTTTCAGCAATCGTAATCAAATCCACACGCTTTGGACTAATATCCGAAACCAGAAACACACCAAAAAACCTGCAGACAGACCAGTTTTAGATTAATAAATAGTTTTAGATCATAGTGTAACTCCAGGAGGGACTATTAGCTCATCTGACCTGTATATTGCAGGCTATTTAATGTTACCCCATTACCTCTATATTAAGCCCAGTAATTTGTGTTCCACTGCAGCTCATCCTGAGTAAAGAAACCTGTCTGTTTTCAAAGACACAAGAGATTATCTTCCACTTCCTTTGGTGTCTTTTCCCAGCACTAACTGCACTTACTTCCACACGTCCGTGCTTTATAATCTGAATTTGTCATGCCTTGTCTATGAGACATCTGCTCACATTAGCCTTGCTCTTTCTCCATAGCATGAGAGCCCGTGGCAACTTGTATTCTCCTCTAGAAGATACCTTACATGGTAGTCAAGTCACACTTTGATTTGTCTCTTGATGGCTGAGCAGACTGAACATTTAAGTTTCTCACTGTAAGATATTTCCCTTTTTGCCTGCTTTTTCAGCATTGCAAGCCTAACTTCTCTGCTAACTTCAATCATCTCTAGAAGTCGGGCATCCAGACCACGTGAGTTGTCCAGGTCCTTTTGGAACAATGGATTAATCTCCAAATGGGATGATTTTTGTCCGCTGTGGGTGTCTGTCTTTAGTTGTGCAGGTCAAAATATTTGCCTGCTGTGTGGCTAAAATCTGTTGGGATAAACCCCACTTCTGAGGCTTGGAGAAATGTCCTGCAGGCCTGAAGAAAACAAGTCATGAAGAAAATGATTTGTAGTGAGAGATTTAAACCATCAATCTGCTCAGCTATCCAGCACTAACTCTGGCGATGATCCTACAAATACTGTGTTCAAGAAAGAAAAACCTGCAAAGCTCAAGCAAGTCATCTCCCCATCCTTTGGGGAGATGACTTTCTCGCCAGCACCCTTCGAATTTCTTAGCTGGAAAGGAGCAAAGCTGTACCTTTCAATTCCCTTCTGAGTCATGTGCCACAAGAGTTACTTCAAAAGTGATTATCTGAATAATGTCCAAAAAAAGGAAATCATTTCTCCTCTCTTCCAGTCCTTCACCCCTCCTCTTTCTCTTCTGCACCATTTTCCAATCTGCTTGACAAATGACAGATTTGAAAGAAAGTACCACAAAGACTCGCACTACTCCTGTTGAAACCCCAGGAGATCTTCAGACAACCAAAACCACTCCTGAACCCAATATAACTGGAACTGCAAGCCCCGGAAGTGTCTCAATGTGGCCTAGTCAGACCTTTCATCACGAACAAGGCAGCTTTGAGATGAGGTCATGTTTGAGGACAAGTGTGAGCATAAAGGGGTGACTTCTTGACCAGGAAGGTCTTTGTGAAAAGAAGCACTGGAACACCACGGCTTCCCAATGAACTTCTCCAGGCACGAGGAGCCCAAACGTCATGTGCTGAGAGCTACCCAGAGGTTTTGGTGCATCAACAAGAACTACCTGTTGACATCTAAAAGCCTGTATAAAAACAAGGGAGAGACATGGGGCTTTCCAAACTCATGATCCTGAAAAACGTGCTTTCTGGAGTATCCCCAGTACATGACTCTCAAGGAATATCGTTCTTCAATCTTTCCTTCGCAAGCTCAGGCCTTTATGAGGAGACCCCTGAAGCCAACTCAAGATCCCCCCACATTGAGAGGACTTATCCATCTGCCTTCACTCATCTTAAAAATTCTTAAACAATGTGTTTCCTTTAGTGGTCTGTGTAACACAGTATTATTTCCTTCTTCATGTGTTTCTGCTCTTTCCCTGGTGTATCTCTTTATTTGTTTATTGAATTATCCTTTGAACTTGCTTCTGCTTCTTTTCAGAGACCTCCAAATTACTCTTCCTATGCTAATCTTCACCTTCCTTTCAGGCCCCATACTGGCCTGTGCTGCCCTTCAATCCTACTGAGGCTTAACAGCGATGAATTTAAATTGCAAACTCTTCCAACTATTTCTAGTTTTCTGCAGTAAAATTCTCTGTGCATTCTAAGATCACAATCACGATTCCTCTGGGCGTTTTACGTTCCCTCCGAGTCAGCTGAGCAGAGGTCAAGAACATTTAGCATTGCTTCTTCCAACATTTCATTCCTCCCATGCCTTGCAAATTCAGCAGGGTTGTGATTCTTCTTTGTCTGAGATGCTCTGCCTTCAGATCTTTCCTTTTGCTCTTATCTACAGCTTTAGACCAGACCTTGGCCGTTACCCAAGTGGCACCATGCACAACTGCTTCTACTTCTCCACACCCTTGCTAGTAATCAGCACCTTCTCTTGCTCTTTCCTGAGTTTCAACTGATTTAAGTCATTCAGTTTTCAGTCTCCTCTTATATTTCCTGTCATCTGAGTGCCATTTTCTTTTATGACTACAGTCTCAAAGGAGACTACAAATAGGCTATAAACCATCATTTTTGGCACTTTGGTAGCTCCTTCAGTCCAAGTACTTGGCAAAAAATAATTTAAGCTTCAGCATGAATGTCCTGTCCACTTACATCAAGCAGAGTTTGCTGCAAGAAGAACTAACTTTCTGCCGTGGATGTTTCAACCCTATGTGCTATGACAGGAGCTGGCAGAACCTGTCTGTATCGTTTAATATTTATACCACTGCATTAGCCAGAAGACCCTGTTAGGACCCATCCATGAGGATGTTTTGCAAATTTGGGTTGATCTGAAGCCTGTTGAACTCAAAGTCTTCCAGTGACATCCAGTGCCAGTTCCACAGATGCTATAAAGCGCAATAACAGATCCGGGGTGGGATGCACAGGTATAAGTGCCTTTTCCTTCACTGGTCCCTAACTTTCATTTCCACAAGAGCAAGAATATTTAGCAGATAACGTCTCATCCAACATGGTACTTTGCTCTTGAAGGTCACCTCTTTTAAGTCTTGATTCAGCCATGAACATTGCAATATCAGCTGAGGGTAAGGAGGCACTTGACTTCCAAGCTTCTCCCTTTCTCCAGCTTTGGTCTTTCCCTTAAACATTATGTAAGACTCGCACAACCCCAAAGTATTTTTTCCTCAGCATCTCATGAGTCCCATACACTGTAGGCAGCAACCTCCCTCAGTCTGCAAGGAGACCCTGCGTCTCCTCTCTTGCGGGTTTCACATCAGGACCATGGGTTTCACACCAGGGCCATGAGTTTCACAGCAGGAACATGGGCTGATCCTCCTCCTTTGATAATCCTGGGAGTAGCAAACAGAGTCAGGGTTGCTCTGATGGGGGTCCTGAGGTTCCTCCACTTGTGATGGTTCATCGGCTCCTCCGAGCTTACAAAAATGAGCTTTTAATTACACAGTCTAACAGAGATGAATGTGACAGGCATGTTGCTCACTGGTGGACAATGCAGAAGTTCATGGGGGTGGACAGACTGCAGGAAAAACCTACCTATGTGGGACAGTTTAACACAACTAGGACTGCAAGGTCATCTTTGAAAACAAAGCTCCGGGTACAATTTGCAGCCAACACTCTTCTCGCCCTGCTGTCAGTGGTGCCAATCTCCATCACATGTCTGGCAATCGCATTCACGCAAATCAGATTTCTGCACACAAAATAAACTGAGCCAGAGATCCTCACTGTTGATAAAAACCCCAAACAAACAAAGCAACAAATCAAGGGAAAGAATTGTCTGGAACATCTAAAATGCAGGATCTTAGTCTTCTCTTGAAACTGAAATTTCCAGCCTTGGAAAAATCCAACAGAAACAGAAAAATTCCTCTAACCTTTGCAAAAATATGTTCCCTTTTGCCAGTAAAAGCCATTCCTTTGCAGCACCATTTGGATAATTTGCCTCTACATCTTGTTCATCTGTCACCTCATAGGCTTCAGATTTTTTTGTGTTTTCATCACTGGTCTGTATATAAGAAAACGAGGAGGGGGAAAAAAAAGAGGCACAGATTTTGGCAGGAATCCCTGCCTGGAATGAATATAAAACTTTGTTTTATTTAAGTGATCTGGTTGTGTGTGTGAGAGAGAGAGAGAGATGAGAGAGAGAGAGAGAAGGGAAACAAATAAAGATTTTTTTTTTAAAAGTGAGTGTGAAAGAAATTCCCCAGAGAGACAAATAAAGGATTTTTTTATTGCTAATAACACATGTTCTGGCATGAGCTTTGCACGTTGTTAACCCACCTTGAAACCGGTGAGTTTAGTTGTTGTTGGTTTGGGTTTGTTGGGGTTTTGTTTAAATCTTTCTTCTTTTAAATTGCTGCAGTAAGGGGAAAAAAAAAACTAAAAAAACCTTACACACACAACAAAAACCTATCTCCCTTCTTGCTGTTTATTTGGAAACCCTGAAGGATGAGGGGGTGATTTCATTCCTTCCCCTCGTTATATTACTAAATCTCCCCGATGGACTGGGGTGGCTTTACGCCGGCTGATGCGTGTACATTTGGGCTAGACTAGTAGGACGGATGGTTTCAGCAGCTGTCATCTTGGTGGTTGCCGTTCGCTTGACCTGGGTGGATCTGATCGCAAAGAGCAAAGCAGAATGGAATTTTATGAAAGAGGGGAATAAAATTGCAAAGGAAATAAAAAGGAAAGGTCAAATACATTCTGGCATTAACTATGCTCCCCACTCATGTCTACCAACAGAGAGTACATAACGCATCAATTCGAGACAGGAATGTACATAAACCGACGCTTTGAACATGCCCTTGACGAAGGAAGGACCAGAGCATGTGGCTAAATGTTTTCCTCCACGTGGCCCAAATGCCTGTGACCTATTTTGAGGTGTTGTGGGGTGCCATCACGTCGTCCCTGTGTGGGAGTGTGGTTCGCTGAGGGCCCTCACGTGCAGTCCAAATGGATCTCCAATATTAGAGAGATATCCCTCCTCATGGTAGGATTTTCAGCATTACAGTTCTGAAAAGTGATTCTCTGTGCAAATTGAAGGCTACATGGTAAAAGAAAAGGTTCTTGTATTAGTGTTCCCCACTTTTTTTAAGGTGCGGTCTTTGAACAGGACATTACCAGTCCCGTCCCACAACAGAAATAAGTCAGGTCTTCACCCAAAGCAGCCCTCACCAAGCACCTCTGCACCTCCCAGCGCAGTCAGGCTGTAAATCTGGCATTCACTCCCACCTCCCTTCCTCTATGGCCATGTCCTTTTCCGACACTTTGGACATCCAGACTTCTCACTGGTGGTGACCCCAGGTGTCAAACCCAGCTCCCAGCCCATTCTGTCGTCTGCCGACCATCTCCCTGTTGGGCATATAGTTCGCCTCTATACAATCTATAAGGTGCCAGAGTGGGACCTGCTTGCATGCATCCTGGGAGCAGCTCCTGTTCCCTTTTTGCCAGGACTGAACATATCAAGTCTCTACTCAGAAGAATGTGGTCACCTCTGTCCCACCCCATGTTCTCTAGGGCTTTTTGGCAGCAAGATGAGTAGTGTACCAGGCTGGGGACAGTGTCCTGGTTTGGACAAGCCAAGGCTGTTCTCGTGCCTTTGCCCATTTACCCAAAATCTTACAAAAAGCCAGTCCAGGTGAGGCGTGCAGCTGGTGGACTCCAGGAGCCTCATATTCATTGCTCAGAGCAGGAAGGTTCAGATAAATCTGCAGGAGGTTTCAGTGCTTTCTGACCCATACCGCTTCCCCCCAAGCCTTTTTCAGCCTTACCCTATACTACTTCACATCCTCCAGCCCCACTTTTCCCAGGCCCATGGGGATTTCCCTGAGCAGGAACTGCCAAACCAGGACGGTGTCTCTGTGATGATGACAAACATCTGGGAGAGCACTAAGGGAAGAGGCTGCCAAATTCTCCCTCTTGTGATTTGAGCGAGACTTGGCCTTCTCCCTACCATAACCCAGAGGTTTCTCTGGGCGGTGAAAGTTACAGCAGACATTCAGACAGGACTCTGTCCTTCCTTCCCCCAAAGGTACCCAAACACTCAACACTGCTGTTTGATTGAGGTTGAAATCACAGAAAAGCTGAGCCCAAAGGTATCCAGCTCTTGTATAGACCACCGCAGACCGAGGCTGCATGAAGAACTGTGACACTGATGCACTGCCGAGAGGGTGCCCATCCAGAGATACTGTATTCCCTGTCTGTGGCCAAGAAGAAGACCTTGTCCCACCACGTGTTCCAACCCACAGCCTGAGACATTACTGTCTCACATGCTGGACATAGAGTTACCAATGAATTTTAAGATATAGGAACACTCATCACTGCCTGAACTAGAAGTTTCCCTTTTGGTCCATAAATCCAAGCTAAAAATGTGACTTGCCCCTTTCTTAAGATCTCACATGCAGCTCCTCACTGTGATCCCATGGGAAAGGCAAGCATAATCCTCTTTTACTAGGGAGGAAACTGAGAAACTGAGGCAGAAAAGGTAAAGAAAACTAAACGAATTTTTGGAAATGCTCTCGGGTACTGGGTTCCTATTATTTCATTACAGAGATGCCAAAACAAATGAAACCTACTAGTTACTCAGCTCCTTTGAAGTTCAAACCATGTCATTGTGGGGGCCTACATCTTAAACTGCCAGCTTTGAATATTTTTGCTTCATCGACACATCCATGGCCGAACAGGGAACTGTCGGAGCTAGCAGGAGTTCCTGACTCCCAGCACGACGATGTACAGATCAGAGCATCCTGCATCTATTCTCCAGCCGAAGCAGCACGCTCGCCCCTCCCTCCCAGCTGTCCGCCCTTTGCAAGGCAACAGGAATGGCTTGTAAATCTGAGCCGTGCATCTGGCCTCACCCACCTGGCTGACACCCATTGGACTGGAGCACTGACTCCCACACACACACGTACGGCTGGAAAGACAACTTTTCTAACCTAACTTAGATCTTTGCCTAACTAACTTCTCCAGTGAAGACACTGGTGAAAGTGAAACTGAATACAAAGCAGATGCTGATCATAACCAAATTCCCCCAGACGATATTATCTCATCTCACAGCCAGTAGCTTTTATTTGTTGGTGATGCTCCGGTGTTCTTCGCCTTTCCTTCCTTTTCCCTGTAGATCCATAACCATGTCTTGTCTCTGTTTTCTCTTAGATGGAAGCCAGTTACCTGACTTCAGACACAAAATACGTCTTTCCGTCCTCACCTTTCCCCTTTCTTTCTGCTTCTTGCCTGTAGTGATCCTCCACAAGTTTGGCTACTGCATTTTCTTATCTTCTTACTGTGGCGACAATTAAACTCCTATCACTAACTCAACCACCATGAAAAAAATGGACAAGTGTCTGAAGGACAGAAACTCATGTAGCAAATACAGGGGAAATTTGGGGTGTTATATCACTGACTTAATTTTTTAAGGTGAATTTGGCAAGCTTTTAAGGCTACTTACCTGTGCACTTTGGCTTGCTTCCTCTCTTCATGCCTCCCAGGTATAGGTATCACCTTATAAATATCTCACAGCACCATAGGTTTTATTTTGATACAGCAAAACCCCCAGAAGACATGTGTGACCTCATACCTTGGTTTCTGCAGGGGTATTCATGCAGTCAAGTTCTCGTGCAGACTGAAGCAGACATCAGGATAGCACTTAATGAAGTGCACCAGATATACCATCTCAAAGGTAACCCACCTGACCATCTTGTTATCTTGCCCAGCTACGTTCCTGGGCTCTGGTTGCTTGGTAGTAGCTGCTGAGATGTTAGGAGTTTCCTAGCTGAAGTTTGGCATCTGGCAACTCATCACCTGGGTCTACAGTGTCTCCAGTCATCTCAAAGCTTGTGCTTTGCCTGCGTGCATTCAAGCCAGACCTGGTTTCAAAAGTTGTGTTACCATTCTCTGGTCCAAACTTGGCCTTTCTAATATAAAGAGGGAGGGAAATCTCTCTCCAGCCAGTGATTTGGTGAGATCTTTGGGAATTGGGACATCTCTGGGAGCTCTAGAGTTCTTCTGGCTAAAGTCCATGTACTCTTCCATGGAGTACCCTGCCCATGCAACTCTGGCATGGTGAAGAAGAGGAGGTTCACTAGGACCAGTCCTGCACTTCAGAGAATTAACCTTCTGGACCAGTTCAAGATGCAGACGGGAAAGGTCTGTATTATAAGCAGAGCAAAGGATGTCTCAGTGTCCATGGGCATTGCATTTTACTAGCTTGTTTATGTAGGGTCATGATAGAGACCGGGTTAAAGGCCTGGGTTGAAAATCTTGATTTCATCAGGAAGTCATTAGTCAATAATAATTTGGAGGGAATGGAAGGAAACGTTTCCAGCCAGAGGAAACTGAGGCCCAAAATGCCCCTGTGTGGGGAGAAGGGTAGATCACCTTTCTGTCAGTATTAACAGCTGATTAATGTATTGAATGCTGAAGATATCCCACTTGACTTTGGACTTTCCTTTGTCTTATCTGCAAATTCAGTGTCTGTCAAAGGGCTATTTTTGTCTAACAGGGCTGCTGCAAGAGGGGTCATGTCTTCCAGGTGATGGCCAGAGGCGTTGATTGAAGAGACACAGCAAGAGGTCGGTGCCAGGAGGTTATGTGCTGCTGACACTGCCCGGACGAGGTTTGTGCTCAAAACTTCACCTTGATCTACCAGACCTCTGCACTTTCCAAAATTACTGATGACTTGCCATTTTGGTGATTGATTTGCTGATGATTTCCTCTTGCTCCAAACAACAAGAACAAATGATAGGAGGAACCAAGTTCAACCTGGATATGTGTGACCTGTTACCTGCTCCCACCAGAGGCAAACTTATCCCCCAGGAATTAAAACGTGCAGAGGAGGCCGACTGGTGAAAACTAAAAAGCTCCCTGGAGAAGTCCTCCTGCCTGTCCAAGTTTCTTTTTTTTGCCTTGTTTTTGTCATTAAAGGTGCAGTCTCACCCCGCACTTGGTTTCCCATTGCTGAGCCTTTCCTCCAGAGCCACATTAAGCTGCTCTTGGAGAATCCATCTCCTTTCTCGGGCTGTAACGCAGGAGAGGTGTGCGGGGGGAGGTTTCCCATCAAAATATCCTCTGTCAAATGCACTTCACATGTAACTGCTGACACAAATCAGGGCTGGAGGAATGTCATTGAAGTCAATCCTTTTGTTTGGAAGGGGAAATCCGATAAATTCTCTGGCAGCTGGGCTTGGTCTTCAAGGATGATTTTTTTCTGTCTTTGCTTGAAATATCAGCCACTCTTTCAGCCCTGTTCAAGTCCAATAGAATTTCTTCTTTTTACATCTTCTTCTGTTCCTTTCATGTTTTCTTTTGGAGGAAAAGGGTAGAAAACAAACAAACAAACGTAAATCCTTTGAGTGTAATTGGTGGACCCAGATTATTTAATTTGGTCCGGAAGCCTATTGAAAAAAAGTTCAAAAAGATAACAACTAAATTGGCATTGATCCTTATAAACAGCCTAGTTGGAACAAGGGCAAAGCAACGTTGGCAGAGACAGGCTCCTTGATGTTAGCTCAGGGTCTGTCCCACTGATGTCATGTTAGTTTTGTTTTAAACAATATGTGAGCAGACCACACAAGTACCAGGAGGGCTGAAGGATGGCAGGGGATTAACTGCAAGCAACCAGCCAGGACCACTGATTTACACTCAGCAGCCTTAGCTGTGCCCTGCAATACAGAAATGTGAGCCGTGAGCGCTCACAGACTATTAGAAGGGACAAAACGACCCCCCCCTGCACAGAATACCTCATTCTTTAATTATAACATGACAAGAGAAGTGACATAAGCCTATTATTTGATTTTAAGATCCTGTTCCCAGCTATACCAGATGCATTTGTCCTGAGACGATGGACTGTTTGTTTCTGTACTCAGCTTTGCCAGCTCCGCTTTGCACCTGGAGTGCTCTTTCGTTAGCAGTTTTGAGACTTTAATTTAGCCGAGTTTTGAAACTTTTCAAAGGGCCAATCTCATGACAAAAATGTTTTTAAAATAGATACGTCCTAGACTACCAACTATAGCACAGAAAAAATAACAAATGTTTAAAAGGGAATATTCCCTGTGTCATTTTGCAATGCTTGTTCCGCATTTTTCAGCTCACAAGGGGAATGCAGGCTGATCACCACCAGTTTTATGCTGGCTGGTTGCCAGTGGCCTTCACTTTCATTTATATTCAATTTCCACATTGTTTTCTACAGTTTCTCGTAGGCTGGCTTACTGAGGCCACAAACATGAGCTCAGAAATTGCAAACGGTGAAGAAAGAACCACTGACATACATGAAAAAATAATAGTAATATTAAATTTACTTGGTTTTCCTAGGGCTATAGTGACTTTAGATAGTGCAGAAACACCTCAGCCATTCAGTGGACAGTCAGCACTGCCTTGGAGAGCAGCAGTCCTGGGCTCCTCCTGCCAGGGATGCTTTTCCCCATCCCCTCCCCACCGGTTCCCTGGGGCCACCACAACCATTTGTGTCATTGCAGCGATTGATATTCCTGCAAAATAGCTCAGGAAGAGAAGTTTTCATTTAAATTCAGTTTGGTTGCCTGACCTGGTACAACATCCTGCTTGTTCTGGGGCAGGAGGTGGTGAGGTACCTTTTCCCCATGGCGATGACAGCTTGTGACAGCTCATCATGTTCGTTGAAATGTGGCCTTAAAACCTTCCAGGATATGAAGGACTCTATTAGACTTGTTCTGCAGGACAACACAGAGAAAGGATCAGGTGATGGTTACACCATGCAAACCTTAAAACACAAATTCACAGGGTGGTCCCCGAAGTGAGACACCTTTCACGTGAATCAAAACTTCTTGTATGGGATTCATGCTGCTCTACTGGGTTGTTTGAGGTAGGCAGGCAGCTGCTCGAGGCTTCTTCTGGAGTTGCTGGGAAGAGAGACCCTTCCAGAGGGCCTTGGTTGGGACGACTGGCCAAGAGCTTACATAGTCCATGCAAAGGAGAAATGAATCCAATTTACTCCGAGATACAGTGCAATTATCCTAAAAAAGGGTTGCATCTGCCCTGGTCCCAAAAACTATCTTCTCCCTCCAAACCAGCTCTGCCTATGGGTTTGCTACATGAAGGAAAAAGTGTATCAGGGAAATCTAGCAGAAAGATGCCATAATGGTGTAAATACATGCATAAACATATATAGAGAATCCACGTCAATAAGAAATACCCTAATAAGGCTCCGTAGCCAGCAAGCCCGTGATGATTCATAGCTGTCACTTCCCTCCCTTGCCCCACTGCCCCCACAATTTGCTAAAGCCCCACTGGTCATTATTCACTGCAAACAACACAGCTGGATAAACTCAGTGATCAGACAGGTCTTTCCTATTTCTAATGGGAATCCTGCCTGAACTCTGGCCTGCCTGGGTAGCCCTGGGAGAAATTAACTGATTAAAAATGTCCAGGGGGAGCTGCAAATGCGAAGAGTTTTATTCTTCTAAAATGCAATTGGCAATGCACCGTGTTAGTGAGTTATCACAAGACACTACATGACCAGAATATTTCATTACGGCATCTCCTTCCTCCGATTCATTGTCTGTCCCGGGTTTTATATATCCTGAGCTGGGGGGAGTGGTGTTTCTCCAGTCAGTGTCCCCAGGAAGGTCAAGCTGGGTTAACACAAAGTACTTTCTGGTTTTCAGCACTAGGATAGTATTTGCCTTCCTTTTGCCTCCGAGTACAGCGAGTTTGTTTTTATGTGTGCTGCCCCCTCTCTGCTCAGCCTTTTTTCCTTTCAGTGCAAAGAATGCACTTAACTCCTAAAATATTAGAGCTAAGCTCCAGCATGCTTCGCCAGCAAGCGCCTTCACTGTCACTCCAGGGGAATTCATCGCGGTGAAATCCATCTTACTTGGCTTTCCAGCCCCGCGCCTGCAGACATCTCCATCTGAGCTGCATACCCCGCGCTCCCCAGACGTTAGAGTCAAGAGAGGAAAACAGGCACTTCTGAGGTGCAATTCATCTCAGCCTCATGTAGACATTTCTATTAGGTCAGAACCATGCTCTGTTTCTCTTCACTGACTATAAAGGGAGCCTGGGGTGACTAGCTTGCATGGAGGCCTCTTTCATGTAGATGCCTATGTTAGGTGAGATTAATTTTGTCCTGTAAGTCAGTTTGCATAGAAGTCAGGCAGCCAGCTTTATGTCAGAGCTTCGATTTTGGAGCATTACCTGCAAATATTTTTTTTCTTTGTCCCTCTCTTGCAGCAGCTGCAGAAGGGCTCTGATAGAGGTTAATTGACCCGTTGTAATTTTGGTAAACCTCGACAGCATCAGACCCTGTTGACATCTGCTTTGGCGGCTCATTCCTGGTATTTTGCCCCATCCCTGGAAACATTCCAGGTCAAGTTGGACGGGGCTCTGAGCACCTGATCTAGGTGAAGATGTCCCTGCTCATTGCAAGGGGGTTGGACTAGATGACCTTTAAAGCTCCCCTCCAACCCAAAATATTCCATTCCATGATTCTATGACTTGCGGCAAGTGTGGGAGTCCTGTTGGGTCAAGGAAAAGTCGTGTTGCAGATGACTCCTGCAGAAAGCTGCCGTGTCTCTCAAACAAATCAGGCCATGCACAGGCAATGGGCATACTCTGCTTTGCATGTATGCATGTCGGGGATTCGGTGTCCCCTGCTGATCATGACGTATCATTAGCTCGGTAATGACAAGGTGTAAATGTTGGCAACCTGGACCACGAAGCTCTGGGTCTTTTAATGTAGCTCTAGTGGCCTGCAAAAACCAAATGGAAGAACGATGCAAAGACACAGGCAGAGTGAAATCCATAGACACACAGTGCTAAACCAAAACACCGCCACGCTGCTAACGCAGATGTCAAAACAAAGTATGAGCTCTGGGATTCATCTTTTGCCAGTTCAGTGCAAACAATTTGGCTCACGGAAATTAAGCGAGGAAATCTAGCTTCAAACACGTCCAGAGAATGAGTGGGAATGTGGATGACGTCCAACTCTTTTGAACTCGGTTGATATTCAGAAAATGAGGGACTGATAGTCACTGATTAGCTATGGAGGACGGTGGTACATCTCTCCCAGTGCTGCTCATCCAGCGGGTCAGATCGGTGTAGTAAAACGTCTCCTCTTGGTGGTGAAATAGCAAACAAGGGAATGACCATGAAAGGGTGTTTAATGTGAACATATATGTCATCCTGAGCTAGGTCTCTGAAACATGCACGCCTTCATGAACTGTGGTGCAGGTCATGTACAGCTGGTGGGGTGCACCAGCACTTCTGCTCAGGAACCATTAGCTTAACACTCTCATGCAAGGAGACAAGTTTAGACCCATCTGATGCTTCTAGCTATTTAGAAACCACATGGCTTTAGGAACATATACCCAAACCCAAGCCTATATATCCAGTGGGACTTACTATTTAGGGTTTGGTTCCACTTTAACTGGGCTCTTAGCTGGGAAAGGTCCTGGCTTACGCTTGACAACATCTATCCAGCCCAGTGGCTCTGCAGAGCCAGTTTGCATCTGCACGCCAAAACCCCTGTGCTAGCTGCTGCATCTGTGTTTCCTCTGAGCCAGACACTTGTCCATTAGATGCCAGGCTTCTTCACTTCTTCTTGAAGTGAAGAAGAGCATTTGCACTGGCTCCTGAGGTTTTCAGTTTCAGGCCTGATCAAGGACAGCAACAAAACCCACCTACTCCTAGGCTGCCCCTCCCCCCAAAATTGAGCATGCCTAACTTTGTGCATCGTAAAGACTAGGAAAGGCTCTCAAGGTGAGATTTTGCCAACTGGAGAGTGTGCAGGCACGCTTAGTACAGATGGCCTGCTGAGCCAAAAAACCCCCACTGAAACCTGTTGCGCACCAACACTGGCACTGCACAGATGAAACAGGTGCTCCAGAATTGTGTTTTCACTTGCTAACTGCAGTCAGGTACTGCTCACCCAAGGTTAAGTACGGAATATTTCCTAGAGTGATGCTGAGTATCCTACAAAGATGATAGTCTGAAGGGTGGTGACTGAGGACAACATCAGCTAAAGACATATTCCAGAACCAGTCTGCATTCAAGTGATCCCACCAAAATCACTCCAGGGCAGCTCAGATAGCAGTTGACCTCCCTCTCCTATGGCAGAAAGTCCTTCGATGCCAGTGAAACTGTGGGACAGATCTTTCATCAATTCAGATCCACTGGCTGCAGTTTGATCAATCTGTTCCAGGACTCCAGAGTAAAAAAACCTTCTAGATAGAGAGGATTTGTTTGCTATTACCTTTCTCTTCCCATTACTTTTGACTCCTCAGTCTTCCTGCCCTTCCTTTTTTTCATGCCATTCTTCTGGGTCTTCCCCCTTGTCAGAGATGATGAGTGTCTCCCAGTACAATCATTGCAACTTCAGTTCAGGAATAGCTTCTAGAGGATTTACAAAGAGAGATGATACTAGGAGGAAGGCCCCGGCTGTTGCGATTGAACCCAGCTGTGCCACTGCATTTCTGATTATTTTCACAGGGATCCACCAAGGCTGATCTGGAGGAGAGGAAGAACGTGGTTAGGAGACCAGCAGGATTTGGAGATGATGTGGCAGCAGCCTAGTTGGTAACGTGGTGAATACCCTGCCAAACAGTCAAAAAAATGGACATGCACTGCAGACTGACAGAGCAGCTTATTTTGTCTCTCTTCTGGCCACCTTTCTGCATGGTGATTACAAAACACAGTCCCTGTTCTAACACTCATGGACACAGAGAATTGGGTTCATCCCACCCAACTTCAGCTACTTACTGTGGAAATGGTCACTTGGGGCTATTGCTAGAGACAGTGAAGAGGACTCTCTCAGGGTTGGTCATTAGATCAGTTCTTAAAGCCTACTCTGGTATGAGCGGCTATGGAGAGCAATCAGCACTTTTAGCCCACGAATTGTCTGGCCTATTTTAGGCTTCTGCTTCAGGCGAATCGCTTGCTTGTCTCAGTTGTCTATAAGGAAACCAGCTCAACCTGTATTTAGTCATCTTATTCATCCCCTCTTAAGCACAGAGGCTCAGGAGTGTGCAGCTCTAGTTTATCCAGGAGAAAACTGCTGGACAATCTAAGGCTCATTCCACATAGAACATTTTCCTGTCAAAGAATGAAAGATAAAATTGGGGGGGTCTAGTTAAAGGAAACTGGCCAGGGGATTTTGTTGGGTCTTTCTTCTTGGTAATAATTTTTTAATATTGTTTCCAGAATTCTAGGGTGTTTGCCTCTGCTGGTGGTGGTAGACATAGCTCTGGAGAAGCTGAGTGGGATTTTAGTCCATTGGTTAGTTAATGATTTGGTTCAACTCCAGAGTTGGCTCTTCTGCCTGGGACTTCAGCAGCTGTGTCAGTAAGACGAAAGTAATTCATTAAAGCGGAAATTGTCTAGAACTTGATCCCCTCTCCCACTAGTATAAGGAGAGCTACAAGGGTGTCCAAGCAACCACTGACAAGTAAACCCCATGTGGATGGGAAGTTCTCTGGGGAAGTCAGGATTATAGGAAAAAGCTTGAAATGATGCTAGCACAGTCCTGTGGTTAAAAAGCCAATCTGGCTTCTACATCAGGCTTCTTGTGTGACCCTTGGAGAAGCCAATTAATTTTTCTGTTTCTTAGTTCCCTCTTTGCAAAGTGGAGGGAACTCTGTCTGTCTAGGCAATTGTAGGTTCTTCGGGACAAAGACTCTCTTCTTACCTGAGTAAGTTCAGGTACCACAGGGCCTTGATCTCAGCTCACATTTCTAAACAAAGTGGCATGCAAAAATCAAGAACTTACTTACATATCCAAGTAGCACAACAATCGAGAAATAACTCAGTCTGAAGTTACACCAACAAACTCTTGCTTCAGATGTTAAAAAACAATTGCACACTGCTGTCAGACCTCAATGCAAGACACAAGTAAAGCAGAGGAAAGGAAAACCTGTACTGTAAATCCTTACTCTTTGTTTTTTAAATTTCTTTGTTCCTTCGCCATTGGCTTGTAAACCATTAAGACATGTAGTAAAAGGTAAATCTTCCTTCCTCTAGGCTTTTGGATGCTGCCATTGGAGTTGCAAGGTGGTTAGTAGTAATGAAAACAGCATATTTCCCTTGTCACTGTGGTGTTTTCTTTTCACACTGGATGTAATGGCAGTAAGCTGAGCTTAAGTCCATAACCATTAGCTGAATGCTCATTGGCGCTACAGAAGAAATCAATATTGCAACAAGGAGCTGGCTGTCCTCGTGCTGAAAGTGCACAGACTCCACTGGAACAACCACCATCAGAGAACTTGGCTCAAGAGAAGCAGTTGCACATGTAGATTTAGGACCAGATCTACACAAATGGGGCAATCCCTTTTCACTGCACTGTTGGGATGGTTCAGCCATTGAATTCAACACTTATCATTCTAACCATGACGAAGACCCCTTTTTTTTCTATATAAGCACTGTGACAGATTCTGTACCAACTCAGTACCTAGTCCACAACCTTACAACCAAAGAAACAAAAGGGACAGAGGACTTCATCTACTTGGTTCTTTGCCTTAAACTCAGCTCCATGCCTTGTATTCTGTCAGATGTTCTTCAAACCTGGTATTACAAGTTCGGACCAAGAGTTTATATCTTCTCCAGGCAAGTCAGTTATTACCCTCACAGCAGCAGGTGCCTGGATCATCTCTAGTGAGTGAATTCCTGGGTGTTTGCAAACTGAGCCCTCAAGATGTGCAAAGATGCTACGAACAATGTGAAATCTCCGATGCTTGTTACTGGGGCATGACAGGCACATTTGGACAAACCTGCAGCTGCGTGGCATGATAGCTGCAGAGGAACTGAGAAGTCTCATCGGGACAAGATAACTGTGCCTAGATGGATGTGTCCTCCTGCGTTCGCCTATCGCCTGCTTTTCCTCCCTTTGGTAAACCAGCTTGTAATCTTTCTGAGATGAGAACTGCCTCTGTGCAAGGCTCAGCCTATTTGTAGTCATATCCCTGCTTAGGACTATTCAGTGCTACTGTGACATAAATAATACACTCTTTATTAACAAACAGATAAGAAGTTCCCTAGGTCTTAGTTCGCTTGGACTATATCCCAGTTCAGGAATTATCTCACAGGTGAGCTCCCCTTCCAATCACATATGGTCCCGCCAGCAACTCCCACAGTTACTTACACATGAAAATAATATTAGGAAAACATTTACTGTAAGCTTTAGCTTAATTTAGTAGAATTTAGCAGCTGGAAATAACAAGGAGGAGCCAGCACCTTGCAAAGAGCCAGCACTGCACAGACCACCAGCAAGTGCTCCACAGACCTCAGTTTGGAAAGTGATGAGACAGATGGAAGTCATTATTTTGTTTTGAACAAAATACCATCTGGGGCCAACATTTGCTGTCTGTTACTTCTGAGTAAATCCAGAGAAACTCCATCGTGTTTGTTAATAATCAGTTCTGGGACCAATCTTATTAAATATTTTCCTTAATGAACTTGGCAGAAAAAAGTAGGCGCCTGGTCATGAGATCTGCTGATGACACAAACTTGAGCAACCGTATTGCTATTGCAGAGGCGGTATGATATGGGAAGAGCTGGATGACTTTGAAGGAAGGCTGAGTGAGGGAAATGATTGAATTTTAACAGTAACGAAGAGTAAGAGACTGCACTTAGAGACTAAAGTGGAGGCTCATTGGTTCGAGGTAACCAATGGTAAAGGAAAACAGACCTGAATCAGTCTATCTGAGCACAGTGGTCTTAAAACGAACAACTGCAGTCATAATGTATCTCAGGCAAGATGTTTCCAGTAGAGGTAGAGAAGTGTTCATACAGAAAGCACAGGGAACACCTGAGACATCATCTAAACTGCTGTAAAGTTCTGGTCACCCAAATTCAAGCAAGATGAATTGAAAGTTGAAGAGGTGCAAAAGGGACCATGGAGTGAATCTCATGAACAGCAGCTAAAAACGGTGGCTTGTTCAGCTAAGGAAAACAAGTAGATTCATAAACTACATCTGTACTAGTAAATTAAACATTCCCAAGATGGTTCTCTGACACTGAGGTCCACCAGGAAGGAATAAACCACGTCCAGGGTGGTTATACCCATTCTGCTGACAGGGCAGTCAGTGATCCATGCTGATTTCAGGAACATCCTTAACATTGCTTGAGAGCACCCCGGCTGGCACAAGCTGAAACTCTGCCATTGATGTTCCAGCAACTGGACTGTCGTGACTAAGTGTTCCTGGCAGTGTTTACATCAGGAGAGAAACATCAGCAAAAGCAGAAAAAACATTCCAGCTGAAGGAAAAGTTGGCACAAAAAGAAGCAGCTACTACATAGACCTAAGCAAGTTTGGAGTAGAAATTAAAGACAGGGGTTTGTCCCCCTGTATTTAGGTGTGTGAGTCTGCACGCATCTGCACTGGAGAAAAGAGGACCCACACACGGGGTGACCATTTCAGTCTACGATGGTGTCTAGGCTACACTATCAAGACGCCTTCTGGAGTTGTTCAATTCTGTCCTCTGGTACCAAAAGCCACAAGCAAGACTTAGACATATAATTTATAGATATCTGTGCAAGGGGAAATGAATCCCACCCTAGAAGTTTTCCAAGTAACCAGGGAGTAAATTCTGGAGCAGACTTCAAAGGTATTCAAGGGGCACATGCATTTGCCTCCTAGAAGAGGACTATGCATCAACGTCTAAGCAACATGGTGTCTGACTTGGTTGTAAGCTCAACTCCTAAACAAACATGACAGAACAGATACAGAAAATTCCTTCCCATCGCTGGGCTTAGTGCATCTTTGACTTCAACGTGACAATAATACACCAAGGCTCCAGCACTGGTGGCTTTATGCCAGGTGTTGTGCAGATATAATTGCAGAGAGCCATGGTCTCAATTTCTCTGAGTTTATATTGAGCTCAGAATTAGTGTCTGAAAACTTGTTCTTTAGCTAATAAGTATGATGCCAGTTTTCATTTGAGGACTTTGTCCAAGCTTTTTAACATGTCTTAAAAGAACAAATAACTTTCTGAGGGGTTGAAATGTGGTAGCTTTAAAGTGATCAGGAGAGGCACTTTGGTTTCACAGTATTTGCAAACTCAGTATAGACAGCGAAGAGCTACCATTAGAATCATACAAGCAAAAAACCATAAATCAATCAGTCTAGCATCTCTGGTTGTCCGAATTTGGACATACACAGCAAACACATGGTTATATGTGAGACTGAGGGAGACATCCCCAGCCAATGGAAACTGATGTAATCTTTGAAGCTACAGTGATTTACAACAGCAATAATCTTGTTCATCACTGTTTCTGTTAGCACAAACAATGGGTCGGTTTTTTTCAAAACTCATTGTCTTGTACCTGTGCCCTGGTTTCGGCTGGGATAGAGTTAATTTTCTTCCCAGTAGCTGGTATAGTGCTGTGTTTTGGATTTAGTATGAGAAGAATGTTGATAACACAGGGATTTTTTAGTTGTTGCTAAGTAGTGTTTATGCTAGTCAAGGACTTTTCAGCTTCCCATGCTCCGCCAGGGGCACAAAGAGTTGGCAGGGAGCATAGTCGGGACTGGCCAATGGGGTATTCCCTACCATATGATGTCATGCTCAGCACATAAAGCTGGGGGAAGAAGAAGGAAGGGCGGGACATTCAGAGTGATGGCATTTGTCTTCCCAAGTCACCGTTACACGTGATGGAGCCCTGCTTTCCTGGAGATGGCTGAACACCTGCCTGCCGATGGGAAGCAGTGAATGAATTCCTTGTTTTGCCTTGCTTGTGCGCGCGGCTTTTGCTTTACCTGTTAAACTGTCTTTATCTCAACCCACGAGTTTTCTCTTTTACCCTTCTGATTTTCTCCCCCATCCCACCTGGGGGAGTGAGCGAGCAGTTGAGTGGGGCTGAGTTGCCGGCTGGGGTTAAACCACGACAACCTGAGTGTGACTTTCTCCATTTACACTGGGACTACTCCATTGATTTTAGTGAAACTGCTTGTTATTAACACTTACACAGTAAAAGAACCAGAAATGAAAATGATAATAATTAACTCCAAAACACATTCTTCTGCTTAGAAACTCCTTCTCCAGTTAATACAGTGACAAAAGGGAGAACTGCCTCAAGTCCATGAACACCCTTTGAGGACAATGTGGACAATTTTTACACCTTGCTTGCTCGCACAGCACAGACAGCGTGCCTCTCTGAAACGTGGCTCTGCTGCTCCTGCTACAGCTGACCACCAGCCTGAGCAGTCAGCCAGATGGACGGGCAGAGGAGAAATGCCAATTAGCGCATCCATGAGCCACTCAACCAGCTCAGCTGTCTGCCTCAACCATGAAACCTGCTTTTCTAGGAAGTATCTAGCATGGATCAGAGAGCTACTGGGATTATAAAGATATTGAATGACCTTCTCAGCTGGGACATGCGAGCCACTAGGTAACCGTATCTTCCTATTGCAGGTTGTGGAGGATATGGGTTTAAATCACAACAGGCACAGACAAGACACTCAGACCAAGATTTCCATCAGAGGCAGTCTCCTAAATCATGAATAATTGCATTGCAGCAGTGGCTAAGGGTGCAAGGAAGAATTAGGGAGTCAGTATAGTAGGTACTACATAGACACACACACAACTTCTCCTGCCTATGCATATATTTGTATATGGCTGCAGGGGTAACAGCACACGCACACAGATGTACGTGTATCCTTTGATCATCCTGCTTGCTTTTCTCAGAGCTATTCAGCCTCAGCTGCACTCAGTTTAGCTGCAGCCAAGCTCTGATGACATGCACGTTAAATCCTTGCGTTACAAGACTGAGGGAAGAAAGAACATTAATAAACGTGCTGATTTCCAAGCTGCACAGCACGATGGTCCTTCTTGTTTTCCAGTGCTGTTTCCTCCTCATCTCAGCCTTGCAACATTACGCCTTTCAGACCTATCCTTTAGCTTCATCCAGCAGACTGACTTTGTGTTTCCAGTTTATAATTGGGGGATGGGGGAGAGAAAAGAGATGATGATGATGATGATTAGCACATGCACCATGTGCCCCAGCGCAAGAAACAGCAGGGATGGTGTGTTCAGTGGTGCAACTTCTTAGTGCAACATGTGCTTCATCTGTCTCTTTCTGCACTACATTTTCTTTCTTCTACTCACTCTTCTGTGCTTTGATGATTTTGGGTTTTTTTTTTTTGCTTTCCTGCCAACATTGTTTGCGAGGTAGGGTTTCCAGCTCTACTGCTCCCGGGCAGTCCTGCCACATGAACTGCTCAATGTCATCAGTGTCTGGGTTATGAAGGCATTTTGCTTTGGCGTAATAGAGCCATATGGACAGCCTGAAGACAAGCGGTTTCATTTCCAGCTCTGGAGCTGATACATAGCATGACTTCTGTGGGCCCAAGGGCACCAGAGCTAAAGTTAGCTCTTTGCTGTCCTACATGTCAGGTTTCTAGTTTCTCCAGGCTTCAAGAATTGTGTAAATGGGACTTTGGAAATGCTGATGGCCTTCATACCAAGGCAAGGTGAGATAAGTCTTGGATTTACAGATGCACAGAGGAGAGGTTGAAAAGCCCATGACAGGAATACCTGTTTTGGGCAAGTCCTCCTGGACTCTCTGATTTCCTACAATGAAATGAGAATCTTCTAGCTTCTGGATTCAGTTTTTCTAGACAATCCGCTACCATGAGACTTCCCAAGCTGCTCTCCTCATCCCTTCAACTTTGGGAAGCCAACAGACCCCAAGGCTGTGAAAGCAATAGTCTCTGGCTATGGGGCAATTTCCATGGCTGGATTGCTCCAGACCTCTGGGCTGTGAAAGCTGCAAGAGCCCCTGGTAGCTGAAAGCCTTTCCAAACCACCTGATGCCAGGACTGACACAGTGATGTTGGGGTATTTTGTTAAGGTGACTCCAGGGCTACTTTGCACGACAAAGAGAAGGCTCGATGTGTTCAGACTTCCCACTGACATAATCTATTTCTCATGGTGTGCCAACACAGCCTATCTGGAAAACAGGTTTGTGTCTCTTATTTCCTGGGTCACCCTTCTTTTTATTTTGTGTTCACCACATGGAAACCCAAGTGAGAATCTGTGATTGTCATTTACCAGAGTTTGGATAACACAGAAAGGCTTGATGTGTCCACTCCACCTTGAGAAAACTGCCTTCGTATTTGGCTACCCCAGCAGTGGAACAAGAAGACCAGTGCCAAGTGAATACATCATTGCTACAATATATGGCTGCTGACAAGCCCATAAGGCTGAGCTGAAGATTTCAAAGCCCTGGGCCTGGACCAAGACACTGTGCTGAGATTGTACAGTGCTGGCTAGACGGCTGGGGATGCAGTAAATGGGTATCATGACATAAGCCATCATCCAGTGCTCTGCAAAAGGTCACTGAGATACAGGTTTACCTCCTCCATCCCTAGGAACATTATTTCTGCTCCATATTTTAGATGGTGCGTCCCTATTTCAGGAGCCTGTTAGAAGCAGGTAGGCTGTTCTGCATTCCTACAGTCCCAGCGGTCAGACAAACAGGAATGACCATGCTGGGGCAAGACTAAGTCATCTGGATAGTGTGCAGAAAGCTTGTTTACACTTACCTAGCACATTGTCTGTTTGCAGCTCTTTCTGCACTCTCCAATCTCCAGTGCAAAAACAAATAAAGAGAACCACACCTCTGTTTTGTTAGAGTCTGGGCTAAAACATTGGCAATATCAGTAGTAGCATCTCAGGACCTGACTGGAAAAGCTTTTCTTCTCCTGTGGGATTCACCCTTCTGTAATATGTTACCCAACATATAGTCCGGCAGTTCTTCAGAAGCAGGTTCAGGCTTTCTGGTGCAAGGGCCCGTATCCAACACAAATATACTGAGTGCAAGAGGCAAACAGATGAATGCTAGAGGGCTATCGTCTTCCCACATGTTCACTTGGGCAGTTCAGACACATTTCCAAAAACCACAGTCCCCAGGGACATTCCACTCTCTGCAAGAGAATGTGCTTGCTAAGCCAGGGAGGGAAAAAGCCATCTCAGAAATGAAACAGGTTGTTCTCCAGCACTTAGAGTGAGGGATGGAGGCCACTAATACAGCCCTCAGTCCAAGTAACACGTCTCTTAGTCATCAGACTTGTCTGGAGACCAAAGGCTCAGCTTCTGCTCACTCTGACTTGGGACCTAGCCCAGGAGCAACTGTGGGCAGAGCCACGCTGGCATCCCTCTGCTCAGGATCTCTTCAGCAACCAATCCCCAGACAAAAATCCTTGATAGGTCTGGGACTGTTCTACCTTCTTGCAGTTGTGCTTGGCCCCTGTATTGGGTCGGGCTGAGATGGAGTTAATTTTCCCCATAGCAGCCCTCACAGTGCTGTGCTGTGTACTGGTAGCTAGAAAGGTGTTGATAACACACCAGGGTTTTGGCAGCATCAGGGCTGTCTCTCCAACATTCCCCCCTCATCAGTAGACTGGGGGTGGGCAAGATCTTGGGAGGGGACATAGCCAGGACAGCTGACCCAAACTGACCAAAGGGATATTCCATACCATGTGACGTCTGCCTAGCAATAAAAGCTGAGAGAAAGAAGGAGGAGGGGGGGCATTCGTTGTTACGACATTTGTCTTCCGGAGCAACCGCTACACGTACTGAAGCCCTGCTTCCTGGGAAGTGGCTGGACATCGCCTGCTGATGGGCAGTAGAGAATAAATCTTTTGTTTTCCTTTGCTTCCATGAGCAGCCTTTGCTTTTGCTTTATTAAACTGCCTTTATCTTGACCCACAAGTTTTTTCCATCTTATTTTCTCCTGCACCTGTCCTGCTGAGGAGGAGAGCGATAGAGGGGCTTGGTGGGCACCTGGCGTCCAGCCTAGGTCAACCCACCACAGCCCCACAACACAGTGCTGGCCTTAAGCATAAAGAGTCCAAGCAACAGCTTGGAGGTTCACATCTCTAAGATCCAGGGAACCCTTCTACTCATCAAACTTCTACACACCAGCCATTCTGCAGTGACTACCCCTACGTTTCCCTGAACTTTGAGCTAAGAGCATGCACAAATATCCATGCTGGAGCATATGCAAGGATTTGGGAGAGTGGTGGTGTGCACTGGTGAAGCCAAGAAGATAGGGAAGCATGAAGTACCAGCCCTGAATTTGAAAGGCAGTAATAGGGATAAAGAGAGGACAGAAGAGAATTGGAGATAAGGGGTCAAATAGGTCACTGAAAAGATCTTTTAGGAAGGAAAATTTAAAAATAAAAAAAAAATAAAATGAGGGAACCTGCTTCTAAATTTTGACTGGGGAGTGTCTCAACCCAAAGGGCTGGCCGTGGGATATATGCTTCCTAGCAGCATCCCATTTCCACAGCCCACATGCTGCGGGATTTATGGCTCCGCACTGAACAATCCAACAGCTACAGCTGTTTGGCTCCATGAAACAAGCTAGGGACAATTTTCCAACCCTGAGCACGATTGGCGCAGTTTCTTACCTTCTTTCTCAGGTAGATTGATGCTGGGTCCCAACTTGCTGGGCTAGTCTCCTGAGCCTAAAACTTCTTATTGGTTTGAGAGTCATGAGCAGGCTCTCTTCAATCTCCTTGAAAACCCACTGATTAATTAGACTGCCCTTGAGCTTGAAAACCCCTTCTCCCACATGGACATGGCCCTTCTGGACTGCAGCTGAACTCTTCAGGGATGCATGATAGATACAGCACATAAGATACCTGCCAAGTTAGCTTTTGCAAAGGGTCCCTGAAAACACCATTACTCTGGTTGCCTCCTCGTTGACCTACAACACTTCACTCACTACCACAGGACAAACAGACAGCAGCTCCTGTAAGCCAGGAAGACGGAGTCACTCACCAGCCTTTGAGCTGTACATTGAACATCTGGTTGTTGATAGGGGAATGAATAAGCTAGAGGGCTGATGTGAACCAGATTGTTTGCACTCCGTCCAAAAATTCCTCTGCAAGCTTCCAGTGTCGACTTTTGGCTTATCTTTCACACATAGCCTCTCTGGGCACTTTCTGGGAAACCAGGAGAAGTACGGATTTGCACCAGCTGAGAAGAAGGATTTGTCATGCTCATCGTGCTATGCTTTCATCTGAGCAGACAGGTTTGGGCTTGATTAAGGACACACTCCTCCATGTCATCGGCGCGAGGAGAGGCACTCTCCCAAGCTCCAAAGCAAGTAGAGCAAGAAGGGGCTAGAAGAAAAGGACTGTGAAAAGGACCCTGCTTCCTACAGGGGATGGGGAAGGAACTCAGAGCGGGTGGGAGAGAAAAGAAGCTGGAGGCTAGCTTAAGAGCCGTGTACGAAGCCCCAGCACATTCCTGCTGTTGTGCCTTGTTCACTGTGGCCAAGGGGTGGGATTCAGCAGTTGCATCCACCCTGTCCGCAGTTTCACTAGACCCCGAGTTGGTTGTTGCAACCTCAGTAGGTTGCTATTGAATGCTGATCCCTCTCTGAAGGCAGGTTTTTTCCTAAGCCCTCTTCCTCAAAAATAAGTGAATAAAAAAAGTCCTGGCCCAGCAGGAGGGAATCCCAGGTTTGCCACCCAGTCTCCATCTCATTCATGAAGAAGGTGGGACATAAATTCTGCACAAGCCTCAATGCAAAGCAACACCCTTTTCCTCTCCATGATATTTTTTGACACATTCAAATGATAAATTTGAGAATGGATACGTTATTTTTTGAAAATACTTTAAAATTTACTTAAGTCCTGGCTGGGTGATGTTCAACATTCACAAATACCTCTAACTAAGAAAGTCGGGGTGTCTCTTTCTTTAACCAGGCATCCTTGGCGTGACTTACAAATCTCAGGACCTATGGAATGACCACTGAGCAAATGGGATTTCAAAAATGAGTGCCCAGCCTCCTCCTAATTGAGGCATAAAGGCAAGCAATTCCAGGAAAAAATCCATCATGGGCTGCTGAGTTTATCAACAGCACTAGCTGTGTTGTCTTGCAGAGGGCAAGAGGCAGAAGCCGTCTATAACATTAAGGCCATCACAGTTTGATCCTTGGTGCCCAACGTTGATGCTCTTCCTTCCTCTGCTCTGCCTTCCATACAGCTGTAATTTGTTCCCTGGATATTAATTGTTGCTTATAATGACTTCTTAAGATGAAACCTTGGCCCGTGATCTCTACTATGTCCTATTCTGGCCCAAATAAACCAATAAAGGCTTTTTTTATGGCAGAGAGAACAATATCTTCCCTTTAGCATTGCATAGTCAAGATACTGAGTAGACATGGCAAGAAATCATGGGGTTCCTTTGCAGCAAGGATGATTCAGGTTAAACATTAAGAAAAACTTGCTAGCAGAGAGAAGGACTCTGGAATCAGCTGTCTGAGGTCTCTGTAGTCTCCAACGCTGCAGGTCGTTAAGCACCATCTCTTTAACTAGACATTTAAGGTAAGTCTCTGCTGGGAATGGCACAGTTATAGTTGATCCTTTCTTGGTCCAGAAAGACAAGCCAAGTAATGCTTCTAGAGGCCTTTCAGTTTAATTTCTCTATAGTTTCACAAATTGCCTTTGGGGCTAGCATATAGCCTTGACTCCTCCCATAAAAGAGTGCATGAACATATGCTGCTCTTTTGGGAAGACTAGCTGAACTTGAGAGAATGGGAACTATATATCTTGTTTTCTGAAGAGCATCTTTAGGCTGCCTTCAAGACCAGATGTATCCACTGTACAGATGGTCATGGTGCAAGAGCCCTCAGTGACGAGCTCAAGGACCATGATGCTCAAGAGCTTAGTGCCAGTAGTTGCACTGCACGACCACAACAGCCATTTTCTGCCTTCCAATGCCAAGGAAATGCTAAGGGTCTACAACTTCAGATCCCAGCACAGGGAAAGAACGGAGGTCCCAGTATTTTGTCTCACGGAGTCCCTTTGGAATTTCAATGGAGGAGCCAGGAGGAAAGGAAAATCATTACGCTATAATTCAACGCATGAAAGAAGACTATGGAGACTGAGGGACCTCTTGAGTCATCGATCAAAATGTTGCTGTCACAGGTACTCTGCTATATGTTCCCATTCACACCTTTAATGCTACTAAAAGGCTTTTCCAGAATTGCATTCCTCTGATGCTTCAAAGCCATCTGCTAATTTTTCCACTTCAAAAGTAGCCATGGCCCAATTTACATCCATTTATATTTGTGCCAACAGAGACCTGAAACTTAAATACCATTTTCTCCCTCCTGCATCTTTATCATGCTCAGCATAGAAAGCTCACCTCTCCCACCCACCCTATACAAGGACTTCAGTCTCCATACTATTTGAGAAACTCAGGTTTGGTGCCTAAAACTAAAAAAAAATTATAGGTATGACTACAGGTCATTGTTGACAAAACTGGCAATAGCTCTTAACATAATGTCATATAAAACTAGCTCATTTTCTTATAATTATAAAAGTTCTGTTTCCTTCCTTCCTGTTCACACCCCCTCTCTAAGCTGAAAGCAAAGATTTCTGTAATTATTACTGCCAAGCCCAAACAACTCAAAAGAAATCAAATCTGGCATGCAAAACATCTTCATTTACCGTGTCTTTCAATGGCTTATTAAATATTTCACATACAAACACTCACACACACTCACAGATGCTCGCATAGGAATGCCTTTTTTAACATTACTTTATGAGTCTCCCCCAACGCCAAAGAATGAGTACAGGAAGCTGGAAAATTCTTTTGGATCATGAGGCTGAGGAGACACAATCCAAGAAATGTCAATGTTGAAAGACAGAAAGATCTGTCAAGTCAAACTAAGGTGGCTCCTGGACATGTCATCTAATAACTTAAATTCATACTGCATTATATATCCTGAAGTGCTTTAAGACTCAGACTGTGGTTGCTGATTTTCTTTCGTAATTCAGCTGGGGAAGAGGGCAGTAGCCAAGCCATGTCGGTAACACAGCAGTTTTCAGGAAGGAATGCAAGTACAGAATGAAATTTAGTAAAAAAGCAACCCAACTTTAAGGCGGTAAATTGGGTGGGATTATCTCACCCGTGTTTGGATGTCTGCAGTGTAGAAGTCTCCATCCCAGCTGGACGCCCTGAGCTCTTATTTTAGTCGAAGGAGAGAAATGGCCACATGTAGCACAGAGATCATTTAATCTGTTTTAAATATCTACTTGAGATAAGATGAATCATATCCTGCAAGCGCCTGCTTCCCTCCATTGACTGCAAAGAGTCCAAACATAATTACTTGCAACGTAAACATATAGGGTGGGATTTATAATGTGTATTTTTTGTTTACAAAGTGCATACTTTCCTCTGAGACAGAAATTTAGGTTTCCACTCAAGTCAATGGTGCAAAATCTGGTCAATACAGGCAATGGTGTTTTAGGGGGCAACCCAGCCAAGCAGATACAGATTTTATACATATTCTGTATTATTTATTTAATTTACTTAATTTATTATTGCTTTTTATTCTCGGTACTGACTAGATCTCCATTTACTGTCATAAAAGTCTGAACGCTCAACTGAGAGATGAATATCTACACCAAAAACATTTGCAATTATTTGAGCTTAATCGCATTGCTAAAGTTAGGTGAGATGGATTCCCACAATGAGATGGCGTTTTTCCCTTAGGCCACACCAATATTTATTACATCCCATGCCATGTTTTAATGATCAAGCTTGGTCTACACATTGATTTTACCTCCTAACTCGGAAGAGGTAAAACTGGCATCTCCAACAGTATAAACCCCTGGAGCATCATGCTGGGTTGCCTTTGCTGTATTGCATCTGATGAGAAATAGTTCCAAGTTCTTATACGGAGGTTCAAATATCCTTGGAGATTTGATGTACCAAGACTGATGTCAGAAAATCTGGCCCCAGCAGAGGAAGGGATGTTTAGAAAGTTCACAGGTTTTGGCAACAGTCCTGATGACCAGACAATGGCTTCAAATGATGGCAAAGCATCTTTATGGTATTAATTAGCACGGTGTCAGCTGAGACATGGTAACTGCTTGTCTGGGGGCATGAATTATGAAGTGAAAAGCTTCATTTTGGACTGCTGTGACTCAAGCCATTTCTACTTTGCATTGGGAAGGGCAGGCAGCACACACAGCCATGGCTGGGTTTCATGACTGAAGCCTTTTGGCCATCCAGAGCTTGACTCAGGCAAGGCTTTACGACAGCATCACTCCTACTTCCAGCTCCATCACCTCCACAGTCACTGGCTGGGCAGGCACATGCTCCTGAGTCACTTGAAACAACTGTGGTCAGACAGCTGGATTGAGCTGAATGCATCTTTTCCACTTTTAGACGCTCTGTGAGGTCCCATCTGAAAGTCCATTTGACGAGGAGCATGGCATGGAGTGTGCATATCTCCAAAGCACAAATGTCAGAGGTTTGAACATCAGATTGGAGGTATTCCAGCACAAAGTCATAGGCCACAGGACATTCCTTCTTAAGCCATGGCTGTATTATTTCATATTCATACCTTTCTTACAGAAAGCCAGAGAAAAGGTTGTGCTAATCTGAAACCTCAGGCACAATTCATGGGGCTGATGGATTAGGCCTGACAACCTAGCAGGTTTGATTGGGTCATGGAAATATCCGCTGAAAGCCACATGAGCACATCTGATTTGGCAATAATAATTAAAAAAAAAAAAAAAAAAAGAAACCCAAACATTTGCTGCATATAAACAGAAAAAGGTGCTTTGTTTTATACCCTGAGTGGGGTGTTGCAGTTTATAGCAGATAGACAGAAAACATATGTGAACCATCATGTAGATTATATTTATATTGCCTAATGCTCAGGTTTGTTTGGTTGGCATTAACAACAACTCGTGGCTTCCTTTCTTATAATGCTGGTTTACTTTTAATAAAATCTTGCATTCACATCATCTCAGCCAAGCATTCTCCTGGGGCGGAGTCAAGGGCAAAGAAGGAAACCTCTGTGAAATTCATTTCAAATGTACTCCCTCCCTTGTGCAGGGTTGGTTTTTTCTTTTTTTCCCTATTATAAATAAATAAATAAGTAAATGCAAGATGCCCACTGATTGCTTTTGACAAAAAAAAAGGCAGGCAAGAGGCTAAGAAGTGTTTGCCTTGGTTTTCCAGAGCTGTCACCCTGAGATGTGCATGCCATGCTGTAGTACTCGTACTGAGAGCTGGCAATGAGTGCCAGCATGTAAATCTGGGACTCATAGATGTTTTAAGATCACTAGCAAGAGCAACTTTGTCCTTCTCTGTGGTCATAATGTTTGGAGCAGTAGGTGGGACAACAACTGGGAGAAAATGGGGAAAAGAACAGGGAAGAAAGGGGGCTTTGGGGCCTTTGAGGGGGCATTTGTTTGTAGACATTTGAGGCACATCACATGAGGATGGTTCTTCTCACTTGCCAGTCAAAGCTAAACCTTTGCTGATAGCAGAAGTTCCTCAGCTGCAAATAGAAGGCTAGCAAGGTGGTTACGTGTGCTTCTTGCTAGAAGTAAGGAGCAGGTGCAGGAAAGGGCAGGGATCTCCTATATCACAGACTTCACATGTGCTGCAGGAATAAACTAGGAGGCATCAACCACAGAAGAGTGTAGTGGAGCACAGATGGCTGAACATCAGGACACAAAACAGTCATCGTTCACGGGCTTACCACAGTCTGATAATATTGGATGTGATGCCTTAGGAGTTACCTGCAGATCCTCCCTTCATGTTCCCGGCATTGGGTTTGGCTCGGGAAAGCAAAAACATGTAGGGAACTGTACTGTTGCAAGGTTTTCACAAAGAGACTGATGGAACTCGTGTGTTGAGGCTCTGATTATACAGAAGTGAGCAGCCAGGTCCTAGCACCTTGGTTAGACTTCATGGTACATCATGCAACATTTTTGGAGGGCCGTTTTGAGCCCATTCTCAAAACCAGACTCATTATGTTTACAAAATTCAGCTCTGTCTCTGAATAACTCCTGAACAACTCAAAACGTGCTGGACTTCCAGCTTGGGAAGTTGAAGTGCCCACAGAGAGTGAAAGGAAAACCCATGACAACCTTTCAAAGTGCGTTAGCGCTGCTCTGAAAGACCAAATCTTGAAAATCTTCCACCTCCAGATATTTTCACGGTATCACAAAAGATAGGGATGGAGGAAACATCAAGTTTTGCCCAGTCCACCCGACTGTACTCACAACAAGATCAACTCCTCCTCATGCCAGACTGCTGGTCAGCCAATACCAATGACCTGGGAATTGCAGCCTTCCTCGGAGGGTGATGAAGAATAATTATCCACAGGTGATGGGGGGAGATGGAGGTGCAGGAAAATGAAGAAATTTTTGCCAGAGGGGTTCACTTAGCCAAGGGTGGGGATGCCAGGTCCTGGCATTCAGTGTCTCCTTACATCTGTTCCTCTCTCAAGTCAGGCAGCAGCGTGTTTTTCCTAATTTGCTACCAAGGATTTCATTTGTGCCGATGGGAACAGTGAAATGGGTTTGTCTCCTATAGCAAGACTTGGTCCATCACCGTCTTTCTCAGAGCCATGGGAAGCAAAAGCAATTACCTTTAATCTTCCAAGCCCACTCAATCCCCATTGCTTCTTCTCCATTACACAGATGTCAAACCAGCTGTGGCAGGAGCAGAAAATGGGCTTTGCATTATGTCCAGCTGTTAGGCAAATCATGGAGTAGAAAGACCACATTTCGGATCTTTTTTCTTTTTAGTGCTGTCAGTCAGATGGAACAGCAGGTCCCTAAAATAGTTATGAATAACCATTAGTAGGAGAAGACTTTGAAAATGTTCCTTGTTTATACATTCGCTGGAGGGTCTAAATCCTGGTAGAGCTTAGAAAAATCCACCGTTTTCACTAAGCTTTCAACTCTGCTTGGGCAAGAGCTCTGCAGCACAGGATAATAAATAAATGTCATGCCACATGTATACACATTTTCTTCCAAGGCTGTTTTCAATTTCTCCTTTCAGGCATGTTTTGCCCTGATGGTTCCCTTTGCTGGCTGTATAAGAACCAGCTTCAGCACGTCTCTGAAAGCTTTCCAAACAGAAAGCTTATTCATGTCCTCAGCTCTGAGATGAGTAACAGTCTGCAGCCATGTACCTTAGGAGCCATAAAGCAGAGTGGACTGGATTGGAAAAGCTCCTGTCCCCCTTCCCACTGTGATTTTTTCATGGAAATAATATTCTGGACGAACACAGGGTTTGAAAACGATGCCAGCAGAAGGGCCCTGGAGAGTCAAGTCCTCACATGTCCGAATTTAGCAGCCCCAGCCTGATCTTCTTGTTATTTTTGCTACAGAGACACTTCACTGCCCGCATCATGAGCTCAGTCCACAGTGTGTTTGGGACCATACATGGATTTCACCTGGAGAGCTGGGCTTTCTCAAAAAGGGGGTAGTACAGTAACCTAAGAAGTGCTGGAACTGCTCACCTCACCCACCTTGTCCTCGTCAGTAGGACAGCTCTCAGAAACATTGCATGACCTTTGCAGGCTTCCCACCCAGGTTGCTGCTGGCAGATGTGTCCTTCAGCTGGTGTTGGCCTTTGGTCCACGTCAGCAAGCAGCTTAACAAAGACCTCAGGTCTGCGTGGTGCCCATGCCCTCAGCATCTGTTGAAGCAGAAACTGAGACTACTCAACACCTTGCAGCAGCTTAGTCCTAAACCCACCAATTCAAAGCCCTTGAAAACACTTTCCTGCCATGGTCCATGTCAGACAGAAGTGACACTCAGAGAAGACACAAGGCAAAACACTCACGGATATTGAGCGTACCCTCCATGCTGATGATTTTTGGACATGTTTTGCCTGCAGTGCAAGCACAGACAGCCTTGCTGCCACCTTGCAGATAGCTCACACTGCCAAGCATGGTGGCCACCTCAAAGCGCCAGGCTTGGTATTTCCTATGCATGTTAGGGGAGTGATCAGAGGGAAGCTTATTTGTCGTAATTTGTTTTTGTCTTCTAACCCTGGCTGGGCTTTCCCTTAGAACAATAAACTGTTGTCCCCTTCCCCCTTTTTTTAAATGATATCATAGCAATAAAGCACTCTGGAGTGAATTTTATCAGACCATTAATACACAGCATGGGTGGGTGAAGGCAGAGGCCACACTGCAGCACCCCCCAAGGCACGTATTAATGGGACCCATAAAGCACACCCCGTTGTGTCTTCTGGCTTAATTGTCAAATGGTTTCCAGATTTAAAGCCCCTAAAGAGAATCTTTTAGAGGGTCTACGTTCATTAGGTAACATCAAAAGCAACAGTAAACACAGGAAATGGGAGGTGCTGCTTCAAACTCACCGAGACATGTATCAGTGAGGGGTTTGCTAATGTTTTCTTTCATATTGGCCCAATCCAATTAGAAAAAAAGAAAAAGGGAAAAAAATTACCTAGCAGACAGAAACTGAATACACCAGAGATTTTATTTCTTCCCCAACTGGAGATATGCTCATGCTCTGATGGCCCTGCCTAGCTCTTCCCCACTTGTTGAATTATGTGTGAGAAATTAGAAAGAAAACTAGACCTTGGGGATTAAAAAGCACTGGCCACAATTTGTAAGAACGCAGAGCAATATTGAGTACCTCAGATTTTTGGGGTACCCATCCTGAGGTAACTTGAAGATGTTTTAAACTCCACGTTATTAACTCCATCCCTTCGCCACGTCTCAGGCAGGGCACTCAAAGATCCTAAAAATGTTGGCTCAATTTCACCTTGTTTCAGTCTCCTTTTTCTTTTTTTTTTTTTTTTTAATGCAAGCCATAGCAGAGTGGTTCAGTAACTTTCTTCAGATGTTTCTTTTTTTCATTATTGCCTACTTCAGAGCTTCTTGTAGCTATTTTCATGGCATCTGGTACTGATCACAGGCAGAGACACAACAAACTTGCTAGAGCACGGCTCTGGTGTGGGGTGGTCTAGAATTAGAGACCTCCTGCTCACAGTGTCCTTTGGTACCAAACAGTCCTGTCCCCCAAACAGTGACCATCCGACATCGCTCCTGAAAACACCCTGGCTTTCTTCTAAGTCCTAGCTTGGAAAGTTTCACCACCAAGGGAAGGAAGGAAAAAAGAAAGGATATTTTTTGCTTTATCAGTGGGCTTCGGGTAGATGGGAACCATCTCTACTTGATTGTGTACATGACCTTCAGGAGAACCATGAATCCCCCATTTGTGGGACCCACCACCTGTAAAATGACTGATAACTACCATTTTTCCGTATTTCACCTTTGCTCTTCTTTCCCCCTCAGATTTTAGATGCCAGGCACCCCTACATAAACAATATAAGCAGTTTCAGGGGTTCCTCAGTCTGGGGAAATAGCAACCAGGAGGAAAAATAATCTATTCATTAGTAGTATATACAGTCTCTCTACATTTGTAGCAGACCCATGGTCACAAATAGATACTTCAAGACCATCTATGTCATTTTCAAGTAGATGACTAAAATAGTCTACTATTCAGTTTGCTAATATAAGTGTATGAAAACAGCCAGATGACTTGCACTCTGGAATTGCCTCTTTGTCTCCATGGACAATGAAGGGAGTTTATTGTGAGTAGTTCAGACTGCAAACTATCCTCTACGTCATTAACGTTACCCTTAGTCCCCGCCCAAGCTCTTCCTGAGATCCACTGCGATTCCAAAAGAAGGCCGGGTAACAAGAAAACCTGTTGTGCATAAGAACCCCGTTGGTAAAATAAGGCTGCTAAGACTTTCTTTCTCCCCTCCCCTGCCTGTCATGTCTATCAGTGCTAGAGATTCTCCTTTTTTTCAGGGTAAATTTCTTTGCATACCATGACCTCAATCCTCTTTCAGGTTACCAGCTTCTCTTCTAAGACCGTTCCTTTGCAAAAACGATGGTGGAAGATATACTTTATAATTTATATTGACACCTTGGCCCACCTTCACCCAGGTTCAAATCACAGAGGTGATTTGAGCTAACAGTGACTGAAAACAGAGTGTAGTGTCTTTAAGCTCAAGCTACTGTTCAGTGAGGAGCATTTGGGAACATCTTTAACTGTTCCTACTAAGCAGGATGTGGTCTCATAAAGCAGGAAACAAGTTGAACAGTTTGGGCCATAATCTTGTCTTCATAAAGGGATGCTGATAGCACAGCACTCCACAACTGGCTTTATCCAAACATCGTGCCAGCAATGCCAAAGCATCAAGATGCTTCTTTTGGAGAATGATGCAAAGAGCATGTTAGTGATGAAGAAACTTCTGCAGAAGGTTTTTGCTGAATACCTTTGCTGCCCACCTGTGCTGTAAGACACTCATCTCTTCAGTCCTGAGAGAGTGGTATATTTCTTGAGCATGAAATATAGTGCAGATTAGCAGGAAAGCCAAGTCACAGAATCATAAAAAAAAGAGGGCTGGAAGGATGAGGAAAGGTCATCAAGGCCTTTTCTTTGCCTCAAGGCAGGATCAGCTGCTCCTAAGCCATTCCTGACAGATGTTTGTTTAATCTGTTTTTAAAGACCTCAATTGGTTCAACAATCACAGGCTCCCCAGGCAATCTACACCAGTGCTTAACTGGCTTTACTGTTAGCAACTTGCCTCTCAAGTTTAAGAGAGCTCTCGCAGGGCTCGTTTAAGACCATGACTTCATGCCTTGTTCCCTGAAGATATGGAGAAGAGCTTATTCTCTTCCTCTTTACAGCTCTTTTTATATAGTCAAAGACTGCTTTGGGGGAACCCTGGAGAATCCCCTCTTGGTGAATATTTGATGTCCATGCTGTTGGCTAACCTCGGCTGTGTGATGAGCTCCTGTGGGAGTTACACTCACTTATGGGACAGTTAAATTCAGTCCTTCCACTGTCTCACTCCTGGACAGTAATGGTGGCACAAAAGCTGTTAGGTCTCTGCTCAGCAGCATGAGGGTGGCAAGGAAGTCTTGCTGCCTGAGGGCTGATGACAGTGGGGCACTGTGAAAGGCTTGTGCAAGTATACATATGCGGGTGGTCCCCTCGGAGTGGTGATGTTTGCTCTCAGCTCTACGTTGCTAGCCTACGACAGTGCTAACATCACCAGAAACCATGTTGGCCCCAATTGGTTTTGTAATTCCCAATCCTTGAAGCTACATTTTCACCTCTGAACTGATGCCCTGTGAACACTGTCTTTGCCAGCTGAGTCCACCACATGAAGATCAAGCTTTAATATGGCCTGTGTTCTTCTTGCCCAATACCGCTACCCATCAGCCCATACAGTCGCTCCAGATCTAAGCTACATCCACTGGGGACCTGAGTGACTCAGTGGGTTTAGCTTCACCCATGCGAGATATGTTCACCTTGCAAAAATATGAACTGTCCTCCAGGTAGGCTACCAAACCTGCTCAAAGTCTCCTCCACTAGACATCTCAGATGTTAGGCTGAGGTGGTCTAAAGGCCTGAAGGCTTGCAGCATGGCTGGTGGGCACATCCAGCCATAGTAGATGCTCCTACAGTTCCCTCTTTCTCTTCCTACTCTCAACACTCAGCCTAGAGTGGCCATAATTTGACCCTCACAAGGCAGCGTCCTGTATCTATCATTTCATCTCTTATCCTGTCTCTCCAAGCACGTACAAATTCCCTCGACAAAATTCTAGCTTGTTTGCCCATAGTCACGTCTCCTTCTATGATGAAAGACTGAGTTAGCAAAACCTCAAGGAATGCCATTACATTTCATGCTGGAAAAAACAACCAAGCCTTGCTAGAAGGTCCCGAAGACAGATAATAATATATGAGATTGTTGAGGCCAACAGCTGCTCCTGTTCCTCCTCTCTGCAAGGGTAGTCAGAAGGAGATATTTCTGACAAATTATAAATGACTTGCTGTAGCTGTCATCTTTCAGAGCAGCCATGGAGTATTGTCTCACAGTGAATATAACTCCTTTTCTTCTCCGCTCCTCTCCTATCAAGAGTTTGGTAGCCTTTTGGTATCAGCCCATCTTGCTAGGCAGGAGGCTTCCCTCCAGCTCCCACTGGCTGCTTCAAAGGCCAGCAGGGAGTGGGAAGCACAGCAGAGGCCACATTCCTGCAATTTATTTGCCTTGCAGCCCAGTTGCCGCAGTTTTCCGTGTCAGAAGTACCTGCAGCCTCCTCCAAGACCTCATCTTGTACTTGGGCATACAAAGTGGCTCCAGAACATAAAACAAGAGCATGTTGTACCCAGGAAAGGTCACCATCATCTCCTAGGTGATGTAGGCTTTAGGCATCTCTCTTTAGCAGGAGTTAAAAGCCTGTCCCATCTACCCTTGGTTACGTCTGTGCTGCAGCTCATCACCGTGCCTGGGACAATCTGAGAACAAAAGCTAGTGTTCCTGCAAAGTGCTGGGAATGGGAAATTCTCGAGGTCCTGGTATGAGAAAATAAACCATGAGACCCAAATGCAAACCTGGGACAAAATGACACCGCTCAGATAATCCACAGTTTCTGAGACTCCTCTAGTAAAATTCAGTTTGACTGCAACTCAATGCGTGGAGATGAAACCATCTTTGCTCACAGCAATTCAGGAAGGCTCACTATGAATAATATGGAATGAAGGTACCAAAGATTTCTGCCTCTCACGCAAGGACAAAGGCTGTGCGTGCACTTGTCTGTAAGGCACCTGTGCTGCTTCTCGAGCTTCTAGCTGAGAGAGGTATTGCTTTTTAGTTACCTGCTTTTACCGTCCAGCTGGTGCAACTGGGATTCATTTAACAGGTCCAGCACTAACTTGTCAGGAAGAATGAAGGTGCCATGGGTGATTTTCTCAAAACAGGCTGAAATGAGAAGGGAAGTGAAGTCATTGCATCATTCCATCACAAGCACTTTCCCACTGCCATTGGCTTTCTCATGCTTCCTTCTGGTTTGTAATGGATGAAGGTTTTGTTCCTGTTCTTGCTGAAACCCAAGAGATTCCCATGGTGCCCACTCCATGGAGCTGGGTTAATAAATGTTACCAGTGGTGCTCTGTGCTGAGTTGACACACCACCCTGTGCACCAAGACACAGCACATGTAGTGCCTTGTGATATAAGCAGCATGAGCTCTATCCAGCCAAGACAGTGAGCACCATGCTCGTGAGTGTTGTCCAAGAGTCCAGCCACTCTGGACCTTAAATAGGACATAATTCATTAAGGAGCTTCTGGGGTCAACATCGATTTCTGTACCACCTCATGAAGAGCGCTGGAGAACGTTTCTGGGCATGTAAACATGTTCATCTGTGGTTTGGGATCTAACAGAGGCCAAGAACCTTTCCCAACAAGCAGTTTGGTTGAAGCTACCTAGATTTGCAGGCTACTCAAATTTAAAAGCGTGGATGCAAGCTCTTCCACGCCAGATGGCCTCAGAGTCACATGACAATCTTGGGCACATTTCATTTATTTGTACAGACACAGACATTGAGTCAAGTCCTTGCTATTTCAGGCATCATGTCATAAAATCTTTCTCCAAAATACATTGAACTCAAGAGCCCAAGGTTTCCATGAAAAGATTGGTCAACTGGTAAGACCTCTGTAAACTTCTTAGCAGTCCTTTGAGTCCTTTGCTAGAAAGAAATTAGTGTGAGTTATTTCAAGAAGTAAAACCATAAGGAATAATCATAGAAGGAAGAGATCACAAAAACCTTAGATGCAGAGCTTCTTACTTTTGACTCTTTCATTTAGCTTAATATCAGCATGCAAGTTTATGCGATTTAGCTTTGCTTTGAGCACATTATAGTAAAACTGGCGTCTGCCTTCTCATTTGTATTAATGCAGCTTTCTAGTAGCTTTTAGGTGATTAAAAATACTCCCCACAAAACTGAAACATTGCTCTTCTAACACTGACCTTCTCTCCATTTTGAGCTGGTGTTGTCGGTTTCCCTCTGGGAGAGCACAAATCACATCAACGGCCGGGATCTTTGGACTTATCCCTACCTTTTCAAAGGACTTTTTCTCAAATCCCATGAAACAGTGATCATGATGTAAATGTCCCAGTCATGACTGAAGGTCTCACCATGCTTGACAAGGCACAGGCACATAATAAAGTAACAGCCCTTACCCTGAAGAGGTTCTACAAGGTGGCATTGAAGTTAGTGGAGGATACATGGAAGAGAATACCTGCCTAACACCATTATTAGTTGTCTTACCTATCAGTTCAGGGGGACTCTTCTGAAGACATCTGCCATTGGAGGTGGGGGGTGTGTGTGTTCATGTGTGGGTGTGCATGCCAATCCTGTTATAGCCATGTGCTCTGAGGTGGGATTCACGTCTCCAAAGTGCACGTGGACACTTGAGCCTCACCAGGCTTTGGCTGCATCTTCTGCTCTCACTCAGCCTCTTTCTCTCCACTCATTCCCTCGCCAAAACCTGGGCGCTCAATGGTTGCCAAACACGCAACAGAAACATCTGCCTGCCAGAAAGGCGCCTGCGTGGGGTCTGCTGCTGCTTCTTCTCCATAGGAGCTGACAGCCTTTGGGGTTTGGAAGGAGTGCCCAGCTCCTCACTGCCCTTCTGCAGTGCACTCCTTCCTCTGCACCCCCAAGCTCTGCACTGCCCTCCGTGACCATAGCACTTTCCCACCACTTTCAGACTCCTGCATAACCTCAGACACAGCCCTTTTCTCCACATCCCCCAAAGAGCATTTCTTTAGCTCCTCTATCTGTTTCCCATCTCCCTTGCTCATTTTCATGGCTCAACAGCAAAAACCTCCACACACCGCAGCGAGAGAACATGTCGAGCTGCGATAACACAAGGGATTATGGAAACCCATAAAAAAATAATTTCAGGACGAGTACCAGAGGGAGGCATTGGGATGGCACTGGAGACTTAGACTACTCAAATCTTGAAGCTTTTGTTCAAGAAATTCAATTCCTCTGTGTCTCATTTCCCCATGGTAATATTTCCTTTCCCCACTCTTGTCTGTCATATCTGTCCAGATAACAAGCTTGGTAGGTCTCAGCCTACACGTCTAAGGCTTAACACGGTGACATCCTGATGTTGCTTACACCTTACGGGCTTCATTGCAGCAAAAATAATGTCACTCTAGTCAGACAGAAACACCTTTACACAGAGCCACTTGGTATGGACTTCTCCTCGCATCGCTACCCCTGGCCATGAGATGAACCCCTTGGACTCAGAGTATCAGGCTACCATAGTATGGAGGTAAATGAGCAAAGCTGCAAATACTCTTTTTTCCCTACAAAAACAAAGGTGCTTAGCAGCAGTCAGGAAGAAATCCCTTGTCCTTCCAGTGGTCAAGAATTAGTGCTGGACAGGAGGAGTGAAGCTGTGATTCCCGAGCACAACTCACCTGCTGCACGCCCGTCCGGGGACCAATTCTGCTGAGCATCGCTCCAGCACACCGGCATAACCACACCCTCCCCTGAAGTGTTTTTTTTCACCGGTTCCAAGCCAAAAAGAGAAAAAACCCAGTTCCTGCAACGGCTTTCAAGGAACAGGAGGGAAGGAAGATGTGTAACACATGTGTTTTGCAGTAGGACATCTTACCTCAGACCAATTCATCATTGTCCATCCACCCTGCTGGGCCCCGGCGGCAGGTCATCGACAGAGGCCCCAGACCCACTGCCTTTCCAGAAGTGATCAAAGGATGAGATTGGGAATGGCATAAGCTTTCCTGGATGGAATTACAGCCCAGCCAGAGCATGCAACATTCTGTTTGAGAGCTCCTCCTTTTCATCCCCCCTGGAGCGGGTTCGTTTTAACTCCCCTCCCACAGTGCCCAGCTCCCAGTGCTCATGGGAGGTGCAGTAGGGATGATTTTGGAGAAGGACACAGTGCAACTTTCAGCCCAAAAGCCTGCAGCAAACTGGTGGTGCATAGGGTTCACCCTCTGCAGCAGCTGTCCTCAGACAGGAACAAGCGTACATCAAATGAAATATTCAGGTCCTAAACACTAAATAAAGTTTAAAGGTGAGGTGAGACGAAACAGCATTCAGAAAAATTTATGGTGGAAAAATTCCACTGAGACCGATTAACACAAGCACACACTACTTCTGTCTCATGGCATCTCATTCCTGTTGGGTGGTCCTGGGTGCCAGGCAAGAGGATGCCAGGCACTGGTCCTCTATGGCCACCCTTATGCAGTAACTGGGTGGAAAGCGGTGACTCCCTGGGCTGGGTTTAGGGCTCCTGAGTCTGCAATTGCTATTTCCTCGGCAGAAAAAACCACTTTTCATAGGTCCATCTTCTCCTGAAAGGTGAAGACTACACGTCTGGGGCTTTATAAGATTTCTGGGTGTGGAGCCGGCTGCAGTAGGGTCTGGGCTGATGGCTAGTGCCAGAAACATAGAAAAACCACACATCAGCTGAGACACAACTTCCAAGAAGGAAAAGGGACTTTCCTTCTAAGAAGGAAAACTTCCAAAGAAGGAAAGAAAACCCCACCAATACCTGGTAAGGTTGGCGGAGGTCCGTGGGATGTTGCACGGGGAATAGGGGCAGCCTGTGAGGACACGTGTGGAGTGGCAGCCTGTGTACTCACCAGCTCTTGGCAGGAGCCGTGGGCATGCTGTGCTTCTCAAGGAGCTCCTGATGTGCCCCTGCAGAGGCACAACTCTCCTGCGGTTGCTGTTGACTATGCCTGTTTCCCTTGTGCCAGCGGTGGGGAGTGTCTCAGGCACACAAGAAAGACCTCCTAAACTCCATCTGCTGCTGTCTTAGCAAGCACATGCTAAGTTTCACAAATTAATTTTGGCCTCCCCAGCTAGAAACTACCATGACTCCATTACTCCCTCTGCTCTCTTCTCATCTAAAACAGCCCTGGGACTTTTCTCCCTGTGACTGCATGAAACTTTTCAGCTTCTTTTCCTGCCTCACTGGCTTAGGTGAAAGACTCAGCGTGTCAGCCGTGCGCTGGAGTTGTCACGGCTTCTTGTAAGCACTCCATATATTACGAGGAGTGACTCCCACAAAGGCTTAAGATCCATGACAGCGTTTTCCAGCGCTGCCTTGTTACTTCCAATTACTCTGACACGGAGCTGACGCAGAAACGAAGATCCATGTCTCCCATCCGGAGACTTGCCGGAAACTTTCCTTCACCCTCGTCCATCGTCCTCCTCGCGGATGAGTTACATCTTTGCTGAGCAGCCGGAAACTCACGCGTAAGGAAGAAATATGCATGTAGTAAAGCAGAACATGTCATATTGTTTAGATGTTAAGGGCAGGAAAAAACGTGGGACGTGGCATGAATCACAGCTGTGGCTTGCCTGGAGGATGGGGGTACCCCGCAAATGGCAGCTGGTGCTGATTATCCAGAGAAGTTCTCCTTTTTTTTTAATTCCTCCCCTTATAATAGGATCCAGTAATTCATCCTGAGCATGGGCTGCGTGCCTGTTCTCTCTGGAATATCCCAGGGATGCGTTAGTAATCCATCACAGGGAGATAGCGAGTTTTTCCTCCTCTTTGTTTTCCCCCAGGTGACTTCAGGGCAGCCAATGTACTTCTACTACCTGAGCTACATGGAGACTGGCCTGGGGTGTTCCATCTCTGAGGAGAGGCATCTTCAAAACCAGTGTTTCTAGTTAAATAAAATGGAAAGATAAGCAGATTGACAGGCAGGCAAAAAATGCAAGGGGTGGAGGTCTCGCAAATGCCTTGCAGTGGAAAAAAACACCTCATACGATGGCAGCTCCACAATGATATAAATCACGTTACAGAAGGTCAACGGTCTGCCTTAAACTGCGACTCGAATAATTGTGTATCTTTCTTTCCATAGGCAGGTTTCACCCTAAAGGACATTAAAAAGCTTTGCAAAGGCAGGCACAGATCACCACGAAGGTACCTCCACCTCCCCAATGAAACGTGGGGCTGCCTAGCACCAAACAACAGGGCTGCCCAGGTGTCCGGAGCAAGGAGCAAAGTGTTTCACGCGTCATTTGAAATTATGCTCTGAGAATGTAATGAGCAGCCTCAAGCCGGGGGATTGCATTTTTCTAGGTAGCAAAGTGAGCAATGCAGTGGTTCTGGATGCCGACTGAATACACTTCATATCTGAATGCCGTACGCTGAATATGCTTTTGCCTGGCAAAGATATTTGTAAGCAACAAGGCACCTCCACGTGTTGCAGCTGCTGGAAAGTACCGTGGGTACTCCTAGATACCAAGTTAGATGGATCCTTAAAACAACCCAACATAAACACCCTTAAAAGATCAATCCTTATAAGGCCTTCAAGGCAAATACTCCAAATCATCAGCCACATCTGAAAATCCTGGTTTTTAGTCTTTATCATGAGAAAAGATGTTAAAATGAGAGGTGTAGCAACATCTCATCTTAACCAGCTCAGTCTGTCATAAGAACACAAGCATAGCCACGTTGGTTTGGGTCAAGGATCCATCTAACTTGGTATATAGCGGTGACCAAAGTAGAGAATAAGTCAAGTATACACCCCAGTTCCTAGCAATCCCTTTTGATTCAAGATATTTTCTGATTTATTTCCATTTATAGTTTGGGGGCTATAACCTGGCTAACGCACCAGATACAAACCTGGGAGGAAACAGGCAGGTCTCACCTTGGGCTGTGGCATGCATCCCATTTCTCTCCACCCACCTCCTCGGCTCATTCATCTTTGCAGCCCTGCTCCCAGGTGTTGACAAAGCTGGCGTGTCCAGCCACAGTAGCTTTTCACCGATGGCTGCTAATACCTCAGCAACCCGTGCCATGTGGTTAGAAAAGATTGCAGAGCTCTGAAGTTCATAAAAATTCCTAGATTATTAGTTTAATAATAAGTCTAGTCTTTCCATGTCAGTACATTATAGACCCCCAGCTAGGCGTTTTAAATCCAGGACTATGAGAGAATGTTGTAAAGTCTCCAGCCCACAAGCCTGGTTTTTTCTTTGAGAAAGAGGAAAATTAATAAGACAACCTAGAGAATGGGAATAAGTCCAGGAGACAAAACAAAAGAATGAGAGGGAGTGGGGGGGGTGGGGGGAGGGAAGTGGAAAAAAGCCAGGGGGAAAAAGATGGAGGCTGATAAATGGCTCTGTAGAAAGGCATATTGAAACTTTGTTTACAATCTTATGGTACCAAAGCATGCAGTATTAATAGCCTTCGACACCTTGTAAACTCAGCAAAACTAATTTTGCAGAAAAGAAGTCCTTTCCCAGAAGTCTCCTCTTTCTTGCTTAACACGCATTTTCTAGCACTGACATGTCCCCTTTCATCACGACAGCAGAAAGGAAGCTGGAAGGTTTGCGCCTGGGGTAATGCCCCGTGTAGTCTTGCAAAGGCAAAACAGAAAACCAACTCCATCAGATCTTTAATGACCCCAGCCACTCCATAACACTCTGCCGGGACGATGGGTCCGGAGGCGAACTCGTAAACTCCACTTGTGAGGTAACCAGTCATTATTGTCCCAATCTGAAGGATAAAGAAGCTGAGCAGGGTAGTCCAGGGTCACACAGAAAGCTGATGTCAAAGCTGGGACAGAAGCAGGGGTTGCATCCTGTGATCCTGACAGAGCCTGTGACAAAGCACGGACTGACCTGCTGTGTGCTCCTTTGCCACCATATTCACGCAGCTCAGGAGGCATGGCCACACTGGTGTACCCAGACTGAAGTACACTTCCTACTTCATCAGCTCTACCAAATGTGTAGTGTTAGACCATATCCATGGTCCAAGGATCATGGACCTTCCAAGGACCTTCTGGCCAACTCACTGCTCGGCATCAGCCACATGATGCCCAAGGGCCCTTGGCAGTAAGTGGTGGTGGCTGGACACACAGCGGGTCACCTCTGTTCCCCATGTGAGAAGGATACGAGGGGTAGCACGCACCAAACTTGTTCCCTGGTGCACCCCAAAGCTCAGCTAAAAGCCCTACCTGATCAATGGCTTGCCTAAAAGCAGACTGGGCTCAAGGCACGGCACAGCCTTGCCAAGTGGAGCCGTACTCTGAGGTCTATGTTCACACACCCCCTCATGCCAAGGTATGGCAGACCTGTATGGCATACCCATGAGAAGGAACCATCTTTGGGTCACCCCCACCCACATGTGTGTCCTCCTGAAGGTCAGAGGCAACGTTCCCACCAGTAGTGACTGTGGGGTACAGACTTCAAAGGTGCCATCCTCACTGATCCTGAGGATGCACAAGGCTGAAAGAAGAAGGATGAATAAATGCTGATGGGTTTATGCAGGAGCACCAGCAACAGAGGCAGGGAATAGTTTTTACTAAAATCTTTTAGTTATAAAATGACTTTTTCCCCCAAAAAGAAACTTTTTACATGAAATTTCCTCTTGTTAACATTCTCTGTGATAATATTTTTGTGGAGCTTTTATCTGATCTTTCTTGAAATTTTCTATTCATCCTGCTCCGATGAATATTTCCTTATACGTTATGATACACCATTAGAAAGAGAACAAGAAAAGCTACCCTGGATTAGTGGGAATGGCAACCATCTCCACTGTGGGAAACTGACAGTGAGGGTCCCATTAGAAGCTGGTAAAGCAGGATTATCCACTTCCCTGCCCTCCCCCGGCTAGGGCTGATAATTGTCTGTCTTTGGTTTTGGGAGTATATTCTTCTGTGGAGTTGAGAAATCACGAAGCTTCACTAAAAGAGGCAAAATTTCATCACAAAAAGCTTGAGTTTGAGGGAACGTTTTGGGCATGGTAGAATTTTCTGATGAAAAGCATTTATGGGGGAAACACAGAGCAGGTCCTAACACTGCAGATGCAGCATCTTTGTGTGCCTCCCTCTTCCGACAAGGGGACAGCGACACTTGGTTCAACAAGGAGCTGCCCTCGAGGTGCCTCCTTTCAAGGAAATTACTCCAGCAAGCTGTCAGGAGATCCAGTTTATGGGCCATTGTCCGCCTCCAGTTACCGGTCATTCTCACCTCCTACTGCTGGTAACATGAGCTAGAGCTCCCCAAAGAGAGAGAGATTAGCTGACAGCCGTAAAAGTCAGTCTCAGAGCATGACCTGGCCATGCCTCCTCCGCCACGCACGCCCTCCCTCCGGGCTCCATCACCTGGCTGCGAATCTCACATGCTGGTCTGTGTCTCAGAAGACACCACTTCTTTCCCCCCCTCCCCGATCTCCAGTGAGGTTTGGCTGGTGACTTTCTGACCCTTTTGGTAGCACAGTGAGTGTCAAGACCAAAATCAACTCTCGCCCTCTCCAATGAAAACAAAACAAGGCAAAGGCACCCATTCCCTGCTCCCCTCTCCGAAGGTCACGGCAGTCCTGCAGAGTTTAACCCTCCCCTTTCTACCACCTCTGCAACAGGCTCCGCTCTGTAATAAGTTTCACTCAGCAGGCAGGAGATGCACCAACTCCTGATTTGAAAGGTTCTTGCACAAACTGGATCAGTTGAGTCCTTTTCCAACTGGAAAGATCACTTGCTGGGGCTTAGTGGTTCACTGGTGAAAAACAAAACAAGCAAGCAAGAAGCTCTGCAGGACTCTCCCCTCCAACTGGAACCTTAATCCAGATACTCGTCTGGTTTCAGCGATGTTGAAGAGTTGGCCCAGACTTGGCAGCAGTTAAGTGTGCATTCGATGGAAAGTAATATTCCTGGCCCACATGCTGACTCAGCAAGAGCATTCAGTTCTTCTGCCAGCTCTTGAGACGCTGGCTTGATTAGCAAGTACGTTGGGCTGGTTGTATATTCATTAAACAATGTCTTCACGTGCTTGCTGTTACTGTGGGGACAGTGAAGTCTCTGATGACAGAGAGGAGCAGCGTAAGACACATAGGAAAGGGTTCATCCAGTTCATTTGTGACTGCTCAGTGTTGATTACAGTCAATACTCACCCTTGTTATGCCAGCATAGGATGGGACTGCACACCTAACCTAGAGGTTAGCTGGAGAGAAGGACATGAAAGAGAAATCTTGGTCATGGAAGAAATGTTGTGGTGGAAGATAGATAACCTTTGGCTTGCAAAATCCAGAGTAGAGGAGGTTTGAGGCCCCTCTAAGACACTTCTCCTTTTCAAAAGGAGTGCCAGTATTTACTCTGTGTTGCGAAACCATGGGACATGCAAAAAACCTAAAAAACTATAAAAAGATGAAACCACTGAATCTGCTCCCAGTAATAATGTAAACATGAATCTATAACAGGACATACACACTTCCATTGCTCAGCTCCAACACAGATGATATTTGTTTATATTTTGGGGGACTATATGGGAAACAGAGATTTCCAGCCTTCTGAGAACTGACCTGATGAAACTGGGAAGGTGTCCAAAAGCATCTGCCGTGTCAATGGAGGGTGAAGGAGGAAACTTGGGGAGATGTCGGCATGCAGAGCTGGTTGAGCAAGGCTTCCACGGTGCTGCTGGGATATTTAGTTCAAGAGCAGCACAATAGGCTTGTGGCTTCTCCCACCTGCCTAAGACCTGGCAACCAGCTTGGCAGCAGTGGAGCTGATACTCTCACGAAGGAATCGAGACGAAAACACACAGGGTTTAACATTTAATGAGATGGTTGTTAAATGTAGCTGTAATATGAACTGATGAGAAACACATTGATGTCTAACCAGCAACAGAGACTCACCCACGGCTGTTACAGTCAAAGTTAAATGTTTTTGAGAAACAATCTGTGCATGGTCCTGAATTTCAGCATAGGGTCTGACTGGGAACTGGTGATGTTCTGCTCTCCAGACTGGAAACACAGCTCCCACCTTGCCCCAGATGAGCTGGCCCAGCCTCTGTTGTCACTTCAGTTGAGAAGAGGAGAGCATAGCAGATATTTGTTAGGTGCTCCAGACCTGCAGCCTTTGGAGCTGCTCCTGAAAACTGGCAGAGGGGAGATTCAGCCATTGAAAAGCTTCATCAGACATCCAGGAACCTCCAGTTGCCTTTGGACTGACACCCTTTGCCATGGAATAGGCCAATGTCACTGACTGTAAAAAGCACTCCCTTTTCTTTGCTGTCAGGCCCACCAAACTTCAGGTTTGGAGCTGAGACAGCTAAATTAGAAACATGGCACCCACTGTGGCATCTATATCCTTTGCATCGATGTCCTATGAAGTCCGTGGTATTCATAATTCTGAGCAAGGAGACAGTGTAACGTCAGGCCTAGCCCCATTTCATATGGGATGAAGTCAGGTCTTCAGTCCTGCCCAAAGACCGTTGCATTCAATAACCTTGCAGTCCATTAGATTGTGCAGGACCTTTAACCAGAAGCCTATCCTTTCTTGTCCTTTACCTTGTTTTCCACTTACATGAAATATATTAAAATGAGTTTCGGATCTTCTCTCAGCAAACCTCTGCAGTGATGCCATCTTCTGATGAGCATCAGTGGCTCAGAATCAGGAGGAGTCACGATGGGTATCACTGTCTCATCACACCCAGTTAGGGATGTAATCCACCAATAACACTTCATTTCAAGATCTGCCTTTTACGTCTGTTCACGAAGTTAAAAATATCATCGCAAAGCCTATCTCCTCTTTCAATGATCACCTGAGCACCTCAGAATGTGCTGGGTTTCATGCTTTTATGTGGAGCAGGGCAAAAGAGTCTCCGGAGCCCCTTCACCACCACGGGGCTGCTCCAGAGCCCCAGAAACATGCAACCCCAAGGGACTGGGAAACTTTGGAGCTTCAAACCATTGCTACATGACTCCCACAGCTCCTGCTTTGAAAGGGTAAGAGCAGCCTGGCCAATGAGCTGCAGAGGACCCGGCAACATGGGAGTCCTTGTAGACACCCATGGACTGCAGGGACTTCTGGGGAGGAGAGGAGCTTAGGAAGTAGGGCTCCTCTGGTCTCAGTTCCACAGCAGTTGATTTGCCCGAGATGTTGGATCCTGGAAGCTGAGGACTCCCCTCCCAACCCACCAGATGAAAAAACAAGCAGGACGAGCTAGAAACATGCCAACTTTCCATCAGGTCCTTGATGAAATCCAACTGTCTCCATGGATCATTTAGATTTCAGCTGTGGGACCTATGGAGGTATTGTCATGGCGGGAGGTATGGATAAAACTGAGGCAAAAGAAACAAACTAACAATCCCCTGTAAACAAGGAAAAAAAATAATATCTGAGGATTTAAAGGGAAATAATTAGTGCTGGATCCAACCCAGGTCGTTTATCTAAAATCCCACGTACCTTGGGGGCCTTCATCTGAAACACGTCTAGCTTTTTTTGTTGTTTTAACCGGACTGAAGCCTACAAGACAAAGATTTGAGACACTAATAACTGTGGCTGATTTCTGCCTGGATTTGTTTCAGCCCGCTGTCTCTTAATGCTAACCAGCAAAACGAAAAATAATTAATAACACTCAAAATTCTCCACGCTAAGCGCGAAGTGCCATTGTTTCCTTCACATTCCTCGCGCTGATTCTGCGGGGCCCCAACCCAACAAAGCAATCAAATACATGTGTAACACTGACAGCCTGACTAGCAACTTTGGCTCCAAGGAGCTCAAGGCTAGTATTTCATCCAAAAAGGTGCTGGGCTATTAGTTGACGAACTGTATGGACATCTTGAACAGGTTCTTGCCTTGGCTTTGAGTGTCACCATTTGTGACTTGATATTTTATGTGGGCTTCCATGTTTTCAAAGCTGACCATGATAACCCAGCCCTGAAGATGAGCTTCCAAAATAGTTTCAAGGAGGGTATTGGTTGATGCAGAAAGGGTTGTGGGGTCTTCTGCGAAGTTCCTCTTAGGCTGTGTCCATATGGGTAAATCGAACAGCACCTGGGATTATTCCCAGGCATGAGAGCTCCCTTCTCCAAATGGTTTAATTTTTAGGATGCTCTTGGCACCATTCAGGACCACCAGACTGCTTCATGGACACCTCCCAGGCACAGCTCAGGAGGTAGCACAAGCCAGGGACTCCAAACAGGCAATTTGAAAGCAGCCACCTGATTTTGGACAGCAAGAAGGAATGGTAATATGGACACAAGCCCTTCCTTGCTGTTTGGCCTCGGGGCTGGAGATCAGCACTGGGCACATTTAATTTACTGGTATAAACCCAGTGACTAAGTCGCTCTTTTACCCCCTCCGCTACCCAGTGGGAACGTATCATGTGGCAGAGATGTTTATAAACCTTCATCCATCTGGAAGTCATTATCTCAAAATGAAGTTTATTTGAAGAAATGGTATTAAATGATTACATGTTATTTTTGCCTCGGCTAGAAAGCAAACTGTTGTACCATTGCTGAGAGCCTCTTTTTGGTCCAGATTTGTTTTAGTATTTTATCTAGACTATCAGCATCAGGGTATGGCAGCTAATTTGGCTGCTTTGCTATAGTTGTCTGCTGGTCGGACGTAATTTATTAAGAGTTTGACTCTTTATTTAGGTTTATTTGTTACTGTTTCTCTTCTCCATCTTCTGTTAGGTCTGTATATTACCCATCTAAATTGCCTCTTTATTTACTTTTTGCATTTTGCAGTGAAGATTTGAAACACATATTAATGTCCAGAAAAGAAAGAGAACAAGACTGTTAAAAAAAAATATCCCAGATAGGTTGCCAAAATATTGTCACTTGTGTTGTGTTCTGGGAAAAAGCTGGACTAGGCAGTTGTGGGGCTGATTCTGCTCCCAGTGAAAAGAAAATGGGGAAAAAAAACAGGGACGACTAAAGCACAGCATTGACCTTCATCAAATGCATAGATTTGGAGTCCAGAGGTTGATTTCTATGATCGTGCAATCTTACTGCAGACCTCCACGCCACTGATTGACAATTCATGATCAAGCAAGAGCATGCCTTTTGAAGGGAAAAATAACTGCTTGATTTAAATATGTTAACTAGTGGAGAGTCAGATCGTTCCCTGCATTTATGTTCAATTCTGGCTCGTTGCCTTACACATGCTGCCTCTGCAGCCTGCCCTTTCCAACCCATCTGCACCACCAAACCCTTGTGCGGGAACCTCTTTTCCTCTGATCTTGACAAACGCCATCCCATCCCGCTGATATTCATCCTGAGCAAGTATCTCTTTGATCACGTCTCTTCCTCCCCAAGCAACTCTCCTCGGATTCCCCCATCTGTGCCGCATCCGACGTGAGCCGCCTGTTCTCCGTTTCAAAGCCTGTCATCCCTCAGTCGGCATCAGGCGTTCCCCGATGCCAGGTTTTGCATCTGCTGCCCATTTCAGGTTTCTCAGACGTATGCCTCTCTCTTGACCAGAGCTTGGATTCATCAAGGCACATGAGCAAATGAAGTTCAGGAGACAGCGCTACTCAAGTGCTTTGACATCTGGAGCTGGTGGGGTCCTTCCATGCCCCTCCCCGGGTTACATCTCAAGAAGATAAAAGGGAGAGCTTTTGGGGCCCATACAGCAAAGGAGCACCATAAGTAAGAGTGAACATGAAGCCCAAGACATGAAAAAGTTGTGAAGAGACTGACCTACTGATAGTTAGAAGTAGATTTAAACCGTAATGTGCTTCCTTTCTGTGTATTCATTATTCCCCACTACAAATCTGACCAGTATGGTTGTTTTGTAGCCCAGTTTTTTTTTTTTTCCCCAAAGGTTGGAAGATCAAGAAATCTTTCTTTTTTTCCTTGCACATTACAAATCTCACCCTGGGATCATGTCACGGACCAGAACCAGTGGTGTGCTCCGCTTTGGCCAGGGACCATCTCCCTCTGCTGTGTTTGTACCACAACCAGCACAGCAGACAAATTCTGCCATATATAAGAACAAACTGCAACCATTTGCTTTTCTATCCTGTGGCCACATTTCCACTCCTCCATAGTGATTCCTTAACTCCTTAGTTAACTCCCTTTAACAAGCAGGATAAATGTCAGCCAGATCCTATGATTTGTATACTTTCAAAGTTTCCAAGCCCATCCTTATCAGCTTAATTTTTCTCTTTATTTTTCTTGCTAATGACATATTTAGAAAGGAATTCCATATTCTGGCAGGTTTAGAGGCATTTATTAATTACATCCTGCTCTTTGTTTATTAATGAGCCTGGGTTCTCATTTCCCCCTGTTATAATTGTAGAGGGCTTTTATTTCCCTTTAGCCCTCGCACACTTAACATGAGCTCATAAATGTTTCCTTTCTTATGCCCAGAGATTTTCACTATTAGTTTAATTGACCAATGGCTCATCTCAAGTAGAGAACTGACTCATTGTGCGCTACAGCTGTCAGCAAGTCGACTAATTGATAATACACTTATTGGGGCCGAGCCCAGGACAGCTTGAGATGAATAGAAAAGAAAGTTGAGACTGGATTTCTCCTGTATGTTTGCACAGCACCTAGCACAGCGCAGGCCGGAGCTGCCCAGAAGTTGCTAGGTGTTACCACCATAGAAATGATGATAAATAATAATAATTAATAATAAGAAATAATAATAAATAGTAAGAAATAAATAATAAGAAATAATAATAAATGGTGGAGGTGATGTATGAAAAAGATGGGGAAATGTTTCCACAAAAACACTGTCTAGCTGCTTCCATTTTCCAAGTGTTCAGATGACCCATTTTCCACATGACTTTTTGCAAATTCTTCTGACAAAAACCAAAGTTGTACTTGAGAAACGTGTTCTCTGGTTTAAAAAAAATAAAATTAAAATATCATTGATGGAGACAAGGTCAGCATTGTTGGGGTGATGGGCACTGAGGGAGCTCTTGTGAAGTGAATGCTACAGAAGAAAAAGGTCAGCATTGCCCTGGACTAGGAGTTCCTTTGGTGATCAGTAACCGCAAGTGAGCTAACCACACTGCCCAGAAGCCTGCAGCAGAAGAAACCAGTCACAAACTGACAATGAAGTCAGCCCTTCAGCACATCAGCAATGCATTCAAACATACGCCCGAAGTTGGATACCACGAGGCAACAACATCCGTGAGCTTAAAATTAAGCATTCTCCAAAGTGCTTTGCTGATGCCAACGGTATTGCATCCCTACATGAGATGAAGCCACATGTGCCCTGACATGGGGTCATCAGTGAGGTGGGATGGAGCCGGGCTTCTCTGCACAAGGGTAGAAAGTCTAAGCTCAACGCAACTCCTCATCCTCCTCACCATCAGGAGGACAATTTGGAAGTCAGAGCCAGATCTCATGTTGGGGCCGTCTGCCCTAAGGTTGGCTCTGTACCTCTTCAGGAATTGCTGAGTAAATGTAATTTTGGAGGATATTGGGATGTCAGCAGAGAGCTGGCCTACAGCTCTGGGAACCCAGGGTGAAAATGGGGAGATAACCAGTGAATCTGTCATCTGCCTTTGCCAGTTTTTCATCTCAGTCCTTCCTGGCCCTCTGGCCCTCTCCAGATGTGTCACATCTTACTCATTGTGCTTCAGACCCAGACAATGAGCTCCTACAGCAGGTTCCTCCACTGTCAGGCTGGAGCAGCCCAAAAAAGCCCCTTGTGCAGCCCAAAACGTGTCCTCACTGCACTACGGGAGCTTGGAGATCGTCTGACACATCAGAGGAGACACAGCTTCAGAAGTCTGCTCTTCTGCCTGTTTTTATCTCTCTCGGCTGCAAGCTTCCTCCTGTAGACTACCCCTTTGATTGATTTATTGTACTTTTGCACTTCTGAGCACCTGGAAAGTGTTTTTGTCCCATTAATTTTGACTTGGAAGTTTCAATGTTTCCCAGCAGAAAAATAAATCACTCAAGCTGGGAAGATGCACCCCACACAACCTCCTCCCTTGTCTGGGTCCCCCCACTCCTGCCTTCCACTTTCTTTTCCCTCCTACTGTTCCCTTCCCCCTCCTCCGAGAGAGAAGAGGCGGTGATAAATGTGCCACGCAAGGTATGAACTTCACATACCAAGAGCAACGAGGTAATCCTATCTGTCCAAACATCATTTTGCTGAGCACCTAAATAAAGCTCTGCACCCAGCACATTCCCTATTGCTGCAGATGAAGCCTGAGGTCCCAGGAAAGAGGGCAACCAGCTGGAGGGGTCTAATCCCTGCAGGGGTCTGCCTCCACATCTAAAACATTTGGCCCCAGAAGTTTGAAACACCTCTGGATCATCAGTATTGGGCTGAAATTGTGTTTCCTTTAAGGTATCCCCAAAGGTGACTCTTCCAACCCAAAGTTCTCAAGTCTCTCTCCATTGCAGTATTACTTCTCCCACTCTCCCAGGTTGCCTCCTAGCTTGTTATCTTCCTCTTTGCAAGGAAGCAACCTACAGTGGCAATCACTGGTCTTCCTGAACAGATAACATACCCCAAATCATACCATTTCATCAGGCACTGGGACACAACAACGAAATGTATGTACTCTTGGTTTCTATGGTCAATCTCATGCCCTGCCCCAATCCTCCAAGAACATTGATTCCTTGCTAAAATCCTGCTGTATAAGCTAAATATCTTTAAATATCTCTTCCTGCTGATATCTTCCACCAGGATAACTCCTGCTCTGCACTGGGGCCATTACTCCTTTGCTTTAGGATATTCACTAAAGACTCAATGATTACCATTTTGTAATATCCTCCCTTCCCTCACCACTTGGACAACTCATTCAGATTCCTTCCAGTGATGAGCACATGATGGACAAATTAGATACACTTGGCACTAAAGGAAGTGCTTCAAAAGCTATGAAATGTTTGTCTAATCAAGACCTGTTTTAAAAAAATTAAATTTATTTTAAAGATAACCTCAATCCCCAAATTCAGACCTGGTTTAAGGTTTTCCACAATTGGCTTCTCCTCCATTCAGTACAGGAAATACAGTGAGGGAACCACTTGTGAGTTCACTGTACCATTTTATTATAGAACCTTTTTTTTTTTCCCCTGGAAATTAAATTTACATGGTCATTCAGTCTGTCATCTATCTGTCCCTCACAGATTTCTCCACCTATTGATTTTTCAACCAGCTTTGACAGAACGCTGAAGGTCTCCAAAGAAATTATGTTCCTATTTCCACATTAAAATAAAGATTCAGAGAAAGGAGTGATTTCAATCTAAATGGTTCATTCTTAATTTTTATCCTATTAGCTGATTAGTGATGTACATAGCAGATTGTAGTAGACAAATTGCACAAAAACCCCAAGGGAATTCTAAAGGTGCAACAGAAAACAATAGACAATCTTAAAATAAATCAGTTTAACAAGCCATCAACTTTGAGACATAAATCTGTAACGACCAGACTCTGCTTGCTGCCATTCTTTGTTCGTCTAGTTTCTGTCTGGATTTGAGTCCACTGAATCCCTGCTAGAAAGGTAATTCCCTCTGGTATGACCAGTCTGCCTAGAAATAGCTGAGTAGAAAGCATTGGAAATTCTTCCAGAAAGCACATTTTCAAATGGTTTCCAGTTGTGTTTTGCATGCTCTAGTCCCTAGATGCAGCGTGTGCATCACAAGCAGGAGGCAAACCATTTCAAAACGGTACTCAGCCCAGCACAGAGGCCAGCGCAACCAGTGCCAAGTGTGTTAAAACTGGTGGTGACTTCAAAACCACCACCTGTCCTGATGGTGACACCCGTGAAAAAAAAGTAGGACACTTTTGTCTAGACTGGAGGTTTGAATTGCTTGGTGATGTCATCAAGGAAAATTTTTAGGACATACCTCAACCTAAGTTGTCAGTAAGTTAAATGAATTGCATCACCAAGTGCCTGCTTCTCTCCCTGATACTAAACATTAAAGTAATCAAAGTAAATGAGACTGAAAAAAAGAAATCATTCCAATAAGAAAATTGTAAAGAATCCAAGTCTTCTCACTTTATTCCCTGCTGCCCTTGAGAAGTTACAGCACGGCATTCAAGAGCATCAGAAAGAAGAGTCTTGTCCAATTCCAGAAGTGCAGCTCAACAGAACTTCATTTTAGTCCTGTCTTGATCAAATTCCACCGGACTGAAAGGATTTCCTGGGGGAAAACCAGCCTAAAAGAGCGAAAAAGCAGGCGAGCGTGTTTTATGAAACAAGACGAGCGAGTGCTCTACCTGCAGTGCTGTGAAGTTGCACGGAGGATATTCAGTTCCAGAGGGAGGTGGGGAGTGCGGTAGGTTGCGTGTCAACGGGGGTGCTAGAATAACACTACTTACACACTACATTGCTAAGGAGACCCACTTGGGAAAGCACAATAAATAACATGACTACTTAATAGCTCTGTAGTGCCTTTCATCCAAATATCTCCAAACACTGTACAAACATTCGTTAGAACTGCCGCTAACCCCCGGGTGAAGTTGCGCTATCTTTGCCGTGCGGCAGATAAGGAAATTGAGGTTACGTTATTTCCAGGAGCTTGTGACAGGGGCCAGAGTAACAGCCAAGAGTCCTGCCACCTATTGCCCTTTGCCCCATGGGAACGAAGGAAAAAAATGGAAACGGAGGTCTGAGTCCGTGGTAAGCCCATACTCAAGTCAAGGGGCACTCCAGCGGTGGTTTCTTTTGTTTCTCCACCAGGGCTAAGTCAAGCAACAATGCAGGGAAAAAAATTAAGATATTAGGAGAAAAAGTAAAGAAGTTGTATAATGGAAACATGGTCAGCTCAATGCATGGTACATTTACAAACACTTGGAGCTGGTAGGTATGACCCCAGACCTACAGGACACAAATGTCCTCCTATGTTGGAAGCTGGACACCCTGGGGGATACTCTAGGGCATCAGCTTGTACTAGATGTCTACGAGCAGGTAGATGAGCCCTTGATGTCTGAACTACGTGTCTGGAGTTTGCTGTAGTGCAAAGAAGAGGCAGGTCTGAAGCACAGATCATCCAACCCAGTATTGGGTATTGGATGCATAATGCCAGGGTGAGGCTGGTCCTTTCCAAGGACTGTAGCAGGCATTTAGATGATGAACTCAGATGTCAACCGCTACACTGAAGACACCTAAATTTGCACAGAAGACTCCTACCTTTCACAGCAGAGACAGGACTGGGATTAGATAGTGTCTGTCCTTTAGACCTACCCATATCTTATGTGTTGGAACAGGGAACAGAAATAACATCAGATGCACCCGTGGAAGACATGTAGGGGTAGCTTTAGCATGAAGTGCCTTCATGAAGGTGTCACCAAATGCACTGGGTGCCTGAGCTTCCATTATATGAGAGGCCAATCAAAAAGACTGGGGAGCTCAGAGAGCTGTTCACCTGGAGCAGGACGCAGTTGCCCAGCGGAGGTGTCTAGTCATTTGAGATGCCCTAAGAGCACCTGGCCTGGGCTCCAGCTGGCACGGCAGAAGGGCAATAGTCTTTCATAAGCCTTTGGTTGCATTTGCAGGGTTCATCGGGTATCTTAGATGCTCTAGGCATGCTCTAGGCACTAAAGCACCAGTAGGTGCTTACATTTAACCAACTGGGTATCATCTGCAGGAATGGTTGGCTAAATAGATCTCCAACTACAAAGGCAGAACAGACATCACAGAGGCACCCAAGTTTACATGTCTAGGTCTGAATCACACCACACCCCTCAAACCTACAGATTTATGAGTCCCTTATGCCAATAGCTGGCCGGGCCAAGTGTCCACACCTGGGACACTCTGAACTTAGAAGTAGGTTGGCACTAGTTTGTGGCAATGACAAGACCTTTACTAAAGAGTTGTGAGTTGTGAGCCTTGGCTTCCACAGAGGTCACCAGGAATTGAGGGAAACTCTTTCCCGCTCCCAGGATAAGGCCCATCCATGAGGGACAGCCCTTGCCTTTGTCCAATAGCAATGCCAATGTCTGAGTGAGCAAAGACCCATGAGCACCGACCCATTTGCTTCAAAGCCGTGATAGTCCTCCTTTCCCAAGTCCCGACTGTAATGAAACAGTCTGTAAACTCTAAGCTGTTTTTTTTTTAATAAAAAAAAGGAGAAATTCAGATTGCTATGTTTTCTGACCTATAGCTAGCAACACGTAAACCCCACTCTCCCTTTGCAGCTCTAAAGCGTTGATGTTAGTGTAACGTAAGATGCTGAGGAAGTGATTCCTCACAAATATTATGACGGGGTTGTCATGTTGTGGTCCATGTGGAGTGATATACGGACCGAACAACAAATTGCCCTGCTGGGACTCAACCTCGAAAGACGAGTCTGCCTCTCACGGTCTACTCTGCACATGCCGGGGGTAGTTTCTTCAAAGTGGCTCCTTCGGGGACCGTGAGGGAGGAGGGACCGAGGTGCGAGCGGAACAAACAGTCCTCTCCCCAGGATGCAATGATTCCTACCACTCGCTCTAAATCAAGCAGTAAGAGAGGGTTGATGGGGGTCTCTTTGGCTGAAGATGCTCTGCCCAGAGGAGGAAGAAAGGAGAGGGAGGCATGGGTTGGTTTGTGTGCAGGCGGAGGTTTACTTGGGAGTCAAAAGGGGCTTCCCCCCACTACTTTTTACTAGATAGTATGGGATTTCAGGGATTATTCTGGTCCTCCTGCACTCACCCGTCTTCGGGCAGGCAGCGTCCGGTGGAGGTGGCTCTGTCTGTATAAAGAGAAGTCGAACAGCCCAGAGGAGCCTTACTGACAATTTTATACTCGTTTCAGACACAAAAGAAACATCAGAGCTCCAGCATCTCTTAAAAACAAAGACACCTGCTTTAATGATATCCATGTCCAAGTCCGGGGGAGCTTTACAGGAATGTCTCCCACTGAGAAACAACTGTAATACCAAAACTCCCCCCAAACATTGGATATCAGCTCTTCCAAGTCTGGCTATAAACCTGTGGCCTTGTCCAACTTCTTTTTATGTTTATAGAAATTAAGGAAGGAAGAAAACTCCAAAAGCCCATCTGGTTGTCTCCTTCCTCCTCTCGGGGAAGATTACCACCCCTGGAGTTTATTTCTGTTCTTTAGGACCGGGCTTTTGATCTGGCAGCTCACAGATCACGTCCAGCCTGCCAAACACCACGGTGGACTCTGTGCAGCTCCAGAGCAGACAGCTTGGGGACCTACCATGAAGGTCCCATAATGCTCAAATCTGGTCCAGCCAGACGTCCTGTCTCCTGGACAGCAGCGTGGGATCAAGGACAGCCCCAAGCTGCAGCAGGACCCAGCAGCTCCACCACTGCCTCTGCTTGGTCCACGCAGAGAGGAGCCCTCTCCTCCCACTTCAGGATACAATGGCATCTGTGGGTAGCAGCTCAAGCCCACCTGGAAGACCCACAGCGTCATGGAGTATCTTCCCATTTCCAGCTGGAGTGGGCCACCAAACTCCTTTCTTGGATCCCAGGACCACCGTGATTGCATTTCAGCAGTCACCCCGAGCAGGACCAGGCTGCTGGTGCTGTAAAGATGCACGGAAGGTTGTGGTCCCTCTCCCCACGGCTCAGGCATTCCTCTGGCTGCTGGTGCCTTTGAGCTGCAAAATTACCTCCCATGAGAGTGCTCCAAAACCAGAGCATTTGTGCAGCAGGCTTTTCCATGAGCACGTTTTCTCCAGAGGCATGAGGCACGCATGCCTGGGGACTCTGCTGCTTGGGAACCTTCAGAAACTAGCAATGTCCCGGTCTCTCTTAACCTTGTCTTGTGGCACATTACAACTGGTGTGTTGGTACTGACGTGCTATAGGATGATTAGGGTGGTGTTTTGAGGGTGAAGAGTAAAGCATAAATGTTCTTTGTGGTGGACCCCATTGAAAAGTTGTCTGTGAAAGCAGGCGACTAAACTCAGTGATGCTCCTTTCCAAGTTTCAATCTCCTGTCCCAAGTTTCTCTGCCTCCCTCTATCACTGTGGGGAATGTATTGAATCATAGAATCATAGAATTTACCGCACATCCCTTCTCAAAGCACCCACTACCATCGAAGGGCCTTCACTGAGAGCCTTCCAGGGCTAAGTCTAACGTGTCTTGCCCCAAGGGAAAGGGGAAGACCAACCCACAACAATTCTTGCTGGGAATCTGGTTCTCCAGCCACTTCCAGAACGTCAGAACAACCCCAGCTCCGCGGTTTCCCTTGCAATTGATATTTTCTCTGCCATATGGACAAGAAAATGTCTGCCAAGAAAATAATTATGCACTGACATGAAGGCAGCCCTGCAGGGAGCATTTAAATCTACGTGCAAAGACTCCAGATCCAAAGGAGAGATGAGTCTAATCCCCATCTCGGAGAGAGATGCCATTTGCAACCCTTGCTCAGGCCATTATCAGAAGCCTACAGATCTCTGCTATGCCAAGACACAGCACCCCAGTGCTCCTTTGATGTACCTGTTATTTATTGCCTTACTATAGAAGAGTGTAGGAGCTACAGCTGATTTCAAGGCCCTCAGCATCTAAGCAACATGTAGTCACACATTAAGAGAACACTGGTGTCTTGGAAGGCTTATGGTCCAAGCAAATGTCACAGGCAAAGGGCAAGAGGAGACGATGTGGAGAGCAGGACACAGTTTCCCCATCCTCTCTGCAGATAGGTCGCCACTTCTGAGAGTCTTGCCCCATTTGTCTGCTGATTCCTCTTCCATCACCTGACCCAGCTCTTGCTGAAATTATGGACCTGACCAGGTTCCCCGAAGTCTACCCTGCCAGCCAAGCAAAAGGAGAAACCCTGCTCTCAAAGTCAGACTGACCCACACATATGCAGGAGCCCTGGGAGGGGGAGAGCCCGTGGTTTGCTCTCCTCCTCCTGTGGTCTGGAAGAAAAGGACCTGTGGAGGACAAAGTGGACCATAGCCCTGTACCCTGAAAAAGATCCCAAAGTTGGCTTTTCCTCAGCAACGGTGTGGTGCACGGGCATGGCTGGATCAAAGCTTCTCAGTGGCACAGACAATGTCGAGTTTTGGTGCCCTCTGGATAGGGGGACAAGGCTGCCCCAAGCCGGAGAAGGAAAGGGCCATGGGCACAGGCAAGGGAGAGCTCCAGGGCTGTAGGAGGACAGGGAGACAATAGAGGGCACAACAGCTGGAGCACACGGTTGGGTTTTTACCATCAGGAGCCTGTTGCCATTGGCAAGTGCCTACTGAGCTTGTTGGCAGAGAAGTTCCCTGTGACTTCTCCCATCCATGGGACAGATCACAGGCCAAGCACCCTGACCCTCCCTGGTGTCTAAGCTGGTCAAATCAAACGCACATAAACTTGTCTCTCCATCATGATAGAGCCAGTTGTACTTGAGGACATGCAGAGATACTACACCTCCATGTGAGGCTCTCTATTTTCCCCTAGCTGTCACAGCAGAGACTACAGGCATCCACAGCATCTCCTACCTACACCGTTCACAATTTGCAATCGTTTATATCAATTTTTTTTCTTAGAAATCACCACTGCCACCCTGAAGCAAGCACAAAAGGAATTACAGAAAATCAAACAGCATTGTGAGCTCTAACTCCTTCTTCTGCAGAAATAGGATATTGCAAAGGAAAGGTTTAAGTACAGCAACTCCACTGCTGAGAAATACTGAGGGCTGCAATTTCTCTTTGCTGCCAAGGTTTGATGAAGGTGGGAGTGATTTGTTGCATCCTAAGAAGACGAAGTTTGTACAGTCACTCTTGGAGCTTGTGGGAGGGAGTATATATCTGTCTGACGGACTGTCTGCTTTTCCTCTAGCAATTTTTGAGCCCCTTCACCAATTTCCAGCTAATTTGACAGAAAAGCAGCAGTCTCCAAAGTACTTGAGTTCCAATATGTTTTGTGAAGGAGGGAGAGAAAGAGAAAGAGGGAGACAATATAAAAGCCCTCAGTAAGGAAAAGCAGGTATGGTTTCTGTCCTTATTAGTCCCTAGAAGATCTATATGGGAGAAGCTGTGAACATCCCAAACACTGTAAAAGCTTCAGCAAGGTTTGTAGGTAGTAGACACTGGAGACCCCAAAACAGAAAACAGAAATCCTATTAAATCAGGGTGCATTGCTACTCCTTGCTCAAAGTGCAGCCACCCTTCCAGAGACCAGGAGTCCCCAGTGCTGATTGCAACAGGTTGAGCAAGTCCTAAGTGTCTCCTCGGCTGGCATTATAGGTTTATCGTATCTCCTCTCGCTCTTCCGCTTCCCCTTTACAAGTCAGGGACATTTTAAGCTCATCCTGCCGGCACCTCCTTTCGCAGGAGTGCTCTGCCTCCTTCTACCCACCACCCCTCTGCCGACCCCGGCTTTATCGCTGGAGTCTGGCAGGACAATGCCGGAGTGAATTTGCACTTGTATCTCCTGCTGTTTGTTATGATGGCCTGGTGTATTTCTCCTGCTGGAGAGTTCGTTTAAATTCTTACATTTCCAGCCAAGCCTTTGTAGATGAGCGAATCCATGTGTCCTGCTCTGTTTTTCCCCTTGGAGCACTCCAAGCTTTTCTGGTCCTGCCCCAGCTATGGTGTCCAAGTCATGCCTGCCTCATGGAGGGACAGGAAAGATTTGTGTCGTGTGTGTCTAAAAGGTCAAATTCTCAAACCCCATGGGTTTCCACATATCATTATCCCAAGGTTTTTGGCTTCCTCTCTCCCAGTTTTCAATATTTTTAACTCTTTCTTCTGCTCTGCAAATACACCAACTGTTGATCCACCAGAAAAACATCCCATACCATGCTGTTGAGAGGTTGATAGTATTTGGGACATCGAAAAAGATCTTTTCACCTAGGAGGACAAACAGGTGACACAAACCAATTATTATTTTTTTATAGGATGTTGACTCTTTGTAGTAAATATCCACAAATATTCTGCTTCCCTCAGTGATGTGATCAAACAAAAGGGGCAATTGCTTCAGTCTATGTCTGCATTCATGTGAGGTTTGTGCCCCAAAAGCCTGTATCTCTAACACATCTCCATCAAAAGTCTTTTCCAACCAAAATGATTCTATGATTATATGCGCCAGGGGAGGTTTAGATTGGATATTAAGAAAAATTTCTTCACCAAAAGGGTTGTCAAGCACTGGAACAGGCTGCCCAGGGAAGTGGTTGAGTCACCATTCCTGGAGGTGTTTAAAAGACGTGTAGATGTGGTGCTTAGGGACATTGTTTAGTGGTGGACTTGGCAGTGCTAGGTTAACGGTTGGACTTGATGATCTTAAAGGTCTTTTCCAACCTAAACGATTCTATGATTCTATGATTGATTAGCTAGAGAAAATGAGGGAGGGGATGAGATAGGACCAGTATGAAAAAAAGAAGCAGAAATCCTGAAACAAGCACATGTAGACAGAACTGAATCATCTTGCTGGTACAGTTTTGCTTGTGGAGAGGGATATCAGGGTTTTCTGAAAGCCAGATGGAGAGTATCTTGCCAGTGTAGCGGTATCCTCCACTGGGAAAAAAGCAACAGAAACCTTATTCACTTGTTGGGTGTTTCATTGAGGTGACCATGCTGCATTTCGCTGTCCCTAAGACAGGAGAGATGTTCATTGTTCCTTTCATTGAGCTGAAAAACGGCCGCTTACGCAACTGAAGCCTTTACCTACGTCTGTCATTGCCTTAGAGCTGCTGTTGATGATCTTAACGTAATGCTTTCTACCTGGCTGTAGACCTCAAATCTCCATCCTTCCAACAGAGGTGCGTTTCTCCTTTTGCAATGGCTCAGGGTGAAGCCCAGCCCTAGTAAATGCGCTCTAACCAGCGCAAGAGTCCATGGATCCTGGCCTGGCAAAGGGCTGAATTTCAGCCAGAGTCAGACTTCTGGAGGTGACTAATCCCATCGGTTTCTGTAGGGATGGCAGCGCACACAAACAAGGGTCGTGGCGTGTAGGCACTGCTCAACCCCCAGCCTGGATCGCACAGAAAAGCCCTCACAGGATACAAAACACGATGCCACTGGGAGTGTTTTCTGTGATGCCCTATTAAATTCATGTCAGACTGAATCAGCTGGGGTAGCTCAGGGATTCAGGAGGCAAACACATGGGATGCTCATCACCAGAGCAAGCGAGAGGAGCGCATCATTTCCAGAGACCGCAGGGACACACCATGCCTAATTTCTGCTTCCAGGCACGGGCAAGGAGGATCACAGACCCCCTTGGCTGTCCCTTCCCACACCCTCACCCAACAGAGAAGATACTTATATTCTAGCATGAAAACTATGCGGCACGATGGAAGGCTGCCAAGACACCCAGGCAAACCTCCCTGCCGGGACGGGCAGTCTCTGTGCCGCACACCGGCAGAGGAAAGCATCCTTGTAATGACACCAAGCTCTTGCTAAGCCGAAATGTGTAACAGGAGTCTCTGTGGGGAAGCGCCAATTTATCAGTCTAACTGGACTGGAAATTCCTTTTCGGCAGGATCTGTTTGCTCTCTAACATGTGCGGCGCAGCCCGAGGAATGAGCAATGAACATGATATCTCTTTTATGTCTGCCATGGTAGACGGCCTTTTAATAATAATAATAATTTAAAAAACCTGCCCAGTGACTTCACACCAGTCTTCCTAGATATAAAACATAGACAGGAAACACTATGAGATGTTTGTGCTATTTACCCTTGAAATGTCCGTGTCCTGCCTCAGTTTACTTCGGGGTTAATTGGTTGCATCTCTGAGGTGCTGTAAATTTCAACAGCAAATTGTATAAATGCTGCAAGTCCTTCCCATGAGGCTGCAAATGAAGGACCCTGATCCCTCATAACTTGGCTTTTCTGATGTCTAACAAGGGTTGTGCTGAGCCCTCAGCCCTTTCTTCCACCGAGCATTAACAGGATTTCTTTCTCTTGCTTGCTTGGGTTCTCAAAACGTATTAGAAATTCCCCCTGTCTCTGGCTTAAACTGGGTTTTTGAAGAGATGAACAGACAGACACAGGCATGTGCAGAACATGATCATATAAGTTGTGCTTTCGTAGGGAGCCAAGTAGAAAACAAGCCAGATGACTTCAACCCAAAATGCACTTAGAAAAGAAACCCTTGTGAAGGTGATCACGGTGGTGAGGATTGAGCGGGTGCAAGGAGGAACAGACTGTGAAGGTAGCTGTAACTCTTGGGTAAATTAAAATAAACAGTGATGCAAATCTAGATGATATCAGTCATAAGGATTGCAGAGTCTCAGCCAAAGCGTTTGCATGCTGAGAGCAGAATTTGGCTTTAGATGAATAAAATTGCTACTGGTCATTCAGGGTAAGTCTCCCTGGTACATCCATCCTGCAGCACTGGGACACAGAAATCGCAGCAGAGCTGTGCTGATAATAGACCAGAGAGTTGGGACGGGACTGTAAAGAAGAGGAGAAACCAAGGCACCTGCTCTCTGTCAAGACCCCCATGTTGTCCCTGAGAGCAGTGCGGTTGAGTCCCAACCTCCCAAGCTCAGATGGGGAGTGAGGGTTTAGTCAAAGCACAATTGGCCTAATGGATGTCAGGACCTGGAGACATGGTGATGGGTGCCATAACAAGTCTCATCTGAGGTGCTCTTGGTGCTCCCCTTTGGATGCTTGACATGGACCCAAGAGGTTGTGTCCACCTGAGGCTGCAATGGGGCGTGCATTCACCCAAAGGAGGAACGGAGAAGGCACAGGGAAAGAGCTACAAACCCCAGTGAAACCCAAAGGAGGCCTACAGAGATGCTGAACTCCCCCAAAGCATGGCCATCAGGGGGTCGGGGAGCATTAGCTGCAGTCCAGGTTGAGGAGAGGTCAGCTACAGGCTTTTGCCATATTGAAAAAGGATTTGCAGCTGAAGGCAGGGCTGACTGGAGAGCTCCCCTCCGGGACCACTTGCAGAATGAACATAATTGCCTGAGCATTTAAGAAAATAGAGATCCATCTTTCCGTGCAAGTGGGCCTGCTGCTGGGAGGGGAAAGCTCAGGGACGCAGCGGAATAAATATTGGTGCTTTGCAAAATAGAGATAAATCCACCAGCAAGGCAGGAGAAAAGTAAGAGAGCTTTGGGAAGCCTTTGCACATCAAATGAGCAGTGCATCCCCTGATGAGTGAGGGTGTCAGGGAAGTAGATCGATGGGAGAACGTTCCAAACAGTAGCATCCATCTCTCATAATAAGGCAGGAGAACTGCTCTCGTTTCCTGTAATCTGATAACCCACCAGAGGAAGGGGGAAAATGCCTTTAAATGGTGATTATAATTCCCGTCATGGTGTTTCCTGATAAAGTGTCCCCCCAACATAGTGTTATTATCAATCACGACTACTACAGTAGCATCCTGAGGCTCCCACGGAGATCAGTACCTTCAGAGGGAGAACTTTGCTCTCCTGAAGGACCTGCAGGACCCTCACAGGAGGGACGGCTCCACAGAGGTGAAAGGAGTTGTTCAAGCTGGGAGTAAGACCAAACGCAACTATTTTTTGTGTTGCGGGATTATGTGAGCATCATGCAATCATAGCAGTGTCGGCTGGTGGGGACCTGCAGAGGTCTCAGCCCAACCTCCTGCTCAAAGCTGGACCACCATGAGCTTCCAGACAAAAATAGCAGCTCACAAATTGGCATAGTCATAACAAACTGAAAGTGAGGATCTGAAAAAAAATGACCATCATGGCTTGGCCCTCTCTCATTCATCCTCCCTCACCAGAGAAGTGTGTTCAGGTGGGAACTTTCAGTCACCTCTGATCATATGAGCACAAAAGAAGAGGAGATCCTAGTTGTACCCACCAACACGTCATTGAAAATGGAGATGAGGCATGGAGACTGAGGTGCTGCACGGCAAAACCGGGTAATTGAGGTAGCAACCATCCCACCCGGGACACATTGACATCCTCTGGACAGAAAAGCAGCAAGTATCGCAAGGTGTCTGTAGCATTCATCTACCTGCCTATCTCCCTATGGCTGAGCTGCACTGGGAGACCTGATCCCATTTCTGCTCTGCTTTTTGCCTTCCCTAAGTGGTGAATTCCTCAGAAGCAGGACCGTCTAGTCCAGCCGTAAATCTGTTTTCCGTGGAGCAAGGGAAGTGGTAGAGCAAGCAGGAGAAGGGAAGACGTCGTGGGTGCTCCAGAATAACCATTAGCGCAAAGAAAACCCTATGTCCCTTCTCAAAACAAAAAGGGAATGAAGCGAAAAGGTCCATAAAACTCCCCTTTTACGACTCATATCATAGAGACACAGGTCTACCCAGGTTTCTGATTAATTAGGTACGTAATGGGTGACTGCTTCAGACAATGTGCAGGAACAGCTAATATAGCGAGCAGCACTGAATCACAGGCCTGAGAACAGGCAGAACAAAAGCCCCAGATAGCTTTATTATGTTTTTGTTATTAAATCATCTCTTCTAGAGAGTGTTATTTTAAGCCGGCTCATGGTTTCAGGCAGGAGGGTTGCCCAAGTCTGGTTTCTGCTTTGCAGCTGCAAACACTTCATTCCCAGCAGATCTACCTGAAGCGAAGGAAACTCCAGACCCTGACAGCTCGCTGTCGGCTGCGTGTTCCCGAGAGCCAGGCTCCCACCCACCACCCTGCTGCAAGACCAACACCTCTCCTGGTTAACTCTAGACCCCAGAAAACGTGTTTTTCTCCCTGAGCCTACCACTGCCAGCTCCCAGTTGTGCTTGGCTGAGGGAAGCCAACCCCGCTATCCTCTGGGTGCCTTGAGGAATAATTCGGAGCAGGTCAACACGAAGAACTCACAGTGACACTGACCCTCTTCTTAAGGTGTGTCCAGACTACACAAATCACAACCCCACTGACGTTACGGATTTCCCCAAAATGATGACGAATGATACCTACTCTATTTGCCACGAGAGGGCACTTTTACATTAATTCTCACATCCCTGGCTCTAGCCTGGAGTCTGCCCGAATACAGTTTGGTCACGGTGGGATCCAATATCCAACTCATTGGGGGAATTTATTCTGCAAGGACAGGGCTCTGTTACTCGTTACATTACAGGGGAGACTGCAATAAGGGATATGGGTGCAGCTGGGGGTCTTGTCTATCAGTTCTATACGGAGAGAAATAATAGCAAAGAAACCCCCCATGGTAAAGGATGCCACATGCAAAGAAAACTTCCTCAGAGGAAACAGTTTCGTAGGGAAGATTATGCAAAAGCGTAATGTCTTTCAATCCAGATGAAGGAGACACCTGCTTCCCAACTTCTCTAGCAAAGACTGTATAAATTAGCATTTTGGAAACTGAACGGTGGCTTACGTTTGCTGCAGGCATGAGTCGTTCCTTTGCAAACACCTCACCAGCTGGAAGCTGCAGGATAGAATCCAGACTGCTGACTTGGAGCTGATTAGAAACCTTATTTCCCTCCGCCTCTCCATCATGCAGTAGATGTGGAAAACTGCAAACTCTGAGAATATGCATAGCTCTGAAATTACCACTATTCATCATGTCCAATTGGCTTTTGGAGGAATCCCAACTGGTCAAGGAGTTCTGCAGCATAACAATAGGTGATTATCTTTTGCTCTAATTCATTTGGTCACAACAGCCTCCCAGCCTCTGCCAGACTGTGATTTTCATTTGGTTTCCAGGAAAAGTACAGAAGATCCAAGCAATGAGACAGGTCTTTGCTTCTCCCTCATGTTTGGGCAAGAAATCAACTGTGCCTTCTAAGCCAGTTAACAGACACAATCACCATCTTGTGTCTCAGGTTGGGGGGGGGGGAAGGAAGCTAAATGCTTAACTAAATTCTGCAACTTTAGTCCAGAAAGGAAGAGAATGACAGACATGAATTAGACCAGCCCTCGGAAAGAGAAGGCCTTTTTTCAGTCATCTTTACCCTCTCTCTTTTCATCTTAGCTTCATCTTAAAGATCCAACCATAGATATGAGACATAACATTTTAAAATACCATCGACACTGTGAAAAAGGGCGGTCAAATGCTGAGCAAACACAGGAAAAGCTCACAGAAGAACAAGGATGATAAGAGACTGGACAAAATATGACTTATGAAGAAAGACTGGAGGAGTGGTGACGACAGCCTAGAGAAAAGAAGCCCATGGAGGGAATGTGATGACTTTCTTGGCATCATTTGCGGCAAAGCAAATTTAGGTTGGCTCCAAAGGAAACCTACTAAGTCGATGGAAAAGAAACACTGAAAAAGTCTGGACTCATTTCTGCCATGGGCTTTTATGAACTGGCAGCATAGTCCTTGGTGTAGATGTTTAGACTAGGTGGCATCTTGAGCTTTCTTCTATCCCAAAGCTTCCTCCATGCCCAAGATTGTGAAATTCCACAGGCTCTGCTATAGAAGTCCCATAAAAAAAGGACCCTCTGTAGCTCCATCACCCAGACTTACACCACAAGGGAAAGCAGAGTAGCAGGAGGATGTTTATCTTGTCTTCAAAACCAGCACTGGTGGCCGGAGACACCCATTCACCCACATACATCCTTCCTCTGAGCACCACAGTTTACAAGGACTGGTTATGGTTACAGTGGTTGAGCTCAACAGGTTGAGCGTGGAGGTGATGAATCAAATCCTGTTCTCAGTAGCATTGTCTAAAGTCTTTCTGCAAGCAGCTTACACGAGATTCTGTCCTTGCTGAGGAAATTCCAGTAAGGCCAGTAGAAAAGAAGACAGGAAAGAGCGAAGATTATTTTGTTTCATTTGTGGCAAATGTTCAGCATTTGACAGTATTGGAATACACTGAAACTTTTCCAGCGGGATGAAGGAGACAGATGAGCGTTGCCTGAGCTGAGGTAGGATGCATCGGGGTGCCTGCCTGCGGCAAAAACCCTGGCAAGAAAGAAACATGGGTCACACTTGTAATTTATGCTTATAAAAAGCACCTCTGACTCCCAGCACCATGACCATGGCTGCAGCCTCTCTTGATCGCAGCAAAACTCATACACACCGCATCGATTCAAACACGTACACTCCAAAGAAGACCCAGCCACACATTTCTCAGCCTCCCATGGAAAGGCCGTGCACTTTAGGAGGAAACTTATGAATCAAAATACACCACGACCCAAGGAGAAGATTTCCCTAACCTGCTGTTTTCTAGCGCAAAGCCCACTTTCAAGTTGCAGCAGGCTGGACTAAAAAGCAAAGGCAAACCAAGGGCAGGGAGGGCTCCCGACAGGCAGGAGCTCTTACATCGTCTTCAAATGTCAGAGAGTCCTTCTCTGTCCTCCTGCACCAACCTTTTACCTTCAAGCACCCTCTTCCCCAACACGACCCTTCCCGAGAGCACTACCCCTCTCCAGCAGGTCATGGCTTTGAGCGGCAGAGCTATTTGCAGCAATCAGCTCTTGCTCAAGAGTCAGGAAGGGCACGGCTGAGGAGGCTAATTAACAAGAAAACATTTCAATAGCATTTCCGTTTTGTGGGACTCACGGTTTGCATTTGTTCCCTCTTTCCCCTGTGTGGAAAAAAAAATGTGTTGTAATGACTCTCGGAGACAGGGAGTGACATGTGGATCTCCGGCACCTTCCTGCTGAATTCTTTTGGTGAAGGAGTCTGACCCTTCCTGGGGAGGAGGTTCATGCCTTAGTTGTGTGTGCGTGATAGGAGGGGAACATCTGCACCAAGACGGCCTCCTTGCATGCAAGAACCACCCACAAAGTGTCTTCTCCCATCGCCTTTCCCCGACCACGGACGCCCAAAGTCCATTTTGAGTTGTGGTTCGTTGCAGGCGTGTATTTGTTACACAAGATTTGTCTCCATCACTCATCTTACAGACACAAACTACTCCCTCCGGCCATAAAAATCAAGTCACGGCACGTTTGCAACGTGATGATCTGAGAACAGAAGGGTTACAAATGCTCGGGAAAGCCCGGGTTTAAAATCCAGGTAAAATTCAGGAGGGGTAACGATAAAAATATAGATGATTTGCATGCAGCGGGGTGAAAGATGGTCAGTGCTGTGGGTATAATTTCATCAGCGCTAAATCTCTTCAGTTGTGCAAAGTGATCTGTGGCTGCAAACAGAGGGGAGAAGCTGGGGGACGGGTCAGCTTTGCAGCTCATACGCTGGCAGCCGAAAGCAGCAGCCAAGGCATCTCCACTTCCCAACCGCACCAGGCGTTTTCCTGGATGTCAAATGAACGAAGAAACTCAGCAACTCCCAACTTTGGGAGAAATTGCCTCAAAACCGATGCCGAAAGGGTTTTCCCCGACATCTAGCGGCCAGCGAAAACACTGAGTGAGATAACGTGGCAGGAGAAAACACGCCGTGCTATTACCAGGAAGATTAATTACAAGCGCAATAATATCCAGGCCTTCTGATGAAATATTTTACAGTATATTGCCCTCAGGAGAGTGGCTCTTTTTACTGATTTATTTTAACCTTCACATTACGCAGATACGTTATAGACGTCTTCAGAGATGCCCTGGTGTTATTTGCCCCCTGACAGCAAATAATAAACTCTTTCTCAGCTATATAACATTTCCAAGGAAGCCCTTGACGTGACTAGAAAAATATCGAGGACGATTAAGTCACATGGCACTCGTAGCCCTCTGGGAACGGACTGGAGCTCTGCTCCAGGACTCGAATAGCATGAGAAACCCTGGTTCAAACGGAGTAGCAAGAGTCTTGGAGGTAGTAATTATTAAAGATCTCCTGGTTAAAGATCCTCTGGGGTCTCTCTATTATTTTAATAATGGTTCAAGCCAACTTTACTGCTTCCAGAGGAGCCCGTTAGCACAGAGGAGGAAGGGCTCATCGCAAGGGAACGCGGGCAGGAGATCGGCTGCCCGCGGTTTTGTTCAGCGGGGAGCAAGGGGGTGTTGGTCACACATCTTTGGGAATCCAGGTAAATTTGGTGTCTCGCTTGCATCCCTGCTTTCAGTCTCACTGGATGGAGCAATGTCATGGGCAGAGGTTGCTGTGAGCGGGACATCAGCACGGGGGTCCCACAGTTAAAACATGGTTAAGAGGATTCAGGCAATCTGGGGAGATTTCCAACCATCTAGTCTGCCAGCCCAGACGGCTTGCTTCGTCCTTGCCCTTGGTTCCCTATCTGCAATTAATAAGGCAGCCTTTTTCCCTCATTACGGTTGTCTCGGCTTTGCGGTGTTTGCGCAGCGCCTGGCACTCCGACCGCAGAGTCTGGCTGAGACCCCCCACACTTGTCACACTGAAGAGAGATGCTTGCCACTGGAAAGGGTGAGGTGGGAGAGGTGACCAGATCCTCCTAACCTGCACAGTGAGGGATCCACAGCATCCATCGGCACCAGGGGAAAGATGCTGACCTCCCTCGGGGCCCGAGAGCTGTGGCACACACCGGAGGGTGTTTGTACAGCGCCTAGCACACGCAGGCACGGGTCCCCGACTGATGCTTTCAGTCACTGCTTCATTACAGATAGCAAATCCATCCGTCATCACCCCACAGGTATTTGCAGCGTGCCATCAGTGGTCCTGCCACTCTGGGTCCCACCACGCCTCTGGAGGTTTCTCCACACCATGAACCTGCTCTCCTGCTCCCCCACAGTCTCCTCATCCCACCCACACAGCAAACCCCCTCTTAAATCCTTCAATAACCATCAAAGCACCTTAATATAATGTTAGAGTCCCAGTCCATCTGACCCAGATGCTGTATCCTATTTCTCTCGTCGCTGTGAGTATTGGTGTGACGGCACGGGAGTCCCACATTAGACCTGTCTGCCACAGGCTCGTGCAATAAATCTTGGCAGACAATTGGCTTTCGGCAGATTTAAAGCCTGGTTGTGAACATTCACCTTCTCCCTTCAGCCCCTCGGGGGATGCAAACCCCACAGGGAGGAAGAAAATAATTTCTAAAATTCTTAGATAACAAAAATAACACCGGGGCTTCTGGATGCATCAGACCAGCCCATACTACATCATGAAGACTTCGGTTCCTACAGCAGCAGCTTTCATCGAGGTCCCTCCTAGGTACAGTTTCTCCCTAATTCCATGGGAATTGGACCTGTATTTTACCATGAGCTGAAGAAAGTAGACTGGGGTAAAGCCCTGGTGGCAGGGCTGGCTGGTAGCCCAGGGGAATGATGTGTCCACAAGGGAGGCATCAACATCTACATTCATGTGACCATCTCCTTATTTGTAGGGTCCCTGCAGGGTCTGAGCACAAGCCTGCTGGCTCCGTGTTCACACCCCTACTCTGCACTCATGTAGTAGATGGCCATGGGTGAAGAGAAACCCTCTGAGATAATCATAAAGGTGACCCTGTAAGTCCAGGTTTAGGCTATTCCAGCAGCATTCAGCACACGGAGCTTCTCTTGCCCCAAAGGCAATGACTCCTCTACATGGAGTTTGCAGCGTGAGACCTCAAGCCCCTTTACCAACATTACAAACCTGAAGTGAAGGGTAGACCTCCGATGCCTTTTTTGCCTCCCTCTTTCCAAGCCCTGCGATGCTGGAACAGATCCCTGCAAAACCACTTTGGTTGGAGAGCTGTTGTCAGGTCATTTTGAAAAGTTTGCAACACTTTGCAAATTGTTCTTGCTGGAGGTTGTACAATAACAGTGCCATTACTCAAAAAACCCATCCAAGAATATTATGTTAGACACAGGTCAGATCTCTCCACCCACAACAATATTCCAAGGGAAAAAAAAAAAAATGTGGAAAAGAAATTGTTAAACACAAGCTGGAGATGACAATGAAAAATTTACCCTTAACTATGTATATTTTTGTGAAGAAAGGTTATCTATCCATCCATCATCACATACTAGTACAGGAAAGAGCCTGTGAGTATTTAGATATTTATATCTTGCATGTGTAGTTAAAGATAAAAAATACTCGTATAGATGCATGGCTGTCTCTACTCCCCTCCTCCTCTCCCCTTAGGTGCCCATCACGAACACTGCATAAATACGTTGAAGCCGGTCACCTGACCTATTTTAATCATCTATATTAGGATGAAATGAATAGAAGTGTCTGTTTGACTCCAGCAACAATAAAGGGAGTCTCAAGCAATTAGTTCAGGTGTAAAAAACTCTATTATGCCAGACCAATCCCATCTCTATGTCTTGTTTTCTTCATCTCTAAAGCAGAGATAATAAACCTGCCTTTGTCTCAAACGTATTTGGAGATCCAGAGGGGAAAGGTATTCATGACATAGGGATATTATCTATGAAATAGCAACAGTAAGGTTAACAACAAGGCTAGTAATGAGTTCATATATAAAACTTGCTGTGGGACTGCAAAAAGCCCAGGCTGCCCTCTGTTTGGAAAATCATGTCTGTATTCTCCCCATAGCTCAACCTGGATCCTTCAAAAAGCATTATTTTTCTATCAGAACTCAGTAATTTTCAAGTGAAACATTAAAGAAAAAAAGGCGGTTATTTCTAAAAGACACTCTTTCAAGACTTCACAGAAATCGCGTGACCGCACTCAGTGCAGTTATATTTTCCAGCATTTTCGTGAGTTGAATGCAACGAATACCAAAACCTATATGCAAATTAGAGTATTTCTTTTTTTTTTTTTTTTTCAATTTTGTAATTTTTTTTCACATTTACATTCTCCCTTGCCTCTCTGCCTTGGACTCCCCAGCATCAATGAAATCCCTCACGGCGCAAGAGCAGAACAAGGATGCATCAGGGCCATCCCCCGGAGCGGGTGTTTCTCCAGTGGCTCTTGCACAGAGGCTGCTGCTTCAGCCTGTCCTGTCCAGCCCATGGGAAGCAGCTGGTGCCTCAAGGCCACACCAAACGAAGACCTCCTGTTCCTGGGTCTGCAACATGGGCACAGGGCTCTGGAAGGGGGCTGGCGTTGGAAAAGCTGGGACCTGATGCCTTGAATGGCTGGAAAAAGACCCAGCCCCTGGAAAGCCATCGCCTTTGGCTGCTGGGGATGGAAGGTGTAAGAAGGAGCCAGGACTTGGAGGTGTCCCCGCATGCGCCTCAACCTCTGGGTTGGAGCCAGGACATCTGAAAATACGTGCCTGTAAGTGCATGCGCCCTGGGGCTGGGTGAGACATCCCTTCCTATGCCATCCCCTGAAGGACTCACCAAAGAGCAGGGCGTAGGGAGCCCCCATGGACACAAAACTCATGATATCTATGATAGATCCTTTCTAGCATCAAGGCAGGGAAACGCCAGCCTCTAAGCACCCATTGACTTCGTGTCCACGCTTTGTATCCGTTCCTGCACACTTTTAGCATCTTGAAGTCTCTGTGAGGAACTCTGCAAACCAGCAGCGCTGCTTTCGGTGAGGTTTTGCCACCTCGCTGGGTTGGGTCGGAATCAGGCCCTGGGTCTTCAGAGGAGTTTCTAAATTTCCACAAGGTTTCAACAACATTAATTTCCTTTCAATCAGTTTTTCCCTCTCTGCTGATCAGTCCTTTCTGCCTTTCATACATTTCCAGGTTCTGCAGCCTCATAAAACTTCACGGGAGAATGTTTCTGCTTGGTTGGAGTGGGCAGGAAATTACTGTCATTTTTCACTTCTTCAGCCTGAAGAGGTGTTCACCAGGCCCGTCATCAGTGGACAGTTGCACGCTGGCCCTTCCAGCGCCGTCCCCAGGGAGGTCTCAGTGCCAGCAGCCAACGCAGAAAAGAAGCCAAGCTCTTTATTTTGACTGGCACCGGGAAGGTAACCTGGGCGTTTCAGCAACACAACATCTCCAGCCGACCCCTCAGCAGCATCTCGGCAGTGCAGTGAAGGCTGGAGAACACCCCAGCCGCCTCTGAAGGTTAGCAGCGACCCAGATGCATGTGTTTATCCTGGTTTTGGATATAACATGCTCTGCCCCACCACGGTTGTTTGAGTGTGAGCACCCACATCCCTGGAATACGTCCATGCTTTGACACCTTTCTGATGGATCTGGACCACAACGCCCCTGAGAAGAACTCCTACAGACACCCCTCTATGGGGAGAGTTAATAAAGGAGACCTCTGAGGCAGAACACAAATACAAATGCAGGACTTGCAAGTGTCCACCAAGCTTTGGCTTCTTCCTTCATCATTTAAGAGGAATAATCACAGGCAAAGATCAACACGTTGGGTGGAGAGCCCCCTCTCTTCGCTAAGTGCATCATTTTGTTATTTTTGTGGGTGGAAGAGCAGGGGTTGGAAGACATAATTCTTGGGGAAAGCTCCAGGACATGCTGAACAGATGGCAAAAGCCCTGTTCTCCTTGGCTGCGCTCCTCATGGCACATTTCTTGGTATTTTATCCAGGACAGCCTTCAAACTTCTACCTGAGGAACTGCACTTCTTCTTTGTGGCAGGAAGAGTCTGCAGTGCTCAGCTATCCGCACAAGATGATGATGAGGACAGAGCCTTGTCCTTCCTTTCCTCCAGGGCTGTCTCCCAGGGTTTAGCCCCCCCGTCCCTAGTGTTTCATGGGGTTGTGAGATGTAAGAACTCACACATGCTCTATTTGAACTTCATCAGGTTCCTGTCAGCCCATTTCTCTAGCCCGCCCAGGACCCTATTCTGAGTAGCAGCCGTGCCCTCCAGCACATTGGCCACTACCCAGTCTGGTGCCATCCACAAGCTTGCTGAGAGTGGACTCCATCCAGGTTATCAATGAAGACATTCAACGTTATCAATGCCAGTATTGATTACCGAGGGATACCACTAGTTATTGGCTGCCAGGTAGACTTTGCACCACTTCTCATAACCCTCTGAGATGTTTGCACCAGAGCTCATTACTTGTGGCTCCCGTCATCATTGTAGTGAGAATCAGAATCACACAATAATTGAGGTTGGAAGGACCTCCAGAGGTTGTGGTCCGACCTCCAGAGGTTGTGGTCCAACCTCTGCTCGCAACAGGACCAGCTTCACTGTCAGATCAGGTTGCTCAGCCTTATCCTGCAAGTTCAGCTCAGCCTTGCTCTCACACAAAATGCTGCTGTGTTCCCTGCTTTCATTTGGAGAGAGCAAGCTGTGACCTCCACCGCAAAGTGTGTCCCAAACCAGCAGATCACCCCATACCTCCTAGCCCCAAGCTATGAAGGCAAGGAAAGATATACGGCTCTACCACACACGCTGTGGCTAAATCTACTGTTCAACCAGCTTGTTCCACTGTTCCCAGGTTGTTCAGTAACGTTATCCTCTTTAATTCCTAAATTCTTCCTGCGTGCAGAGTAATAATAATAAAGAGCCAAGGTTGCAAGTGCTCCATGCACGATTTTAATGTCCTAATAATCTCTGCAGCCTGACAGATTGATATCGCAGGAGACACGAGGATCTCTGATTTTTAAACAGAAATGAGGAGAACAATCCCAGGGCTGTTCCAGTGCCTGTACTCAAGGGTAACCCCCAACGGCAGAGCCAGGGCTGCAAAAACCCTCATTCATCGAGATACTTGCGAAGGATTTGATAAAGGATCTGAAGTACAGAGAACACTTTCCTTCTCGTTAATTTACTCTGTTTCATCATTTCCTCAGTCACCTGCATCCTCTTTCTCTTTCTTTTTTCACATTTAAACTTCAAGGTCTTTGGGGCAGGGGTTGCTTTTACTCTGCTCATCTATGTCAAAGTCTCCACACGGCTGAAACCAAACTGGATATAACCTTTGCACTGGATGAAAGACATGAGGCACTCAGGAAAAAACTCCATCTACCAGTTCCAGTAAAGCCCTCTAGAAGTTTTCTGACCAACACATCACTTTGCTGAGGAGCCAGGCTGGATTCTGGTTTTAACAAAGCCAGGACGATCTCTGCTTTGGGACTCCCCGCTCATCGCAGATGAGAGTCAATGAGCTGGAGGGAGTTTCAGCAGACCACCAGCGCTATGACTGTCCTTGCAACAACCTTGAAGATGGGACTGGGTAGATAACTACTGTAAGAAAAAGACTCGATCTCGCTGTCCCACCATCCTCGTTTTGGCTGAATAAGCCAGGCAGATTTTAGAGATGCCTGTGATTAGCAAGCATGAAACACTGAATCATGCAACCTTGTGCTCAGCCGAGATGATCACGCGCTGCCTCTAAACAGCACAATGAACAGAAACAAGCCTGGAACAAGCCAACAACATAAATTTGTCAACCTCGGCACCTATCCAGACTAATTAACTTGAGCCCGGGATGAATTGCAACTCAAAGGTTGCATTCATTTCCAACACCAGAAAGGGTAGGAAGAGGATCTCACTGACAGGAGTCTCTCTTTTCCTCTTCCCCCACCTTCTCCCTGCAGCAGCTGTGGACTGATGTACTGCTCAACGAGGGACAGCCATGCTCTGCCCACACAACAGCTCAGCAGGCTTTCAGGAGCACTGTGTCAGACCACACTTTCTCCTGCCACGTCCGAAACTCAACACACCGAGAAAAAAAAAAAGGAACTGGAGGACATTAGCTGATTGCGGCTCAGCTCAGACCTCTCTGATCAGGAGATCCCAGCTTCTTGGTGTTCAGACCTCAGAGGGATCCAAGCACCAGAGGCCTGTTCCCCTATGAAGTTCTGGAGGTTCCCAGCAAGTCATTGCAAATCTCCCATGTTTCACCTTCGAGGGCCATGTTGTAGATTGCAGATCCCTGACCTAAACCCTTCAGATGTGTTGGGCTTGAAAAAAACCTGAAGCTGATCCTGCTGCACTACCTGGTTTGAGGAAAGCAATGTGGCATCTCTCTTTCCCCATCACCACCAGCAGCAAACAGACTAATTTCTGGGAGGACTTGGATGGTGGTGAGAAATCACAGCCAACCATTGTGCAATTAACAGAAGAATTAGAACCCGCAACTCAACAAAATTACTTCATCTACTGTAATTTGTGGAGAGGATGCTTCAGCCTCTGGGCTTCCAGGCGTGTTCCAGCTTGCGTTCTCACTTGTACTTCAGCACTTGCAAGAAGCTTCATTCCACATGCAAATGAGTGGTATGTACAACCCAAAAACTATGAAGTATTTCCAATGTTTCTAGCTCTCGTGCCATTCAGAATAAGAAATCAAAGGCATCACTGTTGGAGGTAAGCGTACGAGCTATCAGACCCTGTCTCCCAGGTTCTGCCTGTCCATTGCCTGCATCGGGATTTGGAGGCTGGTTTGGGGGAGCCATCTGAGTTGTGAAGTCACAGTAATCCTGCAGAAAGAAGGAAAAACTAGGAAAAGTGCGACCTGTAGGTCTGGCTAGGGATGCAGCTCTGCAGGAATGGCTCTGTAGGTGCTGCTCCTCCCAAGCTCTTTCTATGGCTGATCAGGAAAAACAAAGCTACATCCCAAAGCAGGCATCCCAAGAACGGGACCCGATTCTCACTTCTCTTCGTTGGCTCTAACTGGAGCCCAGAGGAACCAGTTAAATCTGCAGTGCAAACATCTCTGCAAGCAAGCTCTTTCCCTCCAGCCTCACTGTCCTCACCCATCCTCGGGAGATGGCTGCCGTGATGCTCGTTTCACCCAGCCAATGGCAAAAAGCACATCAGTTGCCCACCACCCCAAATCCCGCTGGAAGAGAGCTCTTGGAGCAAATATCACTCCCCAGCCCCAGCCTCTGGTCACGCAGCCGCCAGCCAGCCAGGTGGGCATTGCAATGCCTGTCTGCTCAGCAGAGAAACGCACAAGGACAGAAGGCAAAAATCATTTCTTTTCAGCAAAAGCAGATAGTTCTGCATGCTTTGGTGACTTTGCAGCTAATAATTTCCATACGTTTAACTATCCTTTGCAAGCACCACTCCTACCTGACTTCCCAGCTTGCTTCCCCACTGCTGAGGATGGGGGAGAAACCCCACTCCCATCCTCTCCCTCATTTGGGAACCAGCCCGGAGAGCAGCTCGGCACCCAGGACCCACGTTGCTTTATCGGCTCCTCAGTACCATCCAGGCCGTGCCCTGGGCAAAGCTCAGCGCTGGCTGTGGCAGGCTCCTGGTTAATCCAGACAAGCACCTTTTTGACTCTTGTGCTGGACTTTCCTGGCAGGCAGGGAGACGGGGGCAGCCAGGAAAGGAAAGTTTCTAAGTATAAAACCCAAAGCGTCTTCAGCCTCGCAAAAGTGTCAAAATAAGAGACACGCGGTTGACCCGAACTATTTATAAACTGAGACCCGATGGAAACACGATGGAGCTGAACCAAATTCCTGTTTCCAACCCATCCCTCTCCCCACAGCCTGTCACCTGAGCAGTGTGGCACCAGCCAGTGTCCTTGGCTCTGACTTCCCCAGGGTCAGGGTTTAACTTATAGCTGAGTGCACGAAGGCACCCCTCAGATGAAAAGTAGGACCTGGATTCCCCAAGGTACAGGGATGGTGGTCCTCAGAAAGGTGGAGATGTTAGTGTAGGGTGCATATAAGCAGAAAGCCTGGCTGATCCTGTTGGGAAGAGCTCTGCCCTGCAAAGGGCTCCAAGCATTTTGCTGAGGAACATAACAGGGAGGACCCTTACCCTTATTTTTTCGCCCCTATAGCCATAGGGAAGGCAGCCAGTAAGGGCAACGTGCTGGTTATGTGAGAGGGATGCTCCAGCTCCCCAGAACCAAAAACCCTGCAAGGTTGCAGCTAACCTCAACAGCTTGCTTTCCACCTAGGCTGAGAGGTGCAAGACAGGGAGGGACCCAGCACCTGGATCATTGCCACCCTCTGGCACACCAGACCCCCAACTCAACTCACCCCCTCCTCAGAGATGAGCAGCAACTCCTCGGGCAGTGAGCGTCACCCAGGAGGAACCTCCACAGTCCCACCTCGGATGAGGACAGAGGGTCCAGCAAAAGCAATAGCTGCAATAGCAACTGGACACCACACCAAGCTATGGGGACCAGCAGTCTGGTGCTCCTTTCCTGACAGCGGCAGCCTCTTCCCCTCACATGGCTGGGGAAGGACACAAGGGCAGGGAGAAGGAACAATTTGGGAATGTACGAGTCCTAGAAATGTGACATTTTAAGACCTAGATCTATTCTGAGTCATCAGAAATAGTCTGGACCGGGAGGGTCCATGCCTCTAGGTTGAGCAGGTTTCTGTTCCTTCCTTTAGGGCATTTTTAAAGAGCAAACTTTGCAGAACTCTCTCGCCTATGGATTCATCCCTTGCCAAACCCCACAGCAGCCTCTGCTCCCCAAATCCTAGGGGAAGGCTAGATGGGGCCACCAGGAAGAGCTCCATCCCCTTCTAGGTGACCAGGCAGCCCCTGGAAGAACGAGGCTCTCCCCTCAGCTTCTAGACACCTTTGCAACACAAACACAAGCCTGTAGGAAAAGCAATCGTGTGTCATTTGTCATAACAAAAAGCTATCAAGAGAAGCAGACAGCAGACCACAGCGAGGAATTGTTTTCCAGTCCAGTGGTTAATAGCTTGCTTTGCAGAGCTCATGGCTGATCCTCCACGGAAGGTCCCACGCTTCAGAAGGAAACGTTACCATATTTGTTCTTGTGCCATTGCGCTGCTCTTGCAAGTGATAATCCTACTTTTATCACGTGTTCTTCTCACAGGAGCCATATAGGATGCTACGCTTCCAGTGACTAGCAAATTAATTGGGTTTAAGATGTGTAAAATTTAAAAACCACCGGGGGAGGAAAGAATAGCAACCTTTCCCCAAGCTTTTTATTGAATTCTTAGGGAATTACGGATATGTGTGATTTGGATGAACAAAAACACGGAGCTGGAAAGGAGTTCAGGAGCCTGTGTAGACCACCCTCGGTTGCTGAGGCAGGATCGCATTGGTATGGGACAGCTCTCAGGGATGGTGTAGCACAGGCTAGGGTCTGATGGCCTGGAGAACAGCTTTTGGGGAAAGGACCTGGGACAATGAGGACCAACCATGCTGGCAGGATTGGAGCCAGCAGGGCCAGGGAATTGATTCTCCCTCTCCATTTAGCACTTGTCAAAATGTACTGGGACCAGTTTGGGCTCCCCAGTACCAGGCAGATAGTGACAGAACCCAGTGAAGCCACCAAGGTGGTTGGGGCTGGAGCTCAGGGCATGCAAGGAGGGGCTGAGAGCTGGGTGTGCAATGAGAGTAGAAGGCAAAAGGGGATTTTATCACTGCAACTCCCAACTGGGATGGTGCGGAGATGAGAGAGAGACGGCCTCTTCTGGGAGATGCTCAGCGATGGGAAGTCACTCAACAGCCCAAGTTAGAACATAAGAAATTCCCATTAGGAAATACTTTTCCCCATGAAGGTGGTCAAATGCTGGAACAGGGGTCCAGGCTGTGGGACCTCCATCTTCGAAGATATTAAAAACTCTCCTGAGAAAACCCTGGCCAACCTCAAATCAAACTTCAAAGCTGGCCTTTCCAGTCCTGGTTACTCTATATGTCTTTGCCTGTTCTCAAACTATCCAGTAGCGGGGATTACTATGTCCTTGGATTTTCTCCTCTAGTATTTTCTACTTCTACAGGTCTGAAATTTTCCTAAAACATACCATATGCCACGTGCGCATGCATTTCTTCTTGCCAGAAGGCAGTGGATGTGGAGAAATGAGACCTTTCCTGCTCTCTTCTTTGCATCCCATCTTGTTGATGCTTTGCAAGAGATGCATCTTTTTTATTTGTAACATCATCACCTCTGGCTCTTGCTCCGCCTGTGATGGGGGACCTTTCAGCTCTTCTTCCACCACTCAGCGAAGCTACTTCAGATTTCCCCTTTGGGACACAGCAACGTTTTCTCCTCGTCTTATTAGAAAACCAGCTTCAAATTCCACTGGTAGTTTGAAAATCCCAGCTGAGACCCATCGGACGGAGAGAGCCGTATCTGTTTTTATAAGGTATCAGTTTCATCGAGGGGAGGAGGTGGAAACGGAAGAGATGCTGTCCATGTGCCAGATGGGCATGGAAAAGTCCCAGGCCAAGTTCACACCTCATCATAACAGCTTATTAACCGGCAGGTCAAGGGCTTGAGTAGTAACCCCACTGTGTTGCAACCCTCATGTAGACATGGGAAGGTCCCACTCATGGAGGTAATGGGGATATCTAAAGTCTTATCTGCTTGTGGAGTTCATCGTGGCTGATCGCAGGCTGTTTTGGTAAGATGCTGTGCAGATTTTTCTCTTGCTCTTTAGAAAGTGGGATAAGAGGCAATTTTAGGTTCCAAAAACACACTCAAGAAACGTGTTTAGCCACAGGATTGTGGATTCATCCGCTGCTTTTTAATGAGCTCCCCTGGAGAGCAGCACCAAGACCTTGTTTGGGAGCTGTGCAGGGCAGGGGCCTCCGCCTCCGGTCCCAGGCAACAAGGGCGGATAAGGCATCACTGTGCTGGACAGAAAATACAGCTCCGCTTCAGCTCCAAAAACATTTTGGCATAACTTGCTAACTTGAATTTTATCTGCAAACATTTTCAGCCCGATACCACTGGGAATCCTGATTTTTCCGAGACTTACCAACAGGAAATCCCTGAGCCGGAGGGTTTAGCTGTAATGAACTTATTGTATATTCAAGCACTGAATGTCAATTTGGATTACGATGTCAAAAATAAGCACTGAGAACATGCAACCGTACCCTGGGGTCACCTGTCAGGAACTCCAGACTGAAATTGGCCAGATATAGACCAGCGCAGCTTTGATTTATATTTTTCCCTGTGCAAATACAACAGCTAAGACTGAACGAACCTACTGCATCTTGGAGATGAGCCCCCTCCTCCTCTCCCCAGCGCCTTCTTCCATTTTGCACGGGGCTTCCTTGGCTGGGGATGCTTCGTTAGAGGCTGCCCAAAGAGCTCAGGACGAGTCAGATGCGTTGGGAGGCTAAATCCTTCTATTAGTGCACGCCTAAATCACTGCCACTTGTGTCATTCTGGGACCCAAAGTCCCAGGCACAGTCAGGATTCCCATCCTCCCAGAAACTCAGCATGCACAGGTGAAGACAAGCTCTTGCTCCCCGGCTTTGGGCTAAAGACACACAGGAATTCATGCGGAGCATGGGATGCAAGAGGAGAGCTGCGTAGGAGCAGGAGGGATAATTTACACCTTCCTTTTTGGGCACGTGGCCGCAGCCCTGCCCCTGTTCAGGGGCTGCAGGCAACTTGTACCTGTCTTTCCATCCATCCCCTTTTCTCCACAGCCCGGATGCAGGCAGAAGAAGGGAGGCTGGACCAGAAAGCTGGAGATCTCCATTCGTTTTTCATGCTCCATCCCAAGCACTCTGGGGTGAGAGCTGATCCTCTTCTGCTGCCCATTGCTCACTGCAACCACGGAGCAGCACCCATGGGCCGGGCAGAGCCGGCAGCACGAGCTCACCTCTGCAGAAGGGGTAATACCATCACAGGGGGATGAGAAAAGGTACCCTACCAAGGGGATGCAAAGTGGAAGTTTAAATCCCAGGTACAAGTCCTGTTCTGGATTTTAAAGTCATTCCAAAATAGAAGACAAGAATCAGATGCAAATACACACCTTCTCTAAATAAATGCTTTTGCTAAAGCTTCTATGAGCTAGGTGCTAACGTTATTACCTGCAACCTTGGTGTTCTCCCCAATTAATGTCACGTTCCCTGAGATTTCCTCCTAAATCTTTCTCATGAAGACTCTACAGCTTCTTATGGTTAGCTGGATGGGGAAGATACTTGGAGAAAAGGAAGGTGAAATTTAGTTCCTCCAATGGAAAGTCACGAGACTGGAGTCTTTAAATAAATAAATAAATCAATCAATCTTCCTTCAGAAACCCAGATCTCCCCTCTCTCCCCCATAATTCTCTAACCAGTTTGTTGTGAAGCTGGCAATGAGATTAGACCTTTATTTGCTTTGAGGAAACGCTGAGCTTCCTCTCCCTTGTGTGTGCCCACACACTCAACCACCTGGGAGACCGCGGCCACGGGCCCCAGTGCAGCGATCGAGGTCAGAGGTGGGGTTTGCAGGGCACCTGCAGCCTCTTTTCCTCCCAGCCACATGAGGAGCCGGTCACCTCCATCCCTTCATCCATCCATCCGTCCCTCTGGCTTCCAGTCACTGGGAAGCATTTGCCCCAGTCAAGTAATTAAGAATTCCCCTTGGAGACTCCATGCTCTCCCTTTCCTCCTCTGCTTCGGTGATGGAGCCTCTGATTCACTCCTCTCTCACAAACTACACCAGTACCAAAATGAAGGTCAGGGATATTGGGTCAGACTAAAGCCACCACCTGTTTTACATTGGTTTTGTCAGGGAAGAAGGTAGATCATAGAATTTCTTAGGTTGGAAAAGACCCCTAAGATCATCAAGTCCAACCATAAACCTAGCACTGCCAAGTCCACCACTAAACCATGTCCCTAAGCACCACATCTACACGTCTTTTAAATACCTCCAGGGACGGTGACTCAACCACTTCCCCAGGCAGCCTGTTCCAGTGCTTGACAACCCTTTAATGAAAATGATGAAAAGCCTTGGGTCTCCTTTGCTTTGGCAGGTAGGGAAGGGCCGATGGTATCTGGTTTACTTGTTCATCTTATGCTGAAAATCACAGCAGAGGCGGAGGTTCAGAGATGCTCAGCCAAAGAGCATGAAAAATGCTGCTCTGCTGGTCCCCAACTTGACAAATACTCACTCGAGGCAGGAACGCTTTTCATTAACGCTGGAAGTTTTGCTGCACAGAGCAAGCCCACGCTAATCAGCCCACGTACTCCAGTGCCTGATATCTGGCTAATGTCAGGGCAGGGAGGATTACAGCTTCCCTCTTCGGTCGTCTGCAGTTCCCAGCAAAGCTGACAGCATCTTGGACTTCTCACCCAGGACAAATCCTACCCCAATTTAGCAAGTCTCCTCCGTGGACGAAGGGGTAGCCAAACAACCGCTTCGTGTTGTCACACTACGCGCTGTTGACAAAGTTATCGCTGTAAAAACAAGCCGGAGCCAAGCCAACCGGGGCCCTCCGCCTACTCCAGCATGAGAGCATTTCCTGCTAGCGCAGGGGAAAAGGTTATTAAAGATACGCGTGGAGGCAAAGGTAAAGACTGCTGCTGCAGGTTGTGGAGCTGCACTTGCTGTATGTCAGTGCTCAGGCTCTGAGAAAGGCCATCTGTAAAAGGAGGGCTCCATCCGGTAGATGATGAGTATGAAATCCAAAGGCTAGATGTTAAAACTAGACTAGGTAGGTGATAAAAAGGCACAACAGGACCATGGTTGAATGTGCTTAAGCTCAAGTGGGAATTAAAAGAGAAGATGTTGCGGTTGCAAGCACGAGTTTTCAGCTGCCCAATGCTCCGAACAGTCTTTGTCTCTTCCTCACCGTCTGCGACGCTAGGAAGGATTTCCACGCTTTCCTGAAATACTGTGGCTTATATTGCAAATAATACACTGAAAAATCTAGGCGGCCCATCCAGTATATCTGGTTAGGCAAGACCAGCCTAAAAACTCAGCCTAGCCCGTTGGCACACGCTCTTCTAGCAAATGCAGCTGGGAAGTGGAAACGCGTGTGATGTTACATGACCATTAAGAACCCCTTCCACAGAAGATCTATGAAGCAGAACATCTCGGTGCCTCTTGCCCTTTATCCACATGCAGCTGGATCTCCTCGTTTAGCGGTCGCTCCACACGCGCATGACCAGCTCTTCGCAACCGCGATACTCATTTTTCACTCCAGCATCAAGCCTATGGTTTCAGCTGATGGGAACGCGCTTAAACCTTGCTGATGGTTCGTGGTTTGGCAAGCATCCGAGGAGAGAAATATCCAGCTAGATTTTTTTTATTAAGAGTTGCTGGTAGAGCCCAGCAACTGCAGAGCTTGTAATTAATTGGGTTGCAAAGACCTGTTACAAAACAGTGCTAATGACAGGAAAAAAGGCAGAGGTGACAGACATCAACGGCTGGAGAAGCCCTACAGAATCTATAGGTCACTCTTTCCTTTGAAGGCCATCTCAAGATACATGAAATAAATTAACCTTTTTTTGAAACAAATGAATTCAATTCTTTTTTTTGTTACAAATGTGACTAAGAAACAGAAAATAAGGAATGTTTTCAGAGATCCCCAGCTATCCTTCAACCTGCCAATGCTGTTTTAAACAAAGGGTTCCCGGACCGCAGGAAACCACCATCCTGTTGCTTTTGTCCTTCTCTCGCACGGGAACTGAAGGTGTCCTGCCTGAACAGCCAACACAACCCGCGAGAGGGGAGGAACCGCCCGTCACCAAGGGAGAGTCGTGATCCTGCTCTTCAAACCAAACATCTTGTAGCCAGAAGCACAGTCCTGCATTTCTGATCGCCAGGAGAGGGGCTGCGCTTGCGCGCTGCCCCGATTGCCCTTACAACCAGTGTGGCGTTACCTTTATCTGCTTCCAGAAAGGTGCTTTTTAATTCCAGCCTGGCAGCTGAAACTCCTCCTGTTAACCCATCTCGCCACACAAGGTCCACCAACGCGATGCCCACCCCAAGGCAATCGCAGCCAGGTCGTAAGGAGGGACCTGTAGCTCAGCTCTGCATTCGCTGCTGGAGCGTTATCTGTAGTGAACATGTGAAAATAAAATAAAAAAAAAAAATCAAACCAGCGTTGTAACCAGTGTTTTGTTTTTGAGGTGAAGGAACAGGACACTGATGCTGTGCAGATCATAGAATCATAGAAAGGTTTGGGTTGGAAGGGACCTTTTAAAGGCCATCTAGTCCAGCCCCCCTGCCGTGGGCAGGGACATCTTCAACCAAATGAGGTTGCTCAGAGCCCTGTCCAACCTGACCTGGAATCTGTCCAGGGATGGGGCATCTACCACCTCTCTGGGCAACCTCTGCCAGTGTTTCACCACCCTCATCGTAAACAATTTCTTCCTTAAATCTAGTCTCATGCTGGATGTTGCAATACAGCAGAGAGCATCTCTGCTGCTGCAAAGGACTGGCGTCCGGCATTTCAGAGGAACCCCAACGCACTTCTGCAGCTGCATAAAACCAGCAATTGCAGTGCTAAAAGCTCAAACTCCTCCACACCCAGAGCTGTAGCTGCCCAGAGATCTTTTAAAACCAGGCATATTTGATTTCTGGTCTCTAAGGGAGAGGCGTTAAGCTGTGGCCAGGAGAACAGTGGTCCATTAACAGGAATCCTCATCGTCTTTCAGATCAGACATCAAGACATGGGGGATCTTTGTAGTTAGACAGAGGTGAACTTGGTTTATTGCCACTCCTTCCAGCATCGGTTTAAACAGCTGTGAAAGAAAGGAGGAACTCTATGAGATTACTATGAAGCTGAGATGTTATCAAAACATCTGCGTTGTGTCTATCAGATGCCCAATCTCCCCTCGAGGAATCGTTCCCTCTCGGTCCCGCATAGGGCACATACAACCGAAGCCACAGAAAACAGATACACATAAGGGTCCTCTGTCTTTCTGCCAGCACGCTCATGTCTCCAATTAAACCATCGAGGATGTTATCGGGTTGCAGTGAAATTTCACCATCAGTGCAAATTTGCAGGGAGAAGAAGATTAGTATGAGAAAATGATTTCCAAACCCAGGAGCCATGTTCTGAGCAGTGCTAGCCAGGTCAGATGAAACCGCAGAAGACAAGCCCAAACTCTGCCAAGACTCTTTCTAATTTCAGACCAACGACCGAAACCAGTCTCTTGAAAGCAAAACCAGAAAAGCAAGGGCTGAAAAGAAGAGACAGACAGATTTCTGCTGCAGAGCTTCACCGAGGAAGGGCAAAGACGTCCATGCACGTCCTCCATCAGGAGATACCCTGCAAGGAAAAGGAGATTTTCTTCCCAAAAAGTGCCTCACTTGCTTGTAGCATGTGCAATTCTCAGCTGAAAACAGAAGCACTCAGCACCGGCAGCATTGGCAGCAACGAGCCGGCCAGCTGGAGGGACATTGCCTTCCCAAGCGGAGAAGCCCAAGGAGACTCACAAGCAGAACAGTTGCTGAGAGAGAGAGCTGGGATTAAAATCTGGGTAGGCATGGGTAACCCAACCATCGCACCACGCTGCCCTGGTCTGCCACCTTCTGTAGGAAGGAAGATGAAGAGAGAAACTTCTCAACGGCTGGATTTCTTCTGCCCGTCCTGCCCACGGCTGCAGTCCCCAGACCCAGGCCAAGGTGCCTGGCAGAAGCGTGACGGCTGGGCTGGCAGGTTTTCCACCTGTACCAACTGCACGTTCAAGCTTAAGAGCTTTTCGTGCATATGCAGCTTAATCGACTGAACTACCTTATTACGCTATTTAAAAAATACAGGCATTTTATATGAAATTTTTTGGCAGCTGGGACTGTTTTATGTTTATAGATCTATTTATACCAGCATTAACATACAGCACTTCAGGAGTTGTCCATTAGGAGTTGTCCATGATTTCAGTTTAACGCTTGAGATGTGACCATGCAACCTGATCCGCAAACACTTTTTTAAACAGAGCCACGGAAAACACCCCGCGTAAGACAGCCGACGAGATTGACTCGAGCAGTTCGGGCTCAGCTCACATTTCAAGCACCATCACCAAAAGGCATCCGCTGCTTTCCGTGATATTCGTTGAAGAGCGCTATCCCTCTCACAAAACGGGGATGAAGGTTTTGCTGGCACTGCCTGCAACTGAGCCATCAGCACAAGCCCCTTCCGACAGGTACCTTGCAGGAGCCGAGGGCCGGTTGCTGCAACGACACGATGCCTCCGGCGCTGGCGCGCAGACCCTGTGCCGCTGCTGGCAGGCGGACGCGTGACGGAAAGCCAGAGCGTCGTTGCCAAAAGGCCCCAAATCAATAATTAGAGCAAGTGTTAGATTTATTCCCCATCTCGCCTCTGCCCGGCCAAGGAAACTACATTTAGTTTTGCCTAAAAAAACAGCCTGAGCTTGTTTCAGTTACCGTGGGTGATCAATATAGGCGCTCAGCATCAGGCTGGGGGCTGCTGCCCCGCTCTCCTGCAAGAGCTGGCTGGCCGTCCGGGCTGGCAGGCACAGCCGAAAACACGGGTTACCTTCTCCTCCGCTAACGTTCTTGGGAGGGAGAACGCTTCCCCTGTGCAAGAGCAGAAAGCGTCCGCTTGCTGTAGCTGGGGAAAGTTCACCGGGGTTACTCGAGCCAATTCAAGGCTTAATGGAGCTGTGTCAGTGAAACCTTTGTAATACCCGACTACCAGAAAGCATTTTTCCTTTTTAAAATTTTAAATTTTTTTTTTTATTGTTATTTTTTGATGGCCAGTGCTTTAGTTTCTTTTAACAAGTCAGTGCCACACAGAAAGGGACTTCTGTCCCTGCTAAAACCAAGACAATCCAGACCAGCATGGATACGGCTGTTCTAGAAGTCAGAAATTCAGCAATTCAAGTATGGTTTTATCAAAACAACCTATTGAAGGTAACCTAATAAAGCTGGATTGAAGAGTTCATCAGATTAAATGACAAGCTAGTCAACGCAATACATACAGGACAAATTTCAGCAGCAGCAGAGCTGACGTCCGACAATCAATTCCTTACCGGGAAAAAAGTTTTCATACTATTTAATGAAAAATTGTAAAACAATGTTGCATTCTGCCATACACAAAATAAGCCGATATCAAAATAATCAGCAATTAAAAGAAGTCTTAGCTAGTTTTTTTTTTTCCCCGCTGGAAAATTAGAGTCCTTTTTTCAGCTGGGGTGAAGACCCCCTGCCTGCAGACAGGAGGGGCTCGCGGCTGCCCAAAGACACCAGCTAACCCAGATCCACGCAGAGGACACAGAGCACATGCAAACACTTCCACCTGAAAAAGGTCAAAACCCAGAAACCGAGGAGAAATACCCTCTTCAGCCGTTTGAAAGGTGACAAAATGAGGTGGAGAAGAGCCCAAGGTTTATCTAGAACAAGACCACTCTCAAGCAGCACCTCCAGCTATATTCCAGTAAAAACCTTTACCATTCCTAGTTTATTATTCACTTTAACGCAGCTACATTTCGATAAAGCTGTTCAATATTGCAAAACAGCTTAAAGTACAATTTCTCTCCTGCATCTTCCCACTTCGGCTCCAGGACTATCCAGTTGGCGTCTTGGCGTTTTACTCTCTGCTGACAGACAGATTGGGTGGGAGAAAATAAAAAAAAAAAAAACAAAACCACCCACACCACTAAAAAACCTGTTGCTCTGATGATGCCTGGGGAGTCCCTGTAGCTCTTCACATTACGCTGCTTCCCACCAGCGACTCGGTGTCGAGGACAGTCTCCTCCCAAGACTTGTGCAGCAGACTCCTGTTCAAGGGGAACGTAAGTTTTTTAGGCAGACATATGTTGCTTATTAGCTCGGCTCACAGAAGGTGCTGGATGAGTAGCAGTGCCTCCCTGATGAGGGAACACGGCCTTTCCACTATCCATAAAAGTTTTGCAAATCCAGCTGTCTCCCAGCCCCACCGTAGGGTGTTTTTCCAGCTGCGTGCCATCTTTTTGGAAGGAGAGTGAAAAACAACTGCAGTACCATCTCGTGTGAAATAGGATTTGGAGCCAAGAAGGCAGTCAGGTCTTCTAGCAAACCCTCTTGCCCAAATATTGCCACTTTGATCAATATGGGCTTGATGGACCATAAGCCAAAGATTTTGGGGGGGGAGCTGAGGAGGACACCGTGGTTCAAATCAGGCTTGTAAAGAAAACAAACACAAAGGAGCCATTAAGAGAAGACACACAAGTTGAGAGATACTAATCAGTTTTATTTTATAAATACAGATGAGCTTTCCCGCAATTACCAACATAGTTTTAATGTGTCATTTACTATGGGATATTCTGCTGTTGCTTATTTTAAATACCTGGTCAAGCAAGGATAAGCCAATGCTGTTGTGCTTGCTATAAAAATATAGTGGGATATGATCTTCCAAAACTAATATTCTCAAAAATCTTCGGAATTCCTAGTGAGGGGAAAAGATTGCAATGAAATGTTTTCTCCACTTGAAGACATTTGCAGACATTTAACAGTGTCACAGCTGTGCAGGAACTGAAAGGCTCTTGACAGTTTAAAGCACACTGTGATATATCATCTCACCTTCAAACCTACTATTTGTTTCTCTCCCACTACGCTATTTTCAAAGTAATTTACGGGGGCGGGGGGGGAAATAATCACAAAAAAGAAAGCCACGAGGTGGCTGCAGTCCATACAATCCCCCATCCTCAGAGCAACGAGAAGTTTGCCAAGGCTTTAATCAGCCCTACGATGCTGTCCCCCTTCACACCACCTTCTATATAGAAAGCGATGAAAGTGGAAGAGAAACATGGGGACAATTTAAGGCCTACTAAAGATACATCCACAGAAAGCCCGTCAAAGAAGCTTTGTGCGACAGATGCGGAAATCAACCATCGCGTTTGACACGTTAACAATTACAAGGCTCAAACAGGAACAGCAACACAACATCAGGGAGGAAAACTAGACTTCATTTGGTCGGGTGCAACCTGAGAAAATGCGCAACTAATGAAAAAAAAAATCCAAAGCCCCGCTGATGCTCTACGAACCTAATTTCACGCGTCGCTTAATTGCATTGAGACGCTCCGTGTTTGCCTACGAAACATAGCGACTTCACGACGACTCTTTGGGTTGCTTTGAAAAAAGTCACCACCACAGACAAGCTAATGCCTTTCCGTTAGAGAGGAAACCCAGCGTGCCTACGAAGAGGTCTGGGCTGCTTTGAGCGCGCCAGACCCCACCCCGCAGGGTGCGCGACTGACTCAGCGTTACCCCATTTCACCTGAAGTTATACTGCTACCAGAAGATGGTAAGATATAGTCACAGGACAGAGCATCTTATGCCCACTTCATGAATAAGTGCTATGCTTTCAGGTGTTCATTTCTGGCTCTCAGGATGCCAAAGCACAGTGAGAACTTCCTACCTATCTCTTCTCAAAGATGACGGCAGTACTTTAAGATGCTGCAGCGTTTCCTTTAGGGAAGCTTTTCATGAGGTTGGAACAGAGGAGCCTATTCAGGGGTGAAGATACTCATGAACGTGTCCAACTTCATGCCCAAGTTTGCACCTGGAACCACGTTCAATGCCTTATGGAATCGAGGTCTCTGCTTCTGAGCGCTTCCATCTAGCACATCGTACTGGGCCAGACCAAAGAGAATGAATCGCTGTAGAAAGGCTTGATCCAACAACTCAATTGCAGACATAACCGTTAAAAGCTAACAGAAGAAATGTGAATATTAATTTTAATACAATCATTAAGGTGTTACCTGGAAAAATGCATATTCTAGAACAGTGCTATTATGTATATTGGTTCTCACATACACATCTTGTTTTGACAACAGATAGTTGAGATTATACATATCCACATTTTAAAAAGTTAATTTAGGCTAGCCTTACGGTGAAGTTAGGAAAAAGACTAGGTCATTGGTTCAAAAGAAAGCATAGACCAGAGAGGAAAAAAAAAAACCAGGCATGATGAAGTGTTTTTTATTCTGCTATATATTTTTATATTTAAGAGCTCACAACTGAGCCCAAATTCTTGGGTATACAATATAGAAAGCAAGAGCAATGAAATCCGAACTGAAACAAATACCAGGAATCACAAAGCAGGCTGCAAATTGCTTTCCCATTAGTGCAGCTGAACACATGTGCCAGTGGGAACCTACCTAACAGCAAACCGCACCTCCAGCGAACCGCTGAAGTTTCTTCCTTTAAAGTACAGATGGTTAAAAGGATATTAATTTAGAGGAATAACGTTAGGTGCCTCCTTTCTACAGAGCACGGAGCGATTCCACCAATTCGCCTAATTCCGAAGTGCTGACTGCATTTTCAGTCTGGGTTTTTACGAAGATGTCTGTGAAGTGCCTCACAGCAACGCTGTCCCCGTTAGACACCTCGGAGGGTGGCAGCTGAACCCCACTTAGGTCGTGCATTTGTTACGAGGTCTGTGCCCAGCTGAAGTGGGGAATGGTCAGGCTGAGATTTTTATAAGAAACCTTGGAGGTGATTTAGTCCTCAAGGCTTCTACTGGTAGGAACAGTGAGTATGGAGGAAAAGGTGGGAAAAAAATGTCATTTCTGATTAATGTGGTGCAAGGAAACTGCAGATACCACACAGGGTGCTCACTCTCTGGCAAGTTTACACCACCAACTGAAGACCCATCAGTGCAAACTAGAACTGCAAAGGCTACAGAGCACAGCCAAGAGAAAGCTGTCCAATTGTAACAAATTCATGGTATTTCTATAACACTGACTACATTGCTCAAGAAAACACAGGAGTACATGGGAGAAGGTAAAGAGGTCTTACCATAAATGTATTTTTAAATTAACTTTTTTTTCTTCTGAGAAGATTAAAATAAATTTCACTCTAAATAATAATTAAGAAATTAACAAATATTCATAGAAGGGCCTGATCAGCACTAGAAGTTGTTTCCAGGAAACCCTTTTATAAATGGATTCCAATGGCTAAAAAAAAAAAAAAATTCCAACCGATTATAAATACCAGACATAAGAGGACTGGAAGCAGAATCAAAATTTACCTGGCCTGTGAATATACCATGATCCTGTGTTATCGTGCTTAAGTCCGTTTGTCTAACACCATAGGAATAGCTTTAGCTTTTTATTTTTTTTATAATTAATATAAAGAATAAGTGCAATTTTATCTCTATTCCAGATCACTGATTTCACCTCAATGTCTGCTACCAAATCCCTGTCCAAGCTCACTTGTCCGAACTTTTACGCGGTCTGCGGAAGCTGGACATGTTTTCATTCAGTGCATAGATCCTTCGAGAGAACTCCTCAAACTCCCCTAGGACTTGTTCATCACACTCCACTGCCACGGCGTGCTCCACCGGGATGGAGTTAAAGTCTTCTAGCTGATCTCCCGTGCTGAACCCCGTTGCTTCCATCCCCATGATCTCCTCTGCTTGCTCCACGGTGCAGCAAAGGACAGGGCCGAGCGAGGGACGAAACTCACAGGGCTGCTCGTTGCTTGCAGTGCCAGAGCACTCACCCGGCAGAAACGCCCCATTTATTGCACTAGTATGTCCTAGGAAAGACTCCTGCCGGTCTTGGGTATTGTTTAGGCTCCCGTTTTCTCCATTTAAACTGCTGCACAAGTCCTCGCCTTTCTTGGTATTTCCTTTTGAGGAGTCCATAGAGGTATCCAAGGAGGAAGATATCGATCCAGGTTTTTTATCTAACTCTCCTACACGGGCTGTGATGGCAACAGGCTGTGTTAAAGCAGAGTTGTAACTAGGAGGAGGAGTTTTGTACTGTAGTCTTTCATTTCCCGTGCTGGCTCGTTTTCGGAGTCCTTTATCTGGAGAAGGAAGCCCACTGGAAAAGCCAATATCCAATCTGCCAAAGCTAGAGCTCTGTCTCTTTGGAACGGGAATTGCACTGGATGTATGGTGCCGATCACTATAAAAGAAGGAAAGGATAAATCACAGCTGTCAGGCATGCTCACGAGCAATACAGATGTTTAACCAAAGGCTGAAGCAATTATTTTATCACAACTCCGGGCTCTGTTTGGCCAATTACTTGTATCCTAAAGTGCTAAAACCCCAAATGTGTTTAGTGCTATATGAACTACAGAAGACACCCCAGAGGACAACTTTACTGAAAACCGGTAAGATCGTGTAGGAACATTTACAAAGCTCCATGGTTTGAAGAGTCAATCACCCAAGAAACCACCACGTTATGTTAATTCATACTGTTAACACCATTTTATAGGACCAAGCTGTACTTTATGAATTATTACTGTTGACCATATATTTATGTATTTATGGCCTGTACTAGGCCATCATAAACTCTTCAAAAGTGAGTAATAATGGCCGAATCCTCCAAGAGCAACTTCTTCCAACAGTGGACTTCCCTGACAGCTGCACAAAGGAGAAAAAACACACTAACTTTGCTATTTGCAGAGGACTATTTTTTCCAGATCTTCTGCTTTTCTGTGCCAATCGTTCCAAAACTTTTTGGACAAACGTCAACCTCGGTTTCTTGAGGAACATGAACTAATCAAGCTTAATTTACAAGTTTGATTTTATTATTTAATACCCTTCCACAGACCACTTACACTGTCTCAGGGTCTATAATTTGGAACATCCGGTTTATGTCATCTGGGGTGTGTTATATGAATTTTCCTTCATCGGCTTAATCCTTATCCAAATATAATCACCATTCTATATGCAAATAGTATATTGTACATTAACATATGCAACTGGTTCATTTTCCTTCCAAATTAAAAAAAAAAAAATTACAGCTATTACTGATCTGCTGAATATATAACTCCAAGATTCAACTGCTGTCAGTATGAGTCTCCTTCATTAACTCAGTTTTAAAGAAACTCCTTCTACTCAAGGCCTGATACGTTTTGGGATGTGTCTTGCAGGCAAAAATCTTGGAATAGCAGTTATGAGTAGTCCCTAGCGTGGATCCTTTTCCACATTATTTTTCTTTTTTAGCTCCCCTTTGTAAATAGAATAAGCTACATTGCAAAAAGTCCCTCTGTGAAAAATAAGCATCCCCACGGGAGGGCAGTGTGGAGGACTACTGCTCTTTAATTTCCTCTCCCATCTTACTTACCTCCTCCCAGGCTGCCCCTTAATACATGTGTAGGGCTTCCTTCTCTTCCATAAAAACCTCAAATTACCTTAAGGAAAAAACTGCTTTTCAGAATTTCCAGTTGCGGACAGTGAAGTGGAGATAAGCGCCACACATGCAGCCAGCAGCAAAAACATCAACTTTCTTTTTAGATTTCAACTGCTGTTTCAGACCTTTTTAATGCAAATTCTGCATAGCATTTGCAGCATTGTTGGCAAAGGTTTGGAGCATTCCCAGCAGAGGTGACAAAACAGAAATCAGTATGTGCCACAGATGCTGTTTACGTGGTCTTGGAGATTAGCCCTCAAGTCTCTTACTGACCAGAGACTTTAAAATACTTTAACCAACCCCTAACACAATCAACCATTTATTTTTAAAATGATGTAATACGACAAACACAAGAATCTGAGGCAGGACACTTGTGAACTTTACTCAGGCAATGTGCACTGCAGACATACTGGTGATGGTCTGTTTTCCCCTCGCCTTCCCCCAGCTTAGTGCTTTCAGCCTCGATTCAGAAAATACATGAATACTCGGTATTATTTATTTGATTAGATTCTGTTTATCTTAAATCTTAGATAAGAAACTTTTTGATATTACCTCTAGGTTTGCTGAATCTTCCTTAAGAAAAAGCACAGGAAATAAAATAGAGTGCTATGTTTTCAGCTTTAACAGCAAAATGCAGCAAAACAATGTATTTTGCTCTGTATCGAGTTATTAGAAACTTTACAATTAAATGGTAAGTTTCAGGAATTTACCCAAATTCCAAAATGTGCATGTATTCACAAAGCCGGATAACATTCAAGACACTTCTCTGGGTCCAAGGGCGCATCATCCTATGTTTATGTGAACTAATTCCTCACGGACAAGTGATAACTGACTACTGCAGATCACTGATCAAATTATAAGACACGATGCAATCAAGTAGATGGTGCTTTTCAGTGCAAGATATCTAAGGTTTTGCTGCTTTTCCCATTCCAGATATAGAGATGTTGCGGAGCTGAATTATCTCCCTTCTACTTGGATGAGATAACATGTAACATGGTGATCTGCATGTCTTACCAAAGAGATGTGGCAAGACGCATGTCTCAAGGCCAAGCACTGGCTGTGTGTTGAGGAACTCGGCAGGAAAGGCCTCCCTCCTCCCCTCTTCCTTACAAAACGGAGTCCAAAGCACAGGCTAGGACCCGTCTTGCAGCTAAGAGGAGCCTAAGCCTGCCACGAGTCTTGAGGAGTACAAGGGGGAGCCTCAAGGCAGGAGAGCTATGAGCTTTGTGCTACAAGAGTTTGGCCATGTGCACTGTGCTGATCCATCACCTTTTGGCTCTAAATGCTCAGAAAAAAGAGATAGGCAAAAAGGAGAGATGGGTTCTGCGCTCAGTCTAGTATTTTAGGTGGTAGTGGGGGGGGGAAAGCCCTGTTGCTAAAGTTTGCTTTGTTTTATTTGTACTGTATTGACAATTTAAGATCCAAAGGGCAACACACTTGCTTTTTGCAGCTCTAGAATGAGCTGTACGTTCCTAAGTCTGGACCTATTTGATAAATCAGTTGTCTTATATCATGTAAAATAGTGAGCACGTATGCAATTCAGAAAGAAGATGGGCTGTATGAGAACACCATTCTCATACAAGCTCCTTTTCAAACTCGAAGACCACTTATTGCCATCCCTTTCTAAAAGAAATGGGCTATTCCCAGAACTGATTCCAGTATTACATCCCCTGCAACAATAAAGATAAAGATCATTCTTCTTGGTTTCTATCAAGATGTCAGGGATGAGTCAAACAGGAATGTATTCCAGCTGAACTGGAACCTAGAAGGGCTGCAGATTCCAGGGAAACAGACCCCACGCATTTGAAATAGAAAGCAAGACTAGGAACAGATAAAATAACACAAGATACACAGGCAAAAAAGGATAACTTTTTTCCCCATGTACAACAGATGGCAGATGCATCATGTTAGTTGTTCTGTAGAGTATCCTTTGCAAAGCACCAGATCTGCAACACCCACTATCGCAGTGAGGGCTTCCTATCTCCTGATCTAGGCACAATGACAAGAAGGGTTTATAGGAAATTCTGCCATTTGTCTGGATTTTATTCAATCATCCACAGCCTTGGGACAGGCATTTAAGAGATTAAAATCTAATCCAGGAAGAATTTCAAGCTGTACCTTGTGGATTTAAGTACAGATGAGTGTTTCTCAAAACAATCACAAGGATATCTACTCTTTACACATTATTTTAGTGATAAAAGCTTTTGCCTGAAATGTAAGCAGTCAGAAGAGGGTCCAGACAAGTTACAAACACAGTGGCCTGAACACCAGCCTATACACGCTTGGAGTGGCTCCTCCTGTTGAATATATCACCTTACAGCACAAGATGCAAGATCTCACAAGAGTAGGATCCATCTCTGATGAGGATGACGTGTCAGGAAAGAAGTAAGCAATCCTAGGTTTAATCCTAGCTCCTGCAGCTGCAGGGGCACACCATTGTGCAAAACGCAAGTAATTCTTGGAGAGATCAAACCCAAGGCAAAGCCTCTTCACCATCTGAAAGAGTTAATACCTGCTACTCTTGTTTGTTGCGCTGGACTGTGCTTTAAACTTGCTCAAATTCATTTTTCTTAGATGCTTTAAAGGGCAAAGACAAGTACGGCATGAGACTGTCTAACTGGTAAACCCCAAATTACCTTCAGCAAGTGCTGTTCAGTCCAATTTAGGCACAAGAGCAACTTTTCTATGAAGCAGAAGAAAGAAGCAACAGCTGAAGAAATTTAAGTGTCTGAGTAACCAACATGAAAACTGTGGTGCCTAATTAGTTTGAGAGAAGCAGCTTTACAAACTGTTCCGGTGGGCACGTAAATTTAACTTCCTCCTAAAAAGAAACATGCCTAAATTCCTTTGTAAATCTAGGCCTTACAGGCAAATGGGTGAGAAATTAATTAGTTTGTAGGACCAGGAGAGTTTTTAAAGAGCTTGTTATGACAAGGCTATTCAAGCTAACACCTTACGTATGCCTGAACAATACCTCTTTAGTCCAGCAGCCAAAAAAAATCTTCCCTTCCTTAGTAAGTTGAACTGGCAGAATGATCTATACTAAGTGATCTAACAGCCTAAATGTAGCAGCAATACAAAGCTAATCTCCCTCATCTACAAAATAACTTCCCAGTTAATAGAGTACATAAGGGCTGCCCCATAGGGCAGTAAAGCAGGAATGATCTTCATTTATCATGCAAGCGTTCAAACTAATGAATTAGAACAAAAAGCACTTGCAGCCAGGTTCCTTAAACTACATGCAATGAAATGGACCTTACGTAAGACAGCAAAACCAGGTTTTAAGCTGCTGGAGACATACGCAGGCAGATTTCTGAAACCGTCCATTGCTGCCAAGAAATATGAATAGGATGGGTTTAGCTTCAGTCAGGAATAAATACGGGGATAACAGCCCAAATGTGAGAAAGCCGGAATGGAGTCAATAGAATGGCTAAACTGCTCATCAAATATTATCTAAGGAATTTAGATAAAAGTAAAAATGCACGAAGGACTTTGGAGATCAGCCATCTGAGAGTTCATTGCCTAGGCTCCTTCCACAGTCACTGGAGAAAGAACACAAGCACTGGCAAGAAGGGTGGGTAAAACCCTATTGAGAGCCATTTATGACCAGCGGGACGGTCACCCTCTCCGGATGCCTCCTCTTGACCACAGGGGCAACCTAGGCAACTAGTTTAGGCTGAGTGACGAGTGTCTAGAAGGCAAACATGAGAAGATGAATAGCTCTCTGTATACTTTTAAGCAGAACAATGGTCATAGTCTTACAGGCAAGTAAAATAAAAACAAAATGGGTCTAGGTACAGTGGGTTAATCAGTTAAGTCAAGGGGTCTTTTCCAGTTCCATCACCTCCCTTCCAGGTGAGAATGAGAAGTCAAACTGAGGTTTTGGTTCAAAAGTAATGTTTACCGAGAGGCACAGAGCTCAGAAATACTAGATTGCTATTAATCTTCATGAAAACAAGCTGCTGACGGAGGGTCTCCATTCCATTTGCATTTTCCTTGAGGAAAAGGCTGTACTGTTATCAGAATTCATAGCACTGCATCGAGGCAAAGTCCAGAGAAAGAGATGTTTTATCAGCTTCACAGCTCATGGAATTAATAAAATATATTAAAAAAGCAAGTCATGTTAGAAAACTACCATCCAATTGCCCAGAAACTTTAGAGACTGTAAGGTGTCGTCACCAGTGAAAAGAGTTTGGCTTGCAGGAGCATAACCCTTTACTCTACGGTACAACCTTGACCTGAATTACTAGGGTTGAGCTGATTCAGCTTCCAGCCGCAATTACTTGGTCAATCTTCTGAGACAGCAAACAGATGTGGACACCTGTCCAAAAAGAATGGCCTGCGACTAGTGGAGGATAAAAACTGATTTGATGAACTGTCATCAGGCCTTAATGACTTTTAGTCATCAAGTTGGATCAGACTAGAACTGGTTACGTATAGGCGTATGCTGAATTGCTATCAGGAAGCAGGGTTTCTAAATTTAAAAAAAAAAAAGAAGAGAAACCTCAGATTTATTGGACATTATAGATAAGAGAATTACATCATCACCAATTTCAATGTTTCAATTGCATCCAAATCTCAAAAGCCAATTCATAATAGTCTAACTTCAGCTCTAAGTTTTACTGCCAGCAAAACTATAAAGTAGCTGTGTTCTCCCCAAAATACTAGTTTTCACTAGTCAGTAATTAGACCATTTGGGCATTCTTACAGACCTAAGGCTCAAGACACAGACTCCGTGCTGTAAACAGACGAGATAAAGTGATTAAAGTAGGACACAAACATTTCTAAAGTTATTTTCTTAGTGAACAGATTCTGGTTGTAATCCGTTTGCAGTTCTGATAAAATGAAAAAAGTTTCTTCAGTCAGATTCACTTGCGATTATTTAATCTGTCTACAAGGGGCTCAGAGAAACTGTAAAGCAGTATGAGAGACAGAATACAATTCACAGGCTCAAATATGTATCTTTTCCTCCCCACAAAATGTTTCCTCTGAGGAACATTACTGGATCACAGCTGGTCAAAATACTAAATCTTGATTGTCTGGCCAAAAGCCAAAATCCACAGCTACAGCTCTTTGGTATGAGAATACTTTAAAAAAAATAACTTAAACACCATTTGATCTTTTTTGTTGCAAACTATGACCTCATGGCAGTAAGAACGCTAAATGAAGGTGTTTAAGTTGGTTTATAGCCATCTGAAATGTTTGAAGCTCCAAGAGCAGCTCCGAGCCAATATCATGTCAACTGTGCTAAAAAGCAATAATAGTTTCTCACCTTCTTCGAGATTACTGGTTAAATAACACACAATAGTGACAGGGCTGCAAAGGGAGGTTGCCAATATGAAGTTAAGGTGAAATTGCGTCTTTTGGCAGCTAAGAAATTCTGACACACGCTTTAAAAAAAAAAAAAAAAATCTTCATAAAGTAAGCTACCAGAGTTTTCTTAACTCAAACATTAAGTTTTAGTCTCCTCTTGAATCTAGCAGTGTATTAATCAAGACATACCTTTGAAACACAAATTTAAGCCTTGGCATGCAAGTATTTTCGGGTAAAGCTTTTAAATGCAGGCTCAAAAGGACATCTCCCTGACTACAGGCAAGACTTTCTAAAGGAATATCTTGTATTTGCCAGCATTAGATAAGCCTATTGTCTAATTTTTTCACTAGGAAAAAAACTTCTCACTGGACTGCTCAAGTTTGCAGCGTGCTCTTTACTTGCCATTAATAATCACAAATGCTATCCCTCAAAAGTTACACAGAGGAAATTAAGCTGAAGAATAGGAGAGAAAATGAAAGAGTCTCTTGATTTAATGCAACCATGATCTAAAGAGCCTGACTTGTGAAAGATAAATCTGAACATGCAAAAAGGAATAAAACAATGTTCAAAAGGTACAGACTACGTGTAAGTAAAGATTTGGTGTGTCTCAAAAGCTGGAATAAACTGCATACTCAAAAGAATTTAACAGAAAAACTGCATAGGGCCTTTTGCATGAGGAAAAGCTAATCTTAAAAATGAGCTGCTTTTCTGGAAGCCAGTGAGACTCCAGGACTAAAGAGCTGGAAACAGAGAGAATTATTCCCAAAAGGAAACAGAAAAGATTTGGGGGACCACAACTGGGATAGTCTAAATCAACAACAACGTTGGCTCATCATCTTTCACCTTAAGAGTCAACATCCAGATTTTATATCAGAAAAATAAGTTTTTGCAGTTCTGTAGCCTCCATAACAGTGTGTGCAGGAACCAACAGATCTGTCTTGATTTCGTCTACGTACCGTACAAATAATATTTTGCAGCAGGGGTAAGGGGGAAGAAAAGTAAACACAGCAGAATATAGGTGCCAGGAGAGATATGAAGAGGGAAGCAGAGCTTGTAGACCTGCAAGCTTGCTGCAATAACTCACGCGTGTTGGGATGTGAAAACACGTATTAATCATTTAAGTGTCATACCTGAGAAACCAAAACAACACAAATCTCAGCAGGCAGAGGGACCCAGCAGCAACGCAATTAAACCTCGATGCAAAGGCACCGGACTCCGCAGACCTTCAACAGGGCCAAGGGCTGCCCCAGAGCTCCAGGCAGAACAACGGAGTTCATGAAAGCCCAAAGCCGAGACTTTAAAGACAACTGCCAAAATTGTTCTGAAAGAAGTATGAAATAGGTGGGCTCTTCTACAAAAGCTGTGGGGTTTTTTTGTTTGGTTGGTTTTTAATCTGAAGGGGTAAAGAAGCTATTTAGTACTCAAATCTAAACTGATGCTTACCAGAGAAAGAGGTTAAGCCTGAAATAACTATGTATTTCAGTTACGCTGAATAACTAGGGGATTCAATTCCATTCCAGACTGCAGAGGAATATAGATGTCTCTAAATAAAAGCAAAAATGAGGACGATGCATGGGCTAGGAGTTAAAACCAGTCCTGGTCAACAAGAAACTAAGTACAATGTAAGTATTGTTTTTTTACCAGCGTGACTATGATTTGACAGAACTTAAATTCAGCAAAACCCAGCTACAGCACTAAGAAAGGAAACTGAAGACCAGCAACAAGAAAACAAAACAAACCAGGCAGTGCAAGTGAACCTGTAGATAAGAAAAACCCATCACTGCCTCGTATGTTCCTGCTCTCATCCTGCAAATGAAGGATAAACTGGAAATACTTTACTGACTACGGTTTGCGGCAGAGGGTATCACATGACTCACCTACAGCACCCTGAAAACAAAAAATTCCTTCAACTCTCCATTTTAACAGCTGTGGCTTTTATGCTTGTTTAAATACATGTAATCAGATATTATCCACAAGACAGTGGGCATCTGTACTCTGCTATGGATGTGCTCAACTGCAATGCCCGATTATGAAAGTCTAGCCAGTTTTCCCCTTGAGCTAGACTCCCTGTAAAGCCTCATTTCCATTTATATTATTAGGAAGTACTAAGAAGCATTGTTTAGAATCATTAGCCTTAAAAAAAAAAAGTTTAAAATGAACAACTATTCATAAAAGTTTTGGAGGTGAGAAGGAAATGAGGCATAGACATTCATGGCGGGGGGAAAGGAGGGAATGCGATACTCCCAGAGAACGATGCTTAATATTCCTACATGTTTTGAAATATTATCCAGCCAAAAAAATGTGTTTTGTCTTGCTAATGACTGTGTATCACCTATAGGAAAAAAAAAAACCCTGGTTGTATGATGGCAAAGCCTCTAAGGCATAACTAAAGGTTCCATTATCGGTTCTTCAAAGCCAGCACACACCAGAAGGGAAGAACAGATACCTACGCTTTGAAAACGATTCCCATTTAACATGTCCCAGAGTCATCCACCTCCTCTTACTCAAGACTGAAGGAGACATCCACGACCTGCACCCCTCCCACTCTACTGGTGAGTACACACAAGTGCCATGGAAGTCAGGGTTTAGGTATTTTGCCCCTTCATTTTCAGATTTGCTTAGGGGGACCGCACGTCATCTTAGGACTTTACATCACAGCGATGGATACCCCATGAAAACTCACGGTAGTATTTTCCCTGATGAAGAAAGCTTTTCTTTATGCATCTTGCTAAGGGATAAGAAGAAAAGCAGGGAGAATCTTTTCAGCTGTGCTTGAAATCACTGACAGAATAAAACTGCACAAGGGACTGAGCTTCCTTTTCTCAGGGCCTGTTTACTTCCACTGTTTTGTTGGCCGAGTTGAATTTCCATCAGGCAACACTTTTTACAGTATTGCTCAAAGATGATACTTTTTCCTACTACTGTATTTGTTTTCCTTTGCCAAGACTCTCCTCCCAAAGTAAGTGATTTGGAAACTAGCTTAGCGTTCACATTGATCAGCGTTTCTGTGCAAGGAATGAAAGATAACAAAGGCAAAGAGTGACACAGAAATCAGGGCTGGAAATAGCTGCGGCAGGACGACGTCCCATAGGATTTTCACCACTGTTACCCACTTTTGTCCCAAAGGTCCGATATATTGAGCTGTGCTACTCTGAGGCACTAACCCTGTTTGAAGCCTGCTCTTATAATTTTCAAATAGAGCAATAACAAAAAGCTTGGTTTTGTTTTTGCATAAAAGGACGTGTGATCACATACTGTCTTTAGAACTGATGTGTTGTTCTTCCCATGTTCTACATATTGCAGGGTGGGGGGAAAGAAGAGATTTTTAGAGCTTAGCAATGTTTTAAGACCCTACTAAAATACAGCAATAAGAATCCTGTTGGAATAGTAAAATCAGAACAGAGTTTGCCCGCTGTTATTCAACCCAAGACTTTTTATCACATAACGCTTTTTCTGCATTAATTTCAGAGAAGTATTTCCATCACCAGAAAAATTCACCTTACGCTGTGCTGCCTCTATACCTGTCGTGCAGAACATGACGAGACTAGTCTGCGTTACACTAATAGAGGCTCTGCTACTTCTGCTGGTTTAAGATGAAAGGAATTCAGATATAATATGAATAGCACTAGAAAGCTTTAACTCCGCCGTTAAAGAAGGGCCAGTGCCACAGTGTTTAGTGTCATTTCACATCAGATTTAAAAACTAGCTCAAGCTTGGTTTTGAGTCTCCCTCAAAAGCCATATACTAGTCCAAAAATACTAAGGTTTGGCTATTAGTGTTTTGTAGTTCGTTATCTTATTAGGAAGAACTAGTTTCCTTTAGGAAGACTGGAAGCACTCTTTCTCTTCAATTTAACATAATATGTGCCAAAAGAAATTATTTCTCAGATCAGCTGAAGCAGCGAGGGAGTGCATATCCATCACCAGAACATCACCAGATCTTCTGGCAGCAAAACCTGGTGGGGTTAGCTCATAGTGGATGGTATTTTCAATACTTTGGAGTATCCAGAGCATCAGCATGAGGCCAGGTATGACACAGGGACCACACAAGACCTGTGCAATTTTGGGGCAGTGAATAATTAACCTAGGGATCCTAGAATGGCACAATGCTATGTTTGGGTGGGGTTCAGGCATCCAAAGAATGGAGATAAGAATGCAAGACAAAATAACTGTTTAAGGAAGAGGCTCGTGAGCGCACACAATTCAAAGAACATAAATTAAAAAATGAGAATACAAAGCATCTAACACCTGCGGAAATACACTTGCTAGGGAATCGCCTTCCACATTTCTGAAGTTTATCTCAGTGGGTTTAAGGAGAATTCGTCAAGCCTCATGCTCAAATAACTGCTGCAAGATAAGCCTACACTAACTTTAGTCTTACAACATAGAAACCAGTCTGCTTTGATTTTCTACACAGACAGTGGAGAGCAAGTCTGGATCCTCCAGAGTGCATCAGAGCAGAAGCATCAAGAATTTCCCTAGAAGGTTATTATAACCTTCAGTTACTCATTAATGTAGCTTCCCATTTAGCAGCAACACTCAACATGCAACAGCTATTTTCAACACAAATTATGCTGATTATAATTCACAGATTCCCATGCAGCTCACAGGAGTTACACATTTAAAGCAAATGGGAAGCCAGGTACTGACCAGGCTAAGAGCTGTTCTGCTAAGGTTGTTACACCTTTCTACCCTCCTGGACTATCGTAATACAGAAGGTGCATCTGCCACCAACCCTTAGATACAGTCTTAAGGGAATGATTAATTCACCTCCCTTTAGAGAAGAGCATTGCTTTTCAAATAGTCTTCCCCCCGCCTCCCACTCCTGCAAGAAGTGTTGTGGGCCCATCACACGGATGATATTAAAAGAGCAGAAGAAAACAGTAGAATATTGTGGACATCTTACTTAGCCTATATTTTGTGGAAGTCACAATCTTCACCAAGCATGCTTAACTCTTATGAAGAGGAGCTGCTTGTCTGTGAAAAATTTTTACAGCTAAATTTTTTGTGGCATCCACCTCTTTTTAATTATGAAAAAATACTTACCATCTAACCATTAGCCCAAGCTCCATGAAGTTTTTCAGGTTAGGAAGAGTTTGCCTTAGATCTGGAGTACTCAGCCCATGTTGATATCTAAGCTACAAGAACAGAAAAAACTAAAATTAGCACAGCTTTCCAAATCCCAGATTCCAATGAATATAACTTTATGGTCAGTTAATTTACTAGGTTTTCAAAGAAAGTGTAGGATAATCAAGCAGTTTCGAGAGATCTATTCCCCTTAAGGAAATGTTCCATTTAATACTCATAACCTCGTATTAGCAAAACCCACCCAAGAACAGAGACAAAATAATCAGTCAATCTGACTGTTAACCTTATTACACCTTTTCCGTTTCCAATCTGTAACAGGAGAGCAGCCACACAGCTTAATAAAAATAGAGCCATTAAGTGAAAAGACCAAATTTCAACACAATGTTCTATATTCACTGATTCAAAACATTTATTTGTGTGCAAGTATCATCTGTCATCCTGAGCCTATCAATGTATGCTGGAATCAGTAGTGGAATTATTACAGTAATATCAACCAGTAAAAATACATACTGTCACACAACTGATCTAAATCTGTGTTCCTTATACAGTTCACATCAACATTTAAACTGCTGCTGCTATTCTCATAATTAAACCCAGCATTCAAATACAATGCCATGTAGCTAAGAGAAAGGCTTCAAACATTGACTTGCTTTAACCCAAGTATTGACTCCTATGTGGGTGCAGACGTAAATGAAAAGATTCAATACGTTGACTCCATGCAAACCGCAACTTGCTTTTACCCTCAGATAATCAAATGAAGTACACATGACATAACTGTCACTGCTGGTAATGATAAACTACTTATTTAAGAAGAACCCAAACTAAAAATACCTCCAAAGAAAACAGCACATGGAAAGAAAGAAAGACTTTTTCCCTTCAAGTTTCAATTTCAAAACTTCAGGGGAACTTTGCAGGGAAATTTGTCCCTTGTGTGGTTAAAACATTAAAAAAAAAATCCCTAAATTCCAATACCTTTAAGACTATTGGAATGAAGCAGTATCAATGTGATATGCAGTCCTCAGCGGATGTTAACACCCTCCAGAAGTCACAGCTGGCCTCCAATATACACACACAGTAACTGATACTGAGCGCGCTTCTTGCTGAAACATGGAACAATCCCACTCAAAGTTAAATTTGCTTTTTAGAATTACACACCTGTTTCCCTAATTCATGAAAGTAAGGTGTAGGCAAGCATCCTCTAAGTTAGAAAGATTTCTGACTTCTCCCAAACAATGGACCAATCAGTTTTTCACAGAAAAAGACTCTTGAAATTGGGAATGATTTCTATGCTTGTCTGAGTTTTAGAAAGAAAAATTGCTTTGGAAGAAAATCATCCTCAGTACTGTATTGTACAACAGGAGGCCATTTATTACACAGTTTATTATTTCCATATGGACACAGTCAAGTCATATGGTGGGCTTGGATTCATATTTTCTGCTACAATGACAGAACCTGGATTAAGACAACCATACAATATAAATTACTAAACGATCACCACATTCTCCTGATGGGATTACAGTGGATTTGGTTAACCAAAGAACTAGCCTGGGGCAAAAGAAATTAAAAAAAAGAAAAAAAAATCAAAACCATTACATTTGTTCCTCCTACTACAATCAAATGTTCATAGAATACCCCTTTTTATAGTCATCCTTAAATTCTAAGGTTTCAGAGCATGAAGAGAATGGGATTAAGGGATCTCTTATTTCCAACAGCCAAGATCAGAGGAATGCATGTGAGACACTCTTGCATCAAAATACGAGCAAAACCACTGTTCCTGCTAAAACACATTTTCATACTGCAAATAGTAGAGATGCATAGTAAGTAAAATTAGGATGTAAGTTTTGTGAAACCTCTAGAAAAAAATGATTTAACTTTATAAACTGCATTCTATTTTGGCTTTGTAATAGCTTAAAAACAAAGCACTATTGCCTTATGTGTCTGTATCAATACAAGCTGACAGCGATGTATTTATGAAACAAACCTACAAGTAATCCCAAAAGCTGTTGAAAAAAACTCATCTGCCTTCTAGCGACAGGAGGAAAAAAGAAGAAAAGAAAAAAAAAAAAATCAGTTGAGGCATCAGAGCCATGAGTTACTTCCCAGGTTTTAGTCTGGTTCAAAATTACCTCCTCATTAATGCATCAAAGTTAACTCCTGCTTCGCAGTGGTCTGCAGTAGTTTCACATACCCCAAAACCAGAAATCTCTCTACCTCTATTGAATGCGAGAACCCACTACACGTATAGCACACAGCAAATGGGAGCATGCAGGGAGGGAAAAAAAAAAATAATTCTCTTTTACTTAAGAGAGCAGAACTCTTATTCCTCCTGCTCTCACCCTCTGACAATGCTGCATCATTAGTACAGACTGTTTTTTTCCCCAAACCGTAAAGCATTTCTCATACACCCTTCCTTAAGTTTAATATTTTTTAACAGCCAACACCACACATACCAGGGTAGTTACTCCACCTCATCCAATAAATAGCAAGACACTGAACAACAGTAATAACCTTCACCTGTGACCCGTTACAACAGGATTCATACAAGTACCCTTTAACACATCAAAATCAAATTTAAAAAGAGAAAAACATAGGGAGAGGACAGCTGCTTTGCCCATGAGAATTAAAAGGGGCTTAGAGCTTAGCATTCTGGAAGATGTAAAGAGAAAAGAGGCAAGAAGGAGAGCAGTGAAACCTGACGTCTGGGTAGGAAAACAAAAGCGGAGAGAGGTGACCGTGTGCTGTCTTGATTCTCCTAAGAAACTGAGTCCACATTTCAATTGTTGCTATTAAACACCACCCATCTCCACCCGCCCCACACTAAGTTTCCACAGGATCCAAGTATCATTTGCAAAAGCAGCATTTTATTTAAAGATTAGATTGTTCCTTCAGGATATTACAGACCCGGCCATCCAAAGGAAATGTGCCTGGTTTACTCTGAGTGAGCAAGTGTCCAAGATTTGTGTTCACATTTATGACCGTGTATTCTCCATGGGACTGTGAATAAATCATTAATGATGTTCAACTAATAAAATATTAATTGCCATTTCCTTACAAATATTTAGCTCCTATATACAGCTTTGTTTTCCCAAGCGCTGTGTGAAATGTCACTTGATTGAACAAAAACACGTAGTAAACATGAACTGGAAAACAAATAAGCTGAGGACATCAGGCACTTCAGACAGGAGTCTGAGTCTGCTCTCATACCAGTTACCAGCTACACTTATTCCACAGAAACAAGTGTTGCAGATGAGATGCAGCATATTTTATGAACAGTTCAAGACAGAATAACTTAAGGGTACTGATATTTAAGGGGGGGAGGGGGGGGAAATCTCACTTTGTAATTTCTTTCAATTACACAGATTTATTCCTTCTACTCATCTCAAAAAGAGAAAGTTTCAACATTTTATTGTTCTTTGTTGCTTTGGCTTCTGTGTTAACTGACATCACTCCAAGTTATTCAATTAGAGATGTAAAGAAGTGGCTAGTAAACTGTAACTGGGAGGGGAAAAAAAAAAACACCAAGAAAAAAACATATTCATGTTTCTACAGGATTTCAGAAAACAAATCTAGGTTCATCCAGTTTGAATCCTTTCTCAGAAAGCTTGTATCCCAAACCCTTGACACTACAAATCCACCGTGATAAACTTAAGAATTTCAGCATTATGAAAATACTTTGAAAAGAGGATAGACAGTATTTATAACTGTCAGTAGGTAACTGCCTAGACTGCTTTTGTAAAATCTGAGTTTTTTGTTTGTCCTAAGACAATTTCAGGAAGCACCTGTACAGAAGAATCTGTAGAAAGAGGAGATTAAATTTATGTTAAGGCCAACTCTACCTCTAGAGAAGACCAGCCTATCATACCAGTGGGTATTTTATATTATACTTGCTATTTATTCCAACATTACAGAAAACCATAAATGTTGAAATAAGCTGCGTTTAAAACAATGGTTCTTAGAGTGAAAGGTAGATTTATTCTTAAAACTTGTATAGCATTCTAATAAAATGTTTAAACACTTAATTTCCATCAAAGACTAAGAAAATTGTTCCAGCTAACACAACCACAGTATTAGCTGTAGATGAGGCAAGACAAACAAATTAAAGTTAACTCATAACAAGCCAGGCATCGTTGGTTTAGACTCTTTAGGAAGAGGAAAAAAAAAGAAATAATATTCAGTTACTCCAGTTTCTACCTGCATTTCCTTCTGTGCAATGGTTTGAACTTGTACTGGAAGGAAGCTGTCTGTCCTCAGCAGTGAATCAGCTCCATCCTGAGCGTCTCTAAACCACTCCTGCCATCCAAGCACCTTCCACGTAATTTATTTTGTCAGCTAGACTGTTACACTTAATTAAAATCATGTCAGACAATAAAAAAGCTTACCACCTTCCTAAAGGTAACAATTCCACAATAAAACATTCATTCATCAAATCATGACAAGTGTAGCTACCTCATTTGTTAACTAATTAAAATAGAAACCTGCAAAGGTTCAGTTACTCTCCTATAAAGTTCATAAGATAAGAAGTACTAGAACTATTAAAGCTTTTAAAAAATTAAGTTGGCTTAAAAAGAAACCATTTAGCCATCTTTCTATTTCTGGGTAATATCAGATTGCACCCAAGATCAAAATTAGGGCTTTTGCCACTAAGGGGCTGCCTCTTAAGAAAAATAATGATATCCTGCATTTACGTGCAAAGAAGAATAGCCCATTTCCTATACTAATTCCTGTAACAGTATTTAATGAGTAATGGTATACAAGCACATATATTTACTTCCAGCCAGACACCACAAAGTACCTTGACTGGAATATCCTTTTTTGGGAGTGCAGAATGACTCCAGTTCTCAACTCATCTGTTCATCGTTTACCATATTGTTTCCCCAGCCATATCCCTCTTGTTTTAAGACATGTGGAAGCATTCTTACATCTCAGACTATGTTAATAAAGTTCAAAATACCAGCCACTTCAGTACATGTTGTGCATAATACTCGAGCCTACACTGAAACCTCCAGCATTTTTGATGCACTTCCCTTAGTCTCTACTGCAGGCAACTGGTCCTTGATGTTGTAGCACCGACTGTACCTATACAAGAGGTGGACCCAACCCACTACTACACTGTGCAAGCTCATGTACTGATGTTAAGGCAGTCAAGAGCAATTTTGAATTATTTTCAGTTAAATGAGGAGTTTTTCTTGATAGCATCAAGCATTTAAAAGGACATCTGCTCCACAAATGTGAAAACCCACAAACAAAAATAGAAGCAAAAGTGTACTTCCAATCAAGTTCATGGTATTGGTTAGAAGCCAAGCATTTACATAAGGTTTTCAGAGGATGTCAAATGCTGGGACAGAAATATAAAATGCAAGTTTTAATAAAATGACATAGTTAATTGTTTTACAAGATCCTGGATGACTTTTCAGAGTATGAAGGAGCACTGGCTGGGATTCAGATGACTAAGCACTGCAATAATGAAAACAGAAAGTGTTGTTATAATGCCTGTTGCTATATAAACAACCTTGGGGGATCAGTGAAATAATGCCTGCTGCTATATAAACAGTTGTGTGTGTTTATACCTTTTAGGGGAAATTATAAAATTTTAGATTATTTGCACTCTTAACATGTTGCTTGCCTTTGTTTTATTAAATCTAGCTAGTTGTTCTAGCTCTGAACAGCTATGTGGGTTTACTGAAAAACCCTTAAGATGCAACATTAGTGAAACACATTGTGGTATCCATTAGCTCTTTAGATACCATATCTCAAAACTAAACATTTAAAACTCATTTTTATTTTTCATATTTAGAAGACTGTCAGTATACATCTATCACAGTTGGGAAGTAAATATAACCAAGGCTGCTTTTTTCTTTTTCTTTTTTTTTTTTTTTTTTTTAAAGCTTCTTGGAGAAGTAGGAGAGGAAAAAAGCAACATAGCAAGTACTGTGATTATAACAAGTCCTTAAGTCCTCAATCTTGCTTTCACAAAGAGCAAATAGAAGACTGCCACAGTAGTGACAGCCCTCATCCAAACAAGAGGAAATACACAGCTATTTTTATGGAAATGCCGACTTGTATCTTGATATGCCAACGCCTGCCTCCTTCTCCCAAGTGGACTTCAGTGCTGTTCAGAGGTCCACCCTGAAAAGCAGATGTTTACTTTGCAATTCTTCTAAGAGTACTAAACTAACAAGAAAAACAAGTTACATCAACATCCTTGAAGACCCATGTCCTTCATTAATCCATTGGGCACACGCTTTAAAGTTCCTCAAGCTGACCCAGCGTACTTAAAAAAGCCTTCGTTAAAGCCATCTTAAAGGACTCCCATCACAATTTTGATTTAGCAATAACAAATAAGGCATACAAACAGCAATCAAAGCAGTAACAGGAGATAACAATTCCATTTTATGCTGCCCCTGCAAAGGCTGCTTACAATCACGCTGTTATTTTTCAAAAAATGCTTAGTCAAAACTAGTCTGATTTCCCCCCATCTACAAGGTAGATGCTGCTATCAATAAGATACAGATCGAAGTAAGAGAAGAGGAAAGTAACAGTGACAACTAACCACCGAGATGCTCAAAGCCACTGGTCCAAGAGAGCCAATACTACAGTTAGGAAACGTTGATCTCTCCATTATGGCTAAGTGCCTGCACACATTAGGTTTGCATGGAGCCCTAACTGATTCAGTTCTTACAAACTGCATCAAATTCATATGGTAACTTTTTTTCACCCACTGGTTCCTGCTACCCCAAGAACAGCCGGTCTCCTTTCCTCTCCTCTCAAGCTGGAGAATTTTAATTCACTTCCATCTGAAAGGCAGGGGAAATTCATGCATGAAATCTAAGTACAGGAGTGATTCAGCAGTGAGCAGGAAAACTATATTCTCATCCGATAACAGATCAGGTTCTGTTTTACCTTCTTTGATTTGCCTTAGAATTATATTAAGCTGCTTCTTCCCCTCACATCCACCAAAACACAAAGTCTGATCATTATTCAAACACAGCAGCAGCCTGGACACCAACGCTCAGCAACTTGTAATACTCTGCCAAACATTTTCAAAGTAGTTTTCTTCTAATTTTTAAAACTGAAATGTGATAATAGGCAACATTTAATACTGGATTTTGGTTTCACAGCAATAGTGTTTATTGGAGATAGACCACAAGAAAATAAGGAAATAGGAGTACGTGTTTGAGTACATGCAGAAAACACTGTAGAACTAAATATTTAGACGAGCCAAAACCCGTGTTTCCTCCAGGACTCTCTCGCTCGTATTCGTGAAGCCCTTCCTGAGAGTAAACACAACACCCCTCCAGAGAGGTCTCAAACGTTAGCCTTCATGGTTCGAGTCTGGTGTCCCAGTAAGGATATGGGAAACCATCGTCAAAGACAGGCTGGGGGAAACAGCCACTTACATAAGTAAACTATTCCTGTAAAATTTGGTGGTTAGTGGTCTTGTTATAAAAATAACATATATGGGCCCCCTTGCCCATAAAGGTGCCTCTCATATACCATGACCATTTTACAGAAAGAACATTAGAAAAAGCAATTTAGAAGATAGAGCAATTACTGGCCTCAGAAAAGCTTCCCCCCTTCCCCACTGAAGCACTCAAATAACTAAAACCATGTTTACCGTTTGGCTGTAGTCTTGCTGCATTATAGCTTGATGAGATGAAACTATACAGCATAACCTTTCCCGGTTCAGGTCAGGACTTCTTAAAACGCCTCGGTATCACAAAGTGATGTTTATTGGATTATAAGACATGGGCACACTTACTTCCTATGACCTCATTCATCCTGAACTTTTGTATTAAAAATCATTACATCAGGCACGGAACAAAAGGTCAGATGTGCAAAAGCCAGAAGGAGAAAGACAAGTAACATTTTGTACCTACATCTTAGACATGACGTTTTCTTTATGCATTTAGCTCCCCAAGCGTAATTTTGTACGGCACAAGAACACCTGAAGCTTGCTTTTTACCTACAAACACCAAAAGGGCAATAATCTCAGGAGTGCACAGGCAGCTACAGAGAACTCACCCACCTTGTCCTGGCTGGAAATCAGAGTGAATGTAGCACAGAGCCCAAACTCATCAGCCAGGCGGAAAGGCTGCATGGCTGCACCAGGGCTATTCCATCAGCTTCGGGGGTGGACGAGCATCCACACCCATCTGCACAAGCCGGCGAATTCCCCTCTGCTAGTGATGAGGTTTCATTGCTCAATGACAGTTCAGAGCAACATAGTAAAGTTTCCAAATAAGTTTCTGGAATTTTCCATATGGTGCCACTCATTCCGCCTACATTCATTCATTACCTTCATATTATGATAAATCCACTCCAAAACCAGGCAATTTTCCCATTTGGCATCAGTCTAGCTTTACCTTGTACCTTAAGATGTTGCAGGAAAGGAACCCACAGAATTGTTCCAGTGTGCACAAACAATGCACTCCGTTAGGTATTGCAAACACAGTCTCCCAGCTATTTGTTCTCTCATGCTATGTTGGGAAAGTCCTTGTTTTAAAATGGGTAGAAATTGAGCTTTTGGCAGTTTTTCTAAAGCATTCATCCAGGTTTGTGAAACCTCTTCCTTCAAGTGAAAAGACTCTTGCTTCGAGAAAGCATTACTCAAAGAGCAAGCGATTCGCCCATGCCACAGAGCCTAAATGTAGGAAGAATTTGGGGATTTTCAGCTCCCAGCCCCATGTTTCACCCAAGCTGAACTGCTTCCCAGGTATCCATTATGCTGCTTTTAGTGGGCAAAGGAGACTGACTTCTAAAAAAAGATAAGATTGTGAATTAAATGGGAAAACCTCTCATTCGAGGAGTATGGAATCAGTAGTTTAACCTGTGTAAGACTTGCTTCCTATCAGGATAACACCGTCATTCAGTGAACACCAAATGGCACTAGGACACACCAATACTGCAAATCTTTTCTCATATGATGGAAGATATTTCAAACTTAAAAGCTGAGGTCAGGGAGCATTAAACCAAGGTCTGTTCAGCAATGGCCCTCCTGAAAACAACTAGCAACTTATATTTGCTAAATTGAACCAGAGCTTGTTTTTTCTATTTACACAATATTAACTTGAGAAATATTCACACGAATTACGCATGAGGCCAGCAAAGAAAGATACAATAGCCCCTTTAGTATTTCCAGTCTCTTGAAAAACAAAATACTTTAAAGCTCTGGATTTCCAAGCGTTCTGGACTGATCAAAAAGTAAATAAGCCAATACATATCAGACACTTTTATTCCTTTTATTGAGAACAACTTGCTCTAAGCTTCAACCACAACATATAATAAGCCTGAAAGGCATTTATGGATGATTAAGCAGCTGTCATACCCATAGCTTTCACAGGATTTGTGCCCTGATGTGCCAAATCCTATGCATAGAAGTATGAGACAAATCCTGCCTCACGGAGCACAAAACATACATATTAAAATATACAACAGAAGAACAAAGGACGTGGGTGGATGGCGAAGTGAAAATAACAGAAACTCAGCAAAAAAAAAAAAGAAGTCACAGCTTGTCACTTGCTCGTGAATGACAGATAAGTGTAATTTTTATGCATTAAAACAAGCAAAGTTTCAGGAAACACTATGCATTTTAGCATGATTTTTTCCCCATTAAGAGATGGCAACGTGGCAGAAAGTGAGCAGGCTCCTGAAGGAAGAGATGGACTCACAAATGAGGTCCATGAATTTCACAGGTGTTTACACTTCATATCTGAAAGTCAAGCCGTGTCTCCAGAGCACACACCCTACTGATTAGGAAAAATTATACACTACATCTTTTTCCTACACTAACACAGTGTGCCATGGCTGGATAACAGACTTCCTACTTTTCTATCTTTTTCAATTTCAAAATGTAGTGCTTATACACACTACAAAGCAGTTTAAGCTGGCAAATCACATGTGTTTATGTCAGCTTAACTGTATCAGGAATCCATTTTCCTTTTGATTACTAAATTTTGGTTCCATTTTAAACACATACTCATTTTTTAAAAAAAAACTTAGCTGAAGAGTTAACGCACAGAGACGATGACAGCTACGTAGTACACAAGTGACCTAACACACAGAGCATGCTTGCAGGGGGTGGTCCCCAAAATTATTTGGGAGAAGTGACTCTAGGCACAGCTGGTGATGCCACCTCTCCTATTCCACCCAACCATGTTGTTCACCCCACAAAGCGACTCTAGGCACAGCTGGTGATGCCACCTCTCCTGTGGCACAACAACCACATTGTTCACCCCACCTCATCTGCTCCGTCCTCTCTGCAACCAGAGCAAGAAGCACAGCCTCCAGCGCTGCCTGGGCTCAAGCTGCAGGTGCAGTGATCAGCACAGGTTGGAGGGCCAAGATCTGCTCCTCCACAGAGCAAGTTAACCTTGGTCTTTGCTGATCAGTACAGATTGCCTATGGGCAAGGGTAGGCAGGCTTTCATCTGAATGAAAGGGTGACTGTTGTTACAGCTAATCCAGTCTCATTTCAACCTATTTTATCTTGGCATAGGTGATAGGAAAGGAAAAAAAGAGAGCCTTCCAACAAGTTTGCAAAAAACATATGTAAATTCCCCAATTCTAAATGATCTGGCTAGGTATCAGCCCATTGCTACCCTAGGAGACTTTCAGGAATGAAACCTCTGCTAAAAGTTTTTGGCTCTACGCAGCTGGAGAAGGTACTTTGTGGTTTTTCAGGTGCAGTCCCTTCCTCTTAACATTAAAATGAACGCTTGGCACTTTACAAGATGAGGACTCAACTCTGGCTTCAACCTGTGCTCTTTCAAGAACACTTTTCCCTATGCAGTTAAATTGGCCACAAATTCAGACAGTGCATTCTTTCTGAACTGTACATTTTATGATCTTAGTTTAGAGGCCTCATAAAAGATGTAGTGTGCAAGTCACAGTATCCTACATTCAAAGGGTCATAACCACTGCATCTACACCGATACCCACAGAACTCTTAAAGACACTTCTGCTCGGTAGTGTTTATTGCCAAAACAAATTTCTAGTCCTAACATTTCTGCCGTTCAACTTCCCATGGAAAAGTTTAATAGTTTCTATTATAAAGTTGATTTTCTCACATGTTAGATAGTCTAATAGAGCCAGGAACTGGACATCTTGCCTCATTTCACATTTAAGAGCTGAATTTCAGTTCAGTTTTTTTACATATGGCACTAGTATATAAGCATTCAACTTTTATTCCATGCAACTATTAGAAAGATATCAGTTTGACTGCAACTAAAATACATCAAGAAGTATTTTGCTTTTCTTCTATGCTTCTGTGAATGTTGCTTGTCCAATACACGAGGTAAGTAACGCTGAAACAATAACCGTCACTCCTGCGAGAGCACTGGCGGATCAACATCTCTAGCAGGTTACATAAAGCACGTAAATGTTGTCTGCCACCATGTGGACACAGCAACTCACAAGTTACTTGCGTGGATCTGTATTGCATTGATGTGAAAACAAACATCCTTGGCGGAACTAACGAAAGATTGTTTGATTTTTTCGTGTCAAATAGCAAAGTTCATCTGTTGCTAATGACTGTCAGATGAAAGCAGAACTATTCTTTGGCCAGGGCTGAGCAAATCATGCCAACGTGAATAGGAGTATCAGACTAACATCACTCAACAGTCGTCTGACAAAACAAATCAAGGCTGGATCAGAAGAGAAGCCTTGCCTCGTGAGGCGATCGTGAGCACACATTCAACATGAACAGGAAAAAACCTTAACTCATGCAGTGTAACAAATCAAAAAGATTTCACAAAACCTGGAAGTGATGTCTGGGGAGGTATGCTCTCACTGCCACCAACTGCAGAGCCTCCCTGACAAACACCAGTGATGAACTGGGGTAGAAACTAGACACACTCACTCCTTAGCTTGGTCCCAGGGAATTAAACAGCTGTAGAACACCAAATTCATTTGATACCCAGTTTTGCGAGTCTCTTTTCAAGAGCTAGTAGTGTAGGCCAGGCCAGAACACCACCACTTCTGAAGCCACATCCACTAAAGCCAGATGGAGGTAGTGACCAAGGTCACAGCAACGACAAGACTCAAAGGGGTCTCGCAGTGATCACAGTTCTGGCCTATGGTTCTATATGGAAGCTGGGCTGAGACTCAGAATAAGAAATCCAGATGACCAAAAGACAAATTAACTTCCACCCCCTTCAGTGGCTGACCAAAATACCAAATCATCATTTGATACTCAGAGTTGCAAATAAGTTGATTGTCCCGCGCAAGAAAATAGCTGCAGTAAATTCCCTTCTGATCGGGACCAGAAGAAACTAGCCCTACAGCTATAAAGCAATTATTTCCTCTCTGAGGAATCTTGCAACTGGGTGAGGAATAGTGACTGTCAAGTATCACGCAAGAGAAAACCTCTTGAATACCTAAAGGAATTGGACGTTTCACAAACAAGATGGTCACTGCTCTCTTCAATGGCTACACATCATACACACGTGGATTAGAAATAACGATCAATACAGGAAAGAAACCACGTAATATCATCTTGTATACAACTTTGGGCCAGATTTTCTCCAGTAGTGACACTGTGCGTGCTCACTAAGGACTCACCTCAAGAAGGATGGTCACTAAAATAAGATCATCTCTTCATATGTAGTGAAGAGCCTACACTGAAGTCAAGCCCAAGCAAACAAGGCTCTGGGAATGAAGCAAAGAGATAGCAAAAACAGCCAGTAAAGAAGCGATAAAGCTTCTTCCCTTCTACAGCCCTGAGATTTGAAACTCAAAGCCACTGCACTCTCACCCCCCATACTCTAAGGTTAAGAAAAATTTTGAACAACTGAGAGGAGCACCAAGACCAATGCTCAAGGACTTGTGAGAGCTCAGCTTAGCAAGACCCATGTCTATGCCCTAGCTGAGCTGTGTGCCACATGCATTATGTTCAGAGCAAGGAGAGCTCTCTGAGATGCTAGCTTGCCCGTGCTGGGTGTTTGCTTATCACCCACAAAAACCCTCACAATGTTTCAGTGAGTTCCTAATATTCATCCACTATAACAGGAGGTTTTCACGATGTAATCTCAACTCCTCTACTGTGAAAACCAATGCAAGAGTTCATTTCATTTTCCTACTAAAGCCTCATCTTTCTCAGACACTCCACACACATCCATAACTTAGCAGCTGCAGAGTTTGTGGGGCCAGCTACCTACTGAATGATCTCCCAGTGCCTAACGCTTTCGAGAGCTGAGCAATTCACTCCCATTTTTAGCAACTGTATTGTGCTTCACCTTTGACAATGCTGTGGAATGAGAGTGATTTTTTCGGTTGGTATTATTAAACATAAGTCACTAATTTCCCTATGAAAAAAATAACACATTTGTATGTTCATTAGAGTCGAAGAGCTGAAATCTTAACTGGAAATTTATGGTCTTACCTAATATTATCCAACATAAAAAAGCTACTCTGTGAACTTCGTGAGGGATTCAATTTTACAAATAGAAAATAGGGGGATTGAAACAATTTGTGCTCACGTACAGATGGAAGTTATTATGAACTCTCGGAATTAACACACATTGTTTTGACTTCGGAATGTAACAGCAAAGCAAGTTTCTCCAAATAAATGCTCTACCAAGCTAGCACTGAGCTGCTTCTAATTCCAGCTGAATTCCCCAAGTGCAAGATGTGGTTTTCATTGTTATTATCCTGCTGTTTTACAAAACAGTACCACTTTATCTCTAGAAGAGTTTTTATTTCAGTAATTTTACTTCGTATCAACCCAGCCTCACTTCTTCCCTACTCGCGTTTCTTCTTGCTGCCAGAACTCCAGGTAATTGTGAAAGAAAAAAAAAATACAGAAAACTCTGAAATCAGGGAAGCTTATACAAATCCTTTCAAGTATTTCTTTAAGTTGATACAAGTTTTCCTGGGCTCTGTTTCTCACCCACAGTGGTCAAGACTTGCATGAATGATTTAAGTAAGGTGTTGGAGACCCAACCTCTTCTCTTAACGCTCCAGTAGAGTCAGCACTGTTCCTCCCTGACACCTCCAATCTTCCCACAGCAGCCAGAGGGAATTAAGCAACCGATCCGCATTCATTCACAACAGAATAATTTGCAGGACTCGTTCCTTGAATTAAGGCCAACACCTTTGGGCCTTAAAAGGATTCCCTCACAGGTTGTGATGGTCTAGAAATGGGAGGTAGCTGCTCACTCTCCATCCAAACTTCATTATTTTCACACATTCACATGAACTAAGCATATCTGGAAGCTTCTCTCAAAGCAGCCTTAAGATCTTCTAAAAGCAACTTAAATTCAACAGTTCCAACCTTCAATGGAACACACAAAGGATTCAAACAATCTCAGGTTTCTAGATCAAGTCAGCCCCTAAGTACAGATGTTTTGTGATATATTTCTACATGTTATCTACCTGTTCTGCTTTCACACTGCATTCACAATGGAATTTCCCCTTGGCAGAACTATAAAAAGCTGCAATACTTGACCAAGGATATCAAAACAAAGGTGACTACAACAGTTTATATGGACTTCAGTAACACTTTCCTGATTAAATAAGTAATAGAAGCCCCCAACAAATCCCGATTTGTTTTTATTATGTTTTTATATTTAGCAGCATGCGATCTCAAGCATTAACATGTGAACCACTGGTGTTGCACAAACCACTTCAAAGTTTGGCCACTGACTACTCTAGCTTGTACCAGCACCAGTGACCTCACGTAAATTTGGAAACTTTTTTATACAAATACGTACTTAAAGTCTTCATTTACTTTTATGAGTTTAAACAGATGCCAGTGATTTCAGAAACCAACTGCAAGGACTTGGAAGGCAACATGGATGAGTGACCATGTGTTCAACTCTTCACAGTCATTTAGAAATAAGACAAGAACAAAATCAGAACGAGAGATTTCAGTAGGTCTAACATCTCAGAGACAAGTCAAAAATAGGAAAACAAGTGAAGTGGTGGCAGTTACTATAAAGAAAGATACTATGGCACAAGTGCCAACTAACCCAGACTACATGAGATAATGGAAAGGCTACCGACTTGGGCTCAATGAAGAGTTCATAATTTCAGTCAAGAAAGAAGCACAGAGCACTTGCATCACATAACTGGACAGCAAACTCCAGAATAGGAACAAAAACATGAAAAGCAAGCAGCATCACGACTCACAAGTTACAGAATGAACTAATGTATTTACATAAGTAGAGATTAAGGAAAGTGTTGATTTGATAGCAATGGAGAGAGAAAGCTATCAAAGCATTTGAAGGAAAGAGATTTAATCCCTTTTTCTCACTAGTCTTCCCTATGAAAGTCAAGTGTGAAGAGCTGGCTGCCACTGTTAATACCAGCAACAAAGAGGCACAGTCTAAGTTACATTAACAGCTTGGTTAAGTGAATTTCCAAGATTAGCAGGACTTGATTAACTTCATCTTAAGATATTTCAGAGCCATTGGAGGTTATCTTCCAAAATACACTAAGCACGGGCAAGATACCAAAAGTCTGGAAAATGGTAAATGCAATCCAAGCTTAAAAAACAAACACCACAAAAAGATCCAGAAGCTTTTCTTCAATTTGGGGTAGGGAATGGGGAAAAAGTGGTGGAAGAGAACTGGAAAGAGAAAAACAAACCGAACAACTATAAGCATAAAAAAGACCAGATTTTTCAAGAGTAAAACTGTCAGACCAATCTAATTTCAAGCCTTACAAACAGGTTAGAAACTGAAATGTCATATTTCTGTTGGAATTTAAATAAATCTCCTGGCACTTTATGGTGTAATATGCGCGCAAGCATGCTGGGGAAATGGGATACGGATGAAGTATGAATGAATACAGAGCAAGTAAGTACTCTGTGTGTACTTAAACAATGGTTCACTGATGAAAATGGAAGTGCTAGTGAAGCGGGGCTCCACCTGGGTCTAAGCTTTTCCCCAGTCCTATTCAATATTTTTATTAGGTGACCTGGATAGAGAATAGGCTCACAGGCAGAAAGCACAAAGCTGAGACTGAGTTCCCAACCTACCTTTCCCCATCTTCTGGAGTTACGTCACCAAATCAGAGACATGATTAAGAAAAAGGGGCATCTAAGGTACATTCAAGGTACAGCATGTAAAACATGAATTAAATGAGTCACCTGCACAAATTCAGAATGGGCTATTTTGTTGCTGTGCAGAAAAGACTTGGGGTTGCTGGTTGCACTGAATCACAAAATTCACCGTTTCAGGCTGTTAAGAGTACAAATCTATTGGAACATAATGAACTGAAAAAAAAAATAAAAGACCTGTGAAGCATTTCTCCCATCTTACTCAATGTTTTGAAGGCAACAGTTGCACAGCTTTGGGCACTGCACTTCAAGAAAGATGTGGATTCAGATGGAGAGTAGGAGACAACAAGAATGCTCAGAAATTAAGAGTCATGACCCATGGGATAACACTTCAGAAAGGAGAAGTTGTCTTTCAATGCATAAAAGTTTACAAAGAGGAAAAGAATTAAATGAACAGATTATTATAGTAAGTGATTATGTGATTAAACAGAAGCAAGACAGTTTTGGATTAGATGTCAGAAAAGACTTTAATGGCCAGGACAGCCAATCACTGGAAAAGACTACTTAGATCGCAGGCTTTCCTTCAGGGAAAGCTATACAAACATCTACCAGGGATGGCATAAGAGCAGCTGACCCAGCCCTAGGACCAGGCAATAGTCTAAATGGCCTCCCCAGGTCCCTTTCAGACCAACTTTTTGAACATTGTCTGAATTCCATACCAAATGAGTTAGCAGCAGGTATTAGTACCATCTCAAATACAAGTTTGTAAACTTGTAAATTCTGATGCGCTTGCCAAATTAAAGGATGATTTTTAAAATACATTATGAGAAAGGAAGTAAGGATGATTAGAGGTTTTGGGTTTTTTTTCTTTTTTTTTTTTTTTAAATATAAAGCCATGCATTGGCAAGACTTAAGGTTTTACAGCTTCTTGTGTTTTCTTATCGTAAAAGTAGAATACTAGTTAAGGGAATAATACAGCAAAATTAAAGCAGCAATGAGAATGACACGAATGGATCTTCAAGTATGACAGAATAAAAAAAAAAGAAAACCAGAAAACATTTACAATTTTCAAAACAGTGTGTACAGACTCAAAGTACTTATTTGAAAAGGAAAAGATTCATTATTAGCTGGCAAGACCACTCCAAGCACCACAAGAGAAAGTCTCAAGCCCAAAGCAGTAAGTTAAGTGAAAACAAGGATTTGAAGAACGCCTCCACTAGTTCACAGATGTTCGCCATAGAGAACAGCGTCACAAGACAGTAGATGCACACTCATGCCCTACTGACACTAAGCAGATTATGAATACTCATAAAAAAAAAAATCTCAGTGTACCAACCTGTGCAATATTTTTGTTGAGAAGATACACTCCATATTCAAACTGAAGCTTCTCCCCTCCTTTTGGATATAAAGGAAATCTGATGGGAAAGAAAAAAAGAAAAAAGCATTTAAGGTGAAATTATTTAGATGCTTCAGTAAACTTTAAAAAGCCACAGACTCCTTTTCTGAGAAGGTAAAGCTTTAAAAAGCCTCCCTTGCTGACTTCTCCCAGGAACCCCCTCCACAGGATGTACTTAGGAATCCTCTGCAACTCCGCTCAATCAGCCTTTAAAAAAACTGATGTCAAAATTCAGCTAATTAATTACATTTTCTAAAGTATTTTAGGTTTTTAAAAGATGCTTTATGACTCTCCCAGTGAGAGGAATGTTGCAGCACTAAGTGAAGCATGTTTTAAGAAGCATGCAGCATAATACCAGGTCCTACCTTATCCCTTTGTATTCAGCCATTCACATTTGGTTAGCTCATTTCCAAATAGAAATAATCTTCTAAGAAAGGTGTTTTCTTTTGATTGTTATTTTGTGATTGAAAGAGCACAAATCTCTTCCCACACAGAAGACATTTGCAGGCTCATTTACCAACACACCAGAAGACGACTTAGAGAATCCAAGCAACTCCTTTCCTTTCAACAAGCTTCACACAGACACCAAAGGCTAAAGTCAGTTACAGCCCTTGCAAATATTATATTCCTAATGTTTATCTCTCCTATTTAATAAGTAAAGCATTTTTCACAATTTTAAATACCTAGGTGTAGTAAATAGCTTATAAGAAAGTAGCGCAGCTTATTTTTGTCTTAACTGCTGCGTGAGATCAGAAAACCAAAACTTAGCCCCTACATTATTGAAACTGTTTGACAGTCTGCATTAAAGAATATAATTTTATGGAATCTCTGCTTAAGTAAAGCAGTTCTCATCAACAGTTTTAATATTTGCACACTGCATTTCTTAGTATTGTCTTTTGACTTTCCTTACCACCAGAGGTTATGAGGTCATCATGGTCAATAGAGTAATCTTAGTACAATCTAAAATTTATGTTTATGGGAACTACACCATGAAACGAGCTTTTGCCTTTTCAAGAACCGTATGTTCTGTAGCTCCTAATCAAGATGCTGGGCGTATTATCTGCACAAAACCCACATTACATCAGAAACCGAAGTCTCTCTCAAATATAAGACAACAAATATAGGAGATCGATATCTGCTAGAAACAACACACATTCTAGAGGGATGATTACACAAAGCGTATTTTATCATCAATCAGCCCCACAGTAGAGTACATTTGCAAGTTTTAAGGAGAATTATATAGCGCCATTAAAGCTAAAGGTTAACAGGTCATGATCACAGCAGATCAAATATTAAGATGTCAGCTTCAAGTTTTACACGATTTTCAAACTCACTAGGTCACTTCAAGTTGAGGAATATAAAAATCACTGTGAATAGTATAGATCTAGCTCACCTTACTTAATAGATCTATAAATCCAACTAGTTCCCCATGCAAGAAAACCAAACTTTCAAAGTGAACGCATGCTACAAAAATTCCACGATGCATTATCCTAAGTGTAAAATACAAACCAAAAGGAATTCATTTCAATATCTACAATTACACTACCCAAATAGCAGGATTTCGATTTAAAGGATACCTTTGCAATTAAAAGTATAAAATTCACTCAAGCCTGACAATAAAAGTACCATTAGGAACACAAGCCACGTTTCACTAGAAGATAGAATTTCATTAAGTCACTAGTAATGGGAACCATGTACTCTATTATTAGACACAGAGCTCTTCGATACATGCAGTAGAGAAAAGAGGATAAAAACTCTTTTACAGTGCTCGCTACCATTCTCCCACACACAGTTTCTTTTAAGTGGTAAAGACTAAGCTTATCACATTGGTCCTGCTTTTTTGCTAATATTCACATTTCTGTCCTCTAACTTCCATTAATTAATCTTGAAAGACTCTAAACTCTAAACATACATCCTCATGTCAGCTTTCATAACACAATCATTTGCATGAAAGTCTTGAAAAACATCAGTGGATGTCTTCGTGTATGCACATTTATGATGCGGAGAAAAATACTACCAACTTTTACATCTCTCTCTTTCTGTGTTATCTTGCTTGCCCATTAAGCCTGGTCACAAGCCATAAACTTAAGGAAGAGGATCCACGACACTTTATACAGTGCTTCATTGAGTATAATTGAATGCAACTTTAACTGCTGGCTCCCTATGTGAAATTCTTGCCTGCTCCTTAGAAAAGCACGACTGTAAGCTAAATCTCTCACTTTGGCATGCAGCAAAAAGTTAAGTCTACTGTGAAAGGTTTTAGTTATACTTGCTCAAAAAATACATTTGAAAACTACTATTTCAGTATTTTTATAATCACGAAGCACTCAAAATGCAAAATGGCATCCACCTGCCCAGTCTACTCCATGTACCTTCCTTGTTTCCATTCTTGCTGATATGTTTGGGAAAAAAAAAAATTATTTAGATCCTTTAAAATGGAACAGATACTTATTCTAAGATGACAAATTCAAAGGAATAAGTATGATGTGTTTAGTGGAAAAAAGAAAAAAAAACAAGCTATGGGTGTCTGTTGTGTAATCACCAGAAGCGATCATCTGAGAGAAGTTATCAAGTAGTAGGAAACTTGTTCTGAGTACACGCAGAAGCTGAGCTCTGGTCCTCCTCAGAGCAGTACGCGTACACGCTGTAAGGAAACCATACACCTACCATGCTAGCAGGCGGTAATTATGAACAAAACAGCCACTGCTCTGTGAGGTTCAAAGGGTGCCCTTGTAAAAATACATTGATATTTATCTTATGACTATGGAATATTACTTTTCAATAGTGTGTAGACTACTTAAAACACAGCCCTAATATACCCTTGAGTTTACAGTAGATATTCTATTCCTGTATATAAAGAGCACACTGCTCAGCTGGCATACAGCAGTAATAATTTTAACAGTGACTTACAAAGAAGTTCTTAGTTCAGAGAATACTAACTTAATGCAGGAAAAAAAAAAAACCACATTTAGTAACTTATAACAGGTTAACCCCATTTGGAGTTGTTTTTGCACCTCGTGTTTCCACTGTACTCAAGGCTATTCTTGCTTCACTTAAGACATCTGACATGTCAGTGGAAAGGCAGTTTTAGGATCTATGACAATTGTGCCAAAGATGCTGAAATTAAACAAGTCCCACTCTGAATTCAGAAGGTGGAGAACACTGTATAAGAGGGATCCAAACTGCACACAAGACTGATTTTAACCAGATGGTCAATATGTGCCTTTCAGATCTAAGATAACATAAAGAGGATTCTCAATCTTAAAAGCTTACGTTTGTTTTGGAAGTTTTATGTTTTGCTTATTTAATGCTGAAGACTGTGATAAATGCAAAGTTTTTATTAATTTCTTTGAGTCATGTGTCCTGTTTTATAGGACTTACCGGGATACAAGTCAGATGACCAGTGTTATCCAGCTGTACCACACTGCAGGAACAGAGGCAAATCCATAATAAACCACAAAACATACACATGCATGATATTTTTCGACACACAGCTCACCTCCCCTTCCATAGCATGTTGCTTTGCACAAAAATTTTATTTTTCTACTTGTGATACCACAATGACAGAACAGTTTCTTCCACAGTGAACTAGAACAATATCATGCTTAGAGCCGCAAAGCACGCACAGGCTTCTACTAACATTAATACGTTCAAGACCCAAGGTTTTTAAGTCTCACAAGAAGAGGTTTTGATTGCCGTTTCTCATGGGAGACAGTATATATAGGAAAAAAAAAATAGAAGCGGTTACAAGGCACTTTTAATCATCTCTGAATAATTGGAATAGAGATAGCTACTCATCTGCCTCCACCTTACCTCTCTCCCATCTCTCCTGCCTGCGGAGTTCCTAAGAATAAGCATCTCCCCTCTACCTGCAATCTTAATTCCAACAAGTCAACATCAACTGCTTTATTTCAACCTATCCCTTATTAATTACTGCCACACTTCCTAAGCAGTCGTCAGCTGCTGGATAAAGAACTCTTCAGCTTAAACCTGGTCCAAGAAAAAACAGCATGGAAGTCGGAAGGGACCACATTATTAACAGCTGGTCAAGAAACTCTCCTCTGCCATCGACGGCACCTAATATTCAAACCAGATACTATTCTTAGCACTGAAATCTTGTGTTTAACACAACTGGCTGCTAATAACCACTGAGCAATTCTAAGAATAAAGAACCGTTGGGTTTTTGAAGTACATAGGGCAACTTAGTTTCATTCTATTTACACATAAGGAGGTTTTGCTGATAGGCAATGAGTAAGCAAACAAGCATGAGCAGGTCAAGGCTTAGAGTACTGCTGATCTACATAACCAAATATATCTACCTGTAAGAAGCTGAAGTGAGACCGACAAATCAAAGTGTGCACTCAAGTATCAGAATACAGATTAGTGCAAGCCTAAGAGGAAGAATCTCTAATTTCCTTGTAAACTGCCCAGGCAAACAGGGGTGGAAAAGGAAGAAATCCTAACAGGAGTGGCTAAGTGAAGTGTCAACATCGGTGTTATTTTACGCTGTGGACCCTATGTAAAAGTTTCTAGAGTATAGGCCTCATTAAACCCTCCCAAAAGAGCTGTGAAAAGGAAAAAGCGAGGCGAAGGTTATGTGCTTTGTTCACAGAAACTCTGATGGGGAAAATTAATCCCAAATTTGCCTTTTAAATAAAAAAACAGGGCTGAAAGTCTACTTTCTCTCCAAGTTAAAACTACAGAACCAGCACCCTACCATCAATAACGGAATTAAATTTTGAGTTCTTCAAGGATTTCGCAATACTTCACAAATGCTAAGTTTTAAAATAGTCAGTTTGAACATTTGCATGAGAAATACCAGTCTGATAGGTATCAAGCTTACAGGTACCCAACTACACCATCAACAGCACTCTTAGGAAGCTGTTATGTTGGAGCCAGTCTTTAATGAGATTTTTTTTCTAACATGTTATTTATTCAAGTAGCACACATCTTAGGCATAACAAGCACGCAGCTATACATCAAACTGAAATGAAAAGCATAATCTTACTACAGTAAGATCACATTTATAAGGTTACAAAGAACGTAGACACAGTACTAAATTGTCAACTCTGGTTTAAAAGTCTTTCTATAAAAAAAAAAGAAACTCAGTAGATGTATTTCCAGTCAATATGGAAAACTAACAGCTAGTTGCCTTGATTTCCACTCCAGTTGAATCATTAAGATGCAAACAGCTGAACAGAAATGTCAGTGTTAAACCAAGGCAAATTTCAATTTTCAGTTCAAGATGTATTCTTGAATACATCTAAAAATGGTCTAAAAACATTTGTGATCTGGGAGCAGTATAGGATGAGCAGACAGGAGTTTCAATGACTGCCTTTGCCAGCTGTACCTGTCCAGGGGCCTGAAGACATTTCTATGGACTCTACGACATTTTTGCAGCAACCCAATCCAAAAGCTGCAGCGTGCCACATGAGACCACCAGCCATGGCCCCGTGTTGCTGAAACTACCTGTTCATCCAGACACAAGCAGATCATCTTATAATCATACAGCTACCGGCACAAAGAAGTCTCATGTGTCGTCTCTAAGGCAAGTTCAAACCACCCTATGGTGGTAACACTGCTCTCTAAATAAACTTCATCCCTCCTTGGGGTAGGAAGACTGTCTAAATTACTTTCCAGTGTTGATTCCAGCCTTATTTTCTATGATTCAAGGCATAACGAAGGAGACTATGCTTATGTGCTGCTGAAAGTAAGCCTGAGAAATTTCAGGGGCAGATGGTAGAGAAAAGCCTCTTGCAAGGATTTTTCTTTTTCATATTTACAGTTTAAGATGAGATGCCTACAGTTTGGATCAATCAGGTTTGGTGGTTTATTTCCTCATAAAAAGTATTAGTTACTTCTTAATAAAAGAAAGGGTTTTAACCCATCTCTTAGTGACTTTGATTACAGGGACTAAACCAATGGTTTTGATAAGACAGCATGGGCAGGAAGTTTGCTACTACAGTGTTCAGAAAACTGACGACAGAAAAAAGGTCTTTTAAAGATTGCTTATGTTGCCCACAGATCTTGATTGTGAAAAACTAGAGCTTTTTTCAAAGCTAAAAATTTGGAATTAGCCTCATTTCAGTGTTTTAAGCATCAGGACCACCCTTCTTACAGCTCATAAATAAAGTGTCTTAATGATTCTACTCGAACCACTAAGAACTTCTCTTCACTGTCCTACCTTTTTCAGCTGACCTTAGATAATTACTTATCAGCCACCAAGATCTCGTTTAATTTTATCTCCTCAGCTAATCTTTAGCTGTTTTACACAGTAACTTCAGTGTTTGATGAACATGCAGTAAATCACCACAGGACTCTTGGTTCAGTCAGATGGTAACTGTTAGGAAAAGCTGAAAGAATCTTTATTCCATACATTTATTTCAGACCTCAAGTATCTCTTATGAATTCAAGTCCAAATACATTTACTCTTGTGTTCTGTGATTTATGAACTCCTCCCTATCCAGAAAAATCACATATGTACCAATATATTGGTGGCCAATTTTTATTGTCTATAACCGCCTGTCTTTAATACAAACTATTTTTAAAGCTTAAGGAATTGCTTCATTTTTAACTGCTTTCACCTGCTTCTGCTTTGGTATTACACCATATGTTTTAGATCTTTTATTCTCTCTTCTGTTCAGACTTCTGCCATATCCCAAATTATATTAAAGTCTCAAAGTTTAATCTCTACTTCAGAAAGCTCTTTAGGGAAGAAATCAGTAAAATAATGATTTTTACACATCACATCTAACTGTTTTCCACAGGCTGAAGTGTGACACAATTTAAATAGCATATTTCATCCCATTTGGTAAACGTAGGTAAAATTCCCAATCTAGTTTGGAATTGTGTTAGATAACCTTAATTTTCAAAGGATACAAAAGTTCAGGGACTGCTAATATTTGTAGCTTTGCAAGCTAAATTAACAGCAAGGACATTCATGTTTTAAGAACACTTAATTATCCAGTAGTTAGCTGAAGACCAGAAACTTAGTCCATCGACTAAACGAAGCCGATACCGCTGTATTTTCTTATCACCGTATTTGCAGTACCTTTGATACTTCCTGCCCAACTGCATCCACTGAATTTGTCAGAGAACAAACTTGACATGGCTTTTTCCTTCACTTCTTATTTTCAAGGACATAAGCAGAATGGCTGCGGGGAGATGACTGTAGAGCAGACTTGGCAGAATGCAGCTGAAACCCAATTACTCACTATTATACAGATAAAGAAGTGATGTAGTTTCTGACTGTAACAGTCACTGGTGTGATAGCAGAGAGTCATCCATCAGATCTAGGGAACAACTGTGCCTCACACAGCTCTACCAAAAAATAGGGCAGTTTATAAAATTATGAATTGCAAGCTCAAGTCCATGGATAGGACACCCTATACGAAGAAAGAATTAAATAGCCCAACCCAGATAAGATAATGACCTGAAAAAGTCACAAGTTCTTGCTTGATATGACTGAAGTATGAGGAGTGTACAAGAATAAGGTTTAAATATTTACTGACGTTTGAGTTATTTCAACCTCACCCCCTTTCGGGGGGCTGCGAGGGGGGCAGGCAGGGGAGGAAGGAGCTAGTGTTTTCCCTCCAACCTAACCACATCCTGTTTGCTCATCGTAAAGGAATGCTGTATCCAGAGAAGAAAGCTTGAGCTATTTAAAAGTGCTGGGACTTTTCTCAACCAGAATAAAGCAAACCTTGAAAGGCTTTTAAGTGAGAAGGACTACCATTGTCCAGCCAGCTCACTTGAAATCACTATTCCCCAGGACACTTCGAATCGAGTATTAGGAAAAGGAGGCTGCTAAAGGGGCACAGGCACCAAAATATCCAGCGCTTCCAACCTTTTAGCACTCCACCAGAAGACCAAACACAAGAAGCTTTGGCTGCACAGCTTCAAAACCTGTTTCTTTCTCAGATAAGCTGTACCACGGTTATATCGGCTTCAGAGCAGAGACTGGCACAGATCTTACATAGCAGACCCAGGCAGCTGAGTGCTTGTTGGAAGGAACACAACTAAAATGCAATAGTATGAAACTGCCTTCAGTACCAGACTTCTCAATTATAGAGATACAACACAGAGCACTTCAGATCCTTTTTAGATCAAGCTACTAGTTGACGGTGGAGGCCACAAACTGACCTTAGGGTGACTACTAGCCTACCAAGAACAGCTAACTAGTCTGCCAACAATCAGCATGATTGGAAAAGTTTTAAACGAAAAAGTAAGATCCCCACCTGGTGAGCAACGCTGAAATCAAATGAAAAGGCAGAAAAAAGGATTACAAGTGTGCACTTTGCTTTGTTAGAGATGAGATTAAGACATGAATATGAATCACAAATCACAAGTGAATTCAGATTTGATTACTATATGGTTTTTAGTTTCTACTTGAGAGAAAAAGCTATACTTGTAAAACAAACTTGATGACAAAAATACAGACTGCCAAGGGAAAGCATATCCTCATTCAAGCTTTATACAATACAAAGATAATTAGTTTACTGGGAAAGGAAGACATATTGGCAGTTTAACTTTATGAAATGTATTTTCAAAATGCCTATCTGAATAGCTCAACAAGAAGATAATCGAAAGCAGAAGTACTGCCATCTTTCTATTAAGAAGTGTAACTGCTGTGACCTTGCTCTTGGAGAATGTACAATAGCTTCAATATGTACAGGCTATATACAGGAAAAGAAAGCAAAGACCCAGATTATGAAAATCAGGCAGTTCTTGATAAGACAGTCACCAATTTATGTAAGAGGGTATCATTCTACTAGTTCAGCAAATAACGCTTTCAAACACCTCAAAAACACAGCCAGCAAACCACGGAACAAGCGACACTGATGGCTTTTTGTAGATTGTGCATTTCCGTGACATATTTCAGCTTGAATTCAAGGCTTGCTACATACACGCTGTGATGGATATCACAACGCAAGGACTATCTGTAAGGACAGAGCAGACAACCTCGCTATCAGAACTTTAAATCTCCCTGCCACTGAAGGATCATTTTTAACTAGAGGACATGTTATACAGGTCAAGTCCCTGCTTACTGAAAAATGAAGTAATGTTTTGAAAAATAATCTCATCAGGAGTATAGTGTTCCAATGGGAGTAAATTAAGACTAGTATGTCTTCACAGAAACATTTCTCAGCTGTAGATGTCGGGGGTCAGTGGTCTCATCTAGTGCAGTAAACAAAATCTGCTTTCTCAGACTGGCCAGGAGCATGTAAAAGATTCTAGTTGCCAGAAATAGTATTAACAATATCTAAATTCATTAAAGAACACCTGATCTAATTCTTAATCCACGCACAGTAATATTTGCTGACCCAATGAAGGCAAAAGCATTATTTTGGTGATCAAGAATAAAATAACCCTGGATTCTAGCTAAATATCCTCAGGAATGTGGAACGTAAAAATACAGTTCAAGATAAGTTCATGGCAAAAAGCATTCTTTGAGCAATATAGTTGAACACTTAACACACACTCAATCTACCACAAAGAATCAACTTTGCTTTGACAGCTATTAGATTTCTCAACAAACCATCTCCCTCCATCTGATTTAAGTTTGCCAAGATTTCTTCCCAAAGCTGCCATTTTATTATCTCAGCCGAAGTACCAAATATGATTGAAGACTTCTTGATTGAGTTGGAAGATGTTAATGTCAGTGAAAAGTTATTCTTCACTTGCTTGTGCCATGATTTTTCAGATTGCTTTGTTGCAAGTGGCTTATCTGTTGCCAGGCCCAAAGCAATAACCACCTTCAGCTGTAGTAAGTCTACTACAGCCGAAACTCTGATTTTCCCCTTCTTCGAAACAGGAGCAAGGCCACAGTAGTGAAGACCACTTTTAGACTAAGCTCATTCAACAAGCGGTTTCCAAATGCTCCAAAATTACCCATGTGCCTGTTCAGCAACACTTATCTCTCCTTATTTGCAAATCCAGGTTGTCACACTTAACAGAATTGAAAGACAACACATCGAGAAAGGTAATTTGGAAGCAGTCTTGTAGCAGAACGGGCTTTGATACAACCTTCGCTTTACTCACAGGCCTGAGAAGTGAAACTTTTTACATCAGAACTTAGGCTGTCAGTAACTCATACTGCATGACTTAACACTGTGTGAACCATACACAATATAATGGAAGTTTTCTTCGTCGGTGCAAGTGAGTATGTCTGAAAATACACCACCAACATATCAAATTAACTGCTTGAACACATGCAGATTAAAAGTACATCTGGCCCAACTTACTGTCGTGGTTTAATCTGGCAGGCAGCCAAACACCACGCAGCCGCTCGCTCACTCCCCCAGTGGGACGGGGAGAGAATCGGAAGGGTAGGAGTGAGAAAAACTCGTGGGTTGAGATAAAGACAGTTTAATAGAACAGAAAAGGGAAAACAATAATAATAAATAATGATAGAATATACAAAATGAGTGATGCACAATGCAATTGCTCAGCACCCGCGCTGACCGATAACCAAGTAGCGATGGGTACTTCCTGGATCACGCCTACCCTTCATATACTGAGCATGACGTCACATGGTATGGAACACCCCATTAGCCAGCTGGGCTGGCTGTCCTGATTATGTTTCCTCCCATCTCGTGTACCTAGCTCAGTCAGTAGGCACGGGAGCTGTCCTTGGACTAGGAGGGCACTTAGCAACAACTGAAAACATCAGTGTGTTATCAACATTCTCCTCATACTAAATCCAAAACACAGCACTAGGAAGAAAATTTAACCCTATCCCAGCCGAAACCGGGACACTTACTCTTAACTTTTCCACTTCTCTGAAACTTGGCTCCCTAAACTAATTAAAAGCATCCCAAACTGGGGTAAACCAACCCGCTGGTTTGAATTCAGGACTCAATCAACAAGCCACGCAGATACATTAACGTTGACCACACACAGTGCTGCAGCCCTTTGGCTCTGCACTTGTCGGCTTTAGCTGTACAGAAGCTGTATTGGGATAAACTCACTCATGGCTTTACATCCTTAAGGAATCCAGAAGTATTCTGATGATCCAACAAAGGCAGCTGCGTGTCGTGCTTGACACGCTCTTCAGTTGCTACAAGCGCTACAAGTGAAAGACGACCTGTTTTTTATTATTCATACCTTTGCACTTCCCACATGGGCTATGGCAATGAAATGCAACTGGCCTTTTAGGTATTGGCACCCAGAGAATTACAGCTTATTTCGAGTGCTGCAGTGCCTCTGTGATATAAGAGGTCGGACATACTCAGACTTTGTTTCCAGACAAAGTCTGATGCCAGCAGAGCTTCACAACCCTGGCTCAGAAAACCTACTTCTAGAACACCTACCTAAAGTAAACGTCGAGACAAAAAAATGGCTAATAATTACAATCTTCTGGCATGCTCCAAGTGTACAATAATGATGAAGCTGAGCTCCAGAAAAAGACAATTTTGAGGTATAACTCCACATCCCAAAAAGAGTTTCTGGAAAAGGACTTCAGGATCAGACCTATCACTTTTAGCTGCAAACACAGCGCACATTTTGATCCTGCTTTCTACGAGAACACAGTAGGGCGACGGACAGACATTTCCTAGTGACAGCAGAAGGTGTTCAGGCAGGACAAGAAGTAGCATAATTTACAAAACCAAGCAGAATAGAAGTCATTCCAACTAGGCAAGTCCGGACACTAATCATGAAACTACCTACCATTGCTACTAATGCCATTCCCACTCTTATGCTATAGAGCGATTTCTGCGAAAATGAAAAATGCAGATAGCTGGCACAGATTTGTTTCAAAACTAACAAGTACTTCAACTGTTGCTCAATACTGTTACTTTATACAGAAATTCAAGCAGCTAAAGCTATTTGTCCAGAAAAACAAAAATTGATTGTTCTCAACATTTAGTTCTTCTGAAGCTTGGTTTCAGTCACAAGACAGAGCTCTGGCAATGGAAGTGGTCTAGTTCAATTCTTCAAGTGTCCCCGATATCTAAGCCACAGGTAAAGCACAGCGTGCTCAACTTCACTCCTCCTTACGCCATTTCACACAAATGCCTGGTTCCTGAGGTACATAAAAAAAAAATCATAAAACATAACTGTAAAGAGGTCAGATGCCTTTGAATGCAGATGTCTAAGACTGCATTGCAACTGTTTGTGTATCCTTCTCCTGTTGGTGTCTGTATTTGTCAAGCTGAGTGGAAGAAAAGACCTTCCATGAACTGTAAAATGCCAAGGAAACCTTTACAGTAGTTTATCATGTCAGCTAACGCCAAATATTCCTACAAAAAATACACCAGACTAGATCAGGCTTCTTCCACGACTGTTTAGGGCCTGTTTGGTTTTTTTATTATTTTATTTTATTTTTAAACTTTTTATGTATTTTTGACCTTTATAACATTAGGTGGCAACAAGTTCAATATTTAAACATACAACACAAGAAAAAAAAAATAGCACCTCTTCGAGATCAAACAACTGTGAAATGCCTGTATGTGCTCCAGTAGCTATGCTTGAAAACGACAATGTTCTTTTTGCCTTTTAAATACAAAACCTTTTTAGATCATGTATTCTACCCCTTCTTCTTTTTCCCCTAACCTGAAGTATGACTTTGAGGTGATTACTTTCTTACTGCTGTTATTTTTCTAATCCTCCTTTAACACATTTCGGCAGGAAGAAGGTGTAGCATGCACCAGAACAGACTGCATGTAGTATTTCACTTCTCTTTACTATTACTACAAAGAAACAATGTTAACAAAATTATTTCTTGAAACCATTCTCGTTGCCAAATTACCTAGCAGGGAAGTAAGAGTTCTTGAAAACTCTTTTAAAATACACAGTATGAATGAGAATGCAAAAATACAACAGAAATAATTGCTCTGAATGTGGATTTCACTAGTCCAAACACATGTAGGGTACCGGAAAGGTGATTAAACTCCAAGGAACGTTATTTTTTTTAGAAGAGCAGACATATTTCCAAGCTGTCTAATGTGATTTGATGAAACAAGTATTCTATTCTTAAATATTCAACTGGCAGGTTGCAGACGTGTCACGTGAAGTTTCAGCTATAAAAAGCAGCAACCGAGCAAAGCTTTGAGTTAACAGATTTGCCAAAAGGCTCCCAAACAGATGGCATCAGCGTGGTTTACTGTACTCACTTTAAAACGAACAAGGAGACTGATATTGTTTCAAAGGATTCAATAAGCTTCCAGCCAGCAAAATGCAGGCATTTACTTTGCAAGATGTTTAGCTTGTACCATCACTGAAAGAAGAGAACTGCAGTGAAGACTGGCTAAGGAATATGACAGTAGCAGCAACACCAGCACAGGCAATTTCACAAAGTATGTCTCACTCCAGACATAACACTCCTTATTTTGCTCTAAACTGGAAGCTATTCTTTATTTAAAAATCTGGGAGCAGACTAACAGAAGCATTAAATGCAGGGCTTGACAGACAGTGTCAGAGCATATCATAAATAGTTTAATCTCAGCATTCTGACTATGTTTATGAGGACATGATGAAGTGCTAGGTTTCAGTTCCACAAGACCAGTGCCAAGGAATTTAGGTGGTTTATTCAGCAAGCATGTTTGTTTGTCCCTGGAGCGAGGAACTTGCTGCTGTCCTAAGTAGCTTAAATTTTGGAGTTATATATCCATCATTTGCTTTGAAATCTTTCAGACTCCAGAACTTTTGAGGACTGGTACTCTTTCTTCCTACACACTTGATGCACTCTGGAGATGTTGAAATGGACCACTGAAGAAGTGCCTTCATGAGATATTTAGTGAAAATTATATTCTTGCCTCAGCTTTGTGGTTCAGACAGTCATAAAAGTAGATTTGTGGGAGAAAACTTATAGCTTTTTAGCAGTACCAAAATGATTTTATGGAATACAAGAAGGAAACACTTATTTAATAGATTATAAACATTAATATGTCTACAATTACAAAGCTGACCATATATTGTATGCCACTGGCAGGTATTCTATACCTCATTCTACCTTCAGTAATGTGGCCAGACAAGTGCTGGCCTCCTACTTCTTTTGTACACCCTTAAGTTCCAATTGCAGCAGACAAAATTGAATACTTCTACAAGAGCCTTGAAATTTAAGTGACCTGGATCATCCAAGTAAACAAATCTGAAGCAGATAAAGTATTTCCCAAACGTAACTTACATGCTGAAAGCTCTCAAAATATTTAACCAGCTTATTATAAGGGCTTTAAAAAGCCTGTAAAGAAACTTGAAAGTGAAGTAACACATTTATACAGTATAACATTAAAAACAAACACATGTACTTATGAAATTGCTCTTGAGTGAAAACATCAATTATTCCCCCAATGCACAAGTTTTAGAAGGTCTTAATATAGATCTCAGGGCAACTCTGCAGTCCAAAAAAAAAGTACAAAGCCAAGTAAAATGTTTAACCTAGTCAATAATCATGATGCTATGTGTTATAGTAAAGATTGAGTACAAAGAAAACCTCACTGTAATTACTCAACAGTTAAGGTTGGAGTTTGAAAAGCTGCTGAAGGACAGGTGACTGAAATAAATTCAATAATGCATGTTAATTGCTATGTTCAATTCAGTTAGGAGCAGGTGAGAAACATGAGCTATTAGTTTAGAAAGAAAACTGCAAGTTAAGACATTTGAGGTTTTCTGTAGCAACCAAAGTCCTCTGAGAGTTTCTAGGATTGACTCTCCAATAGCTGGGAAGAGAAGATCTCAGGCAGGGGCTAATCCTGAAAAAATCTTGCAGAACACAGGTAAATGGCCCAACAGGGATTCATATACTTAGCTAAACCTTCTCCTTTTCAGAAATCTGTTGTGAAATAAAGTATTAAGTCATGAGGGTTTGGAAGGCTATAGCCTGAAGGACTAAACCTTCCAATCTGTCTCAGACAACAGGAAATTGGTTTAATCTTTATACACCCACACACAGGCAGCTCTACTCCTCAGAAATTTGTTTTCCAGATATAAATGTTCTAGTTTGCTACCCTTCTGAAAGTGATGTACAGGAAGGAGTATGATCATATGCTTAGAAAACTAAACTGAAGCAAAACAGATTAATGGTCTATTAAGTTACCCAGAAAGTGTTTGGACAAGTTATTAAAATGGTATCAAAATTAATTTGCAAGACATAATTATATAGTCATATTTTATTGTGTCAAAACAGGAAGACCTCAGTGAGTTTAACTCTTAAGGCAAGTTACCTCTGCTGTCCTGCCAAGACGGACTGAGCTTCAAAGAGAAATCAGACTCTTGCAAGCATCCCAATACTGTCAACTATGCACAATGAGACCCTTCCATCTTCATTTGGACTATTAGGAATTAGTGTTAAAATATTATAATACTTTGATTGCATACTTCCGAAAAGAAGAGGGTTTTTTACAGGCTTCGTGTCGATAGAGACAGCCACTTTCCACAAATTCATTTCCCCTCAGCCATTTTCTTTGCTCCCTTTTCAAACCTACATACGGAAGAACAACGTTACTGGTGCTCCGAGCCTGACTTTGCAGCATCCATAGAGGCACAGGATCAGAGCGGGGCAGCTGACCTCCCACAGCTGGTCAGTGTTGCATTCCTTTGAGTTCTCTGGTTGCAGGCTACAAAGTGAAGCTTAACCAATAATTGCCACTATTTCCATATTAGAGCACACAGGTGCAAAGACAGTGGGAAAATAGGCAAAGTGCCAAAATGCAGGAGAAGGCATTCAGAAAGTGGATTTAAGGACAGCAAGATAGTTTCCTAGTAGCACAACAATAACAATAGTCTAGCTATGTGTTGAAAGACAATGATGACAGAACAGATGAAAAACTCTTCATTGACTATTAAGTTGATTTTTAGTAGATAACAGTTTGCAGTGCTCTTTCTCAATTGATTAAAATCCTCTGTGTTAAGAAAGCTATTTATTTTGTCATGATCACCACCACTACTGCAACGCTGGCAGTAACTCCTCAGTGAAACTACACTTGCTATCTGCAGTTTATTCCCATAGCCAGTAGCAAAACACGAAAAGCAAGTTTTCCAATCAGTAGGCAAAACTTACCTATAAGACATACTGTTTAAATTTTTCTATCATTATTAGAAGCCTAATCAATGGTATATGCCTGCCAACAGACCTAGAATGACAAACCTGGCTTAGCTACTCTTGTTAGATCCCAGAACTCCAACATGAGAAATTCAAACAACTGTCCCATGGCTACTGAAAGCAGGAACAAATAACTTCAAACTCTGTGTCTCTACAGACTACCCAAAACTGTTGAAGGTGTTTTTTGGTTGTTTTGGAGAAAGTACATAAGCATATTTACGACATACTTACTCTCGCTCTTTCTCCGTCAGTTTGTCATTGATATTATCTTTGATTGTAGACCGGGAGCCCTTGTGAATTATAGGATACCTGAGTGGCACTTGTAAGAAGTAGGATATCATTGAAACCAAGTGAGCGGTGTAGCCCAGGGCAACAGCAATGCTTCCGTCATCTTTTGCTGTCAATAACAAAAAAATTCCATTATTTAATTAATTGGATCTCACTTCAGGCTCAGCACAAGTTCATCCTTCTTGCTTAGGGAATGACATAATTAATGAAGCTATCAGAAGTTATAACTTAAGAATAGATGCAAGTCTGAAATAAATTTAGACTGCTTTACAATTGTTTACAGTTCACTATTAAAGGGCAATGTAAAATGGGTGATGGCCTCTTCTCCTTCCAATTTTACACTTTCAAAACTAAAAGTTACTCTTCTCAACATTTGGTTGCGGGGGGGAGGGTAAAGAAGAAATGGGAAAAGTGAAACAAAATTCCCAAGACAAAATTCAAGTCTTAAACTTTCTATATTTCTCTAGATGTAGCTGACATGTATGACCGGGGTCAGGGAAAAGCTGCATTCCTCCGTAACTTTATTCATTAGTGAGATCAGTTGGAGAGACACCGACCCCAGGGTATGAACTCTGTTCTCTGCCAATAACTAGAAGAACTTAGATTAACCCATTGTTTTAAAGCATCGTTTTCAATTTGACATTTAAGGTTTCAGTCTTAAAGCTTCACCTGCCAGGAATACACACAGGTCTTGCGGTTCAAATTACATCCTTTAGCCATGTAAGGGCTTTTCCTTTCTGTTTTCTCTATTTTTCTTCTTTGTAAGTGAACACACCAATACAAACAACATGACACTCATCCCTTCTGAGGCACAAATCAACTCAACAGAGGATCTTCTAAGAAAACTTGTAACGATGTTCAATGACAACTATGAAATCATACTGAGCTCCATTAGAACATGACATGATATATAGATTTAAAAGTTACACCCCTTTCAAAAAGGATTTTGTAAAAAGTGTTCAATGTTTGCAGCAAAACTGGCTTTTTAAGGAATGATTTTTTTTTAATCCTTCAGATGCCCAATTTTTTTTTTTCTAATATTATTATGTACTAAGAGTCTGAAGTAAGATACATGTCAGATAGCTGGTTTTCAAATTTAACTGCATATTTCACAAAGTTGAATGCTTAGTACTTCTTCCTCATAACACAGTATTTCGAGAGACTTTGATAAAGAATTAGCAATTTTTTTGTAAGGAATTAATACCTGTAAACTGAAAATGCGACAAAAGATGCATGCCACTGATTTCTCAAGAATTACCAAGCTGAGTTCATTACCATATTTAGTACAATCAGAAAAACAAAGCAATAGACTGATTTTCGTCATACTGACAAATTTGTTTTGAAGTTTATTCCTCCATTATTCTAGCCTCCAATATACATGTTGTTAGCACAAGTTAATACCTATGGGACGGCTTTAAAGAGTTAGACGATTGAGGTTTTTGCCCAAGAAACCACATGCCTTGCAGAGTGAGCAAGTACTGGGAGCAAGAATTTCTCAAGGGGATTTTAATGAAGTTCCAATTCATGTCAAACATTTGTAGACGAATGCATGCAGTTACCTGTACAACCATTATACAGGCAGGCATATTATATATTTTATTCTGCAACAGGATGACTGTAGACAGTTAAAGTAGAAGCTGACTTGTAAAATACTCCATACTGTCAGGCAGCTTTAAAATCTTCCTTATGCAAAATATTTACTTGGTAAACTCACCAAGCAACTACAGCAAACTGAATGGGGATTCGTGCATATTGCCCCATCATGATTTACGGACTGAAAGTAGCCACAATGGAATTTTAGGTCAGACACAAATATTTTCCAGAATCTCTAAGTTTGGAAGGCACCTCTGGAAATTGCGTAGTCCCAGCCCCCTGCTAAGCACAGGGTCAGCTACAGCAGGTTGCCCAGGACTGTGTCCAGTTGGGGTTTGAGCATCCCCAAGGATGAAGACTCCACAGCCTCCCTGGGTAACCTGTTCCAGCGGTTCAGTGTTGAGTCTTAGACTACAGAGGTACTTTCCTAGGAATCAATAGTAACTTCCCTCGTACTAGCTAGGAAGCAGGAATAAATAATGTATAAGTTTTCTTCTAGGCTAGACCTTTCCAGTCAGAAACTTGGACCCTAAGCCATTGCTATCAGTTTACTTAATTTTATGAAGTTTAGAAGCAGTGTCAACAGTAACAACTAAATTAAGAATATCCAGCTACCTTGAAAGTCTTCAGAATTAGGAAGCTTGACTCCACAAACAAAGTAATCCTTTTGATCATTCTGTAAGTTTAAAATCAACAATGGAAAGTGAGAATGGAACAATAACATCCACAAAACAGAAACCTGCACAAAATACGGTAACAACAAAGCATTTTTGTAAAGAAAAACTAAATATTCAATGAAACCCAGAGTGACTTTGACATAGTGTTTTAGTCCGCATTTCATATAATTCAGAAGTAAATGCAACTTTTTTAAAGAAGGAAGAGCTTCATCTTAATCAATTCATTATATAAAAGGTTTCAAAGCTCAATATTTTGACATCTGTTTATGTGCACTCCATTAAAGTTCAGCTAGCCTACTGTCAGGGTTACTTTATATAATAAACAAAATGGAACGTATCCATTAAATTACAGCTACAGCTATTCTCCTTTTATAGTGGAGACTATTTGAGAGATGCTGGCATAAGTCCTCTCCCCGTGAGGTTTGCAATCTAAGGACCAAATCCAAGAAAAAGCTGGAAAAAACAGCATGAGTGAAGAGCAAGTTTCATCACAAATAAAATATGATATTTGCTCGCAGTGTAATAAATAGGAAGTTCACTTCACATCAAGCAGGTTTTTAGAACATTAAAAACATACCAGATCAATAGGGTAGATATAGGATAGCTCCGACAGCAATTGCTTGCATCGAATAGTCTGCTGGGCATTTGTCTTCAAAAAAAGTTCTCTTTGGGAAAGAGATCCCAAAACCATTAGTTTCGTCAAAAGCTTTAAGTAAAGGTATCAAATCCTTGTATCCCTTCTGCATCTTCCCAAGTATCACCTCCCCTCCCCAAAAAAGCTAGGTAATTCCACAAAAAAAAAAAAAAAAACAGAAGACAAAGCTAACTTTTCATTTTCGGTTGTACCTCATATTATAGGCATATCTTCATGATGACAATTAAATATTACAAAGCTGTGTTACACTAAAACAGACCTAAAAGTCCTATCATAGTCTACACATGCAACCAAGCATCCTTTTTCTTCTCTTCTAGACTTGCCACTGTTAATTATCACTTTAGATATCTACAAATTGTAGCAGAGACGTATTAAGAGAAGTTTTGGGGTGACATCAGGAAGAAATTGGTGCCAGGAGTCCCACTTCAAATGGCCTACTCTAAAGCCTGTATTTCCTTTCTAATTGCAGAAAAAGCATAGGTCCTTTTACCTCTTAGCAGTGCATTCCTTTCTTAATTCATGCAGGGATTCGTTATGCTCTTGAAGTTTCTGGTATTCAGTCTCAAATGCATTTTCTAAACAACATGAGGAATCAGGAAAAAAAAATAGTATCAAATATTTTCTTAGTTCTCTGAAGTTTTAAAAGTAGATACTGACACAAATGTTGGCAATAATCCTCCACTTACTCTTAGATGCCCATTTTCCATGTTATGCTGCCAAACTAGGGAATGACAGTGCAGGAGGAATACCTGTCTTCACGCACTATACACCATCCACCAGCCAAATACGACCAACAAAGCTTCCTTCTCCCTCACGTCCACAGCAGTGGAGTAATTCAGTTAAGGCATCTCCATATTTGTGTAACCAGAATTAAGTAAATGGCAAAAACCTCATTTTTAGTAATGACTAATTATTTTAGACTCAACTAGGTATTTTAAAAAAAAAAAAAAAAAGGTCCCGCAACAAGATGAAATATCCACATAGCTTGGTTTCTGGTGAGCTCCAGAGAGACAGTGAGACAGCATTTTATTATAGGACACTTTCCCAGTAAAACAAAACACCAGGAAAAGTGAGCATTTCACCTTTCACTTACGTAATAAGCTATTAAGAGAGATTTTTGTCTTCTAACACTTAAAATGAGATCGTAAACACAGGTACAGTAACATTCCTCATGACATTACAACGTGCCTACATCAAGCCACTGTTTACTGCATTACAGTGCAGCTCTTCTGATTTTCTCATAAAATTTTAATTAAGCACAGATTTAAGATTGCTTTAGAGAGGTATCATAGTAAGAAGTTATTTAGAGACAGGATACCAGAAACTGCTGTCCAGAATTCAGTATAACACAGGTGGTGAAGAGATTATATCTGGCTGCAAACTTCAGATTAAAAAAAGCACAAACATTAGAGCCAGACCAAAAAAACAAAACATCACCTTCATTTTGGTCACCATGATCATTAGCGAGGCTACTACTCTTCTGATCAGCAGATTATGACTATCTGCAACAAAGCAGTAACGATTCTACACTTACCTCTGTCATGCAAAGTATTTTTCTCTTTATGCAACAAGGCTACTTCTTGACCAAGGGCCTTCTTCTGCCTCTCCAGTTCATTACGTAGCACCAGGATCTTCAACTGTAAACATTCACTCTCCTTTTTCTATTGGAAGAAAAATAGATTTAAAAAAAAAATTGTAAGTTTTTCTGCACACAGGCAGTTCCATAAAAGGGGTGATAGGAGGAAGGGAAAAAGTCTGGCAAACACTAGTCTTGTCCTAACGGCTGAGCTCATAGATTACGACAGGCAATAGATTAGCAAAGACCCTAATCATTTTGCTCCTCTGGAAGGAGAGAAACTCAGCTGTGTCCCACACTGCTTGTTCCTCCTGTGGGATGCATTTCCTCGCCTGTGCTCACTGATGCAGCTTGGCCCAGGGCAGAAATTAAGAGGGGAAGGAGAGGTGGGAAGAAGCTTCCGCAGGACAAGTACATAGAGACTAAGAGCAGAGCGCTAGCGGCACGACGAGCACTAATTCTCTGGCGAAGGGTTCAGCAACAAGCGGGAAGATGAGCAATGAGGAGTCTATACTAAGTTGAGGCAGGGAGCTGGAAAAAGGTTGGAGATGTCTGAGCTGCACTATTAGATCCAATTCCCAACTTCAATGAGGGCGATGAGACAAAAAAAAAAGGATACTAAAGCAAAGAACACACAGCAGGGAGCAGGTTACGTCATTACACACAATTGTATTTGAAGGATTCCTTCTTTAAAAGTTTTAGGATTTGTCCGGTATGTACTCTAAATCTATCCCTGTGTTTAAAAAGAATCTGTTTTTTTCTTTGATGCACTGTCTCCACTAAGAAATTGTGCTGCCATATGCATACTGAAGCAGAATTTTCTATTATAAGTGGGTTTTTGTTTTAAGGAAGGAATATTTACCACGTTTAATAGATACCTGCTGAGAATAACTGAAGACAGATTCAAAATGGAAGAGAGAAGTTGCATCCCTTCGGTCCAGTCATAGCCCTGCACAGAGTTCAAAACCTGAAGGGGCAGTCGGGCGTACTTGTGAGCAAGTCTTCTGTAAGTACTACAGATACTGTCACTTGGTGTAACTCAGCCAGCTTTCACTTTTTCAAGCAGTTAATGGAGATAATGCTACTCCAACACTAGCTGCCTGAAAAAGTCAGCTCTTGCTGAACTCTCCCCTCCACTTCATATTTGCTTCAATTACACATGTATGCCCAGCGTTCTGGTTCAAGACTCCAGCAGGAAACGTGACTCAATATTAAGGAATGAAACTATAGTTCACACTAGGGGAATGGAAGCCTAACAAGAGTTTCCACTGTTAAACAAAGGAAAAGAAAAATAGGTTATAATTTTCTTATACCATAGACCATGGTTGCTAAGAAGTTGCATCACGTATACTATCATTGTCATTTTTGGTTGTAATGTTCTTCAAATAGATTTGCTCACACACATTTATAAAGGAAAAGCTTTTGCATAGGAGGACAAGGATATCCATGACTGAAAAAAAGATGGTTAAACACCTTTTAACAGCCAAGATACCAGCAGAAGGCAAAGAAGCTCTACGTTGGAGTCACTCGCAAGAGATGTTAAATGCCCCTTAAGGGAGCTGATGACTTTGCTTCTTTGCCTACAATGCAAGCCTGTAATTAGAGTGGGTAAACAAACTCCCATTTTTCCATTTTGTCAAACCCTTAAACACTTTTGGAAGTTAGCTGAGTACTCTCAACCCAGAATCTACCTTAAAGTAATAAAGTAACTTCACATCACAAGTTTGCCCTTTCCTACACAAGGCACCAGACACGTGCCAGTGAGTACCAAGATAACGAAGTCACCACAAGCCACTCTTGTTCTGTCAATTCACTGCTTTGAACTGAGCTCAGCCTTTCTGGGCAGAAAGTAGAAACTAGTGCCAGTGCACTTTTTTGGAGAGGGGAAGAGGACAGGCAAAACAAACTGTCAAAAGCTATTGCAAGATCTAATACAATTCCTGCTTAAAATGAATGTGTCACTTGAGTGACAGCTTTTGCACTAATTCTATTCACCCAAAGGGAGCAGGGTGCACAAAGGTACAGCCAGTAGACTCACCCCACTCTAAATCCACCACAGGTTCCTGTCAAGATTTATCTGAATCATTAAAAGTTTGTTTTTTCTGATAAAACTCTCTCACGCACTGTGAAGTGTTTATGCTTTTATAGTATAAAAACAATTATACAAAATAAAGGATCCTAAAAATAGAATAAGCAATCTATCAATCCATCTGAGTAACACACAAATCTAAAATCCATTACATTACACTTCTCAGATGAGTTCCCATTTGAAATGACAGGTTTAAATAAAGATTTCAAGTTCAAGCGTGAAAAAAAAAAAAAGCTTATGGTCAACACATCAGCCAGATGCTTCAGCAAGCCTGTAGAATAACGTTTGAAATAGTCAGACTTACCAGTTCGTTGCTTGTAGATGTACATCTCAGCTTTTCTTCAATCTCCCTTCCTATTTTCTGAACAGTTACCTGAGTCTGTTTAATTGCACACTGGGCTCTGTGAAGCCTGTAAGAAGAGAAGTTACAGCTGTACTAAAGGCTCCCCACACATGTCCTAACGATGAACGCATCAGCCGTCTCAAAACCAGCAGAGATAATACGGATTCAGATTGCCAGCTTCTATTTTGAAATTAAACATTAGGAGAGGAATCATAACTTGCACAGTTTATAAATGAGCGTCCAAAGCAAACCAGCAAGTCTCTAAATTCGATCAAGTATCAAATGTCCTCTTCATTTGTTAAATTCAGTAGACACCTAAGCAAAGCTGCAGGTGAAAGAGCAGGTAATTATAGGGATCTCATGTAACCATTAAGTCATAACACCGTTAACATCAAGACAGATACACACACGACAGTTACCGTGAGCACTGTTAACATAGGCCAGCTTTAAGAAGTGCAAGTATCCTTTAGAAAACACACAGCTACCCAGGCCAAGACCACAAACCACCCTTTAGTATCTCCAAATATTCTCTGGGCTCTTCTGTTACACAAACATGGGTTTCTTAACTGAATCACATTTGAAGCGTGAAAATGATGATGGTGATGTGTTTCTGATCATTAGCCCTGGTTTCAGGGTGAAGAGGGGAAAACTGATTATTTGCCATATTTATTGGAAGAAAAATCAGGCAGAGGAAAGCAATGGCAAAAACAGGTCTAAGACAGGCATTAACATCTTTCTTAGAATTAACGTAGAGTGGAAATTAACACACGTATTAGAAAAAAATTAGAGTCGGTCTGCAGTCATAGACTATGTCTTCTAAGGCATGCACCCCCAGGCTTACTTTTCCCATTCATAGTTTCACTACTAATGGCTTCTCCTTTTGTAAGGATATTCTTCAGGCAGCCTTGCTGCTGGGGTAAACACCTAACTCAACTAAGGTCTAGTTGGAACAGCAAAAATGCGGTCAGATAACCTACTGTATGACATTAGCGCTTGGCCAGGAAAACATAACAAAAAGACCAAGCTTGCTTCAATGCATGTTTTAATGATCATCTCCATTTCACCAAAATTAAAAATCTCTGCCTCTTCATAGGAATGCTTAATTTTACTAAAGCAAGGCTATGAATGTGCTGTGAGCCAACGACCAAAGCACTAGAGCACATAGAAGAGGCTGCTCAGCTCCTTCCTTTTGCATTCTCTAATCTCTTCCAGATTTATAAACAATTGAGGCATTGCTATTTAAAGTTCTTGGCTAACGGTTTTTAATGGTCTGTATGCAGCTAGACCAAGATAACCAGGCTACATGCTTCAAGTATGTGTAACCTCAAAGCATTACTCCTCCTCACGCCATCTCCCCTCAGCATCCCATCTCAGCTCAACAGCACACGTTACTTATTGGTTAACTGGTGTGAGGACAGTACCTAGCCCAGCAAACAAATACACGGAGAGGAGATTATACATGGACAACAGGGAACAAGCAGTGCTAGTAATATTAAACAAGGTCATTGCGATTTAGGACTTTTATATGTTATAACTTTAAGTGAACACATTTAAGTCATCAGACACCTTTAGTTCCTTCACACTGTTGCTTCTCCTAAATGGCACTCTTTGTAACAGTATAATTTCCAACAAAAATCTAAGTGATTCCTCTGGTTTCTTTAGAGCGCCTCGGACTGCTTGTAACACACGCAGCCTAGGCGCTTTTTGCGGGTAGCTGTATCCCATCTAAATCATACATCAAGAAGCATGGCTCTGCCGGCTGCTGAAGGCTGCTGGGGGTGGAAGAAGGCTGCTGAGGCCAACCGCGCTGGGTGCTGGGTCACCCCAGGGCTCAGTCTCACATCCCTAATGGAGTACTGAGACCTCCTGGAAACACTTATTTCCTAGTGGGAGTTACTACTTATACCTCCCACCTTCCTGAATACATCTTGAGGCTGCTGGCTAAGTAACATATGGTTACGCAGGTCAAAGCCAAGGTTTGCTGACCATCCTGAATGTCATTTAGATCTCTACTGTCACATCGCACAGCACGGTCTAAGTTTCCTACTTCAACAGTTTCCAGCCTGTCCCTTTCCAAAATGGTGGAACATTTTCTTTCCAGATATAAGAAAGCCTTACCCAAAGCTAAAACTTACAGGTAAAGAGTAATAACAGAGTGACATTTCCCTTTCCCTTTCTCTCGTCTTCATTTAATTTTATACTGGAAGAACATTCTTGATTTAGTCTGTTAGGGGATTAAGAAAGAAATTCTACAAGTCTTCGTGTCACGCCATGTAGGTAGCAAAATCTGACTGCTGAAAAGTGTTTTACTCTTTGAAAAAGTATTTATGACACTGGTAAATTGTTAGAAGGGTCATTTGCCATGCGAGTTCCTCACAGTAATACTCAGCTAACAACCTACAAATTTTATAACAGCTTCACGTTCTTCTGCCTGTGTCCAAGTATAAGGAACAAACATCTATTCAGACTGACCTCTCAAACCAGTACATACCTTAGGATACTGCTTCAGTTCTTCAATAGCTAAAGGTTATTCCCAACCTATAAAGACTGCTATACAGAATAATTCAGCAATAAAGTCTGTTCTTAATAATAAACCGTTTTCTTTTTAAGGCAAACATCATCCAGGCATTTCTTGCAACATTAAAAAAACCCCTACAGTTAAACTTGGCTGCCTTGATACCAAGTAGTGCCATTTACATTGAGCCAACCAGTATCAGCAAGTTTGCTTTCTTGCAATCCCAGTATGTTCACTGTTGTTCCGAGAACTTTAAAATGGTAACAGTAAGATCATGACCACATCCGAAGTCAAGCCTTCCAAGATGAAAATTTCGGGGACTTCACATCACAAAAGCAGCAACTATCAACAGAAATCTCCTTTCCCCAGCCAAAAAAGCCCCCACTGCACCCACATGGAAACCTTTGGTCATCCAACAATGGGAATACGAACTAAGCCATAAGAACATCAGCATGGAAATTTTGTCCATCATTTCTGCATGCACAAGACAGACTTCGGTGGAGGCAATTATGATTGCACCAATGAATGGAGATCAGCAAGTTGAGGCCATAAATCTGGATTAAAATTTATATATAATGAATGGAGAGAAACTTCAACGCTAATTGACCGCATATTGTTTCCATTTCTAGTCTGAATGCAAGTCCGACGCTACAGCCTAAACTTAGCACAGTCTGTGCTTTGAGTACAGCCCGGCTTGGTTTAGGAATTGTCAACGATGAGCCAACAGATGGCATAATCTACGTGCTATCAGCCAATGCAGGATTCTTCCAAGATTGTTCAAGAAGGTTTTTTATTATTTATTATTAAAATTAGCACTTCCATTGCACTTTAAGAGCTAATTCAGGGCTTCAAGAAGCCACTGGCCTGCTACCAAATTTCCTTCAGCAGTCAGGAAAGCCAAGCCAGTTACAGCAGAAACTCAAGTCTTTTTAAAGAGATAGCTTAGCCAGCAGTGTCGTCATCCTGTGTCTGGTCTGCAGGCTGTGCTGGTGCCTCTGCAGCAGCCCACAGCCATTGTCAGCCAGCAGCGGAGTAATACGAACGTTAAGTGTGACAGATTTACTGCTGCTGCTTGGGGCTCTGAGCGCTGCTGTGCAATTGTCCAACATCAGGTGAGTTGCACGCTGCTGCCTGGGGAAGAACTGAAAAGCAAAGCAGACATTAAAATTCCTCACCACCCTAATCTAGTTTGGAGGTGGAGATCCATGAAGCTGTTGTTCTGCTTCCATTCTTGTATCCACCTGCTTCGAGATGGGGGAGACTAAGAGGAAACAAAATACTCTCCCTTCCTTTGGAAGTTTAAAAGACAGTGGGATAGACACAAAAACATTAGCCATGTATTGTAAGCTGCATCCCTGATCGATCTAGGAAGAACCAGCAGGCAAAACTTCAACTTCTCTCCTCTTCACTTGCTAGTTCCCAAGTTGCTGAAATAGGGGCTATTTGGGGTATTTCTTCAAGGCTTTTCCAGTCTGAAATAAATTGTTTCCTCTTCTCCCCCAAAAAACCCTACTTTCTACCTTGGCTGTAAGATTTGAAACAATTCTAGCATACAATGTTCTGCCCATCAATTCAACGTGGGTACTGACTTGGAGGAAAAAAAAAAAATTGCCAAGTTTTGGACTTTTTCACCATTATAGGATTTCTTTGCAATAACGTCCTTGTCTTGTTTGCTATATCAAACAGTTTTCCTGACATCCCAAAGGCTGCACAATGTAGTGGTCCAACATAACTTGACTTTACAACTCGGGAATGTGCTGTAACAACACATTTGCTCTCTTTCAGCTTGCAGTAAGTTTGAGGCAATGTTTGAAGGTTCAGCTGAAGTACTTTTCTTTAAGACACATTGCAGTATCCTGCAACTGAGATATCCCTCTTGGTCATGAATTAGTCTAGTGATTTACTAGTTTATATAGCAAGTTCATTCCTGACTGCAATCTTTAAAAAAATGAAAGCTGGAGCATAGCGACAGTTGTGCCTATTAAGCTACATATGCTTATATTTACATTAATGAAAGAAAGAGTCTCAACTTTATTAGACATTTGATACATGATTTTGTAGTTCTATCGTGCACTCCAAATATCTATTTGCTTCTATCAGACACATCTGGATTTTTCATGTACAGAGTTTTAAGCCATAAATACATCAATTAATTACAGCGGTCACATATTACAGCTACTTCTCACAAGAGAAATAAATGCCTATGGTCTTGTTTGCCAGAACAACCTTAGTTTACAATGAGACTAAATTTAAACTGAGAATTACTACCAGGGATTTAGAAAATAGAACAGAACACTTCTGGCAATAAGTGAGGTGTAGGATCCTGGAAGTAAAATACCCAAACCTACTATTAAAGAAACAAAAAAATCCAAGAATACAAAAAATGGAATGCACACTTCTTTCTATCAGTCCAGAAATTAGATTATGGAGAGTGCCAGCCAGCTATAACATATTTTTTACATAGCCCCTTAAACCATCATTTGCTACATCTGCTTTCCCACAAGAAAAATTTTTCTAATTTATAATCATATACTCCCTTTCCCAATTTCCTCGGAAACCTATACCTACAATTTGTCAAAAGCAGATGTAAGGCGAGAGAAGACGGTAGGGAGTAAGAAGAGAATAAAATGCGAGTCTGACTTGTTCATTTATGGCATTAAACCTCTACAAGAGCCAGAGCTGTAAGAAACTCAAACAAGACAGTGCTGTTGAAGCACAGATACTTTCCATCATTCTTTCAAGCAGTTTTGAATTGACTTACACGTGTAAGACTCAAATTAAGTTTCTGAATAATCAAGTCCATGTGGACACTGCAACACTGGATGCTTTGAGCTATTTGCAAATGGAGAAGAAAAGGAAAAAATATGTCTATCAGACTGGCAGCAGGGGAGGTGCTGGCCTCCAGCGTAAGGAACGTTTAAAGGAGCTAGCTAGTATATATATCACCTTCAATACACACGGGGCATTAACGGAAGAGGAGAGCCTTAACGTGAAGCACAAACAATTTTTTCCAGAAACGAAGTCACAAAACCTGAGATGTCTCTAGACCTCTTATTTCAATTCATAGATTTCACTCCAGCATTGGGGTGGATTTACGGCTTGATTTTTTTATTCAAAGAACAAATGTATTTGTGGCAAATTACAGAGGAAGGTTGGGGTTTTTTTGTTCTTTATGCTGGTGCTTATCAGTTTGTGATTACAGAAACCTTGCTGCCAGGGCAACAGAGAGAATCACATTCAAGATGTTGTATATAGCAGAAAGATAAATTATATGCAAATACAAATTTCTGAAGGGCATAAATTCGTAAAGACAACTCCTACCAGGACAGGACAGTGACACTGACAGAATCCAACAGCCTTTCGCTGACGTGTAACTTGCCAACAAATCTTAATATAAGATTCAATTCTTGCTCTGAGACAGTGAGCGAGGCTAAGACTGGAGTTCACTGCACAACTGAAAAGGAAGGTGCATGAATTCAGGTTGAATGGGTCACAGGCTCCACCCAAAAAGGGAAACAGCCGCCTGTTCACTGTATTCTTCCAATCGCAGTCCACACAGCTGATAACGTGCTTGTGACAACTGAGCATAGTTCTTACCCACTGGAGGGAGAAGGAGGAGAAACACCAGTGAATATTCAGGTGACTCATTTTTTCAAGTGCATACTACTACGCTTTTTCCTGGAAGCCATTCCCAAACTCAAATCAAAGTTTACTTCCAAAAGAAGTAGAATTCTGCAGCTGAAGTAGAGAAGCGAGATCTCCCACCAGACAAAGGGATGGTCCTGACACTCACAGGAGTATTCTGCAGCTTCTCAGTCATAGGTGCATTCCCCACCTTACCCTGTTTTTAATTATCAAAGAGATTAGAGCATTTTCCCCAATGCGAGATCTTTAATCCATTGTATTTGTTCTCAGTTAAAATGCAGTATTGACTTCCCCTGATGTGGGTTAGGTATTTCTGAGCATTTTGGAGATATGACTGCATTCACTGAAATCTTTGCCCAGGCTGAAAAATAAAGCAATTAGCTGCACCGTTCTTATGGCCATATCCAGGACAAAGCCGTAACAAAAATAAAGAAGAGTCCCAATGCCATTGTTGACAAAATCCTCCCTCTTAAACACTTCCAGGTATCTGTTAGAAAATTATTCAGTTAAGTGACATGCTCTGTTTTTCATCAACTCTAATAAAGCCAGAAAAAGGAGGACTGGGTTATGATTTCGAATCTAATTGAACATTGCTTCATCGATATGGTCTTTTACATGGCATCACAAATAAAGAAGAATAAAGCTATTTTTGAAATTCTGCACAGCTCTGTGTAATCTCTCTCCTAAACAGTGCTCTGAAACTGAATTTGATTAAGAGCTAGCAACATGCCTATCATGCTTACACTAAAAATCTGCCACTGTAGGGGTGTTTTAATTTCACACGGCATATTAGGAGAGCTGAAGATAAGAGCAGCAGCAGCAGATGACTACTAACCCTGCGGTTAAGTTAAAATACAAAAAAACCCACCTCTCTTATGCTTCATGGACTGTTTCAACTTGCTATGACCCATGCTGCTCTCTTCTGCAGATTTTGGCAAAAGTCAGTCTTGTAAATTGATTCTTCTGATGACGGATTAGCCTCATTTCTATATACCTTAGTACCACACAACTAAAATGCCTGGGAACAGATTTGTCTGAAAGTCTGATTCCACACATCAAAATCCCTGAGGAACCTCTCAAAAAAATTCAGATCCCAGTTTCCATCTCCATTGCTACTTCCCAGGAAGACACCACCCCACAATTCCAACCCACATGGTTTTTAGGCCAAAAGAGATGACACTTGTTATACTGTTCGTCCACTTCAGTACAGCTTATTAAAGTATACAGGGGCACCCAAGAGGTCCGATTACAGTTCATATTTATTTATGCTGGCCTTGGGCCACCTGGGTTTTCATGTCCAAAGCCAAGGGGATGCCTGCCTCCCCTTGGCTGCCTATACAGTACGGAGAGCCAAGTCTTCCAGGTGGAAATCTTTCCTAGTTAGAAACATCAAGCTCGACCATCACAGAAAAACAACCACACTTATCACTAGCAAAGGGAAGTTTTAGCAGAGGAACTTACTGATTTAAGAGCACAAGTCAGGCTAAGAAGAATCCTACTACCCATTCCACAGTGGAGACGGTGTATTTCCACATCTGCTGGGAGGGGGTGATGGCAGCAGCAGTAGCAACATTAAAGTCTGAAAGTCTGCAACATGAGCCAGCAATTTGATGGCTAAGATACTCACAAGAAAAGCTAGAACAAGGCACCGCAAGAGCATCAGGCTATTAGCGACAGCCTTTTCTTGCCATGCACTCGCCACCTTCTCAGAATGTGACACTGTTCCTACTGCATGAACATCCATAACGACAACATTTAGAAAGGCTTTCGTCACGGCTATGAGTTGGAATGCTTCTCTGAGGAAAGAGCAGCAAAGGAAAAAGCTAGAAACAAAAGACTTAACTGTCAGTGCATATTTTAAAATGAAAAAAAATGTTTCGTACCTCCCCTTATGTCTAAATATGCATCTACCAGCATCCTAAAGGGAAGAGGGAAGCAAAGAGCAACTCTCTGTTTCCATGCAGTCTGAACTGCAGAGGCTAGAGACTGAACCCTGCTTACCGCACAGCTCCACTGGGTTCACTTCTTTCACGGAGATGAGGGTGGAAGTAGAGGAACTTCAGGGAAGTTCAGAAGACAGTACAGCTTTGTGTGGCCCACCTCTGGGGTTGTTATTAGATGCTGTACAACCCTCCAAAGTCAGAGAGCAGCTGATAGCGTGTTTTCTTCCTGCTTTCCCTCCTTTTCACCCCACCAAACATTTGGAAGCCTAAAGTTTGGAATTGCTGCTTATAGCAACTATACAATAGCAAAGCCTGACTGAGCTACTGCCTGTCAAGTTGGGGCACTCTGACATTATTCAAGACTGACTTGTCTTGTGCTTCTCCTTAGCTGTAAAAGGTCAATGTACCCCTGAGATACCGCTTAGCACAAAGCGGTTCAAGCCCATGAAGACCTTGCTCACTCCATCATTCCCCACTCAGAGAGCTTATGAAAAACAGCTTCAAGTTTAGCATAATTTCCATGTTTTAAAAATAGCTGCCCAAAGGCAGTTACTACATTTGGCACCTGCAATTCCACTGACTCTGTAGTCTCAGAGAAACTACTCTGAGCTACTAATGAGTTTTTCAACACTACAGCTGCTTATGTTGACTGCGTACTTTTGTCTCTATTTCTAGTTTCAGAGATCAACTTGTTTAAGTTCTGTTCATTCAATAAGACTGCTAATAAAGATGGAAGAATTTAAACACACAAACAACGTATCTGTTAAAAAGCTTCTTTCCTAAGATAGGCAGAGTTAAACAAAAGCTGATTTTATATCGTGTCCCCATGTTTTAGTCTTGGTCACTTAAGAGAGTTGATTTTACCACCCTCTCAAAGTTTCAGACTGCAGACAAACACTACCTACATTTGTATTCTTAAATAACATCTCTTCAGTGAGAAGACATGCACTCTTCTTTAAATAAACAGTTATATTAAAAATGGCAAATCCTGAAACAAAGCCTGTCACTTGAAGCATACCCCTGGCCTATGACAAATTATGAAATCTGAAGGAGACAGGCATACTTAAGGCACTGGGACTTAAAACAGTTTCTAGTAACTTATATTTCTATTTGTCATGTATCAACATGCCCAATGTTCAACAGTGCACCGCAAGTTTCTTTGAGCCCCTCACCTAGAAAGTAGTAATTAGTTCAGAAGTTGAGCTCTGGTCCTCCTCACAGCAGTGCCTTATCACTGGCAATCTTGGACCATTTAAAGTCACTGAACCTGGGCCATCATTGCTGTGATGTCAAATACAGGGAAATTGTTCGCTTAGTGCTATAATTTGGTTCGAAAAGTCATGTTTACTTGTCCAGGGCGCTGCAGCCAGATTTATTTGCTTATCACCAGAACTGCGAGAACCTGTTCTTTTTAATGAAGGCACAGCCTGTGTGGTCTCTGGAGTTGCTCTAGTTCTCAAGATTTAATCCACTAGATCAGATGCGCATGTGGCTAGTAACACCTAGCAGTATTATTTAAATCAACTTCAGCCAGATTAGATATTAGCAATATTACAGCAGTTGCCTGGAGCTGGTCTTTTACTCATCTCCAGCACTCAAACTGTACCGATACCAGATTTTGTTGTTGTTGTTGTTAAAAAACAATAGATTTTTAAACAAAAATACAACCAGAATGTTTTCAATTTGCCCTAACTGGCTGGCTAAATAGCACAAACATGCCATCCCATCTGCTGAAGGAATGGCTAAACCAGAGAGAAAGCGGTTTTGACTGGAGAGATAAAAAAATAAGAAGCAAAACTTCAAAGGGGCAGGTTTCATTAGTTCTTAGAGCACTTTTTGTCTCCAGGCAGAATCTGGGAGCATTTCAGGCACTCACATGCTCAGAGGCACAAAAGGCATTAGCAGGCCAATTGCTCTAAATGTCACAATACCATGAAAAGCTGTTGTAGAATACAATATATTCTTTTTGTATTTAGGAACTGAAGTAAAATTTTAACATAGAGGATTTTAAGCCCCTTCTTTAGTGATTGCCAGCATATCCCATCTTCCCAACACCACTTAATCCTGAAAGGTCTATTTTTCAAAGTTTAAAGAAAAGAAAGGATAGACAACTAAGCGAATATTAAACATAAACCTATTCCCATTAGTGCTGCAAATGTGCCGAGAGCTTGATTATGGAGACATGTCCAGAACATGACCTCAGATGAATTTGGCCCATCCTGAGTGTTATGTGAAAGGTGAAATGTGTTACTGTATAACCTATTACTACCAGCTACATAATATTTAGAAAGCCTCTAAGTGACCTCTTTTCAGGAAATCTGACAATATGGCCAAGGGACAAAAACCTCAACATTTTAGCTTTCCAGTTGGGGTGTTAATTTTTGTTAGTTAGCCTTTTTAAAACAAATGGCTGGAAGAACATTTGTCATTTCCATATGGCATGAACAACTTATTAGCAGCACTATGTTTGCCTGAGGATCTTGTCCCTGCCCCAAAACAAGAAGGTTCATGAGCTGCAGAGGTGCTGAGAACCTCCTGTGTAAAGCTAAGCTGGCTGGGTACTTAAACTTTTCCTCCTGCTTAATTAACTTGTAAATCCATGTAATTAAGCATCTGAGCACACAGGCACTATTTTAATCCAACAGTCAAAAAATTTTCTACTGTTCACACACTCTGGCATTCCCAATTAATTTTTTTAATCAACATAATTTGAGCCAAGCACGTGCTTTTCATTAAGGCCTATTCACAAACTTCATAAGTTTTAGCTATTCACTTCTGAGAAGTAAAAAAAAAAAAAAAACCACAAAAAAAATTAAATAATTTCTTCCCCAAAGAGCAGTTTTGATAGCAGACAAATCAACCATAGAAGTTCTCGTTTTGCAGTCTTTCAAGAGTTAAGGGCTGAGCTAGAACCTACTCTCTCTCAATCGATTTTCATACTGTACAGCTGATCACAGTGGCTACGCCACACCTGGCAGCATGGTACCATCCGGATAACTGGGATGCAGATACCACCATCACCAGGACTTGCTTCCTTTTTTGAGAAGTTTAAACAAAGCCAGTACAAGCTGTTCTTCATATTCACATGTCTCATGAAAACATTAGGAAACCACATGTGCAGCTTGTGAATTTTTACTACAGACAAATATTGTATCATTAGAAAGTCTTCAAAATGTGGGATTTATGTGACCAGATGCAAACCTTTACGGTGTAGACACCTCCCTATTCTCTTTACAGCCAATGGACAGAAGCAGGCAGACAGCAATTCATTTCCTCCTGAAGTATACGTCCTGTCAAATGAATCACAACTCAAATTATGCCCATCTCTCTCTTCTGGTTGTAAGTGGAACATGCTCTCCCAAAAACTATCTTTGGAAGGAGTTCACGGGCTAGTTACTCAAGCCTGGACTCCTGGAGGAGATGGCAAACCAGAGTGCTTGGCAGGAGAAAAAGGACACCTGACAAAAAGAGACTAGAGATTATTTTTAAAGAAATAAACGCTATCACCAGTCTTTTGAGCTAGGTATCAAAGATAAGCAGCAGTAGAGAACGTGTACCTGTAAAAAAAGCAGAGTTAATGTGAGAGGGAGTAGAAAGAATTCAGGACTACACAGAGGACTTTGCCTCAGTTTCCAAAAAACTTTCCCAGCTAGGAAGGAAACAGGCAGAAATAGCACCTAGGTATGGTCTCAAATTATAACTTCTAACTTTTGCTGGAACTAGACAATGCAATATATACTCCTTGATAGGGTATGTAGAATCCACTGAAATATAATCAGCAGTTGGCCTGGTACTGAGGGCTGGAAAAAAAACCTGTTCCTTTCAGGACAAAGCAAAAAGAAAGGAGGATGTCTTAGCTCAAAGGCAGGGCTAAACAGGAGCTACAGCCAACAGCGTGCCTAGAAACTGTAAGAGACAGTGCCTGGACTCTCACCTTCCCAAGACTGAGCAAAGTGCATGGCTCCAGTAATCAGGTTTCAAAACAGCACTGGTGAACATCCAGCAAGGGGAGCTTTATCAAAGCTGACATCTTCATTTCTGGTCAGATTTATGATAGACAGTCAGAAACTTTCAGAAGAAGGACCACAGTTCAGATTAGACACGGTTAGACAGGGCTCCAGTCGGTCAAGTTCATGACCGGCTGGTATAATAGTGAGTGTTTTTTTCTGGAGAGTGCTTCATACTACAAAGAAGTGCAAAGGAAATGGGGGAAAAAAAACATATGAACAAAGCAATCAGGACGACCGGCACACATTTTCTTCTTTAACAAAGACTTAATGTCAGGTAGTATAAGAGTTCTCTTCTAATGGACTGTGCCAGAACGTAACCAGAACTTCATAACACGCCCCCTGGTTGTTTTCCACTAAAAGTACAGGAGACAGACATTTAGAAAGCAGCCTTTAGTTTAAATATGCTTTACAGAATCAAGAAACAGCGCATTTAAATTTTAAGAGAGCTTATAAAATAAAGACTTCTGAATAAGCAACCTAGAGTTAACTTTTCCTACCACTTTCTTCGCTGTAGAGCTAACGCTTCATACAGGCAACAGTGACACCTACTGTTAATACTATCAAATGGATTCGAATTTTACAACTGATAAAAAACCAAACGTGTTTTTCCAAGGACTTTCGAAAGCGTATGAACATTTTCTTTTCAAGGGTTTCCTTTGTAGCACATCTATTGCTATTACTGCAAAACTGAAGTTATCAACCTGTCTTGCAATGTGCCTTTTGAATACAAATTCCTCAAAACCAACCTACTGACAGAGTTTAAAACCTCTATTATATTTCCCTACAGCTAACATTCTTGAACTATTATAATTAAAGCAGATTTGAAAAAGGCCTTCTTGTTTACCTTCATATAGCATTTCGTGTTTTTCACTACCAGAGGCACCTAAGTAACCACGCAAAAGTGCAGTTACCGTACCTTCCTTATACCATACATGTGTTGGAATAACTGGGTCCTGACTATGCAGTGCCTCTTTTCTGGATTACAAGGGAGAATTATGCAAAAGGTAAATTCAATTCAGTGGTTCAACATTAAAAAAAACACACAAAAAAAGCCCCCCACACATGTCAGTGTATAGCTGTTTTGTTTCAACTACAGCATCATTCTACTAAATTAAGTTTTCGTAAGTTCCTTTTTTTCCATTGTTCTAATTTATTTAAATGAATTTTATTTTTGTTGAGAACAGGGTAGGGGCTTTCCACAGAAACTCTCCACCAGGGAAGCTCCATGATTTCAACACTCGCAAGGCAAATCCATGGGCGAGCTCCACAGCCAGTTCTAGTTCAGAGTGCTCGAGCGTCCACATGGCAGAAGCCTAGAGACCACCAAGGAACATGCATCAAGGCCCATCTCCTTGCTGCCAGCATTAAATCGGCACTACCTGGATATCTCCCGTGCACATTCCAGTCCAGAAGCTTTTTTATATTTGGAAAAGCTTCTTCCACACACACTGAAGAAGTTACAATAGCTACACAGAATATTCTCAAAAACCTTACCTAAGCAAAGAGAAGACATCGTAAGAGTTACGAACACAGTTCTGATCCACCTGGAGAAGACTATTCTTCAGGGTACCTGAGTGATCCTTAAGGCAAAGAAAAAATGTTAATTTGAGAATCAAAAATTTTTTCTATCTTGACTAAAAGCATGCACTTTTGGTAGGAGAAAAAATGATCTTGCATTTAATGTATTTTAAGTCTGTTTTCATACAGTTTTATGTATGGTAGGTAGAAGCAATTTAAGGCGGCAATAACACCAAGTTCAAGTCTGTCCTACAACAGCACTTACCTATAAATATGTTAATGACTTATCACTTTATCTGTGTTCTAGACATGGAGTGTGTTTTCTTGAACTTTATAATCCATTAATGAACAAATTGTATGCACAGAAATACTGAGGGATGCAATTTACAGTACTGCCAGTCTTCAGCTTCATATCTGAGAACCTATTCAGTAATGTGCCAGAGATGTACAAGACCGTGAGATAAAGCTCTATTCTTTATCCACGCTGTAATACGTTTAAAAGATCAAAGCAATCTCACTTTTGAACGATGTGAACAAGTTTCTGGAAGTTACAAAAAAATGTGTGTCTTTAAGAGACCGAGACTTTAAGAGACATTCTGCACGAGGCATCAAAACAGTAACAGGCAAACAGCAATTCTTCATGCTGCAAAGGTCAGACACCGAGCTTTTCCATATCAGGCATACTCACACAAATTCCTAGAAATGCCACAGACTCAGAACTGTTTCTCCACATGATAAAGCAAATTCTAATTAGGTCAAACCACCTGGCAGCATTGTCAGGAAGTTTATGGATTGTAGGAAAAGAGGCATTTGTTTTAGTGTATGAAGTAGCCCCAGCTGGCACATGTGATCAGCTAATTTTCCAACAGTGACACAGACGTACCCCGAGAACCACAGTCCCTGCCTACGTATTCTTTCCTGCCTCAACAGGCTGCTTCCATACAGAAGATGTTGAAACGCAGAGTTACATGTCAACATCTACTGACACAACTGTTAGCCACAGGCCATGCAGCAGACATTCCTTTCACCAAACACGAGGTTCCACCTAAATAATCGTGAGATCTATACACTACATTATGCATCATATCGCAATAGAGGCACCATATCAGCAGCTGTCTCAGCTCCTCATTTCCATTCTCAAGATGTTGGATCCTACATGCTGAAATCCATACATATATACCCTGAAAAAATACCAAAATAAAGACATCTTAATGCCTGAACGAACTAGGATGGTGGAAAACTGAAAATGCACAACTACCAGCATCACCATTTTTCACCGTGAAGCTGATCTCGTTTCACAAAACACTGCCTTCAGAAAGCAAAGTGCCAAATCTTTCAGAGAACAAGTGGAGTGGCCTAGAATAACTAGTTTCAGGAGGGAAAGAATTTGGAGCAGCAACATATTTTAGCCTTTTCTTTTTCCCCTGTACTACAGCGTGTTGAAAGGAAATTCCCAAGAGTCAGACACCAAGTGGTCTATACAAACTGTTCTACCCCAAGGAAACTTGCAGAACGTGCAATGGAAGGGTTTCAGACTTAGTTATTAAAGAAGTTTGCCCTTTGAAAGGGGAGTTTGTCTACTCTGCCACCACATTTATTAGATACAGGCATGTGTATTGTAAACACACGAAACGGCTTTGCTTGTGTGAAGTGGCCAGGATCTAGCTGCTAAAAAAAAAAAAACAAGCCTATGCAGTGAAAGACTCTACCTGCATTGATGGAGACCACATATTGGAGAGAGAGAGATGGAGCTTTCCAAAGATAAGGGTCTTTCCTGCTTGACAGCTGAAAAAGTAGCTACAATTCAGTACCCCTGAAGAATATAACTTATTCTTCTGTTCCCCTGTACTCCTGACCACAGCCAAATGTTTTGAGTTATGGAGAGCTATACAGACTAGTTCTGGTTTCATTTCTTTAAGGAGACAACAGAAAGCTAGTCATTAACTAAAAGCTATATTTGCTTCCTAAATGCACTTTCTGAAAAGATATCACTACAAAGAGCAAGTCATCTCGGTTAGTACCAGCAAGCATAAAATGGTTGAAAGAAAATTTGAAAGCCAGGAAGGCGCTGAGGAAACCAGAGGAGGAAAAACCTGGGAAACTTTAGGAAAGCCAGTATAGCACCCAGAACTGATTTTCTTGAACCTGGGTAAAAAGTGGTTTAACACACAAGTATGCAGTCTCATACAAAACCAAGCAGATTCAGAAAACTGCTAAAGGATTGGGAATACTTTAAGTTGAGGTTGACAGGTTCAAAAAAAACCTCTGAAGCTCACATCTCTCCTATTCAAACATTGGTCCAGTTCAAGCAAATCCAAACAGAGTTTCACTGTATGATTACTAGAGAAGATGAAACTAAGAGAGGAACAAGTACTTCAGTGGTCCCATGCCAGAAAGGAAACAGGAAAATAAACTGGACATGGTTGTGACGAAAGAAGCAGAAACCTGCTGAAATCTTCTAACAAAATAATAACAAAAAAGCTTGAACAAAAACAGAAGTTGGAGGTAGAATTATGTGAAAGTCAAATGTGGTTATGAACAAAGCGGCTATATGGGCACCACACGTTTCTATCTACATTGAGAAGAAAAGCTGCAAACGCTAGAAGAGCAGTTAACATGAGCACTGTCAGACACCTACAGTAAAGCAGTAATACCCTTCAGGACTCAGAAGGCACGCACAAAGGCTTTTGAATCCTTATTTCCCAACTTCTTTCTTGCCATGAGCTAAGTATCCATCCCAGCAGGAAAACTGCAACTTGAATAAGAGCATTACCCAAAGAAAACGTTCATTTTTTCATTGCATATCAGCAACAGCCAAGTTGCTGCTGGACAGAAGAGATGGAAGAGAGGTAAAATTCCTAATACCTATATATTGTCAAGGATACAGAATTTAAAGGCTTTTTGACATCAGTAGAAAAAAAAAGTGAAGAGTCAGTGATAATATTAACAACAATAAAGAAGCCCTTGATATGGTTCTTTTATTCTGTCACGACAATAATTGCTATACCACAATTGTCTGGTTTACCTAGAATTTCTCCACCAGTATTGCTGCTAGAGTTTTCTACTTTGCTCCGTTATATGACAGGAGCTTCCTACAGAGCAGGCATTTTGAGCACAAACCTGCATTTTGAAGGTTACCTTATATGCAAGTAGGCTTGAAGGTTATAAAAGAGCAGCTAAAGTGCATTACCTAGTGAAGCTGTAAGCTTCCAGTGCTTCGATTTTAAATTAAACAATTTAGCAATTAGAATATTCCTATTGGAGCATATTCCTCTTGCTGGTTTTGTTTACCAGGGAGATATGCATTTAATCAATCCACAATTTTCATCAATAAAAACCGTAGTTGTGGCAGTCCCTGATGTTCTTGCCCTACTTCAGTTTATTCTGCTACCATAGCTTTTAGGCTCCCACCTCTCTTATCACAGGTAAGCTCACAGGACAGAAAATGGGAATTTGCATTTAGTTCCAGATGGATCAAGCAATGCTCAGAAGTACACCTACAGTGCGTTTTGAAACTCTGAGTTCATGAAATATCGCCAGAATGGTTTAGTCAGCTTCCAACAATTTTCTTATTTTGGCTCATAAGTGGTCTTAATTAATGACAAAGACATTCAATACACTAATAAAATGCACTTTATTGTAATACTTCATAAATCTACTTTGGCAATTAATTCATTGTCCAAAGAATTACTAAAGTAACAAGGTTTTTTTTTTGAGCAAGGGTGGGGGCGGGGGGGAAGAGTACCATACCTTAACTTTGCCCATACTGAGATGTGCAAAAATAGAGGACACTTCCAACTTTGACTGAAGTGTCTTTGGGCACAAGGTTTTCATTAGACTTGCAAAAGGATATTTGCAAGCATCTATTTTCATAGCAAGGTTTCATATGTGTCAGTGCAAAAAAACTAAAACTGCTACTCCATCCATGTATTATCTCAAAAATTGAGGCTTGTGACTAAGATGCCTTGAAGTATTATGAAGATGCCACCGCCACCACAAAGGAAAAAGCACCCCAAGAGATCAGAAAATACCCCCACAACCAAGCATAAAAAGGGACGGTATTGAAGTTTCCACAGGATCAGAGCCACACACCTGACACCAAAAATCCCCTCCTACAGAAGATTTTAGGTGGTGCTTCATAAATAATACTTAGTATAACCACCAGAGTGGGGCTGTACAATATTTAGAATGTCCAGCATTGACATGAAAATTATAAAGCAAGACCAACTAGGAGTAGAAATACCAATTAGGTGTGCACAGCTTCTGAAGGTTACAGGAAGAGTTTGCTTGTGCCAACTAGTTTGGCTTGAACAGCAGACAAGTCACTTAAATACAGGAGGTATGCACTATACAAGAAGAGATTTAGGTCAAGGAACTGACAAAGAAAGCAATTGGAAGCTACAGAGCAGGGTGACAAAATAAATTTCTAGCTCTTGCAGCCAGAAAGAGTTGAATAAATTATAGGGAAGGATAAAGAAGGAGATTATCTGTGCTCCACATAGGCTATGACTGTATTTGCAACTTAGCTACAGAGCATGTACAAGAACCAAAACCGAGATGTACTTTTAGCCCTGATGAGCTAGGGAGCAAGTCCTGACAACAAACAATCAGGAAAGAGGATAGCGTTACCATCATTGAATTCAGGCCCAGATTATTAATACTGAAATCATGAAAAACTAGAATTGCACCCTGCTTCAGGAAAACTGAGTTAACAGCACCAGGAAGCAGTCTGAGCTGTGTACCAAACCATCTACAATTTGAAGGATAACCATCAAAATACCAAACACAGTTTGCAGGCTTGCATACAGCCAGAGAGTTTTGCATACATGGCCACCTTGCCCCTTGCTCCGCTCTCCCCACATACGAACGGTTACCCGTGTTGTTGACTATAACGCCATTGCCTCCATTCAAATCCCCACAAGACTGGACTTGCTGGTTGTGGCTAATGCAGAAACTGTAGCTGTGTGTCAAGAGTCATTTTCTCTCCAGCCTGGGACTCCTTATACAACCCATCTATACCACAGTCCTCCCACCGGTAGCTTGGGATTAAAAAAAACTGTCAACTGTGCTATTTACAATAGGTAAGTTTAAACTTCATCATCAATGTAGTAATCAGCAATGCTATATAGTTAATTATGGTCACAATATTGGCTGGACAAGCACAAATACTACAGTGGAGCCTTTGGGAAGGGATAAAAAAAAAAAACCATGGGTGAAACAGTTGCAACACAGAGCAAATAAAAGGCTTCCCATTTAAAAGCTACAAACTCTGGTTTTAAGAGTGAGAACCAAAACTTAATGTGCTTTTATATTTGCCATAAGAATGAGTCTTAACAGCCACACCATTTTGAAAATGTTCTACATTTGAATGAAGTGTCTGCCTCAAAGAATAAAGTCAAGGCTTATTTTCAGTAACCAGGCTTTGTTTGGACTTGAAATGCTATGCTTTGAGTCTTCCCAGAACAGTTCAGATGTCCATGCAACAGAGGCAAGATAACAGTTCTTAGCTGTCATGTCAAAAAAGTATTTCTTCTCAAAACGAAGCATTTTATCGTTCTGAGCATCCAAGTGTGAAAATTTAAGTTTAGAAGTTGAGTTTCAGCTTGTCACCAGCACTAACAAGCCAAAACAAATACAAGATACCCTTACCTTCTGTTCAAATGAAGCTCCGTAATAACCATCATTGAGACCAAAAATAATCTCATTTGGGTTTCTTGCATGTATCTGTAAGAAGAGAAGAAAACAAATCATTTTACGGTCAGCTTACTATGACTTTACACTGCAAACGAGCATAAATTGCTCTGTTTGATGGTCAAATGCAGTTTTTCAGCACCTGTAATTCTAGAAGCACATGAAACTTCAGAAAAAACTGAATTTAACCATAGAAAATGCATTTGCTTCACAGCTTTAATAACAGTCACTAAGTATGTTCAGTCATTCTATCTTGAAATCAGAAACACTGGCCAGAGCATCTTTCCTATTGTTGCATTTCCAGCTGACAAAAATAACTAAGAGACCCGGAAACTAACCAAAGAGATAAGTCTCAAGAGTAATTAGCTTTCACATGATATTACCTAAAATAATACTCAAAATTAGGCTTTTGTGGTCATCGTAGTCACAAAATTAGTGTTCAGTATTATAGCTAATATCCTGCTATTAATGTAAAGAACATTACTTCAAATAAAACCATGCACTAGAGGAGCCTATTATGTAGGGAGCCATTTCTTCTGTCCAGTAAAAACAAATTGAAAGAAAGCTACAATATGAAGGGTACTGGGTTTGGCTGCGATGGAGTTAATTTTCCTCATAGCAGTCCGTATGGTGCTGTGGTTTAGATCCACGACTAAAACAGTGTTAGTAACACACCAGTGTTTTAGCTATTGCTGAGCAGTGCTTGCAGAGCATCAAGGCCCCCTCTGTTTCTCACTCTGCCCCCGCAGCGAGTAGGCTGGGGGTGTGCAAAAGCTTGGGAGGGGACACAGCTGGGACAGCTGACCTGAATTGACCGAAGGGATATTCCATACCATATAACGTCATGCTTAGCAGTAAACAGGGCATCAGTCTGTTGGTGGGAGGTGGTGAGTGAAAGCCTTTGTGTTGTTCTCCCCCCAGCTTTTTTTTTCTTTTTTTTTTTGCTTTCAGTTATTAAACTGTCTTTATCTCAACCCACAAGTTTTTCCTCACTTTTGCTCCTCTGACTCTCTCCCAGCCCACCAGTGCAGGGGGTGCTGGCCGGGATCAATGCACCATGTGAAGCTAGAGCAGTCATTCCCTATAAAGCTTTCTTCCCAGGCTTTGAAACATCCCAATTTTAAAACTAAATTTTTTTTTTTTTTAAAGAGAGAAATAAACTATGATTTATTCTAAATAGATCCTTCAATTAACCAATCAAAAAGTGCCCATTGGAATTAGGACAATCTATTTGACTCAGAAGGCACTGTATTTTTTGTTTTTTTATTATTTATGTGATATGGGTTTCTTTTTGAGCCACTTTTACTATAAGCTCTACAATACAGAAAACACCTCATTTTTCACCTCTTTCAAAAGGCGACTAGTAAGAGACAAACACCAGAATTAAAACAGATCTTATACAGTGAGCTCCTTGGACTGAAGATCTTTGATGGGATGTCATTACCGTGAGAATGGATTAAAACTGTAAGATACACAAACATTATGACCTATATTCATTTAACTATATGTACAATTATACTGCTATTTCCTTGAATCAAGGCACTGCAATTTAAAGCACCAAGTGCTTGCAGTATCATTTAAGAGGCTCAGTGAACAATGGTGGCTTAAAATATTCAGCTGGTCAAGATTTAAAGCTCTGAGGCAAGCTAACATGAATCTCTGCAATCAAACTTCAAAATACGCCCTTCAAATGCATTCACTTCCTTTCTTAGCATTCTTTATATTTGTTCATCTGGATGTTTTGTTTCCGTAAGTAAAAAGTTGAGAAAAACTGTTTTCACATTACCTGCTGGCCCAAGTACTTTAACCCATCTAGATTGACCTTCCATTCGATCAAAAGCTGAAAGTGCTCCTTCTTGCCACCCCAGATCCTCACAACAAAACAAGAGACAGAGGTATCAAGACGATCAGGCATTATTCCAAAGTCCAGGCTCCTCCATGTCGGATTCTGTACATATTCAAAGAGGGACAAAAACAACTCAAACAAGCTGAAAGTAGTCCTAAAATTGACAACTCAGAAAGTGGCAAAATCCATGTCAAAGACTAAAAAACACTTAAGAATAACGAACACCAGCCATTTCAAGGTTTACACAGAGTTGAAGCCAACAGGCTCTGCTGCTTCCTTATTCTGTTTTCTAGAGAGAATTCCTGGGTTAAAAGCTACATGCTGTAAAGTACTTCAGAAACTCAGAGTGGGCTCTGCTTCCTTCCATTACAAGATGTTGAAGAATTTACTTCAGAATTTAGTAATTCAGTTTAGCCAAATCAGGAACTTTAAAAGTGGAAGTAACATTCCTTTCCAAGTTATAATTCAGCTTCTAAAAATTAGGATATAACTTACATTGCAAGAGTTAATTATTGGGGAATAGATCAGTGTTTTAAATTTAAGTTTGCATAATTTATTGACAGGTTTGTTCACATTCTTCTCCTCCTTGACTGATGCTGATGGCAATCCTCAAATGTTGTCACCAAGAGCTCCTCTTCACTCCAAGAGATCAGACTTGCATCTCAAGCTTTACAGAAGCAGCACACATTAAGCTAAACTGCAAACATCTATTCCACTAGAACTCAGATTTACAAGCATGAGGCATTCCAAGAACTTGCACTCACCTCTGATAACATTTAAGTTAAAGATTTACGGAAACTGTTGTAATTAGCCCAAGTTGCAACCAAACCAAGTTAATCCAACACTACCAGTGCCAAGAGCCAGATACCAACTTCAGGACTTCCACAGGCCATAAATCACAGGGTGTCCAAATGCAGAAATGGGAAAGTGCTTTTTATATGTATCTCCCTCCTCTGCTGCACATAGAAATGGTAGCTCCTCCAAAACAAAAGGGAGGAACCCACCATCCCATGAAAGAACAAGCCTTTCCTTCTCGTGCTTAAACAGCTTGGAACAGGCCAAGCATCTCTGAACTGGTATTAGGCAATTTAGAATAAGATGCCTCTGAAAAGAAGGGAGGGGCAAAGTCACCCAGTAAGTATTACAGAAGGAATGCATTAATCAAGTTTTCCTAAGGAGAAGGGATATTTGGTAGCTATTCAGACACAAGAATAACAGGCCATTAAAATACCCATAGAGGACGTACGGAATTTGCTCAAGACATCTTTTATTTAGATTTTTGTCATTCCATCTCATATTTCCTTTAGTTAGATTCCCTTTTTGTTATTCCTTTTCCTAATTTAGAATAGGCAGAACTCAAAATGCTAAAGTCTCGAGGAACTTGTCTCTTGAACAAGTTAACAGCCTTGTGGATGTAGACAGCTTTTCCACCATTCAGGAGGTTTTCAAAGCATTTACAGCCCAGTGTGCTATAAATGGTGCAGTTCTACCTTGTTAATGTAGACATTAAAAAGTCTGTTTAGCAGGTTTTCAAACTCCCTTACCCAACACTTGCAACATCCTACTCCCACAAAAGAGACCTACCCCTTCCCAGTTGTAATAAACTGTTCAGTTCTGGTCCCTTCACTGATCTGAACTGGAAAATTTAGAAACTCTAAGACGTTTTCAAACTTCAGTTTCTTAAAGCTATTAGCTCTTCAAAGAATATACGTTTATATATGCAGGTACATGATCCTTGCTGTTCACCTATACAACAAGAAGATGTTCAAAGAAATCAGCGGTATATTCTGCAACACTGTTTGACTCTCCCTTTATTCAGGGTGTTGCAAGCAGGGCCTCTGCTTCTATACCAAGTTGCTAAAATGCACAGCATGAGCTTCTGATGGATCTGTACACCCAGTAAAGTAATATACAAGTGCTCCTTGAATAAGCAATTCACAAACATTTAAATAAAAGCAGCTATTTCTGTCGCTAACACCAGCAAGAACAGCAAAAAAAAAAAAAAAAAACTGTAAACAAACCTGGGTTATGATGCGTACAATTCTCAGAATCTGAAAGAAGTTAAACCAGTAAAAATCCAGCTAACATTACTTTGCCTATTTGGTGTTCTCAATATTTAAAATGGATATATATATTGTAAAGCTTAACCTGAGCACTGAATAGTTTTCACATGAAAATGCCCTACCCTTAATTTAGTCCTATCTGCAGGAGTACCAACCGATTATAGCTGCACAGCTATAAATGAATGAACTTGCATTTCTACTATTCAATAACTCACTATTCCTTGTGAAAAGAACCTGAAAAGAAGAAGAATGTGATGCTCCTAACAGAACTGAACAGTGGAAATACACATTTAACAGTTATGGTATTCAGCAGAGAAATCACTATACTGCAGTAACAATACAATTTTAAAAAGCAAGTTTTTCCGTATTAAAATAACTTACCAGAGAATTCTTGATCACCTCACTCTTATAAAATTCTAAAGAAAAAACGAGTAAAAAAACACCTTTAGATTAGCTTAAGCACGGATACAAATCTTAGTATTTGAAACACAAAAAGCTAAAATAAGTAACACTCATGAAAGACAAATGCTAGTGGGTCTAGTTTATCAGTAACAGATTCATGAGAAAGACTTTAAAATGCAGTCATGCTTTTGACTAGAAGTACTCATTCACACTTAATTATTAGAAGTCATTACTTAAATTTAGCATTTCATCTCTATACCCAAGATAATCCTTCAGATTTACTGAGGCTTTGGTTTCTGGGGAAAGAACGTGCCCCAGTACTTTACAATATTTGGATGACATTTGCAAAGTGACTAGTTTGTCATACGACATCTTCCTGGAGGAGTGCAGCACGGATAAACTAATTGCGCTGCTTTCCTGAAGAGCAAGGGTGACCTGTTCCAGATGCTTAGAAAGTGAACAGCCCAATTATCTCATGGAGGTGCCAAGAACCCTGTATTTAAATGGAAAGAAGCAACTGCTGACACATGGACCTTGCCTTTCGCAGCCGAAATAAGAGCTTAAAGTTTTTAGGTAGACAGCTCTGGAGGCTGGAATACAGATTTTGTACAACATCCCTCAGTCCATTGGAGACCAAGGATAAAGCTTTGATGGAGTGCAGAAAAGTCCCACACACCAAACACTGTAGAAACAGTGATCAGTCACAGGTTCAACCGACCACCACAAGAAAATCCAGGTAGCAAGCTCAAGTTAAGTATTCTCATCCTTCTAAAACAGCGACCTTGGGGAAAAAAAAGCAAGGTTCAACCACACTAGCCGAAAATAAAAATTAAGAGAAAAACAATATTTGCCTGCAAAGCTCCAACTGTCGATCATATCAAAAAGAGCATAAAAATGTATTTTTAATAACATCTCTCCACAATGAAGAACTACACATTGTAGTGGAAAGCAAAGCATTAAAGAGAAATGAGATCTAACACTCAAACACAGTTATCAAAAGCAGAACAGATGCCTGGATGCTTCTTGTCATTGGCTGACAATTCTATTTTTGGAAAACTTTGATAATAGTAAGTGCTGGTTTACGCTCCGAAAAATAACTGGTACATGCAGAGTGGAACACTCCCCCCCACACAAAGCACCTAAGGCTCCAAAAGCTTTAACTTTTCTGTGCTCTTGGAAGTTCCCAAGTTTCCTAAATTATCGGTGAGGGGAGAGGAGAGCAGCAACAAGAAGAGGCTGATTTAAGAGACACTACCAAATCTGTCATCTGTTTTGCTTCTTTGCCTGCTAACACTGAAAGCTTATATGAAGTTCAGGAAACTAAAGAGCTCTTTTCCACTGTTAGTATACACGATGCAAAAAATGGCAGCAGGCTGTCAAGCCAATAAAAGGACAGAGAATTTGTAACGTAAGAATTCAAAGATTAACTAGCAATAAAGTTGATAGCAAGCCTGGTTTACCTTTATATATCTTGGCGTTATCACACAAGTGAAGAGTGAAGTACGTATCCAAGAGGCGATAACCATTCTTATTGATAATGTTACGTGCAGCGATGTTCCGAAGATGACGAAGCCGGCGCTAAAAATAAGAAAGAAACCTAAATAGTTAAAGAACTTCCTTAGAATGAAATTGAACCCTTTTAATTTTTTTTTTTTTGTATTAAAGCATTTTAATGATTTCCAAAGCACTGTTGTCAAAAAAATCCCACCAAACACTCAATTTTCTTTGGCAGAAAGCTAGCATGAACAATAAGCATTCAGCAAAGCCATAGAAATTGAGTGGACAAGCAACAACTAGCACCTACGAGCTCAGATTAAGCAACACCGATATACAAGACAAGCTATTCTTACTTGTGTCCTAAACATAATTTTTATTCCACATGTCTAAATCACCCCAACTATTCAAGAAGTTTCAAGCAAATATGTGACACTATTAGCATCAAACAGCAGCAGTATCACCCAGGTGTTCTGCATCATCCTATTGGAAACACTTCCTACCCGAAGCTATTTTCAACAAGCTTTGTGGACAAAGAGCTCCAACATAAACCACCACCTAATCCAAAGCCATAAGTAACTGACTGAACAAAGCTTCCCGAATTCACAGTAATCCTGGAAACTGCTGTAACAACCTTAAATAAAAGTAAAATACAACAGAAAGACATATCCAGATTTTCAGGGAAAATTAAAGGCTGTCTGTCTGTCAGCTCCCTTCTGGTGGGATAATCGAGTCCTTTTCTCTTGGATTGAATACATTGTCACTAAAATCTTTAGTTTAAGTGATTTCATTCAACTCCAACACTATGTTAGTTTGCTACAATACTGTATCTCAAACGAAAATCATCTGATTGAATCAATCCCCACCCCCCAAGTGCCAAATAGCTTTGATAGTTGTGGCTAAAATCCTCAGCTTCAAAGCATACTACGCCCTTTGTCTTTGACAAATATTTAACATTACTAGCTTATTGTTAAATCTAACTAGTTAACAAAACAATTTTGTAGGACTGCCCAGTCACTCTTAAATCATTGCTTTGCTGTGGTTCTTATTTTAACTTTGAAAACCCCTGCATGCTTAAAACAGACTACCATGAACTTAGCACTCGGCAAACTGCCACTTCAAATATATCAAGTTCTCACCAAATCCTTCAGTATCATATTCTCCCAATCAATCTCTCAATTCCCATGGGGGTGTTGACAAATGGTTGCCCATCCTTTCTGGATCACCACAAACCACCTACAAGTCTCAAACAACTGGTTTAGTGCCTCCTTTTACCACAGATTTCATTTTACAGCATACTTCTTTTTCCCAAAGGCTTGTTAATTTGTAAGTCTGGATCCACCTTAAAAGCACACTCTCGCGCTGACCAAAAGCAGATTTAAAATGCTTTCGAAACCAAAAGACAACTTTTCTGTTTGCAACTTGTCCTAAAAGGCTTTTAACAACAGTTGAAAGGCCATCATCTGTTTTGGAATCACAATAGGACACTTGATATCACTTAAGTGATACAGTAGTTTTCCTTCCTGGAAATATGCAAGAAGAGTATTAAATTTCTGTTCATGTGACAGACTCAAAACCACCAGTGGATTCATTCTTGCAAAGACTATTTATGAGTTTGACTAAAAACAGAGCCTGAGATGGGATGCCCAGATACCTCTAGCGTGTACATGCAATACAATGTTAAAAAAATAAAATAATAACCTTCTAAGCTTCTTAATTGCAGAACTACATGGTCTTATTTTTTTAGAAATTGGTATCAAAAATGTCAACAGAAGGATTAAGCCTCACTTAAAAAAACTATATGGACCTTGTACATTATTTCAAATCTAACCTTAAAGCTGTGTAGTTTTGCTAGCCATTTTTATGAGCAACTTAAAACACTCCTTAAGAAATTGAACTTTGAACATACATTGCACTCCCTATGAAAATTATTTCAGGGTTTTATACTCAGGTTTTTTATTTTCAGGGTGCCATATCTCTCCCTTAATTAACTCCAGTAGCATACAAATCAATCATCTACCATGCTCATTTCCCCCCCCCCCTTTTTTTTTTTTAAATCCCTTACATCACAAGAAGAATAGCCCACATAACAAAGAGGGCAACTTTCTCCAGGTCTTTTTAGCATTGCAAACTAATTGTGTGACTGGTTTAAGTAGTATGTTACAATGAAGTAGCCCTCAAGCAAAGCCAAACAAGTTTCTGTCTTCCACTATATGCAATGAGGCTTGGAAAAAGCTGTAGTGTCATAACCTACAGCTGCCTCTCTGGACAAGAGTGGAATCCTTATCTCCATGCTTTGTGATGTCTTTGCACCCTTCAAAGTCTGAAATTCCCAAAGTCTAAAGTCTCACTTCTCCCAAACCAGTTGGAAGAGGAACATGAAATTTGGGGCTGTGAGACCACAACACAGTTCAGGACTCAACATGCAACAGGTAATGAATGTCTATTTAAATGACCAACTTAGTCATCACTCTCCTCCTCTCTCCTGTCCCATTACTTGTCCATTTAGCTTAGCTGATAGGGAACAAGTTTCCAATTACACGGACAGTTTTCTTGTTCACATTCTTCAGTATGAGGTCATGATGACAGAGGGACTTGGATCCTGAAAATAAACTTTCCAGTTTGCCCACTACATTGCTGCTGATATTATATTGCGTTACTCAGATTTCCTCAGAACTCTACAGAGGCAGCATTCAGAGTTAATTAACCTCTCCTGACCAAAGATAATTAGCTTTAGCCAGGAGACCATCAGCTACGAAGACATATCCAAAAGACAATTCATATAGGCTCTAAAATTCTTCATTAAGGGCTTGCAGCCGTTCTGTGACAAACAGTAAGTATCATTTTGAGGGAATTTTCAAATCTATATTAAGCATTACCTCCTATGCGTTTCATATAATTTTTGCTCGAGCTGTTAGAATACGCAAAACAAAAACCCCACTGTGTTGTAGTTCAGCTATCTCCGGCATCAGCCAAATCACCCCACTGCCAACACCCGCTGCTTATTCGCGCTGCTGCATCGCCCTCCTCATTTGTACCACCATAAATAAGCACTTGTGCAGCTGCCCAGTGAATCACACTGGGGAACCGATCTGGATGAAAACTAACCACCTCTCTCTTCTGCTGGGTTAGTTTCACCAGATCAGTTCCTCAAGATGGTTCACAATGTGGCTGAACAAGCAGCTGTGCTGATGGAAGAGGGGAGAGCGCAGCAACAAGCAGCCAAAGGCAGACAGGACCGGGTAAATGAAACCGCCAGCTTAAAATGTGTGCGGAGCCTGGCACTTCCACAAGCAAAGCGAAAAGCGGTTCACCATGAGGTATCAGCACATTTCAAACTGCAAAAGCAACTCTTTATGGAGAAGTGACCCATTACACTTCACACTGAATACAGTAGCTGCAAATAATCCCGAGTTCTTTCCTTTCCTTTTAGGTGAAGTAGGAAAAAGCGGTCACTTCTCATCAGAGGTAAGCTTTAGCTATCTTCATCACAAGGAGGGATCCCCACAGACGAGATGCTGTGCACCTAGAACAGCCATTCCAAAAAGCTCAGTTTAAAAATCAAAATACAAGTGCTAAGAAACGTAAGTGCTCTGGCAGCCTCATGACTCACATAACTTAAAACAGGCCAGCTGTGTTTGCAAGCCGATAGTGCAGGATCTGCTTTCATAAAAAAGATAAGCAAGATATGCAGATGAGTATAGATAATCCTCAGCGCTATCTCCTCAAGCAGTTGACAGTCTATCAGCAACACAGTACTGAAGATTTCAGACACTACACCAGGCATCTTAGTAAGATATCCCACTGCAAAAAAAGTTATTTTTCAGCAGAGCACTGATTGAGGTAAGCTCTGATAAGCAGAACTGATATCATTAAAAAGGGTATTTAACTTTTCCAACCGCTCTGAATTTAGTGCAGGCAGCCTGAACGATGGTGTATCTGGATCATTGCTTAGCAGAGTAGTAGGGCAGGTTTAACAGCTCATTCTAGGGGGTTTGTGACACACAAGTTATTTTGATTACCACAATTGTCCTAGTCCTTTGCACTTCCCAAGAAAGACAATGGAGCAGTGAAATTACATGGTAGGCCTTGTTATCATTTGATTTAATTGCCAGTCTAAGTTGCAATTGAGTAAAAGCAACTGCTACACAGCAACTCTACGCTGTCCTACATGGAAGAAATTAGTGCTTTCTTCTACCTTGAAAATAAACGACTACAAACCAGAAGAGATCCACTAATTTTCCCTCAGAAGAAATCCTGAGTAGCAGCTTATATTTTAAAAACACTGCTGGAGGTAAAGATATCACAGGTTATAAGCATACAGCTATCCCGAAGATATACAGAAAGGCTGATCACGAAAGCTTTAAATGAGCAGAGCCTACCATCAGGTTTCATCTCTCATGCCTGCAGAGCCACAACACTGCCTGCCCGGAATTCAACAGCAGCATCTTGCCAGAGCTGCTTCTGAGTGCAGCGAGACCATCCATGCTCAGCAATGACCAGCTCCTCTCCAAAGTCAGAGGTCTCTTTTCTTATTTAAGAAAAGCACTCAGTTTTCATCATTCTGAAGAACTATTATCAGTTGTTTAATGTATCTAATTTTCCCATTCAATGACTTTCTGGGAACCTCTCCAGATTTACTGTAGGCCATAAATAAGTCAGGCTGCTACAGAATAAAGTATTTTGATCAACATCCTTGTTAATACTTTGCTTTTCATCAGATGATCCCAGAACTCTTCAGGCTACCAAGTCTTCTCAGGTTTAAAGCACTGAAACTGCCCAGTTCCTTCGTGCTTTAGTTCCCTCAACACGACGATATCATCATCTTTCACTACCTCTGCCTAAAATACCACCTTCTGCATCTAGACACTTGTTCCCATCCCGCACAATGTTTTCTTGTGCATTTGTGCAGTCTCATGGTGAGGGTCAGAGAATTTATCCAAGCTACAACTGGCAAAAAAAGAAGCTAATTTTAAGTATAAATTCCTCCAATTCAGCTCACTACAGCTACACAGATGTGCCCACCACAAAAGCAGGGCAGAGCAGGCAGGAGTAGAAGGCGGCAGAGTTTTTTTAACACTGCAGTTTCTTGATGGCTTAAACTGATCCACACACCACACTCTGCTTCCCTCTGGGCCTGAGAAACTGAAGTGACATAGCTATTCACTTCGGTTTTTGTTGGGTTAAGTCTAACAATCTTGTACCACTAATAAAAATCACTGCAGAGATGGAGGGTGGGGAGGAAGGGAAGAAAAGGGAATAGGTCAAAACAAGAGAGAGAAGTGCACTGTTGTTAACAAAAGGTCTGGACTGTTCGTGGAACCACAAAGAGAACAGTGACTACCTACAACAGCCTAAAGTATTCATGGAATTTCATAATTATTTGTCCAAGGTCACATAATGGGTAGCAAAAACAAGCACGCCGAGTTCTGACTCCTCTTCCATCTTAACCACTTTATTATTCTCTTACAAGAATCTGATGACCCTGGGAAAAAAATAATACTTGAAGTATATCCACGCTGGATGAGAACACAGGCAAACACCATTTCTCTATCTTTGCTACTGGCCTACCACACTTACTAGCTCAGGCTCCCAGTATGAACTGTGAAGCTCATGTCATTAATACGGGCAACAGCTAAGCCTTATTCTTTATCACACAGAGCCTATCATCATTAGCAGCTGAGATGATCTAATGGCTCACTGCTGGGAAAAGGGAAAGGGGGAGGTCTGGCTTCTTTCTGTCCCACATCTGCCTCCCCCTGCCCTCTCTCCCAGTTGCATGGTCTGCCCGCTTTAGCACTGGTTCTTTCTGCAAAACTATTCCTGAATTCTTGCTCCCAGCAAAAACACCAGCACTCTGACACGTTAAATCAATTTGCAAAGGTGTCAAAGGAGCATCGAAAATTAAGCAAGGCAGGCAGTTTAGTTTCTTCCAGCAACAGCCATCCGAGATGCTGTCAAATAACCCCCTCTGTGAAATGAGGGTTAGGCTGAAAACTCTTCTGGATGTTAATAAAAGAATGAGAGGGGGCCTACTGCATCCATGCCCATGAGCAAGCTTCAGAAGTTCTGTTGGAATAGTCTAATTTTTAAAGAACTCAGTAAATTTGAATACATTTTCCAGAATGAAGTTTAAATTCAATTGGCCAGGAAGAAATTTTTATAAATCTATAAAATATAGCAGGCCTAACTAAAATCTTAACAGTCTTTAAAAATCTATATATAAGGCTTTACTCCCCCTGCCACCTCGCCATACCTGGTGACATCCCCTATAGCCCATGTAAAGTGCAAAGCATCATACAGGTTCAAGAAAGCATTTCCAATTCAACAAAGAACGAGTCGAGGGGGGTGAAAAAGAAAAAAAAAAAACCACCTTACTTTTGCCTGAAGTGTAAATACAAGGGTAAAATCAGTGTAAGAAGGCTGGGAAACCATCCTGTACAAGCAAAGTCGAAGTTTAAAGAAATTACTTAAAAAGCGCAGATACCAAAAGCAAATCACCACAGAGGCCTGATTACCTGAAAAGCAATCATTTTTTCTCCAGAAGACATACTGTACAGGACTTTCAACACTGGCTACAAGTTCAGCACCAATTCTCCTTACTGAGCCTTTAATGGAACATCCTACCTATCAGATGGTTTTTAACATAAACACCTAGACATAGTCTTCATCTCTGGACACCATCTCTGATTTTCAGACTGTTGCCCTCCTCCTGATTGTTTCGAAGGAGAATATTCCATAAATTCTTTTCAGGTCAGGATCAGCTCTGACCTCTGTACAAGCTGGTATGTATTCTGGTTTTACCTGGCTTTCACATGAGTTTCCTAGCTTGCTTGCTTTATGACTCACAGTAGCTCTGGAATAATTTAAGCAAAATCCTTCCAACTATTTTAGCTTTGAAGCAGGGTGCAAAGATTAGTTAGCAACACAAACGTTACTACAGCAAATCCAGTTGTTTCGAATGTAACAAAACTGAGCTTGCAAGGTCAGCTATTTGGGTCTCTGAATACTTGTCATAATTAAGTCACAGAAAAACACAGGGCTCTGTGTGCTTTGTAGCTCACAGCAGTCAGGTTGAGGTTTTTCTTTTTTCTTAAAAAGCATAAAAGCTCTAGCTCTAAAAAAAAAAATCTATCAAAATATGAACTGCCAACATGAGCATTATTTATTATCACAGCACTGCTCTATTCCCACTTCCTCAGGGTTTCACTAACTACTTGCTTTCACCTATCCATACCAGTTGGAACATTAAGTAGCAATCATGTGATCTGAGTTCTTGGAAGTTAAATGGTAGACAAGAATTCATACTTAATTCAATTTTACATAAGTTTTCAAGCTGCCTGTTTTCCAATTTGATACGCTCCACTACAAAAAAAAGGTACCTCACAGAAGGTTTGGGTCAAGTCTGCTGCAGTACGCAAAGCTTTTAATATCAAAGGAACATACAGTGGGAAGTTTAGATACTATTCGGATGTGTTAACTTAAAACTACAGGAAGGACAAGAAAATGCTTGTACTCCGATTTACACACTTGCTAGGAAGATTTATTTTTAAGTTTTGTAATTAAACAGTTTTCCACAGCTCGACTTTCGACAGCTCAGAGTCAAGAGAAACACACGTGATTTCAGATCTACTTCAGAAGCAAAGCAGAAGCATTTGATACGCAATTTTGTAGGACACACCATAAGGAATTTTTGGAATTCCACTTTAATGTCCTTCTTGCACACACTTGCAGATAGCAAGGCCCTCAAAGCTACACAACCATCGTTAGTTCAATGAATCGCTTGTGGATTTCCTTATAATTGCACCCCCTTCATATCTCAATTTCCTCACGTCAAGTGATGGGATCCAACAGCAACTCGTTTCCCTTTCTAAGGCTTAGCTACTTTCTGGCAACAGTCTTTAAAAAGTTAGGCCTGCTATGAATCACACCTGAGGCCAACACCAGTTCAAAGATGCACAGTAGGAACGTAACTGCATTTTTTCCTGTGATGATGCAACATACACACACACCCAACACTTTCTTCCCTCACATTCCTAAAGATTTGATGCAAAGAATGAGACACATTGAATCTGTGCAGTGTGATTTACCCAGAACTAAATGACCACCAGAAAAGTCAAAACTACTTCCATCAACATGGGCTCAAAGTTTTCACAGATGTGCAATTGTGGATTTTAGTTTACAGTTCCTTAAATCAAGGTGCTTTCTTTCCTTTACACTTACAGGTATCTGAAAGGCTTTTGAAAGGTTCGCTTTAGACAGGTAACACCTATGAAGCTTTCACTTGAACACATTAAGGCTCAATACAGGTTTCTAATCATACATACTCTGCCACAACTACTCCTGCTTCTGTACTGCACTGAGAGTTTCAAGGACAGTCAGCAAATGGAAGATGTTGTCCAAAAGGCATCGAGCCTTCCTTAATTCATATAGGGAGAAAGTGAAAGAGGAAGAATAAGGAACATCTCTGTATTTGACATGGCCCATGCAGAAGTATAATTATTCTCCAGCTACTTGAGTGCAAAAGAGCTCTTCATTAGCTCAACCCAGAATTAAAGAACGCAACATGTGAAGTCAATGTTATATCTAACAAAACATGTGAGTCTATGGCACAACCTGCTCCTTTAATGCTAATTAAAACAGCAACAGTAGTATCAGAAAATAATTAAGATAGCTAATTACATAATAACTGAAAAAAATTAAGACAGCTATATATTACTCTTAAAAGGTAGCTACGTCCTTTGGTCTACCCTCCCTTGCACCCTCTCTTACTAGCTAGCCCACTAAACTCCTTCCTCACTAAGTAACTGAATTCACCCTGAGGAGCAACTCAGAACTCAACTTCTACCTCAGAGCAATGATGTAAACAGCTGGTAATTGTTCAGCAGGCGCAAGAAATCTTCTCTTTGTACACCATAATCACATGTAGAAAAGCTACACCGCTTTTTTAGAGCTCAGAACCAATGAGACAACCAACGCCAAAACTGATATTCAATGCAAGCCCACGGTGTTCACACTCTTCACTAATTTTCTGCATCCTCGTCCTTCTTTCCACACCGAAAATTTGTGCTCATCTCTGCAGACAGACTGAAAGAGCCCATTATTTAAAACATAAGGTAGGGACAGGTACAGAAGACACGGGTATTCAGTCTTAGGATACAAACAGGATAGCTGGTTAAGTGTGATAAAACAAGACATAGAATATACTTAAATGTAACGTTAGCAGGAAGGGTTGAAAAGCAAAATCATAAGCCCATGCTGGGACTTAGGCAAATGAAGTACTTTCTGTGTATTGTTTCAACAGCTGTGTTTGGTTATGGTCACTACAACATCAAGAGCGACAGACCAAGCGAGCTGGCAAACACCATAACTCTGAAGAATAAAAACTGTCAGCACGCCCTGGAAAAATTGCTCTAAACTGGGGTTAAGAAAATCTTACAAGCACTGATTGCTGGCCAGACAAAGCTCCTCTGGCTAGGTGTTTATATAAGATACAAATAACAAGGAACTAGATACACAGTCTTTCCATCTTTAACCAAGACCTTTAAGAAGCAGCAGCTAGAAATCTTTTCTTACTGATGTTTTCCTCTGAGTTTGTCTAAATAAATATTTACTCACTCGCAACATGAAAGAACAAACCTATAACTTTCTTTGACACCCCATGGGAACTATGCCATGGGGTAGAAAAGAGAACATCGGGGTGCAAGTCCCACCTCATTAATAACGCACAGTAGTGGTTCAGAGAAGTCTCTCAAGCCTCTTAACATCACCTTGGGCAAGAGAGCATTAGTCCGTATTAGCTGTGGGAATGACCTGGGAATACCAATTAAGCAATGGAAAACAAGATAATGCTCAGAAGGAAGGACCCAAAAAGTAAACAGGGCCTTATGAGTAAAGCATCAACAAAATCAAAGCAAAGGCGCTTTTGACCTTAAAGAACCACTTGATTTTAAGTATGCACCAAGCTGCACAGCAAACAGCGTATGCTGATTAATAACCTGAAGGATATTAATGTTTATCATGTTACTGGATGACAAACCAAGGGCAGACCAGTAAGCCTCTCTTCATTAATAAGGAATGAGTCTTTAGTTACCAGCTACCAAGACCTTTCCTTCACTCAATTAAGAATATTCCCTAACCCCCCACAAATCTCCCAAATAAAGCATCAAAACTGATTTACTACAGCTTTCTAACAGAACAGTCTCTAACTTATCGACAGATCATCCAGTCTGCAAAACACACTTGCATTTCTTAGAAAAAAAAAAGGTAGTACATTGTAGAGAGCAAAAATCCAGCCCCAGATTAACAGTCAATCTTTTGGGCTACAATTACAGTTTTACAATAACTTTAACAACTATTTCCTCCAAATTCTCTCCGACAAACACTAGACATTGATACAGCTGGACATGGATACAACTGTAAAAGACCACTAGGTCAACACTCACATTGTGGTGTTTTACTGGAGCAGCACTTCCCTCCCCACGCGACATTTAAAGACAGTGCATGTCTAAGAGAAGTGAAAGCAATATTCAAATACGACACTTTCCATCTGCTATTCTGATTTCCCCCAGCGTATTTACTAGGAAAGAGGAAGTAAAATATTTAAGAGTCAGTCTTTGTTTTCATATTACTCAGTGGAATATATAACAGCAGCTATATAAAACTATTTCAAAAAAAGATGCTCTTTTCACACTTTTAGTTGAAAAACTAGTTCACGCGCAGCCCTGAGCCCGTACAGTAGCTTTCTTCACTTCTCCCACATAGAAGACCTCTCAAACTCATTTGCCAGCACACTTTGAATCACCCACTTCTGCCATGTTACTCAAGTTGTTGCATGTATCTTTACAGAAAGTAACTCTGACAGTTTAACCTTGTTCTAATTCACCCGTACTCTTCTCATCTTGCTTTACCTCTACTCACTATACTAAACATACACCCAAGGTACTGGATCACACTGGATTGTCACTTCCAACTGCTGAAAACATGGTTTTACTTATTATTGGAATCCAGAAGAACCTGCAATCCAGAAGTACTTGTTCTTTTTTTCCTAGGAAGTTCTTTCCAGAAGTACTCACAAAAGAAAATAACATCTTTTCCTTTAAAGTTCACTTCACTCATGACTTCCATTCCTTTGCATCCTGGGTTCGAACAGGGTAGCAATGCAAGTTTCTGAAGCGTGTACGTTAAGCTCGTGTAATTACTAATATCCCAGAAACTCAAAGACTGATAAATGTTTATTATATATCAAATTTTTAAATGTAGCTCAATGGAACAATTTATTGTACAAGAAATTTTACAGAATAGATAGAATCTTCACTTCTGTGGTCATCAATGAGATATTCAGATCTCATCAGCAACTTCACATTTCGTTACAGGAAGGACCTCGGAATAGGAGTATAAACCTGAAAAGGACCTTCACAGTCTTTGAAGTCAATCCCTTTGTTACAGGCAACCACTTTATGGAAGGTAAACATTACAGCGTGGTCTCATGTTCAAAGTAGATTTTGGGGGATTTTCTTCCTACCACTTAGGGGTCTGCTCCAGAACTTTGTCTGGCTGACAGAAGTTTTTTCAATTCCTAAATAATATTTTCATCTTCGGTATTCAAAACAAAGGACCCTTCCCTGCCAAACAGGTTTAGGACAGGGATAACCCGTTGTTTGAGCAGTGGTGGGATATCCTGGCCACATGATAGTTTTACCTGGCTACTGGAAACGCCAACACGCATTTCATGAAACCAACATGCATCTAATCTGACAAGTCTGTATCAGTGCTGAGTATAAACAAATACGATGCTCTGCAGCTTGCTGAAGTTCAGAGTGCAAGGAAGCCTTGTGTGGCTCATCATGGAACCAGTTCAGGTCCCTTGCTCTTACCATCTCAAACCTCTGTCCCGCACTATGTGAGCTAAACTGTTCCCAGAGTTAAGCTAGTATGGAAGCCACAGGAGCCATGTTTGCTAAGCGTTGCTCTCGGGCTCCTAGAAATCCATCAAACTCCAACTGGTTCTTCATGAATCCCAGCCTGAAAGTGAATGGAGGCTGCAGTGTCCTTGGGAAGTTTCACTAAATGTTTGCTCTGTTTTGCTCTGCCCTGAACTTCTGATGTCTGTGGCTGAAAGCTCATTGCTGCTCCTTTCCACAGAAACTTTCACCATCTGACAAGAGATGTCTATGAACTGAAAGATGTAGAAGATATTGGGTCAGCTGGACTTTGGTCTAACACTATTCACAGCTGTGCACAGCGGCACAGTTTACCCCTTCCCTTTCTACCACCACGTCCATATTCACCAGAGCACATCTAACTCCCTCCCACGCAATACATCCAAAGTCTTTGAGCAGCTCGTCTTAGAAACCCACCTCGGACATCACTCTCAGAGCATACTGAAACGTGATGGACCAACACTGAACTGGAACGAAAACTTCTGATGGAAGAGACCTAACTCCGTGTACGGCTCCCAGTGTATCGCCTAGTACCTATAATATCTAGCTTTTTTTCCCCCATTACCCAGGCTATCTCCAGTGAGCAGAAAATTGCTTACATCAAGGTATCAATAATATGGGTCCAAGAGTTGAACAGTTTCCTGGCGAAAAAAGCAGATACAGATGGAGGTGATCTGTGGTCCCATTATAGGACTGCCTTACGTACAGCCCAAACATCATATATTGTTTTCCCCCTACAATTTGGAAGTAAGCCATACACGATCTTCAGAAGAAAGCTTCTTGCAACTGATCATCAGTCAGGCCATTGGAAATTAGGAACATGAGCAGACCAAACTTTTTCGCTTACAACTGGCAAGCACTGGTGGCAGAGATGCAACCGGCTGGGGAGCGTTTTCCCTGCGGTTGGTGCACAGTCAAACCACTCGGGAACGAGCTGTTGAAATACCACTTTGCAACCAGCCACGTCGCAGAAGTGCTAAGCTGTTACACATATGACTTAGTACTCACCTACTACACTGGAATCCACATTGCGTTTTGTTCGCTTTTTTTCTGTCATCCATCTTTATCACAACAAAGTGGTAGGGAACATTTTTGTCACTTTTAAAATGGTTCTAGCCATGATTTCTGAGGGATCCTCCTCTGCTCCACCCAAAACCAAAACCACTTATACCTATAGTTTATTCATGCCCCTGGTTAGCCATCTAGACAAGAGGGATGCTTCAGTCTATGAACATGGATCTGACTGAGTGCCTGAACCACAGGCTGACTGGAAATCATTTGTTTAAAGAAAAGTATGGGTTCTTTTTCTTCCTTACGACTCCCTAATCACTCACTACAAACTGTGCATCAGTACAGCTGTTTGTACAACAGTACATGCAGTTCAAGTTCAAGCTTGCAGGTCTTCAAACACTATCTCAGAGTTCATTAAAAGCTTCGGTCTCTCTAACATTGGAATTGATAGCAAAAGCTTATCAATTTCAGCAGGCAGGGAAAGTTTGAAGCACTGGAGGCACTGGTTCTGGAGTCCACGAAGATGTGCTTTCCTGTCTCTAGACAACCACATATGACATCTGTTTTGGTCAGCACTTAGCACAGTAACAGTCAACAAATCATTTGACTGCAGCATGACTCGCTCTCTATGTTAAGACTGCATTTTTTGTCCAACTCCTTCCATCTAGAATATAAAAGTCTGAAAGGTTTGGGTCCCCCACCCCCCATTGCTTTGAACTGTTTATATTGACAGGACTGAAAAGTTCATTTGGAGCATTTAGAAATCAGTAAGTTATCATGGCACTCCTGGCTTTCTTGCATCAAGCAGCTGGGAAGAGATAATGCTACAGAATCTCTGCTTTTAAAGCGTAAGTATTTCACGACACATTTTCAGTTCTGTTAGACTCATTCTTCCAGCAAAAGAAAATTACATCCTGGCAAAATTACTTAGGGATACAAATTGGAATTTTATGCTTAACCAGATGTATGTCTTTACAGCCACATCCTCTATTTCTCCCACGTAAAATGGAGAATATAACAGCAAAAGGCATTCTTAGGCCAGGTCATCCTGCCACCAATGAACAAATGAAAGAATAGTCTCACACAAGTATGGTCATACTGGCAAAAGGTTTTGGACATGATTTTTCACTCCTGCAAATATGTCAGTAGAAGGAACTTTGTTTTCTAATCAATGTGAGTTTCCCTTGCACAATTAAATCTAGACTAAACCCAAATTGCACCTTCAATACCTCAGTCGTTAAAAAGTCACCCCAGTCATTAAAAGCACTCACCTTAAGTTCACATTTGAGAATTTGTTCTTTAGAGAGATTTATAGTCATGACTCAGACCATCTTATTCTCACCTTTATAGTCAAAAAATGCAGCACTGGGTGTTCTAGAGAAAATTGCCTACTAAAACAAATCACCAAGTTGATTTCTGGTAGTTGATTTCAGGTAGAAAACAATTACTTTGCGTTACGTAGCACCACACTCGGATCAGCCTGATTTCTGCATTATAGAAGTGGTACAATAGACTGGAATGATTTTTCCGTTCTTTTTCACGATTCTGCAGTAAAATATCTCCAGGGTGATAGCCCCTTAAAGGTAAGGTATCTTGCAATTCAGTAACAGACTTTTAAGCTCCGATAATACAGTGAAGGAGGATGATTTATCAGCGTTACCCAACTGTAGTTTCAGAGTTTCTTGATTTGATTGCAAGCGCTGACACAGCATATAGATACCTCAGCACATGGTCCTTATATTTGCAGAGCACACAGCAAAACAATACCTCAGACTTTGTCACAGCCTTACACTTCCCACAATTAACATTTCTTCAGCAGCCGTACAAGCATCCTACGTGGCTTAAACTAAATATTTACTTGACTGGAACATCCTATAACTGATCATTCAGTTTCTGCTCCTACAAACTCCTACAAAAGTTTCTGCTCCGAGAAAAAAGACTGTGTTTTGGTCTCACTTTCACAAATGAAGTTCCAATGACTAATAACTAAAGCTTCTCCCTGCAGCATTCACTTGGTTCTTGCACAAGCCTGGGAAAGAATAAAACCAGCAGTGAGAAGGCCATACTTGATCTCCTGAACGATCCCCTGCTCCCTGTAAAGTTCATCCAAAGCAGTGCTCATGTGTATGTTAACACAGAACAGGCCCACATTTTAGAATAAGTACTTGCTCTCAAATTAGGGTCAATACTTGCACAGCTCCGGTGGCCAAGAGCCCTTTGCCCCTAAGTGGATGTCTGGTAAATCATGTTTATCCGAGGAGCAGTTGTATCTTCATTTCAAGTTGACATCTAGTGATTTTTCCCTAGTAACTCTTCATTTTCACACCTGGTAACACGTAGTTCAAGTAACTCAGATCGTGAGTCAACTACTTAATAACGTCAACTGCACCGAGGCAACGAACCAAAACTTCAAGTGCAGACTCACATCTTACAGTATTTCTAAAGAAAAGCATGCCTTTGCTAAGTGATTATTTCCCCCTCCACCACTACTGCTTAAGCTCCCGTACAGTAAAAGTCACTGCATGCAAGAGGGGAAAGGGCACAGACTTAGTTTGATACGGATTGCTAAACCCCCATGCAGAGCCTAGACTTCCTCGCTTAACCTTGCTCCTAATGCTCTCCAAAATTAAAATGTGGGACGGTTGCCCAGTGAACCAAAAGCCAACTATCAGCAAACAGGAAAAACAGAGTTAGCTGAAGGAAGGATGTGATGGGGAGGGAACATTTCACCACTTTTCAGAATACACCATATGTTTTATCCATGCTCACCCCTCACCTCGTTAAGAGATACCGCAGGAGAGGAGAGGGACCCCACCTGCTCCTGCCTCATCAGTCACCCAAGCTTAATGTCAATTTATCTGGGTGTTATCTGTGCTGCAACTCCCAGCTTACGTTTGCACCCAGCACCTCCATGGGCGCAGAAGCAGCCCCTCCGGGAGAGGGGAACCCCCCCTTGACTCTCCAGTACTGGCAGGAGAGGGGCACAGACCTTGCCCCCACGCAAAGGGGACCTCACCCTCTGATCCTCCTACTGCCCCAAGAGAAGGGTGCTCAAAACCCCCTGCCTCAGGGACCCTCCTTCCATCAGCTCCGGCACTCTGCCTCAGGCATCCCCATACCTCGGGGAACCCCCCCGTACACCTCAGGGAATATCTCTCCACCCCTTCACCTCAGGGCACCCCACACCCCAGGGAGCACCCCCCTTCACCTCAAGGCACCCCCCCTTCACCTCAGGGCACCCCATACCTCAGGGAGCACCCCCACACCCCAGGGAGCATCCCCCTTTCACCTCAGGGCACCCCACACCCCAGAGAGCACACACCCCCCTTTCACCTCAGGGCACTCTCCACCTCAGGGATCACCCCCCCTTTACCTCAGGGCACCCCACACCTCAGGGAGAACCCCCACACCTCAGGGCGCACCCCCCTTTCACCTCAGGGCACCCCACATCTCAGGGAGCACCTGCCTTCCCATCAGGGTACCTACACACCTCAGGGAGCACCTCCCTTCACCTCAGGGCACCCACACACCTCAGGAAGCACCCCCCTTTCACCTCAGGGCAACCCCCTCCCTTCCCCTCAGGGCAACCCCCTCCCTTCCCCTCAGGGAGCAGCCCCTCAGCTGAGGGCCGCCTCCGGGCCGCCCCCCGCCCCGAGGCCCGCCGTACCTGCTGCGAGGGCAACTCCACATGCAAGGCCCGGGTGGCGGAGCCCGGGGGTAAGGCGGCGGGGCCGGCGGCCGAGCTCATCCTCACGGCAGGGCAACGGCCGGGCAACGGCTGCAGCGCCTGCGCATGAGCCCCGCGGGCCGCTCCCCCCCCGCCGCCGCCGCCGGGCACCCAGGGGTTAATGGCGGCAGCAGCACCGGCCCGGGCCGCTCGCTACGGAGCCATATTACCGCAGTGCTGGGGGGCGGGCGGCGGGGGCGGGAGTGAAGGCGCGTCCCGCCCGCTCATTGGCCCGCGCTCCACCGAGGCGGGAGCCCGGGTGCGTCGTTGTCACGCTACTGGCTGAAAGGAACGCCAATCAACGCTCCTCTCCGCGGCCTCTGTCAAACCGTTGGAACGGGAGCTGGCGCCGATTGGAGCGCCGACTTCCGGAAGGCGGGACGGCGCCTGAAGGAGCAGCTGATGATTGGAGGAAAGCGGTTTTGATTGATATCGCTCGTCCTCCGTCACGTGTGGGGGGAGCTGTTTTTATCACGTGGTGGGACGAAAATATTTTGCTGGGTGGGTGCACGGGGGGGGGGGGGGGGGAGGCGCTGTCGCCATGGCAACGGGGAGCGGCCTGGCCCCGCCGTGGCCCGGGCCTTGATGAGGGGGTGGCCGGGCCGGGGTCCTCGAGGGGGTGCGGTCCCTCGGCTGGACCCTCATGGCACGCCAGCCGGCCCCACATCAGGCCAACCTGCCCCGCCTACAGGCCAACCTGCCCCACATCACATCCATCTGCCCCATATCACACCTGCCTGCCCCACAGCAGGCCAACCTGCCCCACAGCATGTCAGCCTGCCCCACAGCATGTCAGCCTGCCCCGCAAAAGACCAACCTGCCTCATAACAGGCAACCAACCCAAGATCACACCAACCCATCCCACCCCACACCAACCCGTCCCACCCCACACCAACTCACCCCACCCCACACCACAGCCCACTCCACATCAGGCCAACTCTGATGACAAGGCCCACCACAGCCACCCCCCTCAGCGCCCACCTCCATCCCACCCCACCCAGGCAACATCCATCCTGGACTGAAGGACCATCCCCAACCGGGGCGACACCATCCCCACGTACCACGCAGCACCGGGAGCGCCAGTCCTGTCCCCGCACCCCGCCGGGGCCACTCGTCCCCAGCTGCAGCGCCTGCCCGGCGTAGGCGGCCGCGCTGGAGACGCTTGTCCCCATCGCACTGCCGGGGACCGGCACGGGCTGTGCCGAAACACCCGTCCCCGCACTACCAGGAACGCCGGTCCCACCGCCCCGGCAGCGGCACTGGGAACGCCTGTCCCCAGCACGCGCTGCGGCACTGGAAATGCCTGTTCCCACCGGGCCGGGCGGCTCTGGAAGGATTGAGCGTGGAATGTAGTGCTGGAAAGTCCTGTCCTCCTGTTCTCCTGTTCTCCTGTCCTCCTCTCCTCTTCTCCTGTCCTCCTGTCCTCAGCCCCGTGCCGCTCCCATACCAGGGTGACCTTCCCCACTGGTAGCCCACCAAGCCTTCGATCACCTGCAGTACTCATAGTTTTGCAATATTTATGCTGCGTTGACGTGCGTTGTACCGGCGTTGTCTTCAGGGCGCATTTTGGTCTTGGGTATTCAATGGTGAACTCATTAAAAATAAAAAAAAAAAGAGGAAGAATAGTGAAAAGTGGAGTAGAAAGTCAAGTTTGCTGGAGTTTGATGGCCATCCTTGCAGAAGTCATCCTCTTCCATCCTCTTCCATCCTCACCCTCCCTTGCAACCACTCGCCATGGTCTACCATTCCCCAAAGTACTTCCTAGGAGTTGGAAACAGAGCTGCCAAACTTTTCCCCTTGCTAATTCCCCATTTCACCACAGAGCGACACATCGGTGTGGACTTTTTTTACCAGATTATGTGATTCTACGCGTGGGTCCCCAACAAATTCGGTACCTCGAGCTTAAGTTTCAGGCATCTTGAGCCTGGAGTTGTGCTTGAGTTCTGGCTGTTGCTGTCTCTGATTAGGAGTTATTTCAACACAGTGACCTGTCTTTGGAAGATCTTCTGGGAACCAGTGCATCTCCATTTTTTTCTTCTGCTGAAAAAAATCCTACTATTTCAGTATTTTCAATAGTAAAGTGCTCCATTTTCAAGCATCCAAACTCCTGAGCCACGTTGTAGAGATCAGGAGGTTTAAATATAGTAATTTTGGACCTGTTTTATCAGCTTGATTCACCTCCTGGTTTCTGGTTTATTACAGTGCTCCTTCCCTTTGAACTTTCCATCTTCACCTTGGAGGATCAAAACTTGCCTTTCAAGGTGAAATTTGGGGTTTTTTTTGCCCAAGGTGTGAAAAATGCACTTGGAATCACAAAAATGATCATAAAATCAAGAGATTCGGGAATGCTTTATGAATTTGAAACTCTTTAGATATGCTTCCTCCAGTGAGCAAAAACTAATTCTAGCTCAGAATTATATATAAAATCAGAGAGGATCCCAGTTGTAAGAACAGTTATTCCTGAGACAAATCACTAAAAACAGTTTATGGAAACAGTGTGAAGATGCCGCTGCTTGTTTGCCCAAAACGTCAAAGGATTTTTAAAAAAAAAATCAATCCTCGGATGATACGTGCCTTTTCTGTGACTAACTTATGCTGATTTGGTGAATTTAAAGTCCATATGACACTACCATAGCAGGATTTTCCTATTTTTCTTCATTTCTACAGGAACAGATGACTATCTCAAAACTTTCTTAAAATACTGATGTTTAGAAAAGTCAAATGAGTTACTTAACATAGCACCTCGCCTGCCCTGTATATGGAGTTTGCATTTAATTTGCTGCTTAATGTAGACTGAGAGCTCTAACCCATAATTCAGGGACTAAAAAGCAAAATTTCCCCCAGAGGAAAATTCAAATATGACCCCAAATCCCATGTTGATTTATTAATGATTTTGTAGCAGTGGAACTGATATGGCTCCAAAGAAGTCCCTGAAGATTTCCAGCTCATGCTAGCTAAGGTTTTGGCCTCAGATTCTAAATTTCAGACTTATCTTTGCTTTTTGCTATATTAGTGTGACAAGGAGCTGTTTGCAAGGGCATTATAAAACGCTCGTTACACACGATACCATCCCATGAGAGTATTGAGGAGTTTCTAGGGATAAGGTTTCAGTTTTACATTTGATTTCCATCAGCTTTGAGAGGTTAAGTCCATCCCTTCCATAGTCCACCACAGTGAGCATTCAACACGATGAGAGTCATTTAATAACCCAGATTGTGCCTGAATTCGAAGAAAATAATCATCCCTTTTGGGCTTAAAATAATTAGTTAAATAAGGATTGGTGGATTATTTTAACCAGAGTATTTGCAAGTTGCAGCCGGGGAGGACTGCGGCTTCTCTTATCCCCGGTTTATGAATAGTCACTCAGAGCAGTAACGCTGGAGCACTACTGCCAATCTCAGCTGTATACGTGGCATTACGTAGGACCCTATGTAATTTACTGACGCCCTAGGAAATTGTCATTTGACTTTTTTAACCACATAAAAAGGCTGGCGTTATCTGTCTGCATCATTTTGAAGATCACAGCATGACCTTTATTACATCCTGGTGGATGTTCCTGCAGCTGATGATCATAAAAGATGAAATTCCCGTGGCTGCAGCGAGTGCGCGGATGCACGCAGCGCTGCCACCGCCATGACCTGCCCATCTGCCCAAGCTGAGTGGTTGACGCTCTAGTGGGAAGGGATGCCATCCAGAGGGACCTGGGCAGGCTAGAGGTGGGCTCATGTGAATCTCATGAAGTTCAACAAGGCCAAGTGCACCTGGGTCGGGGCAACCCCTGGTATCCATACAGGCTGGGGATGAAGGGATGGAGAGCAGCCCTGCCGAGAAGGACCTGGGGGCACTGGTGGATGAAAAGCTGGACATGACCCGGCAATGTGCGCTCGCAGCCCAAAGGCCAACCGTGTCCTGGGCTGCATCCAAAGCAGCGTGGCCAGCAGGGCGAGGGGGGGGATCCTGCCCCTCTGCACTGCTCTGGTGAGACCCCCCCTGCAGTGCTGCGTCCAGCTCGGGGGTCCTCAGCACAGGACAGACATGGACCTGTGGGAGCGGGTCCAGAGGGGGCCACGAAAATGGTCAGGGGGATGGAACAGCTCTGCTGTGAGGAAAGGCTGAGAGAGTTGGGGTTGTTCAGTCTGGAGAAGAGAAGGCTTCGAGGAGACCTTATTGCAGCCTTCCAGTACTTAAAGGGGGCCTACAGGAAAGATGGGGAGGGACTTTTTACAAGGGCATGTAGTGATAAGACAAGGGGTAATAGCTTTAAATTGAAAGAGCGTACATTTAGATTAGCCATAAGGAAAAAATTCTTTACTGTGAGGGTGGTGAAGCACTGGAGCAGGTTGCTCAGAGAAGTTGTGGATGCCCCATCCCTGGAAGTGTTCAAGGCCAGGTTGGACGGGGCTTTGAGCAACCTGATCTAGTGGAAAATGCTCATGGCAGGGGGGGTTGGACTAGATGATTTTTAAGGTCCTTTCCAACGCAAACCATTCTGTGATTCTGTGATTCTATGCTTTTCAGTTTTCTTCAAGTGAATCCAACAGGCAAACAGGAAAAAAAAGAGTTTTCAAAAACATCATCTGATTACTGAGCGTGTCTTGTGTTCACATGTGGTCTAAACTCACACCAGCAGCTCCTCACTTTGATCTTATGGAAAGCCAGAAGCAGTTTCTTCTGGACATTTTTTGTGGAAAGCAAAGCCAGAAAATAATTAAAATTATTATTAACAGAATTTCAAAATGCAATTTTAACAAAATAGGGTAAACAGTCTTGCAAAATAAAGCGTATTTTCGAAAACCCTCTGGAGAAAGCTGGATGAAATACCACTCAGGAATTGTCAGAAATGCCGTTTGAAAACTTAAGTGCCATTTCTTGAAGCACTACTCTATCAGTGCTCTTTTTGCTTGGTGGCACTGAATTTGAGACACATGGGCTAGTGTCCTTTCAAACGACATGCGGTGGAGAGATAATGCCTGCAGGTCATTATGGAGATTATCTAATAGACTTTATTGCAAGTTTTGGCATGCTAGAAGCTTTGGGAACGGAAGCAATGACCTTGTGGCTAACAGTAATTCCTACTTCTGCCACAAATCGGGTCAAATATGCTTCTTATTGGGGTATGAGATCATTGCAAAATCACTCAAATGAGCAAATATACCTCACTGATGGATGGAAGGATTCCAAGTGCAGCGCAAAATACTTCAAGTTTGTGAGCTATTTAAAGAGGAGGAAAAAGCTTAAGTTTTGCCACCGAATGCCTATTAAATAATGTAATTTACAGCCACAGATGTGGGGTTAAAAGAGTTTGGTTAGCTTTGCCTTTGGACAGATCAAGCTCAAGCAACAGAGACTAACATAAGAGACTGGGTTTGTGGGCGCTAAACCCTGGCCCCTTTTATGTCCAAGGTATTTCTGAGTGTCTGTATTTCTAGTTGCAGGCAAATATGTTTGCTCTATCCCCCGAGGTTGTTTTAAACTGCTATAAGACACTTGCAACTACCTAGTCATCCCTATGCAATATATCAGAGGCTCACAGTGAAAAGCCCAATAAAGGCCAAATCTTTTTGCTCTGAAGGCCCTTGGTTTTGAATTAATAGCAATATATGTCTGTGAGCATCAGCTGAAGAGCCATTAAGATATCAGCTGGTACTATAAAAGCACTGGTCTACGTGAAGATGTTCAGAAAAATTCTGAAAACGTGTGCTCAAGTTATACTACATAAAACTCCAAGGGGGATTTATTAATTTGCAAGTAAATTGGCCATTGTTTGCACTTCACCGTCGCTGTCAGCTGCATAAATGATTTTGTTAATTGATTTCATTAACTTATCAGAAGTTTCCCAATATAGATAAACCCTTCCTCAGATAGAGAGACTTCATTGTATTTTTGACACATCATCAAGCTGTTCTGGTCACATTATGTGCACAGAGGAGATCCCTGTTCAGTAGAAGACATCTTCAAGTCAGCTCACAACCCTTAGAGACAATTTCCATGGAGGACATGGTAGGGGATTCCTGGTGCTTTGGAGTACAAATTATGCTTAGAATATCTATTATTATCCTGGTGCTTATTATTTTAATGGAAAAACTTCCTTCTCAGACTCGAATATGTATTTTAAATGAGATAGGGGAAAAAATGTATTTTAAATGAGATAGAGTCATGAAGGAGAACAGCAGCACTATCTCAGCACAAGGTGGTGCCCACATCAATCTTTACAAACCAGCTTTATTCCCATACTGACGAGGTTATACAAGAAGTAATGGTAATTTTGGTAATTTCTTTAGGCACTGAGTGTTTTTTTGGTATGTGGACTTTAGCATTTGGCACCTGGGCTCTTCCCTCGTCAGAGTCTTCACAGCACAATTGCAAAATACGGAGCAACAGCCCATAAACCAAACCTAATTTCTGGGAAAACACTTATTGCTTTAAACCATGTCGCTTTAAAAGCACATGTGTATTATTTCTTTGAAGCCTTCAATATACTAAAACATTGTGCTTTGGGGGAAAGGGTGTTGTTTGTTTTGCTGTTTTTGCTGGGGAGCTTGAGAAACGTGTTGGTAGACTGAAGTCATCCGACCACGATAGGCTGATCTGAAATCTACTGAAGTCAACAGATTAAATTGAAGCATCTTTGGTGGGTTTTTGATCAAGTTTACGGTGAGGGTTTGCAAAAAAAAACCTCATCAAGTCATGCTGGCTTGGGATGAGGTTCACCAAATGGCCAAGACATCATGATGCAACTAAGTTCAGCGATGAATGCCACTGTAGTAGTTGTACCTGAATTAGCCCTGACACACCTTTTTTCAACCTTTTCTCACCCACCTGTGATGGAGTCAATCTGTTCCAACCTTCTTAACTATCCTAGAAAGTTTTGCTTTAATAGCAAATCCAATTTTTTTTTTCTGCTGCCTTTAAAATCTGTTGTTATTTGCCTTGTTTTCGGGGAATGATGGATGCATGAATCTAAGATACTGGCAAACTTTAGGGATATTGCACTCAGTTTTGCTGTAGGAACTCACCCACCGGTTGTAGTGTAACCTGAGTATGTGAACCTGAATTTTTTCTTTGCAAAAAAGATATTTCGGCAGGTTTACTCCTGCGAGAGAGTTGCCAGAGAGTTTAGACGTTGTTTGAATTAGCTTGTTGAAAAATCCAAACAAAAGCTTATTGTCCAAATGAGCTGGAGGGGGGTCAAGTGGCAGGGGGTTGTAAAAACTGCCGCCAGAAGAATGTTATTACCTCATCACTGTGGCCATAAAGAAAAGCTTTTACCAGGCAAAGGTTTAACAAGCTCAATAAATGTTCAAAAAACCTCACAAAAGCTTCTCGGTTTGGAAATAACACGAGCTATTTCTTGATGCATTATGTTTTAAGTGTGGTAAAAGAGAATTGCTGCCACGCGAAGTCGTGCTGTGATCTTCCCAGGTTTCACAAGAGAGGCAGAATCAGGCCAAGATAGTTTGGGATGAGGATGTTTTAAAAGGCCTCCTGGAAATGGCCTTTGGGATTAAAGCCATGAGCCCGCAGTGTGCTCACCCAGGGACACGTCTGCATTAAACACCGGAGGTTTTGCCTTTGTGGGGATTACACGTGAGCTTTGAGCGAGGGAGTGCTTGCATCCTTCTCGATCAAGGTTTGGCAAGGGGCTGTTTTGCCCTTCAAATTGCTGTTGCAATAGTTGGGAAAATGTTATTTCGGATCAGATGTAAAGCCAAAACCCCAACTCATTAAATGTGCTCTAGAATGGAAGATGCTGTACAAATATACGTAATTACTGAACGTGCTTCATAAGTGAACAGAGGCAGCTGAACCAATTTATTTAACCATACAGTGAACTAAAAGGCAGAGTAGAAAAAAAAAAAAATAGGAGGATTAATCAGCTGGGGATAACGAATAGTATTTTCCAAGCTTTTTTTCCCAGAGTTTTCAGCAGGTTATAGAAGGCGGCCATATCCGTACTCACTGCTTTGGGATTACACCAAATATAAATGTTACAGGTCTTAGCTTATGTACTACAGTGTTGATCATTCTGGGGACTGTCCTAGGGGTGGGCTGATAAAAGTGGGCTACCTCTGAAATTCCCCGTTCTAACACACATGCTTTGTCTGCTGTTGATGCTTCTCCTCGGACTGATGGCATCATGTCTACGTACATCTTCTGTGGTTTTTTTTTAAATTATAGGAGTTGGTGTATACGGAAGGGTTAAAAGATGGGATTTTGGTCCGTGGATGGACTCTGGGTGAGAAATAGATAGCTAAGAAAACCATAGTCAGCATAGAAAACAGACGGTTTATTGTCTATTGTGTGAAAATGCTGAATACAGGAGGATAAGGAAGGTTGAGAAAATGTTAGGGGAGGACGTGAAGGACGTGGAAGACGTGCAATAATGAAGAAATATAAAGTACAATGTATAATTTTGCTTGCTTTGTTACATTTTGCTGTTGGCTTGAGTATAGGTTAATACATAAATGCTGGACTATGGTAATATGTCGCGTGAATAAGACCTACGAACCAATAGACGGGGTGGCTATGGCCCGTGCAGCGCGCCTGATCGGCGAGCTCACGCGCTATAGGCTCCCTATGTTCCAATCGAGGCGCGTTTCGGCACCCGCTGGCCACGTGTGTCGGAACCCGTTTCCTTTGCAAATGTATAAATACCGGGATTTTCCCGAAGAACAGTGGGCCGGTGTACAGCGAGGTCACCGTTGCCTCCGTGGGGACGCCCATGTAAAGCTGGCACCCACCGACTGCTGGGCTGAGTTCATGGCACAAGACGATACAAGAATGTACAGATGGTTCATCTTTCTCCTGGGCTTCGGGTTGGTAAGACAATCGCTTTGCAAAATACCCTTAGTGTAATGCATGATTATAGTTAATAAAGTGCTTGCTTTTCCCCTTCCTTATAGTTTGTGTAGTCTATGTGTGCTCACCCTCTAAAGGAATCCTCGAAACCCACTCTAAAACAGTTGGAAAAGAAATTAGAAAAACTGTTATAAGATCATACATCATAAGCATACATCGTTAGCCTCCGATAGCTTAAGTGTATGGCACAGAAATAGCTCAAATGCTGTTTTCCCTTGGGATCATTATTCTTTAATGTGAAGTTTCAGTGTATCTAACTTGAAAGGAAGACAAGCGATTGCTCTGGAGAAGGAACTGAGAACAAGCAACTTCTTTGCTGTGAAAATAATTCTACAACCTCAGAGCAGCCACTAAAGCATCTTTTATGTCAGGGAAATTAAATCAGCTTTCTGCTTGCTCACAAGACACTGAATCTGCACAGGACCATCCGCACCAAAGCGGCTCTGTGACCTTTTAGCACATGGGGTCCATCACACCCACCCACCTCAAAGTGGTCGTCACCAATCACTCTCTTTCACTGGAGACTACATTGAAAGTGCATGTGAATCAACCAGAAGATGCTTTCTGATTTCAGTGGACCGTATATTAAGGCCAAAGGCTGGCTGTTCACCACTCAATAAGCACTGGGTCTGCAAGGACTGTCTTCCAAGGAAGATGCAAAAATCCTAAGGTCCTGTACAGGTATGGTCATGAAATATCCCCAGCCACATTGCCAGAAGTCCCTGATGGAAATTTATCTCTGAATTCTGCTTTAATTAAAGTCCCTCCCTTTACTGCATCTGCATTTTCATCTTGCAGAGGTGGTATTGTGATTTCCTCACTTAATCTGATGTGTAATGGTTGTGCTTTCCACCCCAGAAGTGGTTGCATTTCACCAATGGGCAAAGTAAATCCTTCTGTGGAATATTTCTAGAGCTCTTTAAGGCCCTTTGAATGGAAAGCCTCTGCAGGATGATCCATTCATGAGTATGAAAGCTAAGCATACATAAGGAGAAAAAAAAAATCAATACACACATTGGCTGGGAGCCCACTGGCTGTGAAGCCTCCCCAGGACAACATTTGCACCAAAACCTTGTACTCTTATCAGCTGTAAGCACCTCCAGGACAATATAGTGCCGTTATACCAAACAGTCAAGACTTTCTTGATCTTTCACTTTTTTGGTATCATTTGTAGGTCATAACATTTTGACTGACTCTTCACTGATGAAACCTGTACATCCATTTAGAAAGAATTTGTTGGAAGGGACATCCAGGCCCTCTGACGTGACAGGGAGGGAGAATGGATGGGTAGTATGGTTGCTGCTGCTATACAACCTATTTGGGTAAGATATCTGCCATCCACTCCCTCCAACCGCTCATACAGGAGAGCTATATGCTGCTTCCTAACCCTCCTGTTAGTTCATTGAACAAGTCGTGTCTCAAGACATTCAGCAGCCCAGTCACTTGGTGTCCCGATCCGATGTCGGGGGAGGTTTCGATATGATCCCAAGAGCGAGATTAAGACACAAACAAGGTCAAATGCCGCATATCCTAAACAACTTTTATTACCAAACGTAAAAATTAGCAGCAATAGGATAGATCAGAACAAGGATAGAAATCAAGGATAGAGTTGCAAGAACAGTCACCGCCATGGATCCGCGGCATCCTGTGCGTCCAGTCTCTCGGTGTTTCAGCGGTGGGCGGTCGTGCCGGGGTCCAAATCCCTCGGGATTTCGGTTTTGGCGATGGGCGATCACGCTGGGGCTTGTCTTGGCGGCCCCTTTGATCCTCACTCAAGGGCTGCAGTTTTCCACGTACCTGCACGTTGCTACATTCCCGCGCATGCGCATACGCTTCACGCGGCTCCCGCCTCGCTCTGCAGGCGGCTAGTGTGCGGCTAGTGTGCGGCTAGCACGCGGCTGCCCGTGCGCACACGCTCCTCGTGACTTCGGCTGAGTCCAACCGAGTCCTGCGCACAGCGCAGCCCCCGCAAACCGGAGGTCTCCGCGGCCGCGGCCGTTCTTATCATATTCAGAGGATTCTTCGCTTAGACAAGCAATCTTTGAGAGAAACGTTCTACAGTTCAGTCTCTCACACTTGGTCAGGGATAAACCCGTGGTCAGGATGGAGGTCGATGGCTCTTCGTGCTCTTGGCATTGTGGGCTTGAGGAGGAAAAGCTCAAGTGACAGTAGAGAAAACTGGCAACAGCTTGATGGCAGCTATTGGTGTCTATGGCAAACTCTAGTCAGAGAACTTCGTATTTGAGAACTGAGCTAGTTTCCCCAAAACTCATGTTCTCAGGGTGGGAGAATAGAAATAAATGTCAGTCCAGCTCTTTCTGATGCCTGACTTGGAGAAGTTTATGAGACAGGAATGCTTGTATGAAGAAACCAACCATCAGAGTGTTTTGGGGATGCCACGCAATGGGAGTATGAGCTCCTGGCACAGGGGCTAATATTTGGCTCGGTCAAACATGATGGGAGTAACCTGCACTGTGTAACCTCGATCAAAGCACAACAGAAAGCACAGAGCAAAGCCAGGAACTATTTGGGGAAAAAGTCCTGATGTGTGATCAGCTAGCAAGGGTGGATCAGATCTGGGAGAAACCAGGGAACCAGTAAATGATCAGACCATGGGTGGAGTTCGAATTCCCACCAGGCTTCTCTTACAGCCTTTTATAACCTGTTACAACATTCTCACCTCCAAGTGCCCCAGCCCAGAAGAAGAGAAGATAACCACAAAGCAGAGTAGAGAAAGCTCTGCATCAGCATTTTTCTTCCTGCCCTTTCAGCTGCAAAAGGTGGTCCCTTGAACCTCTGGCAGAAGTAGGCAGGAAATTGCCCATTTTTGTGACGGTCAGGATTTTCCTTTAGAGGAAAAAACCTCATTTAACTGAGCTGTTGCCAAATAGCACCATTTTCCCGAGGATCATTTTACAACATGAAGCTTAGAAGGATTTGCACTGTAGAAATTCATTTGTTATTCCATGTGGTACTGCTGCTTGGGCTAAATTGACAAAATATTTATCCAGAGGGTAATGCATCCATTTCTCCGTGTCTCCTCCTCGTACAGGCCGTTCCACTCTAGGTTAGTGGTTTCTCGGCATTGCTACCTGGCATTTCCCCAAAATGCTTTTTCTTTTTTTCGTATCATGGAGTTACTGACAGGCACCTCATGAGGGCAGCATGGCCTCTCTTTTTCTTTCCTCCACCTCTCTTTCATTAGACCCTTCTCTGCTTCCAGACCGAATCAAAAAAAGCTGTGTACGCACTACAAATGGCACTATTCTGCTTATACTACTTTAATTAATGAGGGTCTCAAAGCAAGCTGGTGACATCCCACCTCACGACATACTGGTGCCATAGAAAATATTGCTGCCCTGCTTCGCAAATAGGGAAAAAGCAGTTAAGTAACCCATGTAACATGCTCAGGATGCCCTGTGGCTGGTAGTCGAGGAAGGAATAAATCATTGCAGGTGGCCTGCACCTGGCTGCCATGCTTTTTCCATAAATTTAGTCATGTACCCTTTTGTTCCAGTTCTGTTTGCTGGAGGGAGAGCTCTGCTTTGAGGCAGAGGGGATAAAATAGGACAGAAACGATGTATAACACGACATCTTTGTCTCTAAATTGGAGAGATGTGGATTTGATGGATGGACCACTCAGTGGACAAGGAATTGGCTGGATGATCGCACTCAAGGAGTTGCGGTCAACAGCTTGATGTCCAAGTGGAGACCAGTGATGAATGGCGTTCCTCAGGGGTCGGTATTGGGACCGGTGCTGTTTAACATCTTTGTTGGCGACATGGACAGTGGGATTGAGTGCACCCTCAGCAAGTTTGCCGACGACACCAAGCTGTGTGATGTGGTCAACGCGCTGGAGGGAAGGGATGCCATCCAGAGGGACCTTGACAGGCTTGAGAGGTGGGCCCGTGTGAACCTCATGAAGTCCAACAAGGTCAAGTGCAAGGTCCTGCACATGGGTCAGGGCAATCCCAAGCACAAATACAGGCTGGGCAGAGAATGGATTGAGAGTAGCCCTGCAGAGAAGGATTTGGGGGTGTTGGTTGATGAGAAGCTCAACATGAGCCGGCAATGTGAGCTCACAGCCCAGAAGGCCAACTGTATCCTGGGCTGCATCCAAAGCAGCGTGGCCAGCAGGTCGAGGGAGGTGATTCTGCCCCTCTGCTCCGCTCTGGTGAGACCCCACCTGCAGTGCTGTGTCCAGCTCCAGGGCCTCCAACACAAGAAGGACATGGACCTGTTGGAGTGGGTCCAGAGGAGGGCCACAAAGATGAGCAGAGGGCTGGAGCACCTCTCCGGTGAAGACAGACTGAGAGAGTTGGGGTTGTTCAGCCTGGAGAAGAGAAGGCTCCGGGGAGACCTTATAGCAGCCTTCCAGTATCTGAAGGGGGCCTTCAAGAAAGCTGAAGAGGGACTTTTTACAAGGGCATGTGGTGATAGGACAAAGGGTAATGGGTTTAAACTGAAAGAGGGTAGATTTAGATTAGCTATAAGGAAGAAATTCTTCACTATGAGGGTGGTGAGGCACTGACACAGGTTGCCCTGAGAAGTTGTGGATGCCCCATCCCTGGAAGTGTTCAAGGCCAGGTTGGACGGGGCTTTGAGCAACCTGGTCTAGTGGACGGTGTCCCTGCCCATGGCAGGGGGGCTGGAACTAGATGATCTTTAAGGCCCCTTCCAACCCAAACCATTCTACAATTCTAAATACATGAGGAAGAAGAGGTGACAGTGGAAGGTCCCCTCTTCCAGCCTGTAAGGAGGCACAAACAGGTACAAAAACAGGTTGAAAGGCCCCAAGCTACTTTCCTTCCCATTTTAAAAGGCAAGTTTGTGAGCCAAATCCCAGCGAGAAGGGAAGAGAAATACATCTGTCAGAAAGGGGCAGATAAAAGAGTGCAAGACGACTGAAACCAGAAAGGGCTGATACAGCCCAGTGCAGAGGAAGGGACGGATTTATCAGGACCTTTACAGGTATAATGAGGAATGTTAGGAGGACAAGGAGGTCTTAAAGCACTGGAGAAGTGCAAATCCACTTAATATCAAGCTAAACAACAGTAGAGGAAGGGGAGGTTGCTGAGCTAAAGGCAAGACAGGTCCACAGGAAAGCAAAGATGCCCATTTCTCGAACGAGACCATAAGAACAGCTTTATCAGGACTGGGCAGGAGCCTACTTCTTGTTATGGCCAAGGGAAGACGCCTGGACGACAAGAAGGCAAGAGTATAGTGATACCATCCTGACAGCGTCCCAGCAACATGTAGCATGGTCGCCACTGAGTCTGAAGTGATAACTTTAACTTCTATTAACATTTGGGTTATTTTACATAATGATCTCTTTTGTTCTGGATGCTGTGTACATCAAAGGCAGCCCCTCCCCAAGAAGTCTCTGTTTTACATAGGCAAGGGCATAAGTAGGAAAATGTAGGGGGAGGTACCTACAGTACCAGGACACCCCCAGTGAGTCTTTCACTAAACCAGTCAAAATCATTAAACACACCACAAGCCAGAGATGAACTTTACCCCTACGCTCCTAAGATTGGCAAGAGAAGGGAAAACCAACTGCAGAAAAACAGCTTGGAAGGAGTCATTTATCCATGAGTCCAGCTCAGAAGAGTGGTTGAAACTTGTATGAGACTAGTATATCCTGGGCTGGTACCTAGGGCACAAGATGAGATCAAAGGAAAGTTCCCCTTTTATAGACCGGTGGTAAGTGGGTAGAAAAGAACAACATTCAGTGGCAACCTCATGTTAGACCTTAATTAAGGGGATTTCCAGCACAGCCAAGAGTTTTGGGCAGGGCTGGTTCCACCTTGCAACACAGACAATTACAGGACATTTATTAGTGCAGCCTTTTGCAGGAATGGATCCGTATTTGGAATAGCTCCCTTGCTCCTCTGCTTTAGGGGGATTTGCAAGCAGCAGCTGTACTTTGATATAAAACTTGATCATTGAACACATTGCTTGGAAAAAGCTCTGCAAGAACTGACCTCCTCCAGTTTGCGCCAAGGGTTTAGAACGTTTTTCTCACGGTGCATTTCCAGCCAAGTCACTGGAAACCCAGCCTTAACATTTGCTAGCTGAAAACACGAAGACCAAATCAATTTTAGCAGAGGTTGAGAAGGGGAGGTTAGCAACACACCAGGTTTATCTGCTAGTGCAGGAGGCTTCCAAAGTCCATTGCCCAAGCTTGAGAAGGGCAAAGAATAAGTTTAGCTTTCACCTTGAAGAGCAGCAGTGTCAGCCTGTGAAAGTCAGCCAGCACTGACGGACCACTTCGATAGCTCACAGGCCAGCCCCAGCCCAACAGACAACAGGTTAAACCCTTACTTGTTACTAAAAGAGCCCACGTGAACTTCACAGCAGCGTGTGCTATTTCTGGAGCACTTTGCACCTCCAGTGGTGGAAGGCTAGGGGGAGCTGGAAGGATTTCCAATTGGAAATTGAGATTGCAATCCAGCTCTTTGTGCGCTAGGCAGCAACAAAACCCAAAGTAATTTGCTGAAAGGAGCAGGAGGGCATGAATTTTCTGGATCTGCTCAGTAAAGGACATCAATAGATGTAGGCTGCCTTAGCTCCTTATACACTGACAGGCAAAAACCCCACCCTAAACCCACAAAGATTTACTTAGCCTATCCTGGGTGTCCCATGCAGGGACAACACAGATTAGTGTGGGTCTGCTTTTGGACAGACAGAGCAGTTTTCTCCCCATAAAAGCCAAGGCACAGCTGCAATCACACAAACAATTGCTGTAACATGAAGCCAGCCACATACCACTGCAACACCAGAGACCGAAGCAGCCCACTATTTTTGCCCAAGTTTATTTCTAGAAATTTGTACAAAAATTGATACTCTGTAATACAATAGTCTATCAAATATGACAGATGAACATTTGTCTTTAGAGGCAAGATTCCAGGAATGTGAAGTACCGTCCTCTTGCATGGAAGAAAGGCACATTTTGGAGCTGAAAATACACTCAGCTGAACCGTTGAAAAGGCAGGTCAGACATGCAAGTAGTGCAGTGTTTCAGGTTTATACATAAACACGTTGTACTCTGAAGAAATCTCACTACAAGCAGTGTTAACATCCACGTAAACATTTTATAAACACTTTAAAAAGTCACTCACTTTAGATCCTATGCATGAAAAGGCTACTCCTTTACATTCACTGGACGGAATATTTAAAAAGCCATCTTTGGGCAGAAGTTACGCCTAGCTTTCCCCAAATGCTTTTGGGATCCGAAACACTTCCATGAATAGTCCCACTGCATTTACTCCTGTAGGCTACCCTAAAGGTCTGCAACGCCAGAGCCACGTGATTGCACCGTCCCACCGCTCCTAGAGCTTGTCCTTGAAATTTTGTGGCTATGAAGGAGTCCCATATTTCCAGCTACATGCCTCTGTGCAAGCAGCACCTCCGACAGACCTGCTTATAAGCTGACATTCAAAATACAGGTGGTGAAATTACAGCCACCAAAGTTTCCACCACACTGTACGGATCGAGGTCCACCAGACTCATATCCTTTGGTTTCCTGCACTGCACGCAGTAGGTGCCACGCCGGGGGATCTGGCAGCCTGCTTGTGCTTTCAGAAGGGGCTTTTCCAAAGCAGAAATACCCTTGTGCTATGGAAGCATGTCTCAACATGGCTCTTGTGCAACACGCCTGTAATACTGCTATCCCGGTCAAATCAACCTGCTGCTTTTTTGACTGAAAACCAGATAGATCCTACTCTCCCAAAATAGCTTGTGCTAATGGGTACAGTAGCTGTAGGAATGCTTCTAATCCATTGCTGGCCATCCGACAGCGTTATATAGCAGATTACAAAGGCAATCCTTTCCCCCATCCAAATCCTCACAGCAATGGGGAGTTGTGCTTTTCTGGACAGAAAGACATTTGTAATGGGATTTATCCAAAGTAAAGCCTTTTTTTTTTTTATTTTTAAAAGTGGTCTAGCAATACTTTAAACACTTTCTTTGAAAGACACATAGACCCACACATGCTTTCAAGTACACGATGACAGCTTGGACTTCTGGAGAAGACGTGTTGATTCTGAAAGAAGGAGGTGCTGCTGAGCCAATCCCTTCAGTTGACTTCCAAAACCTCAGTCTCTGGCAGACCAAATTTGCACTTATACTTGTCAAAGAGTTTGATCAGGGAGTCCACATATATGCTGTGGTAGAAGTCCACTTCCCTCTGGGATGGGTTATCGATTTTGGGGATGGTGATGGGCTCCCCAACTGATAAAAAGAGGGAAAAATCCACGTTAGGTTGAATGCTCCTGTACAGCCTGGAGATTTGTCCCCTATGGCCACAGCTATGGTCGTTCAGCACATCCACCCTGGCATACCCCAGCTTGCCATTATAGCAGAGGTTTGCCCAATTCCTTCCAGTTTTGCTCTAAAGCACAATGCTCCCACTACCAGGACCCTCATTGCATCTGCAGCGATACCCAGGGCAAGTGTGACATGCGTGACATTTTAGCTACACAAATGCCAGCAGTGCAGTAGAGGCTCTGCACGAGGTGGTTGGGAAGTCCCACTTGCTTCTGTTTACAGCAGGGTGATAAATCCCTCCTCAATTAACAGGAACCAAGACTAAAACCTGCAGTTCTCATGTATTCCCCTATACACACCACAAAAGGAAAGAAGCACTTTTTTCTTTCCGTCAAAGCCTTGCTGCTTTGGGTTGGAAAACTCAAAGACAAATTTTAGGATTGGCTTTAAGACTCAGCTATCAGACAGCATCACACTGTCAGTCCTAGTAGTGGGGGGGTGTGGGGGGGCAGGCTGCTTCTGACTTTAGCCATCCAAGACCAGGAGGTTTGGATGGTAGAAGGTTTTCCCCCCGCAAAAGAGCCCACTTGCAAAACTAGCTGGCAGTAGAGCATGACGGGAGGCTTGCAGCCTCTGGAAACTATTCTAGTTCATTCTCAGCTGTGCTGGAAGGTTTTATATAGAAGGGAAAACAGAGTTTTATAGTCAAGACTCCAAGACCAAGCTGAAACAGGGGTATGGCATAGACTCAGGTAACTACTACCAAGAGAAGCACGTAGCATGTTTATACGAAGACCTTACCAACAGTAGTGATGGGCTTGGGGTAAGGTAACAACCCCCAGGTGTTGGAGGAGAAGAGTCCACGGCCATGAAAGATGCATGGAGCAAAGCCAATGTGCTTCTGGAACTTCTTCTGAACCCATCTTCCCCATGAACCCTCCTCAAAGATCACCTGCTTGTACACTTCATTCTCCCCAAAGGAGTAGACGGGAACCAAGTCCGCACTAGAAAGATGGAGAGATGTTAGGACCTCACACCCCTGGTCTGCAGTCAACACTACAGCACCATACTCTTTCAGGCTGCACATTTGCAGATTTTACTGGCTAGAGCTTTGTTTGCAGCACAAGGTACTGACATAAGTCAGACAGACTTGACATGATGTAGTAGATACACTTTTAAGGCATGCAAGAGGAGAATTGTACTGACAATGGGCCCACGAAACACTACCCAGTCAGGCATTGAATATGCTTCCGTATATTCTCATCTCTGATTTTTGATGGACACCCTATTTCAGACACATGGGATCTCTGGAGATCGCAGGGGCTGCATAGGTGATGCCCCATGCAGGTTACTGACACCTGCCTCTCCTTGCCCTGGAAGCCTCCTGCTGTCTCAAGCAGCTTCTTACCCCTGTCCCCTGCTCAGGGGCAGAAGACAGAGGAGATGCTCATGTGTCTGATGCTCTCAGTATATATCCATGCAACACAGCAGGACTGCAGAAAGGAGACTCCATCCACGACATCAGCTGCGTCAGGGGATGAGAGCACCTTCTGTCTGCTAGCAGTACTGCTCTAGCAGTGAGGTTGCCTCTTACCCATGCCGTAGAGCCAGTTTCACAAATCCTTTCCGGTTTTTCAGCGTCACCGAGTTCTTCCCTGGGGTGCAGTTCAGGGACTCTGCTGCCCCTCCAACCACGATGATGATGGCGTTGCCACTGCCGTTCTTGGACAAGATGTAGTCTATGCTGTCACGGTTCACGGGACATATACCTGCATATCCAAGAGACAGACATAAGGGTCAAGCTGCAAGATTAAGAATAGCCTGAATGATCCTGAAGACACCGGCCACACTTATAGCAAAAAGTTCATGCCTTGATTGCAGGTAGAGTTGTCCACCTTCCCTGTGGTCATAGAGGGTTGTGTATATTATCAGGCAACCTGTTCCTCAACTAAACAAGCAGTTAACAGACCTGGAAGCACTAGACTTGGTCATAGACAAACTCCACCAACACCAGCTCTCAAAAAGTTGCCTTAACAGCAAAGACTTCAGCAAGGATTTTCTTCTGCTCTTAGTGATGCCAAAGGCAATTGTTTGAGACATCCTCCCTCCAAGTAAAGGTTGCAGTAGGAGCTGGTTTATCCTTAGCGGGGGAAGCAAAACAATTATGTTATTTTGATGCATGAGAGTCTGAATTTGACCAGTTCTTCAGGAAAACCAAGTAGTGGAATAGGTCTTCCTTTAGGAGGATGGTTTAGTGATACAAAAGGAATAAATTGGCAAGCCTTCCAGAGGCAGATCTATTATGGATTAGTTTGAAAAATAACTTTCGTGAACTAACATGTCAAGCTCTTGCACGGTGAGAGCGCAATCCTTTGCTCTCCTGGGAAGGAAGGGTGCTCAAGTAAGTCCATACTCTGAGATGAGTGTCTGGGAAGGTCTTTTTGTCTATCCCCCACTGGAAGGGACAGGGCAGCACTCCAGCTTTACAAAGCAATCCCTGCCCTAAAGCATCAGGCTCCACTCCAGGGATCTTACCATTCAGCGCAATGAAAGAGGGCCCTTTTAATTTCTACTCTATTGCTCTAAAAATGCTAAGAAGTTTGATACTCTACTCCTGAAACTCATGCTTTTATCCTACAGTTATTGTCAGAGCTTGCTCATGCCTCACATTTGTGGCCAGGATAAGCCAAGGAGAAGCGAGATGCCATCATTTACATTCTCATCCACACGTCTGAGCTGCGTTGAGTACTTAAGGTCATTGCACTAGGCAGGGCAGTATTACACAATTTAATTTTAGAAGCTGATTCTGCACATCTCATGGTAGTCATCACTTAAACCAAGAACTAACTGATGAATGGGTTCCATGGGGCTATAAAGGGGAAGTCTGCAAGCCTTCATGTGTATCTGAGCGTCAAGGTCACCACCTAATCCCAGCTCCAGACCACAGGGGAGCAGACCTCACTTGAGACAGACCAGCTGGATTTGAAGATGAAAAACTCATTTCTTTCAGCACAGCTACATCTCTCTCTGACCGTGTTTCCTTCAAAAAGCTCAGGCTGTGCTTGCTGCTCTGGAGGACAGACAGAAGCCTTCGTACTTCTCCCATTCTCCACCCCAAGGCTCACTGACTACACAGCCCTGGCTAACAGGGCGGCACAGATTTATGTTCAGCCATTTCACACTTGTTAGCAGACGGAGATTACGCCTGCTCGCAGCACTGAGCATTGAAATCCTTCCTCCAGGAAATGCACCAAGACAGGCAGACAAGTGGCAATTGCTAAATTGTGCTCTTTAGCACATTTACACGGTATATAGGATTTTCTGGCCGTCTCCTCGTGCCTTAGAGGATTCCTACTGTAGCTGTAATGTCTAGAAGGCTATAAAACATCATAGTATGCAACAGTTGGTTGTAAACCAGCTAAGTATGTGTATTGGTTTTGGTTTTTTTTTTTGTTTTGCCAGGATTTCACTTGAAGTGGTTCATCCACAAAACAAAGAGCCCAGGGAACTATCAGCACTTCCCACGCGATGTTAAAGCCTTTGTAGTGAGACCCTTAAGTTCCACTATAGAAAAGCAAAGACAAATTATGGCTTTCAGAAAGTTAACTTTGTCCAAGAGATCACACCTGTAGTCTTGCTTAAATCCTAAGCACAGAGGAAGCAGAATTTCCCACTGATTTAACTGTAATGCTCAGGGATAGCCAGTTGTTGCTAATGTCTACTCCCACCTTCCTTCCAAAAAAAAGAGGGAAGCAGCTCTGTCTGGCCACAAGATTTGTCTACCAGTCCTCTTGAGTAGATTGAACATGGGTTTTTTAAGATATAGAAAGGCTGATGCTCCGTGGAAACTTAAGCAACACACGAACTAAGTTTACGGACACGATAGACTGGAAAGCAGATCCCAACTTCTCGTGCACTGTTGTCCTGTGGAATTCCCAAATTATGGGAATTATGGACTTCACACAGCAACTTTCATCTGGTGCAGGAAGGCAGAAATCAGCTTGAGATACTGCCCTTCCCAGGCAGAGTCAAACACCTTTTCTGCACCAAATCCAGTTAGTTTTCTTCTCCCTCACCAAATTAAGGCCGTAATCTTGGAAACAGTCAAACCTAGCAAATCAGAGCCAAGTACAGCTACTCTTATCCTCTCCCCAGCCATGAATCAAGATTCAGTCAAAATGCTATATTAAGATTCCTGTTTTAAAGTCGTTTATTGATGAATCTGTTCCAGGAACAGCAAACAGGGTACTGGACTGTTCTACTCATGGTCTTTAAATGTTACTCCCTCATCTCTACCTAACCGACGGGCATCCTCACTCTGAAAAGGAAGCTCAGGCCATGCAAGAACACTGTTTCTTGAGATTGTCAACACTGCTTCCTCTGCCCAGACATAACCTACAAGCCCTCCATCATTAAAATCCTGGAATCCATTAGAACAGACCTATTCATGTCATTCAGCAAACTTGTATCACTGCCTATTCCCTGTAACCCATCTTTTCAGGGAAGGGGCTCTTCTGAACAGCTGAAACTGTGCGATACCCTGGACTCTTTGCTCCTGGCAGGCACCTAAAAATGTGGTTGGGTGAAGAGGGCATCTGTCATTGCCATAAGACCTAGATGCATGACAGCTCATGTGGTAGTGAGCCCAGGAGCAGAGCTAGCCATGGTATTCACATTTCAAAGGCTAATGGATACTTTATATTTTCAGAAATATAAAGGTATATTTCATATATATATGAATTATATATATGGAAATTTCAATATTTCAATACCTCAAGATGAGGTATTCTTCATCCACCAGTACCTCCTAATGATAACTGGGACAACTTGCTCCCGTGTCTCCATCTTCCTCACCCACGACTACAGATGCCGGATATCTTTACTATGCCTTTGGACAAGAGTATCCTTGAGTTCAGGATGAATGCCGAGGAGCAGCAGTCCCCGCAGCCCAAACTAGTCACATTTATTCGCAGCTTCCTCTTGACAACTATATGAAAGCAATGTTTGTGTGATGCTACCAGAGAGAAGTGGTTACGTGAGCTTCTGCCACAGCTTTTCACTTTAAAGAGGGGAAGACAGGTCAGAGGCAAGGGCATGAGTAGGAGGAACAAAGTGCTCTTCCACTTACCGCCAGACATTAAGTAGTCCCTCAAAATGGGCATCCTGAAGTTCCCAGCCAGGGTAGCAAGGTATGGTCGGATCCCAGGGAATTTCTGGCTGACACCCGTGGCCTCTGTGCTGAAGTTGCAAAAGGCACCCAAGCCCATGATGCCATGGGGATGGTACCCAAAAATGTAATTCCTGGTGGTCAGCAGATTGTGGGTTTTAACCAGCTAGGAAAGAAAAGAGTGAGCTCATATGAAGACAGATATTTTCAGGTAATAAGAAAAAAATGGAGAAAAGAGGCAAAAAGTCCCCAGCTTTTGTCTCTCTTCCCACCAGGGAGAACAGCCTAAGAGCTGGGGTATGGGCTACCCTGGATTTCAGAGAGCAGCCACTTAGACTTCAGTTCCCCAAGCAGAGGGAGCAGAATAAACAGGCTGATCTTAGACACAAGAAGACTGCCAGCCAAGCAGAAACCGGGTTTGGGTTGCAGTAGCCTGTACCCTTTGTTTCCCTACTCCTCCCAAAGGTATTCTTGCAAGCCTCTTGCCCAAACCAAACAAGTTCTTCATGGCCCTGTAGCCACAGCTACGCCTCCTTCCAGGCCCTCTCTCAGCACATTAGTGGCTCACATCCCAGTATGAGGGGGAAACAAAATAAAAATCAGTGTCCCGTAACAGAAGCAAGTTTACTTAATACCTGAAAAAAGACCCAACCACTTAATATGCCTGCTGGCCACCCTCCAAGAGGGAAAATGGGCAAAAGGGTGGCTTACCACTGGAAACTATCCCTCCTTTCAAGAGGTTTTGCTCTGGCTTACATGCCAAAGAGCCAACAAGACACCTCAAGCCATCCACACCAGTGTTCCGATTTCTGCAGGACGTGCTCCAGGAGCAGTGATCGTATTGGTTTGGGGTTGTGCAATATTCTTAATGATTTACTCATCTGTTTGCACAGCATGGACACTCCAAAGCTGTCTCAGCCATGCACAGCACAACCCATGCCCTGGTACCACTGCTGCCAGAGGGTTTTTTTGATGCTGTAAGTAGCAGCATCCCATGCATCAGAGCATCTTCCCTGGCAGTACACAAGCGGTCTCCGCAAGTATACAACAGGAGGACTGCTGCATCACCCTCCAGAAGTAGGGATCAAATTTGATTTTTTTTCAGGCTGCAGTGGTGCCAGTTTTTGCTGACTGCAACACCCCAACAGCTCCTAGACCGGGGCAGGACCTATAAGCCCCAGCTACACCTTCAACATGAGGTGCTAAACAACTGCACCCCATCCCTCAAATTGTATACGCAAAGGTCGCTCTGTGTCAACTCTTATAGGAAAAAACGCAGATTTCCGAGACGTCACATCAGCATTACATACCCCGCTGTCTTGGCCAAGAAGTGCTTTGGCAATAAGCAAGTCCGTTTTGTTGAATCATGCTACAGGGAGCTGAAGTGCCATTGCGACACACTGAAGCAGCGTGCCCAGAAATTTGATTCCCACCACTGTCCCTAGATGAGGCTACAGCACTTGTGCTATTTAAGACTGCAGCTGCAATACAGGCGTCACGCAGCAGCGGGTTAAGGAATTTGACTACCCCTCTCCACACTTTCCTCTAGCTTTGAGGTCACGTAGGGCTCCAGGAAGCATGCGCAGATCATAGAAGCGTTTAGGTTGGAAAAGACCTTTAAGATCATTGAGCCCAACCATTAACCTGGCACTGCCAAGTCCACCACTAAACCATGTCCCTAAGCACCACATCTACACGTCTTTTAAATACTCCCAGGGATGGGGACTCAACCACTTCCCTGGGCAGCCTGTTCCAGTGCTTGACAACCCTTTTGGTGAAGAAATTTTTCCCAATATCCAATCTAAACCTCCCCTGGTGCAACTTGAGGCCATTTCCTCTTGTCCTATCGCTGTTACTGGGGAGAAGAGAACAACCCCCACCTCACTACAATCTCCTTTCAGGTAGTTGTAGAGCGCGATGAGGTCTCCCCTCAGCCTGCTCTTCTCCAGGCTAAACAACCCCAGTTCCCTCAGCTGCTCCCCATCAGACTTGTGCTCCAGGCCCTTCACCAGCTTCGTTGCCCTCCTCTGGACACGCTCCAGCACCTCCATGTCCTTCCTGGAGTGAGGGGCCCAAAACTGAACACAGGATTCGAGGTGCAGCCTCACCAGTGCCCAGTACAGGGCACGATCACCTCCCTGCTCCTGCTGGCCACACTATTTCTGATACAGGCCAGGATGTCGCTGGCCGCCTTGGCCACCTGGGAAGCCGGCTGAAACAGAGGGTTTGTCCTTGTCGCTCTGGAGCACGAGGCATTTGTGAGCTGAGCTTGGCAGAGCCACGCATCTGCTCTCATACAGAAGACATGCCGTTCTCCTGCTGCCAGCCGTGGCAAGCAGCCCGCTCCAGCCCCTCCACCACGTGCAAGGACACCCAGTTCCCAGTGGAGCCCATTGCCTTCATACCTTGTACGAGCCCCAGCCAAGCTGCAGCCTTATCGCTCTGTGTTTGCTTTCCAAGACCTCCCGTCATGGAGGCAGAGGGTTGGTGATACCCACCCCACTCACCCATACCACTTGCACAAGTAGTGCAGGAGCAAGGCAAGGCGTATGCAGGGAACCAACTCACCTGCACACCCCACTCGTGGCAAGAAGAGGAATATCTGAGCAGCACTGGAAACTCAATCAAGTGCTCGCAACAGGGATTTACAGGTCTGAGTCAGCCTGGCATTCATATTTATGTGCTTTTCCCCAGTTTATCCCATGCAGGCTGCCACAGGTTGTCCCACAACAGATGGGTTCACAGAAGGTGAACATGTCTTCCTCCACCCAAGTCAAGCCAGGGCAACCAAAGACTGCCAGGCATCAGACAGGTTTGTACATTTATCTGCAAGTGGTGCAGGTCTTAGATCTGCTAATGCATAAACTCAGCCCAGGGTCTGACCTGCCAACACCAAAGGCAGAGCCTTCATGTCTCGCTACATTTAATCTAGAAGCAGGAATTTCTGAAGTGCTGTAATCACTTGTTTCTAGTCTTAAGCAAGACTGAAGCTTTCCTTAGGAGGCTGATGGCTCACTACTAGCTTTCTTGCACCCTCCCCCTTGACAAGCAAACACTGAGCTGCTGGGCTGCCTTATCAGGTTGGCCTAAGGAATTGCTGTAGCTGTCATTTGACAACACTTCTGCAACTCTGTTCTGAACCTCCAACAGGTTTTTCCTTTTGCCTTCAAGGTCTTCTCCAGTCCCACACAGCCCTCAGCTCCTTGAAGCCTCAGTGCTCCCATGAGGAGACAGAGGCAGCATGTCCTTGCTGCATCCCAGCTGGATGATTACAGCGCTGGGACTGAAGCTGGACCTTCGCCCCACTGCATTAAACACGCCTGTTCCCAGCTGCTGTCTGAGACCAAGCCTGTTTCAATGGGAGCAAAGGTCCATCCATCTGCTCTAGTAATAACAGATTTCTTTAAACAGATCTAAGCCTGCCTACAGAAGCAATAAAGCAGTGCAATTACGGTAAAAAACTAGTGTTAATATTTGAGTGCCAGATACGCCCAAAGAACAGTATTGCCGATTCTATTTGTAGGAACAGGATGAGTAGCACATTCAAGTGTGGAGAAAGGGCAGGATCAAAATGGGTGGTCTAGGTGGGTGCTCAGCCTAGCTGCAAGCTGAGCAGCACAATGACCACAGAAGCATGCAGAAAGCAAAAATTAGAGCTCACCCTGCAGGATTCAAGCAGCAGTAGTGAGCATACAAGCTTGCAAAACAACCGAACAACTGCAATTAGCTGCATCACACCCAGAGGCATTATGGAAGAAATTATTTCACCTTCCCCAGCAGTGCAGGCCAGGACCTGAAGACCCCTCTAGGCTCTCAGTATTACCACTACGCTACATCACACATAGGAAGCCAAAGCCTCCATTTCCATTCTGTAAGTCATCTACAACAACAACTAAGAAGCAGCTTTTCCAGGAAGCCAGCCAAGCCACAGAGTGCAAGACAAATGCCGCAAAAAAAAAAAAGTCACTGTCTTGCAACAGCCCCTGCTCTGGCACGCTGCTGACTCTCCCATCTCAGCAGGAGACTGAGAACATCTCACAGCACACATCTGAAATGCTCACTGCATGGCAAAGGTGAGCCAAAGGTCTGCAGCCATTGCTATCTGAAGTGCTATTGCCTATGGAGATAAGCAGTAGCTGTGCTCACGTGCTCAGGCGATGGATTCTTTACCTAAAGACGACCTTTAGGTTGTGGCAGTCCCAACATGACATCCTCAGATCAGCAGGGTGTGCTCGGGAGGCTGCTGGGACCTTGCCTGCCTCTGCAGCAGCAGGGTTGAGTCCAGCCAGGCACCCAGCACCATGCTCACCCCTGCAAGAGCTCGGGCTTTACCTGGCAGTTCAGCACCAGGATTTAGCTCACTGGAAGCTTCCTCAGCTGCTTCATGCACTGCTTAGCTTAAAGTGCTATTTGCAAGGCCAGCCACTAAGCAGCAGACAAACTTAAGCTTCTAGTGCCCTAAAATAGCTCATTACTGTCAGAGCAGCTGCATGAAGCCCCAGTGAATGTGGACAACCTCTGCTCACGCTGAGGAATTGAGCCAGATTCAGGCTGGTTCCCAAATCCACCTGGTATTACAAAACACGACCTCCAGATACAGGTACAATAGTCCTACTGGTGTTTCAGGATGGGAGGCACTGCTGACTCAGGTGGAGATCAAGCCTAATCAACATAAATATCAGAGCAGAGCCTGCTTCTCATGCAGCTACTCTGATAAAGAAAGCCTGATGCCAGCAGGTAGAGCTGTGGGGGGGATGCAGCAGACCTAGCCACAAGTTCTAGCATACAGCTGTGTCAGAAGTCAATACTGGTGGTGTTTCAGTCTGGCCAGACCCAGCCTGCGTCCTCAAGATAGAGCCAGGTACAAGGAAACCCTGGCCTTCAGAACTGCAGCCACTGAGGACATTATACTAAGAGGCCTCCCCTCCTAAGCTTTTGGTGCTACAAGTGTCACCCACTGGGAGTTGGGTCCCTATTCCTGGGGAGGTGGCCTTAGGATTTTGGAAAAAAGTCTGCAAAACTGCTTCCTATTTATTTTCTGGAACAGGAGTAAAGTCTGAGCCAATATCCTGCTGCAGGTGGTACCTAGGGATGCAGCTAGCACAGCTCTGTGTGCAGAGCTTGCAAAAGCTGAGTTTAGCATTGCAGGTGCCACTGGTGAGATTGTCACTGGTGTGATCTGCCCTTGCAGTGCTGAGCGGACGCATGGCACAGGATGAGGTGCAGCAGATGACTACCCCAACAAACCACGAGCCAGGGAGACAAAGCAAGCTCCGCTAAGCCATCACACAGGCAACTCAGGATCCAGTCAAGGTGAATTTTGCAGACAGAACATTTAAACAAGTGGCCACCTCTAGACCAGTCTCCCTCTTGACTGAAGGCAGGTAAAGAGTTTATCTAAGGAGTCCCCGTGCTCTTAGCAAGTTCAAGCCCAAGCTGTTCTGGTTGCTACCACTCCTCACAAGAGATAATATTCATACCCATAATTGCAGACAACCACCTCTAGCACCTCACAGCCCCATGATGCCTGTAGCAGGTTTTAACAAACACGCAGCCAACTGGCTGTTCCCCATAGCGGGTGCAGGGGTTACCCCACGGCTGTCAACCCTCATGTGCTGCCCTTTGCACGCCATTTACCAGTGGGCTCCGTAAACCTTGCCCAACTCTACCCCCTTAGTGACAAAGGAATCACAGCCATAAGAGGTTCTCGCAGATGGACTGCAGGAACTAGCAAGTATTTATCTAGAACAGCAGAGTTCAGTTTATTTACCTGATCTCATCTCTAAATCTACTCGAACAACCCACCTGTTTTGACAATCTACAGTGGATCTGACCTGCACGGCTGGTGCAGGGCCTATTTCCATGAAGACAGGGGCTAAATATGCCCTCAAAGGAGAGGTGAAACAAGGGGACCAGCCATGACTGGTGACCCTCTTGAATCAAGTCCCCAGGAGAAACTAGCCCATTTTAGCTTTCAGCAATATCAAGAAGGCAGGGTTTGTTGCAGTACTAAGGACTTGGTACTAGAGGACAACCCATTTGAGGCCCTTCAACACTCGAGCATGCTCTGTTCTCCATTAGCTATGAGACCTGTGTTGACCAGCCACTTGCAGCCGGTGCAGTTGCAGTGTATTTTTCCATGTACACCTCCATTTGCCAAGAATTACCCATTAATAGCAGCAAGAATGTGGCAAGAGTGTTCACCAGCAGCATGTTCAGGCACCCTGCGAGTTCAAGTGACTTTGCAAAGGAGGAATCCAGTCTACGTCACTTTGGCTTCCTACTGGAATTGGATTCCCTACTGCCCTCCGAGGCTGGACTATCGTAGGGCAGGGTGGTTTATCAAATGCCATGGCAAGGTCCCTCCCTTTTGCTCAGACTGAATAAAACTTGCCAACGGCCTTACATAATAGTTCTTTTAGCTGCGTGTCCTTCCAAAGAGGATCGAGTTCCCTCCTCGCTGAATTTGGCCCCTGCTCCCTTCCAAGTCCTTCAGCTAATTCTGCAGTCCCCAGAGCAGACTGGCAGCCCTGTCCTTTGTCTGCAACACGTCTGAGCTAGCAGAGAAAATACAAGCAGAAGGTGAGCAAGCTGGAGAACCAGAGCTATTCCCACTGCTGGAAACCCTCCTTCCCCAAAGCAGCTAGACTTCAGAGCTGATTTCGCAGCTCCCTGTGAAGGGGTAGGACTTCTGGTGCACAGGGTTCCCAGCTCTTCTTACCCAGCACACTGCTGCCCGCGGGGGTAACTGGAAAACAGAGCAAAACTGAGCTAGATTTACAGGAGGGGAACAGAGGTAGGGCTAGGCACAACGCAGGACTGCTGCAGCACGAAAGAGAATTTGGAGAGATGAACAGGGAGCCTTCCTGCTACGGGGTAGATTGCCTCCAGAAGTCTGGTGATGAGACCATCAGAAGCAGCAGCTTCTTCAAAGCGTGATACCATCACTGGTGATGCATTTCAGATTTTATAACCACAGCTGCTCCAAGCAGGAGGATGGCAATGGTAAATAAGCCATGTCCTACAGTTCACTGTCAGGGATAGACTAGTGTGGGTACAACATCGTCGCCACAGGGGTTATTACAAGTCAGTCTAAAACAATGAAGTCCCAATGCATAGAGTTAAACTGTTACTTACTCTTATTGGAAAATAATCCCTGAAGTACCTCCATATAGCCCAGTTTCTCACCCATTGGGATCTTCTTCCACCTGAAGAGAAAGAAAATTTTAAAAAATCATGGTTTTAAAGCTCTTTCCACATAGGTGCCCACCAAAAAGTCTCAAGGACTCTAGATAGTTTGCTGTCTCACTAGAGAAATCAACAATTTCATTCCTTTAAGTGGGACACCTGGATCTTTCACTAAAATCGGGTGAAACCATCCATGGTCAGGACTGAGGGGTACTTCAAGCTGATTAAGGCCTGACTACAAATTCAGGGTAGGATCTGACTTGATAATCTGTTGTAGTTGGGCAATGGACAATTCAAGCTGGAAACAGCTCCATGTTAAACTCAGATTCATCCTTTGGGAAAGGCCAAGGTCCTGGATGATTTCAGTGGTCTGGAAGCAATGAGAATTGTGCTAATCTGGCTGTGAAAGGAGTTGCCATCGAAGCTTGTTGCCATTGCTGTAGTGGGTTCTCAGAGCTGCTTTCTACAGGGCGTCCTCTGAAATAAAGTTTTCTGCTTTATTTGCAGCAACACTGACTCCATAGGGGAGCCACATCTTAATAATCACGCCATAATCTGAACCTTGCAGGAACTGGAGAGGACAGCAAGATCTTGAATCTTTACGTAGGTCTTTCTGACCTACAGAAAGAACCTAAGCCTTATAAATATGTTGCTAAAAGCCAGCAGTGGCATGATATTAGTGAATGTTATCTTGTATTACCCTCAGCATCAACAAAACCTGCAGTCAGTGCTTGTGCCGAGGGCTGACATTTATATGCTTCACTGAATAATGCTTTTGGTCAGTGATTCAGCCAAGTCCCACTAAGAAGGGAAGTCACCCATTATAAGGAAGTGCTTCTTTGTCCAAATATGAGGACAGGGACACTTAAACAGGAAGGATCTATTCTGCAATATTTACCTTTCTTTGGTGTATTCCAGTCAAATACCAGCCAGGCTAAATATAGAGCAGCAATCGCCCAGCAATCTGTGCACAGTATGTACATGAGGATTAAAGTGCAAGCAACACCTGGATAGGTCCAAGAAAGAGAAGAAAACAAGGTTGCATCAGGTTTTGGTCTGCATTTACACTTGCATTAAGAGCCCCTTGCCTTTTGACCCCGCTGTTCTGAAGTCTTAGTCTCAATCTGATGCCATTAATCCTCAATCAAATCGGATTTAGCTAAAAACCCCTTATGTAGGACTGAGACAGCTTCCTCTAAAGCTACCTGTTTTGAAGTACCTCAACCTCCCCTTGATGGTTTCTCCAGGTCTCTCTTCTATAATATCTCCAGGTAGGGCAGCTGCTTCACCAGGCAAGAGCAAGACTTCATGAGCATCAAGATTTCTTTGTGGCCCACACCCAGGGGTTTCTTCCACAGCTACACAAATCTTCCACACACTACACCAGCTCTACGCCAGCCATCCCACCAGGGTGCCAGAGAGCCCGCCCACAAATGATATTGCCATTTTCGCACAAACTAAATTGGGAAGGAACAGCGAGACTTGCTTGACTGACTGCAATCAGCATCTTTTTCCAGTTTAATTATCAACAATACTATGAGCAGAGCAGCCTGAGGCTCCACATAACAGAAGTACCCAGAGACAAACCATCTTTACTATTTTACTGGTCTAACACAAACACTTCTTGTCCATCTCTGGTACCACTTGGAAGGAGGCCAAGCCAAGAGGAAGGCACTCCTGTTGCAATCAGTTGCATCAGTTACCAGTTGCTTCTAAGAAATTTCTTCTCTGTGGACATTCCCCAAGAGTGAGTCAGGTAAGAGGTTTCCAATTGCTTCAGTCTTATTTGTAAGGTAGACACAGACACAAACTAAACATCAGTACGTCTTTCTATAGTACGTGTCTCCTATGTTTTTCTAGAGCCAGGTAAAGCCATTTATTGCCAAAATATCAAAGTATGCAAGTGTGCTTTACAATATCCACACTCCCAAGGAACTGTCCTGCTGCAGTGCACGTCCAGTAATTAAGGCTTAAGTAAAAGTTAACATTTTTGCATTAAAAGTCTTCCAGAATGAAGGGAAAAAAGCTTAGCTTTCAGCCAAAAGGTGTTACTTACCCATGATAAGGAAAGTGAGAACCCATTGCAGCACAGAGATGATCTGGAGTTGTTTCTCTACTTTGGATTTGGACAGCCAGAACAAATCCTGCAGAGCAGAAAGAATGCTCGATCCTGTGCCTAAGAATAAAAAAAAATAGAAATAAAGTTACATTTGCACACTGAGCAACAATAACAATGTTTTCCTTCCAAATAGGAGTTTTTAAATCAATGTTCATGCAGTTTGCTTTTAGAGCAAGGCTTGTCAAAGGCTAGTGTTTCCCATGGAGTTTAGGCATCCTGGAAGGTTACCATCTGCAAACATCCATCTGTTTTGGGGGTGCTGGAGGGGATTAATGGGTGACATCAGTTCCCACCTGAGCAAACCTCTACTCACTTGACCATAAAAGTGCAGAGGACATTAACACGTGGTCCTAACACACCCCCCTGCTTCAAACCGCCAGTTCCTGGAAGTGGTGTTTGATAACAGGGAAATCCATGAGTTCACCAGAAGATAAAGATCAGCTGTCCCAAACCACAGGCAAGCACACACCAGGCTGTGGTCTGAACTGCTGCTCGTCCACCCTTCTCTAGGTCTGTTGCACAACTCCCACGTGCCTGTTCAAGGAAAGCTCTGCGTTCCAGCCTGACACATCACAGCCTAAGGGCTGGTTGAACAACACCTCAACCCATGACCCCAGGGATCCGCAGCTCCAAGGGTAAGGAAAACTATCAGTGTTCCTAAGGCAGTAAATGAGGAAGGAAGGAGTTAAAAGCCACTCTTAGAAGCTTAAGCTATTCAAGTGAGGAGAGACCCAAGTATGATACTGAAGTGAAAGACTTGATTTCTATATGCGGAACCACCCACTGCAGCATTTGCTGCTATGCTCAACAACCTTGAGAAAGAAGCACTTGCAAGTGTGTTTTCCTTCACTTCTCTTCATTACTTTATTTCACAAGCACCCTAATAACTGGCTAAAATGCAAATCAAGCTGCTGGCCTATGAACAAACCAGGAGCTGTGTTTATGTATTTCCTTTTCTGTTTAAGGATCAGCCTGTTATTAGAAGGGATGCGACGCTGCTAAGCAGCTATTATATTGAACGGGTTCAGTCCTTGCTGTTGCTGGCAAGACATGACACTGCTAGTGGTGATACCATAGCAAGTGCTCGCGCTTAGTCGAATGCAAGTCTGCTGGAGAAGAGCCTCTTCTCAAGATATAGGCAGGTACTAGAGTTTGGTAGTCTCCACAAAGCAGGTTTCACTAACGCATCCTTTAAATATGCAAAGCATCTCTGCAGTCTTTGCTAACTGTTGCCCTTGCTGATAATCTAGGCAATGGGATTAATGCACAGTAGCCGCACCTGCAGAGCTGTTTATTAGTTTTGCAGCTCCTTTGCTGCCCCTCTTAAATGCCATTTAATGTTAAGCCCGCGCATGGTCCTTAGGACTGACAGCTACATGCCTTCCTGAGCATTTCTGCTAGAAAAGGACATCAGCCAAGAGCCACACCAAGCCCTGCAGCCTAAATCTAGAGCCAGCCCACCCAGCCCAGGCCCTTGGCTCTGCTTAGTCTATGTTGAATGAACAATCCTTGCAATGGGTTGGGCATTAACTGCTCCAGGTTTTGGTCAAGGATAGATCATGTCACTGCAACTGCCAGTAAACTGAAACCTACAGCACTAATCCAGTCTGAAGCAGCAGCTCAAGTTGAAGGCAGGTCTTTGCGAGGTAACACAGTACTTGCTGAATTCACTCTTACTGCTGTGAGTATCGCTCAGAGATGAGACAGGGCAAGATGCTGATGAGTTAAACCACCACTGATTTGCAACACTAGCGTACCTAAGCAGGAAGATTCAGAAATCCCGTGCTGCAGCTCTTCACATTTGACAGTAAATGCTCAAATTTGGGGTGAGTAATAAACTCCACCCCATGTTTTTTTAAAGACTCTGAATCGCCTGTCCAAGGGTAAGAGAAATCTGTCATTCCTGCTGAGGGGCCACAGCCTAGGGGCAGCCTCTACTGCAGCTCTAGGAACTTGCTGCCCCAAAAACCTGGTTTACAAAATTGCACATGGACAGACCTCATGTGGCCTGCGGACTGCTAGATGTTAGTTTAAAGGAAGCTTTTAGCAATAGTGGTGTCACTGGCCATATCTTTATGCCCTCAAAATAAGCCAAAAATCTTAGAGGTTATTTGTGATTCCTAATAAAAGCCCAGCCTCATGTAACTTATCCTTCCAGCACCTGTAGTTACACTACCGAAACATCTTTGGATTGATGAATCCAACACTCCAGCCTTGGATCAGCTAAATCCCTACCCTCCTCCCCTGAAGAGAACAACTGTTTATCCCTCCAGATGAGAATTTGTACTTCAGCATTTTCTAGATGCTTCAACAAATTGTAAGCATTGCTAGCCCTGTAAATAGACCGGTATTGGGTAGCATAAGTCAACCTGTCAACTTGTTTCCCGAACCGCATTAAGCTTTATGTGGCAACGTTCAACTCTTGCAGACAGAGGGAAGGCACAGGTTTGGCAGACGGCTCTGAGCAGGCAGCTGAGCACCTGCCCTTGGACAAGTGGTGTCCTGGGTCAGTTATTTGCTGAAAGCAAAAGCATCCTTCACAGAGATCAAGATTCCCAACACAAGAAAAGCCAGTCAGTACCATGGGCTGAATAATATTAATATTTAATTCCCAGTTAAGGACATACAAGAAGTCCAGTGGCAATGGAAAGGACTGTGGGAATGGGCAGAGGAGTCACCTGGGAAGTGCATGGTCTACCTTTGCACCACCAACCTGCGTGCTCCAGATGGACCCAGTGCATCGACTGCAGGCTGGGCAATTATGGATTTTAGTGCTGAGACAGCCATTTCCAGCCCGTCCTGAGCTTGCTGTTCATCAGGTCAGACTTAACACTTTGTGTATTTAACCCTCCATGCAAGCCTTGCCTCCTTTCTCCTTCAGCTGTAGTAGCCAGCAGACATTTTTGGGAAAGCTCTGGAGAACCAGGCTGGTTACTGGTGAGACAGAGCAGGAGAGCTTTGACAAGTCAACAGAAATGTGTTTTTTTGGGACTCAGCCACAGCAGAATTACCCAACACTGATACTTGGGTTCAGTTCTTTAAAGAAAACCCTTCCTTTTAAGGGCTCGCCACACCAAGCATCGTTCACATACGAAAAACCCAAGGGATAATTAAGCATAGGAAAGGCAATTTCTCTAACTTTCAGGGAATACATTAGCCTAATAACCAAGTTTAATAAGGCCCATTAGACATACCTATGATTAACTTTGAGGGGAAGGATACTGTATACCCCAGCCTTGGGTATCCATTTGTGTCAGCCTTTTCTCAAGGAAATATTTTGAGTCCTGGAGAAACACAGACCTCCATCTTCTGCTACTGAAGATAGATGCTTATCATGCGCTGGCCACCCAGCGCAGCCCCTGGAGTGTTTTCCAGTTGCTCCTTTTTCCAGGACACCTGTTCTAGAACTGGTCAGCCTGGCTGTTTGGGTTCACAGCCTCAGCAACCCATGTCTACACAGTAGAGATCTTAGCAACAGCTTTCCTGGTTTCAGATGAGATCCTGAGCCCCTCAACTCACACTGCAGCTCATGCCCTGGAGTATTGATGGGATACTGCCTACACCAAGCCATGCACGGCTCAAGGATGCTACTTACCAAGACAAAGAGGGACTTCTCCAGGAGATCTCACTGCTGCTCAGTGATAGCAGCCTTCCAAGGAAGTTCAGGGACATTAGCCAGCTGTCCCCCAACTGGTGATGGGCTTAGTACACTTATTTAATTCCAGCAGCCAGAGTCAAGAGCAAGAGATGCTACCAAGGAGATCCTGGAGTCAATGAAGGGTTTGACCAAGCATCTGACTCACGCCTGCAACACAGACTCAGCTAGGGACAGCATCTGGTGCACTTCTAGCACAGTTTATTTCAAATAAAGTGCTCAAACACCATGATTTACCTAGGCAGGGAGATAGACCCAAAGGTCCCAGGAGAAGTAGTAAACAGGACTTCTCATTTGGACACCAGAAAACCCAATCCACAGTACTTAATTAAAAAGCAGTCAAATAAATTAGCTGAGAGGAAGTACAAGTGTTACAGATAGTTAAAAATACACCAAAAGCTTGTTAAAGCCAAGCTTCATCTGCTGCCTTTTCAAGACAATTAGCATATTTATTCTTGGCCAAGAATTATACTGCATCACGCAGCTTGTTTAGATGAAAACCAAATTAGATGTAGTATAGCTGAACCCTTCCAAGGCGTAAGGTGCAAATGGACATTTTGAGCGACATATTTGGCAGAAAAGCTGACACTGGAGGCATAACAAAACTAGATTAAACAGACCGACACTAGGATACTTGTGAGGACGCAGCCTCCCATCCAAGAGCAGGAGTCTGCACGGCAAACTGCCACATTAAATGTGACGTCTGGAAAACCCCTTGAGCAAGACGAGTTATTCTGTGTCTAGGTTTACTCCGATGCCCCAGCAGCAGCGCACAAGGTCTTGCCACTTCCAGCTTTGTTGTTAGTGGTAGTAGATAGTGAATCATTCGTTAGAGAATAACGAATTACCAGCGTGGGGTATAGTTATCCTGCCCTGTACACAGCTGTATAGCAGTTTGCTCATGCCCCAGGAGACTACTTAATAATCCCGTATTATCTGCAGTAAAGAATGCCTACGACTGGAGGTCAACAACTTAGTTAACAGGGACATGTGACAACAACGTTTATTTCTGCCCCATTAGAAGGGAGCTGGGATTCTGCATAGCAAATAAATTTGTTATGACATTTATCTTGTGGTAGATCTGCGTTTACTCGCAGCACTGAACTTGGCCTTCAGTCACGGCTCTATGTGGGTTAAAATGAGGTAACCATGAGGGTAGACCCAGATGTCCTTGACCAGTCAACAATTTTAGATTTAAGTCAGCAAGACTTAATAGCTCTAGACAAGAGAAAGGGAACCATCCTATACATCTCATTGGTGTGTCCAGAGGAGGAGTGTAGGAGCTCTAAAAGAAGGGCTCAGTCATAAGCAAGTCCAGACCTACACCTCCCAGGCAGTTTTGTCAAGAGGAGACGCTACAACACAGCTAGCAGTGATGCCGTACTCCCAAAACAGGAGCCCCCAGGTCCCCCCCAAAGAGAAATGAGGTCTGCCAAACCTCGGGTGCAGCATAATATTAACTCCAAGGTAAAGCTGAGTGAAATCATTTTCCTCACCCCAAACTATTCTACAATTTCTTTCCATGTTGTGGAAGTTCAATATTGCCTAAAGCTTTTAGTCACAGTCCAGCCAAAACAAAGGAGGGAAGGAGCTTCTGTAAGATGAAACGAGATGAGAAAAGATACTTCAGCAAAGAACAGCCCTTAAATGCTCTGGCCACACTCACATCCTTCCTCAGGAGAGTGGAACACCTCCTTGCTGCTCTGCCAAACACAAGGAGGGGAGTGCCTGGACTGCCTATGGCCAAAGTGGGTCAGGTCAAGATGAGGAGATGACAACCCCTCCTCCCCAAAGTGTCTCAAAGCATCATCCAACCCTAGGCATTGGTCCAAGGTCTGCTCTGATTTTTGCAATATTGGGTTGGTGTCCAAGAAAGTTCCCCTGCACACACACGGGGATGGAGAGGGAGGCAGATGCCTACACCTTTTTTTTTTTTTTGCTTGTTTTTAAATAGGATCAGACTTTCGGCCAAATTCACGAGCGCTGGGACAAAACCAGATGCAAGGCAAACAAGACAACTGAAGACTAAAGGACAGTATGAGCCATTCAGAGTCTCACCCCACGGAAGTCAGCCCTTTGCACAGGCAAGATACTTGGAAAAGACGGTCAGGGAGGTAGAAAAAAAAGGCTAGCGGGTTTGTTCTAAATATCCTATGTGGTGGGGGAAGTTATCTAACATGATCAAGCAGCACGTGAGGTCCCGTGCATGAACCGCTACACCACGTCGCCTCTCCCCATCTTTGATCTGCAGGGTCCCACGTCATCATCCCCAAAGCCCAGCCTGAGTCTGAGCTCCTCTGGCAGGCAACCTGGCTTTTGCTTTGAACGGGCAGGCTTTGAAACTGGTCCTGCATTTTGTTGCCCATGACAGGCTACAGAACTGGCAAGGGGTTGCGTTGGTGGATGCTGCAGTCACCAAGGCAACATCTCCCGTCTCCCCAGGCAGAAGCACATGAAGAAATGAGTAAGGAAGCACCAATATCACTGCAGGATCCCCACGAGGTGCCTCAGAGGAAAACTGACCTGAGGAGAGTTAAGACAGCTTTCCATCGCTAAGCAGGATTATCTAGAGATGAGGCCAATCACTGTCCCTAAACCACACTCCATTTTGAATTATGCACATGTCCTAGATCCATCATTAACATGCCAACGCCAGCAAGGTGGCCCCTGAGGTCTTGGGTCAGCCCTACATATTTTATAGGTCTCCTGAATGATTTATTCTCTGTACTTGGCTTGCAGTTAACTCTCAATTTAACAGTTCACATGCTTTAATTCAAATGACCTCTCTCAACTCAAAGCATCACTTGACATCTTGCTAGTTGTATAAGCAAGCTAAGTTACTTTAAGGACATGGGAAAGACATATGGATCTTTTCCCCGATCGGTTCACAACTGATCCTACGGATCCATCTAATGTCAGTGGGTGCCACATCTTTCTGGCAGAGATGAGCACCAGCAGCTCTGGTGCCCAGTAGGACTGGGCAGGACACGGTATGAAAGCAAGAGCTTAGGGGTTAATTCACCAGGTTCAGGTCCTCTTAGCTCTGCTAAAGATTTGCTTAATCAACAAGCCATTTCACAGGTCTCTTCATCCCAGGAGGAATTATCAGTTTGCTTTTTCAGGGCAGAAAGCCTTTTGCAACACGGACAGAGCGATCACTCAAGGAGCCTCCACAAGGCACAGGGTAAATCGTTGTCCAAGTGCATTTTCCTGCAAAACCCCCACTATTTGCAAGTCCTGACACTTCTCTAGCCAAGCACCCTTGCAGGAGGGGTACAAGGCTCTATTAAGCAAATATTTAGACTTGTTGAATTTATTCCTGCGAGATCCCTGGAGCTGCTTTTACAAGCACGCAAGGGAGCTTGCAATTTGGGATTTCCCATATTGTCTCTCCAACGTCTTTAACCTACATGTTTCAGCCTGCAGCAGGAAGCGTTCAGCGTCTGCAGCAGCTCTGCCCGTGATGGGTGTCAGCCACTGACACCCAACCTGCTCCTCTCGCCGAGGAAGTGACTTACCAGCACGGAAGGTTGTAAAAGCAAACTCTTTGCTGTACTTCCTAACGTAAAAACCTTGCTTTCACACTGAATCTTCAACTCCCCATTACAAAGCAACAATAAATAGCAATGCATTTTTTTTTCCTCTCCTATTGATGTAGGTGTCGGGAATAAAGTACTACAAAACAGGGCTGCAAACAGTGAATTTCAACAGCCATGCAGCCTTGATAAAACTACTACACTTTCCTTTCTGCCATCACAAAGGGGGGGGGAAAAAGCCTCATTTCTAAGCAAATGCCACACACCGACATTTTGCCAGGGTGCAAACTCGCTTAGATAAACCAGAGCCGTTTGCAACAGCTTCAGGAAAGCAGCCCGAGCCTCCACGCTCGCTAAAAAGCAAAACCTGGCGCAGAGAGCTGTAATCCTCACCCCTAAGAAAAGCTGCAGCCAGCCTCCCCGCCATTGCACATTGCTTTTCCCCTTCCTTCCCCCTCTTAAACAACCACTCCTGCAGGCAGGAAGAAGAAGGGGAATATAATAAATAAAACGGAGCGTTTCGGTGATGCTTCCACTCCACCCTGCATCTTGTACCGGGGGATGCTGCTCCCCCACAGCAGCATCCTCCCGGTGCCGGGACCCCCCGCCTCGGTACCTCGCAAGACCCCGGAGTAGGCAGCGATGATGGTCTTCATTGCGGAGGGGTGGTCAGGTCCCGGTCAGGGCCATGGGATGGAGAAGAGGACCCGGCTCCGCAGTCCCGGTGTAGCCGGCGAGAGGGAGAAGCACCGGCCGCGCATCCCTATATAGCCCCGGGGGGGGGGGGGGGGAGGGGAGGGGGAGGAGGAGGAGGAGGAGGGCGGGGAGGGGCGGGCCCCGGCAGGACGCCTGGGTCCCTCAGCCCGGGGTAGGGGGTGGGGGGTGGGGGGAAAGCTCTTGGTCCCGGTGATGCAACTTGCTGCGTGGGATGGGGATTTAGGGGGGTGGGGGGGAGAACAAGGCAAGGGGGCACCCCCACACCCTCTGCAAGGTGTTTCCCTCCCTGTTTTCCTTCCCCCCATCGCAGGGTGGGGGAAAATTCCCCCAAGTCCCCATTAGTGATGATGGGCGTTTTAAGAGATGGTGGTCCCCTGTTTGCTCAGATGTTCTCCCATCCCACGCTTGGCTGATTTTAGCTTCCCTAGCAGGATTTGGGAGATCTGGATTCCTAAAAACGTCATGAAATTAAGACAAAAGATAGAAAAGACAAAATTTTAGAAATTTTATTAACACAAGCTTCAGTGGCTTCATCATTCAGATGCCCCATCCCTGGGAACATTCCAAGTCAGGTTGGACGGGGCTCTGAGCAACCTGATCTGGGGGAAGATGTCCCTGCCCACGGCAGGGGGTTGGACTAGATGACCTTTAAAGGTCCCTTCCAACCCAAACTATTCTACGATCCTATGATTCTATGATTAAGTTTCATTTTCATTAAGATAGCCTGCAGGTATGCCCAAACTACTCACAAAGCCTCATTTTCTTCTAACATGATGTTTAAGGATCTACTCGCGAGATCCATAAGAAACGAGGTGTCGTTTAGATTTGTATCAAGGTTTTAACGTAGGTGTGCTTGCCAGGAGATTTCTATAAACTTTTACAGATGGGACAGATGGGTCTGTGCCAGCTCCCATGACATTAAACCAGATTCTTTATAATGGGGTCATATCTGGCCCTGTGGTTAAAGGGGGAATTTTGCTACATCCCTGGGCAAAAGATCAGACCTCTACACCTTTCCTAATCTCAGTTTCATCTTCTGTAATTTGGAGCAAATAAAAAGAATCTGCATTTGAGGAGGACTTTGAGATCCCATTGAAAGCAACAAGCAAGCAGAGCTCCCCATATGCAGAGGACAGGTAACAATCACCACCGAAACACTCCAAAAAACCCTTCAATTTTTGCCTGGCTTTTAGGGTGGGAGCAGGATCATGCCTTGCCGAGCCAGCAGTTTTTTCCTGTTGCTCTTGGGGATGCCACCGCAACATTCAAATTTTGGCCCAGAGAGACCTGTCTACCAGTGTGTTTCGCAAAAAAAAAGTCATATTTTCAGCTGTGGAGAGCTTAAATCAGAGATTCAGAGGTGAAAGAGTGATTTTTTTTTTCTCAGTCCCCTGAGGCATTCCCATACCATCTTTTTGAGTCAAACTGGCACCAGGACTTGTTCGCTCCCTGTTTGGCCAAACAGCCATCTTCCGACAGTTGTAGTGGCCTGTTGAAATATGTATAAAAATGGAAAATTGCAACAGCCTGTCTGAAGAAAGGGTCTTGCCCAACAGCTCTTGGATAAGACCTCCAAAAGGGAGCCCAGAACAGAAATAAATCACCATTAAAATACTGCTGAGTGAAAGGGGAATGGTCTCCTGCCTGTCTCTGTCCCCTGTTGACTTAAATAAAGTTATCTGCAAGCAAAGTAAGGACCGAGGTAGCTTTTCTTATCGTAACCGGAATAAAAACCTGCAAAAAATTATACTGCCAGGCTGTGACAGCATAAGATAGGTAGATAGAAAAATGTTAGTGTGCTGGGACCATCATCTGTCCAGATCCATCATCCTTCTATTGACCTATACCCACCTTTTCATACATTTTGGGTGCAAATTCTCTGAATCCTGATCAACTTCTTGCTCCCTATGCTGCAGTGAGGTTCCAGCCTGGAAGGACACATTAACAAAATAAATTTTAAAAAATTAATAATAAAAAACCCCTCAAGGGCTTAATGGAGTATTACAACTTGCAGGAGTAAAACCACTACCACTGTAGCCCGAGGTTGAGCAGCAGCTTGAACGCGTGACTTGCAGGTGCAAATTGTGACACCAGGTTTCTTGGGAGGAAGGAAAAGTTGAGCCCAGATCCGTGACGACACGGCTGAGCCCCGGGACAGCCTCTGCCTTCACGCGACCTGAGCAGCGGCAGGGAACTGGCTGCCACCCAGCTCCCGTCTCACTTCTTTTACCAGCGCTTGTCCTGTGACTTTTTTTTTTTCCTCTCCCGTTCAGCTCGCTGAAAATCAGAAAACAGTCCCAAATAATAGATCAGAAATATCTTGGCTCTGTTCCCCGCAAGGATATTTTTTCCCAACGAGAAGCCACGCACCGCGGGGCTGGTTCGATAGAAGGTTTTGGAAATGCCCGTGGTTTGTTTTGCTCGCTGCTTATGTTGGCGCAGGAGATATACGACCCTGTCTATTATTAATCCCCATGTCTGGCACGATTATTCTTGAACAATAACATCCTTTCAAATACCCTACTATTACTTCACCTGAGCCTGAAAAACATGGGTTGTGGACAGAGTAACATGGGCAGGAGCCAGTCTTCCAGCTCTCTGCAGCCAAGAACAATTCACAATAGTTTCAGAATCCTTTATTTCTGGTTTTTTAGCAGCAACTGAATCTCACAGCAAAGCAGCAATACACCCTTAGACAGTCACGTATTTTTTTTTAATGCAAGTACTGAATTTTTAGGGCGATGCCTATCGAATAAAGCTTTTGAGGACACATTTATTTTTCTCTTCCCGCTTCTGTTCAGGGACTTGAGAACTCTTTGTAAGGCGTGGGGCGGGTTTGCAGTGCTTTGAGTCAGCCGTTGGTGTACAGCTCCGTAGCTTTGCTTCTATACGGTTATTTATAATATTTTCATCAGCGTTCAGTGTCTTCACCCAGGTGTTTGGATGCGTGTATGAAACTGCCTGTATTTGGCATGTCAGGACGCATGCACTCAAGTTGAGCTTATCTGTCTTTGAATTCTCCTTCTCTGACTTAAAAACATAGAGTCATTTCCCTGCCTGTGGTTAACCCTCTGTTTATGGATTTTTAAGTTTCTCCTTCCGGGCAGTATTATTTTTAGTAGATTTTTGTTTCCGGGACTGAGACAAGCCTTAAACACAGAGGGTTTACAGCTGCCAGGGTTATCCATTAATCCAGCCATCTCTGTCTGCACAGGCTGCAACCACAGGATCTGAAAAGGGCCTTTTTCTCCCCAGTTTCTCCTCCTGAGCCCACTATGAGCATGATGGGGCCACCTCTGTGGCAGAGACCATAGCTTGGGTACCGCGATCAGGTTCAGCTCACTGTGTATTTCTTCTCATGTCTGCGGTGTGATGAATTCAGGTTGGGAATAAGGTCTGCTCTCATTGCAGACCACTCGTGGTGCGTGAGGAGCATCCTAATGGAAAGGGAAAGCCTTGCGTTGAGCAGGAGGACTTTGCAAGCACACAAAATTTGTGCTGCCAAATTGTGCCCCACCGAAGAGCTCCCACCAGACCATGGGGATCTCCAGATCGCTTCTGCTTTCATCCCTGCATCTTCCTCTGAGCCGTAATCATCCTCTTACCGGGAGCGATGGAAGTCTTATCGTCAGTGATGTAACCGACAAACCAGACGATAAGAGCTGGGATTTAACGAGGAGTTTGAACCCGAGTCAGCCAGCCAGCAAGATTTGCTTTGTCAAATTGCCAAGCAGGCAAAACAAGACCCTTTCCCACTCCTGCAGCGATTATTTTTCTACCTGCCGTAAATGTGACTTTGGCCAAGCTTACTTTGCGTTGCGTATCGCCTACGGTGCTCACTTCTGGGGCTCTCCGCTCTCCCTCCAAGGCCTTGTGTCCTCTTCCTTTGCCAGTTAATTCAGCTATGGGAGCCCAGGAACTGCTCAAATGAGCCCAAAATGTAACCTGAGCCTCAAAGTGCCGCCTGGGAGGCACTCACAAACAGCGATGCTGGCGAAACATTGCTCAGACATCTGCGCCCGCCTTGACGAAGGTCCATCCATCATCTCCTCGAGGGTATTTTTAGCATTTTGTACAGAGGTAGCAGAAAGTCACGGGAGGGTTCATCTGTCCCTCCATCCTTTTTCCTGCCTTGATGGAAACTGTTCCCCGTCCGGGTAATATTTATGGAAATATGCTGTTGGCTCATACATCGCCTGAGTGATGGACCTGAATTTTGAGCTAAGGGAGAAGAGCTGTGTTCCCACATCTCTCCACACCTGCTTCTCTGCAGAGGTTCAAATAAACCCAAAAGCTGTGTAAGCCCCTAGGTATGGAGAGGGAAACTGAGGCACAAGCTTGCTGGGAAAGTAAGCTGCCGTATCCTTCTGGAGAAGCATTGCAGATTTAGGTGGTTGTAGGAATTTCACACTTGGTTCTTGATGCCTTTCCTTAGTCTTGAATTCACCAGCTTCAAAGCTCCCGTTGGTCTCTCCTGCTTCCTGGTTGTGGCTTCTGGTGGGATCCTGCAGGTCCTGTTCATTAATGTGTGGGAGGAGATGTTTTGACACCCCAGGTGCACAGCAGTGCCTGGACTCTATTTTCTGTGCATGCTTTTGAGTTAGGTGTTATGATTTTAGGAGCCCAGACTGGTCCTTTCCAATGCTCCAACCCCAGAGAGTTCTTTTCCATATGGGCAGGAACCGGCCACATTTCAGACGTGCAGAATAAGCGTCGACTGGGTATCTCTGAACCCATCAACAAACTCTTCATGGCCCATCTCTCATGGCACAGATGACAACCACGGATCATATGCTTCCTAACTGGAGCATAACGGGACAATGTGTTACAGATGCATAAAGTCACTCAGGGCAAGGCCATCTGCACGGTCCAGTGATGTCGGCTCCTATTTTGCCAGGGTGCAAAGACATCTACCACCATGTCCAGAGCCAGAAAGAGCTGAGTGAGCAGGGAGCATCGCCTTCCTCCCCTGGAGAGCTCAGCAGAGCCCGTACTGATTTCTCAGCACAAGAAAGACATGGACCTGTTGGAGCGGGTCCAGAGGAGGCCACGAAAATGATCGAGGGATGGAACGCATGTCGTATGAAGAAAGGCTGAGAGAGTTGGGATTGTTCAGCCTGGAGAAGAGAAGGCTTCGGGGAGACCTTATTGCGGCCTTTCAGTATTTAAAGGGAGCTTATAAGAAAGATGGGGACAGACTTCTTAGCAGGACCTGTTGCGACAGGACCAGGAGGAACGGTTTTAAACTAAAAGAGGGGAGATTCAGACTAGATATAAGGAAGAAATGTTTTACAAGGAGGGTGGTGAGACATCGGCACAGGTTGCCCAGAGAGGTGGTAGATGCCCCATCCCTGGAAACATTCCAGGTCAGGTTGGACGGGGCTCTGAGCAGCCTGGTTTAATTGAAGATGTCCCTGACCACAGCAGGGGGGGTGGACTAGGTGACCTTTAAAGGTCCTTTCTGACCCAAACCATTCTATGATTCTATGATCTGCAGACGTCTGAGCACCACCATGATCATTGCACTGGTTGGCCCTTACACCTGGAGCTGGATCCACATCACGTGGCCAAACACTTGTCCAAGCCCCCACCCTACAGCTTGATTTTCAGCCAAGTCGTGCTTTACACCCTCCCCTCCCCAGACCTCAGTGTCACGCTGTTATCTCGCGGGTATTTATCAGGTTTGTCCTTCACAGAATTTGCTTAGGAAGGAGATGTTTGCAAGACAGAGCCTTGCAAAGCCTTTCCTCCGGAGGGATTTCTGCATGTAGTATGGGCACCTCGGGCATGCATCGCTGGGACTTTTTCATCTGGACATCCCCAGGAAAGAAACAAAGAAAGGATGAGCATTCAGCCACTGTGGCAAAGCTTGCATTCATCCAGACTGTGTTAAAAGCAAATTTGACTGAAGAGCAGCCCGTCGGTGCAGGGAAGGGAAGAGCAGAGGGTCAAACCTCAGTGTGCATCCCACAGCTCTTCTGTCCGCCTGTAGGACGCTGGTCCCGTATCCTTTCTGATGGCTTACCATACATTAGGTGCAGTCTGGGGTAGGAGCACCAGCGCTGCAAACCCCCATCTCATGTTCAGTGTAGACACAGCCACTATTTTTGGTAGTATTGGGGCAAAGAGTATGTCCTCTGCAACTCACTGGTTAATTGTACGCCCACTTTGGAGCCCAAAGCTGGAATCAGCTATTTTCATAGCACTTGCTTTTTTGTTCACGGAGTTAAAAGTTATTTAAAATTACAGAGGTTTTGAAATGTAGCCATTTCTTGTTCTTTTAAGCTGCACTTACACCTCTTTTTTCACAAGTGGAAGCAAAGTTCAGGCCAAAACTGCAAGAGAGACTTCACAGCGAGCTTTGTGCTGGAGGGCATTAAAAACAAAATAAAACATATAAATAAATTTAAAAAAAAAAGCCCCACCCTCACTTTTCCCCACCAGACAGATAGGAAGATTTATGCAAGTCACTGATCAAAGCCAGATTTTGGCTGTTGGCAGCAAGTCAGGGTATAGCTGCCTTAGCTACAGTCTAAAATTAGAGCACCTAAAAATTAACTGTACGGCTAAAGAACTTTGGTCCCTGTGCTGAATGAGCACTGGAGAATTAGTAATAGACAGTTAACCGGCTCCGCTTTTCATCCAATTGCAAGGTTTGTGCAAAACAAGTATTGGCACCAAAAAAATAAAAAAAGGTAACTTTAGTGTTTTTCTCAATTATGTTTGCTTCCTTCGTTAAGAAGGGCGTGGGGGAATGAGGCATGGAAAACCAGTTAAATATAGTAGGGAAAAAATCGTTTCCCTTTGTTGAAAGGTGGGAGACTTCCATGTTCTTTTAGGAAGCATCATGTTAATTTTGTGTTAAACTTCTCAAAAAAATGAGCATTTTCAGCTCTCCCCCGTGACAAAGACTGCATTTTCCTAAAGGCTTCCCTGTGAACTGCTCAAACCTCTGTGTTTGCAGCCAGACAGCCCTGGGACACCACCAACCTCCAACCCCAGGTGGGGAAACTGAGGCACAAAGCTGGAGAGGTGACCATCCAAACTCAGACGGTGCATTTCTGATGAAACCAAGGCAAGTGCTCCTCCTCGCCTCCCCGCCTCGATCCCAGCTCTCACGCCAGGAGAATCCCTGTTGAAAGCCTCTCACACCCTCCATCCCCTGGGCTTGTCCAGGGCCACCGAGGAAGGCTGTAGTGCTATTAGCTGAGGCCGTCTGTCCCTCCCTGACCTTCCAGCCAGCCCGACCTCTCGAGAGGGGCTGGACAGCCCCGACCCCAAATCCTGTGCAGGATCCATCAGTCCCAAACCGATAAGGAAAAATGGAAGAAAAAAGGAGAAATTGACCCTACAAACCACACTCAATTTACATGGACATAACCAAGAGTCGCCCCATGGGATTTGCCCATTTCTGGTTCTTTCCATTTTCAAAGGATTTTACCAACCGTAGCAAACCTTCCCGAGCCCTTTGGGGACATTTGGGCAGCAGCATGTGTGTGCTTCGTGCAGAGAAAAGCAGAGGCTGGGGAAATCCCCCCTTTGCCCCAGACTCTGGCAATCCTCCCTTAGGGTTTCAGCCCCGCACAGAGCACGGGATGACTTCTACTAGGGGAGCAGAGAAGAAGATGCACCCCATCCTTGCACAGTAGCCTGGTGAGAAGGAACCACCTTTCCACAGGGCAGAGAGGTGAGTTAACCACTGCTGCACGGATATTTGGTTTCTCAAGGCTTAGCCATAACATGTTCTGGGTACCTCTGCTCTACGAGAAGAGGTTTTGGGTTTTTTCCTTGGAGGCTGTCTCCCTCCAGCCGGTGGGTCTCTGCTCCATGTTATCTGCTGCTTGTCTCTTCCCTTGGCTGGAGAAAAGCTGATGCTTTTTAGAAATTGGGAGGATGCTTGTGGTCTTTCTAAGATGTAAGGAAGGGCTCCTTAGGATTGCGAACTTGGAGATGTCAATTTGGAGGCAACAGGCATTGCCTTGATGTTAAGACCATGTACATATCCACATCCAGGGTTTTGTCTCAGCAGGAGGAGAGGAGATGAAGACTGCATGTGGATGACACCAAGCATGTGGCTCTCAAAGAAAATGTGCAAGGGGATGTGCATGAGAGTGCAGGGATCCCAGCCCCGAAATCTTGCAGCTGGAATTTCCTCCAGCTTGAGCTGCCCCGGCCCATCGATGGTCTGTGGAAGCAGAGCTCGTGTGAGCTGCTTTGCAACGGGGAAAGCTCACATTCCGTTTGTGAGCTTGGCATCTGCTGCACCATTTTCCCCACTGCACAGGGTATGACTCTGCCCACAGGATTAGGGACACACTGTCACCCACCTACCTGTGGTTTATGTGTAGCTCAGAGGCCCAAGTTAGTCTGTCCAAGGTGCCCCTTGAGGTCTTGGACCAAATGGTTTCTGCTGATGAGGGTTGGGAGCCAACCAAAGGAACTCAGGACGGTCTCCGACCAAGCGAGTCTCCTTTCCCAGGATGGAGGTTGGAGGTCTGGCTCAGGGTGTGGGTGTCACCATGGGAGCATCAGGATTTGGGCTCCTTTGCTATAGCAGATTTCACCATTTCTACCGGAGATCTTACCTTTTTTTCTGTATTTGCACAAGTTTTCCCACTTGGCTAAGTCTGGCTGCAACTTCTGTTACCAGCTTCAAGGCAGGATTGTGATGCTGACTCAAAACTTACTGTGATACTCCTTGGGTGAGAGGATACACCTCCATGGGTGAGAGGCTCCTGCAACACAAATGATCTGTAACAATGATCTTAAATTTACCAGGACATCCAAAAGAGGCTTCAGATCTGCTGCAAATACTCATTTAGAAGCACTCACCTTTGAGAAAAGCTGCAACCAAACCCGTGCTTGCTAATTATGCCTTGTAAACATGGTTTTGCATCCTTTCGCCCTGCCCCAGAGCTCTCCCCTGCGAATGCAGGAGAGCATCACTGTTGGTGGTCTGGGAGAAGGCGCAAATACTCTTGTCCTGAAGTGCCTCTGTCTATCAAAAGCTGAAGTTTTTGCTTCTCTACACTACAGAAATAGCTGAAGGGAAGTTTTAGAGCTTATTAGCAATGTTTCAGTTTGCTGTTTTAAAGCAAGTGTGCTCACCAGCCACCAGTTTTACATGAATTAACAGTAAGCACCTATTAAAACTGAGGGTTATTTTAGCAAGGAAAAGAGTTAAGTTCTCGATTACAAAATTGGAAATGCAGTTGCAAAGAGAAAAGCATAAAACCACTAGAGCAAAGACCTGGGACCTACCTGATGTTTCTCCTCATGCTCTTCCTGCTACTGGGATTTCTCCTTAGGCACTTATTACAAAGACAACAGAAGACCTTGCTCGGCCAGGCTCTGCTACTAAAATGCATTTGTCTCCGGGACTTCCACTCTCACGCGTGTTTGGATATTTTATATTGGCTCTTGAATTTCAAAGCACATCTCCAGAATCCATGCACGGTTGAAAATGCCTCCCCCTGATGAATGAAGAAGGATCCTGGAATACAAATTCATCTCCTTCCCTTGGGAAGTCAGCTAACAAACCGTCCCCACTGCATTCTGCAAGTTGTACAGCAGAAAGGGTTTGTGGATGTCCTGGTTTTGGCTGGGATGGAGTTGATTTTCTTCCTATTAACTGGTATAGTGCTGTGTTTTGGATGTAGTGTGAGAATAATGTTGATGACACGCTGATGTTTTGGTTGTTGCTAGGTATTGTTTACGCTAGTCAAGGACTTTTCATCTTCCCATGCCCTGCCAGATGTGCAGGGGGCTGGGAGGGAGCGTGGCCAGGGCGGCTGGCCCAGCTGGCCAATAGGCTATTCCATACCATATGACGTCATGCTCAGCATATAAGGCTGGGTGAAGACTCTTACCCTTCCGATTCTCTCCCCGTCCCACTGGGGGTGGGGGGAGTGAGTGAGCGGCTGCGTGGTATTTGGCTGCTGCCAGGTTAAACCACGACAGTGGACATCCCGCAGGAGGTTGTCTTTCGATTGTTCCTGGCTCAGCCAATCTGAGCAATAACCTGAGCCTTTCAACCGTGTTAGAATAGCTTGCAATTCACGTGCTATGAAAAGCACATCATTTCTGCAATGTTTTTTACAGTCCTGCAATTGCAGGGCTCTATGTAGGGATCACGTGTGATGGATCAATGAACTAGAGGTGCCTCAGTCCCCCATGGTGTTAAATGTAGGGGGTTGCATCACAGCCAAATATAAAACAACTCAGAATTAACAAAGTCTGGAGGGAAAAGGTACCAGCCTTGTTTCACAACTCTTGCGGGTCCCAGCGGAGTCGTTCCACAGATGCGCGTGGGCAGTAGGCACCAGACAGACCCAGTCCTGCAACCCTTTACTCACCCAGGGAGTCACATTGACTGCAGCAAGACTGTTTCTGAAAATACTCTCTGTGCACCCCACAGCTGCAGGAACGGGGCAGGAAATGCAGCATAAGGGTGGCACTCGGTGGTGGCGTCTACAAGCTGAAGGACAAAACCTGATCTGGTCACCTTAGGTTGTCTCTACTCTCTAGAGAGCCTCTGAATGGCTCTTCATCTCCCCCCGTGATGCTGGAGTGTCTAAAAAGGGTTTCTCTGAGTACATATAGATATATAGAGGGAGAAGGAAGAATATCAATCTAGGAAGAAATAGGCCAAACAAGTTGAAATTACAATTATTTTAAAGCAAGCAAGTTGAAATTACTGATTATTTTAAAGCAGAATTGCTAAATTCTTACTTGAAAATGAGAAGTAAAGAGGTGATGACCAGATTTGACAGATATTTAGTATAAAACTTGTTCCCTTCCTTGGAAAGTGTAAATAACACAGATAAAGCAAGAATCCTCTCCATGTTAGCCCCGTGGCTCAGCAGTGCCTGCAGCCTCGTCTCCTCTTTTGGTGGCCATCTCTGTTAGTCTCTATTTCCCCTCTCGTTCCTTCTTAACCTGCCAGTCCCGTTGGCATCAGCTCCCTTGTAGAAACACTTGCAATCCTGTTGTATCAGACCTCCTTTTGTCCAGGATGTCCACATCCTTCGGCCGAGGACCGAGGCGGGATGGATTTCACGTCTAGCCGAGAGCATGTGTGCAGCACAGAGGTCACTGCTGCCCTGGTGCATGACACTGATGATGCCAGGATGTGCTGCTGGTTCTCCCTTGCCAAACTTTAGGGCTGGGCATGGCTGGAGCAGCAGCGGGAGAGGTGGCAGAGCAGTAAAACAAGGAAGAGTGTGGCCACCCGTGTATCTCAGCCCAGATCTAGTCCCGGCTGGGGTCAGTAGAAAGGACTTTTCCACTGAAAACATTTCCTTCTCCACCACCAGAACCTTCCCTCTCCACCCTGGCCATGGCATCCTTCTCCCTCACAGTCAGAAAATGCTATCCTTCATGGTAACCTCCAAAGGCCACCTTCTCCAGCCTGACCCAGGGCTCTCCACTGCTTCCCACTGGGTCCCAGCAGACTGCTAGACCAGTATCCAGCCACAGGATGAACCACTTGGTCCAGTTCCCACAGGGAGTAGCTCTGTCCTGGGATTCCCAAACCTTTCTGAAAGGTCTTCAGGGACAAATACACTTTATAAGTTTAAATACAGGGGCAACTGAGTGAAAGGTAAAGGCCTGTGAGTTGTGGAAGATCATAAAGCCTGTGGATTTCATGATATTTGCCAGATGTTTTATTTCCCCTTAGCTCTGCTATGAGGATTTAAAATTTTACTTGGCTACTTCTCTTCCACTTCTCATTATTTGGGTGGGATTTCAGGCTACCCATTTGAGGTCATGTATATATGAAGAAGCTGTTGCTCTTGCATGGGTAAGAAAGAGGAGAGATGACTAGAAACTGAGAATTTAAATGGATACAGCTGTGCAGGGATTGCACATCCTGCACCCCAGTTCTAAGGGATTGTTTTGATGCTAGATCATCTCTATTTGATTTCATCTACGGCTCTTGGGGAGGGGTTTAAGCTACTTTTTAGAAAAACCTACAAAAATATGGATGTTTCTTTGTTCATATATTCCTGCATAGCCCAAGCAGCCAGGTGGTGATGGGATCTGAGGAAGGAGCTGGTGTGTTTGCTTCAGTGTTTTGAAGGACATGGGAGCTTACATAGGTTTTGGGTCAGCCATGGTGCATTAACCCATGTCCTGTCTCTACTTATGGTCAACAGTGGGACTTACAAAACAGAGGAAGGCTGGCATTGCTGTAATTTTCTCTCCCAGGAGAGCAGGAGATGGCATTTCAGGTATTGCATTTAAGAGTCCAGTGGACTTATCTTCCACAATATTTTCTGATTCTTCTTGAATCTCCATGCTTTTGGCCACCCCAGCTTCTGCTGGCAGTGTGCTCTGGAAAAGGGAAAACAAAGTGTAACTTCTTTTGGTTTGCTCCAAAACTGTCTGCTTAAAGGTTTCTGTGGATATTCCCCATTTCCTGAAGTCCAGGAAACAATTGCTTCACCACCCTCTGCTCTCCATTCAGAGTTTCACAGACTGCTGTTGCCATCCCCTCCATCATCTCTTTCCCAGGTTGAGGACTTCTACCATGTGCCTCCACCTATGGAAGAGGTTTGTAGCTCTGATTACCCTTTTTTGTCCTCCTCAGACCAGAACTTCACTCATTGTTTGGAAATTAACTCACATCATTAGTTTATTCGGTTGTACAGAGATGCTTTCTTTTTCATTCTTTATTCCTCTCCTAATGATTCATATCACCCTATTTGCTTTTTTTTAGTCAGTGCTAAGAAAGAGCCAACCTTTTCAGAGGACCACCCGCAAGGACTGCAAGATCTCTTTCCCATGTGGTGAAACAAACTTAAAGTCCAGATGTGTGAAAGTTTCTAACTTTGGAAATAATATCAGCTGTGAAGATGAAAGGTTTGGAAGAAATATTCTGAGGCAAAACTGGGCGAAAACATTCATGGGATTTACTGTTAAATACAAAGATATCACCTGGTCAAGACGACCCAGACTGAGAACTGCTGGGAGCTGGGAAAGTGTTATGGAGGACCTTTACATTGTGCTTGTTCCGTTCTTCCCAGGCATCTGCTGTTGGTCACCAATGGAGAAATGCTACTGAAGTAGCTGGACCTTTGCTCTGAACCAATAAAACTAGTCTATCTTCTTAACCTGTGGTTGGGAGGAGATTTGTGAGGACAGAGTTGAAGCTGGAAATGCTCTGCATGTGCTGGAGAAGTAGCATTTGAGTCAATGCGGCCTACCCACAGCTCATCAGTGTAGGGAGAAAAGAGATCTGGACCCCACAGACTTTCTCTGTGGTCTTCAGAGAGCGGGAGCCCAGGACACAACTTTGAAAGCCCTAAGACAGAGCCAAATCCTAGGACCAAGAGCTGGAGAAATGAAGACAGCAGTAAGTCCTCAAAGCCAGCTGCCTTCACCTCCCACAATGAGGGCCTGGATTCCGGACCTTAGTCCAGAAATATATTTTTAGTCTTCACTGAAAGCTTTATTTTGGCAAGGAGGCCTCCTACCATCTCACTTTCTTTTGTATTGACTGGCACAGAGCCGTAGAAGCAATGAAACCCAGTAACAGGCAAAAACATTGGACGCTGGTGTCAGGAAGAAGGAAGAGGTATTGATCACTTCCTAGCAGGTCACACTAAAGCTGGCCTCACGAAAGATCTGCCAAAGCCTATTAGCTAAGGCACATCCTGGGGGAAATCCTCTTAGAGCAGTGGAGGTGAGAATGCAGATGATATTACTGTTCCCCGTACTGCAATCGTAGAGAAATAGGGCTGGGAAGGGATATTAAGAGGTTGGCAGGGCCATGCCCTTTATCTCAAGGGAGGATCAAGTCCATCCATGTCATGTGTCACCAGGCAGACACGGTGTTAACGTGCTCTTAAAGACCCTCTATGAGGAAGATGCCACAACCTTTCCAGCCAATCTGTTCCTAAGCCAAATCTTCCTGACTGTAATTAGGCCCATTGCTTTTTTTCCCATCCACTGTGGATATGAAGACAAGATTATTCCCTTCTCCATAGCTGTCTTCTATCATCATGCCTCTTCTCAGTCCACACTTCTGCAGACAATATTATATTAATTTGTTCATTTGGATCCAGCAAAACTTCCATAATCACCTAGACTAGTATTGGTGCTTGTGTCTACATACATGTATATCTGTGTGCATGTATCTATATTTTGATGATCATCTCAATTTCTGGAGTTGGAGAACATGGGGTTATCAGGACTGCCATGAATCTGAAAGTGGTTCCAACAGAAAAGAGCTGTTGGAAGTTGGCCTGTGAGAGGAGTATTTCCCTTTTCCCATTTATACCCCAAAGCTGTTGGTCTGTTCTTGGGCATCCCCAAAACACTGATCCATTTTTGGCCAAGAAATTTGTCATGTGGCAGATCTCTGAAAAGACCTGCCACATGAAAATGCAGATGGCAGATTGGGGAAGTGATCAGGAAAGGATCATCAGGGCACACAGGGTACTTTTCTGCTTCTTTCCTTCATACGTGTTTGTGAGCCAAACCCATCCCCATCCTCACTTAGAGCAGCCCTGAGGTTGCTCTGATTTCCATTCCCTTCTCCCAAGGTCTCCTCCAGGGCTGGGGAATCGGAGAACAGCTGAAGCACAGGCTGCTCCAACTGTGAGTGTTTTCCACCTCAGGGGACAACCTACTACAAGTAGAGGAGCCTCGTTATTCAGAAAATTACCATAAATTAACCTCCATCCTGGCTACCTTGGAGTGACTGCGACTCACATTTAGTCAATATATAATGTGCAGCCCCTCTGTTTTCTAGCGTGTCCTGGTTTCGGCTGGGATAGGGTTAATTTTCTTCCCAGTAGCTGGTATAGTGCTGTGTTTCGGATTTAGTATGAGAATAATGTTGATAACACAGGGTTGTTTTAGTTACTGCTGAGCAATGCTTACCCTAGTCAAGGACTTTTCATCTTCCCATGCTCTGCCAGGTGCACAAGAAGCTGGGAGGGGACATAGCCAGGACAGCTGACCCAACCGACCAACGGGGTATTCCATACATACAACGTCATGCTCAGCATATAAACTGGGGGAGGGGGCTGGGGAGCAGCTGCTCAGGGACTGGCTGGGCATCGGTTGGTGGGTGGTGAGCAATTGCATGGTGCATCACTTGCTCTGTATATTCTATTATTACTACTACCATTTTACTTCATTTTATTTCAATTATTAAACTGTCTTTATCTCAACCCCTGAGTTTTCTCACTTTTACCCTCCTGATTCTCTCCCCCATCCCACTGGAGGGGGGGAGTGAGCGAGCGGCTGCGTGGTGTTTAGCTGCTGGCCAGGGTTAAACCACGACATAGTGGGACCATCTCTGTCCTTGGAGGATTTGTAGTGCAATGGGTGATTGCCTCAAGGCCAATGCCAGGAGCACCCTCTGGATTTGTCTGTAGATGAGAGGTGGTGACTAACCCAAACTTTCCAGGGCTGAACAAGCCCTGTGTGCAGACACTATTTTATTGTGCTTTTATGGAAGAAGCTCATTTTGCTCTGGAGAAGTGATTTCTTAATGTCTTGGGGCTGGATGATCATCTGGCTCAATGGTTAGAACCCTATAGTCAAGACTTGAAGCAGGACTCAAGCTGAGACTGGAAATGGGAATCTAAACCAGGAGCAAACCAACATCAGTGACAAAATGAGGCAGAAAAAAGAGCCAGGCGAGGACACCGAGCCCTGAAGCACCAAAGTCACCCATCAGACCACACTTGTTCCCCACCAGACTGGGATGAAGCATCCTACAGATTCCCTGCCTCCAACCATGCCTCTGTGGGCATGTCCTTGGAGCGGTCAAGTGCAGCTTGGCCAGAATGGCTGTCCCCACGTGAGGAGCAAAGATGTCCTCGGAGGACAGCACTGCTCCCATGGGAGAAGGGGATTTGCTGATCCTGCTCTAACCAGCTTTACACCCGGGAACTTGCCTTTTTATAGGACTTATGTAAATGCCTCTAGGATACTTTCTCCACAGGATTATTTGGTAAGGAATCTTCTCTCTGCTCAGAATAATTATATAAAACCGAATTTCAAGATACGGTCTAAATTTCCATCCTATCTTTAACCGCAATGTGTGACCTGTAGAGCCACAGGGTGTCTCATAAAGACTTAAGAAGACCCAAGACATTTTCTGGGTTCAGGTATAAAAGAATCCATGTCTGGCTGTGTTCATACAGAGACCCCTTCTTGCTCATATGATGATGATTTGAAGATAGAGCAAAAGTGCGTGTTGTGCGCTTCAATCCTAAAGTACAGATGATGGGATGGCTGCTCTGATTTGATCAGCTTCTGCTATCATTAGGGGTTACTCGTCACTTCTACAGACAAACACCTAGGATGATCCTGGCATTGGCCATGGGTAATTAATAGCTGGAGGAGCTGGTGGTGCTGGTGCGACTGGTGCTGGGACACACCATCACTTGCTTGAGTGCTTGGAAGAGAAAACCTCTCTCTTTCTCTTTCAGGGCTCCTCCCTGTAAGGGGGTAAGATCCAGAGACCCAGAGGACCTGGAAAATTGTTCATCCCACCCCTCTGGTTTATTTGTCAGGGCTTTGAAATTTGGGTACCCCTGAATCCTGCAAATCCTTTGGCAATGATGGGAGCCAGGCTGTCCGGCTGCTGCCAGGATGAGACCTTAAAATGGCAGCTGGTCAGGAGCAGCAGAGGACATTTAAAAGGATGCATTGGTGGTTGCAAAAGGTAGTTGAAATGGGTCAGATATCCGCCCCCAATCTTGTCTTCGGGACTTAACTATAAGGGGAAAGGCAGTGCCGCGGTTAAGACTCCGGGACACAGGACGGGGATTCAGGTCTCAGCTTTGCTACAGGCTTCCTGCAACCTGGAGCAGATCAGTTGGGTCTGGATGCACTGGGGATTTGGGCCAGAGAGTCATGCTTATTCTTGCTCTCTGGCCCTGTGACGCTCACGGTGTCAGGTTGACAGCAGCCCAGCATCAACGGAGCAGTTAAAGGAGCTCCCGCTCCACCTCTCTGGGGATTATGGATCGTATTTACTTGTTAAGTGCTTGGGGGTTCTTGGAAGCAATGCACACCGTGGGATTTGTAAGTAATGTCGTGGGATTGAGAGAAAATACAGCACGGAAAAACCCATAACCCTGCTCATTCCCTCATCTGAGGGACACATTGTGACTCCAGCGAGCGAGCACGTTGTGATACCGAGTCTCTCAAGTCAAGATTTTGGGTTGCTGATGAGTAAAATGAGGTGCTTAGCCTTGCTAGGAGATCCCGCCCTGCGGCAGCTTAAAGGATCTCCTTTTCAGAAGGGAGCAGCTAAGCACTTTGTAAACACTTCTGAAAATCCTGACCTCATGGTATACCCTCGGTGGAAGAATCCTATAGCGGTGTTTACGTGCTCTTGGCAATGCAGCTTTGTTCTCCCAGTTCAAAGTACTCCGTGATGTGGAGGTGAATTCCTCTGGCATCCACACGTACCCTTGGCCATGAATCGTTTGTTTGCAATAAGCAACCAAGTCCTGTGCTTGCTGACGGTGGTGAAGATAAAAGCATTGCTTGCTTGCATTTGTTCCCCTTCGATTTTAGGTTATCAGAACAGATCAGTAACGCAGAAAACTGTCTTCCCCAAGAATTAGGCGTGCATTTTTTTCAGTGCATTACTTTTTTTCCTGTGCATTATTTTTTTTCCTGTGCATATGTTTTTCTCTGTGCATGCACGATTTTCTGCACCTGCATTTTCTGCAAGCGTTTCATAAATCCAAGTGTTTTCAAATCATTTCCATAATGCTTTCTGTACGTAATTTTCAGTGCATCTTGAGTTGCTCATTGAAAACATGTTTGGGCTGCTTTTTGTTGACCTCATATGAACTAATAAAACATGAATCCATTTAGCTCACAGGCATTATTTTGTACCCCGACATCCAAAATGCTGGCTCATGACTACCTGATTTTACAGAAGTTTCCCCTCCCTGTAAGTCCATGCTGCATTTTGAAGGTCTTACACTGTCTGAAGCATATGAGACCTCCGTGCCGCAGAGATGTGGTGGCTTAGCAGGTTGCTAGCACAGAGTTAATGGCTTGGCACCCCCGAGTGGGCTGGGGACGGGACATGGGCAGGAGTAAGAGTAGGCACCAGCATGGAAAATGGAGCGACCATACCCACTATTTCCTTAAATCCAATATATACCCTCCTGCCTCGTGCAGCACGTTGGTCATTGCAGGTTATTTCTCTGTTTGCGGGTTTTTATAACCTGAACAAGGTGGTTTGCCAAAATCCTGTATCAGATGGTTCCTCCCAGAAAGGCTGTGTCAAGAGGTGAGCTCAGGTGATGGGAGATGCAGAAAAGCGGCTCATTGGGTTCAAATCAGACAGAACTAAAAGATTAGCAAAAAAAGCGTCCGTATTCCTGGGGAGACCTGTTTTTTTAAAATGTTTTAAATAGTGTTGAAAGCAAAGTGATGGGTTTCAGATGCAATTGCAATTTTATTTCCTTTCTTGAAAAGGAAAAGGCTGTGCGGCGTGAGGGTGGGATGTTTAACATACCACATTTTGGGACTTTATTGAATTAAAAGCAGCAAATCTTTCCTTGAGCAGAAAACCACACATTTTTCTAGTTGTTTGCTGCAACAGCAAGCAACCTTTTAACCCCATTCCCAGGGCAGTAAAACAATTTTGCAGGACTAGAGCTACAGAAGGGCAAAAAAAGCATTTTGCTTGGCTTTCCTCCTCTTGGGGAATTAGTCCGTGTTTTGTATTCATCAGTCATCGGAGGTTTTCTTCTGAGCCTCATGATCTGAACCCGCTAAGTAAGGCAAATCCAGATTAGAGCCTCTCGCAACAGAAATACTAGAGAGATCATGAGGAAAGCGGTCGGAGGAAGAGACAGGCAGGAAGGGAATACTGAACCACTACACTTCTTTTTTTTTACCGTATTTTCTAATTTGGAATTTCCATAGAAGTCCCAAAAAGGCTGAAATTTGAAATTTCTGCAAGACAGGCAATGAATTCATCACTTCTCTTTGGGCTTTTTTTCTCAAATCAAAGCCAGTTGCAAAAGTAGGGAGTGGACATGCTGGAAGGAAACATACTGTGTTGTTTTTGCTTTAAATGGTCCTTATTTTGAGGCGACAGCTTGGATGTCCCCCGGTCCTAGCATTTGTGCCTCCAACCGAGCCAGTTCCGAGTTGCAGAGTCCAAACCCAAACGTAGTTTGGTTTGACTGGCTGATCTGGGCACTCCTCTTGAGGTTTCTCCTGCCTTGTGTTGCATCGGAGGAGTTTTAATCCTCCAGACAGCTCTGCGTGAGGCTGAAATAGCACAAAAGCTTCTCGTCTTACGGCGTTTCGCTCGGAGACAGCTCTGGCCTCTCGAGAAGATAAGACCTCTCATCGCGCTGAGCCCCCTGAATAGCCCCGGCTGCAAGGACGCCTATGAATTATTACTCTTAATGTTATATTTAACACAAGCCCAGGCACTGACCTCTCCTGGGTTATATAGGTCCCTGAGGGATCGAGGACATGTTCCAGTCTGTGAGATAAAACTGACCTTGAAGGAAGCCAATTATATATAGCCAATGCCCTCCTCTGACCCTTCTTCTCCAGCACTGTGGTCTTCCTTTGCCTTTGGGCCTTGCATGCCCCTGACCACCCCATCAGCCCTCAGACAGCTCCAGCATCCTCCTCCCCATTCCTCCTTGGGATTTTTTCCTGACCACCCTTTTTCTGCCTTTTCTCTCTTTCAGGGTGGCATCACTGGTCAGGAAGTTGATGGACCATCCCACCTCCCGGGTGGGTGTGACTCTGGCATCGGAGACATCGCCAAAGGGGAAGACTGAGGCCTCCATGGACAATTGGGGAGCACACCTTCTAATGTGGCTTCTCCATCAGGTTGGGCCAGAGTCATGTCCCTCCTACAGACCCAACCCCTCTTGTCTGGAACAACACTTCCCATCCTTGTCCATGCCATGGACTGGACCTTGTGTCCTGCTGCCTCCCCATTTCCTTCGTCCCCACGATATCACCACATCCAACCACCCATCCAACATCTCCCCAATTCCTCTCCCTCAGGCACTGCTGATTTCCACCCCATGAGGAGCACCTTCGCTTCTTTTCCCATTGCATCAAGATCTCAGCTCCTTGTCCTCACCCCTGGAGACCTCCCCCACCCCCACAGCACCCTGTGCTGTGTCCCTGGGGACATGCCCATCATTCCCCTCCAGCACTGATCCCCATCGGGATGTTTGCAGAAAGTCACGGCGACATTCCTGGGATCTGCAGGTGGCATGGCCAACAGCAGGGAAGGCAGAGGAAAGGATAGGAAAAAGCAACTGGAGTTAGGGTAAAACTTGAATGGTGATGAACACCAAAAGAAAAGGGTGGGAGAGAATTATTTTTATTTTCCTGGTGCATAAATCTTCCTCCTGTTTAGGCACCTCTGTCCTTAATTAAGGACAAAAGAAAAAGTCTGTTAATAGAAAGCAAGCAAGAAACCATAGCAGGTGACCTGCTTTATTTGACTGGATTAAGTGTGGGATTACAGGAGTGTTTAGAAATGTTGATAAGGGCTCCATCAAATTCTTCCCTGTTGCTGCTTGTTTTCTGGGAATAGGAGGGATTTGCAGCAGGTCATTCAGATTAAGAGTCCGGTGGAGTAATTTGACCAGGGCAGGAGGAAAGGGAAAAGAAAGCAAAACACAATGATGGCCCTGGTATTGTCAGTCCAGAAATAGTTCTGTGTGTTTTCCTTGTTAAATGCAATTCTTCCAGCTTGCAGTAACAAAAATCCTGGGTGCAATGAAGTGCACGTGCTCTGCAGGATTTCTGGTGGCTCCTTGCAGGTGGGGAACGGGACGTGGGGAAGAGAAATAGAAATTAAGGGAGAGAGAGAAGAAGGTGATGGTATAAGGGCTCTACAGGGGCAATGTAAAGCTGATCTGAGCAGATGGCTTCCTGCCACCTAAAACTTCCACGTTGTGAAATCCCATTAAGCGCAGAGTTTAATAAAGTTCTGGATATCAAGAAGAAGCAGCTATTTAAAGCCTTGATCACCTGCCAAACGTGGCTTTATGTGCCACATTTCCTGTCCCAAATCACTTCTCTCTTCTCCCACCTCCTGGCCGCGCTCTCTCCTCTGGCCTCGTTTGTAAAACGAAATGCACAGTGACGGTGCTGCCGTAGCTGGTGACCAGTCCAAGGTGTTCTCATGCAGGGGTGTCCGGGGTTAAATTAATAAAATGATAAGCAGGACTCCTGGAGCTCTGGATGAGCCCTTGCCCTTTATGAAGGTTTTATTTCTTTCACCCCAGTGGGGTATGGCATCGTGTTGCTACCGAGGGTGCTCAGCATGGTGCTGGGAGTATGAGCTTTCTAATAAACTTCAGGTGGGGAGAAAAGAGCCCAGAGCAATTAAAGAGATGAAGAGCACCAAGCAAATGATCATTTGTTGATCTAGACAAATTATATTTTTAAAAAACATATGCATTCGGCAGAAATTATGGCTCATCATCCCATTTCTGAATGAAAATAGTGCAAAGGAAACTTTCAATAGTTCATCTTTGCCTGGAAATATCTTGAAAAACTGGCCTCCAAACCAAACTGGAAGTGTGAGTTTTCTGTTGGGGAGTGCTGGGTTGGTCAGATGTTTTTTTTTTTGCCTTCTTCTTTTATGTGTTCTACAAGGAGAAAGAATGAAAACTCTGGCCCTAAACCCATACAAATACTGGGAAAAACAAGTCCTTCTCCCTACACTATACGGACCATATGTTAACTGTGACTAAGGTGACGTTGTGAAATAGTTCCAGAAGTAGGGGAAAACTTGAAGCTTTATCTCCATGGTTTCACCTTGCTTGAGGAGCTCTATATAAATTCCAGGTGTCTGTCTTCTGGGATGTTATATTTAGCTTTGTGCTCCTCAAAGAGCTTGCACAATTCGTTTAGGTATTTCTGATGGACTTGATCGACCTCTTCCTCGGAGGGTCTGTGCTTCTTCTGCACTGGAATTGGCTTCCCAACTGGAAAACAATCAGAGGCATTAGGAGGAGCCAGTGTCAGGTCCCTCTGGACACTTTGCACTTACGACAGATTTGGGGTCCACCTCTCCAAGGATGCGGCGGACAGATTGGTACGACCAGTCATGTCCTGGGGTTTGGGAGGCAGCACAGCCAAGGAGGCAGGGAGATGGAGGTTCAGATCCTGGCCTCCTAGGTCACATCTCTCCTTGCCTCAGTTTCCCCATCTGCAAAGTTAGTTAATGCCAAAGACCCTCTGTGTAGCTCTTTGAAGTAAAAAGTACTGCATCCCAGTGCAGTCCCTAGAGCTGCCTTTAACATCTCAGATGTGCTGCAGGTACATCATCCTAATATTTGATTTGGGCTTTCCAAGCTGTTCCCACATGGTCCTGGGAATCTGCATTGCAAATGGGGAAACTGAGGCATGGGGAAGCCCAAGGCTATCTAAATACACTAGCGATTGGGGTGCTTCTGCTTTGTTCAGACCAAAGCCTCAGTGAAACATCTGATTTTTATTAGGAAACAAGTACCCACTGATCTTTAGAAAATCATGCTTTTTTCAAGAGCAAACCTAACTAATTTGATTCCCAGCTGTCCTGGTTCTGGCTGGCACAGAGTTAACTTTCTTCTTTCTTAGCTTGGGGGTGTGCTGTGTTTTGGGTTTGGTATGAGAGGAGCGTTGGTGGCCCATTGATGATTTGGTTGTTGCTGGGCGGTGCTTGCACCAGGGACTTTTTGGGTTTTTTTCTTTTTGGCCTCCCACGCCCCGCCACGTGCAGGGGAAGCTGGGGGGGTGGGGGGAGCCTAGCTGGGATGGTGGACCCAGCTGGCCAATGGGGTATTCTATACCATGTGATGTCATGCTCAGTATAAAAACCAGGGGTGTGGGGGGGCTCGTCCCCGGTTCATGACATGCGGTCAGCGGTCGGTGAGCAGTTGCATTGTGCATCGCCTGATTTGTGTATTCTGTTATTGTTGTTGTTCTCATTGTTATTATTACTGTTCTACTTCATTTTATTTCAATTATTAAACTGTTTTTATCTTAACCCGCGAGTTTTCCTACTTGTGCCCTCCTGATTCTCTCCCCCATCCCACCGGAGGAGGGGGGTGAGCGAGCGGCTGCATGGGGTTTAGCTGCTGGCTGGGGTTAAACCACGACACCAGCACTAGAGGAAGCCCCTTCCCATCTCTCAGAGCCACAGCAGCAGGACCAGGTGCCTGCAGGGGACAGGGAAGTCCATGAGATGATACCTCTCTTGCTCTGGTCTCTTACTCAAATTGTGTTTGTCAAGTGGTGTAATGATGATTGCATTATCATCGTGTAATGCTGCTCCTCGTTGGACTAATGAAGAGCCCTTGTGATACTGCACAGCTCATAAAACCATTGAGACAATCCAAACACGTTGTAAAACAATTAGAAGTAATTGCTGGCTGTCAAACCTAATCAGTGGGGCAAGCTCTGACCTTGCCAAACAGCCTTTTTAATTAGACTAATTCACAGAGCGTCGATCACGCCAGTGGGCCAAGCATTGAGTTGTTGAAACCACGTGAAACTTCTTCAAAACCAAAGACTTTTTTGAAATTTGGTCTCCCACGGGCATGGTCTCAAGTCGAAAGAGCATGACTTGTTCATGTGCAAATAGGTTGGTTGCTGTGGCTGTCTGCACGGGCACTGAGCAAACCTGCAAACCGCGTTGGTGTTGTCCTACTTGTGTTTGTGAAATTGGCTTTAACCCAATACTATTGCAGTGATTCGTACCACCGGGTTGCACTGGGGTTGGGGCTGGCTGCATCCCACAGGGGTGATGGGGTGGCCATGTTTGCTCTAGGGCTTTCTCAGCACAGCCCAGATGACCTGGGCTCTGCATGAGACCAAGCCAGGGTCCCAAACCAGTGTGACAGGTGAGCGGTTGGGGATGGTCCTTTTCCAGCACGTTACTAGCCCACCACAGCTCGTGCTCTCTGGCATGATGCTGCAGCCCAGCAGGAGGATGACAACCTTTGAGGGTCCCTTCCAACCCAAACTATTCTATTCTATTCTATTCTATTCTATTCTATTCTATTCTATTCTAAAGACGTCCCTGCTCATTGCAGGGCGGTTGGACTAGGTGACCTTTAAATGTCCCTTCCAACCCAAACTATTCTATGATTCTATGAACCCAGGGATTGTCCCTGGTCCCCCCTTTGGCCAGGCTGAGTGTGGCCAGCATCGTGCCGTCATGCCATGGAAGGACTTACCCACGGTGCAGATGGGCCGTCGGTAGGGTATCAGCCCGAAACTGTACTGGAAGATGCCTCGTGCATGGAAAAGGGGAAGAGAGATGCCCATGATCTGCTGGAGCCGGTGCTGGAGCTGCCGCAGCCAGGAGCCCTTGGGGTTTCTCACCTGCTCGAAGAGGTCGTTCTCCCCAAAGGAAAAGATGGGGACCAGCGGGGTGCTGCAGGGAGCCGAACCCAACGTAGGGGCATGATTAGCAAAGCCCACCCCAAAACACCTTCCCTCCCCTCTCCAAAATCAGCAGGAACACCCCATTAACCAGCCACAGACCAGAGCATCCCTCCCCGAGCACCCCTTGACCCCATCCCCTGCATCACCCGTGCTTGATGGCCAGGCGGACAAATCCCTTCCTATTCTTCAGCAGCAAGGTGCAGGATCCCGGCCGGGCATCCAGCGCCTCCTGCGCCCCGCCGACGATGATGGCCAGCACGTTCCCACCCTCCGGCTTCTGCAGCACGTAGGATGCGCTCTCCTTGTCGGAGGAGACAAGGCCTGGGAGGCAGAGAGGAAGAAGAAATGAGCAACTGTAAAACCCACCCGACTGCGGTTTGCTCTGTACCTTTTTTCCCCATTATCCACCTCCGGAGGGATGTTAGACACTTTATTTTCAGAGTTTTCCTATACTTCGGCAATCTCAGCCCAGCTCCCCTAAAAGTGCTAGATTCATGCACACTCTGCTGTGTGAATATACAATTATCTGTTTGCTGTCTGGCCCAGAAGTGAGAAACGGGAAAAAAATCAGAAAAAAAGTAAACTGAGAACTAGCTGCACTTAAGCCCCAGGGAAAATCTGTTTCAGTTTGTTTTTAAATGAAACCATGTCCAACCCTGAATCATTCCAGAAGCAGTAAAACATTTGCTCTAGGTCAAAACACACACGAATTTCAGTGGATGCTGCTAATTTAAAGTGGAATTTAATGCAGAATTTGGTCCCTTGTTGTTATCTACTTGCAAAAGTTAGAAACCTTTAATTCAGAAATGACAAAGCAACAGTCTTTCGATTTTTTTAAAAAAATCCTTCTTTCAGGGGCTGAAATAATTTCCAAATTAAAACCTCTTTGTCAAATGGATTCAATGGACCTGAAAATGAGCTATGCACCGAACTCCTACGTTACAGCAATTAAACCTTCTTTCACCTGGGTCATAACTCTCTCATATCTCACTGTTACGATTCCTTGCTCTCCATGTAAATATTTTTTCAGCCAGGGTTTATATGGAAAACAGGGTGATGAATGCCCTGGGGTATCTCAGACGGAGCTGGATGCCTATGTTTCGTCCCTTGAATCCTGCCTACGACATGAGCCCATTTGGCTGGAGAAGTGGCCATTCCCCAGGCCCACCTGTGAGAGATAGAGGTCATCCCCTGCCAGTCTCCAAAAATCTGTCCGGACTCCCTTTCCCCTCTCTCCATTTAATTTTTACCTATTCCTTTTCATTTCTTCTTCCTCTCCTGACACGTGGTTTTGCAACAGCATGAGCTGCTATTTGCATCCTCTCTCCCTGGCTTCAGAAAAATAGATGTTCTCCTTCTTCCAGTGGCAACCACAATTTCAAGTCCGAACGTTATTTTTATGGAAAGAAAGAAATACAGGACCCCCCTGTCCTGCTGGTCTCTACAGACTCGGCAATTCTGCTCACAATCTGCTCTGCACGGTGCTGTTACACAGCGCCTGGCACAGCGGTGCCCTGAGCTCAGCGGTGGTCTGTGAAGTCGAACAACATAGATAAGACCTAGGAGGGCAATTTTTAACTTCAGAGAGTTTTTGGGTGCCACCTCCAGCAGCTGTATCCGTGTATGGGATCAGATCACAGATGGGAACAAACAGACCTTTGATTCCTCTTCCCAAGCCTCCCTGGTGTTTTCACTCTCTGCTCCCCCAAAAAGCATCCCACTCACCCACCCATCCCACCCCTTGCCCGTGCTGCCGCCCTGATTACCTGCACTCATCAGGCAGTCCCTGAAGAAGGGGACGCGAAACCACAGGGAGAGCATCATCACGTGTGGGGTGATGCCTGGGAAGAGCGTGGAAAAGCCCGATGCCTCTGTGCAGAAATTGAGGAAGGCTCCTACTGCCAGGATCCCGTGGGGATGAAATCCCATCAGGTAGTTCTGCCTAGGGTCCAGCTCCGCCGTCTTCACCAGCTGGACATGGGGATGGAGCAAAAAATGGAGCCATGAGTTAGTGCTCTCACCTTGGGGGGATAGAGCATCGGCTATGGATGGAAAGCAGATAGGGGATTCCTGGAGGGGGGTCCCTAGCACCCACCATGCCTTCTGTTGGAAAAGGTCAACCGGAACAACTCAATAATTTTTCATTGAGATGTATTTCATTGCCTGTATTTCCATCTCCTCCCACCCATTGGCCCAAAATGACGTTTCCAATGGCACAGTTCCTCGTGTTGCCTTGAGCTGGCCTAGATGCTGTTGGGAACCTACTTTGTTTAAAATGTCCGCCGATACATTGTCTAATAGGGGAAAAAAAGCTAAAAAGTGAGAAAACGGCAATTATTTCCACCCTCTCCTCCACTGCACAACCAGAACAGCAAAGGGAGTGCAGAACCACTCTGGTAATCCATGTAAAGCTGCTACCTGGTGCAGGGACATGTCCCTGCTCAACAGCATGGTGTGGACCCAACAGCATGCTGTGGACCCAACAGCATGGTGTGGACCCAAGATTTGTCCTGTCCTGAAATACATGTCAGGTGATTCAAGGATGGTAAGGTGAGATCCAGCTCCCAGACATCTAACAGAGAACAAGTTGATGGTTTTCTTTCCATTGAGGAAAGCCTGCAAGAACCCAGACGCTTGTGTCCGTGTTAGGTGTCCAGGTAATCCATGAGTCCATCAAAGAGCAATGGATGTCTGCCCAAGGTTGCTGCAAATTTAGGAGGAGGGAATGGGGAATGCCCATGTCCAGCCTTTAGAGATGGACAGCATGGATTGCAGATACAGTGCAGCACGTGGCCAGCCCTTGAGGGTTGGCTAAGCAGCCGGCTGAAATACTCGGCCAATCTGAAAGTGGGTTTGGAGCCTGGGAGATACTACATGGGAGAACGGGCACCGCAGCAGAAGAGGGGACAATTAAAGAGAGATAAGGGACAACCAGGGTTTGGACTCTGTGGGTTACACTTGCTATGGACTGCAAGGGGAGGGGCTGGTGTGACAAACCCACCCTCCAGCTGTGCCACCAAGATGACCCTGACGTGCCAACATCAGCCAGCATGTGCATAACCCAGGCAGAAGCAGTCAAAACTGAACGCTGATGCCTCTGCACCCTTTCTGTGGGTGCCGAGGATGCTCACAGCACCGGGGAAGGATGAAGCTTTCCAAGGTTAGCCATCACAGAGCCACCGTGAATTTCCAAACAGCTCAAAGGCACTTGTGCTCAAAAAGAACCAAAGCCCTGTGGTTTTTAGCCCATTGCCCCTCCGGGTACCCGGTCCCATCCGCACGCGGGGAGCAGCTAATGGTGCATGTGTTTTCCTAGAAACAGCCAGAACCGCAGGTTAATCACGAGGGTGTATTTTACTTTCTTACCTCGTGGCTAATTTCCCATCTGTCCTAAGGCACTGTTGACCGTACACATGTGCCCATTCAAGCGCCTGCTCCTAATGAGGGGAACGGACAAACAAGAGTCCCACCGCTGCCTGGGTGCAGAGGTGCCTACGCAGGAAAAGGGGCAGATGGCTGAATTACTAAGTGCCCAGGGCCCCTGCCAGCATTTGCTCAATTTTGAGTAATCTCAGCTTGCACCAATGTTTCCTGCATTCATCTTCGGTTTCCAAACAGACTTTCATCTCTGCGTGATTTATAAGCAGGGAGGCGAGATGCTCGCGTGTGTTGGAAACCACTAAATCTCCGGCTGTGTGTGCACAGGGTGGCAAGAAAGGGGGATGACAGCAGGCTCAACGCCTGGGTGCACCCCAAGCTCACACCACCCTCCTTGCTAATGAAGAGCCGAACTCAGGGTATCCACTGAGCTGAGCAAACTGCTTCAACAGGAGAGTTCACACGTGCTAAGACATCTCACGTCCTTAAAAACCCTCCCTGGGAGACATCCAGCTGCTGCCCTGGTGCTCACCCCAACGAAAGGGGAGGGAGGACAGGAGAGGAAAGAATGAAGAATAGGGCCTGTAGCAACAGGACAAGGGGGAATGGTTTTAAACTAAAAGAGGGGAGATTCAGACTAGAGATAAGGAAGAAATTTTTTATGATGAGGGTGGTGAGACACTGGAGCAGGTTGCCCAGAGAGGTGGGAGATGCCCCATCCCTGGAAACATTCAAGGTCAGGTTGGACGGGGCTCTGAGCAACCTGATCTAGTGGAAGATGTCCCTGCCCATGGCAGGGGGGTTGGACTAGATGACCTCTAAAGGTCCCTTCCAACCCAAACCATTCTGTGATTCTATGAATCTCTGATAAGAAGTGAGAGAAGAGAAAAGGGAGGTTATGTCCCCTTACAAAGGATTGGACGCCCACCAACCAGCAATCTTTCCAGCTCTATTTCTGGCTGGTCATGTTTTCTCTTGATACTTTCCATTGAGATCACCTTGTGATTTATTTTATTTGTTGTAGTGCACACTTATTTTCAGATACTGCATTTTTCACCTTGCTCTGCATTATCATTTTTTTTTCTGGCCTTTTTTTTTTTGTTCTTTTTTTAAGGCTAATTCTGGCCACAGACAGAGCCAAATGCAACCCCTGGTGCTTTATGGTGCCCTTGGATAGCACATCTGTCACTGATAAGTGATTCCTCATCTCCCTAGTGACCTCAATGCGACTAAAGTCTTGAGTCCTACCAACCATTCTTGGTTCTGGATTGGGCCTTTTAAACCACACACGTGTTTTGGAGTTGGATCATGATCTATGTATTCAACTCTATGTACCCTATGTATCTGGCTGACAGGAACCTCATGAAGTTCAGCAAGGAGAAGTACAAAGTCCTGCACCTGGGGAGGATCAACCTCATGCACCAATACATGCTGAGGGCCACCCAGCTTGGCAGAAAAGGACCTGGGGGTCCTGGTGGACGCCAGGTTGAATATGAGCCAGCAATGGGACCTCACAGCAAAGAAGGCATTAGATATGTTGCCAGCAGGTGGAGGGAGGTCATCATTCCCCTCTACTTAGCACTGGTGAGGCCCACACCTGGAGAACTGTGTCCAGTTTTGGGCTCCTCAGTACAAGAGAGGCATGGACATACTGGAGAGAGTCCAGCGAAGAGCTGCGAAGATGATAAAGGGACTGGAGCATCTCTGCTATGAGGAGAGGCTGAGAGAGCTGGGACAGTTCAGCCTGGAGAAGAGAAGGCTTGGGGGGATCTCACTGATTTATGTAAGTACCTGAAGGGAGGGTGCAAAGAGGACAGAGCCAGGCTTTTCCCAGTGGTGCCCAGTGACAGGACCAGAGGCAATGGGCACAAACTTGAGACACAGGAAGTGCCATCTGAACATCAGGAAACACTTTCACTGTGAGAGTGTCGGAGCACTGGCACAGGTTGTCCAGAGAGGTGGTGGAGTCTCCATCCTTGGAGATATTCAAAAAACATCTGGGAACCAGCTCTGGGTGGTCCTGCTTGAGCACAGGGGGTTGGACCAGATGACCTCCAGACGTCCCTTCCAACCTCAACCAGTCTGTGATTCTGTGATTTTTGAGTCCCTGCTTTAAGCCATGGGCAGCTAGAGGGTAGGTGTTGGTCACTCAAGAGTTGGTGAATCTGGTTAATGTTTCTGCAAGGGATGTCCCGTGCAGTAGCACTGACCACATCTTAGTGACTTAGTTGAATTCTTTGCCTCTTTCAGCTTAGTAAACGGGGCTCCTTCCAGGCCATAAGCAAAGGAGGGGAGAGAAGGTCCCCGTGTTATCACAGTGTCCCCATGTTATCACAATGTCTGCTCATGTTTGGATGATTTCATAGAATCATAGAATCACAGAATAGTTTGGGTTAGAAGGGACCTTTAAAGACCATCTAGTCCAACCCCCCTGCCTTGGGCAGGGACATCTTCCACTAGATCAAGTTGTTCAGAGCCCCGTTGAGCCTGACCTGGAATGTTTCTAGGGCATCTCCCACCTCTCTGGGCAACCTCTGCCAGTGTCTCACCACCTTCATCATAAAAAAACGATGGCCAGAACTTACAGAGAAACCAAAGTGTTTGAACAAGAGTGAGAAGGAAACCTGTAGCAGAGGGGAGACTTGGGCAAAGTCTCTTACGCTGTAGGTCAGACCCCTGGACTCTAAACCACCCTTCTCCTTCTGGAAACTCTTTAACGTGGAAACTTGATCCTCCCATTTGGTTTCTTCCCCCTGTTTATTCGCTCCTTCCCCCTCCTCCTGCCAGAGGTCAATCTCTGTACAACAGCCTGTTCCCAAACTGCCAGGACAGTTAATACCTGACACGACACAGCCCAGCTCTCTCGTGCACTCCAGCCCCCAAGTGCTTAATGGGGCTGGGACTGAGGTGCCCAGGGGTGGGACTCTCCTCCCTCCTGCCTTGGCCAGGTTGTCATTCCACACCCACCGGATGGCATTTGCTGCTCCGGTCTTTCTGGATGAGTTGAACCATTAATAATTGTTAAAGGACTTAAGGGTCCAGCCAAGCCGGTCTGTGCGTAAACATCTAAGCGAGACAAGTGCTTGACTCGAAGTTTTCTTGGTAAGACCAGTTTCTCATCTCAGAGGCGTCTCAGGGATGCCAAATTAATGTGTGTGACCTGTGGTCCAAAGGCAAGGAGCTGTTATCAGCTCAGGGTTGTGCTCTTCAAACTGAGCCACGGGTTTGCTGGCTTCCCCAAGCTTCCCCTCGGCATGGTCAGGATGCTGGCGCGTTTCTTGGCTGCTGACAGCGGTAATGACCCCTTGTCAAAGGTGTTATGAGTCCTTCCAGATCACAGATCTGGGATGATCTTGACCTTCCCAACAAATTAACTTAAATTTGTGTTCTGAAGGATGAGGTCTACTTTATGCTTCTCCTTCATGGAGAAATATCTTGATAGCTACAGTTGGTCAGTGCTCACAGTGATTACTCAGAAACAGAAACCCCCCCTTTATTCTGTTTACTCAAATGTGGGTCCAAGACATGGGTGAGACCCTGCCCCAGTTCCCCCAGCTCCCACAGAGACGTGGTGAGACCTGCTCCACGCACTGCCAGCTGTGTTAGGGAAATGCATACGCAGAATTTCAGGAGCTCTGATAAGAGCCCATGTACCGGCCAGGATCTCAAGCAAATTAATTTTAAACTGGATTACTTAAACTGCATTAACATCCCAAGTAGATGCTCTTAGCTGGAATTAAAGTGACCTTTGTTTGGTATTTGTTTTGTTTTGTTTTGTTTTCAATTCATTTTGGAGTGGAGTTAAGCTAATTGGAATTAGGGCTTTTGAGTGACAGTATCAGCACAGGAGTTCAGCTCTTTAACAAGCAGCTGGTTTAACAAGGCTGCTTTAATTCACCCCTCGAGATGTGGCTGGGTTTTCCTGGTTGCAGACTGGATTGTCCTGCCCCAAACCACGGGAAGAGGGAGGACGGGTGATTCCCCGTGTAAGGCTGGTGCACTCACGCTTGAGGAAAGTAAAATTCTCCCTGAGTCCAAAGGGTTGGGGGGCTGGGTGCTCCAGCACACCCTGGAGATGAAGCGATACCCAGGCCCCCAACCAGCATCGTTTGCAGGGCTGAAGGGATTAAAAAGTTGTTAAGTGAGGAATCAGATCAAGTCAAGTGGAGATGAGTATGGGCACTGCACGGTGCTTGCCATGCCGGGGGACATGTAGTCAGGGAGAGCACTGACATGCCGTGACATCGCATCCATAGGGATGGATGAACATGGGGTAGGAGACAGGGAGTAGCATGGCATTACCCCCACAGCCATCCAGAGGAGGATGTGGTCAGCAAAGCTGGTCAGCAAGCTTGTGCCTTCTTCATTTAGTCTCCCAAATTGAATTGCTATTATATTTCTATCCTTCTCTGGCCCCAAACTCTGTTTCCAAGGATGTTATGTTCATTAATCTGTTCTTAAGTAGGATAAACCTCCTTTCAACTTTGTCCTAAGCAAATCCTCATTTCCCTTGCTGCCTACCCATGCACTTCCAAAGAGCATCTCTTGCAGGATGAAACACGCAGCCAGTTTCTCTGCGGGATGAAACCCAGCAGAGAAATCCAGAAACCCAGCCAGATCCAAAGGAGAAATTGTGCCAAGGCGAAGAGAAGCGGGTGGCACACCCAAGGGTGTCTGGATGGAAGACCAAAGGGCAGGCAAATATTTGAGTACTGCCAGCAGCTGCTGAGGAAGATGGGTTTCAGGTCCCAACAATGGTGTGAGTCTGAGAGGGACAGTTGGAGAAAGAGGGCTTTGGGCACTGGGGTTTTCTCCACATGCCACAATGCCAGGTCAGAGCTGGGTTTGCAGCAAGAACTGGGGAGTCTGACCAGCCAGGTGGATTTAAATTGAGTTAGAATGGGACTTCTTCACCTCCACTCACTCCCAAAGGTGGGTAAGAATGGCAGCTCCAAAATGCTCAAGTCCTCCCTTGGTCTTGTGCGATGCTGGTTTTGGGGGTCTTGTAGGACCTCCTTTATCCAGTGGCTTAGCATGTTGCTTGGCACTGCAGATGGTGGGACACTGCCCTGAATAAAGCTGGTAAGATGGTGCCTGCTGGGGTTGCTCTGAATGATGACAGCACCTGAAGACAAAATTTGTCCCCCTAAGACCTTAATTTTAGCTTCCTGATGCTAGATTTAACTCGTAACCCAGGTTGTGTGATCTCAAGGTGAAATGTCTTGTCTAAGCCAAGCATCCAGCCTCAATTTATAGTCAGCAAGAGACAATGACTTCTGTTTGAGGACTACCCTAGAGATGGCTCTTGTCCAGCTTACGCTTTCCCCATTTCACTCCAGTCCTCACCTTCTGCACGTCCATGGTGATCCTCAGCTGAGGTTACCAAAGCACTTTGTCTGTATGAGGGCGGTTGGTGACAGCAGCCTTACAGTGGCAGGAGGGGATGGGGATGAGGGGAAGAAGCAGTGAAGATGTGCATTCGCTTGGCCGCGTGATGGAAAAATTCGTTTTTACTGTAATGCTGGGTGTATCCTTCATAATAAAGATGCCATGCTGATAAATGATGGGGAAGGGACTGTGCGATGGAGATAAGGGTTTGGGCAGAGAAAGGGTTTGGGCAGAGCAGACGGATTATTGACTGCTTTTTGAACACAGCATAGATAGAGGAGCCCACGGTATCCAAAATCTCTCTGGAGGGAACATCAACCCACAGCAGGCATCACTGGGTATCTGTTCAAATGTAGTCTGCCCGAAACAGATTCATTTTGCATCTTTTGGTATATTTTCTGCAATTTTAAGACCCAGTTGAGCTCAGCCATGTATTGCAGGCCTATCATGAGGGTATATAAAAAAGAAGGACTAGAACAGAGTTAAAATACAGGGCGGTGAAGCAGAAATAACTTTCCTGGGCAATGCACTGGAGCCCTCCTTGGATTCTCAGTGCTTTTTTTTCATCCCCCTCTTAAAATCTCCCAAACTCATTCAGGTCCTGCCTGAACCTATAGCTCCCAAACCCCTAACTAAAATACAGTTAGCTCCCAGGGCAATAACCCGAGCAGCGAAGCGGTACTCGTGCAAGGGTGGAATCGGCAGAGGGTGCTCCTTGCATGCGCTGCGGAGGCACGGCTCGCAGTCTGCACGCTCCCACGTGCCAGGCGCTCGCTGCGGCAAAGTGCAAATTCACGCTGCCCAGATCCCCAGAAAACAGATGCTCATCCCAACCTTTCTTTGCTTCCGTGACAGCAAACATGCCCAGGGACCCTTCAAAGGCAGCACTTAACGCCACTTTCTAAAATAAAATAGCAGGCAGCTCTTCCTGCCTCCAGACACGGATGCTTGGCCACACTAAGTTTGCTGCCAGGATCTGGGAGGATTAGGAACCACGTTTAATCTTCCCAGAATGACTAATCCAAGGAGGGCTGAACAAACTCAATCTACACACAAATACAGCCTGGGGTGCTGGGTGTCCCCCCGTCCGTCTCCCCAAATCCCCCTCCCCTCGTGGCTCTGTTCTGGCCGGGGCTCTGGGCAAGTGAGAGGTCTATGGGAGCATCCAGCTGTGGGTGCTCAGACCAAAAGCTCAGCTCAGCTCCTCGTGAGAGCGGCGTACGGGGTGGCAAAAGCAATACTTAGGATGCTTAACTTCCACGCTGCTAGGAACAAATCAGCCCGTGCTCGGAGGTATGAAATGAAATACCTTCCGTGCAAGGGAGCAAACGCATTTGGGGTTTTTAGGTAGGAAAAAAGTTGGCAGATGGGGGATATAACAGAGTATAAAACCAGGAGTGGCATGGGCAGGCGGGACAGGATTTGCTTGGGCTAACCAGGGAGTTTCCAGTGAAATGAGCAGGGAGCAGGGAAATCATCACACTGGGAGGTTCACCTGGGGAGCTCCTTGCTGCGGGATGTTGGGGATTCCAAGTGTTTTTCCAAGCCCTTGTAGTGACAAATGGTAGCAGATGCATTCAGCAAGGGCTGTTAAATCCTATATTCTGGTTTAGAAAGTCCTTGAGCAAACAAAGTGTGGAAGACTAAGGTTTTAAGGTTATAATATTATGTGATTTCTTGGTTATAATACCCTTTTTATTATATTTTTGTTTTCCGCTGTCCTTTTGCAGAGCCCCCTCTGACTTCTCCCAGAGCAGCGGGGAGAAGGGCTCCACCAAACCCTCCCTGCCTTCACCCAGTGAGCTGCAGCCAAACCCAGTAACCATGCTTCCTCTACTGGTCTTACTGGTCCTCCTGCCTGACAGTGGCACCCAGGGAGGGAAGGACAGACGGACAATGCAGTGTGGTGTTCAGAAGGGGGTTTGCATGGCCTTACAAAGGGAGCGGAGAAGAGGTGTCTCTGGGCTGAGCTGGCAGAGGGGTTGGTACAAAACTGCCCAAGCGGCAGCTTATGGCCACAAATAATTTACGGAATATATAATGCATATAATCATTACAGCCACGTAAATAGCTCATGGCAATTCTAGCATTTTCTAAGGCAATCTTGACAATAATTTATTGGGAACCCCTTTGGTATTTCTTATTAAACGTCATAAAATACTACCTGTCCCTCATGGTAAAACTCAAGCTTTCCTGGGACGTGTTCCCCTTCCTCCCCAGAAGGCTATGATATACCTTTTTGGGGCCTTGCTTTGAAGCTCATCCAGAAGCCCTTAAATCACAAATTAAGCTCTAAGATTAGCCATAAAATAACTCGCTGCAGGTCCCCAGCATCACTTTCTGCCATGCCTTTGAGCAAAGAAACTCAACAGCAGTAGGACACGAGTGAGGTAGACTTACTCTCATGGATGGTCCTGAAGAGGCTAAGGGAGATGCAGTTCACCCAGCTGAGACATGGGAAGTTTGGTTAGCGTATGGCAGCTTCCAGCACAAAATTAAGTGGATTTACTTGGATTTTCCACAGCAGTGGAAAGGAAGGGTGATGGTCTGGTTCAACCCGGCACATCTATCTCTACCAGTTGCACCCAGGTCCGGTGAGAGGCAATCCCAGCTTGCTCAGTGCTGTATGCCACTAACCGGACACGCTCACAGACAACACTGCCCTTTGCTCCTTCACCTTCACCGACCCAAGAGGCATATTGGGATGAGATGAAAATTGAAGTGAAGGGAGGGGAAATCAGGGGAAATCAAAAAGCTCCAATTCTCCTTGTGCAATATTTGCTTTTGGAGTATCCTGGAGGTTGTGCCTTTACAGGCAGATCTACCTATATCCATGGTGTTGCAGTCAAGGCAGTTTGCCACGATATCAAGTGACATTTCCACTCTGATGAGAAGGAGCAACGTTTGCTGGGACACACTGTGTAACCAGGTTGTGGCTTGGCAAAGCTCCTGTTCTACCTGCAGCACTAGGTCCATATCGTACTGAGTTGTGGCCTGCAAAAGGGGATGATGTGACATCAGAAGATCCATTTTAGGCACCATCATTTTAGGGGCAGATGTGCCCATCTGACTTCTTATAATACAAGTATGTGTAAGATCCACTCAGAAAGGGTAGGAGAGATCCAGACAGACCTCATCTTCTCATTTTTTGCACAGCCCTGACTTCCGCCCTAAATTAATCTCCTTCCACACCAATCTTGCAGTCTGCACTCCAGGACATTGAAAATTTTGGGTGTGTTTTCTTGGGGATGTGTGTTTTTTTCTCCCCATACAAACTGAAGAGGGAAACCTCATGTTTTACCGTTGAAGCGCAGAGCAGGGATTCGAAAGAGCTGGCTCTTATTTCTGGTTGAGCAGCAAACTTGATGGGTGACCTTGGGCATGTCATCTCTGGTCCTCTCTTTGCTCCAGCTCCCCCTAATCCTTATCCCAGGCCCTTTATGCAAGATGGACTGTCAGCCTGGGCTCTTGTTTTTCCTTTGGGCTGATGAGTCCTTTGGTTGTTCAGGCTCCCCACTTCGTTTTACCTGGACTGCAGCACCCAGCTCTGACTCCAGGCTGTCTCTAACCACGAGGCACAGCTGTCTGCATCCCATCTGAGTTCCCTCAACAGGCAATATTTCATTAAAGGAATTATCTTACAAACTCCCATAGCTTGGTCTAGCCTAGAAACTCACTCCCTTGCATGGCCCAGGAACCCTTCTGCTGCATTGCTCAGATTTGTACCGACTTGTGATGGCTCTGAGGCAGGACTTCGTGCTGGTCCATGCATTCATGCCATGCCAAGGGGATATCAGATAAATAGTAAGGGCAGAGGCCTGCCACATGCATTAAAGTAAATCTGGAAATGTCACAGAAGTCCCTCTCAGGGGAACAGCAACTCTGTGAGACTGCCCAGCGCACACCCAGCTTTACCCATCCAGCCTCTTCCCCAGCAGAAAGGGATGCTGACCTTGCAGGGCACCAGGACCTCTTGGATTTTGGTCAAAACTTGGCCCTGTGTCCACTGGGTAAATGCTGAGCAATGTGAAGAGCAGGAGTGTCTCAATATAGACATGGAAAACGGGGAAGGGGAGATTTTTCTAACTGCTGGAATGCAACGAGGTTAAATGGACAGATGATTGAAGGATGCGGTTGTGAAAATGGTAGTCTACATTTTTTCTGGATCTTGTAGTAATCTGGGAGCTGGGAAGACAATCCTTCAACACTGACCCCCAAGCACCCCATGCCATGACAGCTGGCCTCAGACCTGCCTCAAAACACCAAGGACAAAGTTAGTCCTTGAATCTCCTAAGAGCCGATGGGATCGGTGGCACTTACCTTGACGGGGAAATAGTCCCTCATGTACCTCCAGACGACATGGTTCCGGATGGTGTGGCTCCGCCTCCCGCCCTTGCTGGGTTTTTCCCTGTCTATGAACCACCATGCAGCATAGAGGGCACTGACCAGCCAAAAACGCGTGAAGAAGAGGACGATGAAGGCAGCTATGCAGCACTGTGCTGAGAGAAATACCAGGCAGTGAGTTGGCAGTTGGGTTAGGTGGGCGTTGGGAGAGGAATGATTCACCTCAAGGGACTCGGTCTGTTTGGACCTGGGATGGAGCCCAAGTCTTCACTGGGCTTGCTGCTGAATTATTTTATCACTGTGAAGGCACCTTTGATGCAAAGCGGTGGTTTCTTTTCTATCTGCCCCAGGAACCTGGTGAGCAACCAAGCACCATCCTTGCAGCAACCACCTATTTCTTCAAAGGCCACCATGTCCTCCTCTTCCCACAAGACTGATGGACCTCACTGCATCCAGAGGGTCCTCATGGATCAGATCTCTATCCCTTTGCTGTCTGGCTTTTCTCTGGAGTCGGTCTGACCTCTGCAATGATAATGCCCATGTTTTACCCCAAAGCTCCTGTTAATACCCCTTGATAACACCTGGCATTTTGCAACAGCAGCAAAGTGGGGACTGTGCCCTGTCTGTACAGTCCCCATAGCTTTGTCCTGAGCTACCGATTCCCCATTTTAATTCTGTCTTGGATTTTTAATTTTTTATCTTCCCATATATAAGATTTTACTCTTTATTGAGTTTTTTCTTATTGATTTTGGACCTTTGCCTCCACTTCCTGGGTTGACTGTCAACCCTAATCCCGGCCTCTAGAGGATTTTCAGTCCTTTCAACTCGATGTCATCACAGATTTTATAAGAATGCTTTATTTCATTCCCTAAGACATTAATAACTTGGGACTTTCCCAAGTCATTAAAGACTTTTCTGAGTTGCTTCCAGTCAGTGCTCAGCTTTGCCCTCTACCTCCCACCTCCCTCATGCCCTGTATTTTGGCACGGCAACAGGAGAAGAAAAGTCTGTGTGCAAACAAGCATCACTTGGTACATCAAATCCCACCCAAGCCCAATGCTGTCTGTCTGCACAAAGACTGGGAAGAGCTGATGGCCACCAAGCTGCCACCTGGTAAAACAGATGCCCTAAAAAGTGCCTGGGAAGAGCTGTGTCCTCTCCATCTGTCCCTCTGGAAGCCTTGGTGCTGTCTGGGAAGGAGGAGACTGAGATAAAAAAAACATTCATCCAAGCCCTTTGCCTTACCCAGCTCATGGGTTACATCACGTTTGGTGGGCTATATAATTTGTTCTTCTCTGGGTCTTCATCACAGATCTGGCACCCAGGGCTAAAGGACATGAGAATGGAGATGCCCTGTTCAGCTTCAGCTTCAGCTGTGAGATGGATGCATCCATCCCCTCATTCTCTGAGAACTGGATTTTCATCTTTGGGAACCACCTGGCACGTGTCCTCTCCATCTCATCTCAGCTAAGGCTATCAAAGAAGAGGTACACGATGCTCTCATTTGAGACCTCCTTGTACCTCCTGTTTGCTTTTACAGCAAATAAGTAGAAAGGAGGAATTAGCAAGGAGAAATAAGTACAAGGATAAATAAGTAGGTCTGGTTTGTAGGGGGTTTTTGTGATAAGTCACCCCGATCCTAAAGTTTTGGTTGTAAAAACAAATCCCTGCCCCTTTTTAAGACACTGGCATGATGGTACCAATAATTCCTATGGGGAGAAAAAAACCCCAAACAATAATTTAGCAGGATCCTAAACCTCCTTAAAGCTGAAATGGGATCTTATCTCCTCATATAGGTGGAAACACTGCATCGAGCAGCCTTTGAACAGAAAAGCAAGGCAGGCGCCTGGGTAGACACTAATACAGTGCATGGGGAAACACTGCAGCTCTCTGCAGAGCAACAGGTCTAACCTGCAGTGCATCCTCCAGGTCAGAACGAACCCCTGCTCGTACCTGGCACCACTCCTTTCAAGTGCCACAGTCTTTATAACTCTTGAGGGAAAAAGCATCCAGCATGAAACAAAGCTCCAGGGTCCACAGGACACAGAAACGCTGCTTGAGGAACAATGCGGAGGTTGCAATTTTACTGCACCTGGGAGCCAGCTCATCAGGTCTGCTGCAAAACTGTGCAATGCCTAATTCTCTTTTTATCACACCGTGCAAAGCTCAAAGTACATTCTGCAAAATGAGGGAGTTGTTCTGGTCCAAATCCATGTACTTATCATCCAAGTGAGGCTTTATCTTGCAATTATGTAATTATTAATTTCTCCCTCAATTCATTTGCAATTCAACTTTTTTTTTTTTGCTGGGCAGAATTTGCACATAGTGACCTTCACTTAATCTTAAGATTTTTTTGTGGGTGTGCTCATAAAATCTTACAGTGTCCTGGTTGCTGTGGGAAAGGAGCCCATTCCTGTCCCAGAATGGACCCTCAGTCTGAAAGTTGCTCTGAATGGGACCAAAGAGACAAGAAAGTTCCAGAAAATGTGCAGTTAAATCCTACTGTCTGCATCCAAACCAATCCCAGCCTTAGGCAGACACATGATTTTTACGGGCCGTATCTTGGCAAGAAGGAGGCACTCTGTACCGCTGCCTGGTGTGCGAGGGGGTGTCACCGTAGCTGTTTGGATCAAGGGAGGTTGCTGTCCTCCTTCCAGCTTTCTTGCAGATGTCTGTGTGTCAGGTCCTCAAACTTTTGAATGAAAACATAGCAGAGGCAGTGTGATCCCATGGATTAGACACCAAGACTTTCTGGACCACCGGTGGGAAGATATTTGCCACGGAGCTGTATTGCTGTTTCCTGAAAGCCATGTCAGGTCCCCAGGCTGGGTCCACCACCAGCCCCACTGCCCAGGATTTCACGTTCTTCAGCCTGGCTCGAGGGTCCCTTCACCGGCATAACCCGGCCTCTTTTAGGTTACACAGGTGACTCTTCAATGTCTTAGAGTCTCCTTGTTCTCCAAGCTGCTGAAAAAAAACATCCCACCCAAGAAAGGGCCAAATCCTGCACCCATTTGAGCTAAGGACTAGAGGGAAGGACTGTGCACCAGGAGCCAAGATCTATTTCTATTCCTGCAAACCCTGAGTCTTTCGTGAATCCGTGCTGGAGGGGAACACACACTCCCCTTCCTCCACGGGTCATCTCCCAGAGGCAGAGCAGCAAGGACAACCTAAAGCCACCTCCTTGCCCCTTCTGCTTCTTTTCTGCAGGACCGGGCAGAAGGGATGGGTAGCAAACAGGAATACTTGCTTGTTGTGGGGCTGTTCCCCATAATCATTGCTTTCTTCCCTTGAGGGGAATCCCAAGAGGAAAATGAGGAACGACAAGGGTTTCTTGCCTATCCCTCCCTGGCCTGGGGACCACTTCAGAGCTGCCCAGATGAGAGCCATGTTTCCTACAAACAACGGTCATTTTCTGGGCTACCTGCCAGGCAAACACTTTAAAGGATATCATGAACATGGCATTAGGCTCTTGGCCAGGGAACCTCAGCAGATACCTCCCTCCTGGGGCCAAACTCCAGCCTAGGTACAACCCATTCTGCCCACAAAGCAACCTGCAAAGGGCTGTCGGGTCTCAGAAACGCCTCTGGAAGAGATGGCAGTCTGTGTCGTGGTGGGGATGGGGGGAAACCTGCAAGTCCCCGGTTCATTAGAAACCCAGCTTTGAACCCCATCAGCTGCCAGGGCTCTGCAGAGCCAGACAAGCTCTCCAGCTTAGAATCATAGAATGGTTTGGGTTGGAAGGGACTGTAAAGACCATCTAGTTCCAACCCCCACCTTGGCCATGGTCTCCCTGGGAGCAAGCTCTCTGGTGAGGATGGGGACTTCAGGCGCATCAGGCACACAAATGGCAATGAGATGTGATTAGAAGATGGCTCTGCCTCACTGCCTTTACAGTATTCTTTAAGGGAAAGGAGGGGAGAATTACCTTTAGCGTTCAGCCATAGCATCGCTACAATATCTACCTTCCACCTTTCTGCCCCCATAACTCCCTTGATTCCCAGCCTCAGGCCGCAATCTCTCAAGCCATGGTTGCACACTCAGGAGGACCAGGCAGGTTTGGGGGTGCGGTTGCAAACAGACGCCATCCTCATCTCCTCCCTCTTGCGAGGTAGCCCAACTGCACATGCTAAATTGCTATAAAATGGCTCAAGTCCTTACACAGAGCCCTTTCAAGGCAGACATCACCATGGGCTGCAAGAGGAGGTCTAAGGGCATCATGCATGTCTTTGCAATCACATCAGTTCAGTTATCTGAAAACGGCCAGAGAATCCTCAGCTGGGCTGAGATTAGCCTCTGCACTGTCTACTCTGCCATGGAAAGTGAAGAGAGAGCCCTTCAAACGAAAACCAACACCAAAGCGCCCTTGACAAGAAGGAAAGCTCCATACAGACCCTAAATATTACACTTTCTCTTCAGGCCAGATGCCGGGAGGTTTGTCTGTGGTTGCCCATGGTGTGGTGTGGCTCTGAGTGAAGCAGTTGTAGAACATTCCTGGACTGCAGGGCCACCAAGGTCTGCACCCAGCCTGCTGACCAGGGGTGCTCCTGAAGCAGCTCTTCATGATCCAAGACTCAGCACCTCACATCTCCGTGTTCGTATGGGAGTCAGCAAAGAGAAGACACATCCATGTGGATGTGACGGTTTTCTTGGATCTCCTCGCAGGCCAAGTGATTTCCTGGGCTGGGCTCCCTCAGAGAAGCTCAGAGCAAAAATGAAGTGTTTGGTGGTGGGTGTCTTGTGATAAGTAGTTTTGTTGTGAGCTGCAAGTCCCTCCGTGGATAAAAACATGGGTATATGACAGACAGCACACATGTATATGCCACGGGCTCCAAGTGAGCCACAGGCTAGAAGCACATGGACGACTTTTCTGGCCAAGTCAAAACAGGGACCATGTCCCATCAAAGTGCTGCTGGGTCCAGCATTGTTGCTAACCCAGCATTTGCTCATTCAACCCGAAATAGGAAAATCAGCTACCTTTGCAACGAGATGCCTTTTTGGCATCGCAGCAGCCCCAGAGTGAGTCAGACTCCTATTGCGGTTGTCAGGAGGGTTTGCAAGATGCACATTGCTGACGTCCCCAGTGCCAGCCTAGAGTCCCTGACAGTGACAGCCTGCACAGGTCCTGTACCCCTCGGCACAGCCAAGCCCAGCAGCCCGGCCAGGCTGTCCCAGGCTGTGGACTACGCTCAGCTGTCAAGGGGGCTTGACTCACGCTGGCACCGCGTGCCCTTTGCGCCAACCCTGCTGATTGAAAGGGTTCAAAGGCTGGGTGTTGTACGCTGGGTCTACGGAGGTGGCGTGCACAGGTTTGTTTGCATGGGTTCAGCCCTACACTAATGCTTCTGCATGATGTGTCTGGATGGATGCCCATGCCCAAGTCCCGTGGAGACTGGGAATCAGAACGGTGCAGCAGGTTTGGGCATTTTGGTGCCCTGCAGAAGCCTGGCTCCACTACATTAGGATGGGGCACTGGTCAGTACTGGGATCCTGCAGTGGGGAGGCAATGGGGTCCCCCCTCCATGCCCTGCATCCCATCCTTGCACCGTGCACTCTCCTTCCAGAGGCTGTCAGCATCTGAAGCAAATGGCACCTTTTGTCTCGGTGCCTTTGCCAGGAGCATCCTCAAGAAAACCGGCAGCGCGGACAATGCCTGCCTGTCGCGAGAGATGCTGCGGCAGAGCTCCCTGCCAGCACCGGGGTTGAGCTGCCGCATTCATCCAGCGCCCCGCAGAGAATGAATGAGCCCCTCGCCCGGTGCTTGGCTTCTCGGGGGATGCATTTGCACAACCATAGCAACAGCCGCCTGCAACCAGTGCTGCCGAGCGGCGGCTGCCGGGATCTCCAGCCAAAGGGCTGTGCAAATGTCTGGCGGCGGCTGCCTGTGTGGTTTCAGGAGCCTTTTTCTGGCAGCAGAAGCACAAGCCTGTCTCAGAGAGAAAGGAGCAGCCAGCGGCCAAATCCTGCCCGTGGAAGGTCTGATCTCTGTGCCTGAGGGTTATAACTGAGTGCGGCGCGGGGTGTTTGGCAGCTCATGGGATGAAATTAAGGGTATCCCTTAGCGTCAAGCTTATCAGTTGTTAAACTGGGAGCTTTTGGGTGGAAAGCTCCAGGCTTAAAGAAACTTTGTAAAATGAATCAAACCAGTTGGAATAGCTCCACAAGGTTTGGTCATCACCTTTCTAATGCCTTTCTTAACTGCTTTTGGTTTCAGATTGTATCACAAAAAAAACAAAATCAAAGTAAAACCGTTCAAGGGAAAGACAGTAATCTCTGGAAGGCCAGCCATGGAGGAGGGTGGGTTTGGGTCTCATCCTCATTCAGACCAAGCTGTATTTCCCTGCAGGAGGCATTGCCTACATTTCGAGCAGCTCCACATTACCCTCCGACTGCAGAGGATTCCTCCCTCCTGCCCGTTTTCTGGCTTTCTGCTGGCTCCAGCAGTCATTTCCATCACTGAAAAGTCAAATGCCAGCTTGAACCCGTTACCAAAAAAGGACAAACCTACAGTGCAGGTTGTTTCGCTGGAAAACACGGTTAAAGCTCCATAAGCCCCAGCTGCATCCATGCTGGGAACGGGGATGTGGTGGTGTATGGCTTGTGAACTTCGCAGCCACACCTCTACTACGCCCCATCCCATCCAGGCACCATGGAAGGAAAACCGGGCACAGGAGCAAGGAGGGAGCTACAGAGCACCCCAAAATGTCCCCATCTGGCCGGTTGGGTCCAGGGCTGCATGCCTTTTTCCAGATCTTCCCTCCCCTGTTAACAACGCCGATGTCTCCTCCTGCAAGGTGGTCTCCAGTGTGCAGGGGAAGGTTGATCACAGCTGGGATCTCTTCTGCACTAGAAGAACCCAAGGTTTATAACACAAGTAGGGGGTGGCACCAAGTGCCCTGCTCTCTGCCATGCCATAACTGTGCTTTGCTGGCACGGCTGGCTGTGCCACCACTGCCACACCGGGATTTCCCCTCCATCTGGAGAGGGATGTCCTCCGGCTTGTCCCAGAGCAACTCAAGGGGCCACACTGGTTACACCTCTCCAAAAGAACTCATCAGGGCTTGTTTGCTGACCCAGTGGGTGAACAGCATTGCCCAGTCATGTCCATGATGCTAATTCTCTTCTCTTCCAATAAAGGGCAGCCTCACCAATCCTGGCTACCAGCAACAGTCCCTGGCCTCTGCCATTGCCCAGACCATGCCAACATAGAGTTTGGCAGAGTGTTACTTAGCGTGGGCCAAAACTATGCCAAGGAGCATGCAAAGAGCTACACCATCTCGACCAGTATGGCCCAGTGCTCCAGTCCACCAGATACTGGTGCAGAGGTGGCCACTCAGCCCCAGGTCTGTAGCAGAGTTTGGATGGAGCCATCTCAGAAACTTAAGGAGGCTCTGAAGCATAGCCTATGCTTTCTTTACAGGTATTGTTTTGGAGATGCTTGTGTGCCAGGACCCATATATACACAAAGATCTGCTGTCTCTGTGTATTGGGACTAGTCAACAACTATCCTGCCACAATAAAGCAGAAGCTTTACACAGGTCCCATCTGAGATTAAGAATTGGCATGACAACGGCAAATTCTAGGATGTCACCTTCCAGCTTGGCTCCTGATGAGCTGTAAATCGTCCCAGACAGTTTGCGCTCTCTGATAACCTGGCTCTGGGTCTCCCATCTCCTTATTTCCTAGTGCATCCTATCCAAAACTGCACGTCTCTCATTTCCACCAGCACCTGATGCCCTCCACACAGTATTGAGTTTGTCAGAGTCCCAGTTTGCTAATGTGTCTCTTCCCCAACCTGCTTGGGTTTTCCTGGAAAAATGCCCTTCTGTGTCGTGCAGGGGCATCTGTATAAAGTGAAGCATCTGTTCCCAGGGTTGCAAAGCAGAGTCCCTCATGCTCTTCCCATCGTACCATCCCTCAGGCATGGGAATACCATTTCTTATGACTAATACTAGGCAGGGCAGCACCTTACACCAGGAAAACGCTATAACTAAAGAGCAGGAGAAGCTGAAACCCCACACGGGTTTAGCTGCTGTGTAAGACCCATAGATGTTCCCATGCACAGGCACGCAGCCATGCACTTCCCTAGCGCCACCGTCCTCAGATCGGGTGGCGAGAAGAAACCAAAAAGAAAAAAAAAAAAAAGAAGGAAAAAAAAGAACTGCTTTAGTAAGACAGAGCCTCCCACACTGCTCTTCATACAGCAAGACAGAGACGTGCGAGTGCAACGTCTGCTGCTAATCACTTGTCCTAACATGGCCTGGGATTCACTGCAGGCTCCCAGAAGATGCCTTTAATGCCACTTCCCTTCGGTCCCAGACCTTCGGTCCCAGGTCTTCCTTGGGGTCAGGAAGAGAAGGGGTTGGGGCAGAAGCTGCTCTGGCTTCTCAGAGAAGAAAAAGGAGCTGTCTCTTACCTAGACCTAGGAAGCTGAAGACCCATTGAACCACCGATGCCGTCTGAAGCCTTCTCTGCAGTGGCGTGGAGAGCGGAGCAAACTCAATCTTCATCTTGGGCTCTGCATGTGCGTCTTGAAAGGAGAAGGAAGCTCCGCAAGTGGCGAATGCAAAGTGCAAGGTCGCCCGTCAATATTTACCCAGTCTTACAGTATAGGGGATTGTGCAATGTACAGTGGCAGTGGTGGCTGCCCGCAGCCACCTTCCCGTATGGGGAGCCGAGGGACACTGCCGGGAGGTGTCACCGCCTTTGTGCCAACGTGACTCACCACGTGGTTAGGCAGTGAGGATTTCATGCTTTTACCACCCAAATCTGGGAAGTGAACTCCCTTCAGGACCCAGTCCTGCCTTCGCTTGAAGGCACTTGCCTGTCTCTTTCAAATTTTGCAATATTTGGATGTTCGCAGAGAGGATGAGGCATTTGTGCGTGTGAGCCAGGCTTTATTTTCCGCATTCCCCTACAAAGCACCCTGTGCACGGCAGGAAGGGACAAACAGAAGGGACAAGCACGGGCAGGTCACTCGTATTTGACAGTGCTATGGTGTGGAGGGGTTTCAGTCTCAGCCAAGGAGGTGGGCAAACAACGCAAGGGTGTTTCACTGCTGAGCACGGGGGTACACGAGCAACCTCTCGCCTCTGCCAGGAGATGGATGGATGGATGGATGGATGGATGGATGGATGGATGGATGGATGGGGCAAACAAGTGTCCATGTGCACCCTTGCACACGTTTATGTGAGTGTATGAGAAAGGAAGTACTACCTCCCTTTTGCATTTCTACCTCCAAGCAGGTGAACGGTCTGAACCTCTGCCTAGTCACATGCAAGGAGCTGCAACTTACTGGATGAAAAAGAATTCAGAAATTTGAGGAACAAAATCCTCAGGGAACTGACAAGCCGCTCAGGTAAACCAAGAAATCATCTCGTGAGAGGCCTGAGAAAACCAAGGGTCTCGTTGTAACCAGGATACAGAATAACACCACTTAAACAATAAGCCGATCGGCTGCTAAAGCACCGGCACGCATACAAAGGCGTCGCTCGCTTGTCTAAGGGGCATTTCAAATCCCCAAACTCACCGCGGCCAAGAATTACAGAACAAAACTAAAAACAACCCTTGGCAAAAACAAACCAGAGGTGTTAGCTGAAAAATAATCCCTCCTCTTTGGCAGGCCCTAGGAAAACGCTGGGCTATGAGGAGCTTACATCTGTTAGACTCCATTTCCCAGAGTCACCAGAAACTGGTGAAACCCCAAGGGCTCTTTTCCTAAAGACACTGGTTGCTTTAATTGAGCTGAAACTGGCTTACATCTCCCCATCCTTTGTCTTCTGCTGCAAATGCCGGGACCCCATCTGCTTTGAGAAAGCAAAGGAGGCTTTTAACTCTTTCGGCTCTGTTGCCTGGAGACAAGATGTTTCCTGGTGAGAAACCACCAGCAATTTCCAAAATGCTGTGTGGAGATCTGCAGGTCCAGGGCTCCTGATCTTCCCAGGCTGTGCAATCCCCAGCATGGGCAGGGAGGTGCACGGTGAGACCAAGGAGGGGAAAGTCCTTGCAGGGACATCCCTGGTCCAGAGATGATGTTTCAAGATGTTTTCCATCCTGCAGTCTTGTCCTCGTTGGAGCCCACCCATGCCAGGGAGCTCTTTTGGTTTTTGCTAGTGCAAAGGCTCACACCTGAGCACTGGGGACACCCAGACACGTGGGAAATGTTGGAGCAGTTGTATTGCTGGTCAACATATTTCTTGTCCTTGAGAACTTTGTGGGCCTCCCGGGCTTGGGACAGGGCTTGTTTTCACCCATACTAATGCCCACAGTATGGCCAGGGCAGTGATTCCTCCCCCACTCTGGGCACTAGATCCAGTCTAGGCTCCTCAGTATCAGGCAGAACGTGGTAGATGGGAGTGAACCCAGTGCGGGCACCAAGCTGGTCAGGACTGGAGCTTGGGCTGTGCAAGGAGAGGCTGAGAGCTGGGTGTGTGTAGTGGGAGCGATGGCAAAGAGGATTTATACAGCTGTCTGCAGCTCCTGGCTGGGGTGGTGCAGAGGACACAGAGATGGGCTCTCCTCAGAGGTGCCCAGTGGTGGGACGAGAGATGACAGCCCAAGCTAGGACAAAAGAAATTCTTATAAGATACAAGGAAGCCTGTTTTTCCCTGTGAGGGTGGTCAAACCCTGGAACGGGAGCCTGAGGGCAGGGAGGGAATCTCCATCCTTGGAGACAGTCAATCCTCACCTGGACGTGACCATGAGCAACCTGATCTTATCGGTCTTACTTTGACCAGGGGGTTGGAGCAGAGACCCTGGAGATCCCTTCCATCCAAACTCACTCTATGATCTCACCTAGCTTTCAGCATCTAAATGTTGGATGCTGAAGTCCAAGCTTTGCAGCCCAGGATCCCTGCAGAGTCACAGCAGGGAACACAAACCTTCACAGTGAATTTATATGACTTATTTTAGCTGTCTAACTCAGAAGGAGGCAAATGGCTCTCTGAAAGTGTTGGGATCTCTCCAAGGAAGACGTTAACCTAGCAGTAGGGGTTGAGGAGCAGGAATTTGAAAGGCTTATTTTGGCCCAGCTTAGCACCTCAGACTACACCCAAGCCTCAGACAGACACTCCTTTCTTTGCAGAAAGGTCTCACCTTGCTCTTTGCCGGTCACTTTGTCCTGCTCTCCTCCTTTCCTCTTGCTCTCTCTTCCTGCCACTGTCTGCTTTCTGACAGGGGAGCTGCAGATGTGGGTGACTGTCAAAAAAGGTGCATCCATCAGCTCTGGCACTGCTTTGTAGGTAAGTCCTGGTCTCATCGTGGTCAACCCCATCCTTACTAAAGGGTCTTGCTACTGTTGGAACATCCTTCACAGCTCTTAATAGCCGTGGGATCATCTTTGAGGACTGGAAGGAAATAGAACTGTGGTGGTGCATTCACCCCCCCCCCCCCTTTTCCCTGGGCCGCTCATTGGTCTCAGAAATTCCCATGAATTGGTATATGGAGTCCGGCGGTTGAGGGCTCCTTGAGCGTATCAGAAACTCTGCATAGCTGAGACTGGGAACGTGCTCCCACTGCCTGGCCGAGGTGCCAGGTAGAACACCACCGAAACCTTGAGAATTTTTAGTAATTACCACCTGGGACTGTGGCCCGGATGGAAATTCATGGAAGAACCTCTAACCGGTGGTCCTAAGGAGGCCCTTGGAGCTCTCCTGGACCGCAGCGGCTGCGCCCAGCATCTCCCTCGGAGTGGGAGCCTCTCGGAGCTCGCCACCTCTCTGCTCTGCGATATTCGGAGGAGCGTCGCCGATGACGGGACCTGGGCTGAACCCCTTCTCTCCTCGAAGCTCAACCCTTCGCCCGTTGAGAAAGAAATGCCTAGACATTCGACGTATTTCTTCACTGAAATGGAGGGGAATTTTTAACAGGTACCTTCTGTACATTTTTATATATATATATATTTCTCTCTGTGTGTGTGAACTGATAGTAAGCATAATTTGTAATTAAGTCGTGATTGTAGTAGACTTACTAACTCACTTTGTAAATATTAAATTAGTTAATGATTAAGTGCTACTAAAGTTTGTTAATGATTAGTTGATAATTAAGTGTTGCTAAACTATGAATGAACCTTAGACTGCTGCCAAACACATACAGTCCCTAAGATATAAACCCTTAGGTGATTTTCCTTTATATGTTTCATCCGTGTAGCAAGTAATAGAGTGAACCTTGCCATCGAGCTCTGTTAGGTCGCACCTTTATAAATCTCTGTTAAAATCACTTTCTGCTAATACCTTTGACGGTGATTCTTTAAGTGGCCTCTAATCCACCCACTCACCACAATAACCAAAATCTCATGGCGGAGCTAGGCTGGTATAAAACCCATCAGGATAAAATAAGAAGAAGGACTTTAGCTTTCGAGTGGCTTCACACAGATCTGGGCTGGAAATGGAGAGGTAAAGAGTCATCCTGCTGCATCTGGGGAGGACCACCACACCTTGCGGTGTCCTTCTAGAAAGGAGCCATGCTATGGGTATAACCTCACATCACGTCTGTCCTTGTAGTATCCCAATCCCCATCTTCTCTGGTCTGGGGGAAGTGATTATATGGGATGGGAAAGATTTCTACTGGGAAATGAGAAGATACAGATTTATTCCCTGACTTTCTGTGTAACTTTCAGCAGGTCATTCAACCTCTTCTTGTCTGGACGTGATTGATGATTTCCATATTCCTGAGAGCAATGATAATGGTGGAGAAAACTTCACTGTCCCTTAGATGAACCTCTCCATGGCAGGACCCACCCATCAAAAGGCCCATCTAATTTCTCCTGCAGCCACATGTTTCTCTGGTCACTTTTACATTTTCCTTCTCTTGTTCTCTTTGCTGACTTGGGTTTCAGTTGTGAGAAGGCCAGGTTGGATGGTCTCCTTGGGAGCGTCAGAGAGAGATCATCACTGAGCTGTGACTGCAGTCATAGCAGGGACTCTGGGACCACCCAGAGTGATCACTAGTAATCCCTACAAGTCCCATGTTAGCACCTCCTGGGAAATTTTACTGCTGTTTAATTTACCTTTATTGCCTAACTCTCACCTCCATGGCTTTTAAACCTAATCTTTCTTTGTTTTTTGTAAGTTTCTCACCATTTCTCCTTGTTTTCTAACATACTCAGGCACTCGCACACATGTGGCCCATGATATACCTCCAACTACATTCTCCTTGGCTTTTTCCTTCTCAGGTATTTATAGTCATTTATCCGATCTCCTGTGGCTTGCGTTTAGTCTGGGAACGTTAATCCCTCAATAGGTCATCCTCTGTAATCCCTTTATCAGCAGCCCTTGCGACTCAGTTGATCAATGTCCATCTCTGAGTATGAGGGGGAACCCATAAAGCCCTGACTCACCAAGCTGTAGGCTTTGCAAGTCTCCAAGCTTTGCAAGTCAGCATGGTTGGGGCGTGCCCACGAGACTTCACGAGTGGAGCAGGTTGCACATGGAGACCTGGCCGCGCTCCAGGATCAGGGCTGAGAAAGCCTAACACGGAGGGACCTGAAGGTACACATGCAAGGGCCAACGCAGTGACGTGTAGGGGAAGCCAGGACACTGTGTAGCTGTCCTGCTTTGCCCTGCCAGGGAGAAGCTGGTCATGGCTCCTTGTTGAGTCCCTTATTGAAGCCCCACCACATGTAGACCCTATGGGACTTAGTGCCCCAGTGGATGAGCTAGAAGATCTCTCCAGATCACCGCTCCTCTCTTCTAATCATAGATAACTCTTTTTTTCTCTAAAGCCTCTCAGTCCTTCATATGTACTCCTAGAGCTTCCCACCAATGTAATTTCCCCTCCAGTGGACAAAATTATCAGAAGGAAACTGAAGGTATCTCTTTGGTAGTTGTCCAGTGGTTTCTCTGAGTCCCATTCCTCCCTGGCCCATCACTCCACCAGCAGTAAGTGTATCTCCCCTGTGAGGTCCTCCTTGCTGGGGATCTTCCCATCACACCAAACCTATGGGATACCGTCGCACCAAGCTCGATCTTTGTCCGTCCCCAGCTCTGGGTAAGAACATGGGTGTGAGAGAAGCCCACTTCTGCCTGCTGCTGTTTTTTTCATGCAAATTCTTTCAAAATACAGTCTTTCAGCTTTTAGTCCCTCTTCTACTTGTTGGAAAATCACTTCTTCTGAGATGTCTGTGTTACGCCAGTGATTTTCATTACAGAATTTAACGTCCTTTTGAGCACTTGAATTACCAGTTGAATTCTTCTTTTCATGCATTTGAATTATTCTCTTTATGCAGCGCTCCGGTATGGATTTTCTTTGGCTCCCATCCCATTCAGCCTTGAAGCACCCTCCCAACACATACGAATCATGAACAAAGTTGACAAGGAAAACGAGAACACCCCAAGCAGCTCCTCGTTCCCAGCAGTTCTGTGTGATTATAAAATTATTTAAGATGTGAGAAGCCACTAAAAATCCCCTGTAAGCTGCCACCCGCAGTGTTGTCATGTTCTCTTGTCCCTGGTGATACGTGTTGGGGACAGGAGCAATTCAGACAAGCATCATTGGTGCAGAGATGGCGCCAGCAAAGCTGTGTGAGTGCCTGGGACAACCCTGCCGTGGCAGGGACACAGAGGCAGCAGTGCCATTGAAGAGACATATGGATAAATAGAGCTTTTCTACATCTGACTGGGGTAGCGTGGGGTTGAACACACTTCACCGGGGGGTCTCCAGGTGTGGTACACATCTAGCTTTGGAGCTGGAGTCCTACCTACCTTTAGCCCATGAAGCTGATGTCCAGGGTGCCTCTATAATGGAGGAGAAAGGCTCCTAAGGAGACATGGGGCTTATACCAGCCCTACCTTGTTATGATTTTTTTTTTCATTTTCACTTCATTACAGCTCTCATCGGTGATCTCCTGTGAGCCACGAGATGAGCCGCCATCCCCTTCCTCTGACACTTGCAGGGAGGTCGGTGATTAGCCAGGAGCCAGGTGCCTCCCTTTGAGTCGGCTACCACCGTATAGGGCTTTTTTTTAAATAAGACCACCTTCCCCTCCTATAATGTCTTGCACTGAGCTTTGCCACACTGTTCCTACAATGCCATAACATTATTTCCTACAATAATTGGTGGATCCGTGTGGGTAGAGGTGGGGGGAACGTGTACAAACAGCACGCGATGAGATGTCAGTTGGTGGTCCAAGAAAACAAGCCGATCTCTCTTCGTCTTCAGGTCCAGCAGAGAAAAACATAAATCTGGGCGAGCTCTTACAGCGGCAGCATCCGCTCGCATCGTCTAGCCGGTGAGCAAGCTCTTCACGCCGAAGGGACGTGAAGAGCGGGAGGGACTATCACAAGCAGGAGAGACTATCAGACCTGCCCCAGGATGGACTCCAGTAGCTTAAGTATGACGGCAAGGCATGCCAGCTTCATGTGAGGGTGCCAGGAGAAGAAGATTCACCAGGTCCCCTATATATCAGCTCCCAAAATATCCCTGTTATCATTGCACGGAGGATGCTTGGAGCTATTCCCTGCCTCCACGCTGGGAGATCCCAGCACGGATGGGACCAGGAACCACTGCCTGGGGTCTACCCAAAGTCAATGCTGATTTTGGGTGCTGCAAAATATCGGGTTTGTTCTGGTTTGCTCCTCACCATGGTGCCCTTAGCATCATGCAAACTTTTGGGCAGGATGGAGCCCCAGACTGGCACAGTCCAATGCTGAGTGACACCCACGTCCTTGGCCATCCCCAAGACCAACGTCCCACCATGTGGCATCACGCTCGGCCATGGCCTTTTCCCAGAAGAGGCTGGAGAAGGAGAAAGCTATTCCTGCTTTCTGCCACAGCAGCTGTAATTTAAACACAGGGGCATTTTTATTTATTTAACTCCCATCCTCTCTGAGCGAGGTTTGCAGCCAGCAAATCAATTCGGCTGATTAGAGCTAATGGATTTTACCTGACGTAAGCGATTAAATTATTTCCAGAGCTGATTCCTGAAAGTGAATGAGCGGCCATGCTTCAGGATTTATATATAACTATATATTTCACTGCAGGAACTGCTAAGCGATTTTTTTCATTCTGCAGCTTGTAACTCCAGCCAGGTCTGCCTGGTATCTGCAGAGCAGCGAAGAGTCTCCTGACGCTGCAAAACCTCACAGAGCAGTTTTGCCCGTGTCTTTTTCTTACAAAATACAAAAGATGGGTAGTGCATGACCGAGCGTTTTCGTGTGTGACGAGCCCAGGCTCGGGGCAGATGAGGGAAGCTCGGAGAAGGGTTCAAAACCACTTTGTGCACGTGCAAATCCCCAGTCCCCAAATGGGTACAAGGTGCTGTGCAAACCCCGGCGTGAAGGCGGTGCTGGGTGCGGAGCTGGGATACCCCGTAGCTCCAAAATGGGAGCTGTTGCAATGGGTTCGCACCCACCAGGAACACACTAATATATTACCTCCCCGTTATATTAAGGGCAATTAATTACTCTAATGGCTCTTAGTGCAGCAAACCCCGAAACAGCAACGCGGATGCAATTCAAAATGTTTTCTGCAGAAAACACCTGAGCACGTGCGGGTGTGGGCAGCAGATCTCAGACCAAGATGGGTTTTACACCCTCAAAAATCACTGTGGCAGCTTTGAGATAAATGAAATTACAGAAAGTATTTAAAAATAAGCACATCCTTGAGGTTCAGCAGCCCAGAAGCTTGATCCCCTTGCAAACTTTTGATTGCACATCTTCCTCGCTGACCTTGGGTCACCACCGTAGGGTGATGCTTTTCCAGTTTTCCTTGTTGCTGTTCCCATATATATATATTTTTTTTTTTTTAATATCGCAGTCCGTCGGCTGCAAAAAGCTGTTTGCCATCATCCTGTGCGGAAAGCAGCGTGCATGGAAACAGGGTTGGGGTCTGACAGCAGCAGTTTCGGGACAACTCTCCCACCTTTGCTGCAGGACCTGGATGAGCCAATGGTTTCATCTTCTGCAAAAAGGGAAGTGCAGCAAGAGCCGGTTGTTATAATACTGGTTTTAAGGGTAAAAATCAGCCTAAATGGAGATTAGGACATCTATCGTGGGTGCAAAGGAGCACGCACCATACTTACACAAGCAGTACAGGGTGTATTGAGGCCCCAGAAAACTACGGCTTGGTCCCAACCTGGGAGATACTGAGGAGCTTCCTAAATCTTTAATTATAATCACCCCTTTTAATTGCACTGGATGTAATAGCAGGACGATATAATCCTCTGGACAAAGTAATGCCTGCGTGTAGACACCTCTAGTTGTAATTTTTTTTTTTTTTTCCCAAAGGCAGCTCTTTCATTCGGCTGTCCAGATCGGCGAGGGCTCCAATCCCATCTGTAAAATGGGTTTCCACAATTTACCTACAGGCAAGAATAATATTAATCAAATCAAGGCAAAGACAAGCAAAAAAAAGAAAACAACCAAAACCTCAGGGTCCAAGACTCAATAAAGGGATGCAAAGCGTTGGATTAAAGAAACAATCCCGGCAGGAGCAATCCTGCTTTTCACTGCACTCCCAGCAGCTGCAGTCGCTGCCCGGTGGGAATTGTTTTTTCTCGTTGCAATTCAGTATTTGAGTGTGCGGATTTCGGAGGCACGGGGATCACCAGATTTATTGGAGTTTTGTTCCTGGAGGAAATGCTGGCAGTGCAGCCATGCTGGGAAAGACCTGATAGCTTCAAGCCTTGGGTCTTCTTCACGTGGTTCGACTGGAAGGTGGATGCGATTAGGCTGAAAATGGACTTTATTGGGTTCTGGGTAATACAGAAAGAGAATAAAGAGAAAGGTGCAGGCAGAGAGGGAGGGATGGAGGGGTGGAGAGTTGGGATGGATGGAAGGATGGAGGGATGGAGACGTGGAGGGATGGAGGGATGGAGGGGTGGAGGGATGGAGGGGTGGAGGGATGGAGGGATGGAGGGGTGGAGGGATGGAGGGGTGGAGGGATGGAGGGATGGAGGGGTGGAGAGGTGGAGGGATGGGGGGATGGAGGGATGGAGACGTGGAGGGATGGAGGGATGGAGGGGTGGAGGGATGGAGAGGTGGAGGGATGGAGGGGTGGAGGGATGGAGAGGTGGAGGGATGGAGGGGTGGAGGGATGGAGGGGTGGAGGGATGGAGAGGTGGAGGGATGGAGGGGTGGAGGGATGGAGAGGTGGAGGGATGGAGGGGTGGAGGGGTGGAGGGATGGAGGGGTGGAGAGGTGGAGGGATGGGGGGATGGAGGGATGGAGACGTGGAGGGATGGAGGGATGGAGGGGTGGAGGGATGGAGAGGTGGAGGGATGGAGGGGTGGAGGGATGGAGAGGTGGAGGGATGGAGGGGTGGAGGGATGGAGGGGTGGAGGGATGGAGAGGTGGAGGGATGGAGGGGTGGAGGGGTGGAGGGATGGAGGGATGGAGGGGTGGAGGGATGGAGGGGTGGAGGGATGGAGGGATGGAGGGGTGGAGGGATGGAGGGGTGGAGGGATGGAGGGATGGAGGAGTGGAGGGATGGAGGGGTGGAGGTCGGAGCAGAGAAGGTGGAGGCAAGGCTGGAAAGGAGGGTGGGGAGTGAAGAGCCGGGTGGGATTTGGGGGGTGAATCCACCCTGAGAACGAGCATTAGGAGGCAGCCGTCAGCCGGCCTTACCGCACAAATGGGCTGAGGTTTGGCAGCTGCCAGCCTGCAATGAAATATGAAAAACCCCACATAAAACACTAAAGTTTGGGTGCGTGCACGGCTGCGCACGCGCGTGTGTGTTCGGCTTTCGCCATAAGAACCCCACAGGGGACAGTGGGTTCAGCAGGCTGGCAGCGCGCCAGCTCACTAACGATCTGGGTGGGGGTTTGTGTGCACCCGTGTGGGTGGGTGTCTGGGTCTGCGTGCACATACGTGCTCGCACATCTGTATGTCGGTGTGTATGCATGTGTACCTGTGCGCGCAGTGGGTGTGCAAGTATCTGCATGCATGTGTGTATGTATGTAGGCATAAATGTGCATGCAAGAACGTATGTGTGCGCATGCGTGTACCTATGTGCGTGTGCAAGTGTCTGTGCATATGTGTGTGCATGTGTGTCCATCTATGTGCAAGTATGTGCATGCATGTGTCTGTGCGTGTATGTGTATCTGAGGGCACATCTGCATGCAGGGGTGTGCATGCATGTGTGAGTGCATGCACAAGGACGTGTGTGCACATGTATGTCTCTGTGTATGCATGGGTATGTTGCACATGTGTGTGTGCTGGTGTATATGCGAACATGTGTCAATGTGCCTGTGTGTGTTCCTGCTTGCATGTGTGAGTGCATGTGTGTGCAAATGTGTATGCACATGTGTGTCTGTGTGTGCATGTGTGAACACATTAGTGTGCACGTGTGTGTGCACACATGCGCATATGTGTGCATGGATATGTGTGTGCAGGTGAATGTCCATGCATGTGTGTGTAGGTATGCAGCTCTGTGTGCATTTGTGTGCACGTACATGTGTGTGCACTTGCATGCCTACATTTGCATGCATGTGTGTGCCCACATTTGTGCATACAGATGTGCATATGTGTGATCGTGCATGTGTGTGTACATGCCCGTTTGTGTACATGCCCATGTGTGTGCATGCGCATGTCTTATGTGTGCACATGTGTGGGAGCATACATGTGCGTGCATATGTGCGTGCGTGCATATGTTCATGTGTTCATATGCATGTGTGCAGCATGCATGTGTGTGCTTGCAGATGCACATTTGTGTGCATGTGTGATTGGACATACGTGTGTACATACGCGTGCACGTGCAGGTGTGTGCACATGCAGGTGTGTGCACAGGTGTGTGTGCATGCAGATATGTGCATATGCATGTGCACATATGCACGTGCATGTGTTTGTCTATGCATGTGTGCATATGCAGTGTGTGCATGTGTGTGTGCAAGCGTGAGCACAGCTCTGTGTGCGCATCCGTGTGTGTGGACAGCCACGTCCTGTTGTGTGTGTGCATGTGTTCGTATTTACATCTGTGTACATGTCTGCATGCATGCATCTGTGTGCACATGTGTGCTTGCATATGTGCATGCATGTGTGTATCTGTGTGCACATGTGTGCATGTGGGTGCATTTTTACGATTGTCCATATGTGTGCATTTGTGCATGTGTGTACAGGTGTGCGTGTACACACATGTGTTTGAATGGGCACATATGTGTGTTCTTTCGTGTGGCTGCATACGTATGTGTGCATACCTGTGTGCAGGTGTGTGTGCAAGTGTGAGTGTGCACATGCATGTACACTTACATGAGTGCATGCATGTGTGAACGTAGATTTGTGCATGTGTGTGTATGTGCATGTGTCTGTGCAAATGTATGAGTGTGCCTGTGTGCTGTGTATACCTGTGTGAGCGCACATGTGTGTGCGTGTGCATATATATGTGTGCAGGTGTGTGCACGCAGATGTGTCTTGCATGTGTGTTTGCATTTGTATGCACGTGTGTGCAGGTGTGAGGGTGCATGCATGTATGTAAATGTGCATGTGCACATATGTGCAGGCATGTGTGTCTGTTCACATGTGGTTTTGCATGTCTATTGCATATAAACGTGCAGGTACGTGTGTGACCATGTATGTGCGTGTTTGTGCAGGTATGTGTGCATGCATGTGTGCATAGCCATGTGCAGGTGTGTGTGCACGTTGAGTGTGAATGTGTGTGCATGCATGTGTGTGTGGACACGTGTGTTCACGTGTGCTGGCCTGCATTTGTGTGCATGTATGTCTGCATGCATCTATGTGTGCTTGTGCATGTACCTGCGTGTGCACGTGTGCACGTATCTGCGTGCACATTGGCGCATGTCTGCGATTGTACATGTGTGTGCAGGTGTGCGCAGGTGCGTGACTGTGCACGCGTGTGCGTGCACGCGTGGCCGTGCCTGGCACATGTGTGTGCCTGCGCGTGCACATGCATGCAGGTGCCCATGTGCTGTGTGCGCATCTGCACATACATGTGCCCGGGCGTGCGTGTGCTCACACGTGTGTGCCCCTCCCGACCCGTGCCAGGCAAGCCCCGCCCCCCAGCGAGGCCCCGCCCCCTCCGGTGCGGCGGGGGGGGCGGGGGGCTGCGCGGGTCCCTGCGCTGCGCCGCCCCCTCCCTCCCCCCCCCTCCCTGCCTGCGGCCGCGGGTGCGGAGCGGGTGCGCTCCTTGCGCGGGGCCGCCATGGCGTGGCCCTGCATCACCCGCGCTTGCTGCATCGCTCGTTTCTGGAACCAGCTGGATAAAGCGGATATCGCCGTCCCTCTCGTTTTTACCAAATATTCGGAAGCCACCGAGCATCCCACCGCCCCCGCGCATCCTCCGCGCCCCGCCGCTCCTATCGACACCCAGCCGGGCAGCGAGGCGGCGGGGGGCGGTGGCGGGGAGCCGGCTCCCGGTTCCACCCGGCCCGGCCCGGCCCCGCACTCCTCTCCCCCGGCCGATTCGGTGATGCGACACGACTACAAACCCTGGAAGGTTCAACGACCCGAGCCGAGTTGCAAACCCAAAAGCGAATACCAACCCTCGGATACACCCTTCGAGAAGGAGACGCAGTACCAGAAGGATTTCCGTGCCTGGCCCATCCCTAAGCGGGGTGACCATCCCTGGATCCCCAAACCGGGACCTTCCCCCGTCCTCGCCTTGGACCGCGGTTCCCCAGCTCAGGAGAAGAGACGGAAGGTACTTCCCGGTCCCGAGAAGAAAGAGGAAGACCCTGAGATGGAGGATGAGCATCCCAAAGCGGTGCGAGCCGGGGATGGGAGAGAGAAGGGTCGGAAGAAGGCGGAGGAGGCGGGGGGGCAGCCGGCGGACGCGGGCAGGGGCAGGGCGGCCGCCGATGCTCTCAACAGGCAGATCAAGGAGGAGGTGGCAGCGGGGGTCAGCTCGTCCTACAGGTAAGGACCCCCCCCCAACACCCCATCGCGACCCCCCCCCAACCCGCCAACCCTTCTGCGGTCCCTTCTTGCCCATCCCCGGGAGGGACATCCCACCCTGGGAGTTGGGTGAATGAACTGAAACATTTTTTTGGGGGGTTGCTGGTCTCCTGCCCCCGGGGGTGTCCTTAAAATTCCCCACCTCCCTGGGTGTCGTTGGTGGGGTGTGGGTAGGTGCTGTGCAGGTAGTGAATCCATGGGTCCTTTTTGCAGGGTGGGTTTGGAGCAGGTTTGGGTGTCCATCCCCCTCCCTGCATCCCAAAATTCAGAGACGCCCACCACCGGCTTGGCTTTCAGCCCGGCGGGAGGTTTGGGTCGCTTCCCTGGGATGTCCAAGTCCTTACCGGTCCTTTCCAAGCGCATCCCTGGCAGCCCAGAAACCTGCCTGCGGTGCAATGAACCCAAAGGACCAGCATCCTGACCGCATCACTGCATCCCGGGGGTCCCACGCACGAGTGGGGTACCCCACGCATGGGAGGGTCCCATGCAGCAGCATCCCAGGCCAGCAGCATCCCCGAAACAAAGCGTCCCGGGGACGTGGCGGGATGCGGGTGACGCGCGTCCTAGGCCGCTTGGGTGGGGCAGCCTTCGGATGCTGCCATGTTTAACGCAGCGCGGCAGGGGGTGGCACATCCCTCTGCGTCCCCCCACCCCGGGCTAGTAAGGGGTGCCCTTATTTCACCCTAGGAAAAGACCCCGTTTGGGATTCGGAGCGCGAAACTCCTTGCCGCGAGATGCTCTTGTTCTTTCTCTCGGGGTTGGATGTGTTGGGAATGCAAAACAAAAGTGATGGGGTGGCTGCCCTGCACGTACGTTTGCAAGGAGGTTTTGCTGCGATTGTGTTTTCCAGAGCTTTCTTTGGCAGAGCCCACCGAGGCCGGGGTGGAGGTGGCAGAGAGCAAAGCTGGTGGGGTTTGTTGTGACAAAAGTGTAATCGCAGCCTTTTTTGCTTCTCCCCGTACCCACGTGAATGCCAAGGTGTTTATGCCGTTACAAGAATAATGGATTTTCTTCCCTAGGGAGATTTAGAGGTGACACCCTGCCATCAAACAGGTAGTAAATTCATGCAGATTTAAAATGAAGCTGGGATTTGACTCCTCTGTCCCACCGCTGTGGCACAGCAGACCTGGCAAGCATCTTCTTTCCCACGTCCCCGGGTGGGAAACGGTTCAAGCAGCGAGATTTTGATTTTTCCTGTAGTTTGGCATCGGCTCTGGCTCTTGCTGGGGATGTGAGTGACGCTGTGGGCTCAGGTGCATCCAGGTGTGATGGTGGTGGTTGGCTGAGATGCGAGAAAATGGCCAGGAATTTTTGGGGTCTCTGTTTTGCAGGGGTGGAGGGTGTAGGGAAAGAGTTTTTCCAGAAGTGTCACAGTCCTTTAATCTGCTTTGGCCAGACGTGATCTTAGACTCAGCTTTTTGTCTGGTCATCTTGCAAGGTCTGGGCTCATCCTGGCGATGGCAGGACTAAGGCAGAAAGCTGTCCTAGTGCTGGAGAGCTGTTGTGTTGCTCTCTTCCACTGGTGCAAAGGATAATTAGACTTATTTACTTGCATATTTAAATGCAGATTGCTCACCTTCCCATCCCTCCAGTCTGCTCCAGCACATTCATACGGCCGCCGTTGCAGCAGGGCAGGTTGGGCTGGGTTTCCTCCCCAAGCAAAGGGTTTGGGTCAGCTCAGATGTTAAACCTAAGAGGAACTAAAAGGATTCAGCCCTCTTTGTGTTGCTCCTTGGCTTTCAGGACACCCTTAGGGCTTCTCTTTCCCCTTAGGTCCTCGTCTGCTTTCCCACTTCCATGTTTTTCTTCCTTGCAGCGTATTGCAAGAGAAGTGTTTGCTCTGACGCTCAGCCCTGGAACGTGAGCGCCTCTTCATTAATGCATAAGTGATGTTGTGGCTAATTGTTCTCAATTTCTGTTCAAATTAGGCATCTTTTAAGTGTTATTTATTGTTTGGGTTCTTTTTAAAAGCCAAATTCTCCAAATCCTTATTACTATCAAGAACCTTGCTGCTCACAGGAGTCCCTACTGGGTGGGTTTTGAACATCTCCAAGGATGGAGACTCCACAGCCTATTTGGGCAACCTTTTGGGCCACCCAGCAGCCAAAATCATCTCCTAGTGACCTTTTGCTAGAGAGGAGCAAGGACGGCTCACGTGGGACTTGTCCTCCATGGCCTTTGCTGGGCTTGTGCATGGATGAAGGCTCCCCAGCAGCAAAGAGCAGGGGAGATTTCCTTACAGACCTCTGCCACCACTGCAGATCGGCGTAATGTGATGCTCCAAGGCTGGGCAACAACTCCTCGGTGAAACCAAAGAACTCACTGGTAGTGGTTTTTAAACTCCCTCTGTCCCCCTGAGTATTATTTCCAGGTGAGGGAACAGAGCATGGGATAGGGTAAGCAACTACCCCAAGGTCTTCGGGGAAGACCATGCTAAAGGGAGGAATTCTCTTTTCTAACTTCTTTATACCAAGACAAATAAATATTGCAGAAATCGTGTGCCTGTGACTCCCAGGTCTGCCCGGACCTAGAGAGCAGAGGCGGTGCCCGGCGGTGAGGGCCGTGGAGGATGGAGGCTACTCCAGCCCGAGGGATGGATGACTTGTTTGCGTTAGCGTTTGAGCCCAGAAGCCTTCAGCGAGGCCAGAGCAGCGATGGCAGAGCTGTGCATGTCTGCAAGAGACTGCCTGTGCCCAGAGATCCTACAGAATAAATAGGATTTATCTATATTATTTATCTTATTTATCTTTGTCTTTATATCCCTCGTCTTTCTTTATATCCCTCGTCTTTATATCCCTCGTCTTTATATCCCTCGTCTTTATATCCCTCGTCTATCTTTATTTATATACATTTATTGAATATTTATTTATATATAGGATTTATTGACGTATTTGTGCCCAAATAAATACCCTTGGCAAACCAAGGGAAACAGCGGGAGGACATGCTCATTCCTAATGGTTTCCAAAAGTTAAGTGACTTCCATGGGAAGATCTGGTTGAACCCATTGACAGCAAGTAAGTTTGAAGGTGATCAAGTCGTGCATGATGGCATCTGCTTGCCCTATGACTATTTCTTCCCCCCCTCAGTGGGGAAACTGAGGCAGAGGTGCTGAGTGACCTACCTGAGACCCCACACAGTGCATCAGGGCTGGGGCTGGGGTCAGAGGGCAGCTCCAGGGCATCGTTCTCCTGTTTGCTGTTGTTCTTCTGGGGTTGAGGTGCTGGAAACCACCACTGTGATCGGGTGTGACACAGGTTCCAGCACCGAGGTGCTTCTTGCCTCAGTTTCCCTCCCTGCTGCCCAAGCAACGCTACAGGGGCTGGTTGCATCTCCCTTCACTCCCCTCTTCTCTGCAGTCCTGCTTCTCATGGTGGCCTGTGGACCCTGAGGGACCAAGTAAGGACCAGGGCATCCTTCAGCGGGTAGGAATACTAGGTTTATGTGGCTGACCTGACTTTTAGATAGGGATCAGGACCCAGCCTTGGGGGGCTTTTCAGCTCCTTGGAAAGGTGTTGCTGTTGGATGGAGCCTTTTCTTGTTCAATTCTCTGATGTCCCATAGGAGGATCTGGTGGCATCATTAAGGGCTTTATCTGTATTGGGCACAGAGGTGGCCCCAGAACTCGAGTGCTTGGGAGGGGATTTTGCCCCCTGAACTGGAAGGGATGGGCAGAGCTCTTCTCCCTGCTGCACTGAGGGATGGAGGGGGCTGGGGTTGACCCTGAGGGTCTGGGACCAGAGAGAGTAGGTGATAAAATGTGCAGACGGTGGAAGTGGAACAATTAGAAGCGCATTTGGCAAAAATGCAAGAAGGAATGAATGTTTTCCATTTTTGTTTGCAAATGATGAAAAATGTTAGAATTAGGTGTTTCCTGGGTGGGTTTTTTCCCTTCTTCTTTGTCTTGCATTTTTCTCCTTTTGTTACCTTTTTTTCCTGATGAAAAAAGAGATACAAAAGGGAAAGGGGAAATTTCACCCCCTTTGCAGAGTGTCGAAATGAGTAGTAAGGCGATGAATTTTTCCCCAGAGAAGTAATATTGCAAAACCTAGGTTTCAAGTTTGTTACCAAAAAGAGATCTTTTTTTTTTTTTTTTTACCAAAGCAATTATTTTTTTTCCCCACTAATTTCCTTTCCTATCAGAGGAAACAAAACAAGAAAGGCTTCAATGGAAAATTTTGGGCTGCCTCTAGTATTAATGAATTGCCTGTTGCTAATGTTCTGTCATTCATCTCAAGCCCTGGAGGTACTAAAGATGTGGAGCAACTGAGAATTTGTAGTAGCTATAGAGATGAATGAGTCAGTGCTGGAGACTTGCTGTGTATTTTTCTGAGATATAGAAGAGCTCATTTAGGGAGGGATGTCCACGCAGGAGGGCTGGAGCAAGCTACGTGAGGGCGGGTGATTCATACTCCATCATTAGAGTTGTGGAAATGTAGGGCTGGAAGGACCTCCCGAGATCATCTGGTCCACAACCCGTTGCTGGGGAAGGGGATGATATATCTAGACCACACTAGGTTGATTTTATCTAACCTATTCTTGAAAATCTCCAGTGGAGGACATCTCCCGTCTTAGCGAGACACTCGGTAACATTGCTGGTGCTGTCAGGTGTGCCAAACTTGGTGGGAAGTTTTCCATTGCCTTCTGAAATGTCTGATCAGATCCATCGGCTGGGTCTGTGCTAGTAAATGAAACAGTCCCAGGACATGGGGGCATGATCATCTACGCTCTTCAGTTGTTGAAGTCCCTAGCACTCTCCCCAGGCTCATTTGGGAGTGGGTACAGGCCAAGAACTGATCCCGATGAGCAGCTTGGGTGCGACCACCTTGTTTTGGGGGTTAAAAGGGTCTAATAGTGTGAGCATGGGCTGCCCCAGACTTCAGTGCCAGAGAGCATTCCTGGGCAGATTTCATTTCCCAGTGTCATTTCAGCTACGAACTCCCAATTTGGATGAGCGTGCCATTAAAGTATAGGCGAATGGATCCCATTTTGCTCTCAGCTGGAAGGGAAGGAGCAGGATGTTTTCTTCCATCCGGGAAAGGCTGTTCAAAGAGATGTTTGGCAGCTTCAGCTAAGGCTGAGCTCTGGCTCAGCAGTTACTTGATACGTACCTTTAGCAGCAGGAGGAGACACGACGTCTGCTGATACCACCAGGACCGGTCGTATGAGTATGTAATAACCGTGCGTGGAGGAAGCCCTTGTATTTACTAGGACACGAAGAGGATGGAGATGGGTGTTGCAGACAGGCAGCTATCCTGCCACGCTCTGCGTCTTGATCTCCTCTGGATATAGTCCACCAGCTGAGAAAAGCTGGGAGTATCTCCAAGTTGGAGCATTTGCCAACATATTCCCTGCAGTCACATTAAGGTGGACAATATCCAGCCCCAAAAGCCAACTGGGAGCTGCTCAGCAGCGTAGGCAATACTGAATTTTGCTGCTTCGACTGTGTGCAAGCTGGAGCTGGGCTGTGCGTGCCGTAGGTCGGGGTTGAGCAGGAGGAAGAGTTGGAGGTGGCATTCAGGTGATGGAGTCAATGTACTTGAGCAATTTTTCCTCTGCTCCTGCTCAGCTGTGTGACCTCAGCAGGGACCTTTAGGCACATGGGACTGGATGGGACCCTCTGAACCAGTAAGTCCAATTATTTAGTTTGTTATTTAGTCTTTACAAGTAACACCCGAGGCTCTGCCTCAGAAATAGGGAATTTTCAGTTGCACGATGCCAGCTGGAAGGGTGTGACAAGACCTCAATCTCTGGTGGTTTGCACCATCATCTCATTTCCAGTCTGAGTCAATGGACAGGTTATAATTTGGGTTACTTGGTGCTTTTCTCCTATCTGGAGGTCACGGCTCAGTGTCTCCAGGTACAATATCTACATCGTTTGGCTCTGTAGCTAGCAAGTCAAAGGTTTTTAGTCTCCTTTTTATTCCCTGTATCAACCATTTCTCTCCAGCTCTTCCTAGATGAAATCACTGTTTCTTAAACACAGATGCAGACTGTTGCCCTTTGGAAATGAGGTCCCCATCTCTACTGAGACTCCCATATCACGTTTGTGGGCATCAGAGATGCATTATAAATCCCTCACTTACCCTTTGATAACCAGGACCTCCACATTGTTCTCTTGCTTAAGCAGTTCCAGCCCTGGAGCTCCCACCCCATAGCAAAAAATCCTAGTGATTAGTACTGAGCCTAAAATGTAGTACTAATAATTTTCATCCCATTTCGAACACGGCAGTCAAGGTCAATCCCTTTCTTCCTCTGTGATAGCCCGATCCTCCTCCATATCGGTGCTGCCTACAACGTTGTGTCATTAGGAGGTCTCATCAGTGTTGCCCTACTTTTTTGTGCTAAAGTCAACCTTAAAAATGTTAAACACTGCTAACCTCCATCCAGGCTGCAGCTCAAGCCTTCCAACACTCATCATTGTCATTTCCCTTGCCCAGTTTCCCGTTCTGCTGATGTTCATGTCCGCTGGCTTAATTAATAAGTTCCCACGTGGCCCTGGATCAAATGCTTTACTGAAACCAGATAGATTTTCACATTTCTTTTGTCTGCTAAGTCAGTTATCATATCAAAGGACATGTCGGACATCTCTCCTTCTCCCCTTTTGGTCACTGCCGTGTCTGTTTAGACCACCAGCTTCTCCTGGATGCAGGAGCAGATGCTGGAGAGCAGAACCCACTTTCACTTGGCGGCTTCAAGCTACCCCTGTAACCCAAACAATAAATAAAGAGAAGAGGAGAGGGATCAGCTAATTTAGACAGCAGGACCTTCCCTGTCCTTCCTTTGCCAAATAAATCACAACCAGCCGTTGTAAATTTGTCTTCTCTCACATTTAGAGCATGACCTTTGCTTTTCCCGTCTCCTATCGGCTGAACAAGCCTTCACTTTCTAAGTACTTCTGCACTCTATCCTACATCAATCTTGCTTTTCTTTGCTCTTAGCGGAATGTATTCACAGCACTAATGGTGATGTCTGCAGCTAAGCCGTCCTGCGCCGGGGCGAAAGCATGGACGTTCTCCTGCTAGCGTGACCATCAGCACCAGCCAGGAGGGGAAAGGCACTTTTAGGACAGTTTTATAGGATGGAAGTTTTATTTCTCTTGATTTATAACTCAGCATTCTGGATATCTTTCCAATGTCCTTTATTTTTTTTATATATATATATATATATGTGTATATATACACATATGCACACACACAAACCAAGCTGCTCACCAAGTTTCTGCTTTAACCTCCAACTCGTCTCTCCTCCCCAAGTCCAGCGTTGGGGGTGTTATGTAGCCAATAACTCCTTTTGTTCAAACGGTGCCTTCACCTGAAGGGACCCCGCAGCACTTTGCAAACACGGTGTGCGAACGGAGAGACTCCTGCTGCTGTGGGGGCCCGGCGGCAAGCTGTGCTGTTGAGACTACAAACCAGGTGTGTTGGTGGTGGCGAGGTGGGGAGGCTGCTTTTTTCCCTAATTTTGCCTTTTTTTCCGTTTTCCTTTTTTCCGTTTTCCTTTTTTCCGTTTTCCTTTTTTCCGTTTTCCTTTTTTCCGTTTTCCTTTTTTCCGTTTTCCTTTTTTCCGTTTTCCTTTTTTCCGTTTTCCTTTTTTCGTGGAGCTGTAATTCAGTTTTGCAAAGGAGGATGCGTTTGAGGGCCGTTCTCAGGTTGGTGGATGGGTTGTCTGAAATGATGTGCTGCTCATGCCTAGAAAGAACGGGGCTGACTCCAGCGGTAATAATCACTTCAGCCCCTGTAACACAAGCAGAATTATCTGGGGGCGAGGATATGGCCCTCGGGCAGCTGCCCCTGTCCGTGAGGACGCCAGCTGCACAAAAAGACACCTTGACGAGGGGAATTAGTGGTCCGAGGGGAGCAGCTGGTTTCAGAAAGCACTTTACACCACTGTGCAGTGGAGCAGGGAAGCAAAGATTCCTGCATCGCAGCCCGCCCGGGATGCGCGGCTGGGGATGGTGCTGCATGGTGCAAAACAAGAAGGTGATGAGCAACGTGCCCCGTTGGTCTGGCACTGGGGTACAGCCCGGGGACCCCAGCATCCCCATGCGTCTCCATCTGCAGGGACTCGCCGTAGTCCCTCTTCCAGGCTGCAGTTCAGGAACACAAAACAGTATTCCCAGGGGGGATTTTTATGTATTATTTTATTATCGTGGAAGCATCTCCCAGCTTGTCCTGGCTGCCAGCAGGTTTGTAAAACCTTGCTGTTTGGCTGGTGCGTGGTGGCTTAACACCAGCCTTTACATTCATCTAGTTTTAACTCTAAAAATGCCACCACAGAGCTGTGAACGAACCATTTCACCAGCAGTTACTCCGTCTCCATCGTACGGGCAAGGAAATCCGGGCTGTTGTGAGCCGCGGGCTGGCTCCCGGCAGCCCCGCGTCAATCCGTAGGACTCCCACTGACTGCAGTCAGCTTTCTCCTGCATGGCAACGTCCTCCCCATGTCAATTAGCTCTTGCACAGTGTTTATCCGCCCAACCTTGCAGGTGCCGTCTTGGAAAGCGGCCAGAGATTTCTCACTGAAATACTTTGCAAGGTCGCTGGTGCCCTGCTAACGTTGCTTGGCTGCTGCTTTTCTTTTCTTGTTTTTTAAAAGGGTGGAAGGTATGTAGGGCTGTGCAGGTGTTTTGCTGCTTATCTAGCTCAGAAAGAGGAAAAAAAAAAAAAAAGGAAGGTGTTGTTTAAAGAAAACAGTGGCCTTCTGGAATGGAGCTATATATTAATTGCAAATGGCAAGGTTATTCTGCTCGTAGAAATCAATAGGGCTATTCCCAAAAGTGCCGCCGTTGGCACTGGCATCTTAACTTAGCCCAAAGCCCACATCAGATCTCCTTTCTCTCCCCAAAGCCCTGCAGGACCAGCGTGTCCTCTTGCAGGACCGCTGCTCTTCTGTAGGGTTAAAAAAAGCTCCTGCCCTGGAGTTGATGTCTCAGATTTCCTTTTCCAAGCCCAGTCTTGCTCCCCTTGAACAAGTTATGAACAATACGCTTCTTGTGGGACTCCTGTGTGTACGGGCTAGCTGTCAATTAATTGATGCTTATGTGCAATGAATTATTAGGTGAATTAGTTAATGTTTTCCTCCACTTTATCCTTTTTCTCCTGATTTCTTTCCCGTTAAATCAGCTACAGAAGGTATCATGGCCACGTAGGTAGGAGGGAAGATGGGCAGATACCTTCTCTCCCAAAGAAGGGGATCCAATCTATTTCTTCCAAAGCAAAGATGAGCAGACATTTTAGAAAACATACATTTATGGGGAGCTGGACAGTTTGGGTTTTCCAGAAATCCAGTTAGACCAGCTAAAAACTTGGCTTCGGGAAGGTTGGAGCTGGCCAGGCCAGTGGATTGCAGTAAAGAAACCTCGGTTTTGTGTCTGGGTGAATGGCAAGAGGAGAGGTTATCCGGCCGTAGGAGGAGGAAATCCTTCAGGATCAGCCCTGATTGCTGAGCTTCAGGCTTCCTCCCACATTTCCCTTTGCCTTTCACCTTGAAGGAGGCTGCGCATCTGCTCTCGGGCAGGCAGCTTTGCCTAAGAGCAATCAGTGCGTCGTGCTCAGATGGGCTGGAAACACTGGCAGGGGCACGAATCCTGACATGTCCCATTCCCAGATTTGGGCAGCAATGGGGCTGGTGGTTGGTTTATTGGCTGAGAGACCTTCAAGGAGAAGCTGCAGGGGCCTTCAGGGTGCCATTTCGCTGTGAAGGGGGGTCCCTTTGCCTTCTCACATCCACTTCAACCGCGGAGCTCCATCAACCTGAGCCCAGCAGGAGGTTGGAAAGATGGAGAAGAGTAGGCTGAGGGGAGACCTCATCGCGCTCTACAACGACCTGAAAGGAGGTTGTAGCGAGGTGGGGGTTGGTCTCTTCTGCCAAGTAACAAGCGATAGGACGAGAGGAAACGGCCTCAAGTTGCGCCAAGGGAGGTTTAGGCTGGACATAAGGAGAAATTTCTTTACTGAAAGAGTGGTCAGGCCTTGGAACAGGCTGCCCAGGGAAGTGGTTGAGTCACCATCCCTAGAGGTATTTAAAAGATGTGTAGATGAGGCGCTTAGGGACATGGTGTAGTGGGCATGGTGGTGTTGGGTTGACGGTTGGACACGATGATCTTAGAGGTCTTTTCCAACCTTAATGCTTCTATGATTCTATGATGCTCGGTGTCTTGCAAAGTCTTTTGCAGCCTGAGCCACGCTTTACTACCAGTGCAACAGAGCAAACTATCGGTGGAGTTCCTAAAACTAAAGGGGGGAATTAGATGCAAAGGTCTGATTTTTCCGCTTTGCTGGATTTGTGGAGGCCAGCGTGCTGGATTGCAGATCAGGACTTCGACCATGCTTTTTGCTCTCGTTATTCGGATATTAAAATGGATGTGCAGAAGGTCTGAGATGGGGGAAGAAAGGGGAGATCGAGGGTTGCTATGCAAGATCCTATGAAAATACGGAAAGCCCTGGGATGGGTTTGCATGGGGCTGATGTGCCGTGGTTGGGTGACAGCCTCCCGTCAGGTACCCCCGCGTCCAGGGGACGAACGCGCCGGTCTCAGCCGAGCGGCAGAGCTTGTCGCGGTGTCGGCCAGTAGCTATGGCAACTCGCGCGGAGGATTCCCGGAGAGGGATGTGTTGGCAAGCAGCCCGGCGGAGGGAGGACACAAGGAAAACCACGTGTTCCCCTCCGGGGAGCTGGGATGGGTTTTGGCAGCATCACCGTGCAGAGAGCGGTGGAGATGCTGTCGTTGAAAGTTGCGGTGCTTTTTCCTCCATCGGTGGGGTAAAAGCCTTTGGCAGCGCTGCGGCATTGCAGTGGCGTTGGAGCAAAGCCTGGTGCAGGATGCTGTAAAGGGAGAGGTGATTTCTTTGTGTCTCGTAGAAATGCTCCCAGTATAACCCACAAGGCTGGAAGGGTCTGCTGCGTTCGGCCGGTGTGATTTCTGGGATGACGTAGAACAGGTTATTTCAGTCATCGACTGGCTGTAGCATCTGCAGAAAACTAGCCAACCTTCAGAGGTGATGCAAAGGTCCATCGCTTGATCCTGCCCCGGAACATGGGCTGAATTGGGTGGTTTTTGAGGGTCTCCCCAGCCCCGTTTGCCATGATTCCCCTTCTTGCTTTTTCTAGGGCTGCTAACTAACATGCTGGTCCCTGTCCATGGAGGAAAAAGAGGTTTCTCTTTTATGACCAGTTGCAATTTGTCTTTCCCCGGCCACTCTGAGAACTGGAAACCCTCAGAAAACACAGGCACATCTGCTGGCTTAGAGGATGGTTTTCTGGTTGGGTTTCTACTGGTACCTCTAGACACATCTGAAGTCTTGGTAGCACTTTTGGTCAGCTTTTGCAAAGCCTAGCTCCTGGAGTTAAGCGGTTATGGGAGGCCCTCAGCTTCAGTGTAGACCAAGGGTCCTGCAGGGTGGTGCGATGTGCGAAGCTGGTAGTGAACAACTGGAAGATGTTTCTTTAAACTCAACATGCCGTTGGCTGTGAGTTGCAGCCAGGCGTGTCTGTCCAGGCCTTCCTATCTCAGTGTTTGGTCTTCCAGTGGCTCTTCAGGCGCGTCTAATAGTCTTCGACTGGTGACGTACACATCATCACCTTTTTCGCACCCCGTTGGGGAGGAGGGAAGTTAATGCTGGGATCTGGCAACCAGGCTTTTGACCATGTCACACTGATATTTGAAACTGGGTGGGTGGGAAGTCAAACTGGATGATGTGTAAAATTGGAAAGGAGTGAGGACATGGTGCTTTCACGTGAGACTTTTGACATGATGCAAAACAGGGGGAAAGAGAGGCTTGTATTGTTATTATGGCATGGAAAGGGCAAGGATGTCTGAAGGTGGTACGCTGCTGTGTGGGCCACTTTCATAGCCTCTTTGCTCTCATGTCAGGGGGAACTATAAGCACTGAAATACAAACAATTGCTTGCAAACAATTCTGATTCAACCTGGCCCCATTCTGGGTTTCAGCAGACACCGTGTTCCAGCCCATACGAATATTGCTTGGTGCAAGACCAGAGTCTGGTCTTGGGTCTGGTCTGGTCCAGGTTTGGGGCTATGCCCTTGGTATAGAAGCTGCATGGATATGCAGAAGGTGAAATGAGGGGAATCACTGTGACCCCAATTGCGGTGCACGCTCCATCCCTTTGTTGCATTGGCAGATGTGGAGGCATCCCTTGGGAAGCTGCAGAGGTGCTGCAGATGTGTTCAAAGCTTCTGCAGGGACAAATGAACGCGCCTCAATGCGCCGTGGGGCAAAAGCAGAGCTGCTGTGCTGCAACGGCGTGGCTTGAAACGTGCCCAGGTGATCATATACTCATGAAATATGATATCACAGGAAATCAGTATGTAACGTTAAGCATAAGACCGTGTGGATGGAGAAGGTATTTATTTACAAAATATATAAATACCTTGATTTTTCCTCTGTCTTTCATAGATTTCTTTAATTACACTCACCCCGTACTCGCAGGTACAGAGATGTCCGTGTTCAGGTGGTCTGGCCAGGATCACTGATGGGCAGTGCACAGGCTAGGGGACACCAGCTTTTGAGTTCTCATTTCACCTCTTAGTTTTTTCTTGGCTGATGACTACAAACTCATTTTTTGAGAGATCTTTTATATCACTTAGGGGTTATTGATCTCAGCATCATCCTCGATAGCCCATTGATAGGACTCTCTGCAGCTCTAGAGACATCTCCTAGGACCTTGATTCAAATCTCAGTGGAGTCAATGGTAAAAAGACCCCACCCTATGCTCAGCTTGGAGCTGTTTCTGCATGAACATCACAGTTTCAGCTTGCAATACTGCTTACTTAGCTCCTGCATCGCATGGACCCAGCATTGCCAGGTCAGAGAAGGATCTGCTCAAGCTCACAGCACAGTGGAGAGAAGGAGCAGTTTCATCCCTTCTGTATAGGATGCAACCTGTCTTAAATATCCCACAGGGAATTTAAATTTACAGCACTGCTTTCCTCCTGTAGTTGTAACTGATACCTTATTGCAGTTAAGAGATTTTTTCTTTTAGGGCAGAAAGGGGCATTGGGACCATCCCGTCTGAGTGCCTGTAAAGTGCCGTGTTTCATCCATGTAATCTTGTGCTGAGTCCAAGAGTTTGGCTAAATCATTTTGCATGTTGGAATTGGAATTCAAAGAGATCTTGACATATTGGAGAAATAGCCTGAAATAAATAAGAAGCAGTTCAGGAGAGGTGAGGGCAGGGTATGACAGAGAGGGAGGAATCATCAGCAGTACCGGTGCAGACGGGAACAGCTACTGCAGGAGCAATTCTGCAGTGAATCATAAATCGCATGTCAGTAATGTTATTTCATTTAAAAAAAAAAAAACAAAAACAAAACCAATAACACCTCTCAGAAAAATAAAAAAAAACTTTTGGGCAAGTAATGTAGTGAGATGTATGTAGAGGAATTTGACCTGTAAGGTATGACATCCTTCCACATTAGTAAAACCTCTTTTAATAATAAAAGACTCTTTTATTCAGGTTTTGGCTTTATACTTCAGCATAGATCTGGACCAGAGAAAGTCCTGAGGACACCCATTAGAGAGGTCAGGAGTGCAGAAGACGTGGTCGTTGCAGAAAGCTGGAAAGTATTGAATGGTTTTGGATAGAGAACAGTGCGCCGCAGAGAAATGGATAATTGTCTTTGCATATATGAAATATAATGGTCCATTGGGATGCTGGAACCTGCTGTAGTCACAGTCAAAAGGAGCAAGACTTGGATGTTGAAAGTTAAAAATGTACTAAGTGCTTTGCTGGAGCAAGTCCGAGGGATATTGTGCATCTCTGGAGATGCCAGCAGGATATCTCCACAGTCCCTCTCTTTGAAACTAGGGAGAAAAAAAAGTCATTACCATTCATTCCCTGCATTGATTTTCTGTCTGCAGTGACCTTGGTGCTGCTTGTTTCTCTTTATGCTCCCCAGGGCACAGGTTGGATCAAGCAATTACAGTTCTAATAAAAGATGCCTGGGTGTATGCATGATGACATTTGATTCATATTATCTTGATGGCTTCTGCTGATCCTCAATCATTACCCCACTACCCTCTCTCCTCCCTGCCATGCTCCCGGTCCTTTATCCTGTGTTGGGGTCCAACCGTTGGAGTCTTATCCCATGTTGGACCTCGTGTGTCTTTGCGACCAAGACCCAATGACCCGTTAGTGGGCTCAAAGCCTGCTAACGTGCGTTCATAGCTGATGATTTGAAGTCAAAAGCATCATCGCTTGATGGCAGAGGTTAATATGGGACCACTGACCCTGCCCTGCCTGGCTGAAAACCACCGCATGGGGAGAGCTTGCACGGACACGAGAGCAGGCTCCACACGGATATCGCGGAGATCGATGGAAAAAGCCCTATCATTTGGGGCAGGATCAGGATTTGATCCGAGAGAGCAGAGGGAGCATCGAGAGCAGCCGAGAATCGCCCCTTTTAACTGCGTTAGCTTTGCTCTCAGCAGAGAAAACCCAACGTGACAGCTTCAAGGCAATCATTTTCCCCGCCCTCCTTCGGGTTGATTTTTCTCTTGGCTGGAACGTTAGTTATTTTTTGTAATGCAATATTTAATTATTACTTAATATAAACATTTTATGAACTGTTACAAGGGGTGAATTATTTATGGGAGGGGAAGAAGTGCTTTTTCGGAGCCTTTCTGCTCTGTCGGTTGCAATAAATATCAATCTAGGAGTGTGTTTAAAACATGCACGCTCCACCTGGGAGACAAGAACAGTGCCTTCTTCTCTCATCTCGTCTCTCAATTAAGTACCTGCTTAATACATTTGTCCCTAGCATGTTTTATTTCTCGATTAAACTTGGAACAGCTCCAAAAGAAAGAAGTATCTGCAGATCATCTCACTTCCAAATGCGTATTATTTACCCAGTAGATACAAATGGCTCAAGAGGCTGTCAACATTTGCTGCACGCACAAAAGTGCTTAGTAATAACAAATCCTCCTTCCAGTTCTTCGCAGAGGAGTTATAAAACCGGTGCTTTTAATTTTTAGGCTCCAAATGTACTGCCTGAGAGCTTTTTTTTTGCTTTAGGAAAGGGGTTGCAGTGCATGCTTTTGTGCGCTGGCAGCTGGGTTTGGGTTTTGGCAGGTAGGTCTGTGATTGCAGATGCTTGCAGAGAGCGTGTAGTGTGGGGGGGAATTTTTATTCAGTCCTACATTAACAATATCCTTCTTGGGAAGTGGGTTTCCATGATCCAGACATACTTTTAGGGCTATTTACGGCCACATTAGGATGGCACCATCCTCTGGACCGGGTGTCTCTGGACACACGAGCATCGGTGCAGCGCTGTGTCAAGGCAAGTGACCCATTCCCAACCTCCTCCAAATGCTCTAGGCTGGGTCTGGAGGTGCCAAAAGACCCCAGGACATCAGACCCCTGGGTGATAACATCCCATCGCCTTCCGAAACCATGTTGATGCAAGATGCTCCCGAAAATAGGAATGGTCTCCGAGTCTCCCAGGTTTCTGGGATTTTGTCCCAGCCTGTGCAGCTCTTCGGGCTTTGTTTTCTGCACACAGCATTTCTAAATCCCCGTGGCTGGCACAGGCAGCCGTGCACATGCCCTGGGATTTTCTTTCATCTCTTCTTGGTTTTCGCTCCCCAGTGCGTGTTCCACACAGGCTCCTTGCGTCTGGCAACAGAAAACCACGTCTCTACTTCACTTTTTCCTCCGAAGGGAGTAAATCCTACGCTTTGCAGGTTATTGCTGAGTACCGTGCCTCTCGTTTCCAAACGCTCCGATTTCAGGGCTCCTTTCGGCTTCACGCCTCTTCTTCGGAGCGGAGCACCAGCCTTGGTAGCGCAGGGCCATCGTCACGCGTGAGAGCGGTGTGTTTCCCCGATGGTTTCGGTGTGCTCAGAGCCGTGCTTTTGATCAAGCACGGGGGGGGGGGGCCTCTGAACGTGAGCACCTTTGTGGTACAGACACAACCCATTTTGTCCGTGCTTCGCTTTTGGGGCTTTCCACTCCTTGCAAACACTGGAGAAGCCCTTGAAAACAGCCGGTTAATTAGAAAATAACCTTCTTCCAGTACCTACTTTCTCACCATTTCCCATATAAAGCTTTCCGACAGTCCTCCTTATCCGCTTTTATTTCATGACAGCTTTCATGCGGACAGCGTGGTACCAGCACTGACCGGTAATTGCTTCGTTCACTCACATCGGTCCTTGTTTTACTTAATTAGGAGGAGATTTCACAATACAGCCATCTGCTCCGGTGCCTTGTGCTGTCTCTTTCCCAGACTCCCCCGAGACAGCTTTGATGGTCCCAGTATTTACCGATTTGGTACCCTGGGACTAATCCAGTTGTTGGGGAGCTGGAGTCATCAGGTCCTCCCCATTACATCGTTATTGATGCACAAGTGATGCTGATGGTTTCCCAAGCTTGCAGAGGGGGGACTGGGGAAACAGAGAGTGTTTTCTACCCTCGATTTTCTTGTTTCCTACAATTCATCCACTTTTGTGCCTCCTGCAGGCGGGGATAGCTTCTAAAGAAAGATGGGTCGACTCGGCACGGACTTGAGTATTACACTGTTAAAAGTGATACGTTTTAAAGGACCTAATTCTGCTCCTCGTTACACCCGTGTAGCCCCAGTGGCTTGTGGTGATGTGTTTTATGGTTTCCTAAAAAAATGCACGGGCATATTAAACTTTGTCCTCTTCTCTTCCCAAAGAAACTACCTCCCAGGGCTCCCACGCTGTCCCCCTCAATTGGCTGCCCATCGGCTCAGCCCAGGTTAATCTTTCCGTGATGCTTTAAAAGCAACCTTCCCCACAGCACCCGGGGCAATTTCGGTGTCATTTCCCTGTGTTTCCTCCCCAGTAATTCTACATATGTCATGCAAAGTCTGGAGCAGGAGCTCTGCACCTTATCATCCACAGCACAAATCAAATTTACATCTAGATTTTGCAACCCTTGAGATAAGACAGTATTAAGGGTAAAGGTGGGGGGGGAAATCCCACTCAGCCCTTCATTGCTTTCCCTTAGCTCAGTAATCCTTTATCTTAAGATCCTCGCTCAAGCCTCAGCTCTCTTCTTTCACCTACTTAGTTCACACCCAGCTCTGTTATGGTTCTTCCAGTTAAAAAGAATTACGACCTCTTAATTTCAACTAAAGAAATATTCAATAGGTACGTTGCAGAGGAAGGCGTAAAATGGAAAGCAGAATTCAGCCCTCTGTCAAAGCCAGCAACAGGCTAGTCATTTTTGCTTGCTAAAAAAAAATACTTCAGATTCATTATATATATAAAATCTTGTAAAGAAATAGCACAAGCTCAAATACATACACACACATAGGCACAGCAGAGGCAGGTGATCAGACCAAATGTAGGTTAACCTTGCATTCATCCACGTTCTGTATTGCATTATTCGAGGCTGCGTGGTTGTCACGCTGCGTATGTCGTGTGTAGCCCATCTCCCTACGCCTGACTTCACCTGCTTGTGTTACACGCTTGGGGCACAGTGGAAATGCAGCTCATCAAGCCACAGAACCGTTTGCTGTGAAATATTTATCGTGTTGGATCTGGTACCCCAGGTGATGGATTCAAGGGATATCTGCTGGAGTAGTTCTTGCAAAAAAAAAATCTGCACCGGTCGGTGGGAAACCACAAACCTGTGTGCAGTGGGTGGATGGTGTATAAAAGGTCATGGATTCGAATTCTCTTTCCTTTTCTGAGAATAAGATATTATGCATCCAAAGCATGCATATATAAGACATTTGGATTACATGTTATTTTCTATGTTTTACTTTGTAGACTAAAACAGGATAAAATTGGGTGTCTTTGGAGCCTAAGCGTGTGTGTGCGCTTTGCTTTCACAGGCGATATTTTAGCTTGGAGGCTCTGAGCTGTTGAAGTGGAAGATCACTTAGGAGGTGTTTGGTTGTTACTACACTCGGATTTCAGAGGTCTAACAGAAAATAAGAGGCCATCCTGGTTACAGCTTGGCCTCTAAGCTGGCCTGCAGGCTTCGCTATCTTGTAGGCATCTAGGAGACGTATCCATTGGTGTGAGCAGCAGTTGAGGCTGTGACCTCGCATCAGTATCTCCATCAGCTCTGCACTGAAGGGGAAGGGGGATGCTGCCAGGAGATGATAGGGTTAGACCATGAGTTTACCTGCCATGGACAGTATGTACAGAAGAAATATGTGGTATTCAAGATTTTCTTTGCATTGGGCTTTCAGCAGCATGTTACTGCTCCAGCCCAGTGCAAGGAAAAACGGGAATACCGTATATTCTGGGCACTAAATTTGCCATGGGGCTTGGTTTACTGCTCTTCTACTTAGTGGTCAAGGTCCTTGTTCCTCGATGCATCCTCCATGAATCTTCATGGGGATCCTGATCCGTGATCTCCCTTTTCCTAGCATTTGCCTTGTTGCTGTCTTGGACATGTAAACCTTTTGAAATCAGGTGACTAAGTCTTCTATTAAAGCCCACACCAGAACTGCTTTCATATATTAACTGAAACTCAGACTGTGACTAACTAGTTTCTTCATTTTTCATGTGTACGATTAAGTTTTAGGACACTTGGTGCCCAATCAGACATGAAGGATATTCAGATACAGTCATATAGTAGCTACTACAGTGAGGAGCAAATAATAATGCCCCAAGTCATCAATGCAGTGGCAAAACAAGAGCTGCTATTTAAGTTTCACCATCTTCCTCCTTTACCCCCTTTACTGCTGAATCTATTTCTACTCCCGAGCCAGGACGAGCAATTACACTGTCAGGAAGACTAGAAATTAAATCAAAGAGCAACATTAATTTTGAGCTGCATTAGAAACACAGAAAGAAGGGAAGTAAAGATTCCCTGAAGGGAGCAGAAAAATACAGCTCGTCGAGGAACATTGCTGCGACAGCGGAGCTATTTCATGTCAAACAGCTATGTCCTGACCTTCCTTCGGAGGGACCCATCCTTCTGCATCTGTGATTTGGATGATAATTGAACAAATTCAGATAAAATCTTACCTGTCGTCCCCAGCACCACCCTTCACCATCTTTTACCTCAAGGGCAAACCTTGCGGTTCCTATGCAGCTGATCTGCAGTATCACTACAGCATCCCCAGGTTGGAGAAGGGCCAGATCTAGGGAACAGGAGCTGGCGAGGAGCTCAAGCAGCGTCACACCAGAGCTTCCAGGAAAGTCAGGGCAGGAGGGTTTCCCCAGCAGTCCCTGCCCAGCACTACGAGGTTAAATGGTCTTCGTGAAAACCCCCAGCAGTGTGAATGGAGCAATTTGGACCAGAGCTGTTGTCAGTGAGATGCACCGTCCTTCATCTCCTCGGGCAGCAGCTCTTCAGTTCTGTAACTATCTGGCCTGTCGTTGCTGAAAGGTGATGTCTTTGGATTCCCTCCCCATCCTGCTGCTGGATCTCTGGGGTGGTCTGATTATACTATGATTTTGTGAAATGCAATTGCTTCAATTTGACCTAAAAAACTTCATTTTCCCCAGCCTTAGTTAGCACGTCTTGCTGCACCAGATTCCCCCTTACAAGTCACATCATGGATTCACATATAGCTTTTGCAGTGTGGTCCACCAAGCTCTGATTCAGGAGGTCATTTATGCCCATATTTACACGTAAGGAGCAGCTAAGAGCCGCCGTGCATGTGCTGAAGTGTTTTGCTGAACTGAAATACGGCGGTTTTAATTCGTCTCTTGTTTGTGTCTTCAGACACTTGAAACAAGGTGCTGAAAACATCTCTCCACCAAGAATCCCACTGGAGCCAAAGGCTCACGAGGCCACCACCTGAGCACGGCTTTGGTGTGCTGTTTTGCATGGGGATGGGCAGAGGCAGGCAGACTTTAGCTGGAGACAGACCCAGCGTGCCCAGTACAGGCAGCTGCCGGTTTCTCTGTATCCCATCGGACATTGGAATGAGTTCATTGCACTCAGCATGAATTGCGCTGAAAAATCTTTCCACTTGAAGAAGAGATTTACAACCCTGTGTTGTCTTTGCAAGTTCTTCCGCTTTTCCTAATATGAAGGTTTCTTCTCAAGCTTTTTTTCCCCTGGGACCTTAATGGATGAGCCTAGTTAATTCATGTGTCCATACCTTGATGTAGCTGTGCGGTTGTGCACGTCGTCTTGCAAGGGGGTCAGATATGTGATGCTCTTTGGCCCAACAAACTCTCACAGGAGCACTTTGACTCTCCTCATGCTGTTCAGGTTTCTGCAACCCATCCAGATCTGCCTCTGGCAACACTTTTCCCAATCCTAATCTTGCTACAGCAGCCTGTCGATAAAGATGCTTGTGTGTCAAAGCATCCGTGCCATGAGCTGCTTTGTTTGTTTAACCTCGTGGCAAATTTTAGTCATCTGCCCGTTTGGAGGACAAGGGGGATGAGACACTGCTCTTACTCCAACCAACTGGAGAATAGACGTGGAGGCCATTAAATGGGATGTTAGCAGAGCTTCAACCTGACCCTGACCCATTTTCCAGGGGTGAACATGACATTTACAGATGGGTTGTTTCTTGAAGCATGCTCAGAAATGTCAGGCTGTAATCACCCTGGGAGCTTTCCTAACAGGCTGCATCGACTGGCTTCATTGCTGACACCCACATTGAACTCACCAACTTGGCAGGCTTGAGCATGTACGAAGATACCACAGCAGCTTCTCTATGGAATGGCCAACATGCGTCCCTTCATCAGTAGGACCCATAAGCTTATAACATCAAGGGAAATCCAGAGAGGTATAAACTGGCAAATCTCCGTGGGGTTGTGATTCACACCGGGAGGGTTCCTGAGGTCTCAGTGCCTTTTGGTTTAACCTCTCTTCAGATCTCCGGATGGACCTTTCTCTGGTTTCTGACATTTCTGCAGTGGGATCTCCTGGTGTTATCTTCCCCAGAGTCCACGCTTTTCCTTTGGGTGGGTATTTAGCCACCGGGAGGTAGGGGGGGCCTTGGGCTGCTGGGCTGTAGCAGATGCTGATGGATATCCTTTATCTGGCTGGGACTGTGCTTTCCCCATGGCTGGCTGAGCACAGGGACTTGGGTGAACGCTGCAGGCTGCAGAGTGGAGCTAAGGTGAAGGTAGCAGTGGAAGGAAGGAGATGATCATGGAGGTTCTGGTGTTTATCCTGCGGTCCACAAAGTGAACTTGGTGTGTCAAAGGTGCCCAGATGTGCCACCTAGTCTGAGTGTGGGGATTTATCTCATTCTTCCTATCATACATGGACCTCTCCACGCTGCTCAGTATCCCAGTGGTTGGCTATTCCTCACGGATGGTCCTCAACTCTCCTATTTCTCTGTGCTGAGACATGAGCAGTGGCAGGGCTGTTACTCACGGGGTTACTCTCCCACAACTACGTTGCTTTCTGAGCTCCTTGGCCCTCTGCAGTGTTCACCATCACCTTCAGTCATGTATTTGTACGTTTTAGACATGACAGCATGTGCAATAATTCTGCCTCCTTGAAAAGCCGTGCTCCGTGGCCCTCAGGCAATGCAATATCCATGATTTGTGGGCTGCTGACTCAAGCAACTTTTATAAATGGATCGCAGCGTGGTTCTGCTCTGCCAAATGACTTGGACTTCATCCTTTTCAGTACATGAATCATATCTTGCTCATAGCCTGCTTCAGCCAGTGCTAAAGTTGAAGGCTCAGCGCTTTCCTCCTCTTCTGTGCCAGTGCTGTACTCGATGGGCCCTAACCAGAGATGTCCACAGATACTGGTCCCTCCCCATCCTACTCACACTTACTCCATTGTGCATTGTCCAAGTTTCAAATTCATGCATTAATATATCACATTGTTTTAGTCTTTGTACACAATTAGATATTGGCCCGTCCAAACTGACTTGCTCTGTGTATGTGTATAGTATATGTGTGTGTGTGTGCGTGCATGTCTTAGAGGTTAATTATTAATGTTTGGGAAAAAATAATCTTGGGCACCAGGAGCTTCATTATACCATTCACAGTCTCAGTGCAGCTTTACAGTAAATTATTGTGTACAAGATAATAGCATGGACATTAGAGGATAAAGCTGTCATTAAGCATCCACGTAGGAGTTAGAGACAGGGCAGTTGAGGCAGCAGACAATGAGGGGGTAGTTCTTGCACTTGCGGTGGCAAATTTTGTATGTTGACGAGACCATTGCAATAGGAGTTGGTTGGAATTGACCTTTTAACCAAAGGGGGCTGGGGTGGGAGATGGGATGAAATGGTTGAAGGCAGCGTCTTGGGGTGCAGGGGACATACTGTGTTGCAGTTAACATGTCAGGCTGTCAGAAGCAGCAAGGAATCATCCAGGTCCAGGATTTTTGACTTATTTCTCTGGGAGGCAAGAACACGTTGTGCCGTTTACTATTGCACGAGGGACCTCAGCATGGGGCAGTGTTCCTTTATTGCTGAAAATGTGTTAGGAGTCACATTTTAGCTCTTGCAGAACAATAACCATTGATCAGGCTTATCATTAAAATTAATTGTGTTTGCAGGAGGATACACAGCCTGTTGATATTGAGTCCAAATGGAATTTTTCTGTTCACATTAGAAAAGAGAACAAGATCAAAACATGTGCATGCTCCTCGTATGAGCAATCCTTTGTGAGCAGAATTTGCTCGCAGTCCAGCTAGTCCAATATCTTCTGGCTGATCATGGCCAGGACCAGAGGGAGGTTGGAGGAGATTCCTACAGTGTGGAATAGCTGCTGCTTCGGCCCGTAGTTTGTAGAGGGCAGCTAAATGCTGAAGAGCAGTGTTAATGATTATCTCGAGGATGTGTTGCTGAAATTTCCTTTAATACCTCTGAATATTCTCAATATCCATCTAAATAGCCATGACTTAATTAAACCTCATTAAATGCTGGACTTCATTGACCTCCTTTCGCATTGAGTTCCAGAGTTCGACCAGGCATTATCATTGATTTTGGGTTTCCCACTGTTTCATTTCACTGAACATCTCTTTTCCTGCATTAAGAGGGAAGAGGGAGCTGGAGAATATTTGGGAGCAAATGATACTCTATTCCAGAAAGGCAAAATAATTTGAAAATCCCAGACAAATTTGTTACTTAGTTTGGCCAAAACATATATTTTTTTCATTGTTGTTTTGTTTAGAGGAAAATTAAGGAGAAATGTGATGTTCTGAAATATTCCTTGTGAAGCAGTTTGATGTTTTGCTTCATAAGGGGATTCATAGTCCTTTCGTGTTGTCCTGAGTAGAGTAAGGAAGAAATGGGATGGAAAAGAATTAAAGAAACTGAAAAATAAAGTTAAATTTTAATTTTGGAATGAATGAAACATTTCAGGCCAAATATTTCATAAAGGATTTTTTTTTCCGGTGAAAAATCTGAATATTTTTCATCTTTGATTGAGCCATAGTTTTTCAGATTAAGGTAGAAATATCCCTTCTGTGCAGGACTCCACTATGAAGTTCCTGGTCTCCCTTTTCTGCGCCATTCATTATTTCATATGTGCACATCAGGATGAGGGAATTGGGCTGGCTCAGTGCCAGTAAAACTGCTGTCAGCAGAATAGATTTAACATCCTGTGCTTATTCTGAACAAACGTAACCTCTCTTTAAGGTCCTTCAAAGTAGGTGGAAGCTTTGAAGTGGTTAAACCTGGCCCCCTCTTCCCCTCCTTCCCCGCCATGGCTTTGCTCTGGCATCAATAGATGAAGGCAATCAATGCCTACATGAGTGTTTGTGAGCATCTCCAAGCCATAGCATCAACCCCATGTCCCCTGGCTGGGGTGGAGGAAGATGTTGAGGTCACCTTCACCTGCAACCACCTTTAGCAATCCTCAGCCAAGGGGAAAATGCAATTAAAATAAAATAACCAGGGTGGATGAAGCCCCATGCAAGAGCAATGTGGTATCCACTGATATATGTGGAGAGCAACTCTTGGCTTTAATGGATATGGATCAGGCCACCGCCTCCCCAGGCTGCAGTCATCTTATAGGAAGATCTGCTACCTATTAATTTGCAAGACGTCTGCCCGCATCCTGTGCAACCCTATGTTCTCGTCAGGTCTGTAGATGGCTAAACTCCCTTTATCTTCACTGGGAATTTTTCCTGTTGGGCTTGGCTTGCAAAAGGTCATCCAATGCCTCATACACTCCTTTTTGTTGAGTTTCATTTCGATTTCCATTTCAGGTCAGCACTGGGTTCCCAACTGATTCTAATTATTCTTTGTATGGCTGGGACCAGAGCTAGGCAGAAAATTAGAAGACGCGTAATTTGCTGCTATTTCAGTTCAACCCCTCTTTTTCATGCCAAGATAGCAATTCTTAAAATCTTCCTCAGCAAAATGAAGAGCAATGAAAATCCCTTAGATAAAGAATTACAGAGCTGGACTAAGCTGTGCCTCTTGGATATGTCCATGCTGGTGCTCGTTCATGCTCGTGACTCATCCTTGCGGCGTGAGCAAAGGCTTTTGCTCAGGTTTTAGGTGAGCTTTGAGGCTGAGCTCTTTTAGGATGGGGTCTAGCACACTCCTGAAATAATTTCAGAGCTAATTTTGTGTGGAGCGGTCTGCGGTGGTCCAGACACCACTATGACCTGTTGTTCTCAAAATAGGGAAAAATAACATTTTCAGGGCTCATTTCAGATTGCAGCCGGACTTTGTAACTTTTGGGCACCTTCTCCACAGATTGGCCCTGGGATGTTAAATAATAATGAGGGAGGTCTCAGAACTGCAGGGGCTTTCCCCAAGCCAGGGTTAGTTTTAGTGTTACAGGAGCAACCGATATCAGATATTTTTCCTAGTCCCAGAATGCCAAAAAAAAAAAATCAACCCTTAAAGCTGCTGCTTTTCATCTCACTTCTTTGCTGCGTATAAGGAGTGTATAAATTTATAAAGCAGCATCTCTGAGTGATGTAAATATCCTGGAGCATCAGGCCAGTTCCAGATAACACAGTGCGACTGCCCTAAGAGGTTGTAGCCGTGCCGGGCACTGTTTGGACAACATGAGCTCATGGTGACGTAGGACCATATCAGACATTCGATGGAGAGTCACCAGATCTAGAAAGGGGATTTAGGCCACCTTCCTGAGACATCCTCCCATCCCTACAATCAATAGAGATGCAGACCCCAAGTAGGGCACCTGTCTCCTCGTTCGTACCTTTGCATTAGTAAATTCAATGTACCTGGCACTCAGATGTGGTGATCCAGGCTGTGAAGTTGCTAGCCACACTCCTGCCTATGTTTTTGGCCCAGGGTAACTAATACTTTTCCAAGCAGTTTTTGGGCTGGGTTCAGGAGCTGGCATATTCCAAGGGCAGTTCCCAACGGGCTGTTTTCCCTCACTCATCTGTGGTGGAGACGGAGAGATTTAGGAATTAGTACTTTTGTGCTAATATTAACCATGGTAAGTTGATTTTCTGGGCACTGACGCAACCAGCACAGAATAGCCTGTGTCTATTCTAGTAACACTTTTTTGCAATTTATGTGTTGCCTGAATATCAAAAATAGGCGCTGAGATCAGCTTGCTGCGCCAGACGTAGCTGTAGTAAATGGTCTGAGTTTCTCTCCTCCTTCCACTGCCTCTGCAAGTTCTAGATAGCAGATATGCAGAATTGGGCACACTGGGTGCTTGAGCATGGTCACAGCAGGGAGTAGCTGGTCCATCCCAGGTGTGGTAGGACTCCATAAGACCGTGGCCCATGCTCTCTCACATGCTTGAAGGGACCGGTTCTAGTGTAATAGCTGGTGATGTGAAATCATGCACATTTGCCTGAAAAGGATTTAGAATAGAATCATAGAATTGTAGAATAGTTTGGGTTGGAAGGGACCTTTAAAGGTCATCTTGTCCAACTCCCCTGCTGTGGGCAGGGACATCTTCAACTAGATCAGGTTGCTCAGAGCCCCGTCCAACCTGACCTTGAATGTTTCCAGGGATGGGGCATCTACCACCTCTCTGGGCAACCGGTTATTTCTAGATGCGCATTGAATCCGTGTGACATACCTGGTATTTACAACTTCTTTGTCAACACTGTAAAATATTTCAAAATCAATAGCCTTCTATCCTCCACTTCCAGAGAAGATCGTGGCTGAGCTCTTTCAGAGCTGGTGGACATAGTGCATTAGCATGCATCACCTAAGAATTACTATCCTTTGCCTGCAAAAGTCAGGCTCATCTTGGGAGATGCAGGGTAGTCAAGGGTCCTGTCACCAAGTACAGCGGAGCTGAGTACTCGCAGAATTGTTACATCTGCATTAAGACCAGCAAAGCAAGGATGGAGAAGAGCAGAGGAATTCATGCTCATTTTTAACGGTCGGATGAGATTGGTTGTTGCATTAACAGCCCAGCTCTATCGCATGATCTCTTGCTTTACCATTTCAGCAACCAGCCCATGGGAGTGCAGAAATGCATTCCCTGCTAGCCCGCAGGTAGCACGAGACTTTTTTCTCCCTTTTCTCCACCTCGTGTGTCTTCCTTGCCTCCAGAGATCACAGGCTTTTCAGGGAGCAGCCCGTCTCTTTCTGTATGTTTGCATAATGCGGTGCATAATGAGGTTGCCAGGCACTATGGAAACAAATACGATCACGCTGCTTCAGAGCTCACCTCCGTATAAACCAGCATTTTGTGAGCAGCAGAATGAATAAATCCTGGTTTGTGTTCCGTCTTTAAAGTCCAGGCCCTAGGTGCACGGTACTACAGCCTCCATCCTTTGTCTCTGGTTCTGTAGATGCAAGCTGTGCTTTGCAGATTGACCTGGTGGTCCTTGTGGGCTGGTTGTCCAGCTGGCCTTAGAGTGAGTGAGAAAATGAATTTTACCTGTCTTTCCCTCAGTTGAAGAACATCTTTTGAATGTTCCTCCTGTGCCCACTCACTGATTTTGAGGAAAGGTGTGATTTTCACCTCTGAGATTTCTACCTCTGCCACAAATACAAAAGAAAATAGCTAATGGGTTCAGAAGTTGCTAGGAAGGAATCTGAGTGTGATAGACATGGGCAGAGCGAATTAGTGCATGATTTTATTTCCTTTTGAAAATATATTTCCTTTTGAAAATTGTTTCCTTTGGAACAAAAGTGGATCCTAGGAAGAAGCCTCTTGTCTTCTGAGGAGCTTAGGATGAACTTTGAGTTTGTCAGCAATGTATTCACGTCTTTAATCCAGTTCTTTAAAGATTCTTTAAAGAAAGATTCTTCTTTTTTCTCAACTCTTCATGCAGGAGGGATATTTTAACAATGGACCGCAGAGAAATATCTGTGGACAAATGGGTGACCTTCACTGAACAGGAAGGAAGGGGACACAGATGAGCCCATTCATGTATTGCTCGTTCAGTGCCACAGTTTCATGAAGAATAGCGTCCTTCAAACAGGCAGTATCCCTGGGCCGTTGGCAGGATCATCCAAGCCCAAGAAGGGCTGAATAGTAAAAGAGAGGGAGGGAAATGAAGAAATACAGGGAAAATAAAAAGTAGATGTATGTAGAATCAGCACTAAGAAAGGATGGAGAGTGGGAGACGGGATTTGGCTCGTAGATTAAGACACCTAATTTAGAGGTGTATGTGCGAGTGTCTCCACATGTGCTAGATGTTTGTATTCCCATCAGTGGAGATCTAGTCGGTTAACAGAGCCCGAAGAGGCATTCAGCTCATCCTGAAGCAGTCACCCATCTTTGGCAGAGGGAACGGTTCACCAAGCTCCACTGACTGTGTTGGCCAGTCTGCACTGACTACCACAAGGACACAGTCACCCTGCAGATGTGGTGAGACCTTACCATAGGTGTCTTAGGAGAAGAAACACACCTAGGAAACTGTTGCAACCAGCAGTCATCTTGGAAGAGAAAGGTTTTTTCCATCTTTGCAGTGGGATTATGTGAATGGAAAATGTCGTACTGGGTGAGCAGGGAGCTACACTGATCCTGCATGTGAAGGGATCATTTATTATGGTCCCTGAGGACAACAGATGAACTTCTGCAGCCTAGCCTCCCTGTCTAAGCGGGTCCTCTGATGACCGACGAACTGTGCATGTCTGTACTGAAGCTTTCCTGAGCCTCTGGACTCAGTCCAACTGCTTATCTTCATAAAACTAAAAGCTGAATATCTTCATGACCATTTGTCAAATTTGGTTGAAGCTGATTAAGATGTTCAAAGCTATTATGGGAAGGGATTGACTGGCAGTACCCTCACACAGAGTTCATTTCCCTAATAAACCAGGCTGAAAACGAATAACACAACCCAAAGGCGGTTGAGTGGAAGAGGGCAGGAGGGACAGGATCTGCAACTTAGAGGTCCTATTGCCTCAGAGGTTCTGAAATTAAGACAAGGGCTTTGATTTCCAAGGAAAATTCACCCCTTTGTGGAGGGCTTGTATCACCACCCTTAGGATAGCTCCTGGCTTGCACTGGAGTCTTAAGGATCTAAACACTGCCAGGGACTATGTCTGAGCATGACCTGTCTAAGGTAGCAACACACTTGTGGTTTCTTTATCCCCATTCTGAGGTGAACAGCAATTTTTAGAGAGAAAATGAAATGGTTTGCTTCAAAACTAGAAAGATGTTGGTGCTCCGTTGGGAAGAACTAAAAAATGCACGAGAAGGAGGCTGTGGATGCGAACAAGAATGTGTCCAGCAGATGCTAAAAATCTTTGAAATGTGTTTGGTTTTTTCCTCCAAAAAGTCACAGCTCTGTCCAAAAGAAATGAAAGATGGTGTTATTTTTTCCAGTAACTTGGGAATTCACCATCAGCTAATAAAGAGAAGCCATACGATACCTGATAAACTGCGCACTTCCTACTCTACTTGAGTTTATATCTAAGACAGCTTTATCTTAAACTATTCCTTTATGGAATTAACAAAAGCTGTTGAGCGTAATTCGGTGCAATATAGGCAAAATGATACAATTCACTACTTGGAGGCATGGGTAAGGGGTGTCTGTAGAAAATCTTGGCTCCTTGCATTTCTGAATCACCCAGCTAGCTTGCCTGCAGGGAAGTTTGCTGAGAAGTGTGTGTCCTGTGTTGAGTTGCAGAACATGAATTTTGATGTTCCTTTCTAAATATGCTTTTCCACCCTAACTGCGAGAGTCAGGAACTGCTTGCAGGTAGCTTCAGTGCAGAGATGAAGCTGTAGAGACAAAAAAGCATCTATGTTTTTGAAAAAAGGATCACAGTCACAGCTGAGGCCAGCTTTCAGAGGGCACCTGACCATTGTCACACAAGTAGCAAGTTGTCTGGTGCCCGGGACTACCTGATTTTAATAGACCAAATTTCATTTGAACTTCTCCTAATGTGTCAATGGGTTTAGATGAGGTAAAAAAGGAGCTGTTGGGAGTCAGCTTCTATGTAAACCTGACTGGATGGAGGCAAAAGCCCTTCCCAGTAGACCTTGCGGAGCAAGGAGGGATTTCATTCCCACATTACTACTACTGTCCTGTTGGTTTAATTCCTGAACCCCTTTCTTTTTTGATCTTCAGAAACGAGTTCAGACCCTGGGTAGATGTCAAGCCTGTGAAAGCTATAAAAGCGAAGGCCCAGTACAAGCCACCAGAGGAGAAGATGACCCACGAAACCAGTTACAGCGCTCAATTCAAGGGGGAAACCAGTAAGCCTGCTCCAGCCGATAACAAATTCCTGGAGCGCAGAAGGATACGCACTCTCTACAGCGAACCCTACAAAGAACCGCCAAAGGTGAGAAACACAGCAGAAGGGACCCAGGGCCGTCACTGCTGCTGGTGGGATATGTCCAACCCAGTAAGGCTGGGCTGAACACTGCCTGCTGTCATTCCCCTTATGTGGCATCTTCTTTTCCGACCAGCGGGTGTATCTGAGGATCCACCTTGGAGATGTTAGTGGATGAAAAGCTGGACATGAGCCGGCAATGTGCGCTCGTAGCCCAAAGGCCAACCGTGTCCTGGGCTGCATCCAAAGCAACGTGGCCAGCAGGTCGAGGGAGGGGATTCTGCCCCTCTGCTCTGCTCTGGTGAGACCCCCCTGCAGTGCTGCGTCCAGCTCGGGGGTCCTCAGCACAGGACAGACATGGACCTGTGGGAGCGGGTCCAGAGGAGGCCACGAAAATGATCAGGGGGCTGGAACAGCTCTGCTGTGAGGAAAGGCTGAGAGAGTTGGGGTTGTTCAGCCTGGAGAAGAGAAGGCTCCGGGGAGACCTTATTGCAGCCTTTCAGTATTTAAAGGCTGCCTACAGGGGAGGGACTCTTTATCAGGGACTGTAGTGATAGGACGAGGAGTAACAGTTTTAAACTGAAAGAGGGTGGATTTAGATTAGATATTAGGAAGAAATTCTTTACTGTGAGGGTGGTGAGGCACTGGAACAGGTTGCCCAGAGAGGTTGTGGATGCCCCATCCCTGGGAGTGCTCAAGGCCAGGTTGGATGGGGCTTTGAGCAACCTGGTCTAGTGGATGGTGTCCCTGCCCGTGGCAGGGGGTGTGGAATTAGATGATCTTTAAGGTCCCTTCCAACCCAAACCATCCTGTCATTCTATGGGCTCTAGTACAGGTTGATGCACTTTGGAGACAATACTGCCCTACGTCAGACTGTAAAGAAGTGAGGGTAGGGCCCAGATGAAGAGGTTTTTGCATTGTCATTTCCTAGGTGATTATCTAGACAGCTTTCTCTTGCTCCCTCCAAAACTATAAGCACCCCACATTACACTTTATCCCAGGAACAACGTGGTAAAAGCCAGATCTTCATCTACAATTAATTCAGAGCACTCCACTGATTTTGACAGTAAGCACTTTTGGGTTTGATCAGATGCAGGACACGTGTCGAGGAGGGCCTGGGCTGAAATGTCCTCCAGCCTTGTTTTCTAGGAGCAGCAGAGGATCTGCATATAAATGGAGTCAGTCTGTGCAGTTTTAGTCCTTCCCAGAGTTTGTTAGTGCTTAGATTTGTGAGGTCTCAGAGGGATAGCAGGGCCAGCAGGGAGGAGCTGAAGGCTTCTGTTCCTCCTTAATTTTGAAGCTGTCCTCCCTACTTTGGGGGCTGTAGAAACAAGTGGATGCAAGACACTGTTGTGGACTTTGCTCAGGTGCAGCTGAGTGTCCTGCGCCCCAGCTACCCCAGGCGATCTATTGGAGCAATCTATTAGGGACAAGCAGACTGAGGAGTCATGTCCTGCAAGGTGGGGATTTGTGCCAGCCTCATTGTCCTGTTTCTCTGCTTCAAATCCAGAGAGAGACAATCCCCTCTGGGCTTGCAAAACCCCTCTTGAAGTCAGAGGGCAGGGCATAGCTGAGCAGATAAGTAACATTCACGTTGTTTCTGATCTAAATGCTGTTTTCCACCTGTCCTTGTGTCTCTCTTTCTCTCCCTCCATCTCTGTGTTGTTGTTTTGCGTGTCGCCCTCCATGCAGGTGGAAAAGCCTAGCGTAAAGCCTTCCAAACCAAAAAAGACCACAACAAGCCATAAACCCCTGAAAAAGGCCAAAGACAAGCAGATTGCATCTGGCCGGGCTGCCAAGAAAAAGAGCGCGGAGACCTCCAACACAGCAAAGCCAGAGGACAAGGAGAAAAGTAAAGAGATGAACAATAAACTGGCTGAGGCAAAAGAGTAAATGTCACTGCATTTCCCTTTCTTTCTCGGTTTTTTTCCTTTTCTTTCTTTCTTTCCTTTTTTTTTTCTTTGCTTAAATAAAGGCCACAAAATTAATTAGAGGCTTCTAATCTGCTTTTTGTTCTGATTGTATTAGAAGCTTTTCTGTTTTATTTCCAAGGAGGATTAGGGAATCCTTGTTTCTGAGGTCAGGTTGTTCTGCTTTGCCTGCACAACACGGCTCTGCACAGAGTGAGGGACGTGGGAATGCACAAGCCGGGTCTTAGGAGATGAAGGTGATGGATCAACCATGATTGTGTCCAACAGCCTGTCCCTTTCCTCGGGCTTGGTCCTTCAACGCTTTAATGGCATGGAAGTGCCCGTCAAGCCATGGAGGGGTTGTGCTCTCATCCCATGAGGTCCTTTGGGGTTGGCCGTTGTTTGGTCATCTCCCCCTGGTGTCAGCAGGTGAAAGGTTTTGGAGGCAGAGAGGATCAGAGGTTCATTCGTGGTGCCGTGGATCTGCCATAAATTTGCTAGATTCAGTGGTGTGGCCAAGAGCAATTTCCCCTGGTGACACCGGTGGGACTTTTGCTCCAAGAAGCAACAGGGAAGGAGATCCCGTGCAAATAAAGGGCCAGATCTTCCCCCAGGGTAGCTGGGGGACAGTTCTAGCTGCATCAAGGCAGCTTCACCCATCAACACCACTCAAAAGGCTTGATTAAAAAAAAAAAGAAGTGAGGGAAGGAGGAGAGAGCAGTGAAGACTTCCCAAGCATGTGGCAGGTCAGACTAGGTTATCGGCAGGCTGTTCTTCCCTATTGTTTTCCCTAGGTTATGGATCTTTTTAGTTATTCCTGGTTTATTTTGAATCTTGGTCTGCTTTCTTCACTTCTGGGGTGCCAGTAGACAGAGCTAGATTTCAGAAAGAGGTTTAGTTTGCAGATGTGGCCTTCCGAGGGGTAGAAAGAAGTAAGTCACCAAGGTTGGCTAGAGCTGTCAGCCCCCGTTGTTTTGACTCTCCCAGCTGTTGGAGTTCATGTTGGCTCGTAAGCATCCTAAGAGGACCATAAACCACTTGCTGGGATCCCCAGACTCCCTTCAGGCAAGATCTCAGGGTTTCAATCCTATTTACTGTGCTCTTACTCTAGGAAATCCCCATGCCCAGCAAGACCAGTTTGGAAGCTGTGAACACAGTGGGACCATTTGTCAGCGAGTATGAACTGGCCCAACAGACTGGCATTGCATACCCCAAAATTTGGGTCGATGAGTCAATGGGAGCTAGGAGAGGTATGGTCCCAATCCAAATTTACGTGCCTAACTCCTGGATTGGGTCCTAAATACATACGGATTAATCTTGATCCCACCAAACTGAGCTGTTAAACTCTCCTGTAGCAGAGTGGCTTGCAAGTCAAGATGCAGGGTTCTTCTTTATTTTTGCAGCTCAGTATTTCTATCCTAACATGCAGTCCAGCTTGAAACTTTCAGAGAACAGACAGTTGGGAAGAACAAAGAGAGAAATGGGAAGAAGAGTAGGGAGGAGGTGTAAGAGGAGAGTATCAGAACTATATTGCTGTAGAGGTGTTTGAATGAGGAAAGTCTTGCTGCTAGGATATTTTAGAGATGTGAAACTATCTAACAGAAAAAGGGATGGGCCAGGAGGGTGAGGAATCCTGTTTTTGGGGTCTCACCCCATTAGAATTGGGTCTTTTGGAAACATAAATGAGTGGTGGGCTACAAGGCTGAGAGAAAGTTTCCAAAGAGGAGGAAAGCTCTGTGGTATACAGATAGTGACATTTGCTGGCCTTAGTAATGAATAAATGCCAAGTTCAGTGTATTGTGTGATGTGTCCTGTTTGCCTTGCTCTAACAGCCTAAAGCTTTGAGTATAAGTAAGTGTAGTGTTCTGAATTCAGTGGTGTATTTCCAAGCTTAGCTGTGTTAGAACTGTGTGCTATGAGCTAGTCAGGTTGTGTATGTGGAAAATATATATTCATATATAGAAATATATATATTTAAACCTCCGATGTTTAGGAGGAAACCAGGGAAATCCTCCAGGAAGTAAAACTGTGGAAATCTTTGCGAATGTTGTGCATTTTTTGATGTGCATGCTCCATGGAGACGCTGACCTGTCCGTATTGACCATTGCTTTTCTGAGTGCTCAGAAGCCCCTGCAGCACCGCTGGAGTGCAAAGCTCAGCTCTGTCTCCAGAGCAGCTTGGCGAAAGGCTTGCGTTGAGCTGGTGGAGAGGAGTGCCACTCACAGCTCTTCCCACCCCGTCGCACAAGGGACAACTGGCCAGAGAAGCCTGAGCTTCTAAGACTTGGTGTGATTCCTTGGCATTTAGATGCTTCATCCATCTTCACACTCCTCAGTAACGTCCTTTCCTATCGCAGGATATAGCAACAGCCGTGAAGATGACGTGTCACAGCAGGCAGAACATGTCAGGAGGGCACGTAGACAGTTACCAATAGCCCAACACCCCAATCTCACTGTACATAAGGAAAGACCATGCCAAACAATTCTCCCAATTATTTTTTGGCCCGAAGCTTCACATTCAAAGAGACAGCACGCTTGCCACCATTTCACCTTGAATTCAATGGGAACTTAGCCCTTGACTTCAAGGGTAACCAAATTTTGCCCAAGGAACATCATTAAGATGCTCAGACCACCTAATTCAAGCATCTCCATGACTCTAGATCAACTGCTCATCATCTAGGGCTTCAGGGTTGCTTCTTCTCAACGAAGAGCATCCATCATGGTGTTTGAATGAAACATGCACAGTGAGAATATGGCCTTATGTTTCCTTAATACATGAAGTTTTTGGTGGCATCTAACTACAAAGCTAGGTATGAAGTGGTCTAAAGTCCCTCTCTAGTGAACGAACTTTCCAAGGGCCATTGAGCTACCTATTTTGGACACCTCTCTTTGGGTGGGATGAATGATCCTTGGAAGTTTCAATCTTTGCAGAAAGAGCCTGGGAGAGTGGTAGGGCCTGGGGACCTCCCTCTCAGACAGCAACAGAACAGGGATATAAATCCTGGCCTTTGCTCCATGTGCACCAGGTCCTCAGCATCCATCCAAGCACACATTGCGTTGAATGCCAGGAACTGCAGCAGAGTCAGGCCTCAGGGTGAAATCCTGCATTGCTCTACCTTCCACAGACTTTATGCCCATCCGACCCACTCAGGTTTATCAGAAAGGAGACTAAATCTCTGCCGTTTCAAGTTCACTTTGGACTCTGAGCTTGTCGATCCCACTGGGAAAGAGTGCTCTGCTGTTCTGTGTTTCCAGCTACCACGGTGCTGATTGTTTCACCGCTAATTTGTAATATGTTTTGCTTTCCTTGTAAAAAGAAAAAAAGAAATGTTTTGCTTTTTACCCTGTGAAAGTTCCTACGCTGTCTGTTGCTTGCTTTCTCATTTTCACTGTATTGTACTTTTACTCCTTTCTGCAAAATGGTGCTAACTGCTGACTGAGCTCCTGTTTTCTGACTGCTTTGCACACCGATCACCTGCTTCTTCATTTGCAACGCGTCCGATAGAAAAACATGGCTCCCATGAATTCCACAAACTCTTGCCTCTTGGAGGCAGATAGGAAGTATCTAATTAATATTTTGTGGCCTGGGTTTGGTTGCATATCACAAATTGTCTCTTGTAATGTGTTAAGCACACCTCCTCGTGGTGCTTTTTCATTCTTGCTGTTCTAATGAGAATGACACACACACACGAACACCCCCCCACACAAATTAATGTATAGCCAATTGATTGTGACGTGCTTGTGATCTTTGCTTGCTCAAAGGGTTTTTTTTTTCCAATGATAAATAAATGCTAAAGACGAATACCACCTCCTTGATCTTGTTTTCTCGATAAGAAGCACAGCTGAGCGAAAGAAACACCCTTCCCGCTGCAATCAGATTTGTGTTGCTTAGAGCCACCACTTCCATGCCTGCCGTAGGGACAACTGAGCTGTCACAGCCCGACTCCCTTTCGATGGCTGCTGACCTCAGACTAGCCTGACGTGAGAGCTAAACGTAGGCGTTTGCAAATGTGAAGATGGACAGTGAAGTCCTGTGGACGGAGCAGGTAGTTTGCTTTTATTTTCTATACATACGGCGTGTCGAACAGAGGGTTGGTGCGGTGAGTGCCCTGCACGCAGGCTGCTGCTGCACCTTGCTCCTGTCCACGTTGCAGAAACCGAGCCCCGTCGAGAGCTGGAGGGAGGGGAGATGCTGTGGATGAGGTGGCTTAATTGCACACCCTTTTCCAACTGCCTACAGCTTTTGCTTTGGCCCAAAACCACCTGAAAGGCCCATGAGAGAGGTCAAGGGGCTATAAATCCTCATGGAAAGGAGGTGGCAATTCTTGGGTTGAGCACTTTCAGCGTGCTGCAAGCCTAGCCACCGTTGAACAGGCATTGGGCAGTGTCTGTGGAAGTGCAAAGCACTGATTTTTGTATGAATGGAAGCGTTTGCTATCTGGAGAAAATGATGGTTGAGAAGAAAGCAGCGCTGAGGGCACAATTTTATTTTAAATGGTGAACCCTAATCTTAGTTTCATCTCTTTTTTCTTTTAATTAGCCCATAAGCTCCTACCTGCAATTTTTTTTTTTTTAAACCATGTTTTCTCTTTTAAGGGATATTCCAATAACATCCCCACCAACCTGGGGAAAATTGTCTGCATTGGGGTTGTATTTTGAAATCTCTCCTCCAACATAGCTCTGCTGATTTCCATGGAGCACCGACCCTTTTCTGCCTTACCGTTTCTGGGTGCTATTTCTCATCCCTGCCTGGTTTACAAATCACTTTCTGAATTTATTCTGTCTATGACTACATGCTAATAATAGCGCTGCTTTCTAATGTCCTGCCGTATCACCCTGCCTTCCCTCTCCCTTCCCCATCAGCTTCATCCATTCATCGATCACGCATAACTACATGATCTTTAAAGTGTTTCAGCTGAGCTGCAGGTCTGGGGATTTATTATTTGACCCCTCCGCATTGGAGAAAATGTTCATTTTTAAAAGATTGGTCATTGATGGGACTTACCTGTCACAATCCATGTTGGCCAACAAAATGTTTCTCCTGTGACACAAAGGTACGGGGTCTTTTCCATGCTGTAGCATGGATGGGTGATCCATCTGGTCCCACCCAGCTGCTCACACTCAGTGCTGGAAAACATGCCCTTGCTGCCCTATCGCTCTCTGATCTTGCTCAGCATTGCAAAGCCTAAACACCCAAAGGGGCAGGATGCATTTCTAAGAGGCAGTAGGACCTCCTGGGCTGATGACAGGCGTGGGGACCTGGACTCACTGGTCTTTAACCATCACTGTCTGACGCTGCTGCTACTGACTCACTCCTTAATCTTTGCCAAGTCATTAGTGACTGGCACTGCCCACCTATTTCCAAGGGCTGTTGTGAGAACGATGTCTGTGCAAAGTGCTGGAGGTGGGTTGCTAAAACTGAAATGCTTTGTCTTATAAGAGCATTTAGTGTGGAGGCGCTGGCTGGAGTAAAAATAGTCCTAATTGTCAGTGTTGGTGTCTGGTGAGGGGACAAGGAGGGGAGAGAAAATATTGGCATGTTGGATTTGAAGAGTCAAGTCTGCTTCTCACACTGTTAACGGAGCATCTGAGCGCGGCTTTGCTTTGATTGCGCAGGGTGTGAGCAGCCCCATGAGGGGTGGCCGGCATGTTTCCGATTTTAATCAGTTGCTTTCAAATACATCGTGTGCTGAGGGCTTCAGCACACCCCCCCGAAGACTTGTGCATGGGTGGATGAAGAGGTTCCTGCCTGATGCTCTCCATCCCTCCATCCTGTTCCCTGCGTCAGACAGGAGCTTAAGTGCCTTGGGCACAGGACTGAGATTTGCTAATTTTACCACTTCCAAATCTCTGAGTTTTCTTTGAAAAACCTGAGTTATCATTATTACATCCCTGACTGGTAAAGCAAGGTGAAAGGATGAGTACGGATATTTCATCAGCTGACATGTCAGCCTTTATACGAATGCAGCCTCTTGTGTCGCAATATCCTTTGGATTTAGGGTTTATTTAGAGATGTGCCAGTGCAGGAGAGAAAGGGACTTTTTCAGAAGATGTCTCTGTCATAGCTGGTACCTCCCAGCATCCAAGGAATAACCACCACCCCCCAACAGCAACATCAACATCAAATAAAGAAGAGCTGTACAGGAAGAAGAAATTCCCTAGTATGAACATGATGACATGGCCATGTTCAGCACTAAGAACAGTATCTTCTGCACAGTTGGGAAATATCGTGATTTTCAGATACGGGCTACAGCTCTCCCTGTTTCCAGTGTCATGGTAAGTTCGATCCAACTGGGGATTTGACAGCCCACTTCCATTTGCCTTTATTCATGTGAGCTTTCTGGGTTGGGAGCAATTCCACTAATGCCACTGGGTCTACTCACAAGCTCAGAGGTCTGCGGTGAGGGGTAACACAGCTCTGAGTACTTCAGGACTGGTGATTTATCGTGAGCTATGGGTTGCTTGTAAACAGTCTTAATTTCTGTTGCAGGGTGCCCTGGAAGCAGCTCCCTAATCACGACTGTCATGTGGAGGAGATGTGAGCCCAAGGATAAAAGAAAAGCCTGCTAAGGGATTGAAGGCATCTTTATGCTTTCTAAAATGCCAGCTTTCCCTGCAGGGACTCTGCTCCACAGAAACCAACGGCAAGGACCAGCCGCCAGAAAAATGATGGATGAGGAGTAGTGACAGATCTTAGCCATATGTGAGGGCACTGAGGAGTAATAACCGTTCCTTCCATGCTGGCGGTTCAATGGTGTGAGAGATGGAAAGGGAGAAACAGTTCTGAAACCCCCTTGTTGTCATCTGCCCACCTCCCACCCCACCCTAGCCTGAGACACGCAGCAACCTCAAGCCCCTGAGCAAAGCTGGGTCTTCCCATATCTCCTTGGGGAGCCAGAGACCTGTGTGCCCTGCCTGGCTCCGAGAGAGGTCTGGAGAGCTGGGTCACAGCAGAGGGTGAGGAGCACCCTCCACGGTGCGTGGTGGAGGGGAGCTCACCACACAACGGCTGTGGCAGGCGGGTCTGTCCTCATCAGTTAAACAGCACCCAGGAGCACTTGATGGTGCCAGGACATGATGGTCAAGGTAGGGAAATCCTGAAAGTAGTCCCTGCTCCTTGGCCTGGTTCAGGATTTAGTACCCAACTGAGGACCAGTTCAGCTGTGGCCACCTTGTTTGGAACCAAGAGATTTATCAGCAGGGACACGAGCCGGCAAGACACCTTTAACTGAATGAAATCGATAGTGCTTTGGAGTCGCAGGGCAGTGGATGTCCTTGCCCCTGTTGCCCCTGCTCCCTTCCCTCTCCCCAGGTCTTATCGCTGATCAGACTTGTCTGTCCCTCTCGGCTCCTTCCCGTGTAGTCTTCAATGCCCTCGCCACCCCACCAGACCCCACCTACCCACCACGCCGCTATTCCTTCTTGCCTTCAAAATCATTTTCCCTCCATCTTCCCTGCCAGCTTTTCAGTGCCTCTCCCACAGCTGCTTCTCCAACCCTTTGCTTTCTCCCACCTCTTCCCCTCCAGCAACTTTCCCCTCCAGGTCATCCTAAATACCCAACTCTACCAGGGGCCTTCTCCTCCCCATCCTCCCCGAGTTACTGTCTCCTGTCCGGTCTTGTCTCTCTTGGACTGTAAGCCTTTTTCTTTGCCTGTACTGTGTGATAACGCTCACTGCTTAGAATAAACAATACCTCACCTACCGCCTGCCCTTTCTCTCTCCTGTTTCTTGGTGTGGCTTCAGTAGATGTGTCTGCAAGCGCACCGTCTGTCTGTCCTCGTGGCCGGTTCAGCAGTCGGTCTTGCTGCCGCAGCTCGATCCGTAGTCTTTTGGGATGGCTCTGCTCGTGTTTTTGTTCTGCGGTACCTTCCTTTCTTTTTTACAGTCACAGAGACAAGCTTTGTTGTCTGTGTCGGAGCCCAGCGTATTCAGAGCTGCATGACCTTCTGTCCTTTGCAATTCTGGTGCATCTGATAAAGAAGTTGGCCTTTCTCCAGCTTCGTGCGGAGATGTCCTGGGTTGGCAGGTGGCTCAACAAATGCAGCAACTGAGGACAATGAAGGAGAAATCTTGTAGCCCAGAGCAGAAGCAGCCGATGTTAAAGGAACTGCATTTCCTGGTGCAATACAGAAAACAGTGGGCAGAAGTGTGTCAGTGGAAATCCAAGCAGATGCACCTCTCGGGGGGGAAGAAGCAGAAACTGGCTTAGCAGCAGGATATGTTTCAGAGATGGATGCCCAGGAGGCTTCTTGTGGTTCAGAAGGTGCCCTGAACATCTGCTTCCTCCATGCCAGGCTAGGACTAGACCTTCCTGTGATCCCTTCAACCTGTGAGTACAGCAGGGACCCAATTGTGACTAAGTCCCAGGTGGCTCCTTTCTCCCTCCTTGTCCTTGTAATTTATTGCCTGAACGTGCTAGTTTGGTTTGTGCTGGCTGGAGCTGTGGAGATGGTGCTTCTTCCCAGCTGCTCCACACACACATGGAAAGATGCAGGAGCAGCTCAGTTCTCCTACCCTTACTGTGACCCTCACTGCCAGGGCTGTGACACCACCCTGCCAGAAAGCAAAGGAGACTTCTTATCATGCTGAGTGAGCAGCTGAGCTCACAGCATTGCCATCAGTCTGGTTTCACGGGCCATCCGCAGAAGTTAGGTCTGAAGACCTAACTCAAGGCCAAAATGGTTGGTGGACATGGATGGGAGAAGGATCAAGCGGTGCTCAGTCCCCTGGGCTTTCTTCAGTGGTGCTGTGCAAGAGCAGATAGAAGAGATGAAATGTGTGGGGAGGTCCAATCCTCCTCAGTGAGGAGCCTGGAGATTTCATGTAGAACAAGCAAGACCTGCAGCTGGGTTGTGCTTGGCATCTCCAGGCTCTAGGGATTTCAGTGTAGATACTGGAAAGAGGCAGTGGGAAAGAGGAACCCTTGGTGTAGGTAGTGCCCTGCATCCTTTCCCATGTGTCACCATGTCCCACCTGCCGTGCTTTCACAGTGCTGCCGCCTCCTCCTCCAAACTCTAGACTCCAAGAGTGAAAAAGCTCTAGAACAACCTGAAACAGCGGCCAAAAATCCCAGCTGCACAGTTTTAGGGACTGAATGGTATTTAGGACAATATTCCTGCATGCCGCTGGGGTCCCTAGCTGACCTTGTGGGTACACTGAAGTCTTCTAACATCTGAGTTTCTGCTAGCAGAGCTTTGTAAGTGCTTGTATAACTGCTGTTTCGCAGGTGGACATTTGTTTAAACTCTGAAGTTTGCTCACCTCACACCTACAACAGGTCAGATTTCACAACCAGACACTTTCTTCTCCTTGCTGGCCCCAAACCTGTACGCATTTCCAGGGCACACCCAACCTATGCAAGCGATAGCAACCCCTCTGCTTGCTTAGATACAGACCCAGGCTGAAATTCTTCATTTCCCTGCTGTAACTTACAGCTTAGCCCCACTATTTGATGCTGTTGCTTTTTCCAAGGAATGTAAATGAGACCAGATATCGAGTACAACATTAAGGCCATTTTCCAGGACAAAGACGACTTGTATTTTTGTCACTGTTATCACAGACAGCAAACTTTGATGCACAAAGGGCCATAAAGCATTCAGCAGAGAGAAGTGAGTCGCCATGTCCTGTAACCTAATTGTTAATTGCGTTTGCCCAGGAATCAATGAGTTTGTATCTTCTGAGGAACATGAACCTGCCACTGTCCTCCTGGGCGAGGGCCCTAACCAAAAGATCAGTTCCTCCACAGAGGAGAGCCGTCTCCTCACCTGAATTCTCTGGGAAAAAAAGGCCATATTTCATGGTTCTTTGCAAAAAACGGCTCTTCAGTGCCAAACTTCACAGCTGTATGTGCCTGGGGGTCGTGTTGCTGTTCCTGAGCCACCGGGAGAGGATTCCTGGTGCTTCTAGTTGCTCTTGAAGTCAACTTTCAATTTTCCATGTGCCTGGAGTTGACTCTGTCTGTACAGACTCAGAACAGCTCCCAGACAGTTAAATTGCTGTCAGTGAAGATAATTTTGCAGAGGGCGATAAACATCATCTGCTCTGTTGTAATACGAGGCCACCAAAACACCAAGACCCGAATCCACGGAGGAAAAAGGGTGAGCTGTGAGCCGTCCTCCACATCTGTGAAGAACAGGATAACATTGCCGGAGCCCATCACCATCAGAGGCAAGTTTAGACCCCAAGTCACAAGAGCCCACCTCCCTGCTGTTACACCAGGACCAGCGAAGAGGAGACTGTGCTATGTGTGCTTCTCGTGGTCATCATCCTTCGTTGTTTCCAAACACCAGGTGCTGCCTCTGGGAAATGAACCCCTGCTGAATTTCATACTCTTTCTGCATCTCTCTCTCCGCCGTAACCCAAGTAATGATCTGTCACCTTCAATCCATCCCTTCTCCATTTCTCACCTTGTCACATCACACAATTAACCTCTCCTACACACATGGGTTTCGCCAGGCAACAGTTTGCCACCAGCAGCCCTCGTGAGAACAAAGATCTCCAAATTCTTTCCTCGCTTGGCTAAGACAAAGATCATTTGTAAATGCTGCTGTTTCTGTGTTAGGTCTCATTACTTTTCAGGATCAGGTTTTCCTTTCAACCCTCCGATTTGCACCCTCCCGGCTCACTCCTCCCAAGGCTGGTAGCCAGGGCTGGACCTCGCTGTGCAGCCCTGCAGAGAGCAGCCAGGGCTGTTCTCCTCCCGGTGAGAGGCTGTGCAATGTTGTGTTGTCCCTGGATACCAGTTTCTGGGGAAAAGAATGTAATTGCCTCCCCCTCGCACTCCTTCCAGTTTAAAACAGACTCGGAATGAGCTTTACTGGGAAGGACAATCACACAATTATCTGTATTCGATGCAAACAAAGAGGAAGCCAGGGGATGGGGATGGGACACAGCCTCTTTCTCCTCCAGAAGAGGAGAATGCAGTACATGGTTGAAGGATGCACACGCTCATGAGAAAAGAGCCAACAGATTAAAATGAAGAAGTATCCACCACGCAAACATGCACCGCATGTGCCAGCTTTCATGGCTGCCTCAAGAGAGAGGTACCAGGCCAAGGCTGCTGAGAAGGGTGAATTCCCCTGGTGACTCCAGCAGGGGCTAAGGGAAATGTTGGAGGGTGATTTCAAACAGGTTATGTTCCTCCAGGAAGAGATTATTTTGGCTTTCAAACTGTATTCTGAAATGCAGGGCAACAGCAGGAGCAGGGTTGGACACCAAGCCCAGGGAAGAGGTGGGGTTAGTCTGGCGTTGACCCACCTACAACCTGGAGCATCACATGCGCACTGGCACAGAAGACCTGAGCTCAGGCTCCACAGTTACTGCATTCTCCTTTACTAGACCAGATATGAAGACGTTCTTGGAGGCGATGGCTTGGCATCTGGGGTAGCTGCTGGCAGCCTTGGGCACGCTAGCCACTGGCAAGGACATGCAGGCATCTCCAGCCTTCTCCAGAGACCAGGCAACAGGTCCTGTGCATCAGCACAGATGTCTGTGCATCAGCAGTATGGACCTGGTTTGACCTGACAGTGGGGCATCTTTCCAAAAAGGAGCTGCCCTGCATTTTCCTCTAGTCCCTTGATTTACGGTGCTGGGCTCACCTCATTCCCATAGGAACTGGTAGGTTGGAAGGTCTCAGCTGTTTTCCTACACGGGGGACACAGGGGAAAGGCCATACCAACCTCTGCCAACAGCTTCTGGCAGCAAATCTCTTCACTGTAAGCACGAAGGGCAGGATGAGGGTGAGTATTTGAGCAAGAGCTGTCCTGCCAGGACTCTCCACGTGGTCCTGCCCCATGAGCCTCTCATACAGGGATGGTTGGTCTCACGTCTCTGGGTTGGGCTGGTTTCATGGGCCAAGGAGATGGTAACTAGCACCTCTTCTCCCGGCTCTGGTGTCAGACTCTTCTTCCCTCCTTTAACCTGCAGACTGGAACCATTCCATATGCAAAGCCAACATCAGGCTGGGGGACGAAGGGGATTTCCACAGTCCCTTAGTGCAAAGCTGCCCATTTTAAAGCTGAGCAGGTTTCTCCTGCCTCTCCATCTGCTTTCTGCAGCCTCACAGATCCCTCCCCATCCATCACACATCTCTCCTCATCCCTGGACATCCTCCTTCTCTTTCTCTCTCCCAATGAAGGTTGATTCCCTCGTTCCCTACAGGTCTTTCCTTCCCCATCTCTCCCTCTGCACTTCAACAAGACCCAACCTTCCCTCCAGCACCCATCCAGAGCTGCTCCTGGCAGCATCTACCCTAACTCCTGACCTTTGTTCTCTTATGCTCCCATCCAAGACTACCCCAAATCCACTCTACAGGAGCTATAGTTTGCCCATAGCATGCAAAGCATAATAAAAACTCAATGCTTAGGCTGATGCACCTCTGCTGTTTTATCCCAGGGACAGAGCTGGCCCCAGAGCTCATCCCAACAGGGATCCAACACCTTGGAGTCAACATCTCCTCCTGGTGTCTCCTGGGGGCATTGAGGAGGAGGGGTGTTCTCAAATGGGGGTTAGCATGTGTTAGCTGGGCTTTGCTTTCCTGCCGGTTGTTTTAACAGGCACCGGGTGCTTCCTGAGCAGCACAAGAGCTTGGCTCCCCTGCGTTATAGAGCTTTCACCATCCGCCTTGAGGGAAACTGCTTCTTTGTGAGACAATTTTACAGCGAGGTGCTTGTTCAATGCAGGTTATAATCAATTGGCAAGCATTTTTCATGGCTGATGAGTGGGCCTGATCCTGGTCACAGTTGAACCAAGGGCTGGTCAAAAAGTCAAGAGCTCCAGCCCTCCCAATTTTGTGGACATCCATGGGTTTTGGACTAGGACCAGGCTCACCAACCAGCCTGAAGACATACCAAACATGTGCGGGCTGCTTGGGGAGCGCTCTGCAGAGCCATTTGTCATGGGCCAAATTCCAACTCGGGGGTGGCATTTTGTTGTCGTGCTCCAGCCAATTGCTCTGACAGCTTTGCAATGATGCTCTTTCTCTGCTTCCAGGACCCCTGAAAAAACCACTGGTGCTACAGACCAAGAACCAAGTACCTTAGTGCAGGACCAAGGCACATGAAGTCGAGCACTTTCTTCTGAGCGGCGGTTGGAGCAAACGTATAGTCTGCATGAAATGTGTATCGTCTGGCTGGCATACAATAAAGCTGATGATCAGAGTTGAACGACAATTTCTCTTGTCTCTCAAGCACTGAGAAGTTACTGTCACCAGGATCTGTGTAACGCAGTTAGCATGTCTGTGCCTTGATTTATATTCAGTAAAGTCAGAGAAAGAAAACGGGTCCAATTCTCCCTTTATTCGTAGCTGTGAAACAGCACTGGTTTCAATGGTCTCTCTAGTTTACACAGGCAACAGAGAGATCAGATTCACATCTATAACTCATGGAAGTACCACACTGGATTTCAGCGATAATCCTGGAAGCCTACTCATAGGATCAGCAGCTCTTTTCAAAAATCCTTGGAAGATTTAACGCGTTGTCAGGAACTCACATTTGGATGTCGCCAGGTGAAGCACATCTTGTGCAACATCTGGCAGATCCTCTTGTCATTGCGTTGTAGCCAAAAACATCTCAGACCTTCTTCTGAGGCTGTTAACCGTCAACTTGTTCAATTTGCCGTTTAAGGCAAGTGCTGGACAAGACACCAAAACTTGCTGGCAAATTAGTATTTCCTCTCAGCATTTTTCAAAAAATGTTTCATTGCAAAATTTTAAAGTACGAACTGGAAATGTTGTAGGAGGAATGCAGCTGGTTCATGGGATTAGCAGGTCTGGTTGTTCTGTATGCCCATCTTTTCTGGATGAGGCTCCCTGTGTCCATATGACACATGCAGCACATGATGGGAGGTGTGGTCCAGTCCTACAGCCTGTCCTCTATAGATGGCCAAGTGCACGAAGTACCCAAACTGTCGTTCCAGCAAGGCACTGGTCCAGCACACTCCAGTAAATACTTCTAGATCTAGGCTGAACATTTAGAGCCAGGATTTGCTTTACTTTCCGCGAGCGCTAACTTTAAGCAGAAGGCTGCTCTTCCCTCCCAAATTAATTATACTTCATTAGAGGTGGGGAGAGCCAGGCAGCTTCCATGGAGCTCCAAAGCCCTCCAAAACCAGAGTGTCTGGTTTGCTGGGTCTAGTTCAGAAGGAAACTGCCTTGGGCTTGGAGAAGTCATTCAAGTATTTCAAAGTGAAAATGCAAGTCCATGATACACGGTCCTCCTATATAAGTACTCTTCCTATACAGATACCTGTTCTGTGTAGGAGTAACTTAAGAGTGATTCCAGCAATGGCTGGACCAACTTTAAAATAAGTGAATGTTTTAGAAGATCCAATCTCCTTCACTTGCAGAGACCCTTGGTTATTATTGCTATTCGTTATTCATATTGTACCACTGCTAAGGCACCCTGTGATGGCCAAGGGTGCCAAGAACTGTACAGACACGGGACAAAAACATGGGGATCCACTCAAAGGACCTTGAAGGCAAAGCAGGAACCTAAAATTGCCTCAAGCTCCTGCTGTTCACGTTGTGGTGAGTTATCTTTGGCAACAGGAAGGTTGGAAAGAAACTCCTTGTTAAAGGGATAAAATACAGAGGAATATTTGTAGCGACAGCGTTTGTACAAGCCAAGAAGAAATTAGAGTAAATCCAATCACTGAACCATTGCAAAGCACCTGCGAGAAGATGTGAATAGTGGCTAATGAAATATTCAATACAAAGGGAAGTAGATTACATGTCTGTGAATAATTGCGCCGAGTGTCTGCCTCGCTCAGTAACTGAAGGGTCCTTGTAACACATGATTAAGTAATCAGCTTTTTTTTGTGTATAATTACCACGATTGCACAATTATTAGAGAGGAGCCCAGTCCAAAGCTCCAGCGCCAGACTTCGGTGGCCTGCAGGAGGTTTTGCTCCAGATCCCCGGAGCTGCTGGTGTCCTGGGGAAGCAGGACCTGGCAGGCATCTGGCTATTGCTCTCTGATGTCTTGGGGCCCATCACTTGCCTCTGAATCAGATGCACCCGAGGAAAAAAGGTAGCATAGATCCAGTCAGCCAAGGATCTTGTCTATATGCAATTATTTATAGTAATCCAGACTTCCATGGTGGAAAACATGAGAAAAAAGGCTTGTTCTTCCATCAGTATCTGGTCTTCATAGAATCATAGAATAGTTTGGGTTGGAAGGGACCTTTAGAGGTCATCTAGTCCAACCCCCCTGCAATAAGCAGGGACATCTTCCACTAGATCAGGTTGCTCAGAGCCCCGTCCAACCTGACCTTGAACGTTCCCAGGGATGGGGCATCTACCACCTCTCTGGGCAACCTGTGCCAGGGTTTCACCACCCTCATTGTAAAACATTTCTTCCTTATATCTAGCCTGAATCTCCCCTCTTTTAGTTTAAAACCATTCCCCCTTGTCCTGTTGCAACAGGCCCTGCTAAAAATTTTGCCAACATCTTTCTTCTAAGCCCCCTTTAAGCACTGAAAGGCCGCAATAAGGTCTTCCCGGAGCCTTCTCTTCTCCAGGCTGAACAACCCCAACTCTCTCAGACTTTCCTCACAGCAGAGCTGTTCCAGCCCCCTGATCATTTTCGTGGCCTCCTCTGGACCCGCTCCCACAGGTCCATGTCTGTCCTGTGCTGAGGACCCCCAAGCTGGACGCAGCACTGCAGGGGGGGTCTCACCAGAGCAGAGCAGAGGGGCAGAATCCCCTCCCTCGACCTCTGGCCACGCTGCTTTGGATGCAGCCCAGGACACGGTTCTTCAGGGAGCTGGCTTGGAGGGGCAGAAAAGCCAACCTTAACATTCACGAAAATACAGACATTTTTTCTTCTTCTTCATCTCCTTGAAGCAGCTCAGCACAAGGTGAGAGCAGGAACAAGTGGCCACCAACTTTCTTTTCACCTGTGGAAAGTGCGGGGAAGTGTGTCCGAAGTAGGAAGGTGAAATTTCACAGAGGTAGGTTTTGAAACGGCGGAGTCGATTTAAACACTGGTCCAAATCAAGGCAGAAGATGCCCACTTTAGAAAACATTTATGTAACTCATAAATAACCACATATTTTTCCACCAGACTGGATACGATATTTCAGACCGACCAAAAAAAAAAAAAAAATTCAAATTTCCTCTCATATAGAAATGCAATATTCTGATTTAACTCAGCATCTCCCCCTTCTCATCCCAAAATTTTCATTTTGCCACAAGCCGGAATATTTACTGTTTGTTAAGAAATGGTAATAATTTCTATATCCTGACAGATTCTGTTCCCCATTGCTAATATTTCCCTTCCCTTCCTCCTGGTCTCAAGTGCTATCCTCAGACCCTTGCTTCCTTCCACTTCTCTTTCCATTTAACTTTTCTTCTTCTACATAATATGTCCCACTCAGGTTCCACCCACTCTCAAAAATAATTGAGTTACCAACTCTCGTATTGCCCACCCGACATGTTATATATTTCCTACCGTGCTTCTCTTTTTAGATTGCAAAGTATTTGTGGCTGGGGGTTTCCCTCATTTTGTGCTGTTCACTGCGCTGCCTGTCTTTCGCTTATCCTGAGGTATTAGTGTAACAGACGTGATTAATAGGAATTATCCTCCCACCAGCAAGACTAATTCAATGCAGCTGAATTTTGCATGACTGCTTTTATCTGTAGTGTACTTGGTAGATCCTTACAGCTTTGGCTGCGGTGCAAATCTGTAAGGCTGAGAAGGGAATCCCCCAAGCAAGCAACGCCAAGGCTAAGATAGGAGCAACACAGGAGACCAGAAATTGGAGCAAGGAAAGAAAAGGAATATTTCCACATCGGAAATTAAATGCAATGGAGGGAGATAGAGGCAGGAGGCAAAGTTTTCTGTCCCCCGCTGGGTAATGAAACTGGTCCAGGGAGGATGTATCCCCTAGAGAAGAGAAGCAGCAGTACTGGAAAAGAAGAGGAAACTGTTCTGGAGGGCATTTCAGACTGAATTTCACCCTTTGTCAGACCAGGGCTTCACAGCTTTGAGGACTTTTGCTGATTTTCAGGGAAAAACATTGCCCAGGGCTGAGGAGACATGTAAAGTTCACAGGAGATGCTTTGCCCACCGGTGGCACTGGCGGCGTGAACATGGATTAATGCTGCAAAACTCCTTATCTGATGGGTTATTTCCATTTAATGAGGCAGTGACTGGAGGAGCTGGTGGCTGGGGAGAGCTCCCAGACAGATCCATCGAGGTCCAGCGCAGAACCGAGGGGGGATTTAATTAGGATTTGAGGCCAGCAGCATCCATAGTGTAAAGTGGCCAAAACTGCTGGAATTGCATCTGTTGGATTTGCCCTTCTGATTTATGGGCCGCTTCCTCAGAAGGGTGTAAATACCCCCAATTGAATTGACTCCTTGTTGATTTACACCACTCAAGGTCTGTCCAAATGGCACAGAAAATCCAATAACCTTTTTTAGCGCTGTGAGTAGCACGTTGGTTTGGTTGTTCCCCGCGCTCCCCCCCCAATGATTCCTGGATGACTTATGCTCCCTTGTTTCTTCAGGGCTCTTAAAAATCCTGACCTGAATTATTTAACCTCTCTTCACTCCCCCTTTCCTCCATTGCCTTTTCTCTTTTGTTTCCTTTACCTTGATGTGTTTATCTCGCACTCTGTCATTCCAGTCACTTCATGTCTCCTTCTGCCCTCATGCATCTTTCATGGTTTACCCCTCTTTCCTCTGGCGAGGGGCAGGTTTTCCTATTTGGTGGCAATCAGTTTTTGTGACATATCTAGGTTACTGTCAGGACTCCTTCTCTGTGTAAAATGTCTTTCATTTTTTATGAATCTGCTTTAATAATTTATCCCCCATCAATGATGTATAATGAAATCACCGTCCTGAAATGGCTTTTCCATGCTGAGGTAATGGAGCAGAGATGGGCTGGAAGGTACTATCCCCGGATGGTATTTTGGTGCAAGATAAGCCACGAGTTTCAGGGGAAGGAGAAAGCTGAAATAGCTGAGAAGATGCTGTTATTTGGGGTCTGGATCAGAGGAGAAAGGAATGGACCTGCCTTTGCTTATAGTGCAAAACGTCAGGAATCACATGAACCGTCGTGATACTTTCACTGGTGGCCTTCGGCTCAGAGCTAACCAGCATGGAGATGAACCACCAAAAATAGCAAGACCCAAAATATTCTTCCCATAAAGTCGCATTCACACATCTTGGGATGCCAAAACCACTCCAGCACTTTTACCTTTCCTGAGCTGCAGATTTCCCCACTGTGGTCCAAAATGGATCACAAGGTGTAACTGAGGCTTATGACCCTCACCGTATCATGAATTCGTGGTGGTGGGAGAGCTGCTGTAGTCCTGGTGATCTAGGGATACCTGTGAGGCAAGGTTCTCTTTTATTGGAAGAGGAACAAGGGTTTGAGAGGACATTTTCTCAGGATCACAACTGCTGCACCAAATCAAGTTGAAGCTGTTGGTCCAGAGCCTTGCAGTGCCCTAGGATGGCTTAATTAAGGAGTCAAATGCATACATGCAGTATTTAATAGGCACAATCAATTATGAGGTACAATCCAAATCTTCTTAATTTTCAGATGACATGACAGGAAAGTGCATGGGCCAAATCCTGGAGTAAAACAGCATCATTACATTGCTTTGAACCTTGACTTTAGAGGAGTGCAGATGACTTAACACAGTAGAGGATCTGGGGACGTCAAACCTAAGATCCAAAGCTTGTTCCTTCCCGACATTCAGCAAAACCAAACTGCCAGATCCCAGTGCTCCTGACCAATGGAATAACATAGCCTTGGATCCAGGCTCGGCAGCCGGAGCCCATCCCTCAGGAGGGCCTCATTCAAAGAAGTACCAAATCCCCAAGTATTTAAACATTTTATCTCATGCACGCAAAGTTCACAAGTTATTAAAAAAATAATTAAATTAAAGCTGATATTGGCTTATTTTTTGTGTTTTCATCCTCTATTCTCCAGTCATCTCTTTAAGCTTTTCTCTGTAATCACTTTTTTTTTAAACCAATGGAAGCAGAGGTATTTACCAATCCAACTGCGGCTAGCAGCCGCAAAAATAAATATTCCTTTAAAAATAATTTCCTAAATTGCCCTAAGAGAAAAATATAAAGGAATATTTTTGCATGGAAGTAAACATGAAAAGAATGACTCTTTTTTGCCTGGTTCCTCAGTATTTATTGTATGAACAGATAAATCTTCATACAAGTAATTAAATAAAGCAGCTCAAAAAAAACATAATTGCTTTTCCTCTGTCCTCGTAGCTCATTTCTGATTAACTATTCCTTGTTTATACTTCCTCAGGAAGAAAGATGAATATATATTTATGAAACTGCACAATCACAACTCCCAGAACAGCACATTTTTGAAGGGCGAGCTATTTTTGTGTTAAGAATTAACGTATTACACAGGACACTGACAATAGCCATTATTGTCCAGTAGGAGTTAGCATCATTACAGAAGAACTCAGTTATTCATTCATGTCTAGCAGAAATATGATAAACCAGCTATTCAACCCAGGAAACAAAACCCAGAACAGTAACAAAACAGAAAACTTCTCAAAACAAGGCAAGCTAATAAAATGCAAGGAAAGTTCATGACAAGGTGTTTAGGGTGGGTGCATTTTAGAAGCAGAAGGAGGTTCTCCAGAAATCCGGCTTAACTGTAAGTATCCTCACGGGTTGTCGTAGGAGATGCGTATGACATGGAATTGTCTGTTTTGGGCCAAGGTCTTATGAACAGAGCTAAAGACTCCATTGGTCTTCAAGAGCTAATCACACTGCTTTCAGGGGCATGTAAGCTCCTAAATAAGTTTTGAAATGGTCCTCAGGGAAGTGTTTAAATGGCCTTTTCCCATGCACACTGCCCTCTAGCCCACATTTCCCCACTTATACATGGGCTTTTGTCTCCATCCCCCATGCACAAGTAGATACAACCAGGAGGTGAGAGCATCACCAAAAGCCACATTTTATTCAGATTCTTCTTCTAGGTTTACAACAAATGCCTCTATTGAACCTCACTTGGGATTAGCGTGACTGGGGACATCCTGAAAGGGTGACTGGTCCAACCTTCCCCTAGAAGGAGGTGGAAAGAGAGACAGACAGCCCAGCAGGCCCAGGCACTGGTCTAGGGAGTGACCTGGGAGACAGGCAGCAGAAGGGAAGGGCAGAAGGCTTGAAATTGCAAGCAGGGATTTATCCAAGCACACGAGCCCTCACTATCTGAGATGTTCGCTCCAGTCTCCTTCACAGCCAAAGGAGAGAAATGAGCACTTCCAGGAGACAACACATCTCATCCTAAGGGAAATGATGAAAATAGCTTGGATGAATTGCATTCCAGAGAGCCGAGCCAGGCATGACCATCTCGAATATTTAAATCTATATTTAGATGTCTGATGTCCAGGGAGTTGAATCTCCAACGCTGGCATCCTGTGCCCCAGAGAAGCATACACAAAAGTCTGGTAATATCTTATGTAAAGTTTGCATTGCATCAATGGTTGCACAAAAATGGAGGAAAAAGCCTTGCTATCATAGCGAAGTGTGGCTTCATTGCATCTAAATTTAATACGCGCGCACACCAGCCCCAAACGATGCGAGGGCTGCAGCTCTTAACACAATGTTGGATCATCTGCCCTGATGCTGTAGAAAAGCAAAAAGACTTTTTTTTGCTTGTTTGCAAATAGAAAACCGAGGCACAAAGAATTTAATCGCTTTCCCAAGTTGCTGTAGTGCAACTATAGCACATCTCCGAATCTCAGTCCAGCATTTGTCTTATCTGAAGAAACACTTTTTCTAAGGGCTGCCTTCAGAAACGTGCAGTTTTCTCCCTCCTGAAAGCAACCCAGCAGCTCAGAAATGGGTGACTAATGGATTTCCTGCTTCTGTCTAGGTACACACATATTATTCATAATTACTTCAGTGACATTTTCATTTGTCTTAATTTGCATGGCATAATGGAAATGATGTGCTGGATTTCCCAGTGAAAAGTGCAAGGAAAAGGTTAAACTGAAGCTGTACTTCGAAGCGTCACTAAGAGATTTGGGAAGGACGTAGTGCTCCTTTCTATCCAACCCCTCCACGGTGTCCACCACTTTTCTCAGCTAGACTTTGGGGTCAAAACCTTAGAAGTCTTCACAAATATCTGTGCGGACATGAAAATATGTGCTCTAACTTTAATTAGGATAGACTTTTTATTTTAAAAGACTATGTTTACAGGTTTCAGGATGGAAGTTGGAGAGCCACTTCCTCTCATGATAACTAGCCTTGAAATGTTCCTTCTAGACTGTTTTCCCCAGTTTCCTCTGAAATAGCAGACATCAGTCATTAAGGGTGTTATAACGGACAGTAGGGGCAATACCTTCTCTTCCAGCATAAAAAATCCAGTTCTTTACTGCTGGATTTCTAACTGCCTGAAATCTTTCATGGCCTTTACTTAAAAACAAAAGAAAAATTGGATGTTAGATTTCCAGTGGGGGGAAATAACCAACACACCTATTGTTTGTATGCATTTGAATTTCCTTATACTCAGCGTAGCTAGCTGGATTTTGGATTGAAAGGGTGAGGGAAGAAGATCCTTGTCCACACTCCCCTGAATTTCAGCAGAGCCCTGCTCATTTACAACATCTGAGCATCCCACTTGCATGCTTCAGATGTTGAAGTCACTTGATGTTATGCATGGTAGAAGGAGTCTCCCCAGCTTTCTTCTGCAGCGAGATAATTTCAGATATACATGCAAAGCGAGCAAAGTCATTGGAGAAAAATCTGTCTCCTTATAAACATCTCTGCACTGGCATGAGCATCCAACCTTGTGCATTCATCCATCATGTCTGTGAGGGGATGCTTCTTACTGGCCTGGCCACTGCCAGTATCTGTGGTTGAGGTGGTGTCTGCATTACAGAATTTGAACCCTGAGGTTCTGACCTTTTCCAGCTCATTAAAACTGCTCCGCATGGAAACTTGACTCCCAGCTGTACTGATTCTGAGACTTAAATACACTAAAACATACTGCTGACTTTCTGTCTCCACCATGACCCACAGTTCTGTCGCCTTCTGATCAGATTTCTGCTGCAGGACATGCTGGCTGGAAGTGCAGGAAAATGGACATACATTCCTTAAGGACAGACTGAGCTTGGCCTTAGGAGAAGACAAAATGAGGAAGGGTTCAACATGGTTATTCTCTTAAAGAGAGTCCGGACCTTCTGCAAGCCTATGTTGTCACTGTTATTCTTTCAGTGTTCTTGCTGCCTCTTCTCTGATCCCTCAGAGAAGGGATCCCTCAGAGAAAGGATCCCTCAGAGAAGAGCCCCATTAGCGCTAGGACACTGGAGAGATGACCAGTTTTATCCAATACAGCAACTCAGTGACTTCCACTGTCCCTCTTGGGACATCGAGGCAGTGGCGCTCCATCACTCAAGATGACAGCCCCTAGATGCAAGTACAATGACCACAATGGCAAAGCCTCAGTGCTAGAATTTTCTCCCAAGAGGGTCCCCAAGCAGTCTTGGGGGATTTCTTGTCAGTCTGGTCATCCAGAAGACCCCCAGTCCTGCAAGTCCTTATGCCCAGCTGGGGTCTGCGTGGTCCATACTTCTATGCAAATAGATGCCACCACCCAGCTGATGGGACTGAGTGACAGATGTGTCCCAGACCCACCATTAAACACAAAGCAAAAAAACAGGTTTTAGTTCCTTCATCAAAGCTGAATTAACGCCAGTTTAATTCCTCAGCTCACCTTTCTAGGCCAGTAGCAGCAAAGCTCCTCCATCCTGCCCAATACGTAGTACGAGGTGTATCTGGCAGGAGAAGACGAGCCTGCCTCTGCTTTGTGCGACAGGGCTCAGTTTTTGGAACTGTTGCAGAAGGAGGAAATGCGATGTGTGGTGCTTGTGGTTCAGCTTTCCAGTCAGGCAGAAATAAAAAGAGGTTAGTGGGTTTGCAGAAATAGGAAGATCCTGCAATCCCCACCATGGCAATGTGTGGTCAGATGATTCCTCTCTGGGCAGGCTCTGTGGTCAAGGTTTTTCCACGCTTCCCAGTTATCCTCTGAACAGAGCTCAGAGTTATTCCTTCTCGTCCAGGAGGGCATCTCATCTTGATCTCATGCCCCAGGAGATGGGCAAGCCACCACTTACCTCACTAAGCTCTTCTCCCTTGACACTAAATATGCATTGCTCTATTATATCTGATAATAAATAGCCCCACTGAATCTCTAGGAGCTTCTCTTGACGGCAATGCTTTCCTCTTTTGAAGGATGGCACTAACCCTTTTTTCCCAGAAGATCACACTAATTGCCTGCTCTTGGTGATCCCAAAAGCCTATTCAGAGCCCTTCCCAAGAAATCATCTCCAAATCTCAGGCCACAACTTTCTGCATTTTCGCAGATTCTGGCTTAGCTTTTGGCTTTATTAACACGCATTTTGGCTGTACAGACCTGTTGTGGTTTAACCCCAGCCGGCAGCTAAGCCCCACACAGCCACTCGCTCATTCCCCTCCGGTGGGATGGGGGAGAGAATCAGAATAGTAAAAGTGAGAAACTCGTGGGTTGAGATAAAGACAGTTTAAAGCAAAAGCCGCGCACAGAAGCAAAGCAAACCAAGGAATTCATTCACTGCTTCCCACCGGCAGGCAGGTGGTCAGCCACCTCCAGGAAAGCAGGGCTCCATCACGCATAACGGTGACTTGGGAAGACAAACGCCGTCACTCGGAACGTCCCCCCCTTCCTTCTTCTTCCCCCAGCTTTATATGCTGAGCATGACGTCATATGGTAGGGAATATCCCTTTGGTCAGTTGGGGTCAGCTGTCCCGGCCGTGTCCCCTCCCAACTTCTTGTGCCCCCCCAGCCTCCTCGCTGGTGGGGTGGGGTGAGGAGCAGAAAAGACCTTGACTCTGTGTCAGCACTGCTCAGCAGTGACGAAAACATCCCTGTGTTATCAACGCTGTTTCCAGCCCAAATCCAAACCACAGCCCCCTACAGCTACTGTGAAGAAAATTAACTCTATCTCAGCCAAAACCAGCACAGGACCCAAGCGATCCAGTTTGCTCTGTGTGACTCATTTTTGTGCTGGCTGTCTTTGTGTTGTCTGTGAGTTATGTCAGTGGTAATTCTATATTTATTTCCAGATCATTGAGAAAAATGTTGATGAGCATTAAGCCTTATAGCAGTCTCTGTGCATCTCTGCTCAAAAGCTCCGCGGGCAATCACAGATTTCAAACCAGCCAGGTCATCCAGCTGATATCTACTGACTGAAACCTGCTCATTCCTTGCATCATTGATTAACGTCTCCTGTTGTTGCTGATGACATAGAAATATTTGGTCATTGTCATGGTGGGGAAATCCAGCATCCAACACGTATTTCTCTATTTAGTGACAGCTCCAACCCATTGCTAGGATCCCTCCGTTCCCACTGCAGCACCTCTTTGTTCTCTTTTCCCCAGTCACCGTGTATTTTTCCTTGCAGCTTTCAGCTTCTCTTATTCATTTTCTCTCCTACTTTGCCACTATGCATAATAGAAGATATACACACTTTCCTTTTTGCTGTTGTTTTTTAACATTTCTAATTGTGGACACTGAGTGGAGAAGGTTTTGACTCTTCTGGGTTACAAACCAAAATATTTTAGTTATCTTATTGGCTCTTGCTGAAAAACTCCTAGATATCATCCATGTTTTCTCAGGTTGAATTTTCCCTCTTGGTCCATCTCATCTACCTTATTCCTCTGTGCAGAGGAAGGAGACATCTCAAACAATTCATTGCTAAGCCAAGGAGGAAAAAAGGCAAATTGTATGAAATCGGAAGGATGACTATAGTGTTCTTAATGTGCTTAAAAATATATGAGTTGCAATTTATAACTCCGAGTTCTTCAATCACCCGATAAGACGTGGTTTGGATTTCATTTTAGTGCTAATGTGAAGGAAGCCAAGAGTGTATCTGTGCAGACAGGACTTCATTTTTGGAAGAGCTGATCAGGTCCTGAGCTGTTTTCAGTGGACAGATCTGGGCAGCACATGGGAACGTGGGCACTTCTGAAATACCAGGCAACTGAATGGAGGCTGATCTCTTTGGAAAAAACATCCTGCCACATTTAATCATGACAAGCAAACACAGGATGAAGGCGTACCAGCTGGTGCCATCTCCAGTTCTTTCCAGGAGGTCTGTAAAAAGTGCACTTGGAAATGGACCTTTGCCTCAGGCAGCATTTTAAATAGGCAATGGCCCTACTCACGCCACAAATGATGTTTCCATTTGGAAACGTGAAACTGTTATAATAATGCTCTAAATCACAAGGAACGTTCCCTTGTAGGGTCTCCCTGCCTCTTCCTTCTCTATGGAGAAAGGCAATTTTGCAGCAAAGATTTCTTTTCTGCAAAGGTGTGGATTATGAAGGGAGAGGAGGGGAAGGCTGGCAACAAAATAAAGTGAAAATGGAGAAGGACTTGGGGGCACTGGTGGAGGAAAAGCTGGACATGAGCCGGCAACGTGCGCTCACAGCCCAAAGGCCAACCGTGTCCTGGGCTGCATCCAAAGCAGCGTGGCCAGCAGGTCGAGGGGGGGGATTCTGCCCCTCTGCTCTGCTCTGGGGAGACCCCCCCTGCAGTGCTGCGTCCAGCTTGGGGGTCCTTAGCACAGGACAGACATGGACCTGTGGGAGCGGGTCCAGAGGAGGCCACGAAGATGGTCAGAGGTCTGGAACAGCTCTGCTGTGAGGAAAGGCTGAGAGAGTTGGGGTTGTTCAGCCTGGAGAAGGCTTCGAGGAGACCTTATTGCGGCCTTTCAATACTTAAAGGGGGCTCATAAGAAAGGTGGGGACAGATTTTTTACCAAGGTCTGTAATGACAGGACAAGGGGCAACAGTTTTAAACTGCAAGGTTTAGGTTGGATATAAAGAAAAAATTCTTTACCATGAGGGTGGTGAGACACTGTAAAAGGTTGCCCAGAGAAGTTGTGGATGCCCCATCATTGGAATTGTTCAAGGTGAGGTTGTCTGGGGCTTTGAGCAACCTGATCTAGTGGAAGATGTCCCTGCCATGGCAGGGGTGTTGGACAAAATGATCTTCAAGGGTCCCTTCCAACCCAAACCATTCTGTGATTCTATGAAAATGAGCTTTCTGCCAGGGGTCCTGGGCCAGGGGGATGGAATGGGGTGACATCAGAATCACTGCCAGGGAATGGTACTGACCACGTCCCCAGCGGGTCCTTGCCAGGACACGAGGGACAGGGACAGCCTCCCGGTGTTCAGCTCCCGACAGCTTGCGGATCCCCACTGCCACCCAGCTTGGCCAGGTCAGATGAGACATCCCTATGTCCCTATGCTGGAGCAGGTCTCCATCCTTTCCTCTTCCTTGTGTTGGCCTTGCTGCCCTCCTCCCCAACAGTTTGTCAGAAACTAAAACTTCACACCCTTGTCCCCTCCAACTCTTTAACAACTAGTGTTTGGGAGGCTTTTTTGCTCATAAAAGTGTGGGTTGCTGATAGGAGTATTCAGGGGTCTCCCGTGTAATTCTTAAGATTGTCTTGAAAAACAGAAGTGCACAGGGTGAGATGATGAGAAATGGGAGCTGGGGGTCTCACATGACTCCAGGAACCAGGGATTTAAAAAAATACCATATTTGCCTGGCAAAAGAGTCTTTCTTCCTCCAGTCGGCACCTCCTTATCAATCCGCCCTGTTTTATCTCCTCTAAAAGATATTTGTCTCCATTAAGGAACAGAAAATTGTGGTTTTGACATTTTTGGCTAAAATGTCAGCTGCCTCATTTGACAATAATTTGGGTTCTTTTCCAAAATCTTCTCTGATCCCAGTCCCTGAGGTGGCAGCAGATTTCTGGAAATGCTGGCACAGCCTGAGCCCACCTGTGATATTTTCAGCATTTCCAGCCTCGAGTCAAACCAGAAATGCAGAAGATGGTCCCTTCCTCTGGCTTCTCTGCATTTCCCACTTCTCCCCCAGAATAACATTTATTCTTGCAGTTCTGTTTCTTCCCTATTAATGTACTTTTTTTCTAACTCTGAAGAAACACCAATGCCATAAATATGGTGCAAGGTATGACCTGGAAGCCAGAAACCCCATAACTCCATTCCTCACTCTGCCATTCATTCCGTGCCTTGACTTGGACGTGTTATTTGATCTTTTTGCTTCAATATATACAGCAGAGATAACTCCTTTTTTTTCTCTCTGTTGTGAGATGTTGTTATGAGGATCAGTCTTATTCTGAGTTATTCATCAGAAAACCACAGCATCAGGCTGCGTGGAGTCTGTGACAAGATTTCATTTAAAATGATGACAAAAAGTCTTGCATGCAGCTGCAGCAATTAGCCAGCAGCCCAGACCCCACCAGACTGCTGACAAACAGCCCTGTTTACCCTATCTTCCCCTCCATGGATCATAGAATCATAGAATATCTCAAGTTGGAAAGGATCATCGAGTCCAACTCCCAGATATGTATCCTATACCCTCTCCCAAAGAGAAACAGGTTCCCACGGGAGAAACCAAGTTTGAATTTACTTTAAGACTTGGTCCCACAACACAAGGTCTTTGGTGGCAATATTGTCCCTGTCCCTCGACTCTGCCAGTTCACAGTCCAGTCCCTGTCAGCTTAAACAAGTGGATGGCCTCCATAGTCTTCTTTTCAGCTGGGAGAGGAAGGAGGGATGACCTTAAGCCAATATTGCTGCTGGAAATTGGGCCGTGTAAAACCACAGCCGTGGGAGAGTCAAATTTACCCTTGTAGGAGCTTCTATTTCTCCGTAGAGCTTACAAAGTGTAGGCTGTGGCATGTATCAGAGACGCCTGAAAACCAGAAGAACTCTTCCTCATCCAGCACATCGGGGCAATATTTGTAGCATCAGATTGTAAAGAAGTCAGTTTTCAGAAAATCACAGAATCACCAAATCGCTGAGTTGGGCAGGGACCTCTGGAGATGATCTAGTCCAAAACCCCTGCTCAAAGCAGAGTCAGCTGGAGAAGGTTGATCAGGTCATTGTCCAGTTGGGTTTCAAATATCTCTGAGGATGGAGACTCCAGAGCCCCTCTGAGCAAACTGGATGCACTGGAAAAGTTTTTTTCTTACATTTAAATGGAATTTTGAGTATTTCAGTTGGTGCCCATTGTCTCTTGGCACCACCACCAAGAGACATGTCTAGACAAAGACATATCCACCCTGGCCTAAAGTTGGGGCTAATCCTGCTCTGAGCAGGTGCTGGGCTAAAGATGTTCAGAGGTCCCTTGTCCCATGAGCCTTTTGTAGAGTTTGGCCACCCTCATCCAGCCTCTCTTTAGGAAACAAGGTCTCCAAATGACACCTCAGTAAAGAGACAGGAATGAGACAGAGATGAACCGTGCAATTATTGATCAAAATTAAAGTGTGGAGCAAGGGCAAGAGGCAACCCCGCCTGTCTGTGGAGCAGAACGAGCTGCTCAGCCTTTCAGCCTTTCAGCTATTGCTGCTGGAGCCAGACAGACCGGGCTTCTCTGGCTGTGATGAATGGAGATGAAGGTTTCGCTGATTCACAGCAGGCAGGTGATTTACTGCAAAGAGCCCGGCTGTTAACTCTTCCCTCCCCTCTACTTCCAGTCTGGAAGCAAGAGGCAGCCTGTGGCTCTTCCCATGATGGGCAAAGGGCTGCAGGACTGGACTGTGGCTGGTGGACATGTCCTCCAGAGGTGTTTCTGGGGGACAGATTAGCCCACCTAGAGCCTGCTTTGTCTTTTTTGCACCATGCCCATGAGCTGCAGGCACAATTAGGTGACTGACACAAAAATGAGAAGTTGTATCTGGTCCATGAGGTCATGCTGGTGTCACACTGAGAGAAGGCAGCTTAAGGTGCAATGGAGTGAACTCCACATCATGTGGGAGATGAGACGGGTCTGGGTGGGTTGAAAATTGCACCCTTCTGTGGCAATGGTTAGGACAGGCTTTGGGGTCACAGCAACTCGCACCATTCAGGAAGGGGAGCCATGCCAGCATCTAAATCCTCAACTTTTCTACCCAAAGCAGAGTTAAAAGGAAGGCCCCCAAAATCATCTCCAAAGGCAAAGAGTCCAGCAGCGTGCGCCCAGGGCCACACTGCCTTGCAGCCTCCCAGACCCGTACTGATGGGCGCGACCAGTTCTTGGTTCAGGTTACTGAGTTCAGAAATTTGAACCCAGCATTTTGGGTATGCTCCCTGTCGAGTAAAAAGTGGCTATTCATGGGGAGGAAAAATACAGGATGAGCTGATCTTCTCTTTCTCCTCTCCTTTTCCCTCAATGAAAAATTTCAATGGGTTTCCTTTCTATTTTGCATAAGAATTTTTTTCATTTGGAGAGCTGTTGTTTATTATTCAAAGCTATTAAATATCCTCTAAAATCACCGTACTTACAAAATTAAAAAGGAGCTATTAGATCATGCAGTCTATTCATTTATGAGATTTATTAACCTCTGGTAGAGGCATCTACCACTCATCCCTTCAGGACAAATCTTGAGCTTGACTTCCCAAATGAGCACATTCATCTCTCCGGCCCTAATTTGCATAAGTCTCTGGTGCAGACGCATTTGCAAACCTCCTCTGTGTTCAAAACACGGATGTTTGCACATAGGGTTGCTTGCAATTGATTGTGCATAATTCTGGTTGGGGCAGGGGTTGGAGTAGACGTGTCCATGCAGTAGCTGAAGGATGTCTACATCTGAAAAGCCCCTCTACCCACTCATCCCTCCCAGCCACTCAGGTGACCCTGGAGAACAGCTAAACTCCCTAAAGGAGACGCTTCATGTGCACAGACCCCACTGTTGCCATCTGCCAGCCCTGGTGCCTTTCTCCTTCCAGTTCACTGGGCCGTGCTGTTTTAATTATGACAGAGCTGCTCTTGTCTTTCAGAGCTCGGTACTGGAGAGGAGATGGAAGATTTAGGTAGGTTGAGAGGGAAGAGACTTAAGGACCCCAAGGAGCTGCAGAAGTGTGTGATGGGGTTTACTCTGGGTTTATTACAACCGATCATCCACCCATCCATCCCATCCCTCTCATGTTCTCCCTGATCAATCTGAACAGGGGGCAAGTTTAGTGCCCCATAAAGGAGATTTCCAACATAATAACTTCTCCTTCCCCAAAAGCATCATCTCATACATGCAATAACTTGTGCAGACTTTTTGGATGAGGGAGAGACAGGACGAGCTGATCTGGAGCAGTCTGCTAGCAGACGCATTAGCTCAGCTCCTCCAGGGCATAGTGCAGATGTTTTCGTCCATGCCACGGGCAGCAAGATGGGTGGGAAGCACCCAGAGCTCAACCATGGGGGCCAGCTCTTCAGCAGGGGCAAGCATAGAGTTACTATCACAGGTAGGCACCCTGACTGCAAACGAGGCAAATCTTCGTTACATCTCACCCTGAAGTAGGACAACACTCTTATCCCTGCTCCGTTGTATAATATACTAGATCAACATCTCCCCGCTGTGGCTGGATGCCATCGAGAATATTTCTTCTGCGCTCGATTGCATTTGTGTACTGATGTGGCAGGCTGACGTGATTGAAAAAGTAAAGGATGAAGTTCTCAAACTTTCTGGAGCAGGAGATGACCCAGATGTCCCATCTACCCCAGCTATCAAGCCTGCACCTTCTTGTGGCTCTGGGGACATCTCTCATCTGTGACACTTTGAGATGGTGTTAGAGCATCTTGCTGCTTTCTAGATTTTGAAGGAGGATGTTCAGGTGCCTCCTAAGGTGGACTGTCCACCAGCCTGTGCTCCAGGGCATGCTCCCTTGCTGCACGGTTTACCCCGCGTTTCCACAGTGGTCAGGACTTGAGTTAAATTTGATCCCAAGAGCAACCCTGCTATGGGCTGAAACACAGGTATGGGCTGTAGGAAGGCACAGATACAAGCAGCAGTAAGTTAATTAATTCCCACATAAGATTTCTTTTACGGACCGGTGGCAGAAAGTTGGTATTGCCGCTACGGTGGAGAGCAAAGCATTGTGAGGGCTTTGCAGAGAGTTTCTCTACCAGCCATGAGGAGGTCACCAAAACTTCTGTGCCTCAGCTTATCCATTTAAGCAGGGCTTGCCTCAGGCTGTTCCTGTCTCAACAATACTAAAAGAATCACTGGTCCTACCTCATGTCCCTAAAAAAATACCTCATAAGGATGTGAAAGGGCTCGGTAGAAGTTAATTTTTGAGTAACACCTGACCATCTGGTTGTTCACTTTCCCCACTGACTTCTGCAGGTCAAAACTGGCCACCCGTGTTTGAGCACCTCTGACTTCAGTTTCCAGCCCGTGGAAATTTATCTCTCCATGACTTTTCCTGAAAAGTCTCTTAATTTCTGCATCCATAAATGTGGTTGATGTCTTTAGCCTGGTCCCTTACTAAAATGGTCCAAAAGGTGCTGTGTTTCTGCTCGACCAGTCAGCCTGGAGGTTCACTGCGCATGTTGGTTTGCCACATGGATCATTATCTCTCTTCCTGGTTTCTGCGATTGTTTTTCCATACTAATTAGCCTTCATAAAAGCCGTTTCCAGAGCAGTGTGCAAAGGCAATCACTAAGACTGCATCTGTGAAGCGCAATTTCCCTGCGACTGGCCTGGGGCTGCAGCACAGGAACCAGCTAAAGGGATTTAAGATCCCAGCAATAAACCTTCACCTGTGCCCTGGGGAATGTCACAGTCACTGCCCATGCCTCAGTTTCCCCGTCAATAAAATGATGGTCCTGACACTCATTAACAACACAACCATGTTCTGGAAAGTAGATAATGATTGCAGAGAGCCAGGTAAATTCAAAATAATTCTAGTATCTTCTGTTTAAAACAAAAGAAAGCAAGCCCTTCCCAGTGATTTTTAAAAAACATCTTTTAAATGGAAATGCAGCAAGAGCGAGTTGTCCAGGAAGAGGCGGCAGCAGGGAATAAAAGCAGACTCTGGGAAGAATCACCCATTCCCATTTACTCAGTCTCTCTCTCCCCACCAGTGGATCTGACACCATCATGTGTCACCCAGCAGGAACTGCCGCTCAGGAACCATCATCTTAACCTTACTGGGCTGAACTGCTCGATCTGCAGCCAGTGCCTCTCCAAATCGATGCACCCTCCCCTGGGATGCTAATGGGATGGGGAGGGAAGAGGCTGAGGCCAAACCCCAGCCCTAGCAGTGTCACAGCTCCACGGAGATGCCCAGCACACCTCATATTTAGGGTGGGTGCAGGGAGGAACCATCCCGAGGGGCACACCATGCCCGGTGAGTGAGTGGGATGTACAGCTTCATCCCCTTAAATACCCTCACGCTCTGGGGAGGGGATGGAGGAGGAGAAGATAGAGGAAAACCCCTCTGCAGACCTGCAGCCCCAGCCTTTGGGCACAGCAGGTGTCCTGCATCCCGGGCCAAAATCTCCTCCAACAGCCTACATGTCCTATGTTTAAAAACTAAGAAATTATTTAGAGACTAGGTGCCGAGATGGAGCCTCCCGCTGCAGACAGACACAGCCCCACGCCGTGACGCCAAGTCTGGGAAATAAGAATGACTGTGGGTTTTGAGGAAGGCACAAATCCTTTCGTATGAAGACATGTAGGATGTTCAGCACAAGCTGTCACAGATTTGCTGGATGCTGGGTGCTTGGCTTTGACTCAATCTTGATGGTTTTCATTGAGGAAAAAGGGGCACTTTTTACTCCAGGGGCTGCTAATGAGGATGCTCAGCAAATGCAGAGGCAATCAGCATGGTTTAACTGCAGTTTTGTAAGTCTGTGAAAGGGCTGACTCCCTTTGTAATTTTGGGAAAGTCACCTTACCGTCTGCCTCAGTTTCCCCATGTACGAAATGGGAATTTGAAGAGCTGTCGCTCTCGGAAATATTACCCAGTGCTTCAGCTCCTGTGCAGATATTCCATATTATGTCTGTGGTTTGAAGGGCGTAGTGGGGTGAAGTTACAATATTAGAAAGCTAAGAGAGTGGTAAGATCCCGACATCCCAAATAATTGTGGTTTGTCAGCTCCAGGATGACCAGCTCGGGGGAGATCTCTGCTTTGTCGGTGTTTGAGGCTGGGTGAGAAGAATCACAGCCAAGGTCTGCTCTTAGGACAGGATCACACATATGCCCAGAGATGTCCGGGCAGGTCCTTGGCTCTAGGAAATGTCCTTTTACTTACAGTAGGTGCTCAGGTGAATGGTCTAAGGCCATCCTGGAGACCCTCCACACGCCTCCAGGACCTCTAAGAGCCAGCTGCAAGCGGAACATCTGGAACAGTTCAGAAAAACCCTTTATCAGGACACTCAAGAGGTGCTTAGGGAAAGCGCTAAGGAATGGAGTGGATGTTGACCACGTGCCTGGCTCCTGTGCATTTCTCAACCCATTTATAACAACAAGCTCAGAGATAGTCATATTTGACCTGTTTATTAAAATGGACACTTTTGGGAAAAAAAAAACCAAAGATTTGGTCCTTGAAGATTCTGATTAAACTATGTCCCGGGTAGGCTGCTTCTTAGGGCATTACGGTTGTGACTCATTTCCTTTTTATTGCTATGATTCACTAATGAATATTCGTGGTCTAATATCTGCCTGGTTTTGTGTTCAGGTTTTCTTTTTGTTTCCCTGCATCACTGTTTTCAATCTGGCTCCAGCTTAGCAGAAAAATCAAATCTGAAATGCTGGCAAATATCTTAAACTCACTTAAAACCTTGATTTATATGGTGCTTGCTACCTCAAGGAAGGCCATATATTTTCCTGATATTATGGGGAAATTACTCTGAGCCTATGAAAAAGCCAAGTTCAAGTTCTGGTTATTGCATATTTCCATTAGCAAGGCTCTCTGCAGCCATGAGATTTATCTTCTCCTTCTTTGCTTAAAGAGAAGCTTGGATGAAAACACTGGGATGTTCAGACCTTGGCACATGCAAAATTTAGTCCTCCCTGACCCCACGGTGTTTTCACGCACCCACCTAGATTCAGTGCCGCAAGAACTGTCTGATGCTCCCCTCCAAACATGCTACTTATTTATTGCTTTAAATCCTTAGCTGAGATTTCCAGGACCTTTAGTTGTCTTTATTTTTGCTGTGAGTTTCAGCCTGAGTGTTTCACCTGTTTCCGAGGAAGAGGCAAGGAGAAGGGTGCTGTCTTGCTGCCTTGCAGCTCCAACCACCATCTCTTGAGCTGCTTTCCTCTCCCTTCCTTGCACGCCAAGATTTCAATGCGCAGCTAAAATCTTGGTGCTAAAATCTTGCAACTAAAATTGCTGGTCTTCACAGGGAAAAGCTACCTGAATTTGCATGAGACTGGCTAAGTTTGGGGCAAAACCATAAGATTCGCTTCAGACATTTTGCTCAGTGGGAAAACCTGGCTGCTAAATTCTTCCAAGATGCCATCTTTGAAGGACATGTCCCACTCTCCTCGTGATCCCACGTGCATGGCTCATTCCACTCCGGACATGACAACCAAGTCCCTTGGGCACTTCATGGCACTGACTCCGTCTCTCCCCTGTTGACCCCTTTTTTAACTCCTGCCCGTGACACTCAGGCTGGGTGGAAGAAGGTGCTTCATTCAAAAGGTCGTGTACGAGCAGGGCATTAGAGATTTCCCAGACGCTTTTCAAACTAAAGAGCATCCAAGCAATTTGAAAATACACTGCACTTTGTATCTGCTTTTTGGCAATCAATGGAGGAGTGTGTATGAATGTGGAGGGAATAAGCAGAATACTCTCCCTTGCCAGAAATAACTCCATTGCTCTAGAAAAGCGCAGTTTTAGAGAGGTGACTATAAAAAAATAATTTAAAAAATCAATCATGAAGATAATTGGTACAATTCCACATCAGCTTCCAGGTACTGATGGTAGTCAGGACCAGCCCTTGATGATGTCTGAACTAGACCTTCAGCAATGGGGTTGCGTTAGTGCACAATGCACTTGGTTTCTGCTCTGTGAAACACCTTCTTGTGGCTTTATAGCTCATCAGTGGTCCATGAACCACAGGTCAACACTGGATCAGTGCAGCAGAGCCTGTGCTTTACCACACGAGGCACTTCTGGTCAGATCTGCTTATTTCTGGGGGTAATTTCTTTGCTGATGTCTCACAACAGACCCATAAATCATGTCCAAATGCTATTAAACACAGCTGATATCTTTGCGAGGTCTTTTGCAAGCTGATTGCTTGCAGCTTTAATGACTGAAATGGCCATTGCTTTTATAGTCAGGATTTCCCCTCCCTTTGAAGAAGAGTAAAATTCAGTCTATGAATTGCTTCTCCTGACACCGCAACAGAAAGCAGAGGGGAAGTCTCGACCCAGCAGAGGCTTAATGAAAACCAAGAATCTAATACCCAAATCTTTCTGGAGGAAATATATTTATTATATGACAAAGCACTGCAGGATTTGCCCACAGCAGCGGAGCAGGAATACCCAAAAGTGAGCTTGGCCCTCTGGGCAACCCCAAGTTGGTGGGAGCTGATGGTGACCAGCTTGTGCATCCAGCATCTTGCAAGCGTCAGACCATGGAGCAAATGAAAAGGGAATGCCAACACATGCCCTGCAAATACCCAATAGGAAGAAAACCAGGGTAAAACTGGATCATGCTGTCTGAGCACTTCCCCAAAGATATATTTACAAGATTTTTCTCTTTACAGACACAGCCATGAGTGCCCCTGCCCATTCAGAGTGGAAGTTCATATAACGAGTCCTCTGTTTTGATTGCGGACCATATGGCCTTTCCATCTCCTTTCCCTAATACAAATCTGTTCAGATTGTCTCAGCTGCTCAAGTATTTGGTCATTTGTGCTGGCATAACTGCCTAATTGTCCTTCTTTGTCACGGCTCTTCTGGACGGGATTGGGTCTTGTCAGCAAGCAGTGAGTGAATTTATAAATCAGAGCATCTGTCAGAGGCTGGAGGGAGACGAGTGTCAGATGGGGAACAGACAGATGTTTTCTCATCCCTAAACCCACGATTGGCTGCAAAACCAAGTCGCAATTCATTCCCATTACAGCATCCCAGTGCCATCCGACCCGGGAGTATAGGGAGGCAAATAGAAAGATCTGGCCTCTAATAAATCCTGCCATCCCTCGTCAGACAATTTACCTCGGTGGCTTTAGCAATTTAAGCTGCAGCTATTTTATATGTTTTCTAACAAAAAATGATCCTATTTCTTGACTGTGCAATACAGTCTTTTTATCACCTGCACAACTTCTCTCAAAGAGCCACTTCTTTCCTACAATTTCCCATACAGTTAATTTAAATCATAATATTTCTCTGGAAATCAGCCCTGCAGAAACACTGACTGCGGGTTCAGGCACGTGCAGGTGAACCCCCCCCCAGTCTCATACCGGCTGTGACTGCCCTCTATTTACCCAAATTAAATATAAGCGAGTTAACATCCCTCATCCCTAGACAGCCATCAGCTTCCAATCAGTAATTCATCTTTGCCGTCTGTTCCGGAGAGCAGCAAAGGGAAAGAATATTAACTCTAATTTCATAAACTCTACTGATGGTTTCTTACCAGCTCTGTGAGCTTGCATGGGTATGTCTTTCTCTGAGCTTTACACAACTGACGATTTGCACCCCTTACTTATTGCTTTTTCTCTTCTTTTGCACATAGGACTGAGACGATTTAAGAAATCACTTGGACCTCAGAATTCATAAGCTCTTTTCCAGTGGATATCATTGCCAGGTGAGAGCTCTTCACTTTTATGTAGTGCAGTTTTGCTTCCAAAAAAAAATCCCACAACATCCCATCCTTGTCTTCTATGTTGAACTCCCTGCCCAGCCGTGCAGGTATGATTGTTTGCCTTCCTAGGATCATGAATCTCCGTTGTTCCTTTGCTTTATACTACAAAGACATCCCCCAGTAAGGCATAATTTTCAACAGGACAATTTTTAATGCATGTCAGGGCTGGTGTGCAATGGGGAAAAAAGTAACATTCATAGAAGTCAAGCTTGGAACATGCCAAGCACATGAGGGCAATCAAGTGCTTTGGAGGCTGGGATATCCTCCTATTCATTTCTAAAGGCAGCAGGCCCAGATGAACTTCACCTCCAGCCACCCATTGCTGTCATCCTCTCCACAAAACTATTTCAGGCACCGTAATCATACTGCAAAACCATACACCTGGCCACAGCGTTCACTCTCCCAGGAGGAGGTGGTTGGATGTTCTCCTGAGGTCCCTTCCAGCCCGGGTTACCCTGTGATCCCATGAGGGTGCTGGTCTGGTGGTTGCAGTTGCTCCTTTCCCAGGAGGAGGTGGTTGGATGTTCTCCTGAGGTCCCTTCCAGCCCGGGTTACCCTGTGATCCCATGAGGGTGCTGGTCTGGTGGTTGCAGTTGCTCCTTTCCCAGGAGGAGGTGGTTGGATGTTCTCCTGAGGTCCCTTCCAGCCCGGGTTACCCTGTGATCCCATGAGGGTGCTGGTCTGGTGATTGCAGTAGCTCCTTGCCCAGGAGGAGCCAGAGAACCAGCAGCAGACTCACTCTGTGCATTTAGTCCCCCCTCATCAGCTCCTCCTCTCTCCAAGCCCAGCGTCCCCAGCAAATCACTCTTCAGATTGCTCTTAGCAGCATCTTCAGCTCTACTGCAGCAAGACCCAACTACTGGCATGAGAAACCAAAGCCTCCCTCACTTCTAACTCCAGTTTGCTAGTAGAGAATGGACCCACATCTGAGGAGAGGTCCTTTGCTTCTCCAGAATAAATACACTAGCAAAAAAACCGATGATAGACGAAGTAAAAGCAAGCAACTTTGCAAACATGCTGTCAGCAGTCTGTTTTCCCATCTGCCAATCCATCTGTCATTCCTCAACATACCCCTGGTACCAAACAGCTGCTCACAAACACCTCAGCGGGATTCCCCCCATAGATGCTTCAGGAATCCTGGATGGATTTGAGACCAGTGCACTGGTCCAGCCATCTATCTGCCCCATCTTGGTAAAACTGAGAGCAATTTGTACCTGGGATGTGGCTTAAACATTTATGAGCTTGTGGGTTAAATCAGTGTTGGAGGCCTCAGCCTGTTCCCTATTTGCTCTCTAAACTCATTTTCACAGGTGAGATACCTGTGCTTGTGCTCTGGTAGAAGTCCAAGAGCCTGTGCAAGCTCCAGGTTATGGTAAAAAAATGCAGTGCAAAGATTTGGTGGCTGAAAAAAGCTCTGTTGGCCTCCATGTAGAGATAGTCCCAAAATTGCACACATGCCCATCATGCGTGGAGAAGGCAATATGTTCTCCCATGCATCCTTGGACATCCCGGCAACAGTGTGGCTCCGTTTTTCCCCCCTCTGTAGAAGAAACAGCAGAGAGGTAGCTTGGTTTCTGCCCAATGCTCTTGACTTCTGCAGGCACTGCCGCAGGAAAGGTCTGGGAGCTGAACTGGAAAGCCTACAGCTCTGCAGACCCTTGGTGGAGCAGAACCACTAATAAGCCATGAGGGATGGGGATGTCCTCCCTGCTGCCTCAGCACTTGGAGCCACCTACTCCAGCCTCCCCTTTGGGCTCTTCCCTCTCCTTTCATGTCTCTCTGGTTTGGTAGCCACAGGGAAGGAGCCTTTTAATCTCTCTGTCTCATCCTGCCCATTCCCAAAACATGCCTCCAATTTCCTTGGGCCATGTTGATGTTCTCAGCCATAACCAGGATGTGTATGGTCCTTCACAGGTAGCTCACCTCCTAACTACCACGCCTTACCATAATCTTCTCCCTCATTCTATATTTAACACTCCACAAAAATATATACACAGGAGAAGGTAGGGAGCTTGAAGGAAATAGAGAGAACAACCATATAAATGAAGGGATAAAAATCATATGCCCCATGAAGTAGGTGATAATCTGGACAGCAGAAGAGGCAATGCCCTAGGAAGAGACTAATTAAAGGAAAAAACAAAGAAAAGCCAGCCAAGGTTAGGAGAAGGACTGTGGTAGGGGCATCTGAGCTAGCTACGTGTGAGATGAAGTCACTGCACAGCCTCCATGTGATGCTCGCCTTAGATGTGCTCACCTTAGATGGTGGCGTGTGGGATTCTACCATCCTAGAGCCAGCCCAAACTCTGCCTGGACTATGATAACCCACCGGCAACTAATGGTCTTCCGAAGTGGAACAAGAAAAAAACAAGCTTTTCGCATCACAGGAGCAGGCCTGGTTTTGATGTGGTAGCCAAAGTCCTAAAGCTGGATATCCAGTATCACCATTGGTGGCCAGATGGGGACTACGGCATAAATTATCCATGAAATTATGGCTTTAGCTCGAGGGTGAGATGTGCTGTGACACCTCAGTAGTGGGCAGACAATTAACTATCACTATTTAGAAGATAGCAAGCATTTTCTGCAAAGAAAACAATCCCACCCGATTCAGAAAGAGTGAATAGGTTCTGTTGCTTAAGAAACTGAATTCCCTTCACAGTTCTCAAAAGAAAAAAGAAAAAAAAGGGGGGGGGGGGAAAGGAGGAAAAAAATTACCGGTGTGCAGGTTTCTTCTCTTGGGAGTAACAGAGACCCAAAAGAAAGCCTAGCACCAGGGTTGCAGATAGTTTCTTCTTCAGGTCCAAAGAAACCCCTTGAAACCAGGGAAGCAGATATGCAACCGCTGTGTGCCCTGTATGCAAAATCCCTGTATGCCCTCGGTCCTCTCTTACTGCTCACCCCAGAAGGATGCAGCTCAAGCTGCAGTCCCACCTTACCCCACCACTTCAACCAGTGCAGGTGCAAACACTAATTTGGGTCCTGTATTTGCACCAGGAATGACCTTTTGGGTGCAAGGGTCCAATGCAAGCAAATCCTCTCCCAAAACCTCAAAACTCAGAGAGATGAAACAAAAAAGCCCCAAACACTTTTCTTCGGATTCCCAGCCTGCTCTGTAGCAACCCCGATTGGTACAAACAGGTATTTGAGGAGAAGGTATCTTCCCACTCCCTACCCTCCAGCCCTTTATCCCTATTTTTTCCACGGCGAGGAAATCAGCACGCACAGGGCTAATTAGAGAGCAGAGAGCTTGTTAAGCGGCGCGCTCAGCACGGCTAGCTGTGCTGATGGAGATGGATGGGTGTTGGTGGATAGGAGGAGGGACGAGAGCACTTGTCATGAGCAGATGGCAAGGGGAGGGGAGGAAGGGGGAGAGGGGTCTCTCGGGGGAGTAAATCTAGCTCAGGAAAATGCTCATTTTACTCTCTGGCCCAGCCGACTGAATTAACATGAAGTGCAACCGGCCTCTCGCCCATTAATGACGTGTTTTTGAAAGGAAAGAGAAGAGAGGAGTCAATCAGTCGAGGTGTAATTGAGGGATGACTGATGGAAAGGTCTCATGCAGGCGCCTTTGCTGCATCGCGGTGAAATAATACATGGATGAAGCAGCTCCCTCCCTTCCTGATGGCTTGGGGAAGCTTTTGAAGACATCTGCATCTCTAGTGAGGGTGGCAGCTCTAGGGGTTGGGGAGAGCCGGGCTGGCACAGCACTGAGCAGGATGGGCTGAGACAGCACAGCATGTCCCCCCTCGGCATCCTCGTGACAAAAAGCCACTGGTCAAACACCCTGCTGCAAATTTGGGTCCTATATTTGCTCCAGGAATCACCTCTTGGATGCAAGGGACCAACACATGCTTTCTTTCCTTGCCAGCTCCACCACATCCTGCCAGGGCATCTTAGTTACTGGAGGAGGGACTTGGGCATCATCCTTGCAGTACCTGTGGGTTTGGTGGTTGCTGAGCTTTTGTATGGATGGGGAGGTCAATCAGTGCCCAAGATTTGCAGCTTTCGGTCTTTGCGAGCCAGAGGTCTGCCAGAGCTGACCCATAGCTGCTCAATGGTCTTCTGGGCTGGAGCCTGGGCCAACACACAAGGGAAAAACCACGGTACAGCTTTCTCCCCCAACCAGAAGGGATCCCTATTCCATTTCCCCCTGTACAAGAACAAGGACCTGCTCTTCACCCAACCCAGCCGCATGGTTTAGTGCTTGCCCAGAGCATGCTCTGTTATCGCCATGGCTGGAAGAGAGGACCAGGCAAAAAGTGTCCCGTTGTGGGGGTGGGTGGGCACTCAGACACAACAGGCACAGGGACAAAGCGCTCAGCCTTTCCACAGTGCAAACATCCTCATAAATCATCATTAAAAAATCCAGGAAGTCCCATTTAATGTTACAGAATAAGAGAAGGAAGGGGGAGGAAAACAGCAAGTCAAGAAGATTTATTCGTCTAAAGCTCCTAGACACCCTTGGGCTGGCCTAGTGCTTTGGTAGTAATACTTGGAGAGATGGAGGTGGTCCACACGTTCATCTTCCTGAAGCACCCTATTTCTTACCACTGTATCTAGGAAGATGTGCTCAGAGCATCTTAGATGCTCTTCAGAGCATCATTAAAGGATGGTGCTTGAGGATCCACAGTCTGCTGTGGGTCAGAGCGCCACGGGCACTTCTGAGTTCTCCTTGAAAGCCAGAGGGTCAAAGAAGTGTTCAAAACAAAGTTCTCATCTCAGATATGATGCTTGATTGCTTGAGGAACAGGAAAGCACTGAGACCGCTTCCAGGAGTGATCATGGTCTATTCAGGGCTGCCCTTGTGAGCAGTCGGTGGTTAGGAGCAACCTGATGCCACCCCATTTTTTCCAGGAAAAGGAGAAAGGGTGGAATTGCGTATGTATTTGGAGATTTCCAACCTGGTCCTTATCAGAGACAGCAGCCCAACAGATGCACGCCCCCACCTGCCCAGCAAACGGCTTCATTTTCATTTTCAAACCCCGTCACCCAGGTCTGTGCATGAGCATCTCGGCGTCACGCGCTGCTTAACCCTCCTGCTGACGGTACCGGCTCAGCCGTTTCCATGGCAAGCGACAGTGGGATGTGATTAGCGGCTCTGGCTTCCTGGGTCGGTGGGATGCTGATGAAAACAAATCGAGATGCAAAGGCAATGTCCTGAGGTGCCTCCCTGCCTCTCCCTGCTATGGGACCTGTCCCATCGCAACCCTGAGGGGATTTATCATCATAAAACCTCTCTCACAGACAAACTTGAGATTTTTGCCAGAAAGTGGCTCTGTTGAGCCATAGATGGCCTCTCCTTTGCAAGGTACCTACATGCTGCTGTGGCAGTCTCCATTTTGCAGGTCGGAACCCATCTCTAGTGAGGCTGAGGGCTTTGCCCAAGGTGGGGCGGATGGTTTGTAGTGGAGCTGGATGCTGAGCCTCAGTGATTCTCCTAGGATCCTATAAGCCACCCTGCCTCCCCATGTACCTTTAGATAGTTGTGACCAGAGGTGAACTTGAACCGGTTTTGGGAAGGAATCTGGACCCTGTTCGATGTTTGATCTGTAATCAAACTCCAGCTCTGACTCCTTTTTTCTGTAGCACATCCATGCTGTCATTGCAGCCATGTCTGCTGCAAAAGCAGGGACATGTCTGCTTCAAACTTCTCTGCTCGAGGTCTTAAAATGCTGTACAGAGCCCAGAGCTCAGCCTGGGCAGCACAGGGCACCCACGAAGGGAAATATTCACATGCAGACCCCTTTCCAGCACCCAGTAATCTGGGTTAAAACAGCCTCCAGTATCTTGGCCCCTCCACCGGATCTACTCCAGGCAAGCTACCTCTGACCTAGGTTTGTTTAAAACAAACCTCATCTGGAATAAAAATGCCCCAAACACATTCTTTTCCCCCAGCAGCCTCTCCCAGACTTTTGCTGCCATTAGTGTGAGTGAGTTTCATTGAATTATAGAATAGTTTGGGTTGGAAGGGACCTTTAAAGGCCATCTAGTCCAACCCCCGGCCATGGGCAGGGACATCTTCAACCAGATCAGATTGCTCAGAGCCCCGTCCAACCTGACCTGGAATGTTCCCAGGGATGGGGCATCTACCACCTCTCTGGGCAACCTGTGCCAGGGTTTCACCACCCTCATCGTAAAAAATTTCATCCTTATATCTAGTCTGAATCTGCCCTCTTTTAGTTTAAAACCATTCCCCCTTGTCCTGTCGCAACAGGCCCTGCTAAAAAGTCTGTCCCCACCTTTCTTATAATCAAGATAAGGTAAGATGTGACCCCCTTTAAGTACTGAAAGGCCACAATGAGGTCTCTCTGGAGCCTTCTCGTCTCCATGTCTCACCTGGCTCCATCTTACATTTCTCCATGTCTTACCTGGCTCCTTGCTACATTTAAATATATGGGACCTAAAGAATCACCTCTTCTTTGTGTACCCAAAACCCACCAGTCAGTGTTTGCAAAGCTCCTTCCCTCTGAAAGCAGTGCCCAGCTCCAGCAGAACCCAGAGCTGCAGGGCAGGGGATTAAAGAGAGGGCTGCAAAGAGAAGATGGGTCAAAACTGGTGTGTGCATGGGTCATGTTGTGTTGTTATCGACTGCTACTGATTCAGCCGCAGCCCCAGACAGCGACAGCTAAGCCGGGACTTGTCCCCATCCTCTGTGCTGTGCAAACCCAGACTGCAGTAGCTCTACCTGCAAATGCAATTTTAAGGGTGGACATAGCACCAGGAAGAAGAGGATAACACCCTTCCCAGGTTGAGGATAACACTGGAAAGCACAGCAAGAGTGGGCTGAAATACAGCCTGGATAGAGCTACAAAGTCCAGGGACTGATGGTTTTGAGATGACACCCACTGGTGAGGAGCAAGACTGCAAGCAGGCTGAGGTGCCTTGGCCATACTGGAAACAACCTTGGGGTGGGTCTTCAGTTTAGCAAACTGTCCTTAAGAGAGACCAGATTTAAATAGCACACGAAAAGAAATACCCCAAAAAGTGGATGGACATTTAACTGCAACCTATCGCTGGGACTGCCTGTCCCTCCCAGCTTCAGAAATGTCCATGGCGGTTTTGTAGTGATTATTTTATGTATCAATAAACCATTTAAAAGACCTAGGCATGGACAAGGGTCCTGCTACTGTCCAGCTGTGATAGGTGGCCATATAACACCCCCTCCCACGGATGGCACAAAGCAGGGGTTCCTGCCCCAGGAAGCTTATAAGCAAGGAGAGAACAAGTAACTGATTGCACATGATCTAGAAAAAAAAGAGGGGAAAAAAGGGTGTTCCATTAAAAATCATCAACAGGGACAATATTTCCAGCAGGAACAGCTGTAATATGTGAGCTCAGGGAAGATTTTACATGCATAGGAACTTCAACATTCAAAGGTGGTTTCCCAGCTCAGGGAACAAGCTGGAGTGAGGCTCGAGGGGACCCAAGCAGAGGTTAAACCCATAAGGTTACACCTTGGAGCCTGTCTGGGCTCCGCATGGGGTGTTACAGCGGTGAACTTGATCCTGCAGCCACCCTGTCCTGTGCACACATCTCTTGGAGCAAGCAGGGGTAACAGCAGTCAGGATTTGTGTGGCAGATTAAGATGCTGAGAAAAGGGGGTGTTGGTGCTCTTGGTGGATTTGGAGATTTAGGCAAAATTTTCTCATGCGTTGCTTCGTGCCTCGGTGTCCCTTCTTGAGCCATAGTATGACCCGAGCAGCAGGTGTCTCAGGCTGAATCACAAGTTTTCCCCCACTTTTTCTTTCTCACAGAGAAGCCCCTGACCTCCTCCAAGTCAAAGATGGGACCAATCTTTGAGTCACACAGCCAGATTTCACCTGCATTCATGTGCTCCCACCCAAGCCAGGGAGGCAATGGCTAATGACATAGGTTTTCGCTTGAAAAAAAAACCCAATTTTATTTGACAAAAGTGAAAGTTTAGCATTCATGTTTAGCATTCAACAAACCTGTTGTCCTGAGCATCCTAAAGCAAACACCTCTTCATGGTGGCCCAGGTATTATTTGCCTGGCCAGGTTCAAGCTGCAGGACCTGGACCCCAAGAAGCTGAGAACAGCCTGAGTCAGTCCATGTCAGACAAGGGTGCAATCACGGTTCAGCGATGCTAAGAGAAGTCAGCGAGCTTGGATTAACCTATGATCCTGTGAGCCTTGTCCAGGACCTCCCCAGCTCCACTGTAGTAGTTGCAGGAGTGTAATGGGAACCACCTTCCCCTTTCCAGAGCTCATTTCAACCATCCTCTCCTCTGATCCCTTCATTTTGGACAAACAAGGACCAACCTAAATGCCAGCCATACAGGTTGAGCTGGCAGCTCCGCATGCACTGGAGAGGGGATCTGAACACCCTTGGCCCAAGGGGACACCCCCAGCTGGAGAGGGACACAATGATCCCTAGAAGCAAGAGTTATTTTGCAGAGGTGCCTCCTACTCAGAGACTATTGGCCAAGACGCCAGGCTTGGGCAGCAGCCTTATGTGTTACTGAGTCCCCATTTCACCCAGGAGATGAAAAACACCTTCTCCTTTCCCAGTTTTTCCAAACTGGATGGGTTTTGAGAAAATCTTGGAGTTTTTGGATGGAGAAGTGTTGAACTTGCAGCAGATGGCGCTTCTGCCTAGGAAATAGGGCCGGGAATGGGGTTCTTGGTTGGCTGAGCAGGGACTGGAGCAAGGCAGTGGCTCCCAAGCATTGATATCAGAGAGGGCAAGCGTACCTTGCAAATAGCCCAAATTCAGACTCGCTTCACTACGTCTTTCAGAAGGTCTTCCCAATCCTCTTTCATCTCCCCTTGATGCATTGTAAATACATCATTCACCCCCAATACAGAATATTTGCAGCCACCACCGCAAGCAAACCAAACCCCTGGTTTGGGTTGGTCCTTACACATATGTATGACAGCCGTTCGTTTGGAAAAAAAACACTGAGGGAGTTATATACCTTCAGACACTTTCTTCATGTTGAAGCTTTGTTAAAGAAGAAGGAGAGAGGAGAGGTAAAAAAAAAAGGGAAGGAAGCTTTCAATGAAATCAGAATACCACATTTGGCTATTATAGCTGGAAGTAGTGTTTTCAGAATTTTAACAAAAATTATTTTGGATAGAATTATTATCTTTTTATGATGATTATTATTGCATGAACAATACAGCAAAATATTTTCATCTGCCTGAAAAACTAAATGCTCTGGCCTGGAGAGTTTACACTTTTTAAGGTCTTTTTATTGGTCTTGTCCAACAAAAATGTAGGTCAAAATGTCAAGCAGCAGCAAAATCCACACATATTTAAATGCACGCACACATACACCCTCCATTTATTCCCAAGTGCAGTGTGAAATAATGTAGTGAGATTGTAATGTACATCAGATGGCAAGCTCATTACTTGACTTATCATAGAATCATAGAACAGTTTGGGTTGGAAGGGACCTTTAGAGGTCATCCAGTCCAACCCCCCTGCCATGGGCAGGGACATCTTCCACTCGATCAGGTTGCTCAGAGCCCCGTCCAACCTGACCTGGAATGTTCCCAGGGATGGGGCATCCACCACCTCTCTGGGCAACCTGTGCCAGGGTTTCACCACCAGCGTTGTAGAATATTTCTTCCCTATATCTAGTCTGAATCTCCCCTCTTTTAGTTTAAAACCATTCCCCCTTGTCCTGTCGCAACAGGCCCTGCTAAAAAGCCTGTCCCCGTCTTTCTTCTAAGCCCCCTTTAAGGACTGAAAGACCACAATAAGGTCTCCCCGGAGCCTTCTCCTCTCCAAGCTGAACAACCCCAACTCTCTCAGCCTTTCCTCACAGCAGAGCTGTTCCAGCCCCCTGACCATTTTCGTGGCCTCCTCTGGACCCGCTCCCACAGGTCCATGTCTGTCCTGTGCTGAGGACCCCCGAGCTGGACGCAGCACTGCAGGGGGGGTCTCACCAGAGCAGAGCAGAGGGGCAGGATCCCCCCCCTCGACCTGCTGGCCACGCTGCTTTGGATGCAGCCCAGGACACGGTTGGCCTTTGGGCTGTGAGCGCACATTGCCGGCTCATGTCCAGCTTTTCCTCCACCAGTGCCCCCAAGTCCTTCTCGGCAGGGCTGCTCTCCATCCCTTCATCCCCAGCCTGTGTTGATACCGGGGATTGCCCTGACCCAGGTGCAGGACCTTGCACTTGGCCTTGTTGAACCTCATGAGGTTCACGTGGGCCCACTTCTCCAGCTTGTCCACGTCCCTGTGGATGGCATCCCCTCCCTCAGGCGTGTCGACCGCACCATTCAGCTTTGTGTCGTCTGCAAACTCGCTGAGGGTGCACTTGATCCCACTATGTCATTGATGAAGATATTAAACAGTACTGGTCCCAGTTCGGACCCCTGAGGGACACCACTTGTCACCGATCTCCATCTGGACATGGAGCCCTTGACCACTACCCTCTGGATGCGACCATCCAACCAATTCCTCACCCACTGGACAGTCCACCCATCAAATCCATATTTCTCCAGTTTAGAGAGAAGGATGTTGTGGGGGACTGTGTCAAAGGCCTTACAGAAGTCCAGATAGATGACATCTGTAGCCCTTCCCATGTCCACCGATATGGTCACTCCATCATAGAAGGTCACCAGGTTGGTCAGGCAGGACTTGCCCTTGGTGGACTTATCCAACTGATAATAATCACTTAGAGAGAGGAGAAAAAAAATCAGTGTTCTCTGATGGGTGCCTGTGAGGACTTCCAGGGTTTCTCCCAGGATGATTGGTGCATAATAAGGATTTTTTCCTTGTGGGAGGAGAAGAGGGCGAGGTCAGTCACAAAGCAGAGTTAGTGGCCAACCACATAAACATTTATTTGCACAGCAGAGGCTGACACTGAGCTAACGCCCAACCCTGATGGCAGGTCAGGCTGGGTATGAACGGGTGCGCCTGGGCAAATAAACTGCTCCTGCCCTGCAGGTGACCCATGAAAAATTGCAATTTTCTGGCACTTTTTTGCTCTTCCTTGAACACTTCTATATTATAATTGGTTTTTTTCCCTCCCTTAATTACTGTTCTTTAAGGAGTGCAGGCTTGAGAGGGGTGAAATTTATATTAAATGAAAGGCTTTTCTCTTTTCCTGCTTGAACACAGGTTACTGAATTACCCTACGTGCCTTTGATCAGAAACATGATCAAATATTTATACAGTGGAAGATCCATCTGTTCGGATGAATTCCCAGCGGGGTAGCTCCATTCCCGTCTTATTACTCACTTTGTTTTCCTCACTCGCTCCATTTTGCCTGCAATAAATTCGTTAAAGACTGACAGCGGAGGGAGTAAATATTTCTTATTCCTTCTCATTCGCACACATAGGAAATACTCTCGTTTACTTGCACGTGCATTTATTTAGCAGTGGGTTTGGGGACTGCTCTGCACACAAAGAGTTGTCCCCAGGCTGGGTTGGCTGTCACCTCTGACTGTACATGGCTGGGCAATGCTCAGCCCATCAATCACCTATTCTGACACTTTCCATGTGTATCAGCTGGAGGACAAATGAATTTCATGCTGAGATTCCTGCATTTCCATTTTGACCCCGCTGACTTCTGTGGAAGCATATTTCTCCGTAATAGCTATGCAATTATAGGGGAAGACACAAGATAGGTACCAAGCATGGAGGGGGGGGGGAGAGGATTAAACCTCCTATAGAAGAAAGCCCTTTCAAAGGAGAATAAAAATGCATCTGCATTGGTGTGGAACGCGTTAAGCCACTGTGACTAATAAGACTAGAACAAAGGATGAAAAATGAGAATATCAGCATGGGGATCCATATGTATTGGGGGGCATTTCAGCCCCAAGTTATGCTTGCAGGTCACCCCTTGGTCCCCAGTGGATGGATGGTCTCCGCTGGGAGACTTACCCCACCTGGGGCAGGAGAGATGCTCCATTGTTTAGCAGCCTCTCCAGACAAACTCAAACGGCTGACCCATAAGATCAGGCTGGAAGGGACCTCAGGAGGTCTCTAGTGCAACCTCCTGCTCACAGCAGGGTCAGCTGTGGGGTTTGGACTCGGGGATTTATCCAGTTGTGGCTTGAAAACCTTCAAGGATGGAGCTTGCACAACCTCTCTGGGCAAACCCTTCTGCCAATTCTTTTCCAAATCCATCTCCGCTGAGACAAAAGCCAGTGTCTCAGCAGATGGGCTGAGGCCTCTTGAAAGAGCTGGTCATCCCTGGACAGACCAGTTCCTAAGGTGCTATGCTGTTATTACAACTGATTATAACGTAACCAAGTTTAAGCAAACCCATGTGCCAACACCTAAACCAAAGACAAGCCAAGACCTATTGTCCCGCATCAGGAGGGAGTGGGTGAGATCAAAACCACCCAGCAACCAGGAAAGGGGTGAGATTGTAAGAAAACCCTATAGAAAGGTGTTTCGTATAATACGCTGTGTGCTGATCGCATTCCCATCTGTGTCTGAGAAGGTGGCTGGATGCTGACCAAGGCAACCATCAATGTTTCTCTAGGAGGTCACCACCGCCCCAGGTTGGTGGAGGGGACATTCCTGGTGGAAACAGAAATAGTGCATCACCGACTGGTATCGGAGACTGAGCAGGAGACAGGGAAAGAGAGAAGGAATGCCCTGAGCCTTTATCATCTGTTTTATCTACTGTTGACTTTGCAATCAAAGCCAGCAGCTTCCTCTCTGGCCCCCGGTTAGAAAGCAAATTGTCACCAGCCAGGAAAGCATAGTGAGAGAGCAAGGGACAAAGTCTCACCGGTTCAGAGCTGGAAAAGCTCCTGACCCACTGTCAAAAATCTCATTTGCAGCCAAAGCAAATCCAGCCCTGTCCTCTGCCCAGGCGAGTCCCCACGTCTAGATTTATAGGCATAGTTACCACTACATTAACGAGCTCTGGAGAACGTCTGCTGCCAGCTTCATTACAGATGGGTGGAAAAATATCGTCCTGAGGAATCCCCCAGCTGGATGTAAATATTTAGCATGTGATCAGCTGCTCAGTATTCCCCTGACCTGAATAAATCTGTGTTGTTTCCCCTTGCCTTCAAATAAAAGACCCATAATCAGGATCATTCCCCTCACTTAATCTTTTTGAGGGGCACAGTGGAGACGGCTGGTTTATATCTCTGCGTAGCCCCCCATCTCTGGCAGAAAAGCTGTTTAAGGCCAAATCATGTCTCCGAGGCAAATTCAGCTCAGGCCAACAGGACATTACATTTTTAATAATTTAAATCAATATAAATCAATATAACTAAATTTATATTGCATGTAGTGTAAAGGCTGGGGCTGCTCAGCGGCTCACAAGGGCTGAAACAGAGCCTGCTCTTGGGTCTTCCAGTTTGGAGCAGGCGTTACATGGGGCCTTGGTGAACTCAGCCTTTCAGACCCCAGGAATAGCTATTTGGGCTCCGGTTAAACATCTTTCTAACCCAGTATTTCAAGACCAATAGAAGGTGCAAGTAGATATTAGTGCTTTCACTGTATATTCACCCAGCAGTTTGCAGCTCACGGTTTTCTTGAGCTAGAAACGGTATCTTTGTGCTAATACAACCTACGAACTTTGTCCATTTGCTTTCCCGAGCCCATGTAAACGTTTGACATCCACAATGTCTTGTGGCAATAACTTCACAGATTAATGAGATGAAGGGGAATATCTACTTCAGCATGTTAGTAGCTTCCCACCTGGTAATTTGATTAAACGACCTCTAGTTTGTGCATTGTGAGAATGACCAAATATTCCTTATTTACCATCTTTAAACCACTTCTGGCATCTGACGTTTCTCTTTATAAGGCTGAAATGTCTTTGCCTGTCTAGTGGTGCCTTTCCCAGCGACCCCAGCCAGCCTGTGGTTTTGCATTGGAGTCATGCAAAGCCTGCTTCAGTTCTTTTTGGCCAAGGCTTTGCAGACAATACGAGGGATTGTAACCAGGCAAGCTCGTGTTTGCATGCAAGTAGCAGACTACGAGAACTGAAAGAATTGAGACTGCAAAAGCCCCTGGCACAGACTATGGGAGATGTACATTGAAATCCATGTTCTGCCACTGACTTGCTGGGCAACCCTGAGCAAACAAAGCAGAACAACAGCCCCTTGGGGCACTGGGTACCCATATCCCATCAGGTTCAGTGGGAGACAAATATTTCCTACTTTGGAGGTATCATACTGCTCTCGTTGCATGGAAGCGGAGTAAACTCCTCTAAAAGAGGGGCATTGAGAAGCTAAAGGCATTACACATGTGGGGTAGTGGGTGCATGTTTTAGCATGTTAATTGATTGATGGGCGCGGTGCAGAGGGGTGAAGGCAACCCCAAGGGCTCACCATACTGTCCCCGTCATCTGCTTTCGCATGGCCTAAAGATGCATCTATTCACGTGCATAAAGACAGCTTTTTTTTTCTTCTCTTTTTTTTTTTTTCTTGTGCCATTATGAAAAAAAAAAAGTTGATTCAGAGCCATTCTGCAGTTTTAGATGCAGGTTTTTGATGACAGTTTGTGCGTGCCTTTCACATCAGGGGCTAAAAGAGGGCTTGGCCCTAAGGCTGCTGTAGTCGGTAAAAGGCTTTTTATTAACTCTCCTATGTTCTGCATCAGGCCCTAAGAGTTAAAAAATGGAGAAGGCTGAGTTAGTCAGTGTGGAGAGCTTTGATACCATCGCTAACACCTCCTGTAATAACTCCTGGAATGCCCTAATTAGAGGAAAAGAGAAGGAGGGAGCATGCGTCTCCCAAAAGCATAAATCTCCTCTCTTATTTGTAATTCCTTCTTGAGACAGGGGCTCTGGGAGTGCACTGCTTGGAGTGAAGGGGAAAAAACTCTTGATCCTGAGAAAATAAGCTTTGTTGTACTTATTTTTATGTTTTTTTAACAAGTTCTTGGTTCAATCCAGGCTTCTTAGTTAAAAGGGTCTTAGTCATAGTCTTCCTAAAAGGAAAGAAAGGGGGTGAAATAGTCTAGGGAAGATGCTGCCTTGCTGGGAGAAATTTCTCTAGGTTGATGTTTTTTAACTAGATCTGAAGACGATTGCAGCCTGGTTTGCTTGGACTCAAACCGTGTACTTTACAGTATATCCAGCTCATGTATTGCAGATTTCTGTTCTTCCAGGGCCAAAGGAATGGGCCCAAAGCATACGACCTCCAATTTTCATGGCAGCTTTAATCCACGTGAGTAACGATGTACTAAAATGGTCCTGCTGATAAAGAGAAATGGTCACTAGGAGCAGGACAGGTGGTCAAATGTAGTAACACTAAACATCAGATTTGGAATCATCAAACTGATCAGAATTTTTCTTCACCCCCTCCTCCTCTTCCTCTACAGTTTTCCAAAGTTTCACCTCTCCAGACCCCACTCCTTTCCTCCACCACTAGCACGGACATCCCCAGCAAATGTCATTTCAAGATCTGACCTCTTTCAACGAAACATTGCGAAATCAAATATGGAACCTCAGAGATTTGGTCGCCAACCTCAGCATGAGAAACTATGAGCTGAAAGAAGAAATCAAAGATGTGCAAATTCTGAACCAGGGCTTGCAAGCCAAGGTGGGCTGTTACAAGACGTTGGTGGAAGAGTTGTGGAAGGAAAGGAAGAACATCAAAGACGCAGTGCAACAAAGGGAAGAAAGGCTCCGACTACTAGAATACAAAAACAAAACGCTGAAGAGTGCCAATAAACAACTCATTTTGCAAACCAATGGTATGGCTGAGCAGCTGGCTGCATGTGAAGACTATCGAACTGTAACAGACATGCTAGGAAACAGAAGTGAAGCTCAAAAAATCAAAAATTTTGCTCAGTGCCTCGAGGACAAATTGGAAGGTGTCCAGCAGCAATACGAGAAAGAAAAGCAACAGACCTCCTGGTTACAGGAGGCATTGAGAGAGCTCACCCAGATATGTGAGAGTCAGAGGAACGATATAATGCAGCTGAAAGGGGAGCTGGAAGCAGCAGAGAAGCAATCAGCTCTCCAGAGACGTGACCATGAGTGCTGGCTCCCCATGGGCTCATTGCAGTAGGATGGAGACAGGATCAAGATGGTGAAAACTCCTCAGAACCAGCAGTGATGAGAAAACTGCACCGGCCTAAGGACCTCAAGAAGATTTTATCCCCCTTCATAGCTTATGTTGCACTTGTGTGTTGTGCACCATTTTGTCAGGATTATTTCACTGCTGATATTTTTCTGCTCTTACTTAGTAAACACGACATCTACACAGTTGTGGAACTCCTATCTCAATATCTTATCCTTTATCTTAAAAGGTAATGGCCTCTTGCCAAATTACATTTGCTGTAGTCCCCTGTTTGGGGACTGTTGTTTGTAGTTTAAGAGTTCAGTTTAGTTCTATGTCATAGGTTTGTTATATAGATACTTATTTAAAACTAGTGTAATTTAGATAAAGCAATCAAAATAGATTGTCAAGTAGTTGTCCTTTCAGTTACTTGTTCACTGAATTGCTCAAAGAATTTCTGTAGATATCAGAGAGATGATTCTTTCATTTAAAGTCTTATTTTACTTTACTTTTTTGCACTTCACCCACCTATTCCCAAAATTGTGCTGTGCTTCTTTAGATCTCTTATAGCACAGTGAAGAATTCAGTTTGATCCAACTGCAGCTTTTTCCTCAGGGACCGGTGCTATAGAGTGGAGAAGGAAGATATGTTGGACTCACTGATGAGGGAACAAAGGTATTTGGTACGTTAAATGACTCGGTTGAGGTCAGAAGAATTGGCAAAGACAAATACTGAGTCAACCTAGAGACTTCATGCTCTCCAGAAAGAAGACAGATATGGAGTAAAATGAGCCATTATCTACCTCCAGGGCTTAACTAAAGTGCAGCTGAAGGTGTGTGCTACATGCAATATCCTATCAAGGCTGTCAAGAGCACATGCATCTGTGGGGAGTGGCCTGAGCATGACCAAGGTACTATTTTTATTCCAAGAGGATGAACCCCATCCCAGTGGGACCTTTCCAGGCTTCCTCAAAGCAAGGAGGGAAAGATGAGCTGCACAGTGTGAACAAAACCCCAGTTACTTCATTTTTTCTAAAGATATATTTTTGGACATCCTAGAGCTCTTCAGTTGCCCAGATCTGCTACCCAATTTGCATTTCTTTGGTCTGGCTGACTGGGCCAACGCAGGAGCAGGTTTTGTACCACATGTTGTTGAGGTGTTGAGCTGTGGGTTGGAATGAGAAAGAGCCAAGGTGCATCAAAATATATAGCTCATCATTTCCAAAGCAAAATCATAGAATCATAGAATCATTAAGGTTGGAAAAGACCTCTAAGATCATCGAGTCCAACCGTCAACCCAACACCACCATGCCCACTAAACCATGTCCCTGAGTGCCTCATCTACACGTCTTTTAAATACCTCCAGGGATGGGGACTCCACCACTTCCCTGGGCAGCCTGTTCCAAGGCCTGACCACTCTTTCAGTAAAGAAATTTCTCCTAATGTCCAATCTAAACCCCCCTTGGTGCAACTTGAGGCCATTTCCTCTCATCCTATCGCTGTTACTTGGGAGAAGAGACCAACCCCCACCTCCTTTCAGGTAGTTGTAGAGCGCGATGAGGTCTCCCCTCACCCTCCTCTTCTCCAGGCTAAACAACCCCAGTTCCCTCAGCCGCTCCCCATCAGACTTGTGCTCCAGGCCCTTCACCAGCTTCGTTGCCCTTCTCTGGACACGCTCCAGCACCTCAATGTCTTTCTTGTCGTGAGGGGCCTAAAACTGAACAAAGCAAAATGGCCATAAGCCACCTAAATCGAGTTCAGCTGTTAAGGGGACAAACATAACTATGACATTTGAAAAACAGTGCAGACATTTGAGAAATATTGGTTAAAAATATACGTAATTTTTTTTTTTTTAATTGTCATTAAGGATAAGGGCAAAGGGAAAACAGAATTTTTGCCGTTGCTTTTGGTTACACTTCATGTTAAAGGTACATTTTTAATGGATAAATAAGATACCAAGAAGAGGTTAGACAAGACAGATTTGAGCAGTGCAACTTCAGAGATGGCTAAAGGTGCATCAGGAGAAGGGATTTTTAAAATGCTGCAGAGGAGTGCAAGGCTAAAGGTAGTTATATACTTATACCAGCCCATGACCAGGCTCCGGTGACTGTCCCCCAGCTTTAGGTAGTCAACTGATGAATCTATATTATCACCTATCTGATATTTGCTCCTTTTATGTTCAGTGAAGAGAGAAAATGCCACCAGAAAGTGATCAGGTCTCTTTATTGACCGTAGGGTTTTAACACTAGTACCTCTTCAAGTCAGGTGGGGACACTCTTATCCTCGGCCCCCATCTCTGCTTCTTACCTGAGTGCTTGGACAAGTCACTATGGCCTTTATCTATTCCTTAGGCTGGAGAAATGCTCCAGGGCACCCAACAGCTTTGCAGAGCTGGGTCTTCATGTATCTCTTGTGCTTCCAATGCCCCCTCTGACTGGGGTATTTCCCTACCCCACAAGGGTATTAAAAGGAGAAAAGCATATTTCAACAGTGAGAGCCAGATGTGTTGAGCTAGGCAGACCTACCTAATTACTGAAGCAACCACAGCTTAGCTCTTATATACCTTTATTGTATTTTATCACAAAGAATCACCTCCAAATTGCTCCACATTCTGGATTTTCCCCTCCGTTTCAGCCTTTGCATCCAGCTCTTGCCTCCTTTGAACATCCCCACCCTGCACGCAGGACAGAGCTGCCCGAGCAGCTTACGTGGGTAGAATAGCCTCCCCGAGGGGCTGCGGCTCCGCCATGCAGAGCAGCCCCTGTTTCCTGCTGCCGGTGGGAGGCTGCACACAGAGGCTTTCAGTCTCCTTTCGGTGTCTCGGCAGTTCATTGAACACAGGCTCTGTCACCGAAGCGGTGAGCACAAAGGCTGCTGGCCGCAGCCCAGGCGTGCCTCTGAATCCCCTTTCTGCAGAGATTAATGGGAACCGAAAAGGGAGACCCCGCGCAGACTGTCAATGACCAGCGTTTTGCCAAGCCCAGGCTGGATGGGGGCCCAGCCAACCTTCCCACGCAGAGCAGTGGGGTACCCTTGGCCGGCTCTGTGGGACAAGTACCACCTTCCTCAGAGATGTTACGCGTGGTAACCCCTGCCCACTTGTGCGGTGCAGTCGTTGGGGACAACCCCAACTCCAACCATCCCTTCTGTGGCTAGCAGTGTTTTGGGGTAAGTTGCTCATGGCAAGGGTGCTCAGGTGCAGATTTCCAACTCTCTGGGACTGGGTGAGTGTTGGTGTCTCAGTCTGGTGTCATCACAACTGGCTGATGCAAAATGAAGTTTATGTGCTTTATATCTCAATATCTCTGCAAAGGTGTGATGGGGCAATGCTTGCTCCAAGCCCAGGATCTGCTTGAGCAAGGTGTCTCCTTCACGTCGTCTTCTATCATCTATGCTCCAGCTCATGTGGATTCATTTTTAGGTGACCTTTCAGCAATACTTGTGCTTCATGCATCAACCGATTGCTCTGTAACAAAGCACCAAGTCCCTCACCCTCCCTTCAGGGGAAGTTCCCTCTTTTCTGTTTCATTTTTCAGGTATAGTCTTAAGAATTTGATCACTGCCTAGACTGCTGAGATTGTTAAATCAGCATTTTTCATTCTTGTTTATCCAAGACACATGTAACCCAGGGGAGAGAATACCTACAGACCATCAAAGCTTCCAGAGGATCTAGGCTCTCTGTGTAAGTCTTTGCCTTTCAAGTAAATAAGTATTTAGTTCAACTTGAAATGTTTAGGACTTTTAGGTCACTCAGTTTTGACTGCTGTTTGCATGCCTAGGAATGTCTTTTTTTTCCTCTACTTTGCAATAGTTCTCAGTCTACCCTCTGATATATTATGGCCACAGGGTGAAAAACAGTATATAGACCATAAAATATCAGCTGCTGCTCGGTACTGAATCCTAGGACTTGGGAATCCTCTCCTTGCATTCAGGCACAAGTTCTCTCAGGTGAGCCATTGCACCACATGTGAGATGAAGCAGTTGAGAACCAACACATGAAGCCCAACAACTGGACAACCCCTGTTGTGTCTATATACACAACCCAGCGCTTGCACCCATGAAGAGCTGCAGTGCGTGTATGAGTCCTAAAAGCAGGATTCAATCTTTATCACTATAAACTGGTAAACATCTTATTCCCACATGAAGTGGGAATTTGAAGCCAGGTACTGGGTCTGAATGACCCTGCTGGTCCTACCATTGTTTGCATTTAATAGGAAATAAACCTGATCACATCAACCTTGCAATAAATCTGACACAGTTCCCCCCTCCCCTTCCTTCTTACAGGAATATTTAAAGCTAGAGAGACAGCCACTGCTATTATCTCTGCCCACCAGTTCCCAGCTGGCTATTGTGACCCTTAATGTGAGTTAATCAGCACTACCCCATCCTTTCAGATGGGACTTGCATCCCTGCGCGCTGCTCTCCTGCCCCACGATGCTATCACCTCCTGCCAGCTGGACAGCTAAACGCAAAGACAGCTTCAACATCTCCAGGGGCTGGAGCATAGTGATGTCCTGGCACGTTCATACTAGGGAGGTGTTTTTTCAGCTCTGTGCATTAAAAAAACCAATTACCATATGAGCAAATAAGCTGGATTCATTAGCGACAGCACATGCATCAGGCCTGAAGTGGTCGGGCAAGAAGGAACAGGAGTAGGCAAAACAGCCCAGGCCAGGGGGATGTCATGGAGCAAGTCATATATCTCTGCAGGCCAAGCCTGTATGTGACAAGAGAAAACTAGGGAAGGAAGGTTTGGGCGTGAGGGAGATGAACGGGCAGCATGGAGAGTGAGAGGATGCAATAGTTTCTACAACCAGTGATAGTGTCACAGGTAGATGATAGTCAATAGCAGCCTTAAAGGTGGTCGTCTCTGTCTAGGTCTGTGGAAGTCAGTGGTGGGCTTAGCCCAACCCCAGTCCGTGGCAAAACAGTGGGGAGCTGTTGTCATCTCCCATGAGTAAGCCTTGAGTAAGCCTCCCGTGAGAAAGCTTTGCCTGAATGCAGCTGTCTCAGCCTTGCATTATGCAGAGAGCATTAGGTGGTGAAAAATATTCCCCGAGGTGCCCACTGCGAAGCACTGATGGCTCTCACCTCCTGCCAAAGCACAGACTGGTGACCTCTCCATGATGCCGCAGTAGACCAGAGCTGGAGGCAGATGGTTTCACTCCATGCAACAGCAGGCTCAAACTTTCTTTGAGACAAGTGCTATAATTACTGCTCCATTTATCACGGTTCCTGAGAGCATGATAATTTGGGTAGAACTAAAACATATCTTTCAAAAATGCATCTAGTCTTGACGTAAAGGACTTGCAGGGTAGGAGAGAAGCTTCCTCCTAAAGGAAGCTACCATTCCACCTAAAGGTTGGGTAGCTACTTCAAAGTAGTTATCAAGGTCTCTCTCAAGTCCACTGAGAGTGAAAGGCAGCTCCAGTGGGCTACTCATCTTGCTCCAAGAGACACACCTAAGGCAAGGGGCTTGACTCAGTCTTTAGAGGGACCCCTTTTCCCTGGTCATTTTGAAGGAGGCTCCAGTTTCTATCTTTGAGGAGTACAGCTGACTTTCTGATGGGTGAAAGCTGAAGCTTATGAACCTCAGCTCAGGTATATAAACCCTCGTTTAGATAAACATGACTTGATCTTCCCACAATTGGGCTTTGCTTGCTGGCGAACTGAAGGACCCAGCAGTGTCTGTGAAGGTATCTGTATGACACTCAGGTCATCAAGACTTGGTATCAAAAGTGTCTGTGCCTTCTTTCTGCTGAATATCACAGACTGAGCACCCTGTAATCCTTATCCCACTCCTGAATAATTTTGATGGCTCTACTCTGCTCCTCAGGATTTTCACATGCTCCACCAAGTGGATCTGCTCCCACAGTCCCTTCTGCACTGCAATGACAGCAGTGACCCAGTGCAGCCCTCTGTGTCACCCCTCTGCGCACACATCCCAAAATCACATCTCTGCTAAGCGTCACATTGGAAACTATTTCAGCTGCTTCTCCACTCTACCCACCAAATCCCTCTCTGAACGCTGTCCACAGGATCCTTCTCTAGCTCTGGGTGGCATTTGTTTCTTGCCCAGTTGCATCACATCTCATTTACCTTCACGAAAAAGGCTTTTTTTTTTGGACTAGGTAGCAAAGGCTATCAAGCAGCCCAGCTTGCTTTCCACAGCAGCCCTGTCTTCCCGGTTGTTGATAATTCTTCTAGTTTGTGTGTCATGGACAAATGTTATCAGTCCCTGGAGGTCTTGCTGTCTACACCATCCATGTGATTTGTTCACAAAAAGCTTTTTCTTCCCTCTGGCTCCCATCCAAAATACAAACATACCCAAAATAACACAACTGCTGAGACAGGCAGCAGGAAAACCAAAAGGATGGGGGGGGAGGAAGGGATGGTTTAAGTACTACTTGGAAGTGATTGACAGGTGCTGTTTTGGAGTGCAAAAAAAAGTCATTTATTTTGTTTTTAAAAGCTTAAATACACAAAGCTGAAACTACCGCACATGCTTTGCAGATGATCACTACTTTCTTCTACGTCTTTTGCTATACAAAGCTCCCACAGCACGTTCTGTGTATTACTGTAAACACAGCAAGGAGGTGCTTTACATGTGGTCTGAGAAAAGCCTTCTCAGAAACTGAAGCAGAAGGTAGTGGCAGCCAGTTTCATGTTTTGTGTTCTTCTGCCACACCAAAGAAGAGCAAGAATCAGCCAAGACAAATACTTTTTCATTTTCTCTGGAAATACTCTTTCCATCATGCCAAAATATGAGTAAAAGTTTCCCCATCTTTCAGCTGAGTTTGAGTGATCCAGGCACCTTCTCTACACTGACTTGGCCGTGACCCCATATAATAGTTAAAGATATCATTCCCTGCAGACAAAAAGTAATACCGTGAACTTCCTACTTGCTCAGACTGAGGATTCAGGTATCCCAGACAGAGGCTGGGACATCGCAAGGATGGTGCTCCCAAAGCTTCTCTGATGCTCCATCAACAATGTATTTTTGGAATGCCATGAAGCAATATGCACAAATGAAATTCCTGCAGCAAAAGCACGTAGGAGTCAAGGTGAATATTTACTTCTAAAAAACCCCAAGTTAAATTCCTTCCCTAACCCTCCCCTGTGTGCCCACAGCCCTTACAAAATACAAACACATTTCAGTGGTACAATGAATATCAGGACCAAGAACGAGCCAAACGTTTTAGTATCTATGCCACAACTTCCACCACCATGTTACACCTATTGCAACACACCACACATGTCAAAAGCACAGGGGAAAGCTGACGAGAATATCTTCTACCTTTTTGAGTGTGCTTACTTCTACGGGAATAAGGTGTGAAGTACAGCAAGAGACTCCCAGGAGGCATTAGGAAAATCAGGAAAGACTGTGGAAAGAGAAGTTGTAAGTGCAACTGGAAAACCCTTCCTTTTTCTTATCAAGGCTATTGCTATATCCAAATATATTACTACGCTCTTTTCAAGAACAAGAGCGCAAAGGTCTGCCAGCAGCCAAGCAAGACACATCTGTGTTCACAGCCCTGTTCTATTTACCTTAGGCAAGGCAGAAATTCGGCATGAGGACCACCCCTTTTATAAGGCCTGATTCCTCGCGATGCCTCACCATCCTCAGCTGAGATTTCGCTCAATGCATGCCCTTGGGTACGCTCATTCTCTTGGAACACCAACAGCGTTTTCCAAAGCGCAGACCAAGAGGAGGGACATGCTAATGGGACAGTCTGTGGAGAATTAAGAACCTCCTCGACCTCATAGGGCGAGATGGAGATACTGGGTCCCAAGCCACACACTTTGAAGGGGTGCCCATACCAAAGCAGTGAATTGCTTAAGGTACGGGGGAACAGTAAGAGAGGCAAAACCGAGATGGAAAGATGGACTGTGATTTGTGGTCCTCAGGAAATCAGGCTATAGGAGGATAAAGGTCTCTCTGGCCCTGAAGGCTATCACAGCATGGGTTGATGTGCTCGTGCTTTCTTTTGTGCCAATTTAACTAACTGAAGGAAAGGTGCCAGTTTCCCCCCAAATCTCCATCCCCATTAAAGACCCAGCTGTGGATGCAATTTAATTGCAAATAAAATTGCCTTTACCAGCATGAATCTCCTTTTCTCTCCTCAAGGGAATAACCTATACCAGCATTGAATCTCCTGTATATTGCTTAAGGGACACATTGTGCTGCTCATGATCTGATAAAAGGGCTAACCCCCATGCACAGGCCTTAAGGAGAATTTGAGGCTGAGAACATCCAAATAGGGCACCTTGATGAACAAAATGGCTATGGTAGCCCTGAGATTTTCCAGATGTGACTATGAAGAGCTTACGGTGCATTTCAGGCAATGAAACACCTTGCTCGTCGTTTAGGCAATGGAAGAGCACACATTTCCTAAAAAGGAGATCAGCGTGCCCTGGTTAAAGCCGATTTTGGCTCTTCAGCAGGAATTTCTCTTTGCCATATTTTACAGGTAAGCCTGATATCACCACAAAGAAGAGGTGAACTTCTCAGAGTTGACAGAGAACAGAAGTACTAAAGAGGACCACCTAAAAAACAGCTATATGGTGGAAGCAGGCAAAAACAGGAGGTTTAAGAGAATTAAAAGGCCCTGAAAAGGGGAGTATCTGGGCCAGTGGACAGGGTCGTTTCCCCTACTTCAGGAAGAAGTCATCATTGGATTGAGGAAAGGAAGGTGCAGAGAAAACAGCAGCCAGCCAGCAGCCTGCTGTAGAGGGGTGCACCCTGCAACGTACAAGTGATGGGAGTTTTTAAGAGACCCCACTCTACATTCGGCAGCAACTAAGTCCCTCATTGAACATCATGAACATTTACATGGAGCCATCAGAAATTACCAGTTCCAGTCATGGACTAAAGACACTGACACCAAAAGCTATGGTTATTCTACCAAAGCAAATGTGCTCAGGATCATTTCTAGACCTGAAACCAACTGGCTTGGAGCAATGCAGTCTGTGCAATCGAACGCTTGCCTTCCAAATGAGCTGCATATTCAGGCTCCCAGGGACACTGTCATAAATCTATTAAATATTGAGTTTATTTTAATACTTGCTAGCAGACTCCAGAGCCAAAATGAGCCAGATGTGATTCTGTGGCTACCATGCTTCAGGTCTTCATGCTTAATTCCTACATGTTAATATTCCCCTACCTCTGCTCTCCAAAAAAGGAACTCTTGGCTACACGATCCACTTGTCCTCTCAATGACAAAGACACGGTGAGACAGCAGTCCAACCACAAAACATGTATGAAAAGACACAGCACTCTGTTCTTTAGGGGAATAGACCCCCATACAGCATGTGCAGAATGGAATCAGAGCTTGGACTATTTAACCAGGCTTTTGGGGATTTAGTGGAGAAATTTTCTTGGGATATCAGCTTTGAAGTCTCAATCTCAGCTCTCCACTGTGATGGGACTAGCTGTTCATGGATGTTAATGGCCATTTAGGTCACCACCGTGGTTTGACACAGGGTTCTACAGAGCTAAATGCACAAATATCTGATAGCTTTAGCTAAGGAATTGGATCCTGTAACTGTAATTGTTACTGCAACAGTCTTGGGCATCAGAAAGCAGCGAATAAATGTCCTTGCAGGACAGCGAGCCTCTGCTGCCAACATAACAGAAAACTGTAAGCTACAGCCAGGAAAACCTAAGTAAAGGTCAAACTCAGTAGTTCCAGGGGCTGCAAAGATACTTGAATCCTGCTGTGGCAAGGTCTGCGATGCAGCTTCACACAGCCCAGCACCCTTTCATCCTCTGACCTAGACCAGCATCAAAGCCACATGAGACCAGGAAAAACAAAATAGAGGCTGCTCAAGGGCTGGCTGGAGCACATCTTCTTCAGTGGCTTGTACTGCCCTTCCCCGCACAAAGGTGAGATGTCTGTCCACATGCTGGGTGGCCAGTATCTCAAGGGGAGGCTCTGGGTTGGAGGTGGACGCCGTTGGAGCCCTGTGGTCATCTGTTCATGCGCTGCAGGATGGTCACGCAGCCGTGATAACTGGTACAGCGCTGCAGCGGCGGCTGCTGCTCCACGCTCCCCGTTACCGGGTCGAAAGTGAACGCTTTGTCCGTGCCTTCTCCGTTCTCGTCTCGGCCACCCAGGATGTAAATCTTCCCTCCACACACCGTCAGGCCACAACTCTCCTGAAAAGCAGAAGGAAAGCCCAAAAGCTGAGGAGCAAGCCTCCAGCTTTAGGCAAGGGGGCTGAGCAGGAGGGTAAGTCATTGCAATGGGCTCAACTTCCACCTGCCCAGCGGAAGGGAGTGGAAGGAGGTAAGATAAGAGATGTCTGGCTCTTGGGATGCTGCAATCTTGCTGCTTCAGTAAGAGTTTAGGCACTTGAAATACCTCAAGCCAGTGATGGGACCGTTGCTGTTTCTGGCAGTCCCCCAGATTCACAAGCACACCAAGAGACCAGAGACCCAGCCAGCACCTCCCCGTGAAAGCCACTTATAAGGATGCACTGACACGGGCATTTTAATTCAGATGGGGATGAGACGTGTCCCATCATTTCTCTTCACTGTGCCACAGCTCGTATTGTAGCATGGCTTTCGAGTGCAAAACCATGATGACGCTAAACCAACCATCACAAGTCCGTGTTCAGTCCACAGACCAAACTAGAGCCAGTATAACCCTCACCCTGAAACACATAGTGTGGACAACAAGTCCTTAACACCAATGGTTTCACTCCACAGATCCACTCCTCTGGCATTAATAGCTACTGTAGCCCCAGCCTCAGCAAGAAAACTTGGGTTTGCTGTGGGACAGTCATCCCCCAAGCAGTATGGGTACTGATAATGAATATATATGTTTGAGATGCTCTGCAGAGGTCACGTTCGCATGCCCAGAGCCAAACCCAGAATGTATTTTCCTGGCCTTCAATCTCAGCAAAGCACGGATGGCTCCTATTCTAGAGAGAGAGGGAAGGCTCAGAGCTTCTTTCCTAAATCTCTTCCTTACCAGAGGCCCGGGGAGGGTGGCCACTTCTCGCCAGCTGTCTTTCCTTGGATCGTAGCTGAAGATTTTACTGAGGAGTCCACCTACAACATAAATGATGTTGTCCAAGCAGACGGCACTGATGCACCTCTGGTAAAAAGGGGTGGGAGACAAGAGCGTCCACTTGTTGTCCTCTGGATCGTAACACTGCACCTGGGAAGAGAAACGCAGCTATGGGAACGTGAATTTACTACATCTCCCTGCTTGGATGAAGCCACTATTCACTAGAAATAAAAGCGCATGGGGACAGAAACACGGATGGGAGCTTCAACACCCAGAGACCAGTGCAGTGAGCAAAAGGATGAGGGATTCTAGCATTCCCTCTTGCATTCAAGTCTCCCAGACAAACTACAAGCCCCCAGGGTGGCTGTCCTTGACCCAGACAGCACATGGTTAGGTGTTCAGAGATGGAGCTGAGAACTGATGGTTCTTCCTGCGGCTCAGGAGACGAGAAGCGTCATGCCTGGCTTGCAGAGGTCTCGTCCAGGCAGTTACTACTGTTGCTGCTTCTCAGAAGTGAAAGCCCACAGGTTTGTTCCTGTGGTGCCTCAGGGCTGACCAGGCTTCGGAGCAGAACAGGCTTTACTGAAACCATGCCTAATACACTGTCAACTCCTGACACCTTCCCTCTCTGGTCCCTAAGTCTCATTGGCTTCCATTTAAATGTATGACTTCTCATCTTCTTATAAGGGAGTCTTCATTAGTCTTCAAAAAAAAGGCGCCCTTTTAGCTTAAGGACAACCCCATTTCCCTCCATGTTCCCTGGCAAACCTTTTTTATGTCTCTGTCCATTCTTGATGCCCCAGCAATACCTTGTCGGTGTTAGCGGTGTCATCCACAGCACCGCCCAGCACGTAGAGCTTGTTCAGGCAGGAGACCACAGCCGCCGAGCTCACAGCTTGAGGCAGTGGGGCCAAGGTTGACCAACTGTTGGAGAAGGTGTCATAGCACTCCACACTGGAAAGGCGATAAAAACCATCAAAGCCTCCCACAGCGTAGATCTGCCACAAAAGGAGCAAAGCAAGTCGATTAGAAACTCCTGGACTCACCTAATGGGCTACACCATCACGGCGTATGAGAGGGGAGGCTAGGACTTGGCCAGAAAGACAGATATCAAGCCACGGTAAAACTTTGGGGTTGGACTAGATGACCTTTAAAGGTCCCTTCCAACCCAAACCATTCTATGATTCTATGAAACTCTCCACACTGTATAACTTTCACCCAAAGACTTAACACAGCCATCTGCAGAAGTCTTGCACCATCCCATGGTAGATCTTATTGCTACAACTTCATTGGTGGCTGCTTCAGGTGACAACACACACCCAACTGAAACAAAGACATCTTGGTTATGTCCTAGTTGTTCTCCCATCAAAACTGTCTCTAAATGACCCAGAAGACAAACACACGCTGACAGTTTCTCATTGTACAGGGCAGCAGGAGAAGTGAGGGACAGCGCTCTATGTGGCTTCTTCCAAAATTCAGGCCATTGCTTACCTTGCCCTGAAGTGTTGCCATTTTGTGCCTCCATCGGCCTTTCTGCAGACAAGCAACCTTGATCCAGACGTTCAGCTGGGAGCTCAGCACCCAAACATCATTGCTGCTGATATGTCCTCCTGAAAAACAGAGGGGTGGAGGGCTGGTGCGATCCCAAGGACAGCCCCATCACCTCATTACACCACAATACTGCATAGTTCCTCCATGCAATGGAACAACTTAGGCCAGAATACAGAGTGCTCCCTCAGTAAGTTTGCAGACGACACCAAGTTGGGCGGGAGTGTTGATCTGCTGGAGGGTAGGAAGGCTCTGCAGAGGGACCTGGACAGGCTGGATCGATGGGCCGAGGCCAACTGTATGAGATTCAACAAGGCCAAGTGCCGGGTCCTGCACTTCGGTCACAACAACCCCAGGCAACGCTACAGGCTTGGGGAAGAGTGGCTGGAAAGCTGCCCAGAGGAAAAGGACCTGGGGGTACTGGTTGACAGCCGGATGAACATGAGCCGGCAGTGTGCTCAGGTGGCCAAGAAGGCCAACGGCATCCTGGCCTGTATCAGAAATAGTGTGGCCAGCAGGAATAGGGAGGTGATCGTGCCCCTGTACTCGGCACTGGTGAGGCCGCACCTCGAATCCTGTGTTCAGTTTTGGGCCCCTCACTACAAGAAGGACATGGAGGTGCTGGAGCGCGTCCAGAGGAGGGCAACGAAGCTGGTGAAGGGCCTGGAGCACAAGTCTGATGGGGAGCGGCTGAGGGAACTGGGGTTGTTTAGCCTGGAGAAGAGGAGGGTGAGGGGAGACCTCATCGCGCTCTACAACTACCTGAAAGGAGGGTGTAGCGAGGTGGGGGTTGGTCTCTTCTCCCAAGTAACTAGCGATAGGACAAGAGGAAATGGCCTCAAGTTGCGCCAAGGGAGGTTTAGATTGAACATTAGGAAAAATTTCTTTACTGAAAGAGTGGTCAGGCCTTGGAACAGGCTGCCCAGGGAAGTGGTGGAGTCACCATCCCTGGAGGTATTTAAAAGACGTGTAGATGAGGCGCTTAGGGACATGGTGTAGTGGGCATGGTGGTGTTGGGTTGACGGTTGGACACGATGATCTTAGAGGTCTTTTCCAACCTGTATGATTCTATGATTCTATTCTATGATTCTATTAGGTTATGGTCATGTAAACTCAGCTTCCCAAAGGAGACACCGTCTGGATTTGAAGGCACCTGTTACACTGCCAAATCCCTTATATAGAACTCATTTGATAGGCATTATATTTTAAGTGGGAGAGGGGCAGGAGACACTGATGTTTTAGGAAACCCTGTTTGAGAGCACACACCAAAACCAGCTCATTCCACAGCTGAACACTTTTGACAGATGCCCAACAGGAGGGAAAGGTTTTCTAATACTGCCATCCTCCCCCTCAAAGGTGAAATTGTTCCTTGGGACAGCAAAATCCAAACCACCTAAGGACAAACTTCACCAAGAAGTGACTTTGCTCCAAAGCTGGGGTGCACGTGAATGAGTCCTAGTGAATAGACCTAAGGAGTGGCTGTCAAGCAGAGGTCATGCTGTTCTTTGCAACTGGGAAGGGACCATTTGGTCCAGGGTATCTCACCTGATATGTACACATCGTTCTTCAGTGTGCAGGCAGCAAACTCTGACTTGGTGTAGCCAGGCACGCTGGAGAGGGCTGTCCACTGCCTGCTCTTCGGGTGGTAGAGGTCCGTGAAGGGCAGCTTCAGAAGGCCTTTCTTATCACAGCCCCCAATGACGATGATGACTTCTGCCAGCTCCATGAACCTAGACCATGAAAGGCATGGGTGAGTCCCCAGGCCAGGCTACTCCTTTCCATCATCCCTCCCATCCCACCTAGGACATTGGCAGCACAGTCCAATGGATAGAGCAGGGTCCTCTCTTGCATCAGCTACTGATTTGCTGGGCAAATCATTTCACCCCTGCACCTTCCCTTTTGTCTGCACATTCAAATCAAAGGCACCTCCCAGATTGGCTGGGAAGGGGTCCAAACTGCATAGGGAAAGAAAATGGGAACGACCTTTAAAAGTCCTTGATGAGATTGCCTCCTGCCACTCACCCTCCCCCTTCCAGCACAATCAAGCCTAATCCTCAAGGCACAGCCACGAGCGTGGAAAGCTGTTCCTGGCAGCCCGCCTGCAACGAGCTCTCTGCCTGGAGAGAGAAGTGTTTCCAGGAAATTCTCTCTCTCCAGCCCTAATAGCAGTGAGCAGACGAGACAGCAGGGAAAGGAAAATCCTGCCAGCTACTAGGTGGCAAGAGAGGAACAGTTCTCTGGGAGGGGAGAGGAAGGAGGGTGAAAGAGAATTTGCAAGACTTGGTCCAATCCCCAGCTCTGCCGTGGTTTGTGCAGGCTGAGACAATTCACTTAAGACCAAAGCTGTAAAAGGAGGGAAGTAATATGTGGATGCTGGGGGGTGGGATTTATCCCCAGTGAATTTTAGCTGTTTGCATCCTCCAGGAGGTCACCATAGACCTTGTTGTTGAGCAGTTCTGTAAATAATAGCTAGTCCCTAAATGCCAGGGACTGCTGAGATGCACTGGGGCAACCTCCGTCCTTCTGCCCAGGATGATCCACTGACCAGCAAAAAAACCTGCACTCCTCGGGCTGAAGAGCAAGAGAGCACAAGAACCTGGTCCTGCAGCCCCGTGGTCATGGGTGTCCTCTGGAAAAGGATGGGGAGCCTTGCAAACCAACTTGGTTTGATATGGCAACCCACCCCAGAGCAGAGGTGTCCATCAGCACTCTTAGAAGCACACCCTAAGAAACCCGTGGCACCATGGAGAAACAGCAGAGACTTAAAACGTGGTTGATCAAATCCAAACTTCACAGTCACAAAAAGGTGCAGATTTCTACACACACCCAACCATAGAAATCATTTTTTCTTTGCCTCCTCCATTTTACACGGCAGGTGCCTGGGCCAGCATCTCTTTATCTTCTTGCTGTTCATCAATAAATCAATGGAAAGAAACAAAGAAAAAATAATAATTTGCGGATGCCTAGGTAACCTCCTGGACAGTAACTGCTTTTGTTTTCCCTGGATATTAATTCCTGATCCTGCAGCAATGCCCTTGAGCTAGGCACCATGCTGATGGCCAGGAGGACTGAGACTGGTCCAAGCCTTCCTACTAACAGAGAGCCTGGATGAGGTGGGAGAGAGACCAAAAGCGGTGAACTGAGAGCAGACCAATGGCAGAGCTGGGAATGGAAAACGGATCTCAACCCAGTGCTCCACCCATCGGTGAAAGCAGATAGAAATAAAGAGCTACAAACACCCCTTCCTGCCCATAGTCTGGACACGTATCTGGGTAGCATCACTGCACACCCAGAGCAGTGTGACTAGAGCACTTTTTGCCAACCAAAAAAAAAAGTGTCACATGCATCAGTATAAATTTCACAGGAATCCTTTAGACCAGACAAACAACTCCAATGCCTTCATTTTGGAAACAGGGAGGCCAAAAGAGAAGCAATCAGAGGAAAATAAAATAAAATAAAAAAAAAAAAAACCAACCCAAGAACTCCCCTCAAACTTTAAGATCCATCAACTTAGGCCATGCTGGTCTAGGGAAGAAGATGCTGTGTTTTACCTTCTGGGCCTTGATCGCAAAGAGCTGACCTCGTTCCCGAGGATGTAGTACTTGCGGGCCTCGTGCAGTAGAGGAATGCACTCCTTTGAGTCCTGGATGAGTCCATCCATTTCCACCTTCTCCAGGAAGTAGGTGGGATCGAGCAGGGGCAGACGCACATGCTCAAGGAGGTCCTTCAAGGCTCCCTTCCTGGCTGGTATGTCATGCCGTACCCAGCGCATGACTGCTTCAAAGACCACTTCCTCCTTGGGGACCACCAGCTGCTCATCGGACAGATATTCAACCAGCTCCTTCACACCCATCTCCAGGAACTCTTCATGACACGACACCTCCACAAAACACTCCAGCATGAACCTCTTGCTCTTTTCTGTCAGAGACGCAATGGAGAATGAATCAGCAAACTTCATGATGCCCAAACAATTGCATGGGTGAAGCTGGCCTTCAAGGAAGGTGACGCAAGCATCTCTGAGCTTGGAGATCTGCAGCAAGTCAGACAGTTCCAAGATGCCTTCAACATTGTCCTCCTGAATGATGATGTTCCCCCCATACATATAGTCAAGAAGGAGAGACATGGTGGAAGCAGAAATCTTCTGGATGTTAATGATATCCTGGTGGCCTTCCTTGAGATTGCCGCCAAACATGGCCCGGAAATACGTGCTGTTGGCTGACAAAGTGGCACGGTGACAGGGGAATTCTTGTCCATCAATTAACAGCACCACATCTGTGAAGATGCCGCTCTGCCGGTAGGAGTTTAACGTCTGGAGGATTTGCTCAGCATGGCAGGACCCACTGCAGAGCTTCATGTGCAGCTTTTCTTTGCTCGGGTCCCGCGTCACATTTTCCAGGCTGCTTGTCCTGAAACTTGATTCTTCTTTCATCATTCGATGCATCCTGATTGAGAAGCAGTGAAGGAGACGAGAGAACAGTACACTATTAAAATATCTGACTGCAATGTCCAACACCATCATGGTTTCTGCATCTTCCTTGATACCATGAGGAAGTAGAGATTCCAGCCAAAATATAGTCGGACTCTGCCCCTTCATCCACACACGTGGCTCCTCCTCAGTAACCAACATTTCCTCCAACCCACAGCACAGTGACAGGCACTGGGATATTTCCAATCCAACCCCATCTCAGAAGACAAACTTCTCCTTTTAGGAGATGTTTCTTTTAAGGCAGTTGTCTCGCCCAACCTATGCTATACTAACATCTCGACACCCTTTCCTTTCTTTCTAAAATCTCGCAGCTCTTATGCACTGCTTTCCTCATCCTGCCAAATGCAAACGCTCCGCGGTACAGCCCAGTTGGGAGCAACGCAGCATTTTGATTTTTTCTATCCACCATGTTTCCCTAGATGTCTGATTCCAGGGAAAAAAAAAAAACAGAGGAAAGGATGTGAGATTGAGATTTGCCAAAGGTAGCTATGACATGACTTGCCCAAAAGCAGGGGAGATGTCCACATCTGACATACCTTTCTGCTAGATTTGTTCTCCAGGTGATTTTAAATCTTTCCTAAAGGACTTCATAAAGTGATTGCAATGAAGCACAGCAGACTTCTCTCATTCGAGCTTTAACAGTTCACACTGACAGCGCGAGCAGCAGGACCCATCCTGAGCACCCATGTGCTCAGCCTGGAGGCTGCAAACAGCTGCACGCCCAAAAGGGTGATCCCTGCTCAAGTGGAGGGGAGGCAGCCAGATCGCCCGTAAAGAGTGATCCCTGGGGAGAAGGACCTCCGCCTGCAGAGAGGGGGCCTGAAAAACAGGGGACCATCATGGCACTAAAACAGTGACAAGAATCGACTACCTCTGACAGCAGTGACAGAATCAGAGACCCCAAACCCTCAACTTCTGCCTCCACCATCCTAGTCCCACTAACAGGTTGGCTCTGACCCATTTCCTCCACTTCTCCCCAGAAGCCTGCCCAGACCCATCACTGATGCACAGACCCAGATGCTGGGGGGACGAGCAAGTACAGGATTGAACCCAGGTCTCCTGGTGCTTGCCCGACTGCTTTCACCAGCTGGATGTTAAATAAAAGGTGCAGAGCGATGCCACCGCCTGTGTTTTAAAAGCATGGCAGAAAGTCAGCACCACTCCTTGAGTGGGAATGCCAGTGAGGGCCATCAGCAGAGCACTCCTGATCACAGCTTCTACCACAGCCACGCAGGTTTTAGATTGCTTTTCTGAGGCTCTGTAACAGCAAAGAGCCCTTTTGGGGGTGGCTCAGGCTCTGCTCTTAAGAGCCCCCTAAGTCAGGCTCTGGAGCATCCCGCCACAAGCCTCTGGCAGGAGCACAAGTCCCCACTGGGGTGACAAGTTACCAGACATCAGTGGCTTTGTGGTGTCCACACACTGCCTTGCAGGAAGGCAGGTAGCACACCCTTTGAGGAGGATTACCTTGAAGTTCTCAGGAGTCAAAATCCCTGTCTTAGCTCTAGTCCTTCATCTCTTTTCCTACACCTGCACCTCCCGGACGGCCACCGCATCTGGCCACAGACCCCAAGGGTGCTCAGATTCTCTCGTGCTCCAGAGGACACCTCCTGGCTGCACCTGCACCAGGGTAGCTGTGTGTAGGACAACCAGATCTAGTCCTCAGGATCCTCACCTCCACCCCAAGAAAGTGTCAGCGTATCCTTTGTGCCTCCAGAATCCCCCAGCAACGGAGAAAACACCTCTGCCCATGCCACGGGGGAGCTGCAGAGACCTAAAGAACAGTGAAGCAGCATGACAAGCCCTAACTAAATATCTAAGAAATCCTGTGGGAGTGGGTGAAGGCTCTAAACACCCTGAACACCACTGACGGGTGCTCAGGGCTGTGTACAGGAGGGAACCGCTGTTAGTCAAAGTGATTTAGAGAAGTTACAACAAAGGCAGCTCTCTAGAGTCGCCTTTGCAAAGAGCACGGCGGACTCCACGTTTCCCGACACACGCAGCTCCAGCCAAGACAAACACATCTATATCTCCACTTCTCTCCTGATCCACACACGTTTCCGAGCCATCAGGGTCACACACAGCTCTGCATGGCTCAGTGCTGGGAAGAAAAAGCTCGGGCTGACCTTCTTACAAAGAGACACTCCCTCCCTCCCCAATTAATCCAAATGCCTTCCCCCAGCTCACATCCCTCCTGTCTACTCATGAGACAAATGATGCCAACGCCAAAGAAAGAGTGGGTTTGCCCCGTTGCCCTCACCCATGCACACTCGTCTCCAGGTCACCCTCTCCATCCAAGCACCACACGGCAGCAAATGTTGTATTTTTTTTTTTGTCAAGCCTCCCCAGCTGCTAGTGCAAGAAGTCCAACATTACCTGGCCCACAAGTTGTGTCCTCCGGGTAGGACCTAGCGAAGACTCAACTTCCCTCTCGGAGAGCTCCCATCCACGTCAGGGCTCTGCGCAGAGACAGGTCCCCTTTGCAAAGCACGCTCAGCCCTGCTCCGGCAATGCTTGGGGAAGCACAAAAGCATCTCCTTTATCCTCAGTGCCAGAGAGGTGGGGGAGAAATCTGCTTTTGTTTCTCCTGAATGACATGCCGGAGAGCTACGGGGCATTAGCCATGCAGCTGTCAATAACAGCCAGCCAGGGAGGAGCCAGGACCCAGGGAAAACCCATCGCAGCTCAGGGAAAATATATCACACCAGGGCAGCTTAAGAGGGCCGAGCCATCTGGAGAGCAAATTGGGGTCCAGGTGGAACGATTCATTTGATAGAGTCTCCGAGCTCGCTGGAAACCACACTAAAGCCAATAAATAAAATACAGCTCTGTGAGCAAAAAGACGCCCGGAGCAGGAATGGACTGGGTCAGGGAGGAGCTGCAGTCCCCCTCATTAACGTGTGATAATTAGGTAATTAGGTCCTTCAGGATGATGAGGACAGAAGGGGAGGTTTGCCCCGTGTGGCTGTCTGCACCCTCCCCTCCAACTTGATCCCAGTTGTTGGCTGAATTTTTAAATGCTCCTAGCAGGGATCAAAGCAGCCCTGGGGAAGCTCCACGAAGTAACCCTGCTGCTGAAGATGATCAAACTCCCTAATCTGATGCAGCCAGCCTTCCCTCCATTGCCCAGCATCGCTTTGAACAACTTGTATTGTTTCACACTAGACGGAAGAGAAATATTAGTAATAACCAGCCCCTGCACGTTGTCATCCTGAAACCGCCTTTCCGTGGGGCACTGCTGCCACGTTTGCTGGCTGGCTCCTCTCTGCTCCTCTCCCATTCCTGGGATGCAGGGCACAAACTGGCATCCTGCTTGCTCCCAGCATTTGCATATGAATCACTGGCAACCTGGAAGGGACTGTGGTTTCCCAGCCTGCGCAGTGGGCTGGGAGGGTTGGGGGATTTGCTCTTAGGACCTTCCACCCTGATAGAGTTGGCACTACCAGGCTGCACCAACCAAGGGTGCAACCACGTCTGTGCACGGATGGAGCTTAGAGATGACCGGGAGTGGGTCAGCAGGACACACGGCACCACAGCACTCATCCTGCCCTGTGGGGCACAGCAAAAAAAGTCTCCAGAGCGTTGGAAACTCTTCAGCAAGGTTGCAAAGCTGTCATCTCCTTGCAGCCATAAAGCACGGGGCTACCAACCTGTCCAAAACCAAACCCCAGCTTCAAGCAGTGTGTGCGGCCCCAGGGGTGGGGGGAACCAGCTACTAAGAGTTGTAAATGTGCAAAGTTATCACAATAAGAAGGCTTTGCAGGGTGCAGCTCTCCCCGTGCCCATGCCAAGCCGTCTATCCAGCAGATTTCTACAGCCTGCCCTGCACTTGGCCCTGGATGATGCCACTGTGTGATGCCACCGTGCCCCAAAGCGGCTGTCACTGTGCGAGGGCTGTGCTACAACCCACGCTTACGGCCTTTCTGCATGAAGCAGAGGGCATTAAATACCCCACAGAGCTGCAGGACGTGGGGGTGTTTGCACGGGGTCTCTGCTAGGCAGCACCGGAGGAAGGACGCCTTATACAGCAGCAGGAGCTCAACCTCTCCTTTGCTCCTAGTGCCCTGGGTCTTCTCCCAGGGAAGATACAGACACCAGAAGCAGTGATCTCACAGTGGAGTAGAACTCTAAAATCCCTTCTTCACATTAAAAATGCTCAGCCCCTGGCACTTGGCCCACGGAAGCCATCAGGCACAAAGCCACAAACATTAAAAAGATGCAAAAGGGAAATACAAGTATATAGGACCAGGAAGTCCAGGCGTCTGTTGGGGAAAGCTCTCTGTGAATGTAGGACTAAAGCTTCCTGAAGGAGCAGCAGAGTATGTCAGGAGGAGAAAGCAATAGGAAGGAGAAGGGATGCAGCTAAGCTGAAGAGAAAACAAGGAAAAAAGAATGGAAAGGACAAGAGGAAAGGCAGAAGAGAGTTTTGGATAAATCAGGTAACAGAGGCCATGGTGAGACATCTTGAGGGAGATGGTCACTAGGACTTGATCACGCTGTGGTCTGTACCTCCCCACCACATGCCCAAGAGAAGGAAATGTCCTACCCAGGACAGCTGTCTATGCACTCCTGGCACCACCATCCATGGCTCCACCTTGCCATGGAGAGAGTCAGGACACCTTCTTTTCACCCTCAGCCAGTTAGCAGAAGTGAAGGGCAGTCACCAGCCCGCGGGACAAGAGACCGAAGCAGGAGAGCGAAGTAGATGAGTAAAGGCAGAGAAGTAACTAGAATAGAAACTTCTCTCCAGAAGGAAGAGAGGGAGAAAACTAAGAGGCTTAAGAGAGAACAAAACCAACTTGGTTTCCTATTTCACGTATGGTCAATACTCACGCTGAGCTTGAAACCTGGTCAGGAGCTTCAGCCAAGAAGAGGTTGCTTGCACCAAGAGTCTAGGAGAAGGGGAACCAGCCTTCAGCCTCATGCCGCTGCTGCTGCTCACATCATGGCTAGACTTTGCACGCTGAGTTTGAACTTCGAAAGCTCCTAGCCACTGCATCATATTAAGGCTTTAGCAGAGATATAAGAGATCCTTCTTACGGAAGATAATTGTGTAGGCCTAGGGCATGGTCACATCAGCATCACCTCCCAGACCCCAGGACTACAACTCTACTGGCAAATTTAAAGGGCTGGAAAGGTTCTGAGAACTATCCCAGTTGTACCACTAAGCTCTTATAAATAAGAGCAGTTTTAGAGAGGAAGAAAAAGAGTTAAACAGCACGATGTTGGCTGTCCCAAGCCATTCGGGCTTAGAGCCAGCAACCAATCCTCAGCTCTTTTATTTGAGTAACAGACACAGCCTACATGACCCTCATTTCTCTCCTTTCAACTTTTCAGTATCTTTCCCTAGGGTATAGCAACGACAGCCCCCAGTTAGGGATTATTCAATATTGTAGATATCAGGAGCTCTACCCCTTCCCCTAGGGCAAGTTTATATTTAACGCTGAAATGGTATTCCCAGAGCCAGTCAAATTCATGACACGGTACCGACTACCCATCACCAACCAGTGAGATAGTGTTGGATTTACTTTAATCCTTTTCAACTATCAGTTAAATGCAGCCATTCAGGAGCTGGAGAAAACAGCTGCTTAACAAAGAACAATCCCACGCTGACCCAGACAAGGTCCCCTTCTCACCCAAAGCACCCTCTGTCTGCACCTGGGACCAGATCCTGGGGTAAAGAATAAAAAAATAGAATAAGCACCAAGCAAGCCTTTCCCTTAACACACACATTTAGCAAAGAACTACTCAGGGACTTCCCAAGCTGGATCTCACATCTGGACTCCTTTTTTTAGTGTTTAATAAGTGCTAATGGACATATGAGCCATTTATTCCTCTTTGAACTTGCTTATGGTTTTTGGCCTTCACAGCACCCTGGGGCAATGACTTGCATAATGTGTGTTAAAAATAAATTGCTTCCCGTTTGTTTGGTTTAAAACTGCTGCCTGATCGGTTCTACGGGTGCATCATTGGCCCCACATGGCCACAAACACTGAAAAATTATTCTACAGTTACTGTTCAAGACTCAGGTCTGCACAGTCACCTCCTTTCCACATGACTGCTTTTCAGCTACTGGCTTATAAAACCTGGGTGGAAGAGAACCATAGAACAGTTTGGGTTGGAAAGGACCTTTAAAGGTCATCAGGGACATCTTCCACTAGACCAGGTTGTTCAGAGCCCTGTCCAACCTGACCTGGAATGTTTCCAGGGATGGGGCATCTACCACCTCTCTGGGCAACCTGTGCCAGTGTTTCACCACCCTCATCGTAAAACATTTCTTCCTTATACCTAGTCTGAATCTCCCCTCTTTTAGTTTAAAACCATTCCCCCTTGCCCTGTTGCAACAGGCCCTGCTAAAAAGCCTGTCCCCGTCTTTCTTATAAGCCCCCTTTAAGTACTGAAAGGCTGCAATAAGGTCTCCCCGAAGCCTTCTCTTCTCCAGGCTGAACAACCCCAACTCTCTCAGACTTTCCTCACAGCAGAGCTGTTCCAGCCCCCTGACCATTTCCGTGGCCTCCTCTGGACCCGCTCCCACAGGTCCATGTCTGTCCTGTGCTGAGGACCCCCGAGCTGGACGCAGTGCTGCAGGGGGGGTCTCACCAGAGCAGAGCAGAGGGGCAGGATCCCCTCCCTCGACCTGCTGGCCACGCTGCTGGTGATGCAGCCCAGGACACGGTTGGCTTTTGGGCTGCGGGCGCACATTGCCAGGTCATGTCCAGCTTTTCCTCCACCAGTGCCCCCAAGTCCTCCTCGGCAGGGCTGCTCTCCATCCCTTCATCCCCAGCCTGTATGGATACCGGGGGTTGCCCCGACCCAGGTGCAGGACCTTGCACTTGGCCTTTTGAACCTCATGAGGTTCACATGGGCCCACTCCTCAAGCCTGTCCACGTCCCTGTGGATGGCATCCTCTCCCTCAGGCGTGTCGACCGCACCATTCGGCTTTGTGTCATCAGGAGGAGATGCAACACAACTGTACCGACCTCAAGAAGGATGGATCTCCAAAACTCCCTCTGGTCAGACCTTTAGCTCCCTCATGAAGCATGAAAAAGCAGAAGCACAGGGAGAAGATCAAGGCATCACCATTTTGCAAGTGAACCCCGAACACAAAACAACATTACAGACTGGCAGGGGAATACTGACAGTTTATTTCACAGAGCATTGCAGAGTTTATTTTGGTCTAGCTCTATTTTCATCAAAAAAGTTTCATCCTTTTAAAAAAAAAAAAGGTAGCAAATATTCAGGACGATAACGGTAACAGTCAGTGCATCACGCATAAAGTTTGGGTCTCATCATTAAAAAAAAAATCAATTGTGAAAACAACTCTTAGTTGGATTGCTTTTAACACTTCCAAGCTTTTAAGCACTTGACCTTTCAATAAAGTCATCTCCAAGGATAAAAACAGAACATGCAGGTGATTATCAACAGATGCTGAGATTTAACAACATCTCTCACTTGGCAATGACAATCCATCAGGAATGTTTCAATACAGCACCACATTAAAAGGAGAAGCAACTTTGTTCTCAAAAGCCTTCAAATCCACCAAAATCTTGCAGTTCTGTAGAAAAAACACACTGTTCTTCACAGACTTGAGAGAGTACCATGTAGAAGGACGGTATTTGGGGAAGGTAAGAGGGAGCATGGACCAGGGTCTTATTCCACTTACATTCATAAAAACCCAGGGTAGATGCAAAGGAATTAAAGTCTTGATTTGCACTGCTTAAGAGGATTAAGCATCACAATCCATGTTTTCGTTATCAGTAGGGGTATTTTTCTTTTACATAGAGAAGTTGACCACTTTTGCCCCCAATTCTTCCACACTAAGCCCAAGACTTCAGAGTTTCAAAATGCTGTTGGAATACAGTTTAAAAAAGATGGAGCTGCCAAAACAAGAACTGCTCAAGGCTGGTTTTATCATGGCTTATTTCTGGCCTTTCCAAGCCTGCTTTGGGTGTCAAATGTAATGCACATCAGCATCCCCCAGAACGCCTTCTCCTCTGCAAGGTGACCCCTCCCAGCCACTCACAGGGTCTACAGCCCAGCTTGGCCAGCACCCGAAGACTCAGCCTCAGCTCCATCCCCTCCATGGTAAACAACTTTGATGGTCCCATCGCTTTCAAAGCAGCACACACCAAGGTTCAAAGGAAGCTCGCGCTCAATGGGATTTCTCGCGTTGCACGTTGTGTCGACCAAGATCCAGCAAGGAAGGGAACAACTCTACACTGGAAGGCCACGGGGGACTGAGCCAAGACCCATTCACAGCTCCAGCAGCCTTCCGGCTGGCTTCAGCTGCCTTGGGAACCGGCTCCGTGCGAACAGCAAAGTGACCCAAAAACCGTCTCCTGTCCACGAGGCCTTGAAGGTCAAGAGCAGAGAGAGACCGCCCTTGGGCTGGCTGTGAGCCGTTTCGGGGGGGGATAAAATTCCACTGTCATCTACTTGGTTTCTGAGTTGTTTTGTGGTTGTTTTTTCTTTTTTTTTTTTTTTTTTCTTTTAACCTCTGGTCTAGGATTTTGGTTTAAAGCCTTTTGCATTGGAAACGCGCTGATGAGAGCTCTTACCTTCACGAGCCTGTCAGCATCTGCTGCAAGACCATCACTCCTTTGGAGGACACAAACATGCAGCTTTAAAGATCCTGCTTTTAAAGCAAGGAAGAAAGGTCTCCTTGCAGGAATAAATCATACTCCGGGGTTGCTTCACCTTCCAAACTATTTACAACTCCTTCACCCATGGGCATCTCCTTGGCCCAGAGAGGGCGAAGCTCACGCTGCACCACCACCTCCTCTTCCTACGCGGGTGCGACGACAGGGAAGCAAGGAGCGACTGCGAATGCCACTTGGAGTGGCAGGCACTTTAGCCAGATCTGAGCAGTGATGGTGCCCATGGCATTGCTTTTTGCAAGCCATCTGGGCTCCCGACAGAGCCCAACTCAGGGAGAAGATAGAAAGAAAGAAAAAAGGGAAAATAAATCAAAAATGAAAGCATTGCTGCCAGCAGAGGCCGATCTACAGCCAACGCTCAGGATTTGCCTTGAAGACTGCGGCAGGACATTTCAAGAAGGCCATTCCCCTGTGAGCATCCACGCTTTGGGAAAGGAGGACAGGACAGGGAGAAGGTGCCCAAGTGACCAAGCCAGTGCAACCCCTTCCCTGGCTCTGAACTTCAGCAGGGAAGAGCAGTGCTATCTCCTCTCCCAGGAAAGCTTCTCTCCTCCAAACAGCCTCCTGTTGCATTAGAGCTAAAACTTCATTGCCCAAGAAAGGGGGAAAGGGAGGGAAACAAACAAACAAAAAAAAACCGTAACAAAACCAACACTTCACGAGAACATCACAACGTTCAGCTACACAGTCGCCGCACCAAGGGAAGGGGTGGAGCAGGGCAAGGGAGAGAAAGGGGAGATACGTCCAACATGTTTTTCCCAGAACTCCCCAAGGGGACTCAGGCTGTCACATCAAGATTCAAATAACTTCAGCCATGAGGACAAGGATTTAATGAACACGGTATTTCCACTCATGCCCTGGAAAAATTACACTCAAAAAAAAAAAGAGACAAAAAAAAATTCAGATTTTCTACATATTTACAAAAATAAGCTCCTCAGCCTCACAACCAGGGAGGTGGAGCAGCTAGTGGTGGGGTGTGGGAAGGGGTCTCTGCCCAACCAGCAGTTCCTCAAAGGTTCCCATCCCGCAGCAAGCAGGAGAGCACGGCTCTCGCTGCCGGAGCCAACGCTGGGGCAGCCACGCGCTGGGGTTGGACTGGAGCTCCTCAGTTCATCCGCAGCTTGGTGTCCCGATGATCCGTGGGGGTGACCATCTCATTGGCGTAGCCGTTCTCAGAGCAGAGAGACAGCTCATCCGTGGTCTCCACGCCGTTGTTGATCTCTGGGGAGGGTAGAGAAGCAGGGGTGACATCGTCACAGGAGTGCAAGTCCCAGGAGCCCCCCATGGATGGGGAAACTGAGGCACTGAGCCGCCATGCAATTCCACCACATGGGATCCATCTGATCCTACAGGGATTTCACCCTGGGTTTAGTAACGCTGCACCCATTTAAAACCAGTTCTGAACAGGATCTGCCCCCAAATAGGAGCTTGCCTCTAAATTTCGGACCCTGACAATCCTGCCACCACCAGAGGCAAAGCTGGACCCCCCCCCATACAGGTGATGCTATGCCACAGGCTGAATTAGTCACCTGTGGGAAAAGGGTGCAAAATACCTGAACTTAATCTCTACCCAAATGGCCATTCTGGAAAAGGGGAGAGTCCTACGGTCACTGGTTTCACTGGGGAAAAAGGTGCAACCACCAATGTTTTAACTGCAAACATCCCCCCTAAGCAAGAACATTTGTTTCAGAGTCACAAAACTTTAATATATATCCCCTACCCCTACGGATATTTTATGTCTAGGACATTTTACGTCTCAAACACATTGGGGAGGCTTAATTCTGCTGTGACCAAATGCTTTCCCTCTCTGGGTTCCCTCGATTTACACCTGATTTTCATCATCTCTGGAGGGCAGAATCAGGCCTGCATTTCACACAATAAGCTCTTTGAAGCAAGAGTTGTCTTTTTGCTGTGTTGTGCCCAGTACAATAAATCCTGATCCCTGCTGGAGGTCTCTAGCCCCTAAATACAAAGAAAGAAAACCCATAACAAAGCTCAAGGGGAGATTATATTCACATTCCTTCAAATGTGAGCTTTCCAGCTTCATGCACCAATTTTAGTTTTTAAAGCTAAATCTTCCCCTCTTTGTACACATTTCTGAGATCTTTCTCAGAGGTGGGGTGAGATGTTCCAACACAAATAAACACTGGGAGGAGCACAAGGATATCAGGAACAACATCAATCCACAGGGCCGTGGAATTCCAGGTCTACCCCAAACTCATCACCACTATTTGTGGTGACCTATGCCATTATTTTAAAGGTTTTATAGCTCTTGACAATTCAGAGTGGAGATGATGTAGGACAGTACGAGAGCTGCATGGTATAGCTTGGGAAGTTAAATGCAGGATTTCTGAGCAAATCAGTGCTCAGACCTGCACCAGTTTGGGATGGATGAGCCATGACCATATCCCACAAGTGGTTCAGTGCGGCAGGGTCAGTCCAGTCACCCTGTCCCACCAGCGGGAGATGACACCCGTATCGTGACCACCTCCTCCATCAGCAGAGAGCAGGGTGGCAGCTGAGGGATGGAGCAAAAGGCTCTGACCGACCAGCCCCACCCATACCTGAGAAGATCAGCTTCTCCTTCATGATCTTGACGTCCCGGCTGGACCGGCGGACAGCAGCGCTGAGCATGATCTGCTCTGGGTTGTAGGTCCTGATGCTTCCTAGACGCCACCTGCAAGACAAGAGGGGGATATCAGGGGCTGGTCTCTCCAACCACGGGAGCATCCTCAATGCAAGTGGCCACCAACAAGGTAGAGACCAACAAATCCCAGAGACCCTTGCACCTACGCAACCCCGCATGGTAGGATGTTCAGAGATGAGCATGTTATCTCAGAGGGGTACAGACATACAAGCAGGTCATCTTTAACCACCGTGAGCATCCCAATTCCACTAATTTCACCAAGGACTGCAGATGCCCCAACCCCCTCTCTATCACATCAGCTATCCAGCTGCCCAAAGGAGGTAGGGCTATTTTGACTCTTAGGGTTGGAAAGAAGGAACAGAACAAGACACCAAGCCAAGTAAAGAAACCATAATTTTTTCCTCACTGAGTGACATGCTCACGCTTGTGGGAGAAGAGAGCTCAAAGACAATTTAAGGGCTCCAACCTGAGACACAGCAAAGACACCGACATGAGCTGCTCTGCAAGGAAGTACAAGCAGTCCCAATGCAGGTAGCTGTCACATACAGTGTCACATACAGAATTAAATGTAATTTCTCCCAGTGCACTTCCCTCCCCGAATGCCAGGGCTTCACTTAAATGTTTCTACACAGACCCTCCACTTTTTAAGCCTTAATGAAACTCAGTGTTCACCAAAAGTTTCCACCAGATGAACAACACGAGACTAATGGGAACTTGGCTCGACTTAAAATTAGCCAAACTTTTATTCTCATTACTGAATGCATGTAAAGAAAATTACTGATGTTAGCAATAAGCAGTGGCAGCAAGTTCAAGGGGGATTTTGCTTTTAAAGCTGTTTTTCAGCCTGAGAGCACCCCATAGCAGACCCTCAGCTGCAGAGCTGCTGGCATTAGGAGTGAAAGGTGGGCTGCTGCTGCAGGAGGGGAAAACAGGGCTTGGTGGGCTCGGACAAAGCAGCCATACCCAAGATCCCATTGCAAAGGGGTGCTGTTTAGGCCAGGCTTTCATAGCCCACACCCCACCGATTCATCCTACCTCCTGACCACAGAGGAAGGCTTTCAAGTAAATCCCATTCTCCCTGCCGGAGCCAGGGATGCTGTAAGGCCGTTTGATGGAGAAACAGCAGGATTTAGGTTGGCTTATGGGGTTTCTGATCTTCTGGCACCATCTAGTGGCTCATCCACACAAGAGACGATTTTTTTTTTTTTTTTTTTCCCCCAAAGGTGTCAACCACCTTCTCTTAAATTTCTAATCCCCTACCCAGCCCTAGGCACAGAGGATTTGAGGAGCCCTACACATCTCCAGCCTGGGTCCACAGCATCAGCCTGACAAAGCAACATCCACAAAAGAGGTTCTGCAATTTTTCCAGGAAAATCTGGCTGGTGTCGATTTCATGGGGTTTCCATCCCCTTCCCAAATCCCAGTGGGTAACACCGCACCATCAGGCTTTGACCAGGGTACGGATGAAAGCGGATGCTCTGCTACAGAGAAAAGACGGGGTGGGATGGCAACACGACAACTCACAGACCCATGGACAGAAGCAACACAGAGGAAGCACAAGGAGGCAAAGACATTAGTGTAGAAAAAAAAATTAAAAACAAAAAAAAATTTTTTCTTCTACCATCATCATCTAAGCTGAGCCACTCAGATCTGGAAGACGATCATTTTTGCCCTTACTGTCCCATGCAGGCAGATCCCATTAAGGTCAATGTTAGCTGCAAGTGCATAGGATCTCACAGGATAAGACGTTCCTTAAACTACGATCAAGACCAAAACATATTGCTACAACAAGTCTTTTCTTTGCCCACATCAGGATTTTCAGCATCAGGCTGGGTTGCATGGCCAAAAGGCATGATGATCTCCTGCCCGTAAGTCCTAGACGTCCCATGGAGGGCATGGGCTATTTTGAGGCACAGACAGCCCAACCTCAAAGGGGTGCAGGGACCAAGGGCTTTTCTCCTCCTGCCAAGAGGAACGACCACTGCTCTCTGCTCCCCATCTCGCATGGTGGCTGCCGTCAGACCCAGGGTGGTTAAATATGCACGAGGGGCCAATGACTCCTCTCACAGGGGTGCGTTGCTCTGATTGAACAAGCTAGAAGAGGGTGACCCCTTTTTTCAGGGGTACTTTGAAATACCCTCTTTAGAAGAGCCACCAGTACATTTAATCACAATCCAACTCCAACACCATACGAAACACACTCTGCTGTGCTCAGTAGCCTTTGGGTCTCCAGAAAGCTTTTTAATAGAAAATAGCACCTCTCCTACCCCCTTGGACTCTGTTGTGATCGGCCACGTTTAGGACAGCAGCGCGCAAAAAGGCCAGAGAGACAGCAGGTAGGTCTTGTTCTGGGAGGTTGGCATCAAAGCAGACCAGACGGACACGGGGTGGGAACAGACTAAAAAATACTGGGACAACAACACAGAGACAGCATACACTGTGTTAGGGCCACGACCGGACCCTTGGTTTGGAGAGGAGATGCTAAATGGTAGGAAAGGGGATGGGAGAGGGGTAGGTCGGGGAGAAAACGGGGTTGATTGGTACCGAGGTGATAAGGGAGCGAGCAAAGAGCCAAGCCAACCACAGAGTCCCCACCCTGCGACCACTCTTGTCTAAAGCCTGCCCCAACTCCTCCATGCCTGTCTTCTCCTTATCCACGAGCCAGGGAGCAAGGGGGAGGTGAGAAGGGGAAGACACCCAACCTCCCTGCACCCACAGAAGGGCTCAGGCCAGCCCCATAGCCAGGTCCTGTTTGGGGGAGATGCCGCAGGACATAACGCCACAAGTCCAAGGTGCCTCGTGGAGCAGGCGATACTTGCAGGTGGCCCACCCCGACCCCCGAGGCGGTGGGTGGGCAGAGGGAGAGGGGCAGGTAAGCACAGATAGGGAGTAGCCAAGTCCTCAGAAATACAACCCCATGGCACACAGCGGAAGGAATGGAGAAGGTAACACATGAAGAGTTTGGTCTGAGTAGGGACGCGGTGAAGGCTTTACTGCAGAAAAGCGACAGTGCTTCCCTCCAAGGGGATGAGAACGAAAACAGCCCGTACAAAGAGAAATCTGGGTTTCCAATTGATGGCACTTCAAATCCAGCATCCCAGGCTCATTCCCTTCTTGGGTGCAATGCTATTTATTTTCACACTGCACTTCCAGTTTCGCAGTGGTGTAACTGGGAAGAGACTCCTGAAAGATCCCAAGCTCCGAGTGCAGCAATTGATGAGCCAAACCTTTCCAGCTATTAGCCTTATTAATTCATTCCCAGGGCTAGAGAAGCGCTGCTTTATATAATTGAAGAGGTTGCATTATTTTCTTTAGAATTGGCCAATTTAGAAGAGGTTGGCCTCAAAAATCTCTGGTAAATGCAGGAAGGAAGGGATACTTTGCATGGGATTATTTCCATGGGGAAAGCATTACATCCACTGGGAATTTCCCAATTACAACACACTGCAAGACCTCAAAATAGGGCTGTTTTAAAAGGCAGCGACTTGGATCATTGTAACTGAAGGTCAGATTGCCTTCAAAACATCCACCGGCTTCAGCATCAGGCTCCCGTGGTGCTCATGGCTATGGACCATGCAATGTTCAGACCCTTATGGTCCCCCTGCGAAGCCAGATGTTTGAAAGCATCATGGAAAACTGCATCCTGCCCTGTCCATCTGCAGTGAAGCCATAGCAGAGAGGGAGAAAGAAAGAAAGAAAGGAAGGTTGAATGAAGAGAAAGAGGAGGAAAGCACCAGAATTACCTGATCATGTGATAGCTGTGAGATGCCAGAATGCAGCAGAGAGAGAAAGAGGAGGAACATGCACAACAGTCAGAGCAGTAAGAAAATAAACAAGGCAAAGAGGCAAAAAAAGATCGGTTAGAAGTCATCACAGTTGGTATTTCCCCTCCGGAGAGGCTGCCATGATCCTGTCACCAGGGCTGAAGCAGATCAGCAGGAGCAATCCCTACCCACGGCTACGGAGGAGAGACAAGCCATGCGTAGGAGAGAGGACGAGCACATCAAAGCGGTGGCTCTGTTCCCACCCACCCCCTCATCCTTGCATGAAGGAAGCAGCTCTGTTTTGCCCCAAAAAGGACTTGGAAAAAAAACAAAACAAAACAAAACAAACCAACCACGACACTGAAGGCCAAATGCCAAGCTCCATTTCCTGGAGCTGAATCACATCAGCAGGTAGTAGTTGAGCAATTCTGCTGCAATTTGTTTTTTATATCCTCAATGCTGCTACCAATTCTTTCATGTGGTGGAGAAACTGAAACAGCAGGGAAATGGGTCTCTCCTGCACAAGGTTCTTGGAAGAGCAAGCCCTTTGCTGCAGAAAGTCCAACTTCTGGTGCTAGAGTTTCTCCTCCTTCCTTCTACTGACTTGGGGTTGGGTTGTTCCAAGGGAGAGATCCAAAAGAAGACATTTGGCCCTGCTACGATGGACCCCACGTGGCCAGACCTCTCTGAGCAACTGCCTTTCTACGTCAGATCCAGAGGCTGGGCAGGGAGCTTGGTGCTCCAGGTTGGTGGACCCTGGGGAAAGCTGGTGGCAGTTTCCAGCTCTTTTCACCTGTATCACACTTACACTGAGGTGGAAGAGAAATCCTGCAATAATGCTTTCCTTCCTTACCCTGCTTCCTCTTGCCCTACTCCGTCAAACCTCTTCCAAATTGGAAGAAATTCAACCTGTGCAGAAAGGAAGAGTCCAGCTATTGCAAAGTCCACGTAGCTGTGACTTCTCCCTCTCTCCAAGCATGCATCGTTTCACTCTGCTCTGGGACCTACCGTTCCCATTCAGCAGGTTGAATTAGTTTAATCTCTTCAGCTGTGGTCTCCTGGGTCTGATTCAGGAAAGCTTTCTAAAACTGGGAGATGATGCCAAAGGCTGCAAATATCTCCTCAACTTGGCCTTCAAATTCTGCTCTTCAGAGAGGTCAGTCCCTGTCTCTAGACTGCTCCGTGCATTTCTGTATCTGACAAAGAAATACAGGGTCTAAAGAGCAGGACATCTCTTATTAAACCAACTGATGATTTTGAGGGAGTAGAGGAAGCTTCCAGACAACACAGCCATGATGCCCTTCTGGAGGAAAGGTTTAATCAGCCACAATTCAGATCACAAAACTTCCTAGAAAAATTCTCATCTCATCTCGGTCGGTGGTTTCATTAACTGTTGGGAAATCTAATCTGAGAGGAGAATTTTGAATCTACTGCTCACTCCATTATCCCATGCTGGAATTGGGGACCAGCTGAGCACAGGTCTACCAGCATGGGACTGTGCAGGTCATGAATTTAGACAAAATTATAAATCGACCCAATATGTGGCCTGAAGTCAAATCCATAGTGGGTGCTGGCAGGAGCAATAGCCTAGGTGTAACATGGCAAAAATACCCCGGTAATTATGCACCCACGGGAAGGAAAGAGATTGCTGCAAGCAGATGATCTGGGACACGGCGACAGCAAAATCACTAGCTCATGAGGCTGAAGCAAATTAAATTGCTGCTCCTAACGCGAGGCATTTCAGATATCAAGAAGGAAGGAAAGTGTAGGTCCCTTGAGGTCTCTAGGACAGTTGTTTTTGCATGCCAAAGCAGATGAGATTATAGAGCCAGGGGAAGAGGAGATGCAATTTCAGAGTGACACATTTTTCCAGGAGAAGGCTGCTGCTTCTCGCTGGAGGGAGCGCATCTCTCTCCGAGCTCACGCTTTTTCCCAGAGAGGGTTATTACGCTGTCACCACCGACAGCTAAAATGCCTCCTAGGAGAAAAGGCTCATCGCCGGGAGGACACCGTGGTTTCCTCCAGTATAATCAAGAGGAGGGTAGCTTGGCCAACTCTGCCATGAGGAAGTTGATTTACCTCCTCCTGATTTATCAGTGTCTTAACTTGCTCTGCTCCTTGGTTTTATGCTCCACATTTGTTTTCAGGGACCCTGGCTAACAGAGAGGCTTCTGCCGTGCCCTCGTCAAATCCTTGCTCTCCCTTTTCTTTGGAAAATGGAGAGACTTTCTCTACGCATCAAATTAAGCAACTGATTTGATTTGCTAAATCATAATATTTCTATTTCTTCATCCAAACGGGAACAAACTGATTTAAGAAAACTATAACATGTTCTTTCTGAAGACTATAATGGTGGAATCTCAAAACATCTCCTCTTCTTCCTTTAAAGCATTTTAATCTCTTTCTCAATGTCCATTTCCCTAAAGCATTTACAGTTTCTCTCCCACACGCATTCACGAGCAGAGCAAAGCGCCTATCGCTACTATTTTGAGACCTCTCATTCTTCTTAAAAAGTAGCGACTACATCCAATTCAATGTCACATCTCAGAAGTGGAATTATTTTTTGCAGTCTTTGTAGGGATTTTTAATAAACAGTTTCCCTGCTATTGCAATCCAAGCGCCGGAGGAGCCCGGTGCTCCTCTCTCCCATCTCCACCCCAGGCTCTGAACAAAAACACACGCCACAAATACGTGAGAGTTGAGCTGTAACGATGCTACTTACTTCTGGAATATAAAAACTCCTACAATTACAATAAATGAAATGAGATCAGACGTGATCCAGATTAGGTGGTACTCGTCTGGAGGCTGGAAGACAAAAAACAGAAGCAGACCTTAAACCTTCTGGTTTGTACAATCACAGAGAGACCACATGTAGCTGAAGTTACCACCAGGGCAGAAAGAAAAGCACAGAGCTGCAGGGATCACATATAAACCACAACGTTTATGACATTTCTAATGCTAGCCTGTCATCCAAAACGACGTTATCAGGAAAAACTGCAAACAGGAACAATTTTAAACTCCCTCCTTCTGTGTGCTGACATTTTCTCAGAGCTTTGTGGGCTGAAAGTTTCTTATCTCAGCTGTACCTCGAGGAGAGGATAAGATGCTGTTGGGAAATCCAAGTCTGCGGGAAAACACAGAAACACGTACACATTGCACATGAGACATGCAGGGTCCATTGTGAGTGCTAACGTTGGCTGTTCTGCACAGTCCCCACGCTATAAGCATATACTTCTCAATTTCTGTCCTTTAAGGCACTGGTAGCTCTGGCTTCATTTGCCAGTCTAAGTGGCTGTGGTCATCACACCAGCTAAACCCAGCTGAACCCATCGTCTGAACTCAGCACGGAAGCACACGACTTCACGTTGATTTTTGTGCTGCCCAGGAAAGACAACAAAGTAAAGTGATAATAATAATCAACTCCTGATGATGCTCAGAAGGCACCTACCCAGGACAGCCATCAGCGATGCTAACGAATTTCTCCTATCCCATACCTGGACTAGTCCCAACCAGGAAAAGGTTGCTGATTTCATACCAGACAGATCCATCACAACCACCACCACCGTCATTAATGCCACAAGTAATATTTCATTAGAGAACTAGAACACATAATGCATAAAGATGAGTTCATGCAATGGTAGTGTGACGTGGATAAAACCAGTTGGGAGCCATCAGCTCTGCTACCTCTGTGTCCCAGCAGAGAACAACTTGTTTTTCTGCTCAGTGAATCTTTCGGTGTCTCAATTTATCCTGTGAAAGTGTACCATAGAATTAGCAGGGCAACGCTTTAATTAGCCAGTGCTTCTGATGGAGATTTAATCCTTGTATTTTCCAGCTTAATTACAGAAGAGTGACATTTAATGTTACATTTGCTGCATCTATTAAGACCAACAGACACAAAATTGATGTTTCCCATTTTCTTGGCAGGAGAGTGCCATCATAACTATTTTGAATGAAAACTCAAGAGTCTTCTAAGTTAGAACAAAATCTACATGTTTAAATTTTTCATTTATGCAACTGTTGCTATTTCACAACTGAAGAACCCAAATAACAGGTTTTCCTGGGGGGCAAAAGTTGCATTTCCTATGATATACCCCAAGCGATAGGTAGACAAACACAGCTTTCTGGGAAAACTCCAGCACCTGATGACAGGTATTACATATATTTTTTTGAAGTCCTGTAGAACGCTCAAAGCTAGAAGTTTGTGGTACCAAATCAAGGTTTTATAAGTGACAAAAATGGAATTTCAAGGTGATCAAAATGGAAAAACTGGGATTTTTCGAAGACATGCACCCCACACACATCATTATTAGGAGTGCCCAGTGAGCAGATGCCTCCTCAGCCTTGCAGAGGAGGGAGCACGGATCAACAAAGATCTACTGCGGAGACAACTTGTTGTCCTGCTCCATTCGCACCAAGACCTGCTCAGGAATTTGCTATATTTCACCTGCAGTTCCTCTTTTTTAGACAGGGCTGTTTCAGTGGGATTATTTTGGTTTTGTTTGTTTTTTTTTTTAAATAAAGTCCTACTCCTGAAATCCGCACGTCAAACCCTTCATCAATTCAGTGGAACTGGGCAGAGAGCAACTCAAACCCTGGCTCTGAGGGATACTTACGAAATTGCAGAGAGGGGTCTCACAGTGGGCACCCACTTTAAGGACATCAAGTTAGGGGCTGAACCCCAGCTCAAGCTTTTCAAAGCCCTTTTCTATGCCATGTCTGATGGCCTCTGTTCTTACCAGCAGCTTTCCATTAAGACTAGAGGGGAGAGATACTGTCACTTTCTTCTTTGTTTTTCCTTTTATTTAACTGAAACACAACTTAAATTATTTTTGCAATTGCAAATGGCCCCTGGGTGAATGGAGCAGAACAGATTTGCACTGTTGAGCTGGCAATAAAGCACAACGAAGTCCCCAAGAACACTGGGCAGCCAAAGCCTGGCAGAAACAACCACTTCGTTCCAGCTCCCGAGCCATGTGCTACGTGATGGAGGGGGCTCAGATGGTGAAGCTGGTTAGATTACATCACCCAGGCCCTTCAATATGCAGGAAATCAAGGGATTTTTATGCTGACGGTGATATAAGAGTGTGCACTCACAACAGAGTTGGAAATCCAGCAGATGGGAGAGCCCTTGGAGAAGGACTCCAAGTATCAACTGCTTTTCATTGCTGGCAAAGGGGGTTTTGGAGTAAAAAGCTACCAGTGATGTGCACACAACTCCTGCCAGCTGTAGTGGAGGACAGATGTTTGCAGCAGCACAATTCAGATGATGCTAATCTCTTCTGCCAACAGATTCAGCCTTTATAAAACCATTTTCAATTCTCCAGCTTCAGCGCGCACCAGTGCGAACTTGTGGAGTCAGACACAAGCAGTAGGTTAAGCAAAGGCTGCGGACATCGTGCATAGATGTTCATCCATCTAGGCAGTAGTCTTGAGGTCCTGCCTCCAGCTAAAGATGCAGATAACTCATTAACGTTAAATTCTCCTTGTGCTCATCTTATTCTCCCCTTTCCCAAGCAGATCTGCCAGAGCAGCAGGTAAAGCTGCCTCCTGTCCTACCCCTGACAGGATCTGTCCTCTGAAAACAGCCCCTCCATCACAAGCACTTACGCCTCCGCAGCTGAGCTCTTGTTTTGGGAATACTTTAATGCAACTATTTCATCATTTTCCCTCCACTCAACATGACTATTTCTGTTTGGTTCAGAGACCTAAAGTGCTAGCAGGGTTTTCAGAGAGTTTACTGGCTAACATCATGGGTAAGGGGGCTACCTTTGGTCTCTGGTTGTTCCTTGTCCGGCAATGGGGTAGCCAGAGGTAACACTTGTCCTCATTTGGTATTAAAAATTGGCAAAAAGCTAGTTTTGAAACCTGCCTGAAGCACAGAAGCCAGGTTTGCTTGTTCACCTGTGTGCCTGATTCTCCTGCAACTTTAACAGCTGCTCAGCAGGTCTGGAAAGGTGTTTTTCCATCAGAGGAAAATGGAAAAATCATGTGGGTTAAATGGGGCATGCAACATCATCTCCAAGGCTCCCAAACCCTGTATGGGGAGAGACGAGGCCATCTGAAGGAAGGGATTGTGCGAGAGGAGCATTGATCCGCTACCATCTCAGGGCTCAGGCATACAGAGGGTGAAAACTCTCAAGCCCAACAGCACGGTGAACCCAATCTTCCTGGAGAAACCCACCAGACATGTGGCTGCAGTGGTCAACGGCCACCTCTACACCCCTCCGCTGCATCCCCTCCTTCCAGGGGTTCAGAGCAGCTTCCCAGGTATCGTGCTTACCATTAGCCAGATGGGAAAAGGCACCTTGCGAAGGACGTGGGAGCTGTCGGAGGTGACCGACTGGACGCCGGCGCACCACAGGATGGAGTATAGCCAGGGCTCGTTCACAGTGTAGAGATTCACGCTCAGGTTTGCCATGGCGTAGTCCCTGCCAGGAGACAGACAGGGTGAGATGTCATCACCCAGCAAACGTCAGACCCTCATCTCCAAGAGGAAAGCTCTTGCTATCAGCCGCCGCTGTAGTCACAGCTAGATTTATTGGGTTTGAATTGCATGAAACAGGATTTTTAACAGGGTACAGTCACTTCATAAGCAACCCAAGGGCATTGACATCAAATGGTTTGAACTTGAAAGCTTTCTTCGCCTCTTGGATGCTATCTGACCCAGGCCACAGCCCACCTCAGATACTTCCTCATGAATGATGGGCACGTCATGTTTTTCTAACAACCGCCTCATCATGTTGATGTAAAATTAACATCTGGCTCAGATGCCTGTAACACTTCATAAGCAATTTAATTAAAAACTGACAGACTGCATTTCCAACATCAATTTTTCCCATGCCCTTGTTTTGGGGACGGTGACAGAGTTACAGCTTCCAGTCTCCTAAGGTCATTTTCCAAGAAGCTAAAACTGCAAGCTGGGGTACAGGAGCTGTCAGCAGCAAACCAAGCACTTATAGTGGACTCTCTCTACCCACACGATTTGCATAAATTGCTCTGTTTCCTTATCTACAAAGCAGAAGCATCGCTAATCTCCCTCGCATGGGCAGCACGGAGATTAATCCTTGCAATTCGGTATCAGCAAAGCACTTTGGGGTGGAAGGCCACTGTACAAGATGTGGACATCTCAAAGCTCACAACACGATCAAGCTGCTCCAAAGGCTAAGGGATTCTCAAGGGCAGAGATGGTCGCAGCAATGTTACATCCAGATGCTGATTTTTGGGCGGACTGAGGAAACTGCGTTATCCCAGGGCTCGTTGAGCCTGCTCTGACTCGTGCTGCAGGACTGCAGCAACATTTGACTGGGCACCACAAGGCCTTTGGGGTTCAAGAAACACTCAGGTGGCTGGTCTGATTTTGGAGACAGCTGAGGTGGGATTGAGAAGAGATTGGGACTGATGAGCTGGGATAGATGACAGAGTTGGCATATGGTCCCCTCCATGAGATAGAGCAAATAGGTAGGAGAAAAACGGGCAGGAATTACCCTGCAGGTAAAGCACAGACTTGGTTTTAAGGGCGAGCAAACTAGACAGATTGCTGGCAGCCACGGAAAGACACCACCGGCTTACGCTAAATAGGACCACGCTCTCAAAGAGCTGTGGGCTCAGCTCTTCTCTACTTCCAGCCCAAACATACAGTAAGACAGCTACTTTGAAGATATTTTATTTCTGCAAACCTGTTTCATTTTCAAGTATTTCATTGGGGGAAAAAGTTAAACTCTAAAAAATAGAAAAGCTGTATTAGAGACAATCTGCCCTTTCCGAGAAGAGGGCAAAGCTGGGAGCTAACACGCTGCGTGGTTCAAATACAAGCTCAAGCAGAAGGAGAGGAACCCCACGCTGCCAATCTCATTAAAGAGGAGACCTGACCGGTCTAAATAGCTGACAAAGGACAACAATGAATCGGGTGAATTCTCTGCAAAGAGAAATTTCTGAAAGCATATCCAGACTTTGGACTAATCAAAATCCCGTGGTAGCAACTCTGGAGCAGACAAACAGAAGCAAAGGGCAGCTGCTAATGAGGATGAAACAGCCCTTGGAGGTAGTCGGTGTGAAAAGCCTTCACTTTTTCCAGAGCTGACAGTGTAGTAAGAATCAGCCGATTCATATATTTGTATTTCAAAAAGGATCATCGTATACTGAATTAGCAACGCAGAGCTCCTGGGAACAGCCTGGATTCTGTGTGATGGGTAGGGAGAAGCTTGCACGGCTCAAGCTTTCAAGAGCAAGTCCATCTAAAAAGATAACTCTGTGCAGATAAGACAGCCCGGGACGATCAGAAAAGATGCTGCTGAGCCAGGGACGCACACAGGGCATGAGGTTAGCAAGGGTGCGCAGAGCTGTGGACACCTGCCATGGAGCACAGGGGCTATCACGCAGTATCCGAAGAGAAGGCTGTACCTGACATCCTCGTTCGTGACCTTGGTGTAACGCAGGTTGAGCTTCACGATGCCTTTCTCCCTCATGCGTTCCGCATCCAGCTTGAGGCCAGAAGTCTGCTGGAAACCCGGCGCAATCTGTCTGACCAGCTGCCTCCCCGTGTCCGGCAGCCACATCACCTGCGGAGGGAGCGAGACAGAGGACGGCTATGGCCAAGACCGTTCACAAAGCTGGTGACACAAGACAGCCAGTTTACACCAAGCCAGAAGCAAAATCACATGAGAGACTGCCTCGTTTGCCACGCAAATTGTCTAGGAGACGCTTACAGCCTCCCACATCTCTATTCAAACGCATTTCAGGATTGTCCGCAAGCCCAGAGGGCTGTAACACACAAAGACTTAGAGGTGAAAAGGGTTGAGATACAACGGGATCAGGCCAAGGGCTCATGAGAAGAGACATGGTGTATCCTTGAAAACCTGTCCTCCCTGCCCAGTCCAGGGCACAGAGAGAACTAAGGACATAAAATTGACAGTGCAGACAGCATGCATAGGAGAAACCTCCCATGACCCCAGTTTTAATCACCCTCTTTTATCAGGGCTACATCTACTCCAACCCAAGGCAAGGATTTCCCTGAGTTCATACCACGCTTTAAAAAATTGTCGAATTAATTACTGTTAACATGCTCAGCTGCCAGATGTGAAGTGGATGCAGGCACCAAGCTGGGAAGTTTAATGGCTTGTGCCATGCAGAGGCTGGGCCCAACCAGATGATCTCAGCAGTACCACGGGGCATTGCATTGCTTTGACCATGTTTAATAACTCACTGGCACTCATCTACCAAAGCACCAGAGCAGCACAGATACAGCCGAATGCATTTTCAATAGGGAACCATAAAACCTGGGTGAGAAATATCACTTTATGACCCCACATCTATGTTTTGTTTATTTTTCTCCTGCTCTCCATTCCAATATCCAAGGAGAAGACAGCACGGTCCTCCTTTGGATCTAGCCAAGCCGGCAGAGGCTTTGGGATAACACTGCAACCACATAGTTAATTGGAAATTGGGTGGCAGTGTCAGTCATTAGAAAGACAGATGGAAGTTAAAAATAGCTCCGTCCCTCCTGGGCCCATCACCGCACAAGTCAGCGCTGAACTTGTCTGTGCATGCAGATGCACCTAATTGATACAGACGAAACATCTGAGCTGCGAGTGATGTAGTCATCCCATTTGTCAGCCTCGCTACGCTATTTTCAACCAGCCCATATTCAAGGGAGAGCACAGGACAGAAGAAAGGACCAGATTTCCTTCCCTAGACAGGTCAAGAAGAGAAGTTTTCCAAGGGACACCCAGAGTGCCCAGGTGCCCTTCTGACACATGGGAAGCGGTGCCCTCCCTCCAGAAGAGATCACTGCATCAGTGGTAGCTCCTCATGGGCTGGGTGAAGCTCTGTACCTTGTGGTCAGAGAGGACACAGCTAACAAGGCTGGCTGGGCTCTGCTCGCAACCGCTCAGAGCTGGAAATTAAAATGTTTGGCATAACCCAGCAAGGACAATTCTGGGGCAGAAATGGAAGTCTGGACGACATCTCTGCAGATACATAGACCTCCTTTTGCTGAAAACCCCTCAGCTCCAGGACACCCATTTCTTGCCCAAGCAGAAGCTGGCTCTGGCCGAAGCAGTTGCTCAGCCCAGGGAGAAGGATTATTGTGTTGGGTTTGCGTGGCAAGGTTTTGGTAGCGGGGGGGCTACAGGGGTGGCTTCTGTGAGAAGCTGCTAGAAGCTTCCCCCATGTCCAACAGAGCCAATGCCAGCCGGCTCCAAGATGCACCCGCCACTGGCCAAGGCTGAGCCCATCAGCGACGGTGGTAGCATTAAATATAACATATTTAAGAAGGGGAAAAATTTGCTGCGCAACAGCAGCTGCAGCACAAGAGAGGAGTGAGAATAAGTGAGAGAAACAACTCTGCAGACACCAAGGTCAGTGAAGAAGAGGGGAGGAGGTGCTCCAGGTGCCGCAGCAGATTCCCCTGCAGCCCATGGTGAAGACCATGGTGAGGCAGGCTGTGCCCCTGCAGCCCGTGGAGGTCCACGGTGGAGCAGATATCCACCTGCAGCCCGTGGAGGTCCACGGTGGAGCAGATATCCACCTGCAGCCTGTGGAGTACCCCATGCCAGAGCACGGGGATGCTCGAAGGAGGCTGGGACCCCGTGGGAAGCCCATGCTGGAGCAGGCTCCTGGCAGGACCTGGAGACCCATGGAGAGAGGAGCCCAGGCTGGAGCAGGTTTGCTGGCAGGACTTGTGACCCCATGGGGGACCCAGGCTGGAGCAGTCTGTTCCTGAAGGACTGCACCCCATGGAAGGGACCCACGCTGGAGCAGTCCATGAAGAACTGCAGCCTGTGGGAAGGACTCACGTTGGAGAAGTCCGTGGAGGACTGTCTCCCCTGGGAGGGACCCCACCCTGGAGCAGGGGAAGAGCGTGAGGAGTCCTCCCCCTGAGGAGGAAGGAGCGGCAGAGACAACGTGTGATGAACTGACCACAACCCCCATTCCCCGTCCCCCTGCGCCGCTTGGGGGGAGGAGGTAGAGAAATCGGGAGTGACGTTAAGCCTGGGAGAAAGGGAGGGGTGGGGGGAAGGTGGATTTAAGATTTGGGTTTATTTCTCATTATCCTACTCTGATTTGATTGGTAATAAATTAAACTGATTTCCCCAAGTCGAGTCTCATCCAAGTTTTGCCCCAGGTTTTGCCCTTGATGGTAATTGGTGAGTGATCTCTCCATGTCCTTATCTCGACCCACGAGCCTTTCGTTATATTTTCTCCCTCCTGTCCTGCTGAGGGCAGTGATAGAGCGGCTTTGGTGGGCACCTGGCGCCCAGCCAGCGTCAACCCACCGCAATTATTTAAAACCAATGAGTCGGAGGGAGAGGCAGGGCTCCCTGCTGCTCGCGACTGGCCTCCAGGTCTCAGCCTCTTCTCTCATGTCCAAGGCTCTTACCGAATCGCTTGGTGGGAAGAGACCTCAGGAGATGTCTACTCCAACACGAACGAGAGCCAGCACTCATTTCGGACCAGGTTGCTCAGGGCTTTGTCTAGTTGGGTCTTGAAAAGCTCCAAGGACAGAGATCCCTTCGTCTTTCAGGGCCCGTCTCAACACTTGCCTGCCCTCACAGGGAAAACTAGTTTCCTTATATCCATCGGGAACCTCTCCTGTTTCAATTTATGACTACTGTCTCCCATCCTCCTGACATGCAGCTCAGTGAAGAGCTTTGGTCCAACTTCTCAACAACCTCCTTGCCAGTACTGGGGAGACCTAATAGCAGCTCTCCAAAGTCTTTCCTTTTCCAGGATGAAGAGACTCTATTCCCTTAGTCCCTCCTCATATGTTCAGCCCCCTGACCAGTTTGGTGGCCTCTGCAGGACTTGCCCCAGTTTATCAACATCTGTCTTGTAGTGGTGAGCCCCCCACTGAACACGATTGCTGAGTAAGGGGAATAATCGCTTTCCTCCATCTAGCTATACTACCTGTCCTGCTGAGGGGAGTGATAGAGCGGCTTTGGTGGGCACCTGGCGTCCAGCCAGGGTCAACCCACCGCAATTATTTAAAACCAAGGAGTCGGAGGGAGAGGCAGGGCTCCCTGCTGCTCACAACTGGTCTCTCAGCCTCTTCTCTCATGTCCAAAGCTCTTATCGAATCACTTGGTGGGAAGAGACTACTACCATGAGTACAGTCCAAGACACTATCAAGCCTCTGGGACCACCAGCCTCGAGGCACAGTCCTCCCCAGAACGACTTCTTGGCATGAAGTGGCATTTCAAATCAAGTGTTCAAATGGATCAGATGAGAAACTCAAGAATTCAGGGAACCCATAAGGAGGGATGTTTGGAAACATCACCAACCCCACAGAACTCACAGCCTGTTGCCGAATTCCCGATGCCAGGATGGTTTCCAGGGTGATGTTGATGTAAGTGCTGTAGTAAGGATGAGCTGGTGGCAGGTCCTGGAAGTTCAGGATGAGCGATGTGTTGTCCTTGATCACCTCTAGCATATCTGCCAGCTTGCAGACTGACTGGTTGGCAGCTTCCAAGTAGTCAGACCTCGAAAGAGACCCAGCTGTCCAGAAAGGGTCGTTCTGAAAGCAAAGCACAACCCGACATTAGTGCCACAAAGCCCACAGTCCTCCAATACAGGTAAAGACCCTTTTCTATCCCACCTTGGCAACAGCTGACAGCTACGCTTGATGACCATCTTGCAGCTTGCTGAAACGCCGTGCCTCAGTTTACTTACCCAAGGGGAGGTCACTAAAGCAAGGTGAGCTGGGCAGGTCATCCCATTTGCAGGGGGACAGCAGAGCTATAAGGCAGTAACGTAATTTTCCAAGGTAGTAAGCTAAAAATGTACTTTTGCACACTATGTACGTGATCACCGTGGATTCCTCAGAATCCAAAACCAAAAAGGACCAGCTATTATATAGCTAACGAGCTATGGGCTGTTGGAAGAGATGGGCTCCTGACTTAAGGACGTTCAGGAATGACTCTGCTTCAAAGTACACCCCAAAAAGCAGCCTTCCAGCTGTTGTCTTGGCCCTTCTCATCTGGCAAGCAGTTTTCCCTGCATTCCCCCTCCCACAACCACATCTGCAGGCCAGCTAAGTTTCTGTGCAGCAGCACGTGCAGCTGTAATACAAAGACATCCCCATCACACCTCCAGACCAGCTCAGATCAGAACGGCAATGAAGCTACGGTGGTTTCAGGCTTCCACCAAGCAAGCACCCAGAGAGCTCCAAGCAGGCACGTGAAAGTGGTATTTGAGCTTGCATCGCCGCAGCGATGCCTCAGCAAGACACGTTCAAGCTTGCATGAGCGTGCCAGAGTGCTGCAGTCCTCCTTCCAGACCACAGCTAATGCTCTCCAAGAAGGTTACGGCTGCTGGCCAGAGAGCAGCTTGGCAAGAAGAAATCCCACCTGCAACCTGGCTGCACGCCGAAGGATGGGTCAAACCCATCCCACAGCAATTCTCCCCGCCCTGGACTTCAAAGGCTGAATTTCTTGCTTTTTCTTTGTAAAGAGAATTGTCTCCAAAAGTAAATTAAAGAAAAAGGAACAGCATATAACACGCTGTCTTTTCTGTTCTCTTTATAATCCTATTCCCCTCATGGGGGTCTTGAAGTTCTTTGTGGTATCAACCAGGCATTAAGGCCCCTTATTCCAGATGGTGGAAGAGCCACAGAAAGACAACGTGTCTTTTAGAACAAGTCTAAGTTTAGTAGAGGACAGAACTAAATGTGGTTCATGGACCCTTGGTCCAGCTGCACTTCAGACCACTCCACCGAAGAGATGGATCTACACCTCTCCACCTCAAAGAAGGTTTAGGCATGAGCTTTCATCCCATGGCCATGGCTCCAGGACCATGGCCGTACACACCTGCAGGAACCACTCCCCAGCATTGAGCTTTTCCAGGTCGGTCCAGTTGAACATGGAGGAGTGCTCGTAGGCCCGCTCTGGAAACACTTCCTGCACGTTTGTTGTTCTCCTGAGTGTCTTGTCATGCATCAGAAATGGCACTCCATCATAGCTGCAAAGACAGTCAGAGGCCCCATTGCAGGTGGAGGTGCACAACCACGTACACAGTATTAGAGAAATGCCCGTACCCACTCCAGCCTCTCTCACGGCTTCACATCAAAATCATTGTGAAGATCTCAATCAGCTTAACACGTCCCCAGCAACCCCATGACCAGTTGAAATGAGATGCACCCAGAGGAAAAAGTCTCTTAGATACCTGCTAGATGTTTGCAGTCATTCAAATGCTGACATAACCCTACCCATCCATCCCTCCCTCTTCACCACTCCACTACCCCCTCAAAAATTTCTAGAGTGCCAACTCGGGTAGCTTGGACAAGAACACCCACCCTGAATGCTCACGCTAACTAAAGCTTCCTGCAATGTCTGTAGCTCCCAATAATGTCAGAGGTTTTCCATACCCTGTATGCACAGACACACACCCAAACTATTCTCAAATTGTTAATAGTAGATGATGAGTAAGATTTTCAAAGGCTCTCAGACTATACGGATACTTAATGTTCACAGGCTTTCAGCAAGATGCAAGGGCTCCAAGCTACCGAAATTGCCTTTACCAGTTGAAAACTGGTTTCAGGCAACAGCTATGCTCACATGAGTTGTTAAGTTCATGCATCTTAAAGAAAACCCACCTCTCAGATGAAACTAAATAGCCAAATGCATGCCCTGTGGTTTTTAAGCCACCTAGATATTACAGAACAATGGTCTGGGAAACCTAAAAAAAGTCTTTAAACTTTCTTCCAGCCCAATTTTCCACCGGAATCAGTGGTAACACCACACAGGGCAGTGATGGTTTCTATCAAGGGCAGGGGGACAGTTGTTCGCACTCAGAAATCAAGATAAACCCAGGACAGCCAGCCTGATAATGACATTTTCCAAATCAAGGAGTCCATCTTCATAATAGGAGACTCACATAAAGTCTGGAAAGGAGATGGGGTTAAAATACAAAACCCATTTGAATTAGGAGACAATGCAGAGCACTCACCCCCACAGCCGGAGGGAAAACAAAAAACAATTTTAGATGATGGAGCAAACGCTGCCTCAGCTTTACCATTGCCTGCAGAACTCCCTTATCACAAAGGTCACTGGCATCTTTCTTTGCTATTTCTAGCATGCACTGTGCCAACTACTTCCCCCCCAGCCCAAAGCAACGCGCTGACACAGCAATACCACGCTCAGCAGCACACCATGTTGCTGCAATCAGAAGGGTTTTTAATAAATACAGTTAAAAAAAAAAAAAGAAAAGATGCTAAGCAACTGCAGAATTAAGAGTGTGGGGTGTTTAAGGGAGATAGGAGCTCAAGTCTTAACATCTCATAGCAGAGCATTATCAGAGACTGCTAAGCCTTAACCACAGTGTGGAAATCCTATGGGGCACTTAACATTCGCTCCCTCCTGTCTAATCCTTCCCCTTACGGAGCCACTCAGCGCTACCCAAGGCTAACCGCAATGTATTAGCAGGCACAGGTTTGAAAAAATAATTCAGAGACAGAAAGGAGAGCTTTAGAAGAAGAGATGTGGGAAGAGGTAGAAAATGAGAGCGGAACACGCAGTGATACCACGCTCCTGCTGCTTGAAGCAAAGTTGGCTTTATAACCAGCACTGGCTTTACAACCAGGGCCACCCAGTTTGGGGTGTGTAATGGGTAGGGAGCAGGATGTGATAGGTCTGAGTGTATGTCCAAGCAGCCCACACACGGCTGATACATGCCTAGAGGAACACGGAGACATCCCAGGAGGGATGTCCTGGGGACACCCCAGGTGGAGTGGACCCGTCAAGGCACAGGCACAAAGAGCGTCTTTCAAAGGCATAAGGACAGCAATGGGTGTTGTGCCGCAAACCCTTCCCAAAGTTGCTGCTAGCTGTACTGATAGCTCACTTTTTGGTCTGAAGGTCAATGGAGTCCTCTTTTTATAACGACACTTGGGCCTCCAAGAGAGGGCCTCAGAAAACTGGGCCATCAAGGGCATTGTTTAAGCTATGGATGCTTGAAGTGCTCCTCTGGGATGGCTGATGAGTGGCAACATGGGAAGCTCTTGGAGTCCACCCTTCCCCTTGGCCAGTGCTAATGGAAGCAACCAATTCAGCCACCACATGAGCTGAGGGCTCATTTGTGAGTGCGGACAGTCAAGTAGCTGTCCTTCACAACAGTTAATGAACTGATTTTTGAAAGAAGAATTATATTGCAAACATCCCAATTCATCTTTCATCCTTCCATGATGACCTTTCACTCCCTAGGTGGAAGAAATTCCTTTAGTTTTTATATTATTTGCTCTCAAACAATTATACAAAGAACAAAAAAGCATCCTAACAATTAAACTTCAGAAGCCCATCTTCCACCAGGCAAAAATATCTTTCCATCAACACCAACCTCCAAAGCGGTCAGGGGAAAAAGAAAATATCAGCTTTGAGTCTTTCTTGTATTTATAACTGGAACTGAGACAAGCTGAGGGATCACCAAGATAAGGCATTACTGTTCCCTTCATGCCACTTCTGCCCTCTTGCACAACTATGTAACACATGCAAAAAAACACAATTGAGAAAAGGAACAAGAATATGAAAGAATTATCAAAGTCCTGGAACAAAGCAGGGTTCTTGAAATAACCTTCTCTAAATCCTCTCTAAATCAGCCTTGTCAATTCAGCTTAACATTTTCCTGCAAGGAATGACTTTCTGACAGTCAACAGTATCACCGGGTTCCTCCTTCCCCCAGCACTAGTGACATGCGAGGGAGGGGAGGAGGAGAAAGGGCTTGCTCCTGGGCTGCCAAATTCTTGTGACAGTTTTGCAAGGCGGCCAAAAACCCTCCTGAAGACTCGCAGTGCAATGAAGCCAGTTTGGGATCTCCGCGCTCTCTGCACCTGGGGCATCCCAACAGAAGTCCCATTTAAGCAGTTCTGTCTCGTCCCAAGGCCAGCTGACTTCAAGTCAGGCTAGAAACCAGGTGCTGTGTTTCACTGCAATAAAGCAAGCGCTAGGATAAACCACAGTCGTCCTGCAAATGAAGATTAGTTTCATGACAAAGGTATCCAGATTCCCCCACCTGGACAACTTCACCTTTAATCATGACCTCAGTGAAACAGTTAGCAGCTTCTGTGTATTACAAATGGAGACAGCTAGGACTTATCGGATACATTCATGAGGAGAGCCCTTTTCAATGGGAAGAAGTGGTAACCAGACACACACCAGATAGGAAAAACCCACCAGCATGGTTTGGGCCATCCACAGAGAGTCTCAGACCAACCAGCACACTGGCTTACCTCAGTACGACATCAGCTTGGACTCCATACATCTTCTGCTCCACTGCCTTCTGGAAGGACATCAGAGTGTTTTCTGGTGCCAACTATGGGGGGAAAAAAAGAGCAATGAGAGATTAGTAGTAAGTGGAGAAGTTTACGAAGTGTCAGCGAGGATGCTGAGAGGAAGGTTTAGAGATATTAGGGAGCTGAAACAATCTTGTTTTGCAGATTACGTAGTGGCCAGTTACACTGGAGTACCAGCATCCCCCAGGCAGAATTGCATCTTACTGAAATGTGAAGATGACCAATACATTTGACTCCACTGATGGTCTTTCACACACAGGACAGAGTTCAATGCAGAGTTATCACGACCTGCGACACCAGAAACCCAGCTAGCTTGAGGTCTGGTGCAAAATTAGTGTATGAGAGGTTTGCCCACCAGCGTGGTCCCCCAAACAGTGGCTTGCTGGAGATCCCCAGAAAGTGATTGTTAATGCGATGGCAATTCTCTATCCACAGGTTATATCTAGAGCTATCTAAAACACCTTAACTGTTCTTCATTCTCCTATTTTCTACGCAAACAGTAATTACAATGCCATTATAGAAAGAAGAAAGTCCATAAACCAGGGTATTATCCATACCATGGAGAACAACTAGACCACAGTTCTGTGACACACATTTTATTTCCACATCTAATCATTCAATGAAGTCATCTATTACTCAGTCTAAAACCAGATGATTTCTCTAATAACAAATGTGCTAGTTAGTTTTAACAACAATTAAAAAAAAGCCTAGAAAATTTATCCCCATGGCTACGACAGATAAAGACTCAAATTGTATTTCAAATTCCTTCCTGTTGAATGGAGCAGATGGTAACAGAATTCTGGTTTGTTTAAAAACAGTACAGTGTGAAGACAAATACTTTGTTTTTCTACAAACCAGTACAGTATAGCTGGCCCCGAAATGTCCATAAACCAACAGGCAGACCAGAAAAAAAAAAAAAAAAAAAGACAACTACGGAGAGAAAAACTGGCAGGTTTTCTGCACTAAAACACAAGCACATCAAAATAAAGCTATTTTTAAAAATAAATTTTTTTTTCCAGTTTTGCTTTCAGGTTTAGAGCACCTGTAACATCCTGTTTTTCCACTCATCTCTGCCACCACCAGGATCAATAAGTTTCCATCAAGACACAACGAGCATTCACAACCCATGATTTTTAAGAATTACTCAGGGTTTGGAAAGAGGAATAATCAAGAACAAAGACCTAAATGCACCATGCAAGCAACATGCACAATAAATACAAAAAACTGCTCAAGATATTAAGGTGTCTCTGAGAATCATTTGTTTTCTTATCAGCTGAGGACCTTTCACGCTCGGGTCAGCAAAGCTTTGGAGGAAAATAATCAGTCCAAATGTCAGCAACAACCTTCACATAGCTCTGGTATCTCTCTACTGAATTCCTCTGGCTCAAGCCACGCATCAATACTCATTTGTTTTTCTTTTTGTTCAAAGGCAACACAGATGCATGTTATCTTCCTAAAAAAAGCTCCCAATCAAAGCCTGACTTGTCTAGGAGAAGACAGAGGCAACACTCCCATCACACCCTCTTGCACAGCCCAGCGCTGGGTCACGCTGGGTCGGGCTGAAAGAGCTTTTTGCAATATATTCACGATGCCCAGAGCTGTCAGCAGGGAGCAGCAGCCACATAAAGATCTAAAGATCCCATCCAGGCAGACCTGCTCCATCTCCTTGGGTTGCTTTCAGCATCTCGGGTTTCCCCCCCCCCAAGTAGCTCAGGTTTCTTCAGGATAACTCTGCAAGGTGATCCTCTCTCCACAGGGTAATGCTCAATATTTGCTTTCAGAGACTGCAGCAATCACAAGGAAATAAAGTGTGTAGTGTTCAAACTAGAGACAGCTGAGCTAGAGAAACCAAAGGGCGATGCAAGACCACCAGCCTGTCAGGAAGGGTTGCTGGGTGGATGCAATGCAAGTCCCAGCTCAAGATGTGACACCACATCAAGCAGCGACTGAACTCACGCCCCTATAAGCAGCCTAGCCAGGGATGCGGACATACAAGGAATAGAAAAGCAAAGTGTGTTGAGTTGTAAATCATCTCTCAGGCTAAGGGAGACTGGGAAGGGCAGGTTGGTTTACCTCCACCAAGCAGTCAACGTAAGCCTACCCTGCGACACGGGTAGGACGACACAGGTAGGACGACACTGCTGTTACCCACCTACACAATGAAGAGCTCATATTGCATGAATCAGGGCTAACAAAGGCAAACAAGTGTGGGTACAACAGTATTCCACCTCTGTAGAGGTGGACCAACATGACCAAGGTCTTCTCATGTCTTACCTGTACGCCAAACTCTTGGCACAGCAGAATCCTAACCCAGAGAGGGCACAGGCTCTGCTGTTTGATAACAAGATTAAAAACGCTTCTTGCCTCTTTCCGGTGTATTTCAGTTTCTGCAGGGCCATGGTCAAGCCTTGCTTGGACACCAACCCTCCTGAGATGCAGTTGGTTTGAGATGCAGGGGAAGCTTTAACTTAAAGGACAGCGGAGCCCCAACCTCCACTGCTGGAGGCACTAGAAGGAAACTCGGAGCCAAATAGATCAGAGGTGGCAAGTCAATACGCAAGAGCCTCCATCAGCTGGACTGGGGAAAAGTAAATTTAGACAGAGGTGAGACTGCACGCAGAGGTGATAGATGAAAGCCAAATAGGAAAACAGCCTTTTGGGGATGGGATTTCTGTTTGCCAGACTGGACAAATCTGACCATGTAAAGATAGTAGTGATGTCCATGCACCTTAGTGGCAGTGCTAAAATACGGGTTGCAGTGAGCTAAAAGCTGAGATTTTTTTTTTAAGTTTTAAAACTCAGCGCACTGTGACTGTCCCATCCTCAGCACTCAGACAGATGCCACTGAGCTTAACCCCATGGAGAGCCCATCTCAGGAGTGGAATATCCTACTCCGGCCTTACCTCTAGCCCCTACAGAGCCTGCAGACTGTGCTTCACCCTTCAAGAAGGGCAAAACTTAACCTGACTCCACTAGGGCTGCATGTGGCTGCTCAGCTACAAGGCACATCCATTCCCTTCCCAGGAACTTGATTCCAAACACAAGTTAAATAAACTTCCAAAACTCTGGCCAGATCTGCGTTGAAAACTGCAGCTGCGCAGAAAAAGCCGCATTTTAAAACTGTTCTAAGGACAGGTTGTTACTTAAGGTGCAACCATCCAAATACACACGTAGGAGCTGTAACGTCATCTTCATCACAACACCGCTAGAAGTGAAGAGCATCCTCTTGAAGAGCATCACAGATGGATGAACATCTCTGGCTGCTCTGAATCAGCAAACAGCACGGACGTCAGCAGAAGTGCTCTCCGTAACACCATGCCCCGCGATGGCATGTGCTGGGTAGTATCTATAACACCACAATGCTGTTACGTGACAGCCCAATTCCCTGGATGTCAAAAGCTTTTGAAAAGTAGATTTTAAGCCTTCCAGGCAAAGATGTCATCTTCTTGTGAGCATGCGGTGGGTAAGCTCCTAACCTGGCCAGAGTCAGTCACCCCGATAGAAATAATTGCATCTCCAAATGAGTCCATCATCGATGCAGAAAGCTGTCCTCCCTGGTTTCTAAACCTCTCGGTCAATCCTAGCCTTGAGGGGACTGAACAAGCCACTCACACCAATGACATAACCCAATGAAGGCCAACCAGAAAGCCAGGGAAGCAAATTTAAACCTGTCCCCTAAAAATCAGGTGTGCCTATTCCTGGAGGTTCCCCTGGCACCACTTCGGAGGCAGGATCTCTCTGTACTAGGAGTTCATATCCCTCCAAGAAAGAGGGAGCTGAAGCCCCAAATTCAGCATCTTTAGGGCAGAGATGCATCCAAGCGAGCCAGTTGCTGGTGCAGAAATTACTTGCTGAGATTAGTGCTGATTTTTTAAAAGGCTTTACAGCAAAACTGCAAGAACTAAATAAATGCATAATCTTCCTGCTTGTATTTCTCTCTGTCTCCCTCCAGTTTCTTTGATGGGTTTTCCTCCTCGATACAATACATTCAGGCACATTATGTCTAAAACGCAAATCCAGGTTTGCAGTGATCCAGTGCAACTGGACACACCCAATTTCTTAAGTGAAGGAAGCCCTGGGGCACAAAGCAATGATTTCACTCCAAAACCTCTGTCCTATATAAAACCACACCAACATCTGCTGAAAGCCACAGACAGACCCTGTGCAGGGTTTCTAGAAGCTGTTCCTTCTCTTCACACTTAGTTTGATAGGCTCATCCCTTGCAAAAATCAGGCTACTATTTATTTCTTCCTACTACAGAGACACAGCAAGTAATTTCCGGAAAATTACCCAGGAATGAACTCATTTTCACTATTTTTGTGCTTAGAAGTCAATTGCAAATGCTTTCAAACGGAGTCAAGAGCTTTGGACCTTCCTTAATGAAGATTATTGAAAGCATGCTAGTTAGAGCAGCGTAGCCTTGCTACAGTTGGACATCACTACACTGTATTTTTCCCCTAATTAGCCACCTTGCCAGGCCTTAAAAAAAAAAAATCACTGCATCATTTGCCTGTTGGGGAGGCTAACGCAGCAGCTTGCACAGAAGAACTGAATTTGTTCCAAACTAACTGCAGCCACTGCACACCTCTGGCATTGAGCGCTGAGCTGCACTGCAGGATTTGATCTTTGCTTCACCAACGAGCTTTAAGGATATTTTCTCATCCTTTTGGAAACATGAGCAGCATTTAAATTTTTTTTTTAATTTTCCCTCCTTTGTCTCTCCTTTCCAGTATCAATCTCCTCGTGAGCCAATAGTTGGACTAAAACCACAAGGCATGATTAGGGCGATACCTGAAAAATGGTATTTTCCTTCCTGTAAAAAGATGCCCTTTGGAAGTTCCCTGTATGGGACTTAGTGTGGGATCTGCCAGTGCGCTGGGTTGCAGCATTAGGGTCCCATCATGCCAGGTCACTACGCGGCAATAACGATACTGTTTAAAACATAAAATAAAACGTCTTTAATCCCCAGGAATTCAAGGTATTTCAGAGAGCATCCACATCTAGCATTTCTGGAAACAGCTCAACTAGACTGAAAGGAAGTGAAAAAGCGCAAAACAAAAAGAGGGAAAAAAAAAGGTATTGCCTTGGACGACAGGATAAACTCATAAGCAAAAAGCCATTAGGGGTTTAATAACGAGATACAGGAGATCTCATTATTGTTATACTGCACACAAAAAAAGCTGAAGCTTGATTTAATGAAAGACTACCTAACCTTACGTGGATTTATTTCAGTGAACACAAGTCTTTCTCCAGGTCTGACAGAAGATGCTAATTGTGATTGTTTGTTACTGTTGATTGGACCAGCAGACAGGTTAACTGGCCTATATATTTTTATAGGTGGGGGTGCATAACATGTACAGCAAACCAAATGCTTCTTGATTTCAGCAGCACAAGCAGTACAGACCAAAGCACTTCAGAGCTTTTAAAAACCAAAACCATCCCAAATAGATGGTGGCAAAGTTTTGGTACCCAAGATAAAAATGAAATAAAGGCCCTCAAAACCATCAAGAAAACAAAAACCCCAAAGCAACAGAAAGAAATCACCAGTTCTTCTTCATTAGCTGAAAGCTCCCCAATAAGCCACAATCCCAACCAGAAGTCTTCATGACTCTTTCTATTGACAGTTGGCACCACAAGATGACAAAACAGCATCTCTGTGAGAACGTCAACATATATTGGAGGCTTCACCTTCAGGTGTTTAAAAAAAAAAAAACAACCAAAAAAAACAAGCCAAAAACAACAACAAAAAAAACCACTCCACATATGCAAGGCCATATTTGCTGGAATTTTCCCCGGAACAGCATGACACACTCCCTATCGAGGCAAAACATTCCCATGCAGTAACCCAACAGGCAAATTAAACGTTGGCTGCCCACCAAGATACTCTGTCCCAGCAACGGGTACTTTTCCACTCTGGAGTTGTGCAAAGCCGATGAGTCAGCACCGCTGCAAAATGCTCCTCCCGGCATGGTGCCTGCGCTCGGCGTCGTCTGCCGTGCAGGAAGGAGCTCGACGGCATGAGCGCTACATGCTTCGCGGCACGTGGACCGCGGTTTCGGCACAGTCTTTCTCAGCGCCGTTAAGACATGCCGAAAACCAGCTGTATGGGTGGTTTGCCAAAAGCATTTATTTCGATGCTATTTGTAGCCTCCAGCTCTGAAATCAAGAGCTGTTCTTGCCTCTGACATGCTTGGATGGTTTCCACAGGTTTAGCCTGATTGCTTCTAGACCAACCAGTATCTTTTCGGTTCCAGTAACGGGAGGCAAGTTTCCAGGCTTCATGAAGGTTTCCAAGGAGACAGATACAGCTTTTGCTCAGATAAGTCTTTGCTATTATTAATCCTTTGGGTAATTTACGTACAATTTGAGATCAAAGATCATCATGATGAGCCTAATTATTTTTATAAGGAACATATATTTAGGACTAACAACCTAAAAGCAAGTAGGATTCAACATTACGGACAGCACCTTCTTCAGATCCCAGAAGCAAAGACAACCTGTCTGAAAGCACCATGTGAGGAAAGACATTTGGGAGAAGACTTTAAAGGTGCAAATGGCAGTAGAAGTTGGTGTCCTACTGGATGAAGTTCCTCACCTCCATCTCAGATTTGGTCCCAGCTTTTACCTTCTACTCTTATTTTGGCTCATCCTCAGCCTAAGTGGCATATTTACCATCACAGGCAGAAGACAGTCAAGTCTATTGCCATTGAAGACAAAATGCACCTAGATTTCTGTAAGAAGAATAAAAAAGATGGAAGACCAAAGACAACAGACACCTGCTCATAAAACCATCTGAAAAGTTTAACATATCAACATTCAAAATTTACAGAGAACCCCATCTCATGTTTTGGGGTGTCAGACGATTCCTGTACCCATCAGGACAAGACCCTTTCAAACCAACAGACATCAAGTGAGGGCTGGAGCCCTCAATTCCCAGCACGTTGCTGCCACAACCCTGATGCTCTCCTGACGGGAGTCCAGAAGGACAGAAACAGATCTGGAGACTGAATAATTCATTTTAAAAGAGCCTTTGAAAAGAAACTGATTGATTAACTAAACGCCTGCTAAGAGAAAGGGTTTTCAGGTAGCACCCTGATGGGAATGGACATTTAGCATAGCAAAAAGTGGGCGTGACTGGATGACATTTAGGCAAGGGAAGGTAGGAGTCATGCAGAAGAGTCGTTCCAGCAGTGAATTAAAGCTTGTGGGGGAACAGGATGATACCAAAGGGATGTTGCTTGGAGGAGCACTACCACTACAGCTAGAGTGGAACCAGTAGTTCTCCTGTACTGCAAAAAGCCACACTCCACCTAGGTACAGATGCCAGGATGGTTTCTGATTTTCTCTTGCTATTTAAAATGCAAGGACTTTTTCCCTCCTCCAGCGTTTCAAGACAAATTATATGAGCCATATGGCCTCTGTTCCTCACTTTTTTCCTCCAGAGAACAAGGACAGCAGTTGAGTCGCACTCACACAGGTGCTGTGAATGCTGCTCTTAAAAATCCTAAAGGCAGAAGGAAGACAGACAGGGTGAGTGCACGCACAGAGGAAAGCAGGCTCTGGAGTACAAAGGAAGATCGTAGCCCTTGTTTGAGGAGCAGGCTGCATGCACTGATGGATCAGTATCCACCGTATCCCTCAGGAAGTGCACACATCTACAGCTTTCCTGGGAAACTCTCCATTTCACCACCTTTGACCCCATATGCCATGTTCCCAACAAATCCTTTATTTCAGGACAACAAGCATCGTCAGCCATCCCACGGATCTCCTTTGCTGGCTTTTGTCAGAAGAGCACTCAGTTTTATTTGTGTCTTTCTAGTATAAGAGCACTGGACAGGCAAACACATTATTACGGACCCAGTCCTGCCAGACGGGTGAAGCAACCAGCTACCAGGCTCTATCAGAGAGCATGATTGTCTGCACAGCAAACCACATTTGTCTTGCTTCAGGAGATTTGAAGGCAAATATTGCATCGCTTTTTATCATCTCCAGTCCCACTAGATCTAGTTTCACCTCAGGTCCCAAACTCTCAGGCTCTGCAGACTTTTGATCTTGATATTGCCCAAGGGAGGATGTCTGTGTCCTACAGCCCAGTCTCCAGACTCTTCTCTGGGCTATTTCCTCCTCCCCAGCTTCACTTGGCCATTTCTCCAAACTAAATCTACATACAGTTGGGCTCAACAGCAAAAGCGTAGCAAGCAGCCCTGTGAAACAAAACCCTATTAGCAGAAATGCCTTCTGGCGAGGCTTTCGAATCATGAGTTTCCAAGCAGATATCACTTAGTACAACCTGAGGACTCGCACTGACCTCTTCAAACTCAAGGTGACATTTGATATAGTGAAAAGCTGGGCAGAGATGGAAGTACAGAAAGAAGTTTTGACCACCTCTCTCTGGTCCTCATCTTTCTTATTCTATCTCAGCTTTGCCATTCAAGGGCACAGTTGGAGGACACTCACTACACATACAGCAAAGGCTGTTTGTATATATACAATATATGTATATATTATAGCAGTTGTATAAACCTACTGCTAACACACCATGGGACGTGCAGACTATTGCCTGGAGGGTGGAACAAGGCTTGCTAGTCTCTGATCTTGTTTCTTGCGGGCTTTAGAGCAAACCATCTGCTGCTGACAGACAAGCAGCTCTATGTGCCAGGGAATGGTGGAGGGGAGGGATGCACCCTGCTGAACAACACCTGGGCCACCGCTCCACACGCAGCACTGAGCGTTCTCCACCGCTGCTCTCCATCAACCTTCGCAACCCTCTGCACCCCAACGTGCAAGCAGCATCTTCCCAGATAGGTTTATTCCATACTGCAAGAGGTGTTTGCTGGCTCCAAGGAAGAACACGAAGCGAAGCAAAGGGCCAAGTCTCTGCTGGGAGTCTTGCTCCAGACAAGGTTTATGTAAACTCTCTGGAAGATGGAAGGAATTTGTCTGCTGTTTTGTTTCTTTAGAAGGCTATGGGGGGCACACAGGCCTGGAAACCTCACTGGAAGAAAATCCCCTAACAGATTTTGTGATTTCCTGCCATGCAGAAAGCATGCAGAGCCCAGGTCCTCACTTGGCTCTTTCTGGCCTTCATGGTTGGTACAAACTCAGTAGGACAGGAAAAAGCATTTATCATGCCCAGAACTTCATTCCACCACCCACAGAGGCAATATAGTTAAAAGTGATGCAAATTAAGCTAGCATTTCAAGGGATTGCTTAAAGAAAGAAATCATTAAAAATAGAGAGAACTAAAATAAAATACTTCTGTGTCATGATAGGTGTTTATCTTACCTAGCAAACTCCTAGTACGCACTCTCAAACTCGGAGAGGAATTCAAGCACGCTCCAGCCTGCCAAATAGGTTCTGACAGCCTATTCAGATATTTTTTCTGTTTTGACTATCAGCAAAAAAGTTAATTGGATGCCTTAAAAGAAAATACATTCGCAAGGCCAGTGCCTACACTGCAGTATGCTATCTTCTCTGAAGTCAATCAACCAGCAGAGAGAAATGGAAATGCAACCATTCAACAGACCTAAGTACTGAAGAACCCAAACTAGAGACCCAGTATGACCACAGGACAGCTTTATGCAAGCCCAGGGCTGTGCCCAAGCCAACATGCTCCATCTTTAGCCTTGGACATGTCCGGAAACCTTGGAAAAGAAAGGACTGTATGATTATGATTTCAAGGTCTACCCAGAGGCTGATGACAGGAACGTTTCATCACCTCACCCAGCCTCACGATGATCTGCAAGGCAAGAGTACCGTGCAGTCACGTAGGGTCAGCACAGCTTGTTTGTTTGTTTGTTTTTGCAGATTGCCACATACTCAAGGCATCTTGCTGTGAGCAGAGTTTAACAACTGCTGGTGAGGTCCTGCAAAGGACATGAAGACTGAGCCTCAAGCTCAAAAAAAAAAAAAAAAAAGAAAAAAAAAACTTCTACTGCTGCAGCTCAAGGGCCAAGCCTGGAGAGCAAAAAACAGCAGAACTAGCAGCCAGAAAAATGCAATGGCACAAACCACCCTGAGCAAGGCAAGGATTGCCCTTTTGTTTGTAAGGCATCTAGAACATCTGGGGCGTTCGACTCGATTCTGGGTTCAGGTACTGATTTACCACCACAGTAATTCTAGCCAGGAGGGATGCCTCAGTTATATTTGTCATATATATTCTCTGGAAAGCAGCCTGGACACCATCAGATCCAGTACCATCCTTTACACAGGCAGAAGAGTCAGTCAACACAGTACTAATAATATAAGACTACTCACCATCGGTGCTCCACGGTGACCTATAATGGCCGGCTTTGGTCCCAGAGCCTTCTTCTCCATTATGCAAGGGGACGAGATGGTGAGGGGGACGAGGTAAAGTGCAACGACAACTGCGAGGTATGCAGTGAACATCAGCATCTGAGAAGCTGAGACAGAAAGAGAGAGAAAGAGCTGGTGAAAACGTTGGTCCTCACCTCCTCACGCCACAGGAGCAAAGTCAAGACACCTTCATCTTCCTCCAGAGAAGAGACGGGTCTTTGGCTGTTGCCCCTAGTACAACAGCAGAGCTCCGTGTTTAGGGAAAAACATATTCTATTTTAAAAGAATCTCTTTGAACTAATCAAGTCCTGAGGGAGGTCTTCATTCTTTATTCTTCTTTATTTTGTATTGGGGAAACAAGAAGTCAAGCAAATTGCGTAAAGTCCCAGTAAAGTAGCCCAAAACACTGTTGATTTCCAGGCTTTTGGGTGGGACAGCAGCAAATTTTGCCCTGCCTGACAGCAGAAGCAGATCACCAGTTAAACCTACAATACCTAGAAATAAGTCACGGCACCATGTTGGTGCATTTAATATCACTTGGGTCTACATCACTTGTGTTTACATTGGTGGTTCACCAATGCCACCCATTTCAGCCAGGGTAACGCCACTTTAACTGCTTCTGTGTTAGGATTTGTGCCAGCCAGAACTGAGTTAATTTGCAATAATGTTTTACTGATGAAGTTAGACACGTTCAAATAAATCCTTGGGTTGTGATGGTGCTGCACTCCCCGGAGGCTCTGCAAACAGCAATATTACAGGCAAATGCCGCAAAGAGGGTGCTGGCTGCCGCGCTTGGGGCCAGAAGAGCAGTCCTGCCTCCTGCGCCTTGCCTCAGCCACCCGCCTCTGACTACCAGTGACTTCTCACAAAGTCCAAAGTATCTGGGAATCTTTTGAAGGTGCTGACAGCGCAACAGAAACACCCCTTGTTCCCAACAGACGCGTATTCCTTATAAAGAACAACAGGCACCTTTGAACTCCTGAGCTATTTGGAGTCACTTGAAACCACAGATATGAAAGCAAAAGACTACTTTTTTTTTTTTTTTAATATTATTTATTTTTCAAACTCATTAAGGCTTTGGAACTCAAGGGAGAACCTCCAAAAAACTCCTTTAAAATAAATATTTGCCATGGACGCAAGGTGGAGAAGGCAGGTTTTTTTAGGGGAAGGACAGAACCACCCAGCTCTGGTCCTGACCACAGCTGATTTGGTTTCACACATAAATAAACTGCTTTTTGTTTCCAGCAACTAATAGACTCATTCAAACATGTTCCTACAAGCCAGAAAGCAACTTTGCCAGCTAATTTTTCCTCCTCTCTGGAAGAGATGTCAATCACCCACAGAACATTCAAGGAACTGAATGGCATCTTGCTAAGTGAGTTCATGCTGTGTCCTGCACCATAAAGGTATGGTGCCCTGGAGTTGTGTGTTACCAGCATCAAAACCTCCAGACGGACACAGGACATTATCCTGACCCAATTCCTGCTCATTCCAGGAACACCACACACCAACCAGGCTTTGAAAATCAGCCTAATTGTCAGCAAAGTCTCAGGCTGTGCAAAGAATCTGGTCCCTTCCCTCCTGGTACTGCAGTTTAGGGATTAAACAGCTCAGATTGGCTGGGGGGGTTGGACTAAATGACCTTTAAAGGTCCCTTCCAATCCAAACTATTCTATGATTCAGACTAAAGGCAAGCACCATGTGAAACCCATGGGCTTCCACATATTTTTATCATTGGACTGCACCCATAAGGAAATGACAGCCCAGCATGGGTCACAGACCATGTTAAAATGGAGCTGAAGACCTCACCCAGCCACGTATATGTGGGAACTGAGACCGTGCACAAAAAACCCGAAATGAAATACATGCATGAAATACAAGCAAAGTACATACTGTTCAATTTGAGGTTGGATGGTCTATATGAAAGAAGCTCTCCTGGTGACCACCCAAGCCAAGTGAGCAGGACAGATAAATCTCCCACTTTCTACAACACCAACGACGACACTTAGACACAAGCCTTCCTTCTCCATTCCTCTTGCTCTTAGTGACCACTCCAGGCTAGTTTGGGCTGCTGGAAGAGCGTGTTTCTCACACTGCCATTTGCTACTCAAGCCTTCCAGGGCTGCTTTGAGTCCAATGGTTTCTATCTGACCTCAGAAGCAAGCTTTGAAAACAAGCTACTACCTTTTAAAACACGGTAGCTATTCAAGAAACTTCTATTCTCCAGGTTTGAAAAAAGTACCATAGGGGGAACAAAAAAAAAAAAACCAACCAGTGTAAATTTGCTCAGTAAAAAAGCCAGTTGCTGAAGGTTGTCACATGCCTCAAAAATTACAAGAACAGATTGTTGCACCAATGACTGCAGCTGCACCACTTATTTCCAAAAGATTATTACCAGTGACTGAAATCTTATTTTCCCATTACAAGCGACTCTAGGTTCTCACAGAGATTTCAGTTCTTCTCTTCCATTTTTAACACCACCAGGTCAAACATATCTGTACCAAAAAGTCTGTAAACTCCTCCAGGTAAGATACCTTTCACAAGTAAAATGACCCTGAAATAACTTTAAGATCTAATAGTACAGAAGAAATGAATGTTTTTCCTTAAAAACAAACAAAAATCCCCAACGCAGGAGCAGAAAAGAGAAGGAAAACAGCTCCCTGGCTTATTAAAAACAAACAAAAAGCCATTTTCAGGGAACTCGGCTGCAAGAGAAAAAATATGAGGAATTCAGAAGGAGCACATGCGGTCTCTGCTCTAGGCGTAACCACAAATCCTCCCTCAACTGGCAGCCTAATTACATGCTAGGACATATTTAAGAAGAACCAGGTACAGCTTTATTGGCATATTTATAAATTAAGGCAGAGCAATTCTTTCTTTGAAAGGTCTCTCTGGATATCAAAATCTTTCCATCTTCAGACACCGTTTCCTCATTCTTAACTCCCACTTCTTGGAAGTCTTTCGCAAGTGCTGCCAAATCCTTCCAGGGCTTGTATTTTGCTGCAGGTTAAATACCAATTAAAATAATTTTTCTGGAGCTGGCACAAATGTCTGAGAACATCCACGGATGCCCTGAAGAGAAACACTTCTGAGGGCACAAAAGGATCAAATTATTTCACAAGAAAACCTGGAGGAACAGCTCAGGCTTGGGAGACACCTGGCAACGAGGTGGGACAGGGGAGATGCACAGAAGAGCTTATTCCAGTGGACAGAACCATCAACAAGAAGAACTGGGTTCCGTGTGTCCTTCACCACTCTGCTCCCTCAGACCTTTGACCACGTTCTCAACGTGCATTTAAGGAAGCACCTAACCATCAGGGGACCAGATCTCTACTGAGACCTCTGGGTGCTACTGCATCAAAAGCAACAAGTCCATGAAGGCTTTCAAAAGCCAGATCCACCTAGAAATGCAGGCGAACAAGAGCCAAGGAGATGGGGGAAGGGAGAAGTGCTTATAAAACCCAGAGAAGAACACTGCGCGTTAGCTGCGGAGGGTGCATTTATGTTTTCTAAAGCAGATTGATGGAAATCTGGATGCTTTTATCCATTGCATCATTGAAAACAGCCCTTTCACCTCCAACCCTGGTGCGCTTCCGACCACAAAGCAGCAGCTGTGGGATCTGGATGCATCCCCAGACCAGATTCACCCACTCCAGTTTCAGCCAGGTTACTCTAGGAGAGCATCCACCTCCCCAGCGAGGCTGAGCTGGAGGCTGCTGAGCCCAGGAAGGAACCAGCACTGCCTCCTGCCAACAGGAGGACCCAACCCCCCCCAAACAGCCACCCACCAGCCCCTGACCACCACGCAAGGACACGAGTGGTACTCACTGGCTTTCTCCGTTCGTGCAAACTGCCCCGCTATTAACCACGACAGGGCCGTGACCGCCACAAGTGCTCCTATGTGCAAGAAAGGGGCTGTGGCCTGCAGGACAGAAGAATAGGAGAGAAAAGATGACGACAAACACCCCAGCACCTTGCAAATTCATTGATCTTGCAGGCTCCAGAGTGCATCAGATCACTCTGTTTCCAGAGTGGTCTGGATTTCACATTTCACACCATTCCTACATCAGGTTCCTGCATCTGTTTTGGCCATCGCTTCTTCCAAACCCTACTGTTGCCTTTGGCACTCAGGCCACTATGAAGGCAAAGCAGGAAAGCGCTAAACCCCTTCTTGGGTGCCATCAAGTTTTAAATTTCTTGTAGTCCAGTTCAACATTGGTCAAGGGCTCAATGTCCAGATGGAGATCAATGACAGACAGTGGGATCAAGTGCACCCTCAGCGAGTTTGCAGACGACAAAGCCGAATGGTGCGGTCGACACACCTGAGGGACAAGATGCCATTCACAGGGACTTGGACGAGCTGGAGAAGTGGGCCCGTGTGAACCTCATGAGGTTCAACAAGGCCAAGTGCAGGTCCTGCACCTGGGTCGGGGCAACCCCCAGTATCCATACAGGCTGGGGATGAAGGGATGGAGAGCAGCCCTGCCGAGGAGGACTTGGGGGCACTGGTGGAGGAAAAGCTGGACATGAGCCGGCAATGTGCACTCACAGCCCAAAGGCCAACCGTGTCCTGGGCTGCATCCAAAGCAGCGTGGCCAGAGGTCGAGGGAGGGGATTCTGCCCCTCTGCTCTGCTCTGGTGAGACCCCCCCTGCAGTGCTGCGTCCAGCTCGGGGGTCCTCAGCACAGGACAGACATGGACCTGTGGGAGCGGGTCCAGAGGAGGCCACGAAAATGGTCAGGGGACTGGAACAGCTCTCCAATGAAGAAAGGCTGAGAGAGTTGGGGTTGTTCAGTCTGGAGAAGAGAAAGCTTCGGGGAGACCTTATTGCGGCCTTTCAGTACTTAAAGGGGGCTTATAAGAAAGACGGGGACAGACTTTTTAGCAGGGTCTGTTGCAACAGGACAAGGGGGAATGGTTTTAAACTAAAAGAGGGTAGATTTAGACTAGAGATAAGGAAGAAATGTTTTACGATGAGGGTGGTGAAACCCTGGCACAGGTTGCCCAGAGAGGTGGTAGATGCCCCATCCCTGGAAACATTCCAGGTCAGGTTGGACGGGGCTCTGAGCAACCTGATCTAGTGGAAGATGTCCCTGCTTATTGCAGGAGGGTTGGACCTTTAAAGGTCCCTTCCAACCCAAACTATTCTATGAACACACTGGACTGTGTATCACCATGGTCTATCACCAGGAGAGAAAGTTTGAGATGGATCCTCTGAGTCATGCTTTTGCTCTCCAATTGCTTGCCTAAATCTTTAAAAAACAAGAAAAGGGAAGTACTTCTGAGAAATGTTAGTCACTTGTGTGAATGTTACTTTTCCCCCCCTGTATTTACGTATATTTGCATACTCCCAAATATACAGCAGTGATCACCAGTAAAACCTCTCAAGCCTTTCATGGGCAAAATACTTTTTGGACTCCTTTTTGAGGAAGAGGGGAAAAAAGGAATGGAGACAGGTCTATCAAGAATAGTTTGTAACTATTTTCCTCTAACACTTATATAGCCCTGCAGCATACCACAAATCTTTCTTAAAACAGGGTTAGAGCACAGAAGTTGCATTCTTTTTTAGATATATATAAATTTATGTACAATGTAAAAACAAATCCAGAGTACTCCTCCCATAGGACTGGGAAAAGCAGGATGCTCCAGGCCTGGACACTAACGTCCAGAGCATTGCTAACCAAACCAAGTGGAGGAATTTCGCTCTCCCTCCAGTAACTGAGTCACACCCACCCTCAGTATTTTCCACCTCTAACTCTGCAGCCAAGCCCTGCTTTGAGTTTAAAGGAAAGAGCCCAGGACATGGAGACAAAGTGATATGGTGGCCTTGAGGACTCCATGGGAGTTTTGCTGCAAATTTTCTCATCGCCGAGATTTCAATTTTGGGAGTGATAAACATCAAGACAGAGTTTTATACAGTAGAAAGACACAAAGTCCATGACATGTAGCTGCACTGGCCTCTTTCCCCACCCAGAGAAGCATCCTTGCAGAGAACTTACTTGCAGTGAAATAAATACCATCTCCCATTCGTCGTCCCAAAGCTGTGCTATTGATGACATGGTCACCACGGTAGTTATCAAGGTTGTCATCAGGCCAATCTGCAACAAATATGAGAGTATTTACATACTGGAGCCTATCATTATCATAGAAGTTTTACAGATTAGGAAATGGAGAGAGAAAGCCTTTGTATGTAATAAACAGCCTAAAACAACCAGCCTTAGGACCCCCAAGGAAAGAGGTTGGGCTTGTGTGCTGGCCCAGCATAACCTCCCCTCTCCACCACTGAAGATACAACACTGGGCTAAATAGTCCCAGGAGGGCACATCTCATGGATGGTCTCTCACTTTCTTCACGCAGTGGCCAATGGTATGGAAAGATCAGGCAATTTGCCTTGCCAACAAACTGGATCAGAAACAGCTTAAATACAGGTTGGGTTCTGCCAGGCAACTTCAGGATGATCCTGGATTCTCCTGGCTCTGCTGCAACAGCCTATGATGCACAGGCTATGGGAAGTTGGTGGACTTCGTTCAACTTGACCCTCCAACGCTTCTGTTCAGGGATAAAACTTGAACACACCCAACAGACAACGAACATCACACGTCTCGGTAACGGGTGAACACATGTGCAAGCAAGGCTGTGCATCCCCATCACTAAGCAATCATCTCTGAGATGGTTCGGCACAACTTTGTGCATGGATGTGACTTCACCTGGGTCTGAAATGGCAACAACTGTGCAGTCAGCATCCAAGCCATGTTGACAGAGAAGTTATAACAGATATTGCAGCTTGAGAAGAGGCTCTGGATGACAGTGGCTGAACTGAGATGGCAGAACAAGACCCAGTCCATCAGCCACTTCCCCCAGCCTCCCTCTCCCTCCTCGTGGAAGCACTCAGGAATCGGAGCAGTCAAAAAGAAAACGTCACCTCCGTTTTGAAGGTAAAAAGTTCAAACCATCAAAAACTGCCGTAGAAATAACTCCAACTGTAAAGACCTAAAATCTGGGCTGTCTGTCAAAAAATAGTTCACCATCCTCCGCCACTCCATCTGGTATCTCAGTCTCGGCTGTACCGCATGGATTAAAGGGATGCTGCTGCTCTGTGTCTCAATCTCATGTACTGTCTAGATCTGAAATCTGTGTGGGAGACTTGGGCAGAAAAGGCCAACTGATATGTAACAGTGAACTAATCGTCTAGGATGCACAGGACATCTCTAGACCGATTTCAGATTTACTTAACACCTTAGACAAGCAAATAAAAAAACCACATTCCCAACGTTTACAGAAATCACTTTTGTACATAAGGACAGGATTTTTTAGTTTAGCCCTTGGTTCTCTTCCTCTCCTGGCTGCCCACAGACCTGCCAACAGCGCGAGAGGTGTCCATAGGACAGCAGTTGCTTACCCTGAGCCTCCAACTTTCAGGAAACATGAACAAAGCACATGGGGCAGCAGAAGGGACCAGAAGATCCAGCTGCCCCAGGTTGAAGAGGATCCCCAAGCCAAGGGGCTGCATTCAAACCACCCGCTAACCCTAACCAACTCATTTCTGCACATCCAAGGACGGATGGGATCTACTTGCCTATTTAAAAGATACCTCCCAGCTACCTGTAATGGCAAGCCACGCTATTTCAAGATATTTCCTCCTTAAGGACTCTGCATTACTCAAGCACAAAGCAATGCACGTGGACAATCGCACTTTGCCATGGGGCCCTGCATGGCCCCCTTCTGCTCCCCGTCCTGTGGTCAGACTCTGGGCCGCCTGCCCGGGTGTAACACCAGCACACGAGCCGGATTGAACTTACGTTTCATCCATTTTATATCCCCCAAAGCCGAACTCCAAATTCAGCAGCAACAGAAGACTCTGTCAACTAGATTTCTTCGGTACAGCCCTAAGTCCCCTCGATGTCGCTGCCCTGTGCGGCGCTGAGGTGCCAAGTGCATCTCCATTTCATCATTTCCTCCTCCCACCAGCTCCGATTTATTGCCTCTTACCCTCTCCCACGCCTCTCCATCTTGGCTTACGATCCTCAGCTCTTTTTGCAGAATTACAAGAGAAAAGTGGAAGGAACCGTGCTCTGTGCACATACCAGCCTTTCCCACATGCTTTAATCTATATTTGAAGGTAATTCAGCACGGTTGCAGAGAAGAATATCAACTTAATCCAGTCTCTTATCTAAACCTCCTTAGAAAGCTGAGGGAGGTGTAGGGAAAGGAAGAGAGAGACAGAGCAACACATCTGAGTTGTGATGAAAGGGGGACTTTTTTGGAAGAAGGGAAGGAAGGGTGGGTTTCTGTAGGCAAGAACTAACTGATCTCCACCAGCACATTCCTCTTCTGGCCTTACTCATCCAAACCCACCAGCCACCTGGAGCGTGTCTGAAAAAATACCATTTCCCCCGATGAAGAAACATATGTTAGACTCAAGAATCGACAATTTATTTTCCAGCAGCAGTCAGACGGCCCGCACCCCCTCTTTGCATTGCACCCCCTCTTCCCGAGGAAGCATCATGTCTATCGTTTCTAGGAAAAAAAAAGAGAGGGAGGGCGGGGAGGTCTGTGCTCTCCCTGTCCTGGGGGGTGGTACATCTGTCCAGGCTCTGATCCTGCAAGACCTTGGCACGTGCAGAACGACCAATTTCAGGAGGAGCTGTGTATTGGTAGATTCAGGACTGGTCCCTTAATTACCTATTAGCAGATTGCCAGTTACAATTGAATCCTGCCAAGCCATTTTTCTTTGGCGCTGTCTCTCCCCGCAGCTTGCTACATACCCTTCCTCTCCCCTTCTGTGCTCCAAACACTAGATCTGCATCTTCTCTTACATTTCACAGCAAATTTTTTTTTCAAACTGCTTCACATACAAATCAGGACCTCCTTTGGTTCCAGCAAACCACAACCTGCACATTGTACACCCCCAGTTTTAATACCTACATCTTCTCCCAAGGCTTTTCCACAGTCAGTTCCTCCAAGCACATCCTGAAAAGCTTTACATCTGCTCAGTCCCTCCTCCAGGGCTAGGTTCAGCATAGAAAGGAGCACCAGAGAGGTTCGTAATGGAGCACCACACTGAGCTGAGATCAAAGTCAAGCTGCTCTAATGCCACAGTGTTTCTCAATCTCCAAAAGTGAGCCCCCTGTCAGCAGGTACCCCAAAGCATTTCACCAACCATGGAGCAAAGTTATTGTCCCCAGGCTTTGACTGCCCCTACCGTGCAATTTGCTCAGTCCTCCAAGATGAGGACACGTGCACCGCAGACACCTAAAGTTTATGCTCTTCCCAAAAACCCCATGAAAGCAAGTACCACATACACCCCCCGCTCCTTAGACTCCTAATTTATTGAGATCTTGCTCCTTTCCAAGCTGAGAAGAGCCGTTTACCTTGTGAAGCCAGTGCAGGTTCATTTGCTGTCCCACAGCTATGTGACATAGTGCTAGTATCTGGGAGGAAGAAATCAAGGGTCAGACAATGGTACGTCGCAACCATCAAGTGTTTGCACATGCAGGAACACAGCACCACCCCAAAAGATAACCCAACATGCCAGGTAGAAAACAGGGCTGGGGTGGGGATGGGTCCAGAAGACAACACCTAGCTCATCTGTACAGACAGATCCTCTCCAAAGCCAAGGATGTGGAGGAACAGACCAGCCTCCAAGAGGCAGAGAGTTAGAGAGTCTGGTCCATGGCTGCAGAGCTCCTAGGACCTCAGGAAGCACCGACCACATCGGGCCAGGAACCAGCATACTACCTCAATGAACACCACCTTGAAGGTCCCAGAACCCTGGGATGAGGGGAAACAAATTGTACTTGTGATTGGTAGATACACCAAAGTGGGGTTGGGGCCATACTAAGGGAAACAAAAGCTGTATTTCTCCTCAGGCCAGCTGCACCGCCAGTATCAGGGTCTCTGTCTTTGCTCTTGATCATCTGAGGTCAAAGACCATCCATTTTTCACTTTCCATTTATTTTAGGTAACTTAAGGCTAAGAGAGAAAGGGAGAGAGGAATCGCTTCTGAAAGGAAAATTGCTCAAGTCATAGGTGGCCTAAGAAATTCATACCCTTTTTAATACAAACCCACAAACCTTTAGGAAATGGTATTTTATTCTACTCACCAGTAACACTGTAATGTACGTAAAGCCAGCTGCAGTTGTTACAAGTATTGGAATGGACCAGTCACTCCAATATCCCATTTGGTTATATAAAAACCTGAAAGATAAGCGTGAAGGACAGATTAAGCAGAGATTCAACACCATAGCAACTTCACTAGGATTAGACAAAACTTTAGAAAGTGGACCTTCCCGTTTCCACCGTACAGACGAGACATAGGCAGCAAAAAGAACAAGTCACCCTGAAACAAAATCCAGTGTTTGTGCTTTGATCCCTCATGGGAAATTAACTCTGCAAAGAGGAATCAGACAATTATGTCAAACACAGCAACGTTACTTTGGCGAGAGTGGGAAGGGGGGAAGGGGGGGAGAAATCATACAGGACCAGAATTGAGTTTTTAGAAAAATATTTCCTACAAACAAGGGAAAAGTATCCCCACATGTGGTCGTGTTTGCCTAAACAATAGATCCAACGCTGTCCCATGTTCTTATAGACTAATAAATACCATAATAGAGATAGTATCAAGGACAGGGGAAGAAAACAGATGTTGCTGTGCGTAGCTGTGCTATATACTCAAGGCACAAACTCTTTACAGAGGGACAAGTTGATGGATGAAGTTGGCTCTCCTGTACCTATCGGAGACGATCTCTTACTCCAATGGACTGTAGAGAAGGTCCAATCCTGCAAGAGTGGAGACTGTCAGGAGTTGGGCTCAGGACTTCCCAAAATAGGGCTGGGTAGAAGAACTGCACCCTTCTGACCTTCTCATCTTCAACTGACTGAAGGGTTGGTCTGCCCAACCTGAAGGATGCCTGTGGGGTTTTCTGGCTCAGTGGGTTCCCTTGTCCTGGTCCTTCCATTCACCTTGAAGCTCTAAGTAAGAGACGGGCCATTCAATGGCTCTGTGATCCAACCTTGGCAACAGGCAGCAGCAACGTCCTGATGCGCTGGAGGATCAGAGCTGGGACTGAAGCAAGTTTAGAGTAATACCGAGGTACAGATGACATCCTACAGGTCTATCTCCAAAGCATGTATCTCCAAACCAGCTTTGGTTCCTCTAGGCCACCATTCACCAGTGAATTTCCCACAGTTTCACCACGCACATGCAGAACAGCTGTCACCTCATCAAGGCTTAGCAGCACAAAAGCATAGAAGCCACATGTTGTTCCAATAGCCTAGTGGCCACGGCACCGCTCTAAAACCAGAAAAACCCACGTTCACTCCCTGCTTTAGCTGTTGGGATTGCAGTGCTCTTCCCCCACCACCAACAAGCAGAGGTAGGCTCCACCCTCCTGCTGAAGGTGATTTTTCTTCCCTCCTCTCCTCTATTTATCCAGGTATCCTCCCCACGCTCAGTTATCAGGTTTTCCAACCCTGTATTTCAGAGGGCAGATTCAGCTCAGCGTCCTGCCTCTCCTCATCATTTCACGAAGCCCATGGGCAGCGAAAGCTTTATGAAGAGGAGCACCAGGTGAAGCAGACCGTTATTCACAGCAGCAGCACGGTAAGAGACGCTGTCCCTTGTGCCTAGCAGTGCATCTCGAATGTCAAATTGGCATTTAAATAGCAATATGCTTCCCAGTAAACTTGTCCTGGAGTTGGATTCGAGAGTCATTAAAGCACATTATCTTGTGTCTTGCTGTGGCTTTGCTGTAGAGTCAATCAACTACCTTCCCTGGCCAGAAACACAGAAGGACACCCAGGCCCCACCGCACCAGGACAGAGACAACCAAATCTCAGAAAGCTTCTTGTAACTTCTGAGAGTTCAAGCCTGATTAAAACTTTTTCCAGCAGATTTTTAGAATAAAACATCACTAGGTTGACTTGGATTGGGGTTAACTTTATGTTGTGGTGTAATCCAGCAGGCAGCTAAACACCACACAGCCGTTTGCTCACTCCCCCCAAGTGGGATGGGGGGAGAGAATCAAAAAAAAGGTAAAACTCGTGGGTTGAGATAAAGACAACTTAATAAGACAGAAAAGAAAGGGAAAATAATAATAATTATAGTAATAAAAGAATATACAAAACAAGTGATGCACAATGCAATTGCTCACCACCCACTGACCAATGCCCAGCCCGTTCCCGAGCAGCGGACCCCGGCCAGCTTTTCCCCTAGTTTATACGCTGAGCATGACGCCATATGGTATGGGATATCCCTTTGGTCCGTTGGGGTCAGCTGTCCCGGCTGTGTCCCCTCCCAACTCCTTGTGCACCCCCAGCCTCCTCGCTGGTGGGGTTGGGTGAGGAGCAGAAAAGGCCTTGACTCTGTGTAAGCACTGCTCAGCAATAGCTAAAACATCCCTGTGTTATTAACATTATTCTCATACTAAATCCAAAACACAGCACTATACCAGCTACTAGGAAGAAAATTAACTCTATCCCAGCCGAAACCAGGAAAATATCCACCCCTCATTCTATACCATCTACATTGTGCCCAGATTTCACACTTTCCACTACATCTCAATTAATCACCACCACCTTTCTTGTCTTTTGATATATACACACAGGTATCATTCCCTTAGTCTATGGGCCATCCCTCTAAAATGTCCATTGAGTCCATTTAGTCCATAACTTTGGGCTCCATCTGTCATAACAGTCCTTCAGGGCAGGAGAGATGGTGTGTGGTGTTGGATTCTTGCATGCTGGAGCCATTTCTGGTTCCATCACTGCTGCACTTGTGCGGTTCTATTATTGTCACACTTTGCTCGGTTTTCATCAAAATTCATTCTTCATTAATCTGAGTGATTCTTACTGTAATACCACTGATATGGCATATAGCAACCATAGTAGTGATGACATACAGTGTTATATAGCCATTAACATCATACTATTCAAATCATTGGCTATTCTCACTCAAAATCAAATCACCTTGAGGTACACATCGGAATTCCCCATCCTTCCACATTTCCCACCAAGTGCACCCAAGTCCTTGAGCAAAAGCAATCCCATGGATGGGTTTGCCTTTGCTGAGGCGGGAGTAACCCAGACTGTCTTCCCCAGCATATTCTTTTTGTGCACTACGGGGACTTTATCCCCCTCTACAGTACGTAAAGGTTTTGATTGGGCAGGGCCAGCTCGAGTGACAGATCCCCTAGTGTTGGCCTTTGCTAAATGTGTGTCCCAATGCTTGAATGTCCCACCACCCATTGCTCTCAGCGTAGTCTTTAACAGCCCATTGTATTGTTGGATTTTCCCGGAGGCTGGTGCGTGGTAGGGGATGTGATAGACCCACTCCATGCCATGCTCTTTGGCCCAGGTGTCTATGAGGGTGTTTCGGAAGTGAGTCCCGACTCAATTCTTTCTGGGGTGCCATGTCGCCATAGGACTTGCTTTTCAAGGCCCAGATGGTGTTCCGGGCAGTGGCATGGGGCACAGGATATGTTTCCAGCCATCCGGTGGTTGCTTCCACCATGGTGAGCACATAGCGCTTGCCCTGTCGGGTTTGTGGGAGCGTGATATAATCAATCCGCCAGGCCTCCCCATATTTATATTTCAACCATCGTCCTCCATACCAAAGAGGCTTTACTCGCTTGGCTTGCTTGATTGCAACATATGTTTCACATTCATGGATAACCTGTGCAATAGTGTCCATGGCCAAGTCCACCCCTCGATCACGAGCCCATCTATATGTTGCATCTCTTCCTTGGTGGCCCGAGGTGTCATGGGTCCACCGAGCTATAAATAATCCACCCTAAGTCCTGGAGCAGCACCTGGTTGCTGTGATCTCCTGTGCACTTCTGAACACAAGGACTGCATGAAGCCCATCCTGACTTGCTAATCTCAGGATTGAGTCCTGCTGAAGAGGAGCAACCAGATTCAGAACACACCTGAGCAGAGACTCCAGAAGGCTTGAGGTTGAGACAGACCTCACTGTATTAAAGGATCCCATAACACAGTAGACATTGGGCTTCTCCAACATCTGACAACACGGGGTTCAGATCAAATGGTCCCACTGGCCTTCCTCAGCCCTACTCATCAACTCATTCAATAAACTGACTAAGGCTAGGACCCAGGGGGTTTTGTTGCTTTTTTTTTTTGGTTACAACAGACACAAATGCCACATGCAAGCAGGTCAAAGACTCAGCCTCCTCCCCACCACTCAAATCCAGCATCATTCATCAGCCAGACTCTGGCCTGACAACTTCCCCATCCATGGGGGGGTAAAGGAGTAAAGCTCCCATGTAGGATCCAGAGAGCAAGTCCTTGGGCTCAACAAACATGACCCATGTCTGGGTTCTGCTCAGGGATTCAAAGAGCCATAACAAAAGGGATATGGGGAGATTCAGACATGCTGTTAGTAAAAAAAGAAGGAAGAAACAAGAGAGGACTCCTTTGAAGTCTTTTCTCATGCCACCACCAAGAGCTTCCTTAGCTCAGCTTCAGTACAGTTAAGTTTTTGCTCTGATACCCTCTCAAGTGTCCCTCTGACAGCGTCAGGTCTTCACTTGATGTGCAAATGACTGTTTTTAAATGCTGTTTCCATGGTAGTTATGAACCAGATGAGCCTTCTCCAGAACTAAGGAAGAAAAAATTTGCTGCACAGACTTGCATTTATAGTCCTGCTCCAGAGGGAACACAGCCAGGTTCACAAATTACAGCATCTCCCACATCCTTCATTAACCAACGTTGAGCTTTCTGTTGCAGTATATAGCTTGCACACTGGAGATTTGAAGTATAATGCAATTAAGCGTAGACACCAAAGAGGGAAATGCCCAAAGCAATAAATTAAAAAAAATATTTACTTAAATTTAAGAGGCACAAAGCCCTTTCACTCACAAGGACCTCATTGCATATTCAGCCTCACTGAAGAAAGTTAAAAGCCTGCAAGCAATATGCTGGGCTATAATTTTGCCTTGACTTTCTAAAGCCCACTTCAATCCCAGAATAGTCCCTTAAGTCTTTACAACTTTAAAGGCCAAAAACCCACATTTATGTAGGTAAAGCCCTACCATTGCCACAATTTAATTAGGTCAGCTTGGTTTTACATAGATAGGTGCATCCACTGCTGGACCCCAAACATGCTGCCTGAACTGCAGACAGGGTTTGCTATGCTCATCTGTAGGTTTCTGCTACCTCTTAAATCACCTCCGGCAGCTGCTGAGCAGCATTTAGCAATGCTCTGCACATCTGGATTAAGAAACGAAGAACATCATAATGAATTCAAGTTTCAAGTACCATTTTAACCAAAAGAACACAGAAGAGAGCTATTGCAGCGCATTGTAGTTCCAACTAGAATAATGAGGCTTTACACTAGCACGTTAACAATCCTGCCAAGAAGGACCTGGCATTATGGAGGACATGAGGTTGACTGCGCCAACAGGGTACCTCCACTATGAATAAGTCAAGCCACATACTGGGTGGCATTAAGAGAAGTGTCACCAGCAGACCAAGGGAAGTTGGTCTCCCTTCTGCTCAGCGCTGGTGAGGTGGCACCGGCACCACCGTGCCCTGGTTTGGGCCTCCCTGTTCAAGGAGGATGTGTAGGGGGCTCAATGCAGAACTATCAAACCAAGATTGTGAGACACCTGGGGAGCATAGCTTACTAGGAAAGCTTGAGGAAGCTGGGCTTGTTTAGTCTCATGGAGAAGAGGCTATGGGATGATCTAATTGCTGCCTACGCTGTCTGACAGACAGTTATGAAGATGATGAAATCAAACTCTTCAAGAGTGACAGACACTGCCACAAGGGGAAATGGCCCTTAAGAGGTTTGGGTTGCAAAATCTTCCTCTCAGAGGGAGGTGCAGTGCTGGAACAAGTCCCAGAGAGGGGGGAGGTCTTCAGCCTTCGGGTTTCAAGACTTCAGTCAACCTGGTCTACTGCTAGCAATAGTCCTCCTTTGAGGGGCTGATTGGACAGATGCCTCCAGTCTTTCTTCACCTGCTGTAGTGGGACAGGTCAAAGATGTTCAGAGTAGTTGCCTGCATGTGACGTGAGGAAGAACAGTTCACAAGGATGAGCTTCAGAGGGCAGGAACAAGCTCAGCAGCTCATCACACCAATGCAACAGCAATTCTTTATCCCAGTGCCTCCAGGGAGCCCCTGCCAGTAGTTTGGTGTGCTAGGTCCTGTACAGAGAAGGCCCCAAAAAGCCCTTCCTTTAGGCTGAGAGAGGTCATGGCTTGCAAATAAATCAGTGGAGCAGAGAGGAAGGCAGCAGGAACAAGTATCAAAGAAACACTGTCCACAAATACAGCCCAGAAGTGACAGCCACTGGGGAACAGCAAAGCTGGGGTTTCTAAGAGCCAGGACCCCACTGTATTTCATGAGCAACAGGCTCACAGCTCTGTCTGGTCCAAAATTATGCTTTCATCTCCTTTACACCCCGCCTGACTGAAAACTGTTGTGTTTTAATGGAGCCCACGCATCTGTGCTGGGAGGGAGGAGGGCCAGGCTCAGCCTGAACGGACCCAGTGGAAATTGTTTCCTCTCTGCCTGGAACCGGCATGGCTGTAATTAAAACCTCTCCCCATGTTATCATCCTCCCTCCCAGCCTTTCCACAGCATTTCAGGCTGTTTTTCAGAAACCCTGCTGTTCTCCTCAACCTCTGGTGCCAGTGCATGGAGCGGGGATCTAATTGGGGTTACAGCACATACAAAGCACTGACCCATTTTCAGCGCTGAATGGCAACGCTTAACAGATGTAGCCCTGCTATTTTGCATCCAGAGACCCTCTTCTATGACTGCCGTGCACAAGAGGGCTTGCTTTTCCAGCGCTGCCAATCCAGAAGTGCTTCTAGCACCCTGTGCACACCGGGTTGCACGGCAGGGGAAAGGGTCTCGGTCTGCAGCTGGGCATTTTAAAGCCCAAATACCTCTTGCAACCAGAGCAGACCCGCACATCTCCTCCCATTCCTGCACGAATATTTGGGAACCTAAAACTTTGCAGCACCGTGGCTGCAATGCCCATTCACAGCGTTCCCAGGGCTTTGCTTCATCCCTGCATGATTTTTTTTTAGCCCTTTCTCAACTTTGAGCTAAGACAGCTTTGGCTTTGCACTGGAGCGGACTAGGAGCATTCACATCCTTTACTGAAGGTATAAACTGAAAGAAAGAGAAGTTCCAAAATAGCATTTTAAAAAAAGGCATTTTTTTCATGCTAGTATTATAAATAATCAAGAACAAAGGTGATGATTTCAGTTCTCAGAGTGTGGGTCTGAGCAAAGAAAAACCACACTTCTGGGAGGAGACAGTTCACGTCACTAAGTTAGTAAACACTCTCCCTCACACAACTTCAGCATCTAAAGCAGGTGATTTATTTAAGGGATCAATTACCCACTGCATTTTAAAATACAGTTTACATATTATCTTTGACAAGATGATGATGTCAAAGCAGTTTGGTTAGAAGAGAGCCCAGGGTACTGTCAAAATGTTTTAAGATGCTGCTGAGATAGTAAAAGGGAGAATAATTTCCAACACTGGGGGGAGCTGGCAACACCCTAAACTCCCCAGCACATCCCACTGGAAAGCTTGTTTTCAGCTCCTTCCAACTGTGCAAAATTTTCCACACCCATGTCTGCTTCAGGCTGAATTTTTGTCATTTATATTTTGTGGAAAGTTGCAGCCAAATTGCTCAGCCACTTCCAAAACCAGCCCACCATAGAAACAAACAAACAAAAAACAACCAAAAAGCAACCTACCCAAAGCTCTATTACAGCCACACAATGGAGATGTGAGGACACATTACAACTATCGGTGAAGGCAGGCAGGAGAAGCTCTCCTTCAGTCTCACTTCCCACCTTGCTTTCCATTCGCTATCATTAACAAGTCCATCTGAAGGACCCAAATGCATCCAACCCAGTGTCGAAGGCATATGATGGCAGCCAAATTTATTAAGGGTTTGCCCCTCCGCCACGGGGAAACTCTACTCACCAGTTGATTTCATTGTAGTCGTTGTGAATTTCCCACCAGAAGTAAAACCAGACCAGGGTCAGGAAGAAGGACGAGGTGAGGATGAGGAACCAGAGGCGCTCCCACTGCGGATGGAAAGAGGAGCCAGCGTCAATACTATCCCCTTTCAGGGCCAGTGCCCCATCCTGTCCCACATCTCATCTAGAAGCTGTTGAGATTGGATGGCGTAAGTAGACATTTCCAAGGGCAGATTTCAGACCTTTCTCCCCTGGGGGAGGTGGGAGATGCAACCCTGGTCCCCTGCTCTGGGCAGAGGGGTCACTTACGTAGATCCATCTTATGTAGGGCTGGGACAGCGTTTCTCCAGCTCTCAGGGCATGTGGAACAAGGCAGCATTTCTGGATACAGAGCTGGTTTTTTTGTTTCGTTGAGGTTTTGGTGTTTTATTTTTTCGTTTGCATTTTTTGGAGGCAATTGTTTAATTAACTTTTCCATTCACATGTGAGAGAGGCAACTTGGCATCTTACCGTCTCATGGGTTCAGCCTAAATGACTGAGTACTTATCACATGGCAGCAGGTTAGGGATGCTACTGCTACACAGACATATGAACCTTCCTCCTTCCCTCTGGGCGCCCGGATCCTGCAGAGCCAAACCACCCATCCGCAACATGTATCACCACCACCACCACATATGTAAGTGTTTTGCAAATAATACGCCAGGAGGAGAGACCACACCAGCATCGGATGAAAGAGATTTGCACCAACACTCAGTTTTGGTGAATGTTTCAATTAATACTACACACACACACTCTCCTAAAAAAAAGAAAAAAAAAAATCCCTAAAACATCTGTTCAGTGCCCCGCTCCAATAGCATGGGTAAAATCCTAAACCACAAGGACATCCATGAAAAGAACAGTGTTGCAAGAAAACTGTCCCTAACCAGCACCATTTCCATGTGCTCCTTGTTGGTTTTACTCTGCAGGCATTAAATAGTCCACACATGTTTCTGTTTCAGCTAGCATCCACTCTGTTTGGAACAAAACACAGAAATAAATTTATTATGGAAAATATTCAAATGAATCCTCTCTTCCCAGAATGAGCAAGAAGGGATGAAAATGGAAAAAGTGTATGAGCAACTCTACTACTATAATTTCCTTCTAGACCCTGAGCACAGCATTAATCTCTTTTGAAAATGTCCTTTTCTCTAGTGAACTGTCTCATGGCTTTTCAATTATGCAAAACAACGTAACCAATATAAACGCTGTTTTGGTGATATAAGAAACACTACTATTCTTTGCCTTCCCTTTCCACCCTGAGGGCTGAAGCTATTTACTTAACTGTGTGTTGACTATGTTTCATCATGCGTCACCCTGGATACCAATCTTGTGATACAGCTCTTCCTTGTATGCTCCATCTCGTAAAAAGTGCCAAAAGAAAAAGAAAGCAATAAAAAGGGTTGGAATTATTTAATTTTTGCTGTGCCAAAAATGATGTTTTCTGCTAAAAGTTCCCAATTCTTGGCCAGGGGTTATGGGTTAAAACTTTTCTACAACTCAGCTCAAGCTTGTTACCCAACTTCCATCAAACCTCAGTAGCACCAGGTGCCTAATTCCCATGCGGGGCTTTGTATTCCAGATAAATGGGACAAAAGGAACCAGAGGGTGGTACAAAGGGACTTCTACAGCGCACCGCCTGAGTACATTCAAAACCACATGGCCAAACCGCTCTGCCAGGAGCTTAAAGACTATCATCTCCCCACCTCGTGCGCAGGTCTGCACCTATATGCAGAGGTGAGCTCCTCGAGGGAAAGCACTGAGGCTGGAATGGGGGTTTCCCCCCCACAAAATGCCCCACCTTTGGTAGCAGGACACCAGCCATAGCATCTACGTCAGCTCCATAGCCAACACCAGCCTTCCCCAGTCCCAAAAGCAGCAGCAAGGCTGCAACATCTCTCCACGATGAACCTCCTCCACGCCGACCACCGCCGCACAGCCAAGCCAACCCTTTCCAACCAAGAAGTTTCAGATTAAAATCCACCCGTGCAACATCTGCATTATATAAACACCCAAACCAAAACCCACTCACACCTTCACTCTATCCCACCAAAACTCCCCAGGAGAAAGCTAACCCTTTCAGCAGGCTATGATTATATTCTCCTGGATGCCTTCTAGTCTGCAGATGTCCAAGCTTTCAAACCCCACTTTCCCTATTGTTTGCTGTTTTTTTCCTCTCCATTTAGGTCTAACACCTCCTTGCACCTATCAGCAACACTGCTGAATCGGTTAACTGGACAGGTTTTTGCAAGGCAAGTGAGGTTTAAAGTATCTCAAGTGCTGAGGACCAACATTGCTATCAAAAAAAATCCTCCACCTCTTTAAAGGTCATTATGGGATAAGCTTGGCTGGTATTCACGCACTGGATGACACTGATTTGATAAACAAGCCAAGGAAAACATTTCAGAACATGTTTGGGCTTTTTTTTTTTTTCATATATATTTCCCCCCCCTCATTTACATGCAAGTAGCAAAGCTTGTGTCAAGCTCTCCAAAAGCTATTTTTGGTCTGTCCTTGATGGTGCACTTGACAGATATATTTGCCTGGCTGATTTTGTGAAAAGCCAGTCAAATTCTTCAAGGGTTGACATGCTTCAGTGAGTTCAAGCACAGTTCTGGGTGGGCTTTCAGAAGAACAGGGAACATCTTCCCAGCACCACTGATGCTATTCAGCACAAACTGAACCAGAATCTGAACCTACGTGAATCTGACCTACGTGCACAATATAATGGATTTAGCCGGGGTCCTGTACAACCTCCCTCCAACAGCCCCTCATCAGAAGAGCTTTAGAGGCCCCTACTTTGCAAGCTCCCACAGACTTTAAAGCAAGGTAAAATCTGCAACGTGTAACAGCTTCAAGCCTCTACTGCCAAAAATAAAGACTTAAAATCATGTCATCCCAATCACTCAATCACAGCCACAAGTAGGTGGAGGAAACGGTGCCACTTCACCTACAGAAACTCAGGCAGAACCACGAGAAAGTCTGAAGGTGCTTCAAAAAATGTCCACCTTTTCAGCTCCATGACATTTTCAGCAGTTCTTCTAGAAAACCTTCCCTTCGACACCCTTCCCTTTCGGTTTCTGCCTCTTCCCATGGGAATAAGATGGACATGCTCACTAGTTACCCATTACTCACACTGAGCTTAGCCGTGCGCAGCTCACACAGCACTCACATTGTCCTGCAAATGAACTCAACCAAGCACGTCTGTATTAGCACCTTCATTCCTATCAGGATGGATTCTGGAAGCAGCTCACCCTTTTGCCTGCTTTCTGTGTTCTGGTTCACATCCCTAAAGGGCTTTGGGTGAAGCTAAACCAGATGTGCTCCAGGAGTGAACCCAATGCACCTCAACCACCAATGGGCACTCAGTCCATAGGACCAGGTTAGAGCTAGTCCCAAGTGACCACATCACCACCTCCAAAATGCTTGGACCATGAATATCAGGATCTCAGCACTAACTATCTCTTTCCACAAACCTCTTCTCTCGCGCCACACTACTTGCTAATGCAGATGTAGCCATGGTGTCTCGCAGAATGGCACAAACCAGTATTAATCTCGTTATACCGACATTTAATATTAAGGAAAGCAATAAATGAAGTCTCCTTTTTCCTCCAGCACATGTACCATGTGCTTGGTTAAGCTCAAAAAAAGCCAACTGGTACATGGACTAGGTCTTTGCAGGGCACACCCACCGAGATGGCCACAGCCCAAAGAATGGTGGACAGAGTCTCACTGAAAATAAGAGAAGTGACTTGGAAGTGACAATATTTAAAAGGATCAGGCACAGGTTGAAGATTTGGCAGAAGCACTTTCAAAACCAGGCATCTTACACGTACCACCGTGCTTATGATATCAGGTCTGTTGTGGGGCCACTTCTAGCAATGGGGATAAGATTTCTTACTCCAAGAGTATCTACAGACGTAATCAGAAGAGCCCCAAAAGGAAACAAACAAAGACTGAGACATGTTACTAAGCTGCAGTTTGCCAGTGATTTTTAAGTTTTTTTAAAACCACAGAATCCTTAAAAAAAAAATTAAAAAAAAAAAAAAAATCAGCATTTCATCCACATTCTCCACCACTTTTGTCCATTCCCAATCCCCACGCTATGTCAGGTGGGAGCATAACCAACTCCAAAGTAAGGGATGACGGCAAAAAAAAAAACACCCAACAAAAAACCAACCAAACAAAAAAAAAACAGATTAAATGAAATTGCCACAGAAAGAGCCAATCTGTGCTGCAACTGCGAAGTTGGCTCGTGCATTTTACCTGCTCTTGTGCTGCAAGTTTTAATCTAACTTGTTAAAAACAGCCCTGAACTTCATATCATAGAGCACAGAAGAGATTTGCCAATTTAGGGATTAGTTTTAGTTAACTGAAGTCTGCGCCAGCCTCTTCTGCTGCAACTCCCCAACACAGACGAAGGTCGCAGCATTATTTCCCACCTGGCACCGGTGGCACAGGAAAGCAGAGAGGCTCAGGAAGATTATTTTATTTCCTGTAAGATCTGTAGGAGTTATTATGAAGTTCATCTACATACACACTCCCACCTAGCCCTCCTACAGGGACTATTTCAATTTAGTCAAACTTGCTATATTAGAAGCGATGAGATTTCTCACCCATTTCTACATTCTAGCTGATCACACCTATGCTGGAAGACATCTCTTAGTGTGATTCCATTTGTAAACCAAAGAAATTCTTCAACCAACAAATCCATGCTTTTTAAAAAGTTTCTCTAGAGAAGGCTGTCACCAGAAAGCCATCCTCTGCAAAACCAGCCACGCGCAGAGCGAATGCGCATTTGTCTGCCACAGCTATTCCCGGCTGAATTATGGGGTGAACACAACTGAACACTGTGCTCTTCTAGAGAGGACAGAACCATGTCCATTTGATAATTTCCTTGATGAACCCTTATCAAGTCTTTAGATCACCAAATTGCCCATTATCTTCCCAAAAAGCAGAACAGCATGGCATCAGGATCTAAATGGAGTGTGATTTGGACTAAGAACAGAGAAGGAACATTTAGGATCTTAAAATCAAGATTGCCCAGGGTGAGACTCCATTGATCAGAAGTGGCTATCACTGCATTTACGCCTGCCCCTCTTCCTGAGGTTTAAATATTTTTATAATTAAGCTGGGTCTATCCGAAAGTATGTCCCAAGCCCTGTCTGGGGCATGCAGGCAAAACAGAGGGGTACAACACGCGAGACCACATTAAATTGCTTATTTACTACCAAGTATATTCCCAAAGGTCACCGAAATGCTGTGCGATGAGCTAAGCTGCCCCCCTTGCTCCTCCTTGGCACCCAGCTGGAGGAGGAGGTTGCATTGGCTCAAGGTCTGCTCCACTAAAGCCAAGAAAAGCCAAGGCTAGAGCCAGCTGATTCGCTGGCAGCCTATGGATGAAGCAAAGCATAAACATTTTGCTTCACTGAAGTTGCTAGAGTCACCCCAGCCAACACTGGTCCTGAAATGCCCTCCTCCACCTGCAGCGGTTGCTGGAGAGCTCTGTCAGCTCATCCCAAGTGAGCAGCAGGACTTGCATCCTTGAGATGCGCCTACATCTCCTGGCCTTGGGATAAAACTGCAGGAGCCCCTCTAAAGCAAAGCCACCGCCTCCAGCACCCTCTCTGGCACCCAGAAGCAACGTAGAGTTTCAAAATGAACTGGAAAGAGAGAAGCCTGCTTTGAGCTGTGAATGGGTAAGAGGAAATGCCAGCGCTGGATGGATTAGGGCTCCGTTCCTACGCGGATTAGCTCATAGCAAACAACGGTCCAGCAATCAATCAGCGTGGGTGAAGTTGGGTCCCTTCCAACTTGTGCATCCCTAGAAGCTTTCCGGTGAAGGAAGTCAAATGCCACCGCTGTAATGCTGCTGGGAGCTTGCCCCAGTTTATACCAGTATAGATAATCATGGCAGCTCACAAATGGAAACAGACTTTTTTTTACAGTCCCCCTTTTGATTCACATCCAACTGTGAGGATTGTACAGATCCTCATGTCAAACCCTCTGTGGCAGTAGATCCCCAAAGCTCTCCCAGAGCAGCTGAAACCACAGCGAGCAAGATTTCACCTAAAAGGGCCTTAAAAATAGCGGTGAGGTTGTGGTTGCTTGGAAGCGAGGAGATGCACAACAAAGCAGATTTCTTTTCCTGATTAAAAGATATTTTCTTTAAAAGACTAAAAGCCAGAAAACGTTAACGACTTTACACTAAGCCACCACTGAGACCAGTCAGAGGAAACAACATACTGTTTTGCGGAAGAAGTTTAAGTCAGACAAGTGCAGCAAATGGGGTACCATAATTTTCTTTTTCACAATGCCCCATGAAAACCCTTCCCTGAGAGCGTAACGAGTCTTAAAAGAAGGCAAGAACATACCTGCATTCACAATTCAAGTGAGTCAGCTCTACAGGTGCCTTGGTCTTTTAACCACATTCAATAAAACAGAAGACAATTCTTTGAAAGAAGGGCTCAAACAGCAAAATGGGGAAAAAAAAAAAAGGCAAAAAAAAAAAGAGAAAAAAATAAACAACTATTGATTCCCTTCAGACTTAAAGTTCCCTTTGCCTGGAGGGCCTCAAATCAAGAAAGATCACTAACATTTAAAAAGAGAAGCCAAAACCCCTAAACCACAGAGCAAGAAAAAAAAGGAAAAAAAAAAGCCCTTCACCATAGACCACTATGTAAAGTCCCAACCTTCATTTGAAGAGCAAAGACAGGAAAGACGGGTAGCGTTTGCGACCAACTAGAAAGACAGCGTGACGGCGGGGAGGCTGAAGGGCAGCAAAAAGGATCAGACGAGCCCACTAAAATCAACAGAAAAACTCCAACTCACTTGCCTGCACTCTGGCTTTGAACCAAAAATCTTTTATTGCTAGATTCATTATTTCAGGAAAGTGGATAAACTGAATTTCCTTTCAGTTCTGCATTCCTCTCGGCTGTTAATTTATATTTCACGCCGCACCAGGAAATCACTCGTCATTAAATGCTATTGGCAGAGCGGACTCCCTCCTTGTCTCACTGCTACTTTGAGCAGAACTGAGGTTTATTCTGCCAAAACTGTTCAGAGATCCCTTTCCTCCTTTTAAATACGTATTTTTCAACCTTCCTCTTAAAATAGTTGGCTTTCCAAATCCAAAACTGAGTGGTCTATGGTCCCATGTTTGAAAAAACTCAGTGCAAACCAGAGCCAGAAAAACATCTGACTCGCTTCTCCATGTTAACACTGAGTTACAATAAACATCGTGCAGAGTAATCCAACCTAACAAGTTAATTAAAATTATTTTTCCATTTCACCTGCTGATAGGATCTGTGTTCTGGTCAGAGGTTTCTGTGATCAGAGACATTAAGCCCATTTCTAATAAATATAACCAGCTACTGAAAAAATGTGGAAGGAAGTCACTCCACACTGAAAAAATAGCAAGTGTATTTATCTATAGCTACCCTAGACAAGTATTATTATCTACACATCCGTGAGGCAATAGTGGTCTCCATGTGCAGTCAACTAGAGGTTTGCTCCAAACAAAGGTTTCGATTAAATGATCTAAATTTGCTCTGGAGGAAGCTGGCCCTCTTTGTTGGCTATATAAAGAGCCTCTGAAACCATCTTCTCACTTTCAACACCTACAACTAGATGGTGTGAATATCTCCCCACCATCCAGCCCATGGGTCTCTCTCCATCAACATTAATAGAAACATGTTCCACCTGCAGTCCCCATGACCGGAGAGGATTTTCACGATAACTTTGTGTACAAGGGATGCTAAACAGTCTCAACTTTCAGTCTGCTCCCTCCAGCATCTCTGCAGATACCACCATTCGAGCCAGGACCACAGCATGCCATGCGAGGTGGCAGATGTGCCTGCTATGAGCCTTTCCCACCATAGCTTGCGTTCCCCAGCTAGAAATGAAGGAGCGAGCGGAGGGACAAACTGGTTTCTGGAATTGCCTGTCGTCCGACATGAAGAGGGCTCTTGTTCAAGTCAAAGTGCCTCTGGGAATTCATGGCTTTCAGTCTTCATGGCGGACCCTACCCATTCTCTGTCTCCTGAACACAGTAAACCTCCTGTTCATTCATTAAAAATAATTAAATAAGTAAATAAAAATCAAACTAGAGCAGGAAGCAGCTTTTTGACAATGTCTTTCTCCCCCACTTTTTTTTTCCATCAGAAAAATTCAAGTTGTGAAAAACAGAAGCCTTTTATAGGAAATATACCATTTTAAAGCAATTTCTTGCTGAAGGGGGAATTGCTTGAAGCTGGAATTTCTGGTCAGAGGAAACCGGAGAGAGACTGAGCCCTCCTAAAACTTGGCAGAACATCGGTCATGACATGCACAGATGGAGAACAGCAGCACGTGGATCTGACCACACACACCCCCCAAAAAAAAAAAAAAAAAAAACAAAAAATCAAACGTGGGCATCTTCCTCCAGTTCCCCCCATGCAACCATGCTGTTAGAACAACCGCAGCTGCAAACTGGGTGTGTATTGGGTTTGCGTGGCAAGGTTTTGGGAGTGGGGCGGCTACAGGGGTGGCTTCTGTGAGAAGCTACTAGAAGCTTCCCCCATGTCCAATAGAGCCAATGCCAGCCGGCTCCAAGATGGACCCACCGCTGGCCAAGGCCAAGCCCATCAGCGATGGTGGTAGCGCCTCTGGGATAACATATTTAAGAAGGGGTTAAAAAAAAAAACCTGACAACTGCAGCCGAAGAGAAGAGTGAGAATAAGTGAGAGAAACAACTCTGCAGACACCAAGGTCAGTGAAGAAGGAGGGGGAGGAGGTGCTCCAGGCGCCAGAGCAGAGCATAGTGAAGACCATGGTGGGGCAGGCTGTCCCCCGCAGCCCATGGAGGTCCACGGTGGAGCAGATATCCACCTGCAGCCCGTGGAGGTCCACTGTGGAGCAGATATCCACCTGCAGCCTGTGGAGTACCCCATGCCAGAGCAGGGGGATGCCCAAAGGAGGCTGGGACCCGTGGGAAGCCCATGCTGGAGCAGGCTCCTGGCAGGACCTGGGGACCCGTGGAGAGAGGAACCCACACTGGAGCAGGTTTGCTGGCAGGACCTGTGACCCTGTGGGGGACCCAGGCTGGAGCAGTCTGTTCCTGAAGGACTGCACCCCATGGAAGGGACCCACGCTGGAGCAGTTCATGAAGAACTGCAGCCTGTGGGAAGGACTCACGTTGGAGAAGTCCATGGAGGACTGTTTCCCCTGGGAGGGACCCCACCCTGGAGCAGGGGAAGAGCGTGAGGAGTCCTCCCCCTGAGGAGGAAGCAGCGGCAGAGACAACGTGTGATGAACTGACCACAACCCCCATTCCCCGTCCCCCTGCGCCGCTCGGGGGGAGCAGGTAGAGAAATCAGGAGTGAAGTTGAGCCCGGGAGGAAGGGTGGGGTGGGGGAAAGGTGGGTTTAAGATTTGGGTTTATTTCTCATTATCCTACTCTGATTTGATTGGTAATAAATTAAACTGATTTCCCCAAGTCGAGTTTGTTTTTACCGTGACGGTAACTGGCGAGTGATCTCCCTGTCCTTGTTTCGACCCACGAGCCTTTCGTTGTATTTCCCCTCCCCTGTCCCGCTGAGGAGGGCAGTGGTAGAGCGGCTTGGTGGGCACCTGGCGTCCAGCCAGGGTCAACCCACCGCGCTGGGCAATATGGAAAAGTCAAAGGGGAAAACCCAGAAGTCTGGAGGGGTGGTGTGACATGCTGAGGACAGGGGCAAGTGACAGGGACAGACCTCAGCCTCCTGAAGGCCAGCCTGCTATCGTAACCCTAGCCACCAATCTCATTTGCTTTTTATTTGTATGCAACTCAACCTTGGATCCATGCTCTGTTGGCTTCAGTCTTCTCCCCATCACAGGTCACATCCATAGTTGGGGAAAACCATCCTACGTCAGTTCTGCCCTGCCAGCACTAGGATCTCTAGACAACAGCTATTTCAGACTGCCTTGTTGATTTAATACACCCTGGTCAGATCTGCTTCCAATTCTAAGGATATCATCCAGGAGTGAACCAGGGTTACTCAATTTTGTTAGAAGTACATCAAAACCACGAGAGCAAGCAGTAACTTCAAACAACTTACATTAGTACCTCCATAGCTCCACAGAGATCAGATGTCCAGATGCCCACCGGCTTCCCTTGGGCTATGGAGAGGTCTCCCTGAACCCCTCCTCTGTTCTTGGCCCCATCACTCCACTTCTAACCACTCCTTCTCCCATCACTCCTTTTAAATTCAAGCCTTCACCCCAGAAGAAAGCACCTACCAGTTCAAATGCAGAGCTTTCAGAAGAGCTAAGCTATATCAACCAGAGCAGCCAAGCAACCTGTGGATGAATCTCATCTCCATCTCCCTGCCATAAGTATTTATCATTTTCCCACAAGACACCATAAATCTCCACGCTGAGGCAGCATTCGCAGAGACATCCAAGACAACCAGGCCCTCAAACTTGCAAATGCAGCAAGACAGAAGAGGTATTTTATCTCCTTGTGTCCCTAAATATCCACCGGTCCAGGCCTGCACCTGCCTTTAGCAAATGAATGGATTCTGTTGAAGGATCAAGGCCACACGGTCCTAAATAACTGCTCTCTACCTCAAGAGCAAATACAAGAGCTGGACTCAAATTGGAGCACCACCATTACTCAAGTGTCTTTTCAGGTCGTTTAAATTCACTCCCGGATACAATGAAGAGTTTACTAATGAGTCTTCACTACACTATTTTCTGACATTTTCAAGAATCCATTTCCTGCAGGCATTTATCAGTATTAGCTTAGAGGGGAAAGGAGGCAAGCTAACATTTATCCAGAGAATACAAAAGAAAAATCGAAGGCGTGAGGCTTTATTTCCGGATTACCCAATTTGACCTCATTCGAACAAACAAAAGAAAATCTTCTTCAAGCAAGTTATTAAGTCATCTCTGAAGATGAAAGATGACTACATCTCCCAGCTGCAATTAGAACCAGGAATTGAGGATAAAAAAGAACAAATATCAGCTGGAGCATTTTCTCAATGTGTACAATACTTCAGTTCCTACAGCAAAGTTACAAAACTTCATTAATAACTCATGGTATGTGAATGCATGGTCCTTAAAACAGTGATTTGCATACTATAAATGTGAATGATTTTCCATCCCAGTCAATTTTGAGCTCATTAGCTTTGATCACAGTGTCAAAGATCAAATGTAGACCCCAAGAAACATTTAAAGATAAAATAACTGAGGCAGCCAGGGGCCTCTGGCAGGCCCTGCTCTAACTCCCACTCAGAGCAGGGCCAGCTCAGGTCAGGTTGCTCAGGGCAATGTCCCAGCAAGGTCTGAACGTCTCCAAGGATGGAAATTCCCACCCTCCTCTGGGTCCTGCTCCAGGGTTTGACCACCCTCATGGTGGTCCTCCTACTGTCTAACTGGAATTTCCCTTGATACAGCTTGTGTCCATTGCCCAGCTCCATCTTCTTCTCTACAACCACCCCTCAGATAGTTGCAGGGAGCAGTAAGAGCCTCCCCTTCTCCCACTGCCCAACGCCAACTCTCAGCTTCTCCTCGTATGTCCCAGGCTCCAACCATTTGCCTGCCTGGTTTTGGGGAGCCCCAAACCAGACCCAGTGCTCAGATGTGGTCTCTCAAGTGTCGGTAGAGAAGAAAACCCACATCCCTCAAGCTGCTGGCTGCACTGTCACTGTTACAGCCCAGGATGCAATCAGCCTTCACTGCCAAAAGTACGTCCAATAGCTGAATCTCATATTGCAGAGGGATCTAATAGAGGGAAAGCACCTTGCACACCAAGGATTTGAAGCCTTTAAGTGAGCAAATCAATATACTTGACAAGTAGATGTTGACCTGCCAGACCTTACGTACATCGGGAACAGAATCAAGGCGCCAGGGCTTCAATTCCCTCACCTTAAAGAGGTCGCAGAGGGATCAGGCTTTCATCCTTCTGTTGGATTTAAGACTCGTGAACCCAAGAGAGAGCAGGCGGCAGTCTGCAGGACTCCTCAGTGCAGCAGTCAGCTCTCATAGTACTTTGTAACCTGTCCAAAGGCTTCAATATCTCTCCATCTAACAACCAAGACCGTGCACATCTGGTGCAAAACTCCACTTGAACACATTCTTCCAGCTCTTGCTTTTTACTCTTTATCCTCAACTTTCTCTCTTCTCCCTGTCTTTGCTTAGTACTTTAAATCTCATAACGTATGGGACTTTTTCCATTTGCTACAGCCCTCTCCAGGCAGGAGACGGACCGATTGGAAGGATACATCTGCCAATACAACCGACCGGAGCCAGTCCTGGCCACTTCATAAACACTGCAAAGGTTTTGGCCGATTCATTACTCCTAGGTAACTCGCTGTGGTCTTGCATAAGAGACATCTGCCAAAAAAATAAATGGGAAGAAAAAGGAAGAAATTGGGTCTAATAGACATGGGTACGAAGTAAGGAGGAAAAAAAATTCCTACTGTTCTGGCTGCCGAGGCTTCGATAGCTAACCAGATGCTTCCTAAAGTAAGTCATTGCACATCTCAGACATATCTTATCTGACTATCGCAAAGACTAGGCTAATAGCTCTCTGCCCACCTTGTTAGAGAAGGCCATGAATGAGATTTCTGAGCTGTGACATGCTCCATTTACAATTCCATTTAGCAGGTCAAAGAAAGTGGCAGAGAACATATTATTGAAATATGCCTTCCTGCTGAGGCTGCCGTAATTGAACTGTAGATCAACAGATGCAACAAAAAGAGAGCCAAATCTCTAAAAATAACATTATTACACTTTGTAAAACACCTCGGCTCCCAGCCTCCAAAAACACAACCAGAAAGGGTAGTCAGGCAGGACCTCCAATTCCCTCCAGGCTTCAGGGCTTGCAGCCTTGCAAAGCTGAGGAGCAATAGGGCAGTTTTGCCTGCCCAGGTAGCAAGCAAAGGGATAAAGGTATCCAAACCGAGGGATAACCCATACTTGCCTGCCCCTCCTTCCCCCCACACTCTGCCATTACAGAGGACCAGCTTCTTTCTAAGTATACTTCACTGAACAGAGGCAACATCTAACTGTATCCCAGCAGCAATAATCATCACAAAAAATGCTGGAAACTCTCGATGGCGCTGCGACGGGAATTCCGGTGCTGTTTCAGAGATGTGCACAGCTGGAGGCAGGGCTGTTTCTGGCTATTAATGGCCCCAGGGGACTTTCTGCAGCGATAATAACGTCCTGGACCAGCTCCGCCTCCTGCAATTACATCTTCCCTCTTTCATTCAGCACGGAGGTAAACAAAAATCCCTTAGGGAGCCTCCGATTCATGAGAAAACAGGACAGAGCAATAGGGGTTCCCCAATCTACCCCCACAGCATGATTTACTCTACTTTCGCAGCTCCTGTTTTTAATCTACTGTATCTTTCCCAAACAACATAAGCAGTGATACCCAGTGCTTCTGACCATACTAATGGAAGGATGTGAGTATTATAAACCTATTACTGATGCTAATGATGCACTATTCCCTTTCTCTTTACCAAACACTTTACATATTTGGAGGTCGAGGGGAGGCAGCTATCTTTTCTAGTCTAAATAGGTCCAGCTCTTTGAGTCTCTACTGATGAGGCTCATTGAGAAAAAGTAGTAATACAGCCCATCGCTCTTGCACAGACCAACCGGATGAGGTCCAAGCCTTGCCTGAAGTGGAGCACCTTGCTGGGCACAGCATCCCTGCTGAGCTCTCGTCAGCATCAAGCAGCAGGAGGACTGCATCCTCGATGCCTCCTGAGGATGTTATTCCTGCTAACACATCCCAGTCTCATGATAGTCCTTTTCGCAGGCACATGATGTTGTTGACTTGCATTCAGTTTATGGTTCACTTTAATTAAAGCACCAACATCCTGGGGCAATGAGTTTTAAGATTAAAAATAGGTTTAATAAAAGCAGGTTTAATACAAAAGGACTATGTAAGTTAACTAAGAGTAGAGCCAATGAAGGCTATTAAATGTAATGGCCTCAGTACCACTTCTTACTCAAAAAATCTCAGAAAAACCGATTACCAGGAGGAGAATCATTTTGTGCACATCCTGGGGGTTTTGGAAGGCCTTTCCCTAGCTGTCTGCTTCTGGCTCCTGTTGGAAATAAGACATTTGGCTAGATGGGTCCTCTGCCAGGCCTAGAAAAGGTTGTAGTTATTAAAACCCCCAGACACCTTCAGCAAAGCTGTGGCCCAACCGCCCTGCATCTCAACAGATCGCTCAACGCCAGAGGAAATAGCTCCGCATTTGCCTTTGCTGATCCTATTTCTGTCCTGGCCCCAGACTGCTTTTGCAGCTCCGTCTAATCCCAGGCTCTGACGTGCCTCCAGCTCTTTCCTGCTTGGTGTTTACGAGTTTAGTAAGTGTGGCTTTCATTAGGAAAAATGGTGGATAGGATAAATACTGAATATTTATCCCTATTTAAAGAGAATTACTGTATTTCAGGAGTGTTTAAAGTAATTCTGTTGTAAAGTGCTCTGGTTCAGAGCAAATACTCCTATCCCAAATAGTCTGATACAGATGTCAAATAGATTCAAGGGCGAAGGATTGCACTGGGAGAAGAAACAGCCAGTAAGCTTATTCCGTGGACAATTTCTTTCCCTTGCATCTTACTTTTAGCAGCAAATGTCTGCAAACCAAACTCTAAAAATGCTACTTGGTCATGATGTTTGGCACAAAAAAAACCCCAAGGATTTCTTTGCTGGTTGAAAGGCTGAGAGAATCACCAGCCAGTACTGCAAGACAAAAACCTGACCGTAAAAGAGGCAACGGGTGCCATTCTTAATATCAACATGAGGTCTTCCATGAGGTCTCAAAAGGAAAGACACACAGCCTTCAACTTCAAAGGAGAAGGAGTCAAAGAAGAGATGCACAGAGAGCAGGACCAGATGTTCCCAGGACCGGGAAGTTCACCCTGGCAGTGGCAATCTGAAAGGACTCCTGTATTACACCCCAGATTGCACTCAGTTTGGGCCTAGGAAAATCTTGCTTGGCTCCCTGCTTTATATGAACAACAGATTCCAACACGTGGTACCTCCACACAAGGTGAAAGGCTACGCATGTGAGATTTGCCATCCCCAAAGCCAAGCTTGTCTCACAGTGGTCATTTTGGTCCACCTGCAGAGAGGGCCATGCCCGCACCAGCAGATGCAGAAGGAGAAAGCTAAACCAGGAGCACCAACAGAAGTGGTGCCAAAAGGCAAACCAGAACACTTCCCCACATGGAAACCCATGTAGGCTCTTTCTTCTCTCTCCATCAGTGTCACAAGCGACAGGCAGCTTAAAAAGGCATTTGCAAGGGCTGCCTATCCAGCTATCCCATCTGGTGGGTCAGCTGGACTCCAGCTGAGGACAGCAGCAAGGAAAGCTATAAAGCAGTAAATATCTAAATGTTTATGTTATTCAGAAATCACTGTCCGGAAGGCACAAAAATGACGATGACAATAAGCAAAAATTATTGGCTAATAAAAGCTACAGCAAAGAAGCTGAAGATCTGACTTATGCAAGGTCCCCTTTCCACTTTCCAGCAGCTCTGACAAATCACACATGACTCTTGTTGCAACTGGGCATTTTCTGTGATACTTATAATTCTGGCATAGCAAAGTTGAATAACAACAACTCTGCCACGCTTGTCTATAGGGAAGCCATGGAGATTCCCCTGCAGCTATTTCCTTTCAGTACCCATCATCATGACTAAAATGCAAGCAGCCAACTTTCAGACAAGAGAAGTAAGTCGTTTCCATCCTGATTTAAGCAGGAGCGAGAGCCCGATTGCTCTATGCATGTGTTGAAAAAGGCATTGCAACTGCTTTGTCTCCTGGTGCTTTCCAACAGCAAGCCAGCATGTGAATTTTTCAAATCCCAAAATAATGGCACTGTCCAAATAAATCCATTTTTCTTCTCTTCATTTATTACCGTATGATCATCTGCAGCAAAAGCATAAAGACACGCAATGAAGCAGGGGCCATCGCAAGTGAGATGAGGTACTGGGCCCCCAAGGGAGGGACGTTCCTGATTCACCTTTCCAGAATCAGAGCAAAACTTAACGTTTCTGCTGGGATGCCCAGTGGGTGCCCCTGGAGACAACCAAAGCACGCTGGGAGGATGCTCTTTACAGGGAAAGTTCAGTTCGTTTCCGTGCCATAAAACCGTTTGCAATTTCAGAAAAGACATTTTAATCTCTCTATAAAAATGGGAATAATTACCCCTCTCTTCATGAGCTGCACATTGATTAAAGCACTTCAATTCCTCCAATGGAAGGTGTTCCAGAAATAGCAAGTCTGCCATGCCGCTGTTTCTGTACCTTGCCGTACTCGAGAGTTTTTTCAAAGCAGCACCACAGCCAGCCGGACTTCCCACTCTCCTTTAAGAAGCTAACCTGAAGAGGACACTTCCTAGAAGTTCAAAAGAGCTCACACTGAAAATAACCCAGATGGTCAAAGTTCAAGATTTCTCCTGGTTCACCGTTCATTGGTTGTAAAACATGCCAGGCAAAAGTGCTAATCGTGCAGCTCTCTTACATGACTATCTTGGGTTTGCATGGCCAGGTTTTGGTAGCGGGGCGGCTACAGGGGTGGCTTCTGTGAGAAGCTGCTAGAAGCTTCCCCCATGTCCAACAGAGCCAATGCCAGCCAGCTCCAAGATGGACCCACCACTGGCCAAGGCCGAGCCCATCAGCGACGGTGGTAGCATTAAATATAACATATTTAAGAAGGGGAAAAATTTGCTGCGCAACAGCAGTTGCAGCAGAAGAGAGGAGTGAGAACATGTAGAGGAACAACTCTGCAGACACCAAGGTCAGTGAAGCAGGAGGGGGAGGAGGTGCTCCAGGCGCTGGAGCAGAGATTCCCCTGCAGCCCCTGGTGAAGACCATGGTGGGGCAGGCTGTGCCCCTGCAGCCCATGGAGGTCCACAGTGGAGCAGATATCCACCTGCAGCCCGTGGAGGACCCCACGCCGGAGCAGTTAATGAAGAACTGCAGCCCGTGGGAAGGACTCACGTTGGAGAAGTCCGTGGAGGACTGTCTCCCCTGGGAGGGACCCCACCCTGGAGCAGGGGAAGAGCGTGAGGAGTCCTCCCCCTGAGCAGGAAGCAGCGGCAGAGACAACGTGTGATGAACTGACCACAACCCCCATTCCCCGTCCCCCTGCGCCGCTTGGGGGGAGCAGGTAGAGAAATCGGGAGTGAAGTTGAGCCCGGGAGGAAGGGTGGGGTGGGGGAAAGGTGGGTTTAAGATTTGGGTTTATTTCTCATTATCCTACTCTGATTTGATTGGTAATAAATTAAACTGATTCCCCAAGTCGAGTTTGTTTTTACCGTGACGGTAACTGGCGAGTGATCTCCCTGTCCTTGTCTCGACCCACGAGTCTTTCGTTGTATTTCCCCTCCCCTGTCCCGCTGAGGAGGGCAGTGGTAGAGCGGCTTGGTGAGCGTCCAGCCAGGGTCAACCCACCGCAATGACATTGGACATCTTGCATGAGCAACCTGCTTTCACACAATCTCCTTGCTCAACCCAGCATAGGTATTTCATGAGTTGGAGATAAAGCCAATGTTCTGGCCAGGAGGTGGATGGACCAGACAGATAATGTGCATGGGAAAACAGTTAGGGGAAGCATTCAGGGAAAGAATTCCCAAAGCATCACTGCTTTTCAGCCTGGGATTTTATAGACAACAAACAACATGGCTTTTGGCTTCACATCTAGGATACATGCTAATAATAAATATTTCCAAGCACAAGAATAGATCATGACACAACCACTGCCCACAGTGTCAACAATAGCATCCCAAAAGATACTCTTATCGAAAGCACACACAGCCCCTCTCCTGCTGTGGCAGAGACTAAGGCAGACATTTGCTTCAGGCCAAAATTAGGCACAACCTGCATCGTACCAAGGTATAAAGCCTGCATTCAATGAGCCTTCACCAACTTCCTCATGGAGTAAAGGAATGTCTTTCCTCGACATAGGTCAAGTCGCAATCCACCCTCCGTGATAAGGAACAGCAGAGTTTGAGCTCTCCCACACACCACCACAGATTTAACATGTCCAGAGGACTAATATATATATGTTCATTACTCACTTCCTCAACTGTCCACAAGTTTTAAAAAAAATTAACTGCTCACAAAGTTGCTTTTATTGGCATAAAAACAAACTCCTTTATAGAGGAGCCAAAAACGCCGTGAGCACCGGAGCGTGGCAAACGGCTCAGTAAGAGCAGGACTGGCCTCCTTGGGTGTAAATGTCGGTTTTTGCAGCTCAGGGAGAAAGGGTGCGATTGCAGAGGCAGACAGCAGGGCTCTGCGTGCACCAGCGTTTCGTGGATGTGCCGCTACCTCCTCCTTGCACAGAGCGGGGTGGGAAAGGAAATCAATTATTTCCACTTTCTGCTGGTTTTCATCTACTAGGCGCTGTGCTGCAACCCAGAAAACCCACCTCCAATTCACAGATGATCCGTTGCGGCCAGACAACGGTGCTTTCCCGACAGTTTAGCCCCTTGCTGTGAATCCGAGATGCAGGAGGAGAACCCAACCCATCACGCTATGCAAACAACAGGGGGAGAAAAAAGAGAGGAGGAGATCACAGCAACATCCCACCCCTGCAGCTCAGATCCTGGTATACCATCATCTTTCTTTTCTTTTAAAACTGCTGTACCAGATAATTCCTCTGGCTGGTCTTTTATTAGTGCTGATTAATGGGAATAAAATTGTTTCCCCATGGGCGAACAAGTTACAGTCTCTGTTTCTCATATGGCATTAATTTATCTCATATCTTACCGGACATGAAGAGAGACAGGCCATGACCTGAACAGTGGGGTATCACCCAGCTGTCCCAGCACAGCCTCGTGTAATGGCCACGAGCTGCCACGTCCGCGATCGGAGGGTACCGCTCCCTTTCCATCCCAATTAATCCACAGTAAGTTATGGTCTGTACGAAGCTGTCTGTAGACAGAGCAATAATATCCTTGACATACAAGCATAGAAGCTTAAGTACCAGGGCAAGGGATAGTAGGACTCAGCATCTAGAGTTTCCAGAGATCAGCTCAAGCCTTTGCATCCAGCAACCCTTCCCAGGTAGGCATTAAAACAGTCAAAAGAAGCCCTCATCAGGTATCTTGTCCTTAACAGAAACTTCAGTGGAAGTGGCAGGAGAGAAGCAGGGAGCTGAAACCCATCCAGCGTTAACAGCCTGGACACCCTTCAAGGTACTTTCCTCAAGTGAAAGTGCCTTGCAGAGAGGCTTGCAGGTTGCCACAGGCATTTTTTTCACTTCAGAAGTTTAAGAGCAGCTCTTCAATCTTTATTTCCGTGTTACACGATGGAAGGGACCCTTGGCAGACAGTCAAGATGTTCTAAGGGCTGCTGACCACATTGCTATCAGAAGCGATTTTTTTCTCCTCCTACTGTGTTCAGACCATGATAAATATCTTGGACTTGAAGGAATAAACAAGGGAAGACAAATGCATGGTAGAGAGAGAGAAAAAAAAAAAATTGGATTTTACATTAATTTAATTTTTACCTCCCCAACAAAGCTTTCCAAACCATTTCTCTCCCTGTCCCTGCAAGAGTATAATTGCTTGTGCAGTAAAACAAAAAAATAAAACAGCAAGAAAGTTATCTGCACAGTCACTGAAGAGGCATCTGCTATCTCTGTGGGCTTCAACATCACAATCCTTAAGTAGAAGATTGTATTGTTGAGGTAGATGTTTTGGGGGATGGATGGTCTGCAATGGGCCATAGTCCTGGTTTTACTTCTTAGCTGGGCTTTTTCAGGCCCCGAGCTCTTCAGTGCATCACAGAGCCTCAGCCAGAAACAGCTGGTGAGGAAAGGATGCCTAATATTTCAATTAATAGCTACGGCAGTCATGGTTCATAATTACAACTAATTATATCAAGGCATGTTAGGTATAAGACACCTGCTTAAGGCCTGCTTATTGTCCATACTGACAATACGGTAAATGTTGCCTACACAAAGCACGGAGCAACGGAAAAGTAAAGCCTGATTTACAAACCCGCAGCCAAACACGAGGCTGTCAACTGCCCGCCTGCAGGACGCCCGTCCAAACAATCCAGGTTTCTTTGTCTCAGGAAATAGCTGAATTATCTTCGGCACTTCGGCTCCCATTTCGGTGGGACTGATGGAACTTCTAAATATAGGACACGCAAAGCCATGTTCCTGTTTTTTTTTTTTATAGACGTGATAAGAATTGCTCATCAGCAGTCAGGTTACTAATGCTTCAAATCCGCTAAGAGAATATCACAGGTATTTTGCAGAGATGCATTAGGACTCTTTGTTCCTTCCCATCCAAAAACAGGCAAGGAAGCTCAGAGGTAGGTGGTACATCTGCTGTTTAAGTCTACGAGCTCCAGAGGAGACTCGCCTTGGACTTAGTCCAGTCCCAGACATGCTGCCGCTATTAGAAGAGGCAAATAAAAGGAAAAGCAATAGCTCTAAAGCAACGCAGGCACCGAGCGCGAAGCACAAGCAGTAGCTCCTGACTCCCTAAGGGATGCAATATTTTGAATTCTCCTGTCGCATTTAATACCAAATGGTTATGTTTTATTAGGAAACTGCTGACAAAGAAAAGACAAAGAGATCGAACTGTGAGCTCTGGTCACTGAAGCAAGGTGGCCCCAAGCCCCATCTCCTTGGTGGGCACAACTGTCCAGCAATCACATGCACATGGACTGTGATTTCCAGTAACACAGGATTATTCCCCACTGGTCTCCATTCAGACTCTGCCTGAATTATTCAAGCACAGGCTCTTCCATCATCTCCCTCGACATTCTAGCTCCAAATGACCTCCATTAGCTGCTGAAACTTCAACTGCTAGCACCATCAAGCCATGCCTGAAAGACAGCTGAATTTTCAATTACCTGTCTCATATCACAGGGGCATTTCCCAAAGCATTCGCTGGCCATGGCCAGTAGCCCTGGGAGTAACATAAAAGATTGAGAGGATAAAAAGATGGAGCCAGTTCCTGCCTGGCATTAGAGACATTTTTCCCACCAGCAAAAGGACATGAATGTTTGATGAGCAAAGCTTTTCTGCCAATTGTTAATCCATTAAAGAAACATCATCAGAACTCATTTCTCCAGCCCAGGACCCCCACAAAAGGTCTGCCTAACGCAACGATTGCGCTATGCCAGACCAAAAAAAAAAAAAGAAGCGTTAATAAATCACATGGCGGCAGCCTGGAAGCAGGCTGTGATCACTGCCCAACCTAATTTACAGTTGAGCTTGCAGGAGGTGAGGGACAGGAAAAAGGTGGAACGTGACCCCCCTCAACCTCAAATTAGGAAGCCACAGGGAGAACTGCATACGGATGTTGGTATTTCCAGCAAGAAAATTGTTGCCAGAAACGGGTGCTAAAACATCCAGTTTAGCCAAGTCTCCGATATAACAGATGCTGGACCAAACAAGAGCAGATCAAGCTTGCTGGTCATTATTCACATCATGTCCTTGGGTACATCTTGGAGTACACCACCTCCCTCTGGCTTGATACATCTATGCCTGAGACATGCAACACAGGAACAGGAAAATCTCTCTCCGCTTGGAAATACCTAGAGGTATAGGTTGCATGAATGGGAAACTATGAGCCAAATTCACTCACCTCTCAGCCAAAGCCCATGGGTTAATTCAGTTTGAAGAATAGAACGGCCCAGACCAGTTTCAGTTTCTGCTCAGTGCCAATTGACTATTCACCGAAACTATCTGAAGTATTTAAGTTTGCATGGCTGGGGAGACAGCGCCAGTGCCTTCTCCTCACTAGTGGTGTCCCTCCAACTCTTGTGGTCCAGCTTGTGTTGTGCTCATTAGACAGACAGAAGCTCTCTCCTTGCACATCGCCTGCATTAGAAGGTCTCCAGCGAACAATTTGGACTTCAGAGGAACTGGTAGATTTATTGTTGTGGCCAAATCTTTTTCTTCTTGATATGCTTAATGCTGTCTGCAAAACTGAGTTATTAGCATGCAGTGCTCCCCAGTGATTGCCATTTCACACATTTCCTACATGTGTATGTAGGAAACCGCAAGACAGATGCGGTAGCTGCCTGGGGTCATGCAAGAAAGAGTATAAAATAAATGTGTCAGAAACACACAGTAGATTGGAGAAGGCGGCTGAACTCCGAATTTTCTGCTGGCAGGTATTTAAAGAAAAAACACCACAAACTCCACCTTATCAAAACTAAATTCTGTGATACACAAAAAATGCTTTATGCATATGCTTGGGTAATAAACAGAGTATACAAGTCAGTACTGAATGAAATCACATCTCCTCTGCTTTGTCACAGGGCTTGATATAGCAAAAAATAAGGGGATTTCTTCTTTAACCCATTGCTTGCACTAGTGGAGTAGAGTTAAGCATCCCACTACTCCACCATCACATGCAGGGTGGTCAAGGCACACAGTTAAATGTGAAATCTTCCTGAGACTGAGATGGAGCATTCCTTAGATGGATTAGGAAGGGCTCAGTATGATAAGCCCATCTTTCTTCCAAGTGTTTCAGCTTCGCCCTTTCAGCAGACACTATTACGTGTCGAACAGCCTCCAAAAAAACACCATCCCTGCACCAGCTGTGGGTTTAGGATCAGCAGGACTCGCAGATACTCTGCACAAAGCTTGTTTGCAGGGGCTAAATATCCCCAAACAGCTTTGAAAGCAACAGGACATGACTTTAGAGAAAGGTTCATGACTTTGCTCATGCAAACCAGTCCCATCCTTAACTGGATTTCAGATCTTTCAAGGGCTTTACCCTCAAGCATAATGCAGGGATCTGCACCGCACCGGGTTGTGAATAACGCAAGCGTCTTGACCACCTCCAGACTCTCAGCTGATATTAGAGCTATGCGGTCTGGGTGACTAAAAGCTTTGGCCGTACTTCCAGTGGAACATAAGGACTCCTGTCCTACTTCTGTCTCACTTTAACGTAAAAATTCCCAGGAGTTTCTTCCACCAAGCTGCTTCCCAGGAAGCATTCAAGAGCAACGAAGGAAGTTCTGCTCTGTCAGCCAACAAACTTGGCAAAAGGATCTACAAAAGCTATAAATCAAGGCAGAAATAAGCCCACTCTGAAGAGTACACAAGCAGCCCTTTCATCACTGTCACCTCACATCTATTCCTAAGAGTCTCCTCTCAGAGAGTCACCTCTCTCCAGCACAGAGATATTGGAAAACAAGTCTTCGCTTTACCTGGACAGGCTCATTTTCCCCCATCAAGAGAAATTAGACAAGCTATTCTTGGGTTGCGGCAGTAAGTTCAGAACACAGGAGCACACCAGAAACAAACAAGGGAGTGCCAAATAGGATAAACCAGCCCATAAAAGCAATTGCACTGTAGATGCTATATTGAACTTACTAAACTGCTTCTAAATTATTAGGTTTGGCCTGCTATAACATGCCTGCCTGCCTTGAGCAACAATCCATAGGTTTATTGGATGGTAAATTAAAGTCAACACCTCTAGCAGGGTATAAATTAAAAAATCTGCTTTGGAAGCGCAATTATCATAATGCCATAAATATTAATACATGGCACCTCCCTTCTTTTATTCTTTATTACATTTAGGATTCGCTTTAATTTTACAATAAAAATTATGTAACATGAGCATGTCTCTCCAACAGCATCTTTTTAACCAAAGCATCTTTCTGTACCGGCTAAGAAAATACCCCACAAACCAGAACATCTACTCATCTACGCAGGGGGATATACAGAAGCAGGAGGTAAAAGATCCACTCTGTATGATGATAAGTAAGGAAGGAATGACAGCTAATGACAGCTCAGATTGAGATCCAAGAGGTATATCTCCACCAACCCATTTGGCTGGCTGAAGAAGACAACAGGAGAGAAAGAGGAGAAACTTCTCCAAACAGTAATTCAGGAGTGCAACCAAATTTCACTAACACACACCAACTTTCCTTGCTACAACACAGCCCAAACTGATCTAGTTAAATCAGGAAAAAAACATTTTGCCTTAGCAAATCCTGCTTTTATTGGGCTCTTTGAAGGAGCAAACCTGTCTCAGTGGGCTAGACCAGCACGAAGAGGTGCTGGAAGTCACATAGGCATTTTGTTCGATTCGAGCGAGTACCTCAGAGATGTCTAATGAGTCAGAGAAGTTATATGGAAGGGAAAGGCAAGTAAAGAGGGGCAAACCCACTGTAGTTTCCACCCTTTCCTTCCCCAGGGTTGGACCAGCATCTGCCAAGAGTCAGGTGTTCATGCAGGACGTAGGGTTTCCATTTTCCCTTCCATATCTCTTGTGAACCCGATGTGGTGTCTACAGCTCCCCACAATCCTGACTGTGGTTCATGTTACCCAAACATTGGGATTATTTGACCAGCCAGAGCACACTGCAAGCCTTTGCAGCTTTCAAACTTTGGAAAGTTGCACCAGCCTTGCTCCTCAGCTGAGGTCTGTGCAGCCACCGCTGCCAGGGACAGGCAGATGTGAAAACCACAGGCCTGAAGATATGTGATTGGAGGCTTTTCATTATGGTCCTACTTTGCTGACAAGAACATCACAAATGCACAAGCAAAGCTGCTTTGTAGCCTTGAAAGTACCCATGGTAGAAAACAAAAAAAAAAAGCCAGAGGGACTCCTCTGAATCTAGAAATTCCCCCCAGAAGTTGTCCTTTGTGGCAGAGACGCAACTTTATTTGTCTTCTGAGGACACACGGCAGTGTTTGAACACATGGCAGACACTAGAACAAGATTCACTGATTGCTTCACCCATAACCCGGCCAGCTCTCCACCTTTTACAAGCCCTCCCCCAAAGAATTCAGTTCATCTAATTTCCCACCACCCTGGGTACCTGCTCTAGCCCAGTTTTGTACTCTTCAGCCGTAGTTTTTTTTTAGTGTATCATATTCAAAGAAAACAATTCAGCCTTTTCCAAGGATGAACCATCATCAGATGCTCCAGAGGGAAAGTCACAGAAAGGCCAAAGGAATCGATAGATCTGTATCAAGGTTCAAATAGCAGCCAATAAGTAATAAGAGCATCTTGAAAACAACTGTATTGAACATCCCTGTACACCGAGCAAGGCAAGGGAAAACCAGCGTGCCAGTAAAACACTGAACTCTGATCTCCTCCAGCAGGGCAGACTGGCCTGGAGCAATACCTTGAGGATGTTCTGCTTGGACCACATGCAAGCCCTAGACGTGTAAACTCCCCCCACTTTCTGCAGATGATCTTATCCTTTCTTTCCCTGTTTCGTAGGTGTGGGAAAGGAGAGCACGCCTGCCTTCAGCCATGAAGAAGAAATGCTGCTCAACAGCCAAGAAAAAGGTGGTGCCTGCAGCAAGAAAGTCCAGCAAACCTCCCAAAATGCAACCTGACCCCTTCGCACTTCCTTTCTCCTCCTCGTCCACAAACGGGGAGGACTATGTACTGCAAGGATTCATTCCCGGCCAGAAAAATTACTTTTTCTTTAACGAGTGCAGTAAGCAGAGCGAGCCCAGCTTTGGGCTCGAGTAAAAAGGAAGAACTACATGAGATGAAGGGAGCAGGGATAAAATAGCGCAACTGATTCATAGAAACATGGCCCATTTTCTCTAAAAACCAATACCAGGAGAGCTTTTCCGGAGGAATCATAATGATCAACAACTTCATGCAACAGCCAAGATCTCTGCTGCATCCGTATTTTATTTTTTCCCCTATCTGCAGTTCAGAAGCAGGGAAACAAGAGGTTAAATCTTGAATTTTTCAGGAGTCCACAACTCACATATCTCTTTGCTTATAAAAAGTACAATACTGTTTGTGAGCCCTGAAAACAATTAAAAATATTTGCTCCTCGCATCAAGCCCATCACAGGATGCCTGCACTTGTTTGGCTCCGAGACGACAGCAGTAAGTAGATTTTGTAGGCATAAGCAGTTGCATCAAGATAACCCAGCCTATTGCATTTTCCCCACAAGCCGTCTCAATGTCTCTACAGGAAAAGTAACATTTTCAAGAAGAGACTGATCTGGATAATTTGGTTTTCAATATTCCCAAAGCCTACAAAAAGATACACAGTGGCCCTAAAGTTGTCTTTCAAGCTCAGAGCCCACAAGAGTAAAGTCTCTATTCACAGACAGCAAATCCATCCTGACACCCTCTCTAGACCTCTGAGAAAATTAAAATCATTTTTATAACCCAGCAAACTCTGACATCTGGAATTTGACTGCAACAGGACCCCGAGGAGGATAAATAGCTGCAATTTTGCAGACAGGAATGACAGAGCACACGGCTATGGAGGACTCCTTCCCTACTATTTAGAATAATTAGATTCATATGTGTATAAACCCTCCTCCCACCAAATTATAAGACAGCAAGTCTACTTGCTGTAGAAATCTATAACAAATATAAAGCAGTAGCCAAACACACAAGCAGCACATGAATTATTTCACAAGCTTTCAAGATCGGTGTTAGTGTCCTTACATAAATACAGCTTAATAAGAGAGTTAAAGTCCTCCTTAAGCAAAATTCCAGAAAGCCAAGAAAAACAAACCATAATCCTATTTCAAGCCAGCGCTATGATCATAGACAAAAGCGTTTAAACAAAGCTCAAGATGTTGACACATGAATTACTAAGTCAAAGCCTCTTTTTCACCAATTCAGAAGACACGCAAAAAGCATTTCATCACAACCCCATCAGCAAGCCAACAGTCCAGAAATTTGCCAGTACATTTGTTCAATTATCTTTTCCCCGAAGCATATCCACATATTTATTTTTTTTCTCCGCTTACTAATTCCTTCCTGTTCATCTTTTGTCTCTGACCACCCAGGTAAGAGAGTGTAAGCTCTCAATTTTGGGATGGGGTGACCTCTTCTCTACACACAGTGCTCTCCAGGAGGATGGGCATCGGCTCAGCCTCTCAACACTATGCAAAGCCATCCAAAAAGGCAAGTTCTGTTTCTAGGAATAATAATTCTTAAAAAAAAGCAACAGACTCAGGGGTAGGGTTGGAAAACAAAACTCCAAATTCCCAAGCCCCTTTTTCAAAGCAGATACTTCCTAGAGCTCCACAGTAAAGTATCTTTACCACTTTGTTTTCTTTCCTCTGAACTTGGGACGCACTTATTTTACTTTTCCAGAGTTGCCAGAATGACTGCTATTGCACAAAATATTCAAAAGGCAAGAATAATAGAGAGCTACTTTATCGTGATGAATACTTGTCTAAACATCCACCGTTTCTCTCCACCAACTCTCAAAATCAAAATATTTCTGGATATTTAGCTGCATTTTCCCACTCTACCCAAAACCTGGGGAGGGACTAGATGGAATGGAGGATGCTACACAAGAATTCATTTCCAATTAGAAGATAAAAACCATACCAGCACTTTGCATTTTGAACAGCTACATCAGAAGTTAAGAAGCTTGCCAGCCATTTCTGGACTGCACCTAACGTACTCAATTTTGACCCATTATAGAATAAAGCAGCACTATTTGAGACTAAAATGCAGCAAAGTGGTTTGCAGTTACAGGTGCATTTACTCCAGCTGCCTTAATGCATTTGTTAAACTACCATGATCCCTACTTCAAAATAGAAAGGATTTTGGTCTTTGTCAGATAGGAAATGATTAAATTATTCTTTGCAACTATTTACTGCCCTGACTCAGAAGGCTGCCCGATTATTTTAAGTGTACCTTAATCCAGCTGCTCCAGCAGGCTGCGCCCCAAATCCACCCACCAGCTAGGTGCATGATGGCAAACCAAGGGCACTCCTTTTATTCAGGGTCACCTCTGCTTTTGCAGGTGTCTTTGCACCTCTCTGCACGTTTGGACCACCCCAGTTGTGCACAGCCTGCCTGGATGCTGCGCCGAGGTGTTTCCACGGAATACGTGGCACCAACCGGAGGCAGGTGCATTTGCGCTTGTGGTTTTAAACAAAAAAAGCTGGCACACCTCTAGTTATCCTCTTGTCTTCCAGACATCCAGCCCCAGTCTGCAACATGTCATTTGCCCAGCCCAATCCGACACATGGCTCTCCAGCCAATGACTGTAACTGGTTTCCCATTAAGATAAGCCATCTACAAAAAGCAGCATTTCTGCAACTGTGATTTGCCCAATACAGAATAAAAACCCCGGTAAATTTAGGCTACTTGCCTCTTACGTTTGCCCCTGATACTGAGACCAGGACTTTACACTTTTGACTTTTCCCCCTAACACTCGGAACCCATTATTTATATCTAGCCAAGAAGTTGCAACAGACACCTCTTTATAAAGTTAGGCTCATCTTTCTCCCTAGCCAACTGGAAGAAGGAAGAAGAAAAAAAAAGTCCTAAATAAGAGCTGGGATTCTTCTTTAGAGCTGTGTATTAATGCAACTTTCACAATATCTCTTCCAAGGGAAGTTTTACCCCATAGCACAGAAGTGAGAACCGTGGGAGCTGACATTTTCATACACAGAGATGAAATCATCATCCAAATCCATATAAGCAGCAACCTACATTTCAGAAGTAAGCTAGCATCCTCCTAACATCCTCCTGAAGCCAAGAGGAGCTGCGGGTTACCTTAAATTAGGAGGTAATTTGAGACTTTTGGGATTGCCCCAGTGTCCTTGCAGTATGAGGATTTAATTTTAGCACCAATCTTTGAAAACAGTGTAACCTTGTGCCGTGCAAGGGTGAGAAACTTATGTTCCCCAGTCTCCAATCTGGTATCCAGAGTAAATCTCATGTCTTATAGCAGAGGCTGTTGGCATGGCCAACCAAGCCTACACCCAGCCAACTCGGGAGCATAACCTACCATGGTTCCTCCTAGACATGCTACTTCTCTTCAGCCAACTGAATTTAGAGTTGAACTTTGAAGGGTTGAGTCATTTATCACTGCTCAACTCATCTGAAAAATAACTTATCGCTGTCTTGTCTTTTGAGAGGTTAATAGAGATGACAGCCCATGCACGATCAAAAACTTGCCCCCCATAACCTTTCTAGCAGTGACATCCAACGAATGACAGCAAGGCAAGGTCTGTATGGAGCAATAAGCTACTTAATACTGCTGCTCAGCTGAGAGCCTAGCAATCTTACAACGTCAGGAAAGGGAGAAGTGCCTATATAGAAAAGCCAAAAAGTGCCAAAAAGCACCAAGACCCTTTGCGCTGTGCCTTCTTCACACACAATACACAGGCCAGCGTTCACAGTGCTGGAGACTGCTCTTCGCTCACCTCAAACCACCCTGTTATGTTAAAACACTGCAAAGCCGATCAATTGGGCAGAACACAGAAGTCCTTTTGCAGAATGAGACAGTAGGCAAGAACAATCAAATTCAGCATATTCTTTTCTAGATTTTTGCCTTCATTAATCCATTAGGGTAAAAATTGTTGATTGGGAGCCTTTTATCTTGAATGTTTTTACTTCAAGGGTTTCTCACAGACCTAGCAGATCAGCTGCTGTGCACTCAGAGGGTGAGACTGGATACATCAACCTCGGAGCCACGGGAAAAGCAGGAATCCTCAGAACTAACACCAAAGGGTGTGAAAGCTGCACTTCCAAAAGCCTTGGCCTCCTATCAGATAAGAAACTCTGAAGAAGTTGGTCTGTAAAGGCTTTAGGACCTCTCATCTCATTCATGCTTTCCTCCAGAGCGTAGAGACTACAGAAAAGGAGAAGTTTGGTAAAGAAAGAGGAAGGAAGGGGGGGGGGAGGGAGGGAAAGCAGACTCTAGACCCATCCCCTTACAACTAAAATAGGGGCAGGCTGAATGTATAGACATAAGCATGCACTGAGGCACACGACTGAGATGCTGCAGAAAAGCAGCAGATATGTCCCCTTTGCAGACAAGAGTGGTGGCAAACCACTAGCTAAGGACAGGAGCCCACCTGCCAGCGCAGTGCAGCTACCAGCAGCGTTTTCATGATGCTCATTGGCCCTTTTCCAGAAAAAACAGAGCTTTAAGCTACCAAAACACATGTCAGTCAACACGTTACTGAGCATAAGCCTATTTGGCAAAAGACATGGGATAGGCAGGACCAGAATGTAGAGGACAGCACAGAATAGAGCTTAGATAAGCCTGGGATTTTGAACCCAACCATCATGGGCTGGCACAACACTCAATCCCTGTTCACATAAAGGATGGAAAAGAGCACAGCTTTTACCCAGATGTTATTGTGCACCTGCCCAGGAGATGCACAGTTGCATGCCAAGACCACTTTATCCTAGGAACAGAATAGGAAAAGAACTCTGGTGTTGCCCATCCAGCCCCATGTCTGAAGTGAACGCCACTGTACTTGACAGGCAAATGAAGAAATTCAGTTTTCCTCCGGCACACGCGGTTGCAGAGTTATCATCATCACAGCAAGAAGCAGCAGCTTTAGGTTAAATAAACAAACCAGTACATTTTCAGAGCTGGTTTTGCAACACTATCCATCCCTGAGGCTCCAAAGCTCTCCAAAAAACAACCGTCCTTCTTCCTTTATAACGGAGATGAACGATTCCCAGCTAGCTCCAGGCGCGGACACACATGTGTTGTGCAGTACTCCCATTTTCCCGTGCTGAGCCAGACCCTGGGCTCTCCATCCAGGCGTGTGGCCCCAGCCTCCTCCCTGGACCAGGGCACGCACTTCAGACACCACTACAATTCCTCTATATGTGTTCACGAGCAGCCATAGGGTACAAAAGACTACATACATACTGCAGGCAGTCTCAAACCAGACATACCTCTCACAACTCTCCAAACAGTCCCAGCAGTCTGTAAACCAGCCTGAACCACGGGGTGCTCGTAGAAGGAGATATCAGAGGAACCTGCCGAGATCAGGGCCTCCGTTACTAAAGCGTCATCGTTCCCATCCTTCAAAAAGACACAAATTTCTCACCTAGGAACCGACTTCCCAGAGATAACGGGGTGGCATTTAATACATCTGCTGATCTTGCATCTCGAAGGCCTTCTCCATCTACAGGAGAGACCGTTAATTTGAAGACCATCACTTGCAAATTTTTCCATTCAGCTCCATGCCTAGAGTCCTCTCCTGATCCCGAATCCCTCTCTTTTTCAAAGCTTTCTTTAAATGTACTGTTTTGTCACCACTCTCTATAGTCTCATCCGTTCCAGCATGGAGAAGAGATGATTTTAAAAGGTCCAACTGACATTTGTAAAATTAACTCGATATTTGGCTCTGCCAGGTGGTCAGCCTTGTTTTTACAAGCTTTTTATTCCCCATACAAAAGGGGAATTTCTTCTGTGGGCGCTGGTTTGGGGGTGGTATGGCAAGGAGGGACATGCACGTCTTTAGATATCGCTGTTATAATTAAATTTGGGCACAAAGAGCAGCTGCGCAGACAAGCCTGGAAGTGACGTGGGTGGCAATATTCATTCTATAACACAGCAGCTGGACTTGTCGCTTCCCGAGGGTCACAAAACAGCCCCAATTTGGCACAGCTACCTCTGACCCTAACCCCTTGCCGAATGTACAGCTGGCCAAAGCCAGCCCCCCTGTTTTCTGCAACAGAGCAGCCCTCACCAGGAAAACCCCAACCTCTGTGCCCTGCAGCCTTGTTTGTGCATACTAATATCTAGTATCTATAGAAGTCTAACACCGCATTAATCATTTCAATTCACTTGCACCCCTCGAGCCGTATTTGCTAAATCTTGTCTTTCCCCTGGTCTCTGACACAGGTTTTTATGCTGTTATCAGCATCTGCCCTCACCATGGAGAACGAGATAACATGGGGCACTGACGATCGGTAGAGAGGAGGAACCGGAGCTGCAGAGCTCAGGTAGGTTTTCATTTGCTCCAGGGAGGACACAGACAGACACAGAAGAAACAATGACAGCCTGTAATTCTTCCCCCCGCAGGAGTTTCCATCCAATTTTAACACCTACTGCGCAGCAGCATCTGAGCAAGTTGGTCCCGAAAAAGTTGTTCACACACTTTAAAAAAAAAAAAAAGAAAAATATGAATAACACTGCCCAGCAGAAGGAACACACTCTGCCTCTTTCCGAGAAGTGCCATGAATGTCACCTAGCTCTTTTCTTTACAGATCTCAAAGCAGGGGAAAAACAATCTCTTTCTCAGTCTGGTGTTGTCTTAAAATCAGCATCATCAGAGGCAAAAGTACAAGAACTCATTGTCCTCAGCAAACTGTAGCGGAAATCAGATATCTGAGTTAAAAGGAGTTCGTATTTGAACAGTCTGATGTTACTCGAATTGCAGCTCTCAAAAAAAGAGATCACAGAAAGAGGGAGAAAAACAGAACAGGGAAGAAGGGAGGGGATGAAATGTGCACTAATTAAATAAAAAACACAAAGGAACTCGTGTAATTTTACTGCCAAGGAAGGAGAGGGAAAAAAAAAAAAGAAAAAAAAAAAGAAAAAAAGAGTTCACTCAGGGCAACATTAGATGTTGAACAAGCCCGTGTTGCTGGAAGCGCTGCAGAAAGGGAGAAGCTGGAGCCTTTCTTTTCCCCCCGTTGTTTTTTCTGACCTCAAATCCTCTGGAGGCTTCCAAGGGATTGTTCCCAGCAGGGACACTGTCCCCTCATCCATGGCCATCCCTACAGAGGATACCAAGGAGCATCAGCACCAGGGCTGGGAGACCTTTTTCCCTGGACCACATTCACCCTCCCAACTTCATTTCACCCTCCCAACTTCATTGCAGCCCCGAACTTCACTGCAGACTTCTGAAGAAGGAAAGTCCAGAAGTTGCTTCAAAAACCATTACAGCGTATCATTGGTTTTTGTTTGCTTTATTAAGCACTTGCATTCAGCATTACCAGGCACCTCTGAAAAACACTTCGGTGATAATGATTATAATGGGGGCTTTAGCAGTCATTTCAGCCTCTTCTAACAGCTTTAAACATTGGTTGCAAGTGCTGAAAATCTCAAGTTTAATTTGTTTTCAAGCCACAGAGGCACTGGACTAATAAGAAGTTGAGTGCTGGCCTCCCATAAAGCAGTTTTAGCGCTAACCGCTCATAAACCAGTTAATGTGCGAACACCAGCAGGTATTTCCAAAATTCCCCCTCGGGTATGATATCCAGTGTTGCTGGTGGGAGTCATTTACAAAGCAAAGACAGAGCAACACCCTTAAGGGCAGCACCTTAAGGGTAAGATGACTATTCTCATTTGCAGACAAGTCAGAGGGAGCGAAGGGAGGAGAGGAAGACAGGTCTTCATCTCCAAAGATGTCCTGTAGTGCTTTACAAGATAGCCCTCAATAAGCAGAAGGGGTGTGAGTCAGGTACCCTGGAGAACAAAATGGGTCCAAGAGCATCTGACGCACGGCAGAGAAACGAGCCCTAAAAGGTCACAGAAAAGCAACCGGCAATTCGTTCCAGCAGCCGTTACGGGTTGCTGCAAACCACATCACCCCAACACTTGCAGTGACAGATGGCCACCATCCATCAGGTTTTATATGCTTATCCAGCACCATTTTGAAGGACGTGGCAGGAGCATTTCTAGCCTGCACCCGACTCGAGGTGAACCCATCCATCACTGCTGGCAGCCTCGGAGGCAAACGCATTCCCCCCGGGGAGCTGGCGTGCCCAGCTCACATCATCCACCCTGCCAGCGGCACTTCCAACCGCACGTAATGACAGGCTGGAGAACAAGTGATAATTGATAAGGAAAACAATTCACTCCCTGTGCTCCTGAATTATCTCATGAATCACACCTAGACAGGGAGGGCAGAGAACTCTGCTAAACCTTAACCCTGTTGCAAAATATAATTGTTTAGCTCCAGCTGTCAGCTGACTTAATACCTTAAAACATCCTGACAGGTCAATGCAGCCAGGGATGAAAACGTGTCTAGCATCAGCTTAGACAAGTGTTCCCGCTTGCCGTGATCCAGCACACAGATCCCTTTAGCAATGGTCCAAGATTAAAAAAAGAACATCCTCCCAACTTGTTTCACACTGAAATTGCTGAAACACAAGGAGGATGCAATACTGGGAGCAAAACTGAAAAAGAAACATGCTAACTGGATGCAGAACTGGTTAAAAAACACCCAGCAAAAGGAAGATTTGAACCGAGACAACCGCAGGGAGCCTCAGCCTGAGCTTCCCTCCTAGACCCTGCTCTAGCAGGCAGACAACTGCCACAAATTTGCAATTGAAATGCTAATGAGGACAGGCTCTCGCAATCAGGGACTCTGTAATTTAGACCAGCGTGCTTGCCTTTTGCCAAAGAGACAAGAAATGTGATTATAGCATCCCGTTCTCCAAGGCTGGTGCAGATTTGCAAGCGAGTCACAAGATGCATTTGCCTCCTGGGAGCATCTGCCCGCAAACCAAGCTGTGAGCTTGGTGCAGCCCATGCACCGGACACCTTGCCCCAACCAGAGTTTCCAATCCAACTTCTTACCTAGCAAAGCCAGGCTAGGAAAAAAAAAAACACTTATGCTTTGACCGATGTGAAAGATGGAGAGAAAAGGGAGAGAGATGGTCACTCCATCACTCTTCCCCAGCCTGTAACTGCTGAGATGCTCTCAGATAGGTCTGCTTTTAAGGAACAAGTTCAGCATGGGAAAGTTTTGTTTCCTAGAGCAGGAAAAAGTGCTTTCTTGAATTTTGCAAAAGCTTCTAGGAAAGGGAGAAAGGAATAACTTTAATTTAGCCTGGCTGCTGCACAGAGAAGTTTATCCACTGATCCCTATATTTGAGCACAACAATGCATGTTCGTAGAATCACAGAACAGTTTGAGTTGGAAGGGACCTTTAGAGGTCATCTAGTCCAACCCCCCTGCCGTGGGCAGGGACATCTTCCACTAGACCAGGTTGCTCAGAGCCCCGTCCAACCTGACCTTGAATGTTTCCAGGGATGGAGCATCTACCACCTCTCTGGGCAACCTGTGCCAGCGTTTCACCACCCTTATAAAAGACTTCTTCCTTAGATCTAGTCTGATCTACCCTCTTTTAGTTTAAAACCATTACCAATTACATGTTCAACCACAGCATTTCCCCAGAGGGCATTTGGTCTCAGTGTGAAGACATCAGGCCTGGAGAATTGCTCCAGGACATATCGCAGCCCTTTAGGACACTTATCCCATATGTCACACATAGTGCCTGCATACATCAGCGTCCTCCTGCAGCCACTCCACTCTCCAGCAGCTTTTTGAAGAGCCTTTGCAGTATCATTGCATTGCTGTCATGTTCAGAGACAAAAAATATCACCTCTTCTTGCCGCTCTGTATCCACCTCTACTCACTTTATATATGCCAGGAGGGTATTAAACACTTTCATTACAAGATCCCAGGAGGAAGAAGTTTGTACCAGCTATTTGGCCACAGGAGGAGGCAGAAAGAACCCTAATAAACTTGTATGCATGCAAATAGCCAATGAGGCAGATTCTACTTAAAATGCTAGAAAAGCAGAGAGAAATCAATACGTATTGCCTAACGAGGGTTAGACAGGTTACATGCATTCCTAACTCATTGCCCAACCTCACCATGGGTGGCATAGCCCACAGCCAGTTACAACTTCAATTCACATCGCCTCGATAAGGGCAGAAACACATCTTTTTGGCCACTGCAACATTTGGTCCCCAAGCAACGGTACAGGCAGACGTTAACCGGCTCATCACCACTTCAGCACTTTCACACGTGTATTTTCAGAGCAGTGAAAGTGTTAAACGCCACTTCATTGGTATCAGGCCAGCGCTCCCCACCAGCCGATGAAGAAGAAAGATTAAATTGACACCTTGAAAGCCAAAGACTGGTAAGACAAGGGCCAGACCCCACGCCTACGTTTAATTCACCAGCCTCCATCATAGCCATCATTCAGGGCTTTTATTACAATAAAAAAAAAAAAAACAGGGGAAAGACAGAATATTAAGGCAAAAAGTACAAACACAGTCCAGGCTGCTTAGAAAGATAAGATTACAAAAAAACACACCCACCCAACCTTAGGACCAAGCACAATTTCTATCATTCAATGAATTCTAGTCATCTCGCACAATGAAACGCACTGAATCACGGTTTATTAGCATAACGCACAGCTCCACCGTCTATACGCCACACCTCAGCTCGGAAAACTCCTGCACAAAACAAGCAGCTCCCTGCGCCCTGAAGAATTAGCAGTTTATGGAGGAGGCTGAAGATTTAGCAATGGCACCTAAGCAAACACCTTGCAGGGATGGGGATGTTCTTGGCAAACCAGGGGAAAAGTTGGTAAGGTTTTTGGTAAACATCAAAGCAAACACACCGTTATTTATCTCATTTTCTTCAAAAAGACAGATCAGCAGCAGCAATAAAGAGCAGCAGCTCCTGATAGTGCTCCAGCTTCCCCAAGCAGGAATAAGCTCGTTAGTTAAAACTTCTGGGTGGTTTTTTTCCATATCAGTCCCTTTACTTTCTGAAATACACCCGCTTCAGTTAGACATATCCAGGCAGAGGAGAGATGCTTCCGAGACGAATGGTATCTCTCTAGCCCAATAATCAGCTCAACATCACCACTGCTCTGCCCGTGTAAAGGAACCTGATCAAACCTTGAAGGACACATTGATTTTGGAAAACTAGTGAGCCACATGTGTTTGTATTTCACAGTAATAAATCCACTGTAAAGTTAACTAGTTCCTCACCTCAGGCTCCATCAGACAAACCAAGCCATGTAAGGCAAATTACTTTGGTGATAATTATTTTTCCACTCATCTGTAATGCACTGGGGAGAGGAAGGAGTGGTGGAGTTGTTATTCAAGTGGTACTGAGATACCACTAAACTCCCCAGCAGAAACAAGCTCCCAGTCACGCCATGGCCTGGATAATAAACATTGCAAAAAGCAGGGCACACAGACAGATCCCAAACCCAACCAGAAAGTCAAGTAAGGAACTTAGGTTGAAAGGAACCACCAAATGCAAATCCTTGGCTTAACATTACCCAACAAGCGGTGTCAGTCCAGCGTGTGGGCTGTTATTATCAGAGTATTATCCTGCACCCAAATCAGACCTTGGTAGGTTGAAATCAGAATAAATCCATTGCACCACCTCTACCCACAGCCTAGAAGCGAGAAGAGTAAAGGCAAAGCACTCATGCGTGCATTCGCAGCGGTTGGCATCCCTTTCACATCCATGATCCTAATTGCAAGAGAAGCTTGGACAGTCTCAGAGATGATGGGTTGAGCCGTGTGTCCTCCAATATGGTCCAGGCCGTATCTCCTCCAACAGTCCCTGCGTGATCTGCTGCACAGCCACCACCCACCTCCCATGAGAGAGGGTGCATCTGCCTGGGACGTGCCCCTGTGCAGCACCGCAACCCACATGGACACGCTTTAGGCATAAAACAGCTAGTGTCTGAATTATAATGCTATCAGTAGGCTTCCAGATTGACACGTCACACAGTGCTGAATTACAAACCCTTTTTCCCAGCGCATTTATCTCCAAGGATGGAGTGCTTGTACAGAGTCCTAAGGGAAATACCCCCTCTCATTAGTTTCTTTGACCCCCAATGAACCACCTCTGTTACATCAGGTAACAGGATACACCTCCATGACTGCACATCCTCAGGTCAGAGGTTGGAGCAGGACCCTACACCAAGCCAGGAGGAAAGGACATGAGGGGAAAAATGAGAAGGAGGAAAAAAATCTGAAGAAAAAAAGAAAAAAACCACCTTGAGATTACCATTTTCTTTTTAGTTAAGAACGGTTGCAAACTCAAAACTTGTGAAAGCAAGTACCAGACCTACACATCAATCTATTCACTAGCTATTCTCACTAAACACGATAAAACCCTTAAGCGTAGTTAAAGGGTCACTGTCTCTGCACTGAGTAACTATTTAAAAGACGACTCTGAGCAGAGTTTGTCATCAATCCCAAAGAAATTCATTTTCCAGCTATCCCTTCGTTCAGCCCTCCGGGTTCATCCCAGTGAAACGGGCACCAGGACGCTGACATAAAAGCACAGTTGCTTTAAGGGTATTTCCTGTCACTTCAGCCCAGGGCGGGCAGAAGGACTATTTTTATTTGATTTTCTCAGTTGCTTTTTATAGGCTATGCCAGGGCACCTCCCATTTGGTTAAATGTATTTGCAGAGGGCAGGCTGGCCCCATCACTGATTTCTCCCATCACAAGACCAGTAATAAAGTTTGAAGTACCGGCAACTCCCGTTTTCAACAACTGCTGGTGAAAACTAACTGTAACTTCAGAAATACTTTCTTTCAAATGAATTTCCATATTCCACAATCATAAGCAGTCCAACTCAAAGAAATTTTTTTACTTTTATTGGTATAATAATAAACAACCATATATGAAATGGATAACTTTTTCCTCCGGCTCTAACTTAAACAACTGAATATATAAAATTCCTCCCAGATCTCTGCTTGAAGGCTCATACATACGCAAATAAAATCTTTCAGAGATTTATCTGCTGCCCGTAAATATTGCGGTTTATTATGGAAGCAGTGACAGGCTCTCAGTGAGGATCTGATGCTAGCATGCTGATGAAATCAAACCAGTGAGAATATCCACTGAATTATAGAGCAGGGAGTTGCTCAAAAGCCTGTTCCAGCCAGCCAGGGAAGATGGGGAAGGAAAAAATAATGACTATTTCCCAGGTTGGAAGGTTTTAAAGGGATATTGCTGAGACTTAGAGTTGTATTCTAGAATCAGCAACAGAGATTAAAAAAAAAAAAAGAGGAATAACCAAGTCTTTTACTTTTTGGGGAATTTTTACTGCAACGGAGAAATGGGCTGGTCGCTCTCGGGGGAGCCAAGCTCCCCACATCACACGCCTGATGGTGGATAAATGGTACCCTGTGATGTTTTTCATGCCAAGCATTACAAAGACGACCCAGGCTGGCAGATACTGCTCATCTCTCTCCTTCTAATGTGTTTACGCTATCAGCCTCTCGGGAACTATTCAGCTACCAAATTCTCCAGCGTGATCCAAGCTGTCACTGTTATTAACCATCTTCCGTTGAAAACAGACCTATAAATACTCAGAACCTCTTGGTGCATTGGTCATGCCCTGGCGTCAACCTCTCCCACTGTAGCAAAAACGTCATGACACTTTCCCTCAAGACAACTGCCTCACACCAGACCTGCCACGGCATCCCTACGGAATCAGGGTGAATGCAACAACAGTTTTCCCCTACACTTCTACAACCTGGGAAAAATCTCTCTATATAGTCCCAGGACACCAGAGCATTATGTCCTTTGGGTACAGACAGATGTGGGTTTACTACTGCAGAGCACAGGTCAAAACTGTCCGGAGAGACCAGACCAAAGAGAACTGGTCCAGACCCAAAAAATCTCAACCAGCTGGGCAAGTTCCTCATGAAAGAAACGTTTTGGGTTTATTTCACATAATTTGCACGTTACAGCACCCACAACCTTTTCCTTTTTACCTACGCCATCTCTCTCAGAAAATGAAGTCAGATCATTCATGAGCAGCTCACATCTTGGGTCTAGGTCAGATGCAAACAAACTGCACTGATTTAGATGAGGTCACCTGCATTTCAGGTGCCTAGTTCGTGCTTCTGAGCAACGACGACACAAAGATCAGACTGAGCCATAGGTGAACGAGAAGTTGGAAGAAAAAGCACTTTAACCACGAGTTCAGACCCAATAAGACATGTGCCCCCTAGAAGTGTTATGAAGATGATATTTTAGCATGGCACCCCTGAGCACAGCTAAAAACTACCTTGGGAAAGGAAAAAAAGAAAAAAAAAAATTAAATCTTTAAACAGCAAAAGCAGAAATCCAGCAAAAATACAGCCAAGAGGTGATGATCCTGAATTTGTTTCTACTCCCATGCCGGTAAGCTCTGCCTCAGTCCCACAGTACAAGGAAAGGCTCAGAGCAGCAGAACAATACCCTAGATTAGGAAGTATGTGAAAATACAATATATGGAAGGAGGTCCTTGGGACCATCTCCAACCACTCGTCCAATTCTCCAGTCTTCAGAGGGAGTGTGCTCAAAAATTACCCTAATGCCATTTTATTACTCTAAGAAGTCCATTTGTCCACCCAAAGCAATCTCACTAGAAAATGAATTTTTTTCTTCCAGTTGTAAGATACTGTCAAGCGATATCTATTAAATTGGAAAGGTTTTTCCACTCACTTTCCAGGCAAGTGGATGGACATCAGTTAATTAAAAATCAAAAGTGCAGCCAACTATCGGATCACGTCCCTCCTCGCTGCTGTTTTATTTCCTTGTCCTTCATCTTCCGCTTCCTCTTCCCCAGACTTTGTCTTGAGGTTTTACAAGTCTCAGTGCCTCAGGACAGCAAGCACATATAAAAAACTCAATCTCGGAAGCTCAAGAAAAAGGATTGGAAATTCTGTCCATCCATACAGCTAAAAACCGCTTTAAAGGAGCAAAAAGGGCAAGACGGGATGAGAGCTCTCCCTCGCCTGCCTGACCTCTGCCTCTACTGCTTGCTGTTAAGGAAACATTTCTCTGGACAGAGGTACCAGGTCAAAAAGCAACATCCCAGTCCGTTGCAAGCCCTATGAGCAGGAACACATCCCCTGACAAGGACCCCAATTCAGATACAAGCCAATTCCCCAGGAATTCCTCAAAGCAATTCAAGGACCGTTTTTTAGACCACAAGGCGTTTTCTATTTTACAGCATTTCTGGAGCAAGCTGTTGGCACAAGGTCACTCCAGATGAGCACAGGCAGCTTTATGGAGCAATGTTATGTTTTGCGTTCAACCATTTCTTACCAGAAGCCAGGAGAGAAAAGAAGGGAGCACAGAGCACAAACAAGCACCCATTGCTCCTCTCGAGCACCCGTTGCTGGACCCTCACAGGGACAGGATGCCGGGCAAGACAACCTTTTGTCCGACCCAGTTGGCAAATCCTATGTGCTTGCACTTTGCTCCACGAGACATCGCCCCATCAATACACAGACTTATTTATCCCACGTGATGAGATCCAGAGGGCAAAGACATCTGTTAACAAAAGCCATTGCACAGGCTAATATGCAAAATGCTTCCTCCCCTATCTTTGGGGGCAACCCAGTGACCCGAAGGACTACAATAAGAAAGATTTAGAGCGGGGAAAACTGAAGTCTCCCTCTTTTAAGGGGAAAATCGGTAAGATCAGGGTCCTCCCCAGCCTCCACAAGCCCAGCTAACGTGAACAGAGACTATCTGAAATAGCGGACAGTGACATGTCAGATTTACCAGCATGAGGTTAGAGCTCGGCTTCCCAGAAACAAGGGTGCACTTGTTTCTGTATCTGCCAAACAACGGGACGCTTTGTGCAAGTCAAAGAAATAATGTATTTTTCTAATACTTGACATATGGAAGGGATTTACTTATTTTCCCCCTAAGAGATTTAAATGGGTTCAATGCAATGCCAGAGGGAAACCAAATGAAGTCACAAGCTTCAGCAGCAGCTGAGTATCCAAAGCCAGCATCCGTCTGGAGACAAGGCGGAAGCTTTGCTTGCGGGATTTATTTTATTTTTTTTTTTTTTTAGCCTCTCAAGGATTAAGGGGGGGGGGGGGGCAAAAATCAGCCATCTTGGACTAATTTAAGCGCTGGAGTTTGCTCATCACACAACAGCTTATTCAAGGCCTTATATCCACGGCAGTGCCACGCTTAGGCAGCACAGATAAAATGCACTGGAGCATAATACAGCAGCATCGAGGCAGGTTTCACTTTGCGTGGTGCCATTTATCGTTCACTTCTTGCTGAAGAAGCGGGAACCCCTGATGGCTGCAGACAATTGCAGTAAAATAGCTTGTTCAGGCTCGGGCGCATTGCTAATCACTCTTGCAAACGCACGCACACACTAATTCACATCGACCTCAAGAAGAAAAGCAATGAAATGAGATCCCCTTTCCAGGTATCACTCAGCTAACAGCTACACCACCCCACCCCATTCAACTTCAGGCTCCTGACCTTACCGGGGAAGGAGAACATCAAGACAATAAGGCGCAGCTCACAGCGGTGTGGTTTGCTCGAGATCTGTGGCGGTTTAGGTGGTTACAAACTAGGCTTGTTAAGCGAACCCTAAAGTAAGGCACAGCAGTGTGTTCTGAATTAGAGGAACTAGGAGGTGGTTTGTTTTTCCAGAAAGGCCAGCATAGCTGCGTCAAAAAAATGTAAAACATGAAAAGACAGCAGCTAGCAAGAATGAAAGAGCAGTCTTGCGGTGAAACCAGCAGTCTGGGAGAGCAGAAAAGCCAACACACACTCTTCCTCCGACGTTAACCTGCGGTCCTCAGCCTGGCAACGGGGCTGACGTCACCCGAGTCTTGCACAACATCGATAACAAAAAAAGCATCGTCCCATGCATCACGATCAAGAGAAGGGTTTGGTTTCTCCTGGAAGGGATGAGAAGAGAAGCTGGGTCTCTCTCCTGTCTCTTTGCTAATCACCCAACAGACTTGATCCCATTGAGATGGTTGAGTTGTTAATCGTTTTGGGAATTTCAGCCCAGAAGGAAGACTTTTGCACAAGGTGAAATTAAAAGCACCAGGCTTCTGCTAGTCAAGTCACCCTCAAGTCAAGAGCTGTCTATCACCGCATGGTCCCTGCCCAGCAGGGATGGGGTGGAGAGGTAAGAGCTGCTCTCCTTAGAGTAGGAGTCATGTAAAGTGATTTGAACAACCATCCAAGCTTTATTTGATGGTAATTGGTCCTGCTTTTTGTCACCCAAAAGTAAACTTCAACTTTGCAACTGGCTGGTGAGGCTTCAGGAAAGCACACAAGGAAGTTAACTCAGTTTTCAAGAGTCAGAATGCTCCAAGTTTAGAAGACTTCAAACAAGGCTTTAGTTGTTTCATTTTTTCCCAATAATTGTCCCTGAAAAAGGGCCTCTTTTGACTGCACTGAAGTCAATTGATTCTCAAGTGCTGGCTGACATCATCAGCAAATAAGCATGCTGCCAAATAAAGGCTCAAAACCACACGTCAATGAGAACATGACAAATGATGGGTCCAGACCAGTTCATCAACTCTTCTCCTTTAACAGCTCATTGTAGAGATGGCATGAAGGGAAAGAATAATTTTCAAGGTTGAGATGAGCTACAAATACTAGTCACCTAAAAAACCCATTAAAACATCCAGCCACAGACAAGCACAGCTTCTCTTTGCACGTCTCCAGCTGCCACTTACACCCTTGAAATCACACTTTGGAGCTCAGCAGTAGTTGTCCTGGAAACAACCTGGAGAAAAAGGTTGAATCTGCAATCAAACACCCCTAAATGCAAGGCTTCTTTTCAAGAGGGACTCACGAGACAGTAAAGACAGGCAAAAATTGCAGATCAACTTCACAGCCAACACTGAAGAGCAGTCATTATATTTTTAAGCTTTGCTAATCAATGTTGTTAATAAGCCAACACGTTAGTGCAGAGGTTCCCAATGCATAAAAAAACCACACAAGCATTTCTGGCACCCAGGTTGAGCACCCAGTGTTGAGGCAGTCTGGATCCCCACCCAGATCCCACAGGCAGCCAAGTCATCTCTAAAACAACAAACTGGCAGATTACTGGAATGTCTTGTGACGGATGCCAGGAAAGCCACATCTCCACGTATCTTCAAGTTCTTCTCCACTAACCACACAACGCTGTAGAGCTACCTACCAGAAACCAAACCACCCACGTGCACGTGGTCACGGCGCATGGCCTCATTTTACCCACACCCCAACATCACTTTTGAAAGCATTGGAAGCCTGCACGCACCACAGAACACCCGAGCACCCAAACAAGGTGCAACTCAGATATCCATGGGCTCTCAGGCTTTTCCATCATGTTGGCAAGCCGAGGCTACTACCACGGTATAGCCAGCTCAAATCTTGTTTGCAGGATTATGCAAAGGACCTTACTACAGGCCAAGGATTTAACTTCATTAGTCAGTTTAGTCCCATTTGCACAGCAATGTTTCCCCTCCTCACCCCGCTAATGCATTTATTGGGCTGGGAACCGAATTGCAGATGGCACCTCAGGGAACAGGCAGCCAACAGCACCCCAACAGCACCGCACAGCATCGTTTGCTAGCGGAGTCCAGCAGGAACGAGGTTGCAGCAACTACAGCCAAGCTCCGACGTTAGGAACATCGAGTGTCAAGATTTCACACATGCACACACCCCCCCCCCAAGGGCACAGGCCTTTGAGTCAGGAGGCAGAGCTGGTCTGGCAGCCACTCTGGGTGTTTGGTCAACGTCCATCAAGAGCAGCTTGAAAGAACAACCCCCAAAACATGATCGTAACCCATCTGTGCTCCCTAGTCTTTGCTATGAGCTTTCCAGCTTCAACATATCTTTGCTCAAAGAGGAGGAGTCTGGCCTTCACTGCAGGTCAGGATCTGGCCGCCTGCATGCACGTTCTGGAGGGCTTTTTCCTTGGCTCCGCCATGCAACCAGCACAAGGGAAAGCATTGCGAGAAGTCTGGTGGGGATGGCTATGACGGCGTCACCGCTGAGACCTGAAGGGGATTCAGAGCAGGCATTACGAGCAAAAGTTCAGGAGAATTAAATGTGCACTGTTTGGCCTAGCTGCTCGTTCACATATGCTAAGAGCATAGGAGAGATTTTGCTGCCAACTCCTCCTGTTTACTAAATGTCTCACAATCTTTGGTGATGCTCTTGAGCTTCAGCTGCTGAAGAGCCAGACTTTACAGGAGACACCCAGCTCTAGCTGCAGTGATGTTCATCTCGGACGTGGCTTCGCTGCCCTTTTGTGCACGGCAGGGTGGGAGAGGGGTCAGAACTGCAATTCAGATGATGCACCCGGGAGGTTTAGAAACATCCCATGGCAGGCATCACTGAACTCGCAGAGTAAGGAAATTTTGCAGTCATCTCCATGTGTCGCTGGACCCAAACTGCAGCTTCTTGAATACAGAATACACAGCCTGGCAGAGGAGAAGGTGTCTGCTGGTCCTAAACAATACAGCCACGATCAAAAAAGTGCATCAATCACAACACCTTTCTAGATGCCAAAACTCTTTGCTTGAACAGTAAGGCCCGTGGGGAATAGAGAGCCTTCTGATGCAAAGATTTGCTTCCCAAAAATGTTTGCAATAAGCACGTGGACAAAAAAACCTGCTGAACTGCTACAGCCTTTTCCTGGTAAAGGGGGAGGAAGGCACAGCCAGCAGATTCAAGCCCCTGCACGAGCATCGCTGCGATAACCCACACGCTGCAAGAAAGCTGCAGAGTTTCAGTTTGTGGCGGCTTTTTTAATTTAACGGGACTAGCTTGCAAACTAGGAAGAGCAATTGCCCTGTAGGGAAATACGCTCCACCCACCCCTTTACTGCAAAAACCACGTATCTGAAACAGTGCATTGTTTGATTTATTAATAAACGGATTGGAAACTCCAGCAAGGAAATTAATCTCAGGCTGTACCTGTTCTGGGATGATGTTAGGGTGAAGGACAGGACCAGGAACTGCGTGCAGTTCCTCTATGCAGAAACTTGGCCAGACTCCCAGAATAGGAGGCATGAATGTGAACATCTGTATTAAAAGGCAGAAAGATATTATTATGCAAAAGCATTTCAGCTTCCAAGCCTTTCTCTTCCAGGACTTCTAGCAGCCTCTCCTTCCAAATTAGGACGAACAGCTGCGATGAATTTGGCAAGCTAACCTCTGCCCTCAATTTAGAAGCTTTTTACCTCACGGAATAAAACACATAGATTTTAAAAACCAAAGGGACCATTAAATCATCTAGCTTGACTTCTGTACAAGAAATGCCACTGAATGTCACCCACTTACTTGAATATTGTGCTACAGCTAAAACATGGTTTCTAGGCACACCTTCCAAAAGGCATCTGATGGTTTTCGGAGACTGAAAATCCTAAACATTGCCCGCAGTAAACCAGGGAGAAATAGATCCGAGTAATCCACTTTTGCAAAGAATTGTTAGAGCCTGTTCAAGCAAAATTATGTCCATCAATGCAAATGAAGATGGTTGCTGCAGACTTTAAAGCACCCCTGCAGTATTTCCTAAGGCCACAGAGGACATATGGCAGTTTGAAATAGTGCAACCCACTCTCCAAAACAGCAAGCCAAACACCGTGTAAGACGATGCTGTTTTACAAAATCAAAACCACTGAAGAGCACTCAGAACGTAGCACCAGAACCTACAAGTTAATCTTTAACGCATCCACATGTCTGTAGCATGATGCAGTTACCACTCATCATCTTTAGACGTGGCAAGATGTGCCTCATTTAGAGCTACATCCCACAAATACCTTATGTGGAGAGCCTGTACACTCAACTGCCAAGAAATTCAGTTTAACAAAAAATAAAAATCAGCTTAAAAGAAAGCAGCACATCAGGATTTTTCAGTGTAACCTTGCAAAAAAAGTGCCAGTCATGGAAGCTTTCCAGGAAACCACAAGATCTGGAGATTTCTTAAATCCAGGATGCAACTTCTGGTCTAAGCCAGAGACCGCTGAGATAGATCAGTTCTTATGCTGGACAAGAAGAGGAAAAACCAATGACTACTTGGGTATAGCACTGGGATTGGATGAGTGTGTGTCTGCCCCACGCTAGCTGGGTTTATGCTCACGGGCCAGGTGGCAAGCCAGACAGAAGAGAATTCTTAGCTGCAGGCTTTCCATGTGGGTACAATACATTGCCCTCTTCCCAGATGCTCATTTTCAGAATCTGTAAGAACTCAGGAGCTCCAAAACCTGCCAAGATTTCTGAGCAAGTCTTATTGCATGGCTCCATTAATCACAACTTTACAGTCCTGCAGAAGGATTTGGGTTTTCCCCACCATTTTTAGCCAAAGGGCCTTCCCACATGCAAACAGCGTTCTGCAAAGGAGCATGAAGCTGTCGCAGTACGGTGGTGTGCCGTGGGGCCGGGGGAACCACGGCATGACACAAACACTTGCTCTTTCACACAGCGCTGTCTCTCTGTGGCTTTCAGCAAAGCAGCAGGATGCGTCACCCAAGGGAAATAAAAGCAGTGATACGCATGCGTTGCAAATTACATCAGTAGTGGAAAAAAGTGAACAAGAGCATCCCACTCACCAGCCTACCTTGCCCTCCTCCTGACCCCCAAATCAGTTCCCAGCAGCAGAGAGGCAGGACTTTTATGACAGGGATGGGAGAGAAGAGGGTACTGGTGTAGGCCTCCTGTTTCCCATTATATCAACATTTCTCCCCTTTCATAAACACACACGACGGCAGCAGCTGCTAAAAGCAACTGCCTATTTAACTGTACTTCACTGAAAATTTACTCTTCAAGTCTTTTTCTCCCAATTCTGCATTAATCCAATAACAAAGGGATGAGGTTGAAGGACAATGCGTGTCTTCAGGCAGAGCAATTAGTAGAAATAAAGAAACACTGGACAGGCTCGCCTCTGTGCCTGGCTGAAGCCTACAGCAAATATTTCAATCCCTCACTTGAACACCCCTGAACTGAGTTGCACAGAGCTTCCAAAAAGCTCTTTAGCACAGCAGACACCTAGGCAAGTTTCTCCTAGATGATGCAGGACATGGGAGCATCTCTCCCAGCTTAAGCCTCACCTTCTCCCTCCGATTCTCCCTTTCCACCCCCGCCAAAGCATGCTCTCCTCCCCAACGTTTGGCAGCCCATCGCTATTTTGAAGCTCTCCCATCCTAAGCTTGCTCTGTCTCCCCACCGCAGCAACCTATATATCACCTTGTGCCCACCATCTGCACAGCAGCATCTCCCACCCATCACATCTGGCAAGAACTGGGCTCATCATCACCGCATCTGTCCTCCTGCTGGCAAAGTACCAGCACCCTCATGGAGCACTTAAACCCACTCACACATCTCCCCTGGAAACTGGTATACATCTCAGAGGACTATAGCTGCAGGACACCACCGTCTTGGACCATCTGTGCTCCACCCGTGGCTTCGCAGGAAGTTCAACCTCTTCAGCACAGAGATCTCTCTACTTTCTTTTATCCCTTCCCTGAAGGCTGCTATTCACAGCCATTTAATTAATGCTAAAGTGGTGCCAAGTTTAAGTTATTCTTATAAATATCTAATCCACTGCTGAAAATAAAGAGAGGACACCAACAGGAGGCTGTTTGCAAAGCGCAGCTCATCAGCCGTCCCCATGTAGGGCCCTGTGGGAATGCAGCCTCTTAGTTTCCATCAACATCTTGCATAATTATTTTCAGCCATTTGCAGTTTTTTGGTGGGAACAACTGGCTGTGACCTGGGATGGGGCCAAGCAGTACTGACAAGGAGAAGGAGGTTCTGTCCCAGGTGACAGGACACATGCTGGGGAAGGCAGAAGACCCCAACTACTCTCAGACTGCTGCTTGCATGACCACCACCGCCGTCCCACCACCGCCATCCCACCACCCAAGCTTGGTAAGGGAACATCACCACAAGCTAATTCTGCTCCTTTCTTTTTCCCCCATTTCATTCATTTACTCACACTGGTGTCAGTTTTCCTTCTCATCTAGCTAAATTTTGTGGTCGTTTTGGACCCACAAGCATCCTTGATTAACTTCCACAAAGTCTACTTTTATGACAGGCAGGAAGAGTTCTTCTCTTTGGAGGGAAAAAAGCCTTCTCTGTTGGCAAAAAAGCCTTCTCTGTTGGCCAATACACCCTCCCAGGGCATCCAGCCACCCGGCAAGGACATGCTGCAAAGTTGTTCTCCAACGTTTTATGCTCTGTCACAGCACGACTGTCCTTGAATCTCTTCCAGGACACCTGGAAATCGGGGAAAGGCGCTGGGAGAGTGGACTCGGTGGATTGGGAGACTGGCGAATTTAAACCCAAAGGTAAAGTACATCACTCGAGTCCAACCGATGGGCAGCAAGGTCACGCTCACTTCCCTCTGGGTGAGAAAAATAAAGTCTCCTCTGGAAAAGGACCCCGATTTTTCACCTTCAATCCTTGTTGAGATTAGAGAAAGGGCTTCAGACACCAAAAGAGACCAAGAAGTCAAGCTTCCATGATTTTAATATCATTCCACATCTATCATTTGCTCTCTTCAGACTTCATACACTTATGGCTCTAGTCATGGGAAAGGACTGAATATCTAAGGAAACAGCAACACATCCAATTAACCCGCATTAGTGCGGCTACCAACAATGAAGTTTGCACTGGCAGGAGTACAGGTTCCCATTGCCTCTTGAAAAACGAGTTATCCAATTCAATTTTAAAAGTCTAACTCTAGCACTAACAGCAACTACACAGACGAGAGGGAAAATATATTTGTTTTGGAAAGCAGGCAGAAAAACAGGCTCATTTCTTCCACCCTTTCAGAAGGAATTCAGTAAATATTCTACCCTGATGCTGTGTAAGCGCTCTTCAGCCATAGCTAAAACATCCCTATGTTATCAACACTGGTTTGGTCACAAATCCAGAACAGAGCACCATACCAGCTACTATGCAGAAAATTAACTCCATCCCAGGCAAAATCAGTACAGGGGGCTCACAGGGACAGCCTGGAAAGGCTCTCCTCCCGTATGCGGCGATACATTAAACCACGAGCAGATGGAGCATCCAAGTCTCATCTCTCACCCAGCACCTTTCAAACTGGTAAAGATTTTGCAAGAGTGGTTGCACCCCACTCTTTAGACTGGAAGGACATGGCCGTACCCAAGCGCTCAGGGAAAAGCCCTCCAAAACCCAACTGACAGAGCTTCCAGTTCTTGTTAGCAAAGCACAGGGTTGGCTCTAAGGGCCCAAAAATCCCTCTTTTCTCCCTCTTTTTCCATGTCTCCCACCTGCCTGCCCGCCTCCCCCCTTTCTCCAGATGCAGCTCCAGTTCAGCGCTGGCTGTTTATAGCCTGAAACACATTTTGCAGATGCTCTGCAGTAAAAACCTTTGACACCTATAAAGCATTATAAATCATAGGGGACGTTAATCACCCAGTCTGAGCCCATAATCCTAACTCGGGCACAACAGTCAATGGGTTTTGCAGACTCCCTCCCACAGGCATTTCGCCTACATCAGGACTAAGCCAGAGATTTAGCATTAGTCAAACATCCTCACCCTGACAGCGTTAGGCTATCAAACACTGCGCCTTTCCTGGGGTTTCAGGGACTTGGGATTTCCCATCCTTCAAACAAGCACTACTGAAGTAGGAAACACCTTTCGCATGAAGCAAGAAGGAATTTACAGAGGCCACAGTATCTGCAGTCAATAGGCGACTATTTATATTGAGGTGTGGCTTTGGAGGAAAAACACAACCCAAACCCATTAAGGCTGGAACTGTATTTATTGAATAGACTGTAATTTATAACGCTGCCCAGCAGCCTGGCCTGTTGGTCAAGCAGTCATGAATACACCGGCTTTCTGGGCTTGTACCTCCATGGTAGGATCTAGAGATGACCAGTAATGGTCTTCTGCAGGCTCGCCTGTCTAAGCAGGCAATGGCTTCAACATTAGCCTTGCCCTGTGGTAGGTTCGTCCTGGCCGTTCTAGGAGCTGTCTGAGGATGTGGGTCTCAACGATAAGCAAGCTCCTGGCAGGTTAAGCCCAGTTTCTGAGGCTAGCACACCTCTCTGATCCTTGCCAGTCTACCATGGGACTCCTGCTCAGTCGAAGAGAAGTCTTGCTCCTTCATGAAGACCACAACATGCCATTCCCAGATAAACCCACTAACACTCCCTGCAAAGTCTGGTCTGACGGCACCACGCACAGCAAACGCAATTCCTGCCTGGCTCTGCTGACCACAGACCTGCTTAGGGAATATGCAATGAAGAGACAATAACGTGGAGGAGAGAAAAACCACGTTACAATATGACAGCGTGATGCCCTGTGTAAATTCAGTTCAGCCTTGAAGGCTGGCTGCTGTCACGCTTCAGATGAGATCTTTGGCAGCTGGCCTTAGGAAAAATTGGGAAAAATCCTGCCTTTTCATCTTCCCCACTGTGGAAGGAAATTTCCACCACTGCTGAAGCTTTGAATGCATTGTAGCATTCAAACGTCACAAGACAACACTTGAATGGTGCCCGTGCTCCCGGGAGAACCGCCTGGAACCCCGGACACAAGGAGAGGTCTGCTTTTTTCCCTGACTCCCAGGCATCTCCCAGAGCCAAGAGAAACAGATTTCATGAGGGAGCAAGACTGCAAACAGACAGCACAACTCCTGCAAGGCAACGCAACCGCAATGACAAACCTGAGGGAGTTCAGCAAAACCTGCAGCCGGAGCCGGAGGCTGGGCAGGGTGAGGTGTCCACATGCAGCTATGAGCATCTCAAACCCCTTCCCTGCACAATCCTCCATCCTGCGTCACCTCACAGCTGCCCAAAGGGCTCAAAGGTAAATCTAAAGGATTTTTAAGTGTTGTTTAAAGCCCTGAAAACACAGTAGTTTTGCTTGCAATTCTAAGTATTGGGGAAAATAAAAAAAAAAAAAAAAATCAATATTTAATCTAACAATTGGATTTTCCTGTGTTTAGCCCATCACTCCAACATAATTGGACACACCCATTCATGGAGATTCAGCTCTGAATCACTGGTCATGTCCAACGTGCCGCATCCAATGCCTTAGTGCCCAACCCCAAACCAAACAGGCTTGAAAGAGCCTCTTTTCCATAAAAAACTGCCATGTCCTCAGGCCTACCATCGTGAACATTAACAAATTGAAAATTGCATGAAAAAAGGCAAATTCACCCATCCTCTAATAGTGGTTTTCAGCAAAGCAAGCAATTTCTGTGACCAGTGACCTTTGGCCATCTGGGGATTAGCACTGAAGACCCAAAGTCCCAGCTCCAAAGCCTATAGTCACACAGATATATCACGCCAACGTGGCTTAGATCATCTGTTCAGGTCATTTAACAGCTCATGCCAAGCGGGAATTACAAGAGTATTTCACTATAAAGTGAATGAATACACGTATCTCAGACACAGCACAGCAATCCATTATGTCGATGGATCACAGCTCCTCATTTGTCTTTTCACAAAAGGACCCAAAAAAAAAAAAAAAGCTATCGGAAGCCTCAGTTCAAGGCCACGTGATGTTTTTAACCAGATGGAACATCTTGAATCATTCACATTTCACTTTAAGGGAATAAATTTTAACGGCGAACGCCCAATTCATTAGGAAGAGTTTGATATCTCATTTACACTGGCTTGCAGCTACACGCGCAGCGATAAATACTTTAAAGGCGAGGAGAGGCATTACAAGTATTAGATATTCCCCCCCATCTCTCCTCCCATATCTACACAGTTCAGGCACCTCGCATTTATTTAAACAGAGGATTAGGAGATGCGCGATACAAAAACCACCATCTCCGAAAGATAAAGCGGCAGTGCAGCTCCTCCAACGCTGCTGCCGCTTTCTAGCGAGCGTGTTCAGCTGCCCCCCAGGCCGTAACAAACCCCTGCCTTCACCTCTCATACCACATGCCAACCAGGTTTATTTAAATCGTAAAGGGCAATTTGGTTTCCAATCTCCATTAAAGCATCTCTCCAATTTTTCCTGCTAAGCGAGTACCGCTGATGTTTAAACGACGCTGCTTGCAGAAAGGACAGGGAGATGCATCTGGCTCTGGGTGTTTCTGTATTTCTCCACCGCTCTTACGCGTGCCCCAGCAGTCCCCATCTCTTTGCTGTGACCACAACGTGCCCCTACAAGAGCATGTTCTGATGGCTCAGCAGCAGCCGACGCGTGCCATAACGCACAGCATTTATAATGTACCAGTTATGCCGGTGTTGTCATCCTCTACAACACCGCAGCAGGATTGTGAGCAGAAGTTGGGGGGAGCTGTGCTCCTTGCTGGTTGCTTTACCTGCTCTGTGCAACCACTTGTCGAGTGGTAGGAAGGGGTGGAGGAATGATGATAGGACGAGAGGAAACGGCCTCAAGTTGCGCCAAGGGAGGTTTAGACTGGACATTAGGAGAAATTTCTTTACTGAAAGAGTGGTCAGGCCTTGGAACAGGCTGCCCAGGGAAGTGGTGGAGTCCCCATCCCTGGAAGTATTTAAAAGACGTGTAGATGAGGCGCTTAGGGACGTGGTTTAGTGGGCATGGTGGTGTTGGGTTGACGGTTGGACTCGATGATCTTAGAGGTCTTTTCCAACCTTAATGATTCTATGAATGCATCAGCTAAAGTATCTTCTGCCTTAAACGCGTCGGTAGCTGGTCAATGGACTAAGAGAGCACTTCTGCACTATCCAGATTTAAAAAGAAAAGCTACAAAGCACACACGTGTTCAGAAAGTCTTGCACTGCAGTATCCCAGATGGGACACGCTGCATCAGGAGGCAATAGATCCATCGAGCCTTTTCTTCTCCAACTACCAAAATCTGGATGATTGTCATGGAAACACTGGCATAGCCATAAACCTCCAAGGAGGAATTCAGAGAGAGAAATCTCAAGGAAGATTATCAGGGTGAGCATCTCTCAATCTAAAGCAGAGCACCTGAGGTAATTTTTGGTTGCTGTTTTGGCAACAGCCACAACCTCCAAGTCTCAGATCAGCTTTCCCAGCACAGGGCACAACGCGATGGGCTGCAGCTTCCTCCCGTCTCTTCCATCAGCCGCCCCTGGAAACCCTCAAACTCTGGCTCCGTCTCTCTCTCAAGAAGCTCACTCCAGTAATAGGTCAGAAGTCAGTGCCCTCACAGCCAACTCTCTGAGCCTTCAAAGTTTCCTCCTTCAGCAGTGCTTATCTTCAAGAGCTCAAGGCATCAACCATATCTGCTCTCAGCCTTTCTTCTTCCCCAAGCTGAGCACAGCAAGCTTGAAGTCATCGCTTTCCGAATACTTTCTAGGAAAGGCTTGGCTAGACCCTCTGATAACATGTAATGGATTTCCTGGGAAGCACAGGCAGCCTAGACTTCTGTCTGGAAACCAAAGATAAAGGAAAAAAAAAAAAAAAAAAACAAAAAAAAACAACCACCAAGAGCCATCTCCTCAGGCAGCTGCTGCTGGAGTAAAGACAAAAGAAACATGGAGATTTCTTGAATATCAGAAACAGGACAAGTCTCCAGTTTCATCCTGGCTTGTCTGGGGATCTTTAAAGGTCCCTTTTATCCCTATATCCTTCCCTAACTCTAAGGTTTTGCTCCCATCTTTCTTCCCCCATCCCTCCTCAACAGCCCAAAGCCTCTTTTTCCTGCACAGGCAGCACTTGGCCATCAGTCCTTAGATCTACTTGCCTACACAGACCACAGACACACACTAATTATTCAGCCCCGTTTTAAGCTGTTAATTCAAGGTTGGTTTTCACTGCAACCCAGGATGAGAACTGGGGGTGGTAAGGTCCATCCCTACAATCTTCTTTTGGTTTGCTCTTCTGTGGTTTTAGAGCTTCACCGGCCACTTCGGGACTTTCTGGTGCATCTTAAGTGGGTTTAGTTATGCAAACAATCTATTGACATTTAATAATACTGAGCTCACCTTCCCCAATTACACTTTAAGGCAAGACGATGCACACAGTGGCTTCAAGGAGGACAGGAGAAGCAGCATCTGCTATATCTGAAAAGGTCCAAGAGCAAACAGGAGGAAGGAGGGATGATGGGCTCCAGCAACGTAATTTTTCACCCAAGATAATTAGTACAACACAAAGAAAAAACAGTTGGAGGGAGCACATCTGGCAGCTATAACAAGGAAATGCCACAAACTGAATAAAACCCCGGAGGCCCGTAATGCTGGAAAAGTCACAAGGCACCTTTGTGTATCCGAGGGGGGCCGGGCTGTTTATCACAGGGAGCTCGCGCATGGATCACTTCAAAGTTTCTGAATAAAGTAGTAACGACAAAGAATTAGAAATTCTGTAAGCCATTGCCATATGAGCTAATCAATCACAATGACCAAAAAGGTCAGCCCTGCTCAGGGGCCACTTATAATATTACCCAGAGCCTGAATTTGCAAGCAGACAAATTAAAGCTGCAGAGGACATAACTGCGACCCACCAGGTTAGCTGTGATACCTGGTGGCATCGGCCACAGTGTCACACGAGATACTGTCCCCGGCTCCTCACCTCCAAACCAACGGACAACAGCCGGTGCCATCAGGAAGCCCCTAAATGGGTAGTGGGGAGAAGTGTCCGTGTTAGGATGATTCCTGGGATTTGTGTTAGGATGATTCCTGGGATTCAAAATCCAGTGATGGCCACCACCAAGTCATCTCACGACAGCTTGACTTCTGTGCCTCAGTTTACCTCAGTTACAGAGAAAACAAGAACCAAGCTGGCAGAGAGATTTATGCCACTTCACACACTAAATCTAGGAGGTTGTGTTGATTACAGGCTTTGGCGTTTTGTCTGAATATTAGCAATTCCATTTATTAACACTGGAACATTATACTGGGGAGGAAAGGGAGGTACCTGGAGAGTGCTGAGCAAGAACTGGTTGGCTTGGGAAATTCTCAGTTCCCTCCCACTTCAACGTGCCCGTCTGCTGCAGAGGCCTCAGGTCAGGAAGGCTGAGGCTCTCTGCCGAGCCCTATTAAGTTTTTATGGCACTAAATCAGAGCAGCCGCAGGAAGGTGTTCATAACACTTCTCAGTATTTTCCCCAGCCGAGGTCTAAAAGCCTGTTTGTCAAGAGGGATGGTGAATGAAGCAACAACTCCTGGCCCAAGGTGCTTCCAAGGAGGCTGGAATATCTAGCTAGTGCTGTCCTTTCATTCATCAGGTACCAAACTGTGATCCATCGGCGCATAACATGGCAGCTCCTGAACTCCACGAACTATGGAGCATCTGCTGCTGGGTTCAGAAGAGCTGACTACAAGGCATTGTTCCAGGCTTGACAGCTCTTCACTGATGGGAGCAGCAAGCCTACAAACCAACAGCAATGAGGAAACATCTCTGCTACAACTACTGAATATTAGTGTCAGAAGAGGATGAAGGCAGAAAGGGAAAGGTTGCAGCAGGTATTGATAGAACCAGGGGAGCCACGTACCAGGTGGGGAAAAGAAGACCTGCAAGGACACATGTTCAGGGAGGGGACAACAAAAAAAACCAAGGATGCTTGCTGGCACATAGAAACAGAGCCTAAACACAGCAGTGGGGAAATGCCACCCAACAGCAGTGCTGGAAGCAAGGGCTGCAGGAGCTCTCCCAACACTAGAAGCTGGTGGGCACAAGCAACCAGCTTCTCCAGGTCTTGGACCGGGTCCCTGTGCTGCTCCCATCAGCAACTCATGGGGATCTGAGAAAAGAAGGGGGCAATGCCTTGGATGTGCAAAAACAAGCTTTAACAATATGAAGTTTCTGGGAGGCACAGGGGCTTTAAACAGGCTACGTTCATATATGCATCAGCCCTACAAAGCCACACCGAAAAATGGTAAGAGGGATTTTTTTAAGCTGGATTCTGAACAAGTGTTTTTAAGGATAACAAAACATTAATGTTATATCCAAAATCCAACCCTGCAAACACATGTTTCATTGACCATCAGTCCTGACCACCCCCAAAGCTTTCAAAGAAATCCCCTCCTGAGCTTGGATGTGCATCTCATTAGCTCCAGTTTCACCATCTTCCCAGGTTCTCAACAAGGGTTTGGTTTATTAGATGCTCAGGTTAACACCTGTGGGATTAGAGCACTCAGCAGTGGGACTTCTGTATGTACGAGGATTCATCACTAATACTGCTCCTTCCACTCAGAACATCTCAGGGGTGTTTTTAAGACAAATGGGAGGAAGAAAAGAGATTGTACAAGTACCATGAAGCACACCATTCACAAAGTTCATGAAGAGACCTCCATTTAAATGTTGTAGATGACATTGAAGAGCAGAAAGTCACAGGAACCTTGCAATTTCAGTCACCTGGGATCCAAAGCTGCCAATTTTGGGTTCATTCCCAGGTGATGATGGCCCTTCCTACTGTATGCAACCAAACCAGGCACCTATTCTTGGCAATTTTCTGGAGGAAAAGATAGTTTTGTAAACACGGGAAGCTTCCAAGGGAAATGAGGGAGACAAGAAGAGTTCCCGGTCACATTTTGTCTGCTTCAACTTCTATCTCAGAAGGGTTCATGGTTGGGAAGTACAGTATCAGCCGTGCCTGCTGCTAAGCAGAGAAGCCAAAGCCCTTTGCAAATGGTGATAGTATTTCATCCTATTTGACAGGGAATTAAGTAAGATAAATAAAATAAAGATCCCAAGATTTTTCAATACACAGTAATGGAAAAAAAAAACCCACACCCAGCCAATAAAAGTGGCTTCTTCTGTTTGTTGGATAGATAAGAAAATTATCATTGCAATTTTTTTCTGCAGAGTATCTCTTTCCCCACTCCCACCTAGGACGATTTCCCAGGTGTGGTATTTACTGTGTACAGACAACATGATTTTGGAAGCAATAAAAAAACCTGAACAAAACCTGATAGATTTAACTTCATGTTTATACAATGCAACCCATCAACATCTCCCACGTGGATACTGATCCTGCAACATCTCTGGATGGATTTTAAAAGATGCCGCAACCAGCCCTGGACTCTACCCCGGGAGCAAGAGCTATTCTGGTGGTGTAACACCCAGCAGCAGTTCATTTCAGGTGAAGCTGTGCAGAGCATTGTGTTCATACACTGCAATTAGCAGGACCGCTCTCTCTGTGTTTAATTGCTGGCAATCCATCAAGGGTATCTGGGAGCTACCTTGGAAGCTGCCATCTGAACTTCAGATCTTTAAAAGCACATATGGTAACTACAGGGCAAAGCTTATTCACCCACAGTTTCTGTGTTCAGGGCGAGAGAGCCCTGTTAAGATGATGCACTGATTTCATAAGAACTTCCTCGGTTGAATACCTGATGAACAAGCTGTGGTTAGATCAGAAATTGCTTCCTCACACCAACTACAGAGATTATAATGGTCTGAATCTCAGCAAGACTATTTCTTCTCTTTTATATGCCTTTCATTAAAAAAACATTAAAAATTTTTTAAAAAAGGTGAGAAAAGATCTTACCATTAAAGCTGAAGGCGCACAATAGAAAAAGGAATTTTGCAGCTGTTCAAAATTTAAAAAGGAGAGCAAGTGTGCAGGTTGGGTGCCTTCAGCCCCCCTCTTCCGTTCTCAAAAGGTCAGAGGAAAGCAAGAGATAATTACGATTCTAACAAGCAGTCTCCCAAAAAACTTAGAACTCAAGCTTACAATTAAAATTCTCATTTTCATGTAAATTTTTAATGTGTAGTAGAAAGCCTGATCTGCATACATTTGGGGGAAAAGGAGACGAATCATTAAAACTCTGGCTGTTGAGCTGCAGCACAATTCAGAAAACAAACATTCACAGTCATCAGCAGAAGATTTCAAGGAGGTTGAGTCGTAACCCAAATTTAGGTGAAGGCCTTTTATTCTAGAAAGTTTGATCTTTTAAAAAGAAAGCAGATAACCATGCGGTAGCCTACACTAAAAAAAAAGTGGCTCTTTGAATACGTGCCTTGCTTTCTGATAATTACAGAGTATAAACATAACATGTCCATACCCTATTCCTTCCTTCTCAGGTAGCTCTAGAGTTTTGCAAGACTTGAGACCTCTCAAGCATGCCATACCCCTTTTTATAGAAACCATGCTCAGGAAAACATATATTATACTCCAATTGCCTCTACTCTGGGCTTGCAGTGGCCGAGTTACTATAGGGTCAGATACAGGGCAATACAATAAGTATTATCATCAATATGCCACTGCCTTTGTGCAAAGCACATAGGCACCCAAGTTATGGTACGTATTCTCCTGGCTAATCCCTTACAGATACACCTAAATATTGTGGCTGGATATATATCAGCTGGAGACAATCGGCATATGTAAAACTTCCTATCCCCATCCAATACCTTGGGATCTTGGCAAGTTTTCCCACCCATCCCGAAAGTCCTCTCACGCAGACCAGAGATGACTAAACCCCAATGCTGGGAGAACCCTGTATTTTGGAGTAAGTCCATCCCTGCTTCAGAGCTTCACTCAACTGCAGAGATTGGAGTTTGCAGTACAAGCGGTCCTGAATTTGAGTGATACCATGAAACGCTCTCCCACCCGATCGAGAGAGGTGGAGAGATGCTAATACTGGTTTGCTGCCCGTAGAAATTACCTGCTTGCTCAAACAGCCAACTATTTGCAACTAAAAAAAAAAAAAGAGAGGTTTCTCACTCCTCTTACACATAGCCTGGAGTTCCCACCCATTCTCTGCAGTATTCAAGCACATGCAAATAGACCTGTCCAACAGAGGACAATTAGCCTTCATTTGCACTTTTTCCTCCAAATACAGTGCTACAATCTCTCATTCCTAACACTTGCAAGGCAGTTTCTTGACAACAAGATGGGAACAGATTCTTCACACCTTGGTTTTGCATAGCCTGTAGCTAATTTTAGACTTTCTTCTCTTGCTCCTGCAATAGCTAAGTTTTCTCCATTTCAGCATTCAACAAAGTGGAAGTCGAGGCCCCCTATAGACCTTAATAAGACCGACTCAGAGAGTGGACGTATTTTCAGGCCTAGCTCAGGTACCTTTAAACACAACAAATTCCTTCCTAGCACTAGAACAACAATTGAAATTCCAAGTAGAATTGGAAAACTGCCACTGATTTTTTTTGGTAAAATAAATCAGTGCAAGCAGAGCCAGCTTTCACTGAAAAAATTAAGTCAATGGCAATTTTTCTATGGATTTTTAGCTAAGAAGCATAAAGTTCTAGTTCATAAGGCATACAGAATAAGGCATTTTGAGTATTTAATTTAGTACACGCACACATGCCAAGACATTACATCCCACTGTTTTCCTGACAAAGTCTTAGAAACCCAACTACACCCTCTGCTACGGATGTGCCCGGGTATTTGCTCAAAGGAAACTTCTGCTGGCCCAGAAGCAGTCACTCAGACTAAGCTGGCCAGACTGAAAGAGGAGGAAAAACAGCACAAACATTTCTACTTTGCAAAAGGAAATTTGTTTTACGCTGCACAAACGCAAGCCATGACTTTTCAATTCACTTGGGAGCTCCGGCCAAGCTGCACCACCAACAATCAATGCAATTCAGAACCAGGAGCATTTTTGGCACGGGATCTGCCACCTAGAAGTGTTTTCTCCTTAAGAGCCTCTTTTCCAGAGGAAAAGCACTCCACAGCCAGGAAGATCCCTGGTTATAGACTTAAAAACAAAACAGAGCAGCTGTCACCAGAGCAAAACTAAGCCCTCAAAAAGCAGCAAAAGAATCTCCTGGGATCGCTGCCAGGAGAAACGAGATTTAAGTTTTGTTTTGTGTTTTTTTATTTCTTTAAGTAGTAAGCACAGTAAAAAAAAAAAAAAACACCCAGGCAAGAGGAGAGCACAGAAGAACAGTAATACACCACAGCCATTACCCGGACAACGCAATGGGGCAGCTTTGACAGCAGTTTTTTCACATTTCTTCCTATAAACACATCAGGTCTCATGAGACCCCACCTCACAGCCCCAAACGACAGGGAAGGCGCGAGTCCAGCCCCACTGCCTGGATTCCCTCTGCCAGAGCTCTTAAAAACTGCATTTATCCAGGGGAGGGAAAGTCACCTCTAACAGCTCCCCTATTTATCCCCAGCTACTTCTCACCTCCTGCTGCCTTTCCCTACCTACGAACTTACTTCGACAGGCACAGAAGCTAGAGACTACACAGAAGTGCAGTTCCTACATATTCAGTCAAAGAAACACAAGCACACAATAAGACACAGAGCAAGGAGCAAAACAGAAGTCTCCCCCCGTACCAAAAGGAAAATACAGACAGATTTGGCCAAACCCGTACCACTCAATCCCTTTGAGCACCATGACCATGATATGTCAACCACATGGTGAGGACTTCTCACAGACCTCCAAGCCATGGTGCCAGTGGTTTCCATGGTCTATCCAAACCAACAACAACAACAAAAAAATCAAATATCCAACACTTTCAACCAAGACCCACACCCATCCGCAATCCATCGTCACCGGGAAGAGCAACGCGGTCAACTACCCACCTTGGTGGTGTCATCATGTGACCGCTGGTACCGTTTCCAGCGGCAGCCGTAGATCCCCGTCAGACAGGACAAACATAGCTGCGGCTCGTAGTACTGCAGCGGTTGGTGTTTAACCATGCTCCTTCCAGCCCCTCAGGAGCGAGGTATCAGAAATCCATCAGGTCCTGGGAGCGCCCTTCAGCAAAAGGAGAAAAGAAGAGAGGGGGGGGGGGAAGGAAATTAAAAATGCCAAGCAATATTTCAATACATTAACAAGCCATTTAATAATTAACCATGTCCTCTGGCTATTAAGAGAGTAGGAATGATAATCAGATCTATTCCCAGCCCTGCCAACATCTCTGGCTTGTTACTCAACAAGACCAAGAAGCTTAATTAGTTTGCAAGTTTTATTTCCTTGTGCAGTTTCTCCCACACCACTAAAAGCAAATGTATTCATAGGAGTTATCAGTAAGAAAAGCCACACAAGGACAAGAGCAGTAGACAGATTATTTGGAGCCCAGATGATTGTATTTTTATATTGAAATGTAAAGAACCATACCCTCCGCAAGCACAACCTTAAAATTGATTCAGAGACCTCTGCAAAGCTGAAACCCAGCCAAGCTAAATCAGTTTATCTTGAGCATCCCATGGAGCCTGCAAAACAGTCCCAGACGAGGAGCTAACGTTTCTGTGCATGCTGGAAGAGGCAGATATTACCCTCTCCCTGCACACGCATCTCCAACGAGCACTCACAGGGATGCAGAGCTGGTTGCAGCCTTCACCCAGGACAAAGACCCCCTCTCCACCAAACAGCATCCACTCCCAGAGGACCAGGCTGACTCCGATGCAACTGCTCTACTTGCCATGCGTAGGAACATCACCGTTTCGAGGGAAAGTACTCTGCTCCATCGCTTACATGCTTTGTGCGTCACAGGGCTTTTTTTTTTTAAATATATTTAGATGCTCACTTTTGTCTCTGGTGAGATTCGTATCAAGAACAGACCAAGTAATCGTACACTCTTACTAATTCATAGAATCAGCGTTCAGGGATGGGAACCTCAATGCAAATATTTGCCAGTCTGGTGGCATCACGCTGCTCTCAGCTGTACTTTACTCCCACCAGGGGTTTTCCACTGGTGTACACCCACAGCCCCACACAGAGCTGTTGCGTGGATAGTCAGCGCGCTACGAGTGATGCTCGGCAGCAGTTGAGCTTGCAAAGGGCTTGGCTACCTTTCCAGAGCGTGCACGGTACGTGGGCAGTAAGGAAATCGCACCCTCTCTAGGGGAAACGCTTCATTTCTTTATACACAGGATCCCCAGTGCCCGGGTCTTGCAAAAAGCTACGACAGCTATGAGTTGCAACATCCTCACTGGCATGAGCAAAGCGTGACAGGGCTTCAGGAGATAACCAGCCACCTAAGAGCCTTTCATTGCCACGTCCCATGGAAGGAAGCCTCCAAGAATGGAGCTGACTGTATTTTTCATTATAGCCGATGCGTAAGGGGATGCTGCAGGTGTTGCAAACACTGTGGCGGAGTCTAGAAATGTCAACGAGGACGCAGACAGCTCAACCCTTCCAGCTTCTGTCTTTCTTTGTGTCCATTTACACTCTGTGGTTCACGCTGACAGCCTAGGACAGCCCTGTCCTGGCTTTCTCTAATCGGGACTCGGCATCCAGGAGGCAGGCAGATCTTGCAAGCTGATTGCTGTGGTTTCAAAGCCCACCAGACCGTTACCATGCTGTCTCCAGAGCCCACAACCCATAGTTCCTCTGCCTTCCTCTTACACAGACACACAAAACATAGCTTTGTCCTTTCAGCAACCCTCTCTGCAATGCTCTGGGCTTGAGGCATTGACCCAGGCAGAGGACATGAGATGTGCAGGACTTGCAGATCAGTTCGTAGCTGGCCCGGATCCCCACGTGGTTTTTTTGTTCATCCCCTCAGGGAGGACATGCAGGACAGAGGCACAAACACATCCAGTCTGAAACGAGAGCTATTTGCCGATCATGTCACCCCATGCTCTCCCAGCTCGTCTGCCCCTAAGCGCTGCTGTACCACCTCCATGGCCTCGTGCTTGAGGTCACCTCCCTGCCTGCATTTCATCCTTCCTCATGCTATTTATAAAGCTCAGCATTAGTCACTGCACAAGTTGCCTCCTATCTTGTCTGCATCAAGCTCGTCCCTACAAAATGAGTTTCCCAGTCTGCCTCCCCCACACGCCGGCAGCACACTGCGGGCAGAAACAACTGTCAGTTAGAATAGGACAGAAACACTGAGGACATGCAACATTAGATGCTATTTAAGGGTCTTGGACAAAGCCATAATCTCTGCCCTGAAGAGCAGAAGCAGCAAGTGATGTACAAGATGTTGTGGGACATAGGCAGGATGTAAAAGTTACGCCCAGCCTATTAACATCTCCACTGCCAAGCCCCACATTACCGTCCTGAAAACCTAGCCGGCTACAGTCGTTACAAGAAATCCTTCACACGTTAATCTCCAAAGGACAGCATCTCTCCTGATTTCCACCTCTTCCTGCTTTAGTCATGCAAGGCGAGAGGGCAGACAGACCACCTCTATCTATAAAACCTTTGACCACGTATTTTATTTGCTAACTTACAAGAATTGCATTGCAAACTCAAACACACGTGGTACACTCAAGCATTTCATCACTCCACTCTTCTGGGAAGCCCCGAGCTGTTCTCCAGCCCAGACACCCGGAGAAGTGGTGCTGTACACCAGCCACACGCATGCAGGGCGTCAAAGCTGGCAAACCCTGACTTTTCAAAGAGAAATCCAATTCATCTGACATGGCAGGAGCCTAGCAGCAGAGGCTTCAGAAATAACTCGTGTTATGGATCCGTCATTCCATTAAAAAAGTTGAAGCTCAAGCACTTATTAAGTCCCTAGCTGAAACTTCACAGCACAACTCACAGGAGGCAACCGATAAGGCTGGGAAGGGAACAGGGTGAGTTTGGGCAAGCACAAGTTAGCAGGTACTTAAGAGTTCTCATCTCAGGGCTATCACCAGGATCCCCGATTCAACCTGTTCAAGATACAAACATCCCTCCTGTGACTGCGTATCCAAGGCTATCAGTTCAAGGCATGAACTTTGCTGCACTCCAGAGATTCCGGAGGCACCAAAAAGCCTTTTCAAACAGCATTGCTTCCGTAAAGTATGAGTGCACTTCAGAGATGGAGAGGCACCAGCAATCAACCCTTCTCCCTGAAGAAAAATCCTACCAGGAACACCAACAGCCAGGGTAGATGCGAAAGCTTTGAGTTTATTGCCCCGTTCTGAAGAGCATCTACCAACCTCCCACAGCAGCATCTAATCCAGCACGTCCCGATCTCCTGGCAGAGTTCAGGAGGGACGTAAGTGTTTTCAGTACAAAAGGGCAAGCCAAAAGCACATCTGTCCACCAACACCATCACTAGAAGGCACTGCTGGAAGGTTTTAAGATCAGCAGAATCCACTAAAAACAACCAAGAGGATAAAAATTACAAGCAAGGGAAAATACAGCTGAAAAGGCTCCATAAGCCACCAAGTGAAGCTCCCACCCCGGTTCCTCTCGCTGAACCCCAGCACAGGCAGATGCTATGGGAGCCCATAAATTCAGGCTGCTCTCCGTAAAAGCAGTCAGGAGAACCACAAAGGGAAGAAATCCCACGAGTTTCAAAAAAAAGCCATTCCTAAACGCAGTTGAATTGCATGAGGCACAACCTACAAGCCTAAAGTCATTCCCTCTTCTCCATGAATGTCACGAACAGATGCACAAAAGCCCACAACAGAAAGGAACACACAAAAACACAGCACCCATCCTCCCCACCACACACGCAGACACCCGAGTAGTAACAAGAAATGCAGGAAGAGACTGAAGCACAGCAAGCAAGATACAGTTCGAGAGAAACCACACTGATACCATCTGCATGGAGATCCTTGCTTGGCCAAGATCATGGACTGAATACTTACTTCTCCTGCTTCCAGAAATGGATTTAGTGGAGAGAAGCAGAAAGTCCGTACCTTACAATCACTGTTCCCATGACATCTACAGCTTTGAGGTGGGGAAAGCAGGCTATGAATGATTCAAACCTCTGCTGGTTAGCGTTACATACAGAAATGAAAACAGGAAGCAAGACAACACACATTAATTATTCAAATTCAGCAACGTGCACCAGAAGAGGGGAAAAAAAAAAATAAAATAGAAAACACAAACCCACATAAGCAATCGACCTTGACTTTAAAGATGCATCATCTGCCAATGGCTACAAACTTCTTAAAGCTGAATAACTCTGCCAGCCAGCCAGCTTGCCCAAAAAGGAAGAGCAGGGTAGAGTCCATCTGCAGATACAGCGGGAGCATTTTCTGAAGGCTCCAGGATGCCTAATTAGCACACATTGCATTCCTGAGATACTGGACTGTGGGTATCCGTTACAGCCTGTGACACATTATTCCTTTCCAAACAGCTTCAGAGAAAGAAGAAAAAAAAAAAAAAGGCAAGAGAATCGAAGTTGCAAATTTAAAAGGGAAGCTCTCTGGGGAGATCTGGCCTAAAAAGTTGAATTTTTGTCTCTCTGAGTTAACTCCTCCGTCCCTGTAGCCTTACAGCAATACTCAGAAGCCTGGAGCGGAGAGGGAACAGAGCAATCAGGACCAATTGTTAAACCATCTCAATGCTATCATTTTAGCGAAGGGAAAAGCAACAGCAAGAGTCCTGAAGTGCCCTGAGTAAATAATGTGAATGAAGCCATGGAACAGCAGGTTTAATAGCATCTAACCCTTTCACAAGGCTTGGTACAGTCCAAGCCCTCCCCTCTAACCCCCCTTCAAGTTTTTTTTTCTATCAACTCAGCTTCACGCAGGTCACACTGATCTCATTCAGCATCTTGGGACAAATCTTTTAATATCCCAGAGACAAGCAGCTTACTTCACATCCAGCGACACTACCAACAGCACTACTCTGAATACCGCGTGGTTTGGTCAGGGTGGCTTGGGGGAGCTGGGAGGAGAGATAAGAGCCATGGGTTCCTGCCTGCCTTACCCTGACCTGCTACCTCCAGCCTTCTTCCAAATACCCTAGGCTCGTTCAGTACGATAAGCACATGACTTCTTGCTTGAGCCTGCCAAGGGCTCCTAAATTGGATCAGCACATCCAAGAAAGAACCAAAACATAGCCAAGGATGCTTTGATGCACGCTTATGAATCCCAAAGTCTAAGGAGATGCTGGAGTGTGCAAACCCAAGCACTTCGGGAGAGGAGGACATCCGTGGTCTTCTACAACATCTCCGTCCATCAGGATGTGGCTGGAAAGACCCAGCAAATGGAAAGCGTAGGCTTTCCATGAGGAGGCTCCCATGGTTTCAGAGAGGCAGGTTTGTTTGGAGAGCGCGGGGGACAGCAGAGAAATGCCATCACCGTCACAGCCATACCTCCACGTGCTCCCTCCGTATCTGGAGAGGCCAAAAGGCCATCGCAGCAGCAGGACACTCAAAAGCCGAGCAGGGCCCAAGCACACAAGGTGCGATCTCTCAAAAATCAGACCCAAGGAAACTTGCCCCACTTGCAATGCAAATAAATGGAGAAAATATAGAATCCAAGGCTGTTTGAGTGTTGGGTTTTTTTAGCTACTCCATTGTAAAAGAGCTTTGACAGATTCTACCAATTTCCACATTGAAAGAAGTGTTTTTCGTTTCATTGGTGAATCATGGGATCACTGTTTATCAAGAACCTCTGTATAATTTCAGTATCTCCATCTCTTATTAAAATTGCTATCAAGCTCGTTACGCTAAAAACCTTCTCAAGCAAATAATTACCTATACAGATTAGGTGAGAACATCACTGATAACCAATTATCCCTATTGATATTCTTGTAAGCCTTCTTGTCAATTGTTTCCCTAATTATACTGGAAAATCCTGATTTTCCTTAATTACTTTCTAAACAAAGAAGTTAAGCTCTTCCAGAGCAAACCCTCCAGTTCTATGCGCGAAAAAGAAATCCCTTCTATTGCCCAGCCAGGACTGAAATGATTTAAAGCGTTAGAAGGAACTGATCTAAGTTCTTGTGACTTTCAGAGACTGTGAAACCGTGGTTTTCATCGCAATTTTTTCTTTAATATACTGAACCCATCCAAACCAAAGTAATGCAATTTCACTTTCCCTGACGTGGAAGATGGAAATGGAAGAGGGACAATATCCCCATCTGTTTAATAACAGAACAACTCTTACAGAGGGATGTTTGCTACAGCCGTTCCCACAGGAGGAAATCTATATGCACACACACACTGAGCAGTACTTTCCACATTTTGTTGGCCCAGGCCCAGAACATCTCAACTTGCAAGATCAAGATTTAATTTCAAGGCAGGAATAGTAAGAGAACACCCCCAAGCCATAAACAGCCTCAACTGCTGAGATGATGCATTTCAGTGGTGGAAGGTGCCCAAGTAACGGCTGTGGTGACCTCCCTGATTGCTGAAGACCTCTTGATGACCCAGTGGGGTTATTCTTTCCAATACATTGTTTATGCCCTGCTCTGCAATTTGGCTTGGGTTAGAGCTCTCCCACCCATTTCTCCCAGGCTACAAACATTCAGTTTTATATAGATAACACTGAAGAGTCCCTGCACAAATAAAAGCAGCAGATGCATTAAAATGCCAGTTACCATCTAAAGTTTTTCCCTGGCAAACAACAACAACAAGATAACGTGAAGCAAAGTGTTCCTTGCCATCTGCATGTGCATTTGTGCATGTAAGTGGAGTCTTTCGGTTGAGAATTGAGGCAGGAAAGCACACATTGGCAAGACACCCTTGCCCTAAAAGCCAAATGCTGCTGCCCCAATGACAGAAAATAAGGGGGGAAAAAAGTAAGGAAAAAAAAATATTGAAAGAGAGGTCTACAGGCCTTGTCTTCATCTATCAGAGAAGTCTGAAGGTGTTCAGAGGTGTCTCCCTGATGCCTGGTGATGCCAAAGCCCTACGACTACATCCTAATCCAGGGCAACAGCCTGCAGAGCCACTTTGATTCACAAAGTGGCAAACGATGACCCAAATAGTCAGGATCTGGCTGACGTGTAGCCCCGTCTGACCTGTTGTTTATTGTTCTTAATTTTTTATTTTTTTTTTTTTAAATTGACGCTTTGAAACTAGGGCAGCATGTAGTTTGGGGGTTGTACACTTCCAGTTAATGAGAATTCAGACTTCAAAAGATAAACACTTCAAAGGGATTACAAAAGAAAAACTTAGACTTTAATCTCACTAAATAAATAAGCACAGCACATACTCACGCCCTCTGCAATCTAGCTTCTTAACGTTTTCCACAAACTAAGGGCATATTGGGTGCCTAGCATTTTAAAAAGGGTTGAAGAAGCGGAACAGGACACGGGAAAAACCTGTACAAACTTCTTGCAGAGCTTTCTGCAGAAGCTTGAGCCTTTGCAAGAAAACCTTGCAAGTGAAGGCCTCGGCGTGGCTCTGAAAACCCAGGATCTCCTATAGTCAAAGCTGTTAAGATGACCTGTTCTCTCCTCCCTCCCAAGCTGGGAAGCAACCAAAACCAGTTACACAGATCTTTCTAATATTAGCAGGACTGCATTTTTGTCTGTGATGGCAGTGGTGGTGGTCACACATTGCCCGACTTCAGGTGGTACCTGCACTGGAACGTCACGGCAGAGCCCTGCCTTACAAGCATGCCCTCCAAGAGATGAATCACAGCATGTGGCAAACTTGGTCTCAGGAAGAGAATTCCCCGATTAGTTCAATTTCTACCTAAATAGCAGTTCACATCTGTACATCCTCAAAAGACAGCAGAAATAAGGTTCTGCAATAACCCCAGGTGCCAGCTATGATGTCGAAGACAAAGATCAAGCTACTTTCTTTGTCTTGGCAAAGACCACTAGGGATGGACAAGGCACAAACAATCCAGTTCGTGGTCAGTTCAGATTCTTCTTGGAGAGATATTCAGAAATGGAGACCTAGCTGATAGCAGATGAGAGTTGACAAATACATGCAAGGAGCCCCATGAGCTGTGCATGCCTGGTTTCTAAGTGACACTTCACTGGAAACCAGTGCAACAAGTTCAAGAGTTCTCCTGCTTGCTCAGAAATTAGAAAACCAACAGAAAGTTGGACATAGACAGAAAAGTGGTGAGGACACTCAACACATTTACCCGGGATGCTGTCTTGCCATATCTCCAGAATCAGAGAAACAAGAAGTAATGTAGACCGAAGATTTCTGCACAAAGGAGACCAAAGTCACTACAGACTATGAAAGAACAGGTGATAAGTAAGATATGTCCAACATCTCCCAGGCTTCCCTAGTTGGAAAAGTCCAAAGAGAATACACGTAGCTTGCTTTGGAGTTTAAGCGTTGATCTTCTAAAGCACAACAGCTGTTAGAAACTAATGCAGCAGAGACTATCCTCCCAAGCCTCTGCTTCATGGTTAGATCCGAGTGGCCAAAACACAAACTCTGCTCAAAGCTTCTCCTGCTGTGGGGATAGCGCCTGTGCAATAAACCTCTGTGGTTCACCAAGAGAGACCTCAAAACACAGCTTCCCTTTTGCCTTGTTTGGCTCATCTCCTCTATGCTACTCCTTATTTTTAACAAGCCCTGTGAGCCCTATCTCCCACACCTCCGCTATTCTTAACAGTAAATAAATAAAAACAAAATCTAAAATAAATCAGGTGAAGCCAAACAGGTTCTGAAGTTACTGAAGAAGCAGGCTCAGCAAAACACAGATGGGACATCAGGACTTTTAATTAAAAGGAAACACGGGATACTTTTGTCCCCTCTGCCAAAGAGGCAACACAAGTATGAAGAGAGTTTGATCTTTTGGGGACTGGTGGAGAGATGGGCAACAACTCATTAATTGCTCACTTCTGCAAGTCTCATGAGATTCTTGGCTTTCAGAAGTAGCAAAGAGAAGTTCTAAGCAGCCCAAGAGGTGTAAAACCCCATTCTTCCTGACAGAGAAAGTCAACTATTAGCTGCTGCAGAGACAGAAGGTTGGGGGGAGTCAGAAGTACCCAAACAAGCTAGAAAAACGCATTAAGTGACACGGATAGAGCTGATCCCACCCTTAGGGTAGCCAGTGGCTGTGTCTGCTTCCACCTCTCTGAGTCTATGTCATAGGGGAGGCCCAAGTTGGGGTGCCCATAAGAGGATGTCTCCTGTGCTTGACAAGAAAGGCCAGCAAAAGTCAGGCAAGATAGGCTCGTGTTCAGGCACAGAAAGATTTATGTTACGGTAATGGATAATGATGAATTCAGTTGGAAGCAAAGCTGAAAGGGAGTTCCCCAAGAAAAAAAAAAAAAAAAGAGTAGAAGAAAGATTGATAAAGACAGTAACAGCAACATCCTGAATTCCCATGCCAAGGGGTTAGTTAGCCCTATAAGCGAATTTCCTTTATATAGCGCTTTCTAGCTGAGAAAAGCTACGAGTCTCAGTGTTGCGTCAGGGTCACTGACCATGTTTAGAAATGCAAACGGTTTTACGTGAAAAGCTACAGCAGCCCAGCTGCTGCACTGAGAGCGAGCACACCCCAGCCCTACCGAGCCAGCTCTCCGTAAGCACATGCTAACTTCCAAGCTAGAAACTGCCGGGAAACCCGTGGATTTTAGCAGATTTTTTCAGTTTTTCTGTCCAAGGACAAGCCAAGTAGACTTCGCAAGAGGGCCCTGCCAGTATTGCCTTGAAGGAGCTGCTCAGTGGCATCCAGGAGGACCAAATAAAAAGAGGTCACAGCGTGCTCTTTTGTCCTGTGGAAGGATGGGCTTGACACACTGAAGAGTTCAGTCGGGCACCAGGAGGTGCTGGTGGGTTAAATCGCAAGAGTGACGAGGACATCCAAGCGCTGCTCAAAACGAGGGCTCTGAAACCCTTAGCCAGCTCAACCAGAAGAGATGCCAGCCACTTGGCTAAAGTTTTCCTGCATTCAAGCGGTATTCCAGCTAGCGGGGACGGTGGTGTTTGGGAAGAGGGAGGGCAGCATCCAGGAGGCAGTGGGGAGTTTCCGTGTTACAACAGCCAGCCGTTTACACCGCTGCCGGTAAAGAGACCACAGGGAGGAAACCTCTGGGTTACAGCCAGCACCAACCACAGAAATAGGCTGGGTGCAGAGGGTTTTTACTAGGCAGAGTCCTAAACGCACACAGGTGCCTCCGACTTCCCCAGACACGTCCAAGCACAGCGACTCCAGTACGTGTCTGGTCTCGGACCATCAGCTCTGCCAGGGAGGAAGACACGCAGGTCACACTAAAGGTCATGGCTGCACATCACTTTGGAGCAGCGGTGAGCGCTGCCGTGGCACCGTGCCTGGTGGAGTCACCTTGGGACAGCCAGAAACATTCAGACCAGCGCAACAACACAGCAGTTCAACAGTTAAAAACAAAAAAAAAAACCAAACAAAATAACAGCTCAGTAGTTAAGCTGGAGCGAGACAACACAAGGACCCAGACAGCACCAGGAATGGCTGTTGATCTTGGCAGAAGAGGAGGTATCTGAGCCACAAAAACCAGAGACATGCAGGGAAGCTCCAAACAGGTCTGGGAGAAGTTGGAATGGGAGGGAGGCTGTGTCTTGACTAGGACACCCCATGTTCAACCTGAGCACAGAGACAGACAAGGCGGGAGAAGAGAAGAAAAGCCATCAGGTGGAAGAAGACAACAAGACCTAGGAAAGCCCAGCTAGATGTTGAAGAAAACTCTGAAGGGGCTCAAGCACAGACAAGGAATTAAAAACTATTTAAGAAATTAAGAAGATTACATAATATTTTTCCTCTCCACAGACTTCGAGTGTTTTGCCATTTTCACCAAGCTGCAAAACAAAAGTTTACATCAAGCCTTATCCATTGTCAGCATATGTTTTTGCTGAGGAATTAAGTGGAAACAGAACAGGTTTTGAACATGCACACCCTGACAAGCAGTTTCCTTTACACACAAGCTTTTCTCCCCCCTCCCTGATTACTCTTTCCTACGCACACCCCTGAAGAGCTTGTTGTAATCACACGTGATTTGTATTAGCTGGCCCTCCGAGGGGCAGTTTTAATCTTCTCTGGAAGGTGTTAGCAGCTAAAGCAGAAGCCTGTCCAACACGTTGCTGTAGAGGGCTTGTCATCTGCTTTCCCTAAGCCACATTCCCTGCTGCACTGCTGAAAATTTGGTTCATGCCAGCAGGAAAAGAAGAGAACTGCCAATAGCACTCATCTGAGAATGAGCAAAATGCCTCCACACCCACTGCACGCACTTTAATTGAAACAGTAAGGGGGGGAGGAACAAAACAGCAAGATTCATTTTACAATCAATACTCTGCACGTCTGCTGTGCAACTGCTATCCAGAGAATTAAGCGTGAATGTCTCTGGCTTAATGAGAGGTGGAAAGTCCTAGTTAAATGGATTACAAGCTCTTTTATTTCCTATGATTGATTCCTTCCATATAGCTGCAAGAAACATTCTTCAAAAAATGTTCTTAAGCAGCAGAGAAGCTAAGTTAGCGAAGGAGCAAACTTGCTCTCACGTACTTGCTGCTCCTTGCCTCCCATTCCGCACACAGCCAACACGTGCAGCGCAGCACCGGAACACCCTCACCGATCACGTCGGCAACAAGACCTGCACGCACAGGACTTACTCCCTCCTCATCTTCCAAGATGTCATTTCTGCTTCCATTTCCAAAGCAAATATTCACTGCTCCGTAGCGGTAAGCTGCTCCTCTGTAGCTCCCTTGTTCTACAAACCGGATACTGTTTTGGCTCCCTACACCAAGAGCGCATAAATTAATTTGATAAGACTCTAATCACACAGCAAACTCCTTCCCACTACAAACACACTGCATGTGCTGTGGCCAAAGTAATCAAAAAAGAAGATAGTCAGCAGGATCTGGTGACGTGAAAGACTCGGAGAAGTCAACTCCGTCTCACTGATTTTGGAGACCTTCTGGCTTTAGCACTTTTTCTTTCCTTCTCATTGCAACTGGGCTGATTTGGAGCAATCAAGACAGACCATCTGACACTGGAAAGGCCTTATAGGTATTCACTTTTGGATAGAGGACTCTAAAAAGCCACGAGCTAACTGATGAAGCCCAGGAGAGTTCAACAAGCACAGCATTAGGAGATGAATACAGAAGGATTGTTGACTCATCTTCATAATATAGGCGTGGGGTGGGAAATGCCAAAGTTTTCAGCAAAAACAAAAGCATGAATGCATGTGATAGGAAAAAACGATGGGAGTTGCTGTCTCGTGCCTGGGAATGTTAGATGTGACATGACCTCTGAAAAGACTTTGAAAGGTTCATGGCAGATGTGTGCACCAGGTCTCTCAAACCCGAAGATACCACTTCTGACTCAGGAAGGCTCTCAATGCTAGAGGTATCTCTGAAAGGTTGCACAAGGTCCATCCCTGGAGGTTTTCAAGACCTGTCTAGGCAAAGCTCTGAGCAACCTGGCCTGAGCTCAGTGTTGACCCTGCTTTGAGCAGAGTGAGATGGAGTAGAGCCCTCCTGAGGTCCCCTCCCATCCGAGCCAATGGCTCCAAGATCAAACAAATTACCAAGTGCCAGCCCCTACAGGAGCCTCAACTTCCAGAATGACACGCACATGCAGGTTTTTCAAGCAAGCAGCTACAGCACATCCTGGAAGCCTTTCTCATAAAGCAACTCCAAATTTAACACGTTGCCCCCCACAGCTGTTCCAGTCTGTGATAAGATAATCCCCTTCCAACGAGTTGTCAGGGCAGACTCGCACAATTGCCCGTTTCCATTTCATCACCTCCACTACAGCTTTCTGCTCGCTTGAAAAACATGGAAACAAAAACAATATCAGAAAAATGAGATATTCACACACCCCATCCCCTCCTCCAACCCTATTTTGGTATTTTGACTTCTGACAGAGCAAGGGCTAACATCCAGTTTACCCCTCTTGTGTTTCAAAGATGCTCAATAAAGCACAGGTTTGTGTCACGTTCCTAAAGCCTCTTTCTAGTCATTACTGAATTCTTTCCAGTTCTGTATAAATTAGTCTCTGTTCAATGCAGGAGACAGACGTGACAATTTCCCTCCCAGAGGATTTACAAGCTCAGCCTAGACACTGCACGGTGAATGAAAATTGCATCTAAGGAAACAAGTGATAGCGAGAGACAGGTTACAACCACCCCATCCCACAGTTACTCAACGCCAGGTAAATATTGTCTTGACTGCTGATGTGTGTATTCTTTCAAAAACTAGGAGTTGATCTTTAGGAAGACACAAATAAGGACAAAGTGATTTTACTGTTTGCAGCAGCATAAATCTTTCAGAAGAGAATTTTCTCAATTGACTTGGCAAGCAATTGCGACGTTCTCAGACGCTCCTCGCTTTCCAAAGAGCATCTCGCAATGCTGGTCAAGGTCATTCTGACTCTGACATTAGAAATGACACATCAAGGGAAGAGGAGAAAGGGTGAAGTCAGGAAGGAAACCACCCCTCCATCCACAGGGTGACTCCCAGAGTTAACAGAGGAGATGCACAGTCATTTCCAACCCATGCCTGGAGAGTCCTGTTCTAATAAAAACAAAAAACAAAACTCCATCTGCCAGTTACATCAGCTACTATCTTGTTTCCCTTATGGAAAGGACCAGTCATGAGGGATTCACAAACTCATTTACTGAAACAAATCCAAGACCTATTAGTCAAAGTGCTTTCAATCATTTTTGAGGACTTTTAATACAACGAGCATTAACCCAGTCCATTCCAGCGCCCTCCCCATCAGTGACACTCCTCCAGACCAATGGCACCATCACTCAGCCCATTATCAATAGTGATGAGCAAACTGGTAGATCCAAGAATCATCATTAGCATGAAACAATGACATCTGCAGCAAACTGCCTTCACAGCAAGGCAGCCACCTTCCCTCCACCCCACCTCCAGTGAAACTCTACACAAAGCTAAAGAGGAGTTATTTGGGTAGTCAGAAAATCGTAAAGAATAGGGGTACCCTGTAACTTGGGAAATGCCGAGCATTGCTGCCCATCCTTACAGCCGTTTCTACATCTTTTCCCCTCCTCATTCACAACCATCAAGTGATTGATGCCAGTCAGGCAAAGATATCCAGAGCAAACTGTGGCCAGGTTACGATGAGCTGGGGGGTCTGGGGTTGCTGGCGCAAAGCTCTCCATCTGGTGTGCCTCAAAGCTCTAATGCCCATTTAGGTCATTGCTTGTGATCCTCAGCCTCATGCTACAGAGAACGTGGTCTTGAGGCAAGACCCCAAAGGGTCCATTAATATGTAGCTATGTAGTTTGGTGGGAATTGCTTCCAGCCCAGAGCAGCTTATCCTAACATCTGGAGCAGCTAAGCAGCATGTCCCACGGGAGCCCAGAGGCCAGGATGCAACAGCACCAGTATTTCTCTTCCCTTCCCTGTAAAACACTAAGCTTTCTAGGAAAAGGCCTCAGAAAAAGGAAAGGCTGAACGTTCGTTTTTCTTAAGTAGCTCTGTGACATTGCAGTAATGAAAAGAAAAAAAATACCCAGCAGATTTTTTACCAAGGCAGAGTGTGCTCAGCATCACAGACTAACGATCGGTTATGCAAACATTCAGTCAGTGCTAATAAGACTGACCACAGGGAACATGCGTTCGTTCCACAAGATGACCTTTCCTTTCCTACCTAGAAAGACATAGATGTCACCACAAAGACGACGAGGGCACTCCTCAAAGCAGACCTTCCAGCACCAGACAGAAAAAAAAAGCTCCCCACACATCTTTTGACGAGCCATCCTTACGCAAGCATCAAGGAAGCAAAAGAAACACATGCTAGTCTTCAAGGCTATGCTTGCTCTGAAGGCAGAAGCACCTACCCAGGTGGGTCTGGTACCTCGCACATCTGGAATACAGCCCGAAAAGCAGCCACATCCCAGGAAAGCAGAGAAGGACTTTCTGGAGCACAGAACTCCCACAGAATAGCATTTTTTTTTTATTCTCATACACATACACCCCCCAGGGTTTATTTATTAAGAAATTCCCAGGAAAATTAGACTTGTAACTTGAAAGGGCAAGCCAGCTGCACATAAACACGGCATTCCCAGGATTAAATGGCCTACTTCACTTCTAGTAAGTCACTTCGGTTTTTCATCTCCAGTCAATTCAGATTCAGAGCCTGCCTCGATAGGAGCGTTGAGGGAAGCTCTATCTGCAGAAAACAGGCAGATTTCCTTACACTAGCCAAGAGCTAAAAATATCTTTATTTTCAGTTTATTTTCCTAAGAAAACACAGTGTGATTGCATAAGTGTCTCTGTTCTTGTTCTCCTCTGCTCTCCCCTACCCTTCCTTCCCTCCCCAACCAACAATGCCCTGGAGCATCAGCCTCTTCCAACCCACGAAGCGGTTACGCACTGGCAAGCTCTCCAAGAGAAGATGCTGCCAAGTGGGAAAGGATCAAATGAACCTCCCCCCGAAGAGAAGAGCAGTTCTAGTCCAGCCCGCTGTCAAAGACTAGTCAGCACGTACAGCTGGAGACATGAAAGGATGGAAGTGGGAAGATTAAAGATTTGAAATAAGTCCCAAAGAAACTAGACTTCATTTGCTCTTGCATACCCTTTTTTTGGTTAAAATGTGAAACATGGAGAGCATCTCACATTATATAACTTGCTGGATGGATGGCCAAGCCAGTTTCTGCCACCTCTTGAACATACTAAAAAGGTCCTGAAAAAATACTGGCATATTCATCAAATGAACAGAAAGCACCAAGCACCCAAAACAGCATCTCTGCAAGTGTGAATTCAGCAAGAAATTTCAGGATTAGTCTTTATAAGCACTAGAAGCAAACAAACAAAAAAAAAGACCATCAACTAGCAATACCTTTCTTTTTGTTGGAATGGTTCTTACATATCACTGAAACTCAAGGGCAAATCAACATAAAAATTACTGTTGCCTGGGTGAGCACACCTGAGTTCAAAGCCACCAGTATCCAGACTGGATAAACCAGAAGACTCTTAATTCCAAAGGAAATGAGCTGGGCAAGAAGCAAAGAAAGTGAAAACTATAGAACTGGAAGCTTTTTTCCTGAAAAAATGGTAACTTCCAGGCTGAAGAAGTGCATTTGGGAAGCATTTATGGGAGTAGAAAAGAGAAGGGGCTATTTATCTCTCTGCCATTACGAGACTGTAGTAGAAGACTGCAGAGAGCATTTCTCAGCTGGGTAACTGGTCAGACTGGAGAAGGGGAGAGGAAGATGGAATTAGGAAATATAAGTCAGATGGAGGTGCAAACACCCGGGAGGCTGTGCCTGATGGTGCAAGTACAGAGTAACAGGGAAAGGAGCATCTATTTACGCAGTAAGGAAGAAGAGGAAGAATCCCAACTCACCCCTCATGCTTCAGGCCATTAATGGGAAGAAGTGCAGCAGGAAAACACAAGGACTGCATTTAGCAAGAATTAATTTATTCAGATTTGCACAAGGCTGTAACATAAAATACCCTGCATTAACAGGGTAAAGAGCTACCTGAGGGGCAGGCAGGAAAAAAAAGAATTCAACGAGAATAATAATTTTTGGAGACCATTGTTTGTACCAAGTTCAAAAAAATCCCTCTCAAGCACCCTCCAAGCCAACAAACCTTCCCCTCCAAGTACTCCAGGGTAAGAAACCCCTGAGGTCAATCACTTTCCCAGTCCTTACAAGGTGTTTATAGGGCCTAACACGATCTCCCCATTTATATAAATGGCCAGGAACCTGCTAGTCCTCAAGGGCTCATTGAAAGCACAAGGCAGAAGGGATCTGCACTGGCATAACAAGTTAGCAGGTTAATCTATTATCAGTAAGAAAGAAAAAGAGAAATAAATAGAGGGGGGGAAATAAAAAAAAAATCAAGTGTGCTTCATGTCTTTGTTCCCAACTCTGGCAATCTAGCTGTTTCTGCATGTCTTAAGAACTATTTTCAACTGCAAACAGGGAACCTGACATGAATGCTCAGTCTGCTTCATCACTGCAAGAGTTTCAGACCTCCAGTTTCCCCTGCATCCATGAGATGTGAGCATCGTGGTCTAGGTAAGGCATGGGAGATACAAAAGCTTCCACACTACTTGCCAGAATTAGAAGACTTTGCTTTCTCAGCTGGGACACAATATATAAACCAACACGGGTATCTTCCCATCAAGATTACAGTCCAGCTGACGTGTGACAGCAGGTCTGTCCGGCTCATGGTTGATTTGAGAGTCGCTTGAATTTTTCTGTCGATCTCTAGCAGGCCATTACTTCCAACAGATCCTTCTTCATTCCCAGTACCATGGTCCTATTTATCTGTGGGCTTATCAGCAATATGTTTGACTAGGTTTTTTTCCACCTTGGCTATCTCTTAAGCTGGTTTAAGAACAGTTATGTGAGTCCTTCTGGGTTACAATGAGAAGGAAGGACTTTCTTCTCTGACCTGAATTCTGGCATTATTAGCACATCTTCCAGATCTCTATCAGCCCCAGCCTTACTGAAACTACTCATTTCAGAGATGTAAAACAAACCACTTAGCTCCCACAAATTGAAGTATTTTAGGTACTAGACCACAGAGCACTTTCCTAACCAGACAGTGACTGTTTCTACTGAAAAGGCACTGAATGGAATGACTGAGAAACAGCACCTGAAGTCGTGTCTTACCTTCCCAACACAGTCAAACCACAGCTCAGCTATCACGTAAATCTAATTTCAGAAGCTCTTAAGCCAAGAAAGCTGGGAAGAAATAAATACATACATCTTCAAGTCAGCAAGCTGATCAAGAAGTCCCAAGGGTGGATGAGACAGAAGATGCCTAACTCGTGAAAAAAGTCATTCTAATCTCTGCACCCACTAAAGCTAACTGAGTTAAACTGGTTACCTTCCTTGGCTCTTCTAAGCCCATAGGTGTCAAGTGAGAGACACAAATCAAACTTTGCATATTCTTCCTGCCCTCTCCAGGTGAGCCACTGATTTTACTGCTTTTATTTCAAAGCAGGCCAAAAGAAATGTAAGCAACTGCTAGAAAACATCTCCTTTTCTAGCCCATTCAAAGAAGAACACTTGGTTTTTTTTTTTAATTCTGTTGTGAATTGCATATCCGTCAAAACCACAGCAGACTTAGAGCCCTTGGCTCACACTTTGCTGTGTCATACAGGGTGGGCTTGTGGTGGTTCCTGCTCATCTAGCAGTGCTTTTGGAGTCAGCCTACGCATCCTGCAACATCATACCAGGCTCTGGCAACCCACAAGGTTCAGCTGTCAGAGGGCTATTTGATCAACTTGCTCTTCAGATGATTTCATAGCTGACCTGAGCAGGTGGTTGGACGAGTGACCTCCTGAGCTCCCTCCCAAGCTGAACTATTTATTCCATGATTTTATATTTATGTACAGAATCATAGAATCATACAGGTTGGAAAAGACCTCTAAGATCATCGTGTCCAACCGTCAACCCAACACACCATGCCCACTACACCATGTCCCTAAGCGCCTCATCTACACGTCTTTTAAATACCTCCAGGGATGGTGACTCCACCACTTCCCTGGGCAGCCTGTTCCAAGGCCTGACCACTCTTTCAGTAAAGAAATTTCTCCTAATGTCCAATCTAAACCTCCCTTGGTGCAACTTGAGGCCATTTCCTCTTGTCCTATCGCTGTTACTTGGGAGAAGAGACCAACACCCACCTCGCTACAACCTCCTTTCAGGGAGTTGTAGAGCACGATGAGGTCTCCCCTCAGCCTCCTCTTCTCCAGACTAAACAACCCCAGTTCCCTCAGCCGCTCCCCATCAGACTTGTGCTCCAGGCCCTTCACCAGCTTCGTTGCCCTCCTCTGGACACGCTCCAGCACCTCCATGTCCTTCTTGTAGTGAGGGGCCCAAAACTGAACACAGGATTCGAGGTGCGGCCTCACCAGTGCCCAGTACAGGGGCATGATCACCTCCCTGCTCCTGCTGGCCACACTATTTCTGATACAGGCCAGGATGCCGTTGGCCTTCTTGGCCACCTGGGCACACTGCCGGCTCATGTTCAGCCGGCTGACGACCAGCACCCCCAGGTCCTTTTCCTCCGGGCAGCTTTCCAGCCACTCTTCCCCAAGCTGTAGCGTTGCCTGGGGTTGTTGTGACCCAAGTGCAGGACCCGGCACTTGGCCTTGTTGAACCTCATACATTGGCCTCGGCCCATCGATCCAGCCTGTCCAGGTCCCTCTGCAGAGCCTTCCTACCCTCGAGCAGATCAACACTCCCGCCCAGCTTGGTGTCATCTGCAAAAATCACTTTCTTCAAGGAATGTAAGACTCTGCCCCAAAACCCATGCTTAGCATTCTCAGAAATTGCTTGACAGCAAATTACAGAGGAACACTTTCTGTTCTGCAGACTGCTTGATCAGAGCCAGGCTTACAAACCCACTTGAGCTCAGAGAAGCATCTAGCTCTCAGCACCCAAAATCTGCCCTTACAAGGTAGCCAGAATCCACGTTCTCTAAGCTGAGTTGAATTGGGAACACTGATGCCTATAGCTCTGGATACATGCTTGTGAGCCTTCATTTCCTTATCTCATCAACCAAGGCAAAACATGGTTGTGTTCTGCAGAAAACACAGCTGGACTCTGTTGCCCATTGCACCAGTAGGACCAGTGTGACCAGTCCTAGGCTGTCTCCTGCTCAGAGCTGCCACTGACACACTGGTGTCAACCACACTGTGCAAGAACATTGACGAGCAAGGCATGTCCATGCGCTGAGTGATGCCATCTCAAAGTATCGTAAGTGTCATGAGGGTGGTGAGACACTGGCACAGGTTGCCCAGAGAGGTGGTAGATGCCCCATCCCTGGAAATATTCAAGGTCAGGTTGGACGGGGCTCTGAGCAACTTGATCTAGTGGAAGATGTCCCTGCTCATTGCAGGGGGGATGGACTAGATGACCTTTAAAGGTCCCTTCCAACCCAAACTATTCTATGATTCTATGAAAACACAGGAAGCAAATAGAACAAACTATTGCTTACTAGCCAACGTGAAAAAAAGGCTTTTCAGGAACTTGAAAGCCCAGAGGCGTTGCATTTCCTTCAGACCCACACCAATCTTTCTCCCATGCCATCAAGGCACCGTAAAGAAGCAAGGAGGGCAATGCTTAGGCAGCTTCCATACAGGAAAAGTTTTGGAGAGGTGTCTCTGCCTCTTGTCCAGGGAGAGCACAACCCAGTGACAGGGCGGGGGTGGGGAAGACCACCACTCACCGTGTTCAGAAGTGACTTGGAAAGAGGACTCAGGAGAATTTAGTATTTTCCCTTTTTCCTCCCTTTCTAAATGGGTGTTTCCATTAGAGAAACTAAGCACTTTACCAAGTTTTAAAACAGCTTGAGGTTTACAGCCAACATATAAACTCCAGAAGAGTGCAGCTGGTCAGGATGGAAACCATCTTTTTCAGCATAAACCCCTCAAGCTAGCAACATTGGCCAAATTGCTGTAAATCACCATCTTCTCCCTCTTTAATCCTGGCTATTAACTTTTAGCTTTCTCAGCAATTTTACATATTCCAGCAAGTTGGGGTTTTGGATCATGCTGCTTTCCAAGAATGCCCATTTCTCTCTTCAGCAGCACTTTAGCAATTTAGCAATTGCAAGCTATTGAGTAGCTTGTAAGACTTTAGTTAAGAAAGTCCTCACCCCTTAGCTTGGATCTTCTTCGGTAGTATTTAAAAAATGGCAATAACATTTTCACTGGGCTAGAAAACACATTTTCACTGGTCCTAATATTACTAGTATCTCATAAAATCAACTTGGATTCTAGGCATTTTGAAATGGAGTTGTTTGCTGTTCAATCTTCTGCCAAGCCCTCGAGAACTTCACATTTTCTCCTTTTTCATTCCATTTAGTATCGACTGACCGAAGCCTGTTAAAACCTTTTTTTTTTTTTTGGCAAACAGCTGATACCACCTGCTTCCAGCAGCAGGGACAAGAGCAAGAGCGTCACGCACCCGTTTCTATTCCGGTGATATTACGCAAGCGTCTTCTTCACACACCACCTACGCTTCGGTCCTCAATCTGTTTGGCTTCACAGCATCCCTCGAGTGAAAACACTGAGGCAGCTCCATGTCTCGTCTAGCTCCATCTTTCGACGGGCTTTCATGCTTCTTTTCACAGCTTAATAAGTTTTTGTTCCCCAAGCTGGAGAAGCGTCTTTGCCACCTAGCACTTGTTCAGCCCACAGGTTTGAACCCAGCATATGCAGCTCGCTCGGCACACCCAAGCTCAAGAGCCCACTCTCTGCAACAGGTGGCTCAGTTTTTATGGGGATGTAAGTGTGATTTCTCTTAAATCTCTCCTTCAGCTCAGAGTAGACATTTTAAACACAGGCTCCTGAAAGCCCTTGGGTTTTCTCCTTAATTAAACTGACACGTCAAAGCTGTTGTTTTTCAAACCTGCACGTGAAAACTCAGGCTATTTACTATAACAGATCTGCAAATTTGACAAGCCCAACATTGGTGGTTGGCCACCAGGCACAAAGAAATTATCACAGATAGACACATGGTTTAGAAATAGTAGAGAGAGGTAGAGCCAGCCATTCTTTGTAACGGGGTGCTCAGTAAGCAGCACCTTTCCCTAGCATGGGATCTTTCCCAATAGGGTTCAAGGGAAATTTCTTCTCAAGTTCTTAAGCTTCATAGAAAATCATAGTAGTCTTGCCCGAAACACTTCAACCACATGACAATTATTTGTTATACTTACAAGTCACTTCTTTCCCCCAACCATTAACGTCCTGGGTCTGCCACATTCTGTGGTAGGTTTCAGAAGAAACATGTATCTTGGTTGCTTGGTAGTCCCAACCTTCCCCCACACACTCTAGAAACCAACCAAACATGACAACATGACCTTTTTAGACACCAGAATTAAGCCTGGGTTTTTTTCAGGAGAGTTTAGCAAGTGGCCCACACAAATTTCAAGCTCTCACGTATCCCATTGAAGGCTGCAGAGCCAACTGGATCATCTGTTTTGCCCCAAAAATAAAACCTAAACAATCTGCTAGAGCTGACCACATCACCGTAGAGGAAAAAAGCAGTTACAGGATCAGTTCCAGCAGTTCCAGTGCCAACACCCACCAGACAATCCCAGCCTCAACGATGCCATTTAAACAAACATGCTTGAATTTAATTTCAAAAGAAAAAACCTCATCTCTCTCCCCTACCAGCTCTACTGCATTAATCTTTGTCACCGCTGTGCAGGCAACTCTCCTGCCACATCTCCAGTGCAAGGCTCATCAGAAGCACAAGAAAATGAGAGCTTTAAAAGAGGACAGTCTTGGCAACAAGTTTGAGACTTGCATATTTTAACTGCACATTCATGCTTTGTAACAAACATCCTCTGCTATGGAGGCTGAAGCACTGGACTCCCAAAGACAGGAGCTGTCAGCAGCTCTTCTCCTCCTTTATGAAGCAAATACTCTCACTACCAACTTCTTATTTTTAGCTTGGCAGCCATAAGTTGTATTCACGATCGTCTCCATCTTTGTATTATGAGAGTCTTGAATTTTTGCTTTAAGTTACGATGCAGTTTATTAGCTGAAAGGATTTCCAGCTGCAGTTATTGCCTAGTAGGAACTGAACTGATATCCATTCATCATCCCCCTACTTACAAGACAAGATTGCACAAGAAAGCCAAAGCTCATCATCGATTTCCTGCTAAAATCAGGTCCTAGAGGCAGAAGAAACTCATTATATATTTTAATCTTGTTGGGCTTTGAAATTCTCCTCACGAGATGGTTTAACACAATTTGGAAACTTGCAGCAAACCTGGAAACAGGAGGTGGCCAAGACGTCACCTGCACAACAGCTCAAACGTTTTGCCTATCATTATCCATGCAACACAGAGAAGAGATTCCAAATCTAAGCAAAGGATGGCAGATTTATGCATCGATTCGGTAGCCATTGAGCTATTCTTTGCAGCAATCTGTGTGCTATTGAGTGCACACATTCACTGAAACACTTGCCCAACAAATATCACTTGGGCATCAGCAGCTGAACAGAGAGAACGAGGAGTTTAAGAGTTTGGAATAATACCGGTTTATTTGAACTACACCTGGAGGTAAAGGGAACATCAGATCAACACACACAGAGAGAAAAGCTCTTCATACAGACCGGGATGTTGAGCAAAGGGTAACAAGACCTTTGCAGAGCTCTTGTTTGACCACAGGATCATCCAGGGACTAGAGCCACATGCCATGGTTGCAAAACCAGCCTGTGATTCCCCCCTTTATTTGCTGGAAACGGGAATGCATGATGGAGGAGGCGTATTACAGCCACAAAACCAGGTTACCTTAAAAGTCCATCTAAATCATGATGGTTGAGTGCCCTGGAGGATTAGCTATGTTCATGCACACACATGTGCAGGATGTGTCTCGTCTCCAAGGGTATGTCAAGCAGAAAGACAATAGCCCCTTTTTGCAGCACCTCTCCTCCCCAGGTGATCTTTTACACACCCACGTGCCACACAAGCTCCGAAAAGCGGTTCTCGGCATGTAGACACAAAGAAATCAAAGGTGCTTTCATTGCAATCATTGCGATTCCCAAAGCTACCCTCAAATTAAGTTCTTCCAACCCTTTAAAAAGGCTCAGACTCTATCATATATTTACTTTTAAGCAGCCTTCCTACTATCAACGCTCGAACATGCAAAAGCCCCAAGGAGAGAGATCAAACAGCAGGGCAGGATGGGGAAAAGTTCAACTCTCAAAAGGTCATTCCTGTGCAGAGACGTCTCAAACTGCTGACACTTTTTGGCAGCTAAACATTAGCAGAGGAGGCACAAATGGGAACAGACATGACATCGCCGGCTGTTTGCACGAGCCTTAGACAGACTCAGGTTGCAGTTTCACTTGCATAAAGCAGATACACCAGGTAAGCCACAGCGAAACTTCCTCAGAAAAAGAAAGCAAGCAGTTTTTAGCTAAATGTATACGCTACAAAAAATACAAAGCAAATGTCTCAGTGAAATATTACCCCTACTTAAAAAAATATAGTGAAAAATCCATTTTAAAAAATGATCATGTTGCATTAATATCATTTCTCTCACTTTTACCCATACACCTGTCTTCAAATCACACAATCTGCTTTATATTTCAGACCGACAAAAAAGCAAATAGGCCTCTAGAGCACATAACCACAAAAAAAACCCCTACAGAGTCACCTACCCAGATGAAGACAGGCAGAATCGTGCAGCAGGTTTTTCTTTCCATCATAGGTTGAAACCCTCCCCTATGGAAAAAAATCACCCAATTCAGGATGTTACATTCCCCTTTCACCAGATTACTGAAAAATCTGCTAGAGATGCTGAATCTCGAGCAGATTCCTTCTTTCTGAAGGAAACCAAACCTTGTTTTCAACTGGGGACAAGAAACAACAATGAGAGCTAGAAATCCTAAAAAGAGACCCCCTCCGCTCCCAAAACCACCAGACAAATGCCATCATGCTATGAGGGGTAGCACAGACCGACCCAGGTTTCTGCAAATCTCTGGAAAAAAAGACATGCCGATGGACGGTGCCCCTTTGCACCTTAAAACCTACAGGAACACGTACGGCTGGTCCCCACCATGCAGCCCATCAGCTGACCCCCATCTCCTGTCCCAGCCTCCGCGCTAGGTGCCCCATCACACCAGACCTCATCTGGCACGCTTTCAGAGCGCTGCTGCAACACAGCTTTTTCCTCACAAAACCGCGACGAAACGATCCTTCGCCTGCCCTGCAGGCACTTCAGCAACGCTCGGACGCCTCTCCGGTTGCCACGAGCCCGCTGCGCTCGATCTCTCTCTTTCTCCCCACCAGGACATTGCAAACCAGCCACAAAACAGAGAGAGAAGCGCTGAAAAGAAATCTCACCATCACGTTTGCAGCACGGATGATTTCATCCCAATTACTTGCTCTTGTCATGCAAAAAAGAGCGACGGGAGAAAATTTAAATCCTGATCCAGACGATACAACAGCCAAAAAATGAAGACACTGCCCCCAAGCATTTATTTCAGATTTTTACATGCTGGGATCAGCCCCTTTGGAGTCTGAGGAGTCTCCCAGAAGTACTCTTGGGGGGAAAGACGGACGTTAAAGCCCAATTATACATGTGAGTTTAAGTCTTCACCCTCTGATTTAGGGGAGCCCGAGGAACACGCATGTACAGGAACAGCTCATTTAAAAAGAGGACCTGAAAAAAAGAAAAAAAAAAAAAAAGAGAAGCGTGCAAGCTATGCAGAGAAGCCGGGCAAAGAATGCAAATTCTGACCTACTTCTCCCTCCTGGCTGGGAGAGGGCACGAGGCAGCTGCTATTGCTGCTCTGCAAGCACAAGAGATGAGCAGGAGCCCTGCCAAAATTTCTGCAGTGATGCCTCTTCCAGCCGCAGGCTGCTCCGTGCGGGCTGCTTGCAAGGCAGGGGGATCGTCCTTCTGCCCAGGCAAGAAGACCAGAACCACCCAGTCAAGAGCAGATGAAGTCAGGATGAGCAGGGGTCTCTGAAGGCCTGGACTCAGCTCTCATGCCAGCAGTATTTCCCACTGGACTCCTCTGCCAGCACCTGCCTTCACTCCGCTTCAGGCAGGATGGGGAAGAGCAGTGTCTTCCAGGTAGGTGGGACGTCTGCTGCCTTCATAAAGCTTCTCTCAAACCAGCCTCCAAGCTTGGAAGGGGATCAGGGACAAAGCCATTGAGGTGATAGACACGTTGGCTTGACTACAACGCCAACTGGACACCCATGGACAGCAGCGTCTTCTCTGACCAAGATCCACATGAAACCCATCCACTCTCCCAGTGCAACAGGCCAATGACGCAAGGAAAATACCAGAGGAGAGGGACAGGGAGCCAGAACAAGAAGAGTTTCACTCAGCAGCTCCTCCACTGGAGGAAGTTTCTCACTCTTATTATGCAAGATGAGGCTCTCAAACCAGATCTTCGTGCTGGACTACCTACTCAAGAGCCACCGACCTTCTGCAAGGCCAGTCTGCAGGAAAGTCACTGGCCTTCAGCCACTTCTCACCCCAGCAGGAGAGAGTCCAGTCAGCCCAGTTCCTGCAACCAGAGGTGAAGTGGAACCAGAAGCATTTAGGCAAGATTCACCCTACAGTACTTTCCATCTCAGAAGGTTCAAGTTTTCTATGCACTTGCAAAAACCGAGAGCGATCTTTAGCAGTCATGAGAAGTCTTCCTCCCAGGCTATTCCACATACCTGTCTAGAGGAGAAAGCCTTTCAGATGAAAAAAATTCATCTGATCTCGCACAGACGTGAGTTGATTGGGTTAACCATCAGCTTAGGTTAGATGAGTCCGAGATGTGTTATTGCACAATATTTTCATTAAAGCACCAAGCTGTGTCAGCACAAGGTGATATAGAATAAATGCAACCAAGCAGCAAGAGCTAGCAATCTTACATCAACCAGAGCTCTAGCTCATTTTACACAGTCACATCTTACTTCACCCAGGACACACGATGCAGCGGGCTTTTGCCAGTGAGCTCACACCTGGTGCTGCTAAAGCAATGCTTGGGTGGAGGTTATTGGATGTTCCTGGCTTACTGCAGCCAGCTGAAAAGAAGTTGGGACAAACAGAGAAGCACTGAGAGTAGCAGTTTTCAAACAGGTCCAAGTCTCAGCACATTTCCAGCGCTAGCATAAAGGCATACGGTGCCCACGGGGGTAGAAGTTACCTGCCAAATGTCAAGTGATGGCAATCATGAGCAGCACTGACAGTCCCACGTCCCAGCAGTAGAAACAAGCGTCTAAAACTGTCTCCAGTGATGCATTTCCAGAAATGCACTGGTTTCTCATCAATTCTTGACATGCAAATACTATCATACATTATACACATTAATCTCTTAACGATACAATCTAAGGTATATAATTCAGCATCTCCCAAACCTCCTGGTTGGCATAAATGCAGTTTTAGATAGAGCCATAAAATCCTTGCTGTAACTGGCCAGCAATCGCAATTTCTGTCCAAAGCCTACTGCAAACTGATTATAGAGAAGGCTTTGTTCAGCCAGTCTCCTTCCTTTCCCTTGGGAAACCTCTATGTCAAAAGACCAATAAATGCTAGTAGTTTATTATCTGGAAAGACAGCCATGCAGCTAAGAGTACGAGAGAACTGAGAGCTAAGCCGAGGTTACGTTTGAAATGCTCACAGAGGCCTGTGGTGGCAAGTCAGATTTGTTGCTCCTCTGTTTATATGCACATAAATATTTGGGGGTGAAGGGATGTAAAGTAGAGAAGGATTATCAGCATCACAGGAGCGTTGAGCAGAAAAATGTAGTTCAGATTTAAAGACCATTCAGGGATTGTATTGCAGGAAAACAGAGGGGAAAAAAAAAAACAATTTATGAGGAATCAGCTCCAATTTGAAGACTCTGTTTATCAGCATTGATTAAGGAAAGATTGGTTTCATCCTAAAGGAGAGCAGGTGAATCACCACAAGTCCTTAGAGTTCTCATCCCTCATTAATAGATGCCACTACCCTGGGCTCTGGAGGCCTCTCTGGTATAATTTTGATGTTTAAATAAACAAGAATCACATACTCGGTATTTGGGATTCTTCCAGCCTCCCAAGCATCCAAGGAACCCTCCAGCAGACATAGGATCCTGCTTATCACCACCTATGAAGACACCTAAAGCACAGATGATCCCTCATTTCTCTCTGGCCTCTTCCCCAGGGACCGGAACATTCAAACGCCACCTGGATAATTCACTTGCCCATGCCTCTTCTGCAGGGCTGCAGTCAGAGCAGGCAGGAAACTTGGCTGCGTTTCAGTTAAGCACACCAAGCAGAACAACTCTCTCCAGCTTCATGGGATGCAGCTTTCAAAAATCTCCCTCTCCCACCCTACAGAAGAGCGAGCTGGGATGTTAAGTAAAAAAATCCCACCAAAACCAGTCTGTAAACAGCCCAAGGGTTTAGACAGGTACCTGGGATGTGCAAGAGACTTTCAAACCTGTGTTGCCTTCCTCCCACGCCCCAGGTAAGCCGCCTGCCTTGTCCATCAACAGCATTTCTACTCACACCAAGAGGAAGAGAGCTCTCGGCTCCAGGATGGAGAGTCACCAACCATATTATTCCCCTGTTGCTTTGGGTATAGATAGCAAGCAGATGTTTAGAAGAGCTCCCAAGGTCTGCCCTCATCTCAACCACTGCTACTGGATTAGGACAGGAAGCTTGGGAATACTTCACCACTCAAATCCACGGCCTCAGCAGCCTTGCTGCCCTGCCAGCCACCTGCCAAACCCATTTGGCCATATAACTTAACCAGCCAACTCCCATTAGATTTGTTGGCAGCTGCTGGCTGCTCTTCACAAGGATACAAGGGTTTAGCAGGTCCTTCAAGGTTGCTGGCGGGACACTGCTGCCTCTGCTTTCACACACACCTGTGCTGGTGCACCAGGGTCTCAAGCCAACTCTGAGCAAGTCAATGCATTGCAGCTGATGACCTGCTGATGAGATGCACTAATCAAGGTCTAGGTAGTTCCCCCTGCAAGGAATCAAGCACCACATGGACACCTCTGTTTCAGAGATGTTCAGCATGGTGCTCCCATGGAGATCTGTTCCCACCAGGTGTTGGGCAATAAAGACATTTAACTCTACATTGATATTCTTCGGTTTGGAGGAATTTAAGATACCCAACTTGTGTATAAAGAAGAATGGGAGGGGGGAAAGTGTTACATAGGCAGTTAAGTGTTTTGGACATGGCAGACACCACGTGGGGGACAGGAGAGCACCGTAGCTTGACAAATAAAGCAGATGGCCTGAGTCTTGGTGTGGCCAGTCACAAAGCAGACATTTAAAAGAAATAAATAGGTACTGCTGCCTCCACTTCCAAGGAGATGGTGGGAGATCCCCTGAGAGAAGAAGTAGAGACATCCATGATTTCATATCAACTGGAACTGGTCAAGGAACCCAATTCTTGCCTCTGACATTGCATTGTGTTTGTGAAACACATGCTTGGCAGCATGAAAACTGGGCAGGATTTCTTCCTGCACCACTTTCTACCTTTATCAGCCCTCAGAACAGCTTCACATCAGCTCCTCGACCCACCTGTGCACCCACTGTCCCAGTCTTCATCAGGCTCTATGCTCTTTGTGAGGAGGAATGGCCTTTCCCCATGGGTTTGCAGAGGACCCAGCAGAGAGGGACAATCAGTTTAGTTTTATTTGCTGTAGAGTGGTAGAATTGTACCTCAATAACTTAAAGGGTTTTTTTCTTGTAACAGTAATAGCTACTGCAGGGACACGACAGCACGTCTGCTCAGAACAACCAGGGAGGCAGACAAACGCGGTTCATACTGATCCTGCTCTCCATTCTTCATCCTTTGAGGAACATGGCAACTGTTCCTCTAGGAAAGGCACAGCAATTTTTGTGTAGGAAATCCAACATACAAGCTGTGTTGCCTGCTGAATAAAGCACTGCCGGTAGCTTGGGTCACTCGGCTCTATTCTTGTCCTCAAGCTTTTCTCCATAACTGAAGGCAAAGCTTTTACTGAAGGCAGAAATTCTCAGGCTGCTGTGGACTTCAGACTGGGGATTTCAGAAAAACCCAATAGCTACCCATCAGATTCAAAAAGGGAAGGCTAGGTGGAAATCAAAGCTATGAGCCCATCACAATCTGCCCCAAAAGGCTGGACACTTGTCCCTTCTTCCATATCACCCCCGGCCTCTCTTCCAGCAATCCCATGCTGGTAATGTAACCAGTTAGCTGGGAAATAAGGCTTCTCAGCCGTCCTTCCTCTTCTCCCAATTCTCCATGACTGAGCTGGGATCCTCTCCTGGCCTTTTCCAGAGAACTTTCATTAATGCATCGAATATATATGGGCTCATGCACTAGTGCATACGGGCTACCTTTGGGGCATCATCCCAAAAACACACACCACAAGCTACCAACAACCTGTTCCAGAGATGTTCTGTACCATCTTCAGTGGCGAGAGTCACATCCCCCCTTTTGCTGGAGCTCACTCTTCAAGCATGAGTGGCTTCAACACTGTCCTACCACGCAGCTTCTGGACCAGAACTTGCTTTTTCCTCACCACTTTGGGAGACGAAGGCACATCAACCCTTCCATAACATTTTTAGGGAGATAAGGATGTAAACTAGCTCCCTAGCATATTTGGATAAATATTAACAGTGTCTCTACTCTTACAGACCTAGCTGTTTTAGGAGTCTTAACTGCCTCAGGTTTTAACAAGAAGGTCACTTTTATATCTGCTAGGAAAGCTGTATTTTGTTCCTCACCACCTCTAGCCTTTTTAGATTCAGAATTAAAGTCTTTACACAGCTTAGAGCGAGATGAAAGAGAGCATATGGATTTCTCTTCACCTCCAAGACAAGTTAATACCAATCAATCAAAAGGAGAAAGCAAGTCACACAAAGTAGGGTTTAAACCTTCATGGCAGCAAAATCATTTTCGCAGCAGAAAAGACAGACCAGCTGCTAAGAGAGTGGCCGGTTGCATTTAATAGTGGCTGGGATTCACATGGGATTGAGGGAGCCCAGGGACATCTCAGGTCCACATTCTGCAGTGGACACAATGGAAGAGGAGATCTCAAGTCATCATCCCCATTTCCCTTTCTCCATCCTTCTGTGAGAGACAGTAATTGCATCCTCTGAAGTTTGCATTAAACCAGGGAGGGCCAACGATTGTTTTTCGCAGCCTTAATGAAAATGGCATTTGCCAAACAAGACATAGTAGTGGGGGCGAATCAATACATCACAAACATTTCCTGCTTTGCAAGTTTAATCACTCCAGCAAGCTATTAACATATTTAAGAACACAGTTATCTGCCAAATATTAAACTTTCAGTTGCACTGAACAGTAATTAAGATACTTAAGTCTCCAAGAGTCAAAGAAATGATTGTGCAACCTACCAAGGTTTCAGCTTGGCTTCCTGTGAGCAGCTCCGATGTCCTACCAAGCACCGGCTTGCAAGAAATGCTGTGTTCAAGGCTCTGCCCTTGCTAAGTTTTCTTTAATCTGCCCCACAGGTTCATGTGTTAAAAACTGCACAGTTGCACAAACCTTGTTTTCCAAGAGGCCAAAAAGGAGGAAGAAATTAAAGTCAAAGGACTGATTTATAAAGATGTTGATTTATACGCTGCAAACATATGCTGGAAGGGGGAGGAGGAGGATAAATTAGCACAGACAGTCCGAGTCAACACATCTTTGTTATTAGCCTCCTGTCATCTCTGGGACAGGGATCCAACCGCAACGGAGAGCGCGACTCCGATCCAGCGCCTCCGGGTCTGCCAGCCCCGGTGATTAACTGCACAGATGTTAATTACAGGATGTAAACAGTGCCCTCGCCTGACCCGTAACTTGACATCAGGCATTTACAGCTCAGCCGGTGCTCTGGGGAACCAGTTGGCCGTGCAGCGTGGTTGCACACATGCCGCCTCATGTCAAGCCATTGCAGCCCCTTCCCAATCTGGGGCAGCAGACGACATCAAGTGTGCCACCACCTTTACTTCGCACTCTGTATTTCTACCCCCACTTTTTCCATTCACAGGGTAAAAAAAAGCTCCTCAATGCTAAGAGCTTCTACCACAAGTAACAGACCAGGATTAAAGCATCATCTCAGCCCAAGAAACACCTTGAAGAATGTAGATCAGTGCTTTGACAGGCGTCCCTGGACCAACACCAGTCCACAGCATCCGAGAAGCTGGTGGTTCATTCTCACGAGAAACACTGGAACAAGACCCTTAAACGCTTCCAAAATTTCCTCTGCCACAAAGGCACCTCTGCTGTCACAGCAGTATTTAGCAATGAAGGACTCCCCTGCCAACAGCCCACAAGGGCTGCCACTGTCTGACCAAGACGGACAACGCTGGCATCTTTATACATGTCACCGTGACCTTCTGCTGCTCCAGGAATAAACAGAGGCATAACAAGATAACAGAAATGCAAGTACACCAAGGAATAAAGCAGTTATTCCTCACTAATATTCATTAGCGCCTTTCTTTGCTGTCATCTTCCCAAAGATTTTTTTTATCCAAATGCCTGGGAGAGGAGAAGAGCAGATCCCACCAACCCAGGAGACATCTGACTCTGCTAGTTAATAAAACCAACGCACAGCTTTACAAACACACTCTGAGCCTTTCCACCAAAGGAAAGGCAGAAACAAACACTCTCCCATCTCCCAGAAAGTTTGCCCTCACGTTAGCTTTCCTCCCAGTATTTTTGTAGGCAGCTTTTGAAACATCTGAAAAGCACCGTTTCATGCTAAATTCATATCCAGAAGGCACAGACACTGAAAGAGCACATGAAGCAGAGTCAGGATTTCTAGACTGCTTTTTAAACTGTCAGCACTTAGAAGAGCAGATGACCTTAGGCTGGTGTTAATGAGAATTCAACACCAGCCTCTAACTTTGTGTACTCACTTTGGATGCTGAGCATCAGCTCTTCCCCATAAAGGGACCAAAGAACTGCCCATGCACGGCATTTCCAAGCACCAGGTTCTAGTGCATGGTCACACACACGCACAGAGGCTGAATCCTCTCGTGCTGCACCAGAAAACAGTTTCTACCCATCCATCCACCTGTGCAACACAAGGACTCGAATCCTGTGTTCAGTTCTGGGCCCCTCACTACAAGAAGGACATGGAGGTGCTGGAGCGTGTCCAGAGAAGGGCAACAAAGCTGGTGAAGGGCCTGGAGCACAAGTCTGATGGCGAGCGGCTGAGGGAACTGGGGGTGTTTAGCCTGGAGAAGAGGAGGCTGAGGGGAGACCTCATCGCGCTCTACAACTACCTGAAAGGAGGTTGTAGCGAGGTGGGGGTTGGTCTCTTCTCCCAAGTAACAAGCGATAGGACGAGAGGAAATGGCCTCAAGTTGCACCAAGGGAGGTTTAGATTGGACATTAGGAGAAATTTCTTTACTGAAAGAGTGGTCAGGTCTTGGAACAGGCTGCCCAGGGAAGTGGTGGAGTCCCCATCCCTGGAAGTATTTAAAAGACGTGTAGATGAGGCGCTTAGGGACATGGTGTAGTGGGCATGGTGGTGTTGGGTTGACGGTTGGACTCGATGATCTTAGAGGTCTTTTCCAACCTTAATGATTCTATGATTCTATGACTCCTGCTCATCTCACAGGGATCGATGCAGGACCAGCAGCCCATTCCTGCTTAAAACGAACGGCGCTTCTGCACCCTACGGCGCAGTCCCTGATGCAGAGCAGCCTAAAAGACAAGGGGTTTGGTCATCCTCCATTTTGGCCAACACAGCCCCAAAGCACAGAGATTCATTTCTTCCTTGGGGTCCCAGGAGATGCAGGGAATCAGGCTGGAGCAAGGCACATGCCATGTCGCTGTCACCCATCCCAAAGGGGTGGGAAGGTCCCGGAGGCCAGCACAAGCCACCACCACAACATTTCAGAGGTGCTTCCAGCTACACCATGCACACCTGTGGGTTTCTTTAAGCAGCCCTCTCCCTTCCAAAGGCTCCTCCGATAGTTTAAAAACTGTATTTTTCCCTCCTTATTTCCCACACACACAGAGCACAACATGAAACACAAGCTAATAAGCTCCCCTCGGGCCAAACGTGATGGACACAGATAAGGTCAGTCTGGTGCTTATCTCCCACAAAGCTGCCTATTATTAGCAAAACAGGCTCGACTCTACAAAGAGTGCATTAGAGCAGATCAGCCAGAGCCACGCAGGGGGCCAGGCCACCCCGCAGTGTCACCTCGGAGGCACCGAGCTTGCGCCAGCATGCTGCAGGAGGCCAGCAGAGAACTGGGATGGTTTTATTTAGGGATGAAGGAGTCCCTGCATTAGGTATCCCTTTGCACTATGGCCCTTGAGGCAGCTCTCAGGGTTCAGAACACAAAGCAAAAAAAAAAACCAGACAAGAATTTGGGGGTATTTTTTACCTCTAGAAAAACTTCAGTATTATTTCCACGCTTTTGCAGGCAGCCTCATTCATCCGCCGCTAATCTCTGCTCAGACGCTCTCTGTTGACACCAATTTTGAATAAGTACAGGGATTAAACGGGGTGATTCAGACGACCAAGGTCAGGCTGAACAGGAGCTGAAGCCACCCTCTCAGCAGCAGCACGGACCTGCGCCATCCAGGCCATTCTCGGTCCCTGTCCCAAGGGAACACGACACAAAGGTCCCCACGGCTTTCTGTAGCACCAAGCTACGGCTGGTGCCTTTGCACATGGTCTGTCTGCGGACCAAACTGCAGAGATGTGGCAGCATACAGGAGCCCAAAACTCACCCCGGGAGGCAAAGAGCCTCCTGGGCTCTTCGCAACATGCTTCCACCAAGAGTGGCAGGTCCAACACTCAAAGTGATGGTCACCAGATAGCTCGCCTGCACAACTCCTTGGCATAGATCTCAACGATCTTAAGGGTCTTTTCCAACCTAAATGATTCTATGATTCTACGATAGGACACTGGGGAGACCCAGTTCACAGACTGTCAAGGGGGATATGCTTTTAAGAGCAAATTCCACCAAGATCTATTGCAAAAAAAGAAAAAAGAAAAAAAAAAGAAAACCAGTTGTATTTAAACAGAGATATAAGTTTTACACAGCTAATGCAAGATGTCTCCAAGCAACCAGCATGGAGGCTGTAAATGTATATCTGATGACAGCATATCTTTAAGCATCGACTGTTCCTCTGCTCTTTTCTATGCCTCTGGATCAGCTTTGCATTGAAGACTTTCCAGAAGAACCTTCCCTGGGGCCCAAACTCTGGGGCAATTCAGCTCAAAAAAAAAAAAAGGACATCAGAGAAGAGCAAACAACTTGTGCAGAGTCAGCAGCGTATTCTGGTGCCTAAATCAACTGACTTGTTTTCTTTTGAGGAATTGGAAAGGAAGGAAGCGGATCAGCACTTCAGAAAAACAACACTACTACAGCTGTATCCGTGGAGCATTTCTGATTCAAAACAGGCTCCAGCAATCTAAGGGCTGCTGCAGATTACACAGGAGCTTATCTTGGAGACTTACTTGACATTTCTGGATGAGCCAGCAATGTTATTCCTCGCACAAAAGCAGAGCTGCATGAAGAGTACCCAAGTTGGTCTCTACAGGACTTCTTCCCAAACTTCTGCCATCCTCCTCCAGCGAGGGATGCCCTGGAGAACACGTTATCACCTCCCAAGAGGAGGGAAGGGGGAATCTCAGCCCACCTCCCAGAATAAGTCAACCAAGAGGTGTCTTGAGCCCCAGATCCTCCAGCCTGACCAGCACCAGGTCAACATTTCAGTGTTTGGACCCCTGCTAAAGAGAGACTCAGTTTCCTGCATACCTCCTAATAGCTCCTCACTTTGTGATTTTTTTTTTTTAATTAAAAGCAGCAACAAGGAATCAGAGAGAACAACCTAACCGTTCTGCTCAGCAACACCAGGGGTAGCATTTTAGGTGCTGCAGCCACCACAGTCTCAGTTCCCACTGCATCAGCATCCCCTCTCTATGCTTCCCACACTGCCCAAATGAGCTCTCAGTACAAGAGAAAAGTCGTCTGTGCAACCACTCTTGCCCCCATGAGACAGCATTAAACAGTTTTGACAATGTCTATTTAAACACTGTCTAAAAATATATCTGGCTTTCGACCACTGCAGATGCAGGTAAAGCCTCGCAGTGACTGTGATATGGCAAGGACAGATGCTTAGGTACAGCTTAGACCGCACTGTTTCAGGGTCTTATCTGTCAAGTCAGCAACCAGCGTCATTTCCAAGCAATTCTCAGTCAATAATCATTTTAGAGGATTACTTGCAATTCCTAATCTCCACGTGCTTTGAGAAGGGCACAAAAAGGATATTTCTGTAAATAAGAACAACAATGGATGCCTAAAATAAGAGCTCACAGGAGAAGCCAGGGTAAGAATTTGCATTGGTTTCAATCCTTTAAGACACCAAACAGCCTCCATTCCTGCACATGTAGGAAGGCAGTCATCTGGCACCGCGTGATACCCATGGCCAGTTAGGCAAGCACCCCCAAAAAAAAGGAAAAAAAGAAGAGCCACCTTGGCCAGAGCAAGTGTTAGATTTGCTGTGTAGTACTTCTACAACACAGATTTAGCCCAATATTTTTGTGGGCAAAACATCTGCTGGGAGGTAATTTCCATTCCTGTGGACCCAGGAGGACTTAGAGGTGCTCTCGCCTCCCCACAGCCTGGCCCATGTAGCATCCATCCATTGCCATCTCCTGCAAGCAAAATCTCCTCACCATTTCCAAAATCCATGGTGCTTGGTACTGAGCTTGGCCACAACCTGGGACGTGAGAAAGAAACATGATCGGAGGTGGGAAACCACTGCAGTTCGTACAAGAATTTCAATGCTCATCTCTGCAGCCTGGAGTACTCCGGTGTCTTGAACTCCACTCATACAGAAAGTCACATTAAGGCCAGGCAACATTCACACCCCTGTAACCTTTCAATTTGCTTCTCTAAAGAAATTACAACTAGTCATGTTTAGGTCAAGTTCCACCTTACCTGGACTGCCCAATGCCTTGGCATTTCTGGTCCCCCCTTGTTATGTGTGGAGGAAGGAGGTTAAAGAGAATCATTTTAAATTAACCCCAAAAAATTTCCTTTGGAAATACTAGAACTGATGACTCCAAAAATACAGAGTTAATGTATGCACTAGACCACCGCTCGGCCACATTTGTTTTTTGGAGGATTCTTGCATTAACAATGGAAAAGTCATTCCCCTCTTTCCCATTTTTCATTAGCTGCATTGGCTTTGTAAGGGCAACCAGGACATTAGAAACAATTCAACCAAACCATTAATAACACCACTGAAGCCAGAAAACTTGAATTTCACATTCCTGGGCAAAGTTGGAGCCTTCCAGTGACAACTGGATCCCAGACTTATCCTCTGGACTGCACTGGAAGCAGAAGGTGGTGTAAGTCCTCAGATTTAGCTGATTATTTGTTACAGCTCTATCACAGTTCTCACCACGTGTCCTAGAATTGAAATCTACTGTAGGATCCAAGCCAGATACTATCATAATTTCCAGAAAAATTGGCCTCATCCTCCACATTACTGCATGAGGTGTTTTCCTTAGAGGACCGCACTCCCACAGAGCATCCAGCTATGCAAGCCTCCACACAGAAAGCCCCCAGTTCAAGTCAACGCATAAATCTGAGCTTTCCAAGAGGAGCTCTTATCCAAAACCACAACTATGGCAGTAACCAGTCCCACAAAGATGAGTTTCTGCAGCAGAGCTGGACTAAATCACCTGCATACACCTTCCCTGCTCTGGGGAGTGGAATAGTCACGCACCCCACCAGATAACTTCATCTCCAGCTCTGCCAAGTGGAAAGTTTTCAGACGCTCATCAGCTTTGTACTCCAGGGAGACAACACCCTCTCCTCCTCTACACTAGTAATTTTTAGTAGGGAAGTGCAGATGTCCTCTCACTTTTCAGTTTCTTCTTCCTCCTAAATTCCAACCCCAAGGCTCTCATTTGCTAGCAAAAGTGTTTATGCACCAACTTGCTAGAACGGGTCTTGTAGCTGCAGCATTTTATTGCTGCTCTAAAAATTGATGAATGAGAGCACAAAGCAAGCTACGAACTGCACAAGGTCAAGGGATCCTGCTCCAAAACCTACACACAGAAGGACAGGTCAACGCCATCCCAATGCCCCAGGACAGACCCTGGGCACCAGGACAGTCTTTGAAACCCAACTATATCATTCCATCACATATAAGTCGCAGCCGAAGGGATTTCGGTTCACTTCTCTCCATAAAATTAATTATGTACCCTATGCAAGAAGGTAGTTCACCACTGCCCAAGGGAGCAAGGTTTTAAATACCCACCATGGGCTTCTCCGAGCTTCTTGCTTATTCTCAAGTTACAGCTTTCCATTAGAGCATCTCGCACGGCCTCAGTCTGTTATAACTGTGTTTACAGTGTGTTGGCCTTATCAACAGGATGAATGTATTCTGGCTGCATGCCCCGTTCTGCTGAAGCATGATATAATCCCTTAAAACATATTATGAAGAACTGCTGTGCTTAATTAGACCATGTGATTTCCACCTAACAGGAGAGGACAAAACTCACCCGTTTGCTGCTGCTTTTCCTAGCTCACTCCATGAGCTAAGCAATCCAAAGCCTATCATGAAACATTCACACCAGCCACCTTTCCTCTTCCTTCCCAGCATAAATCATCAACAGCTCCCTGCAGGAAGCTCTTCTGATAAATGCTGAAAGGACCTGGAAGTTCTTATCTGCTGTGTCATGGAGTCTAGGGGATATTTTGGAAAAAACGTAGGGCATAGCAAAGTAACCGCATCATCAGGGGGTTACTTATGTCCTTAAGCCTGTAATATCCAAGGGCTTATTATTTCTGCATGTGGCACACCATGAATTGCTCAGGTCCAGGTCAATCCATGTGCCCACAGTGAAGCTTAGAACAGATGAGCTTCTTTCTCATGCTGCTCTGTCAAGGCCTGATTTATGACAGCTTTTCCTTGGAAACGCTCTTGGAGAACAAATCCAGTCTCATCATAGAATGGTTTGGGTTGGAAGGGACCTTTAAAGGCCATCTAGTCCAACCCCCCTGCCGTGGGCAGGGACATCTTCTACTGGATCAGGTTGCTCACAGCCCCGTCCAACCTGACCTGGAATGTTCCCAGGGATGGGGCATCTACCACCTCTCTGGGCAACCTGTGCCAGGGTTTCACCACCCTCTTTGTAAAGAATTTCTTCCTTATACCTAATCTGAATCTCCCCTCTTCTGGTTTAAAACCATTCCCCCTTGTCCTGTTGCAACAGGCCCTGCTAAAAAGCCTGTCCCCGTCTTTCTTATAAGCCCCCTTTAAGTACTGAAAGGCCGCAGTAAGGTCTCCCTGAAGCCTTCTCTTCTCCAGGCTGAAGAACTCCAACTCTTTCAGCCTTTCCTCACAGCAGAGCTGTTCCATCCCTCTGACCATTCTTGTGGCCTCCTCTGGACCCACTCCAACAGGTCCATGTCTTTCTTATCAGTAGTATTCAAGGCAAGCCTACTAGTTTTTGGTATAGTGGATGGTATATGGGATTGATACATCTCAGAAGTAGAGATTCGCACGGCTTTAGTATTTCATCAAGTTATTTGCAAAATACTGGCTGCTCTGAGATGGACACCATCTCTGTTATTGTCTTCTTCCCATGCCCCAAATGAAGAGGTGGGTGTCTGTCTGATAGCTGTTCGGACCCAACGGGGGGTCTGATTTGGCTTCACCTCTTCTCCTCTGAGTCTGGTCCAGGAAGAGAAGATGCAAGGGCTGACAGGAGGAAGCAAGGTATTCTTGGGCATTGTAGATGCAAAAATTAAAAAATAAAAATAAAATCACTAAAAAAAAAAAATATCAAGTCTTGCCCCCCAAAATGGATGCGTTTGAAGAGATCTGAGATTAGGCTGATCACAAAAAGACCAGCTTTTCCTTAAGGAAGAAAGCAGTCCTCCCAAGAGGAGGCTACATCAACTTGAGGGAAGAAATCTAGTGGTACTATGAAGCCTGTTAGACTTTGCAGTCCCATGTCTCCGGCAGGTAGAAGCTGCTTTGATAGTTAATTCTCTCCATCAGCACTAAAACATCTGTTTTTGTGGACCCTGTGACAGAAATTACACAAGAATAAGAGGGACTTGAGGAGGACAAAGGAAAGTAAACCACAGCCTAAAGCTGAGCCCATACATCACCAGGAGAGCGCTTCCCACGATGGAGAGGAAGGGGAAGGAAGAGAGTCAGCCGCACAGGGAACAATTGCTCCAAGGAAGGGGAAGCAGCATTGTTTGAGAGATTTAACAATAAAGCATATAAACCAATCCCCCAACCCCACCCCCAAAAAAATTTAAAAATAAAAAAAGGGGGGGGGGGGGGAAAAGAAAAACCCATAGTCTTTGGGAAGGCTCAGGGCTACCTTGACATCACATACCCGCTCCGAGCCAGAAGGGAAGAGAAGCTGCTTTGTTTGATTTTTCCCGAGCTGCATTACCAGCCCTTTTTCCCAGGAAGGAAACCTTCCACGCTCCCCTTCCCCTCAAATTCATGAAGGCTGAGCCTGGCTCCTTATCCCACCTCCCCCAGCGAAACAGGCCACAAGACAACGGGGCCGTGCCTTCACTGCACTGCTCGATAGCTCCCAAGAGCCCTGATGGCGCGAGGAAACAGGAGCAAAATGCAGCAGCTCACCCCTGGGTCACAAATTCAAATCCAACCCAGGGTAGCAGGACATCTGCAAGCTTTTCAGGAGCTTTCGTGGGAAAGCCTGCAGATCCAACACATCCCTTGCCTCTCCCCCTTTCGTTGAGAAGATCTCTCTCCATCCAACAGGGAAGACCCCGGGGACATCCGCACAGGCAGGAGAAACGGGGCTGTGCACATCCTATTTAGCAGCGGTAAAACTCATTGCCGCAGCTCAGTTAACTCCAAGCCTCCCTCCTGTAACATGATCGTAGCTGAATTTTATTCCACTTAAGCCTTTCCCAAAATACCTGTGGTCCTTTGAGGTACTTTTTCCTCTCATCAAAAGCTTTGCAGAAATTTAATCCTATTAGCACATAACAATCACGCAACAACCATGCGTTTGGGGGTTTTTTACTGACACTGTCTCAGCAAAGACCTTACCGTACCTTCTCCTTCAAATATGAGAAGTTCAAAACATCTGAAGCCTCAAACCACCCTTCCGTGCACAGCATTTAGTGCTAATCCCATCAAAGCTCCTCTGCCCTTCACTGCCAACAGCGGTAACGACCTACTGTCGGATCTCAGCTCTCTGCCCTGTCCTACCCCAGCATCCAGGAGTGCAGCCTCACTACATTGGACCATTCCTGGCCCCTCAAAGTACAGGTTGGGGCAATCTTTAACTGATTGTTAAAAAAAAATCACCTCCCCATGATGGCTGGCAGAGGCAAAGCACTTGCACACTCAAACTTTAATTGATCATTGAGGACATTGAGGTGCTGGAGCATGTCCAGAGAAGGGCAACGAAGCTGGTGAAGGGCCTGGAGCACAAGTCTTATGAGGAGCGGCTGAGGGAACTGGGGGTGTTTAGCCTGGAGAAGAGGAGGCTGAGGGGAGACCTCATCGCGCTCTACAACTACCTGAAGGGAGGTTGTAGCGAGGTGGGGGTTGGTCTCTTCTCCCAAGTAACAGCGATAGGACAAGAGGAAATGGCCTCAAGTTGCGCCAAGGGAGGTTTAGATTGGACATTAGCAGAAATTTCTTTACTGAAAGAGTGGTCAGGCCTTGGAACAGGCTGCCCAGGGAAGTGGTGGAGTCAACATCCCTGGAAGTATTTAAAAGATGTGGAGATGAGGCACTTAGGGACATGGTGTAGTGGGCATGGTGGTGTTGGGTTGACGGTTGGACACGATCTTAGAGGTCTTTTCCAACCTTAATGATTCTATGATTCTATGATCTCAAATGCTGCAAGAGCCTCAAAGCACTCTTCTCCACCTGCTTTTTTAGTGCTGGAAACATCACATCTTTGCACCTCTTCCCAAAGGAAACTGGACATGTCTGCTTGTCATTCACATGCCCCATTATCTTTAAGCTTTTTCCTACAAATATCTCCGTGTGCTTCAATGCTACAGCAGCAATATGAGGTCAGACACCGCTCCTTCCGTAATGATATCTTCTCACAAGTTCCTAAATGAGCTTTCCACCAAGCAGAGGAGAGGGCACCGGCAGGGACCAGCTGAGTGGTCTTATCTAGGCTGTCTTAGCAGCATCAAGGAGAAGGATGTGTCTGAAACACCGTGCTGGGGAGACACTTAAGATGTCACCCAACTTGATTCCCACCTCTGCATAGGGGATTAATTTGTCAGTCATGCACGAGGCTCGCCCAAGTGGCTCTCAAAACCTGGAGTGTTGAGGCCCTGCAGCCGTGCCCCAGCACATCGCTACCAATGGAAAGATGTCCTGCTACTAAACCTAAGCCACCTTATCTCCAAATGAAGATAAAATCCTTCCTCTTGTTTTCCCTAGTTCTCCAAGATTTCAGCCCAAACCTGGAAGTGCAAAAGCCTGCTAGAAAACAATTATATTCCCTTTTGGTCTTCTTGTTCCTTCAGCCACCTATCAGCTACGTTACCACCTTCTTCTCCTACGTCCTAGATAATCCCACATTTCACCCCGTATCTTGCCAGAGCAAATCGAGCGTGGCACCCAGCCAGGGCTGAGGACCAAGAGTACTGTCTTCATGTGCCCTTTGCTTAATTTCACATTTATTTTCTCTTAAACCAGGGACATCCATCCAGCTGCCTGTGGTGTTTCACACACCTTGAGACACGAGGAGCCAGGCAAGAGGAGGGAGGTGCTCTGGCAACCCTGGCTTTGATCCCCTGCACATAAAGGTAGCAACAAAACCACTCATTTTTAAAAAGAGATCTTGTCAGCTCACATTTGGCCTGACATTAAGTTGGTCTTTTAAGTCATGGGGTTCACAGCCGTGAGACCTCCCTCCTCCACCCCCAGTTACCAACAGGCAGTTTTATTTATAAGCTATTCCTGCACCACACACACCCCCCAAACTCGGGAGCGACAGACCTGCCGGGGAAGCTGTTCTCCAAAATCCACCGCTCCAAGTCAGAGGAGAGCTTTGTGACAAGGGCGACTTCTAGAAGAAGAATTTAAGAATCCCGTTATAGCAACCGGCTTCCCATACACACACACACACACACTCCCCAGGTCTCAGGTTAGAGAGGCTGACAACCAGAGTCTGAAAAGCAAAGTCATATTTCTGAAATTCTCTCCACTTCTTTGACCTGCAGCTTTTCGTTGGCATCTCCCACAGAGCCAGAGGCTGGTTTCTAGGGTTTCTTTCAACCCAAATGCTAAGGGAGGAAGCATGCAATTCAACTCTGACATCTGCTTTCCAAGGGCATTTTCTCCTCTGAAAGCTCAAAGGATAAAAAAACCACTTTATTAAGCATAATAGGAAGTCTTGCAATAACTTTGGGAGGTGAAAGTTTTTAAAAGGCAGATATTTTCTGTCCATTATCTGAAACATCTTTCTAGGTTTCATTAAGCACATTACAAATTTACTTTTGTCAATGGAAGTACAGACGCCATTTGATCTAAAGATTAGGATCACATTTCCTTCCTCTAAAGCAAAAGGCAAATATTAGCAAGGACTACTGGCTTTAAACTTTAATTATTGCTTAGGAGAGGCCCACTCTTGCTGAGGCAAGAGATCCGGGTTTAATAAGTTAGTTGCAACATATTAAGGGGCATCTAAGAGACAGCTACATGTGGTAGCAACGTTCAAGTCATGCCTTTATTTCACCCCCTCCACCACTTTTGACCTGGCCAATAAGCCATCCATGGACCACAGGGAGCTGAGCAGTGCTCAGCACCACAAATACAGGTAGGGACAGGCAGGAGCATCCATGTGCAGGGCCGTGAGAAAATTATATTGCGATACTGCCACTTGAACGGATGTCCTCCACAGGACTCTCCAGCCCACAGCTTCCACAGGCTCTTCAAATACTTGCTCCCCACTCAAGGGAGAGCAGGGACCGTAAGGAAAGGGGTGCAAAGCAGAGAGACACCCGGCTCGGGGAGCAGACCCAGCCAAGGCTGAATTTAATCCCGTCCCCGGCTGAGTAAGACCAGTTGATAAATAAAATAAAGGCTTTGGCAACAGGCTTGAGGGAGGCAAGTTTTGAAGCTGCAGTTTTTCTGGTGTCTAAGTCACCCCAAAGGCTGCAGACCAGGGTAAGTGCTCAGTTCAATGCCTTCACGAATACCTTTGCCAGCCAAGAGGATGGCTGCAACATGCTGCCTCCTTCCCTCCCAAGGGTAGTCCCACAGTTTTGTTTTCCATTTTAGGGGACGGGAGGTTATTGCATAGGCATTAATTTAGCTAGCCATACAAATTTAGCTGGAGACCTCAGCAAGCCACTAACGCAAAGCTGGCGAGCAGCTCTACCCCACACACCGAGGGAAAAGCGCTAGGACCATATCCAGCCTTCCCACAGAGGCTTGTGGAACAGATACAGCAGCTCTTCAACAGTTTAAGGAGCAGTTTATGAAGCCCAGAAGCTACAGAAACCTGAACCTACCAGGAGATCCACACCACTCACAGGGTCCTGCATCTCACCCCAAAGAGGACTAAAGGCTAGTGTAGAAGCTCCCTTTGAAATGCTCTTTGATCTATAGCACCAGGCAGCTTTTTTGGCCATCCATCAAGTGGATGGATTGCCACTACCTAACCATGACCCAAAGCATTGTGTACCTTCATCCAGGCACAAAGCTGAGACCTCTGAAGACCACCAGAGTCCAGGTGGCTGCTGGAAGCCTTGGACACAACGGTGCTCTGCAAAGTCCAGCTCTGACCCTTCTGCAAAATCAACTTTTGTGCATCAAGCACAGAGGAGAAGGGGAGAGATGGGAAATTACAGGGGAAGTGGTACAAAGTGGCTGAGTAGAGCCAGCAGTGACTGGCTGAGCACCCCAGCACCTCCTTGTCCAAAATGCATGATGGTGAGCAGAACGCCCAAACACTGCGGAAAAAACCAAACAGCAAAGAAACCACGTGAAACCTGTTCTACTTCCATACTCATTCCCAAATATACAACTGGCCAAGTGTTGCGCATGAACAACGAGCAAGTGACAGGGGAAGAGGGGACCTCTTAAGGCTCTTATCCCTTAGATCCTCACTCATACACTAGCTGCGACATCCCTTCTCCAAGAGAAGCCTTCAGCTATGGGATCTGTCACCAGGTTGCACTTCAAGAAGCTGCTTTATAATGCCCTGCTTAGCACCTTCCCAAGTGGAAGCCTATAAAAAACATGACAAGTGCAGTTTCCTTCTGGTGGCCAAGCTTCTCAAGTGTGGAAGTAATCAGCGTACGTGCCAGGCTCAATTCCTGCTTGTCAGCATCCAGGCTGTGGCAGCGTTGTGCCTTTCCACTTCCTCTGCCGCAAAATTGAGTTATTCTAGGCTCATAATTGACACAAAGTCAAACTCCATCTGTTTCCACCAAGATAAAGATTCCTCTGAGGTCGTTCTGCTCAATACCTGTGACTTTGCTGCCCTGCCTCCCAGCACAGCTCTCCCGCACCGGGACCTGAGAGGTGTGCGATGCCAAAATTAGTGCCTGGATTTGCTCAGGGTTTATTGTGGGCTTGGTGCAAGGCAATATCTTTGTGCTATTTAAGTGCCCAGACCAACGCAGCAAGTCCAACGCTACGCATGGCAACAGTACGTGGGAGTAAAGAAGAAAATGCAGTCATCCCAGGAAAAACTCAGGAGGAGAGCTCCTTCTGAAGCCATTTTTTGCAACGCTGAAGTTTCATAAGTCACAGAGTCAGACAAGTATCCCACCTATATGTAATTTAGTTCATTGCTTGTTTTAATTTTAACTATTAAAAAAAAAAATTAAAACCTTTCCAGAGGTGCTACAGTGCACAGCCAATATCCAGGGTGGGAAAGCAAAAGCCACAGCAGCATTGATCTTTGCACCCAACAAGAAATACGATTAAAAAGATTCGAGCGCTGTCTGTAGTCTTCAAAGCAGAGAGGCTGCATGAAAATATTAGTGAGCTGGAGGAAGAGAGGAGGCCAAACAGCAAGAAGGCAGGTATGCAGGCAGGAAATAAGAAGTGTGATTTTCTTCAACAGTATAACTATGAGCGATCAAGCTATCGGGTGACAAATCCATTTGTGCTGTATAAATAGAGGCAGTCAAGCCAAGTTACCCCATTGCCAAAACTAGCACCGGGAGGCCGATGACTTACTGCAGAGTCATTGCACTTTGTGACAGTTTGGATGCAATCTGACACTGTCACCGTTACAGCCGGCGGGCAGGAACGGGGCCAGCGAGACCAGCACGCTCACCAGCATCTTCCTCGACCAGGCAACCGCTGCACGGGAAGTTTTGTTGCACGCTCAGTTCTTTCAAGCCAGAATAACCACTGAAATTTCTAACCATGTTTTCAGTGATCACCCCAGGATTTAGGTAGCCACCCTCCCATAAACTGGCTTTGGTCTGTGAGCTGTACAGCATCATACCCAGGGTACAGTCCTGCACGGATAAGTGTCTCTGCAAGGTTGGTTCCCTCTTATATAGCAAGATATTCCTTCCCCAGGGCACTGCATGCACGATGCGCAAACTGCGCATTTGCTAGAGGACAATGTGGACAGGAGGTTTGTCCCTTGATGGGTAAAATACGCATAAAGCAGCATCACGTAAAAAAGATGAGGGAAGTAACTGCTGTGCATCTGCACCCATGCAGCCAGTGGCTTGCACGGAAAAGGGTTTTACAAGGAATCCAGCCCTTTCTCAGCATCCACAGAGAAATCCAGGGTGCGAGCCTGCCGACAGCAAAACCACCACCGGGCTTGGGCTTTGAAAAGCATGGACGTTTTCTGAGAGAAGCCAAAAGTCTTCACAGACCAGAGTCCTCCCTCCAGCAGAGCACTGATTCCCTTCTCCAAGGGCCGCAGGATCGGGGGAAAGTGAGAAGGAACAAAGTCTGAACAAAACCCATGCCACATCAGAAGTGATTTCAGACCCACAGCCCTCACACCTGAGCCGTGCCACGTACCGACCTGGTTGCAGCCTCCAGGCTGGTCCCAATTTGACCCAGAAGTCCCCGCTGATGGCCAGAGGCATCACCCTTGGATCTAGCAACAAATCTTTGCAGAGAGCGGCTTGCCTTGCTCTCCCCTCCGCATGTAAAGGCCACTGAGCTTCGCAGGCACATTTCACAAAGGAGACTGGAAGTTACTTCTGGTTACTCACCACCACCAAGTGTTCATAGGAACATACACCTAAGTACAGGTACCAAAACCACTTGTTCAGCAGGGGCTACGAGAGGCATCAAAGCACTCCGCCTTACACTGCAAGGGACAATGAATCTCAATTAAGGTCAGGATCTTGAGGTACCAGCAATGCAAGTTCCGATGTTGCCAGAAAACCACAAGTTTGAGCAACATACAAAGCTGCCCCATCTCATGGCACGCAAATCCCACTCCTGTCCAACTTGCCAGCAAACGAACTCACGTCATAAGGAAGCCCTTTGGAAGATGATGTCTCGGAGAAGATTTAGTTTCTTCTTGCTTTTTGCTGCAGATGGACCAAACACTTTAGGGACCCTATGAATATTCCCTCAGCAGCCCCCCTCCATCTCACCCCACCCATTAGCTTCACACTGTATTTCAAAACAAAATTTGAACTTAGCAAAAAATGGGACTTGCCAGTGTTGGTCAGGATGAGGGTACAGAGCAGCCTCAAACTCTCTCCTGATTAAATCAGTTTTCACTTTATTCCATGTTTTACGCAGTAGCAACTCATAAGCTGTCCTAAAAAGACCCATGTTTAGTCTGAAAACCACACTTTTGCCAACAATATTTGCAGAAACTAAGTCATGCCATTCGAAGCAACCCTCATGCTGTTCCCACCTCCAGTGGAGGGGTTATTCCGTGTGAATAAGCCCCATGAAAAATGCTGCTTTACAGTTTAACATCAACCTTAAGATCAGCCTGAGTGGAAAGCTGAGCCTCCAGGGCTAAGCAGACCTCATCAGCGACATCCCCCATTTATTGCCACCCCCACACGGCAAAGTGCCATTTCCATATTGAACGCAAGGAGCCAACACATTCCCTACTGCCCCCCTCCCAAATTATTCACAGAGCAACCCACGGAGTCTCTCTAAACCAGGCTGGTGGGGGTGCAGCAGGGACAGGTTCAGCTGTCAGACACTTCTGCGCCATGTGCAAACGCCTCTCGGGGAAAAGCGGCTAAAGATAGCTCACAGTCCTGTAATCAGAGCCCTAAGACTGGGATTTTACTCCCACCCCAGCTGATCCACGGTTACTGGGATAGACGCCTCCTCTACGCATCTAAATCATTACAAGCTGCTTTTGCAGGGAGCTGCCTGGGTTTGAAGACCTCTGTTTTGTTCCCAGTCCAACCCCAGCGTACCAAAAAGTACTCAGCCATTGGGATAAAAAGCAGCAATGCTCAGGTAACGGTTTCTAGCTGCAAAACACACCACGGTGAGCATCCCACAAGGTGATGGAACAGTCCCCGAGTCACTGCCACAGCAGCAGAAAGGTTTTCCCATTACCACCTTCACGCCCCACTGGCTCCAAAGATGCTCTGTGAACTCAGCCTGTTGGCATGCTCAGGATAAAGGGAGCAGAGCCCTTCGCCAAGTACCAGCCCCCACAGAGCTCCCAGCTATTTTTGGCAGGTTGTGTCCAAAGCTGGAAGTATTTATGGTATCTAGTTACCATCCATCACTGAACAAACAAAACAAAAAAAAAAATCACAAATTAAGTGGTCATCATTTGGCTATTGCCCTGGAGAAAAACTGTAAAAAAGGAAAGGGGAAGGAGGAAAACTATTGGAGATTCCCTTTTCTTATCCCATCCCACATACTCCATTTCTAGTGGCCATGGTCCTCCAGTGGACCTGTATTGCTGCTCATGTGAAACAGTGACATTACGCTGAGGTTGTTATAGTAACGGAGCAAAAACTACGTACTAAAGTGTTGGAGCCAGGCGAAGTCTCCTAGACAGCATTTTCCAGACCCTCTGTCACATCTCAGCCTGCACCACCCCCCAAAAATCCCACCCCTTAAGCACATCTCACCACCTTCCTGCAGGTGTGGCACACCCTATCCATTCCAGTCCATCACCAAAGACAAACCTCCAAGTCACCTCCCTCCCCACAGAGGCCACCCAGCTCCTTCTGCAGGGTTGCTCAATCACCACCTTCAACTTCTCCATGGCAGCTCTTGGAGAATATTTTTGCCCACTGCAAGAGGACAGCATACCTGCCGTGCACACACAAAGCATCTGGGGACAGGGACTGCAGGACGAGGCTTGGAGTCCCAGCTTCATCACAAGCTCAGTGGTACAGATACTCAGGTAGATTTGGTTTAAGCATCTCATCCCCCAACAGAGAGAAAATGGGATGCTGTGTGGTTGAGGATGGCATCTTTCTGCACCCGAAAAGGCACCCACGGTGCACGTGAAGTGCTGCCAACAGCGAGCTGCAGCTCTGCTCTGTCACCCTCCCTCCGGTCAACCTGCTAAAAATACTCTGAACGTGCCACTTGTTAGAGCAGACACCTGAAAAGTTGAGTTTACTAGCTCAAACTAACAGTGTCGCAGCGGGAAGAGGCTGAGCAGCCCACCTCAGGAGAGGTGCTTTCCAGGATCGGGTCCCTCTTTCCTTGACAGCTTGTTTGCATCGCTTCGCTGGGTGAACGTGGGATAGCGGTGCTCAGATACTGCTGTGATAACACCAATCCTGCAGATGGTTTATAGAGGCTACTAACACCAATCTTCAACTGAGGACACGCATCTCCCAAAAGGCAAACCTCAGAGAAAGAGGTGGCTCACACCAGGTCCCATCCCAGGTATGTTCAGACCTGGTGGCAAGTGTACTGGAAAGCAGACACCTGACTCCTCACATGAAACCATTCATTTCTGACACCACCAGACATGTCTGCAGAGCAGTTGTGTCAGAAGCACAATTAGCCAAAGACCAGCACCAAAGTTGGATTCATGGGAATATCCCTCAAGGAAGGAAAAATCTACATATCTACCTACCTTTCTACAGTATCCAAGTCTTCACATCCTCATCCTGCCCCACTGAGGCAGTGCCACGTCTTTTATTTTGCAGTCACAGGACTAGGAAAGACACTTATCTCCTTGACCAAAACCACTGAGGATGTCTGCATAAAGCAGACGGATGAGCCCCAATCATCACCCAATACCGCAGACATCCTCCTTTCAGAGTCATCATCAGAGCATCAGCCCAAGACTTCATGGCTACCTCGCAGTATCTGAGGACAAATAACCAACAGCTCAAGTGTTTCTTAAATTAAAAGGCAGGATAAAAAGCTCTGTCCTTCATTGTTCCCAGGGTGAAACAAGAGGTAGACGCTACAAACAAGAAGTAAGCCCTCTTCTCTCGAGATGATAGTTTTCAGATGCCTTCATCTTGCTGGAGAGGAAAGACCAGAGTTCACCAGTTCCTGCAAGCAAACATCTCTTGCATGGCCAAGGGGGGAGAAAGATTTTCGCTTGGGACTTCAGGCTGCCTACAGCATGGCTGAGGTGAACCACTGTGGGACAGGCTTTCGGGTAGAAGTGAGACCTCAGACCCACCAGGCAGTATCCCTGAAGCTGTAGCAGATGCACCCAGCTATGGACAGACCAACCAACATTTCTGCTTTCTCCTTCACTGCTAACTGATGATGCACCACGCGTCCACTCAAGCTCTCCTGGTTAAGCGTGGAAGAGGCCCATGAGCCCCCAAGAGCCCAGGGACAACCAGTCACTCCCTGCTGCCATCTACTCTGTTGTGCCCATGCAAGCAGAAGTGACCACGCCACAGAGAGCATCCCACAGGGACGTAGGCTGACATGGGACGCCAGCCACCTACACTCAAGGGGCGAGGTTCTGCTTCCTATGATCCCATGAGGCTCAAAGCAAACACTTGTCCTAAAACCCAGCATGACTCGAGCTGCACAGGAGAAAGGTCTAGCTTTCAGGAGGGGAATAAGGGAAATCAAGGCCAAGCCATTTTTGTGGGGTGGTGCATTCAGGCAAGTCCTGCTCATCCTTCCAGTCAAACTCTCTTGCTCTGCAAAGTAACTTCCAGGAGGAGAAAAGAAAAAAGAAAATGAACAAAAAACCCCAAACAACAACAACAAAAAGTTTCTTAAACAGAAGCACTTTCTGCCTGAGCTGAAGTGTGACAGGACACAACTGAAGCACTCCCGGAGCAAAACACATCAGCTTGAGCAGACCTCAGGCACCCGAGAGCTCCAGGATGGCCACGGCATACAGGTCTTCACTGTCTATGCCACCATGACACCAAGATCTTTCCGCATTTTACAGTTCTTCTATGCAAGCAAGAGAAGGGACAAACCCTACTTTGTCCATCATTTACAACAAGAAAAAAAACTCTGGAGCTGGTTTCAACTCTACAATAAGAAAATTATTTACATACAGCCCTCATGTTTCATGGCAAGGAGAGAATTTATTACTACTGGGGCACAAGATTTTTTTCCCCCCAGGCAGGTAGCTCCTGCCTTCCCAAATTCCCAAATCTCCCACCTGGCAATGAGCCCTGGAGCGAATCCAGACACCTCAGCAGTCCCTATACAGCCACAGCATAATTTATTTCAAAGCTCAGCCACTTGCAGCTATATTTGTTTTTTTAATACCAGCTACATTGCCTCAGCTCAATGCTTTTTCTCGACAGCTCTGCCATTTAGCAAGCATTAAACCTGATGGTGCATGAGACATAACAGGGTTTTCCTCACACCCCTGTCCAAGACCTGGCTCAGCAGAGCTGACAGCCACAAGTGTTTTAGGCAATATTTATCTCATACCTTTCCTTCCAAAAAAAAGCCAGACTTTTGGAATCAAACATACGGGATCCATCATCAAAAATGGCCAGTTTGGGAGCAGAATACCTCATCAGCTTCAGGCAATGCTGAAGCAGCAGTAAGTTTTAGGGCAGCCAGACAAAAAGCAGCCAGCAGAAGACAACAGTGGCTGAGCTGAGACATGTACAAGCGGGGTGTGAAGTCCAGCTTCTTGACCAAGCACCAGGGCATTCCCATGGAACAGCAACACTCAGACAAGAGCTTTCCTCTCCACCAGATGCTCCTCCTGGGACTCCTTTGTAAATAATTATTTTATGGAACCTAATAAAAGGGTGGGGAAAAAAAGCCACACGAACAAATAAATTGGGCTGAGGTCCAGATTTGATTCCAGAGCCCGAAAGGTTGGAGGTGAGATGGTACACATGTAACATGATTTAAGCTGGGCTTGCTCCCTCCTCCTACCACCACTCGCTTATTTTCTCTTCCTCTTAGATCTAACCCCAGGCTCCACCACGGTTGTATTTCACTTCCAACCTGAAGCATAAAACTGCTTCTAAAAAGTATGAAACGGGTCAGGGATCCAGTTAGCAGCTCTCAAGGTAAAAAGAGGATTTGAAATCACTGCAACCACCTTCCCTCGATGCAAGAGGCTGGTTTGTGTTTTCTGACTGCGGTATTTAGACAAGAGAAATTTCACAGGAGACACCGCTGTAAGCATGAGGTGTTTGAGCTATAAATAAGTACCAATAGATGCTCTTTCTCCCCAGCTTTACAACACTTTGAGTCAATTCAGATATAATGATTAGTGTATCAATTCTGGTAGAAATCAGATGGCTTTGCTATGTGAGGTACTGGAATTGGATAGCCCCAGGAACTCACATTTCCACTTATTTTAACTCTGCCTTTTATGGATTAGGTTGCTATCACAAAACCGAGTTAGAAACATTGGATGCTGTGTTAAATCCCATTAGCTGATTACCTGACTGAGCAGCGGCAAGCGTTTGCTGAAAAAGTGAACCCGACTGCCCAATTTGGGAGCCGGACGGTTACGCTGACCTTGTGCACAGCAGCACGTAACAGCAACGAGCGTTTGCTCCCACTTTTGTCAAAAGCCGTCTCTTCCAACAGCTCAGGCTATCTGCAGCACAGCCAGGGCTGATGTTCCTTGGACCAACCCTGGCTCGGCCAGCTGAACCCTGGAGCGTGGATTTGCAGAAGGCAGGCATATTCTCTGCCACCACCAAGCATCACTCCTGCCAAGTCCCAGCTCCCTCCCTCTTCCATGCCACCAGTTGGTTCAAACCAGCCTGCTTCGATGCTGCCCTTCTGGAGAACCCTTTCCAGCACATCAGCACAACAGAAAAGGAAATAAAGTTATTCTTAAACTGGGATAAAAAATAAAGCCTTCCAAAAGGGACAGCCTAACACACACGGCAACAAACAGGACTGATTTGTCCTGTGTTCACAACAGAGGGGACACTGCACGCAAGAGGACATCAACCTAGAAGGACCAACAGCAGGTGAACCTCAGGTTGGACTCTCCTTTCCCGTGACTTTCTGTGCATTTGCGGCATTGCTGGCAGCAGTCATGAAAAACAACAGGGAAGCAAACAAGGAAAGTACCTTCCCACCGTGGCTCTGCTTCCTAGTAGGAGCAGCCATAGAAACAGGTTCCCTTTCCAGGTCCTTGACTTGTTCTTGGTTGTCCGGTTTCAACCTCTAGGCTCCATCCCTCCTTTTGCAGAGGCTGGAGATGAACATTTTCATTTCCTCATCCCAAAAGGGAAAAGGAAATTTCTAAGCAGTTGTTCTGATCGCACCATTCTCCTGTAAAGCAGCTATCACCACATCTCCCTCTTGGGGACTTTAGCACAAGAGAATAAACCCTATTCTTGTTTTTAGAGAGAAGCTGTGGGCACCTACCCACTGGAGAAGGCTCCGGGTTGCAGATCCCAAGAGGATGGAGATGTCTGCATAAGCATGGAGTCAGCTCCCCAAGTCTGAGAAGAAGACATGCCCGTGCTCAAACTGCAGCAGCCTCTCCGCTCATCTAAGTGCATTCAGGCAACACATGGGAGCTCCTTGGAATTACGCGCTTCCAAATCAAGGCAGGAGCCAGGTGATTCCTGGCCCAGGTCTACATCACAGTACCCTTTACCAGCTTCAACCCATGTTTTCACCATCTTTGCAGAGGTCAGTGCCCTGAAAGAGCACCAAGTCAAGTTGGGAGAACTGTCCTTCCTGCACCAGCGTTCAATAGTTGCACAAAAGCAGCAGGAGCTCTTTCTCCAAGGAAAGAGCAGCCTGGCTAGATGCAAGAAGGTGGATCCCTCAATTTAATTCAGTCCACATTAAGACCAGCTACCACCTTCATTAAGCATCAGCCAGCTCATTACATGCATAGACATACAGCTGCATTTAAGATGCATGCTTGACCAGTTTAGAAGCCTCATTCCCCAAAATGTCCACTTTATTAAAAAAAAAAAAAGGACATTTGAGAGGGACTTACAGAGTAGCAGCACTTCCAGCACGATTCCTCGTTGAATATTTCCGTACCGCTAAAGGACCCGAAACACCCACATCTCTCAAGCCTTGCTGATCGTTAAAGTTTTAATAGTGCTGATAAGCTCTCCGCTGGAAGAGCTCTTGCGCACAGTAAGTTTTATCTGCCACAGAGCACACTTGTAACAGAGCATTTCTTATCACTACTGCAAACATCAGCAGAGAGAGAAGCACGTAATGCCCGGGAAGGGAAGGTGCAAAAATACAAGTGGACATGTTGTCTTTTGACATGACCTCAGGGGCCCCTTGCTCCTCACCCCACGGTACCCTCAAAAGCTCCACAGCCCCCAGCAAGGACAGCCCTACATCCAGCCCCCAAATTGCTCAAGGAGAGGAGCAGAACAGACTCCAGACCTTAAGCCAGTGGTCCAGATACGTCCCTCCAGGGAACACGCAGCTGAGCTAAAAAGTTCAGGAAAATAGGGAAAAAGCCAATATTTTCCCTGAGCTGGGGGGAAGAAGCTAGGAGAGCATAAGCGATGGTCTCATGGGTCCAATACAGCACTCAGTACAACCAGACTATTACCCCAGAAGCTTGGATTTAAGGACTCTCACAACAGAAGGGTTTTAACGTTATAAGCTGACATTTTCAGAAATCTGAGGACCTCCGTAATTGAAGCTTATTCTGCTCTTAGAAGTGGATGTATAACCGTTCGCTACAGGACATCTCTAAGAAAGTCTGGACATCAGGTCACAGCTTCACAATAAACTCACAGGCTTCGTTCCTGCTAATCACATTCCCACTGTAAACAGTGGCGTTTAGCACATCAAGATGATAAAAACCACGAGGGATTTTCAACCCGGCAGGAACCTTTGCCTTCAGGTCATGGGATCAAATCCAGCCTTGCTATTAACCAGCCAACCTCTCTTCCCACAGCTCTCACCCCCTACCAGAAGGGCCCATCCACCAGCCAAGGCATTTATCACCCCTCTCCAGGTGACACTGGGACAAGGTCACCAGCATCATTAGGCATTAGCATCTCAAAGGCTTCCCAGTATGTCAGTATTCAGCCAAGCAGGGTTTGAGATCAAGGTGCACCCAAAGCTTTCCCAGCCCGGCAGATGGACTGCAGCAGGCAAGCTGCTTGCAACACCTCCACGGAGGTGACCTCTAACAAACAGCATTTCCAACCTGCAGCAACTGTTGGTGGAGCTGGAGTTGCATTACAGACCCAGGGCAGGAACAGCACAACAGAGCAGGTTTTGAAGGCTGGAAACCCAAAACTGAATGAATCAACCTTGCATTCAAGATCAACAGCTTGCACCCTATGTCTTTTTTTGGGCAAGACAAATAGGTATGTTCGTATTTGATCTAGGTAGGCATATTGCCCCAAGTGCTCTAACAGCTTCTCACTAGAGACCATGTATTTTAATCTTCCCTGGAGAGACAAAAAACACAGTAGAAGGCTCCCACTTCCCCCAGTTGCTGGCAGGGTGCTCTGCCCTTTGCTGGGATCCCCCGTCCACTTTGTTAGTCCAGGTGGGGTCAGTCACCAGTACCCATTGAGCCACGGCAGGTGGTCGCGTGAACTCCTGCCATGTTTTTCATGCCTTAAAAATAGACTGTTTAACAGCTTCTTTGTGGTCTTCTTCACTGCCCAGAGAAAGATATTGGTCAGTGCCACCCCCAAAGCAAGTTCCAAGCATGTCCCCAGGTGCCAGCAGGCATGATGGCTTCGTAGGACTCTGGGGAACAGCAAGGACAGCATTGCACCCAGGTTCCCCGTGCTGGTTCCCTCCACGCCGCTGGCACTGCCCACCTTCTCCCCAACACCCCCACCCTTCAACAGGGAGAACAATTTTCCAGGCTACATCGAGTTAATGGAGCTGCGTTACCAGATACGTCCATCTCGCTTCAGACAACGCTCACAGCTTCCAGCTTGCTTCAGTTAAAGACTTTTGCCTTAAACGCAGCAGAAGAAAAAGGTTGGTAGATGCTAAATCCTAGTCACCAAATGCAAAGTGCTCTGGGTGGACTATTCATTTGTTTTTAAAGACTCCCAAGTTATATGTGTTGGCCCTGTCGACAACATCTAGGAAGCTGAACAGGTTCCTGCCTCCACCGCGGCTCCTGCGGCAGCAGGAGAGATGCCCACCCTCCTCAGGGGCATGTGTCGGGAATGGTTTGCGCCAAAGGCACAAAGACCCTTTTGCATCCAGAGACTCCCTTCCAGCTCCAGAGGTCGAGCAAACTGCAGAGCAAGCTTTGAGCTCCTTGTTATCCATGTTATTCCTCGTACCCCACGCTCAGGACCGGAGCCGAAACCACAGCACGTTGCAGGGCTGATACTTGCCAGGGTACAAATGCAAGGTTGGACGCTTCCTCGGGTGCTGGCCTTCAGCCGCACGGCTCCTGCCCATGTTTTCAGGGACAGAGGTTCTATCGCTGTAATCCCACAAGCAGCTTTATTTTAATTTGCAAAGCAAAACTGTATAAGGAGAACCCGCAGGGTTTGTGTTTCAGGAACACGCTTCTACGCAGTGGCGTGACCTTGGGAGGCACAAAGGCTTGCCCGCCAGCGTAAGAGACACCAGAGCACGCTAACTCCCATCACATTAACATTTTAACATCTACAGCTGTCTTACCCACAAGTACGCTGCATTCCTTTGACGTATAGCTCTCCAAGAGCAAGAGCCTGGAGATCCAAACAGAAAAACATCCTTACGCAAAGGAGACAGATTAGGAAACACTTGTGATAAGGAAAAGTAGCTCCAGCTGAGCTGTCAACCTTGCACTTTAAATTAGGCTTTTAATGAGGACTGCAAGCACTCTGCCTTGCAGTGATTAACTCGGAGCTAAATATGAGTTTAGCTGCTTCGTTTTTAACACAGATTCTGCTTCCAGGTTTCAGGCAGGAGCAGAAACAGAGGAGACGACAAGCACAACTGCGAGAAGCTTGCAGGCTGTCAGACACCAGCAACTTTGGAAGCTAATGCCAAAGCCCAAGCAGGGGAGTAACCCACCCTTAAAATAAGAGCCACCCACCACTATGTATTTACAGAGCGTCAAATGCAACATAGCAAGTGGTTCGGGAGCTCATAGGACCCAGCTCATGAGCATAGGGAAAAATGAGACAGTAATATATATATTTTTGGCAGGCATTTTGGTACCTGTGTAAAAGCTGGAAAACAGGGCTTACAAGTTCAGTGTACTAAGTGCAGAGCAATGCTTTATGATAAATATAATTTGCATGTGAACAGGGACACATCTAAAAATAGACAGTTTGAGAAGCCATAGGTCTCACCTTACCTCTTGGCTTGATGAATTCCAGGGCTCCTAACAAGCCCCAAAACATCCACAGATTACAAAGACTATTCAGCCATTATTACTCTGCAAATCTCTAAGCTCAAACAGCCAGCTCATGGCCACGGATGGAGAATCATAGAATTATAGAATCATAGAATCATTAAGGTTGGAAAAGACCTCTAAGATCATCGAGTCCAACCGTCAACCCAACACCACCATGCCCACTACACCATGTCCCTAAGGGCCTCATCGACACGTCTTTTAAATACTTCCAGGGATGGGGACTCCACCACTGCCCTGGGCAGCCTGTTCCAAGGCTTGACAACCCTTTCAGTAAAGAAATTTCTCCTAACGTCCAGCCTAAACCTCCCCTGGCGCAACTTGAGGCCAGTTCCTCTCATCCTATCGCTGTTACTTGGGAGAAGAGACCAACCCCCACCTCGCTACAACCTCCTTTCAGGTCGTTGTAGAGCGCGATGAGGTCTCCCCTCAGCCTCCTCTTCTCCAGGCTGAACAACCCCAGTTCCCTCAGCCGCTCCCCATCAGACTTGTGCTCCAGGCCCTTCACCAGCTTCGTTGCCCTCCTCTGGACACGCTCCAGCACCTCCATGTCCTTCTTGTAGTGAGGGGTCCAAAACTGAACACAGCATTCGAGGTGCGGCCTCACCAGTGCCGAGTACAGGGGCACGATCACCTCCCTGCTCCTGCTGGCCACACTATTCCTGATACAGGCCAGGATGTCGCTGGCCTTCTTGGCCACCTGAGCACACTGCCGGCTCATGTTCAGCCGGCTGTCAATCAGCACCCCCAGGTCCTTTTCCTCTGGGCAGCTTTCCAGCCACTCTTCCCCAAGCCTGTAGCGTTGCCTGGGGTTGTTGTGGCCGAAGTGCAGGACCCGGCACTTGGCCTTGTTGAACCTCATACAGTTGGCCTCGGCCCATCGATCCAGCCTGTCCAGGTCCCTCTGCAGAGCCTTCCTACCCTCCAGCAGATCAACACTCCCGCCCTACTTGGTGTCACCTGCAAACTTACTGAGGGAGCACTCGATCCCCTCGTCCAGATCATTGATAAAGATATTGAACAGGACCGGCCCCAGTACCGAGCCCTGGGGAACACCGCTCGTGACCGGCCGCCAACTGGGTTTAACTCCGTTCACCACAACTCTCTGGGCTCGGCCGTCCAGCCAGTTTTTTACCCAGCAAAAATCATAACCCGAAAAGCTTGAGAGAAATAGAGCAAATCACGCAGCTGGATTTCTGCCTGGGCACCCAGACCAGGACACAAGCGCTGCCTGTTTGCTGGATTTCAAACCGCGATCGGTTTGACTGACAGTTTAAAGTCTCATCGACAAGATGCATGAATAATTAGTAGGTAGATTGACACCAAAATTCCCACAATACCTGCAAACATAATCACTGCTGTATCAGGCAACTGCCTACAAAACATCACCTATTGACAGCCTCAAGAAACTTTTTTACGGGGCTTCTTCATACAAGAAAGTAGTTGGGTAAGAAAGAGACACGCTGGTTTTGAACATACACTTCTTACCTTCTCCAAAAAGCCTTTTTTTGTGTCTAAGAAAGGTCAAATGGTTGGATGACTCCTTCCTACATCAACAGCTGAGACACGCAGGAAATATTTTAATCCCAGGGAAAGCATTAATTACCTCTTGGCCAAAAAAAAAAAAACAAACCCAACCCAAAAAACACACACACACAACAAAATCCGCCCAAATATCACGGAGTGACTTCACCACCGTGGTAAATCCCTGTAAACAAGCCTAAGCCCTCTCTCTCTCTCTCCATCTCCGAGGCGGGGTTTGGGCACCAGTAGCACCTCCAGTTAGCATGACCTGGGAAGCCCCCAGCCCCACCTTGCCCCTTGGCAGCGTGATGGAAAAGCGCTGGGCACAGCAAGGGGACCCGAGGCATAGCCCTGAATATATCCCAGTTTTACCACCATGCTCCAAGGTTTTGCTCAGAAAAGAGCTCTGCAGTCAGCACATGGGTTTCAGCTGGGGTCGCACACAAGGGACACCTTGGAAGGACCAAGCCTGCCCCTTAACACCAGGTTTCTGCCCTCGTGGCAAGGTCCTAGGAAATTTAGCAGGACAGCAAGCCTAGACATGAGCCTCAAATCCTCTCCAGGCTCTTAAGTGACCTGCTGCAGGTTTAGACCTACTTCCCAACAACCTTGTGGAGCACTGGATGCATCACCCTGCCACACCACGACCTTCGGGTACCAAGTCCCAACCACTAGCCACGGGGCTGTAGCCATCTCCAAGTCTGAAAATTTAATACATTTTATTTGTTTTGCTGCAATTCTGCAGTAGGCAACTGGACCATTGGCTTGATTTTAGACTCGGGCAATTTGATTTATGATTAGGTGACTGTCAACTCAAGATATTCATCAATATGAGATAAGTGGCCCAAGACATAATCTATTAGAGTGGCTCAGAAGAACGCTTGGACATTGAAGGGTACAGCCAGTCCATTACATCTTTTTAAATGCTACACCCAAAATATCTATTAAAGGAAACTCTGGTCTTCACCTTGTGCTATTTAAGTCAGATGCAAGATGCTTTCCCCGAGCAACCTGTGCAAATGGGAGCCTGAAACTCAGTGCAGCTAAAAACAGCAGACGACCAGAATATTTCTGCACTGTGCATCTAACCTCAGGCTGGGGGAGGGAGAAGTTTCATTTCAGCTCACCAAGGGGGGAGAAGGGAAGCAAAATGCAGGGACCAGACATTTATAAAGAGATTGTACAAGCTACAGTGGAGTTTTAAGAGAGTTTTAAGAGAAATGGCAGGATTTAAAAAAAAAAAAAAATAAAATAAAATTAAAGGCAAGCTTGCTTTAAGGGGAAAAGTGCAAGATAAAAGCTGCTTTAGCACAGTGCCACATGGTAAATCTGAAAGTGAAACAGATCCTTTTGAGCATTCCCAGAGAAGAAGAGCATAAACTTACAGTCCATCACCTCCAAGTCCTCCGGGATCCAGCAACCTGGACCCCAAGCACCAGGCAAAGCCTCACAGAAAGCCCAGCTCCCGAGCAGAGGACGCGGTGGTTAGAGAGCAGAGGATTCAATTTTGTCATGGCTAAGGAATTATGTTAAAACCAGTACGAGCTATTTCCAAGGAAGAGATTAGCTGCCGGCGGGACTGCACAGATGTGGGAGCCCGGTGATGGAGCCGATGCCCAGATTTGTGCATCACCCCAGGCGAGGTGCTGTTTGCCTCCCTCCTATCCCCATCCCACCCTTCATCCAGCGGGGGAAAAAAAAAATGCCAGCCCACTTTAGCAATACCTGGTTCAAATGCCACAAAAAAAAATCAGTGCAAAAAAATATCCACAAAAGATATCCATAAAGCTGATCCTGCCCAAAGAGCAGGCAGGCAAAAGAGACAAAGCTCAATCACAACGTGTAATGGATTCAGTACGTGAAAACACACGATGCATCGAGATAGGCATGAGCACGGAAAAATTTCCAATTGCCACCCAAGAAGGTCCTTGTTTGAATACCCTTCAGGGGAACACTCTGTACCTTGAAACCACTCCTTGGCAGAAGTCTTCTACAAATATTTAATTACATACAAAAATAAGGCTTTTTTTTTTTTTCCAGGTTATTGAGCAATGACAGGCTATTTAACCAAATATTCAAGCAGTTGTCCTGCCAGTATCTGTGGGTATTTTTGGAGGAAGTGGGGAGAACGCAGTGGTTAGCTAAAGAGGAAAAAGCAGCAAAGCCAAACACCAGCGTGCAGCTTTTTTTTTTTTTTTTTTTTTTTTTGAAAGTCAAGACATGCATTAAAGTAGCTGTATCTAATCGCTGTTTATAGAGGGGCTGGCAGGCAAAAGCAACTGCTATAAACAGCCTTTTAAATCCCTTTTCCCAGCATCACGCTTAGACTATTCCTACAAAGGTCTGTTAAACACCGGCAGCGCACTCAGGGTCAGGGAAAGCTACAGGGAGCGGAGCTGGAAGGGGAATGTTTTGCTTGGGGAAGAAGGGAGGGGGAACGAGGTGCCTGGGTCCCACACACCCGCTGGATTTTGCACCCCTGCGAGATCCTCCTGGACCCCTGGGTGGGCAAAGATTGTCATCTCCATGCAGACTTCGGCATGGTTAAGGCAGCAGCTCGTTGGTGTGACACTGCCCTCTCCTGAGCAGAAGGAACTGCTCAGCTTCACGCCCAGCTCAGTACAATCATCTTGGGGAGCAACAGCCCTGAGCGAACAACCCTGCTACGAGGGGAGAAGCCACGACACCACTCACCCCACAACAGCTGCAGTTGGCACCAGCAAAGCCCAAAGCAGCTAACAGTCTCCTCGCACCAACAGCGCTCGCTATTTTTCTGCACAAGGGTGAACCACCACCGTTTGGTCTCCTTGAAGCGTAATTATCAGCTGCTGCAGCCTATCGAAGCCTCTTTATGGCCACAGCCAAGAGGCTGCCAGGTGGATCCCATCAATTCATCTCAATATCAGCAAGAAGGTGCAAAGCATCTCATTAAAGGGTTTTAGGACAGGAGCACAGCCTCTCCACATGCATCTTCTCAAGAAAAAAGGACTTTCAAACCAGCATCGCAGCCTCCAGGGAAAGTATGTTCCTACCCCCCATATTTGTAGGAAAGCTGCTCTAAGGAGGAGCCCAAAGCGCCCATGCACGTTCAACCCCAACACTCTTAACCTTAGCGATAACCACACCTTCACGCACAAGCCCGTAGCTGTACGGCAGGAACGCCATGAGTATTTCAAAGGTGCAACCATACCCTTTTATCTTCACCCTCGGGAAGACTTACAAAGCAAGTTAAAGGACAATATTCCCTGCAGGTGTGTCAGTTAAAAGGGGACCCAGATCTAACTTCCACCACCTGTGAGCATCAAAGGGCCTCTAAGCAAACAAGAGGGTGAAGGAGCCATCTGCTACCGGCATCTTGACCTCAACCTGCGACACCATTTGCAACCGTGAGTTACTGTAAACCACACATTAAAAAAAAAAAAAAAAAACCACAACAACAACAAAACCCTAAATATACTGATTTTGGCATTGAGCAGTGTGAAACACTACAGCAGTTACTTGAGATCAAATATGCATGGCAGTTTATGGATAAAAGTGCAACAAATAGTCCTTGGCCCTTGCAGCTGGTTCAGTATCTTCCTGGTTCATAAAAGCAATTTGTTGCCTTGCAAAAAGTAAACCCTTTATCATTAATTCCAAGCCAGCAGTTTCTGAATCTACAACCCGCCACCAAATAAATTGATCGAACCAGAACTCATTTTCTTTGCGCTGCTCATTGTCGACACCCAAGACAAACATCAGTCATGCTTCGCTTTCAAGTACAGAATTCATCCCAGGGAAGAGCGTAACGTGCAGAACATGCCTATTTAATAGAAAAAGTACAGCTTGACAGAGACACCCACTCTAAAATTAACTCTGCCTCAAAGCAGAGCTTATATTTGCCACCGAAGAAGCACCTTCTAAATCACAGAGAAATATTCTGCAGCTAAATATTGCTGGGATATTGGCGTGAAGGTGCTTCAAGTCTTGACGGAGGAAAATATGTTAAAATAGCAGGCTTTAAGGATTCAGGATGCCTCACTGCTTAAGTGGATAAAGGCTGTATAATGTATTAATGGCCTGCTTTCCGTAGCAACCTGATGACTGGTGACCATAGACATGCCAGACAAAATGCAAGGCAGGAAATCCATTCACTTCAGCTTCTCCCCAGCCACACCTGCCAAGTGCAAGCCAGCAATTTATAAGAAGGAAAGAAGGTAGAAGGCATTTATCCTGCATCACTGTGTGATCCAAACCCAAAAAAGCTCTTTAAGAATAAGCACCGGTCTAACTTTTGCTCGCTAATAAGCAACAGTCTAAATATCCTGGCAGCTGGGAGCACCCCGAGGAGAATACAGCATCCGAATGGCATAGTCAGGTTTAACGTCCTCCATGCACGGTGTAACTTTCTAACAGAGAAAAACCTCTACGAGCTTACTGAGCGAGCGCTCGTTTTCCTTCATACAGGGACAAAGAGCCAGCAAAGAGAACCATAATTCAATTTTTTTTTTTTTTAATTTCACATGCAGCGTGGTCATGACTATTCCCATCATCTATCCGTAATCCCTTTCCAGCCCCAAAATAACCCTTAAGCCAACACGATTACAAGTAATAATAGTGGCTGTACAGACCCACCCCGAAAAACCCAAAGCATGGCAAGTTTGACAAAGCCAGGTTTTTTCTGGCTGAAGAATCCCCATTTCCATCTCACCAGGGGTGAAATTTCACAGCTTCGACATCAGGAATTGCTACAACAGACCTTTTCCAGAGCAAAGCTCACATTTCGACTGCAACTCCTCAACGCCCAGTTTTCTAGGCGGTGAATATACACGACTTGGGAGAGAGCTTCAATAAAGCAGCAATGAGATTATTTTTTTCCCTTTTTTTTTCCTGAATTACTCCTTTTTACAAGCAATTTCTTTGCCAAGCATCAAATCAAAATAATACTCTCTACGTACACCCTTTTTCACCCTCTCTGCTCAGTGCTGGCAAGAAATTTGGGGTCCTTAACATGGGGCTTTGCTCCGGGGGGATGTCCCCAAGAGCCATCCAGGACATCCTTATCGCATCCTCAGAGGGTGCTAGGAGAGCTTGGGTGCTCCTCCAGCTGGGCAAGCAGCAATAAATCCCGCTTGGGATTTTGCTGCCTCAGGATTTTACGGCGCCGGACAACCCCGGTGTAAAAGCCCTGGGGCCACGGGACTCTGCAGATGCCATTATTTTGAGAGCGGTGTATAAAAATGAAGCGTTACCTGTAAAACAAGTACGGCCTAAAGGAGAAAAGGGGGTGACCAGATCCACGCTCTGGCAACTGTTGGGGGGGGTCCTGGAAACCCGAGGGGGTACCCCGGGACCTCTCCCCAGGTGGGTGCACACCCATGACCCCCCTCACCTCCCAACTTCGCTTGGGATGCTCCCGGCCAGGTGAGCCACCATGGTGGGGGGGGGCGAGGGGGGCATACATCGTTTTGGGGGGTACAGAGGGCAAAGAAACACCTTTTGGGTAAGGAAACACCTTTTGGGGAAAGAAGCACTTTTTTGGACAACAGAGCACCTTTTGGGGGCCAAACCCGGCATATCTGTCACACACCCAACACCCCCCTCCCCAGCTCAGCATCGTCCCCCTCCCCGGGGGAACCCTGCACCCCCCTCGCCGGGCAGGCGGTGGCGGGGAGGGGGATGCAAAAGGCCACCCCTTCCTCCCAGTCCAACCAGTCCAACCCTTTACCTGCTGCCGCTGGGAGATCCTCCAGGTCGCCAAGCCCCGAGGGAGGGGGACCCCTGCCCCGCCGAGCGGTGCTCCCCCCGGCGGGGGAAGCCGTCCCCTGGCAGAGGGTGGGATGGGGGCAGCGGTGGGGCCGGGAGGGAGGGAAGGGAGGTGGCACCACCGCGTCCCTGTCCCCGTCCCCGTCCCCGCAGCCCGGTGCGGCTCGGCTCGGCTCCGCCGCCCGCTCCCGGGAGCGGGGCGGGGGCTGGGGCGGGCGGCTCCGCCCCGGACAGCGGCAGCGGCAGGAGGAGGAAGAAGAAGAGGAGGAGGAGGAGGCAGGCTGCACCCAAAGGCTTGTAGTCCCTCTTTTTGGGGGGTCCCTGCGGGGATGCGTCCGGCTGCGAGCAAACCCCTCTGCGGTGGGGGTGCCCCAAGGGTTGGGGGGTCCCCTGCCAAGGGAAAGGTTGGGGGCACCCCTGCCAAGGGAAGAGCCTTGCCCCCACCGTGGTGCTGCCCCAGACCTCGACCCTGGGAGTCCCGATGGGCTGGGAAAGCCGTGGGGTTTGGAAATGCTGAGCCCCAAAAGGGCAGCGAACGTCCGGCTTCATCACACATCTTCATCACACATCACCTCCGTCTTCCTCCTCTGAACTGGGATGATTGGAAATTGTCCACCCTGGGGAGCAACATGTACACACACATACACACACGGGGTGTAGCTAAAATAAAAAGCTAACCTGGAAAACCTCGGCAAGTTAGAGCAAATATATGGCCCTATACGCCCTGGGCTGCTGTTAACTGGGCACCAGTAAATCCCCGCTTGGCAGCAGGGAGCAGAGTAGTCACAAGGGAAAATACATCATTCATATTTCTATTTCTCGGGTATTTATATCGAAGGCAATCATGTCTCAACGCCTGTTAGGAGGGATGTTTTGCGCATCGGGGTGTTCCCACCTGGGTGGATGGAGGAGGATGAAAAGGGTCAGGTACAGGTTTGGGCTTTGCAGCCTTCTGATTTCTCCTGCCCCTGTAAATGTGCCCTTTCCAACCCACCCATCATTTATTTTTCCATCCACTTTCATCACCTGCACTTGATCTTACATTCGATCCTGATCTCCCAAGCGTGTAGGTGCACCACGGCCTCCCCTGGACCTGATCTACACGCTATGGGCATCCCGGCACAGGGTCCTCGAGTTGTAGCAGTTTGGGGAAAGGATGAGTGTTTTGATGTGTCTACACCATGCTCAGGGCTTGTTTTCTGCACCCTGCAACTGCACGGGTGACTCAGGGCGAGAAGGATGTCCAGGGTTGCCCAGCACTGTGGACAAAACTGAACTGTATCCTTGGTGTGAATTTTTTACCCTTCTTGATGCGAGGTGGCAAAATACTCACTTGAGAGCAACGGATCCCTTTCTTTCTGCAAATTGGCCATTTTCCACCATTTTGGCCCATGCTCGGAGCCAGCCCTGGACAAGTGCATGGTCCAAACAGTGCAAAAAGAGGGGATGTGCTGTCAAAATAACAAGCAAGTGCAAGACAGATGCCAAGTTCATCTTTACCGAGACAGACAAAGCCGATAGCTCGCTAGCAACTGTCTCTCTTTTCCTAAGAGGCATAGAAATAACGCAAGAAGCTGCACCCACCAGCAAGGAAACCTCGCCTGCGGGAAAAGACTGGAGGCAAAAAATCAGAATATAAAGTCTGATCCAAAGTGACGAGCCCCAGCCCCAGCAGAAGAGACGCGGGGTTGCGTTACAGGCGTCGTTACAGGCATCGTTACAGGCAGGGCAGGCAGCGCAGGCAGCAGTCCTGATAGCTGTTTGCCAAACGCTTTTCCTTACAGTACTGCTGACGGCAGGCATTTCAAAATGAGGAGTCCCTCAGAGCTGTGATTATCTTAAATCCTGATGAAAGTATGTCCTGTGGAAGCATTTTATTCACCGCCTGGTTGCTCGGTCCATTGCAGAGCTTTAGGATGAGTTTCCCCGCAGGCTCGAGGGTGGATGTGCAGGGGGGTACGGGACAGACGCAGGTATTTCGAGGCACATAACAAAGTCGTGACCGTAGGTCCTTGTGACTTTGCCAGGCTTTAAACATGGGGAATGAAATTTGACATGCTTGGGTGTCTGCCTAGGGATGGTCTCCTTTTAATTTCAGCAGAAATAGTTCAGCCATTTGTAAGATCAAGGGAAAAATATTTTCTTCTGGCACCGGGAGAAAATATTCTTCTAACTTGTCAGGTTCCAGAAACACTGCAGCTGCTCCTAACGTCAGCCAGTAATTTGCTTTTTACCATCCATTTGCTGAGTAAAATGCCTCCGAAAAGAATCGGAGTTTGCACATTTTCAGAATACTTCTTCGACTTGAATCTGACACAGGCTCCCACCGGGGATGCAGGGCTGGGGAAGGTTTCCTTTTCAAGCCACCTCCAAGCAGCTGTGAAGAAAGGAATGAAGAGCACAAAGACCATCTTTCCCTGCCGCTAGCAGCATTTTGGCTGCTAAAGGCCGTGCAATGTCAAAAAAAAAAGTCACGGAGCGGCCAACAGAAGGAAATTTCATATGAATTTCGAGACAGCTTCTAGGAAAATAGATGCAATTTTGGATTGGGAAAGTTGTTTTCAGATTTAAAAGTTCCTTATCCCATGCTTAGAGCCTTGAACGCTCAAAGCTATTTTAAACATCTCCCTTCAGCATGGCTAGGATTTCTGCTGTGCTCGTTCCTCACCGTATATCCCCAGCCACATTCATTTCAAAACGATGCACCTATAAAACCCTCATTAAAACCCTTTTTACTCCAGTGACACATCACAGCCTGCGATCACTTTTTAAGCTGCTCCATTAGGACCCGGCTCAGCGCCGATGCTTTAAACCAGGGTCGAGTTTCAGGCGTAGGCAGATTTCACACCACATCCTGAAAGCGTTTCGTTATACGCTTATGGAAGGGAAAAATTGGTCCAGAAGGGAAATTTTTGTTTTCTGGCAGGAAAATACGAGACTGGAGGTCTGGCGATGCAGAAGGGCATCATGTGCGAAGTCTTAGAGGAGGCGGCGTTTCGGTGGTTCAGGTGGGAGGACGGTGAAGGAGATGCTGAAGTTTCCTGTGGGAGTGGGAACAGAGGGAAGGGGGTAAACAGTCCTTAACCGCAGCATCACCCTCCTCCAAGCAAAACTGTGTTTTCATCCCCTCTGTAGGTAGAGGAAAATCCTCTTTTCCTCCTTCCAGGCTCGTGGGAGGGAAGTCTTTGCCGGAGAAACACTTGCCTGAGCCCTTCTGATGACCTAGCCGAGGATCTTTTTTGGTGTCTCGTTCCTCCCCGATGTCAGAGCATCTTTGGATGTTCTTTTTTTTGCATTTGCTGCTGTGGTCGGGGGGGGAAGGTAACCGTAGGAAGGTTTGGGAAACAAGTCAGGGTGTGGTGAAAGCACAGCAGGTTCCTCCATGGCTAGTTTTTGGGGGAAGGGCAAGAAACATCTGATTAATGGACGACGTAACTGATGCCACGTCTGGATGGAGGGCACAGAGCAAGGCTTGGAGATTTGCGACACTGTCTCCATTTTGTAAAGGAAGAAAATGAAGCTTGAAAAAAGCAAGGCCAAATTTCTCTAGAAGATGTCTGGCAGGAAGCGAGCCAAGACGTGTACGTCTGTCTGTCTGCCTGCCTGTGCGTGGCAGCGAAGCCGGCGGGAGGTAAATCCCCGTCGTGGCTGCCCCGTAGCCCGCAGCATCCGACCAGCCCTGGGCGAGGGGAAGGAAGCGTGGTAAGGGACACGCTATTGTTTTGCCCATGCAAATACTCGGGGAATGCAGGGCAAACAGGAGGGAGATCTGCGCTTTCCTGTGTTTGTGCTGCGAATATTTTCTTTAAGGTGCTTTTTCCTAACTCTTTCTCCGAGGCCTTTGTGCCTCTAATAAGTGTAAGGAGGGTGTTGATTGCAAGCGTCCCCTTAGGCACAATTATTTTACCATAATAACATTTACAGGGAGAACTTGCAGAGTTATTTTCCTATTACATCCTCTGTATTTCAACCTCTCCTTCACCCTTTTTTTCTCATCGGTCTGTCCCAACAAGCCCGGGCGAGGTATCCATCCCTGCAGCAGGAGCAGTGGTGGCCTTGTGAGCCCTGAAGAGATCCCTGAGGGCAAATATGTGAATGTTTGATGTCACCCAGCAACTAAAGAAGAAGATATCGTTTGTCCGCTAAGTCAGGAAACACTTTGCCTGTTTGCACAATAGCTGTGTTTGCCTGCTCTGTGGTAGGTTAACCAGCAGCCCCGCAACCCTTTCAGGAGATAAGATGAATGTACTTAAATAGGAGGGAAGTCACTGGCATGGATTATCGCTGTAGGTAAAATCAGGTCCCAGACGCCCTCAGTCTCCCCTAATCACTGCACTGAAGTCTTCCAGAGTGGGGGAGAAACCGTGACCATATCGATGGTCCAAACAGTTGTGGGCAAAAAAAAAAAAAAAAGGACTAATTTTGTCCTGGCATAGCCTGGAAGAGAGAATTACAGTCAGCACCCTGCATCCCTTCCCCACTGTCAGAATAAAATACTTTGTGGCGTGTCATCAGTACAAAATTAGCCCTGAGCACATCTTCACACAGACTGAGTGGCTGGAAGTCAACAACAAAGTCAATTGAGAAGACAAACGAGGATTTTTTTTTTTAGCTGTTAGGAGAAATGACCGGGGAAAGTGATGAACAGAAGCAGAAGTCTCCCCATTTGATGTTTATATTGCAAAATAGGTGCTCCTCCGCTGCAGGGATGGTATTTAAATATAGGCTAGTTTATATAAATAAATGCAGAATATGACATGAGGTGTATTATCAGGTCGGTCACACAGGTATTTCCTTTTCGTTCATATCTGAAAGGTGCAGTCGAGGCCTTGAACAGGCAAGTGGAGTACACCTGGGCAAAGGTTAACCAGTGTTCGATCACACCGTTGGCTATCACAGCCCCATCTCCCCACGCGGACAGCCTCTCCGCCACCGTCCTCAAAATCAATTCCTCGGGACCAAAGTATGAACTTTCCCAGTGAGTGATTCTGTAAACTCAGAAGCAGCAGCTTTACTTTCCAAATAGAGTAAGGATAAAGCTGGCAAAGTCCAAAGATGAGTTGCAGGAAGCATCAATTGTCTTCCGATGTGCAAAGAGGCAACATAAGGATGGAGGAGGGGGAGAGGTTGGTTGTCAAAAGATGAGAAGATCTGGAGGAGCCAGGAGGAGTCTTTGTGGTGATGGTGGTCCAATAGCAAGGTCGGGGATGTCTGTCTCCATCGAGGTTTCTCAGGAGGAAGAGAAACTCTGTGCCCTCCTTTCCCTCTGAAGCCCTAAAGGACATTGCCCTATAGCAATGTCTTAACAAACAGCTCCTGGACTGGCACGACAGCCCTTCAAAGAGCTTGCTTGGAGAAACATGGGTCTGATCAGTCTACCCACAGCCTCCTGGATGGAGGTGAGGTGGGAAGTGGTGCATGATCTTGTGCAGACCCCTTAATTGACAAGGACGGCCATTGCCACAGAGGGTATCCACAACTGAGTTGATGGCAAGTATCAGTCTTGTATCCCAAGCTTTTGAATTTTTATTTGTTGGCATTTTTTCCCCCGTTAAGTACACACAATTGGAAGTAATGAACCCATCTATAACCCTCAGCTCCTGCTTTCAGTCTGAGACTCAGGATAAATCCAGGTCTGTTGCAGTGGAAAAAAATAGGCATGCATTAGTACAAAATCCCATACTGACTTGCACATCGGCCTTCATTACCAAAGGTCTACAAGTGCCGGAGACATTCATGGCTATGTTCAATTAGTGGAGCAGTAAAACAGATATTTGGATGTAAGTCTGGACTAGTGGCTCCCCCTTCCAGCTCGGCTGAGGGGCAGGGGCTTAGACCAGACGTCTCATCATCGTCTCCCCATCTGCCTACGGTCTGCAGCTGGCCCCGCTCATGAAACACGTGCTTGTTGACTACAGCCACACGTTGTTAGCAGAAAGAGTACATCTGGTGTCGGCATGAAGATGTTTAGAGGAGGGAGGTATCCTCTCTAGTGGACAGAAGATCAAAGTGACTGAGCAGGCTGACCCAGCCGGCAGCACTTATCGGTGGGATGCGATGCACGGCAGTCCCAAGACCTGTCTGTGCATCCTCCTGGTACCAAGGAGCAGTTTCCATCTCCTTTCCTCCCCTCTAGCCACACAAACCAGCATCATGCAGATGATAAGTGTATGTATGGGACAGGTCTTTGGTCCTGCTACTCCACTTTCGGGGCTCAAGGGTCAGGAGGACGCAGCCAGACTACTCCGAGATGGTTATACACAAAATCATATATGAAAAGGGATGAATTAAGATCATATTGACACTCTTTGCTCCTGGAAGGGAACATCTAGGCACCACCAAGGGTCCTTTTCCTCCCTTTTTTAAAGCCATTAAACCAGCATCCTCCTCACTATCTGGTGATTCCCTGAATGAAGGTAGTTTAAGGGAGGAAAATCCAGTTCTGAATATATAATTGGTGGTAAACGAGACAATTTCAAGCCTGCAACTCCTTTTTTGAAACGTGCATTTAGCTGTAGGTGGGAATAACTATCCACCCACTGCCAGACTCTGTTTAGATATATTGTGAGAACTTCAGGGCATATAGGTAAAGCCGTCTCTGAACTAATGAGTCAAAATGACTGTGTCTAACAGCATTTTCTAGATCCTAGATATGCTCCACTTAATAAACAAATGTGGCTGAAACAGCAAGGAAAGAAATACATTTGTCATCGTGAAGCAAGCTTTCCCTGCCCTTGTGAGAAGGAGGTTTACCAAAGATGCCTCTGATACCATCTGGCCCAAAGAGTCAGAGAGGATCAGTATGAAGGCCAAACCTTGTTTGCATCGAAATCACGGTGGGTTTTGCTGGAGGAGCTCCCATCGCATCCATCCTGGAAAGCAAACCCCAGCATCCTCCCAAGGAGCCGCTCGCCAGCTTCCCCGTGCAAACAGGGCTGCATTGTTTCCTTCTGCTCCCTGCCTGCCCCTTGTTTTCTCTTAACCGAGACATTAATCAGAGGCTTTTCGATGATGCCTTTGTTCTGTGCCTGCACATCACCGAGCATGGGAAGGTCTGGGCTCACGGCTTCTGTTCCTGGTGCCAACACAGAAATCTATCTTTATTGACAAAAACGATCATCGATACAGCTCCCTCCAGGAGGACCTTCACCTGCTCCAGCCTGTGCAAGGCTTTAGCCCCATTAATATGACTTTAGAGGTGATGTTTATCTATAAACACAGATAGGCACACAATCAAACCTTTCATAGATGTCCACTGGTCCAGTTAATATTAAACACCACCTTCGGGTGATATCTCTCAATTTCTCCAGACTGGGAGGAACGTACCACATTCTTCTCATAGCTTCTTTGCAGGTAGCTGAAATAAAATCTCTTGCAAGCGGCTCCGCCATAGACCTGACCTGTATCCCTGAACAAAGCCTCTCTTATTCAGCAAGGCAAAAGGGAACATCGGTTTTCTGATTATCTCCATCCTGGAGTTTTCTTGGACGGAGACACGGAGTTTGAAGGTTTCTGTTCAGTGACCCCATAACTGGGGCTTTATCTGCAGGCTGGAATGAAAGACCCATCACAGCCTCTGGCTAAGTCTGTCTGTCTGATGGAGCATGTTTGCACAAACAATGCCAAAATTAAACCCCCGGATTTCAAAATCTCATTGTCTGAAAAATGCTATGTGAATCCATTTCCCTCCCTTTCTAATAAAGAAGCAACGTATTTTCTTCCTGCTACAATATAATGTGGTTCTACATGATGCTGTTCCAGTGGTTTATACAAATTTAACCTGTAAATCGCTTTCTGATGGGTGAAATACAGCACGTGGGATGCATCCGAGTTCAGTTGTCCAAGCATCAGTAACTATGCACAAACATACGCCTCTACTGAAGTCAGATTGGCATTTTGGGGCATATTTGACCCATCAGGGCTTTAATATAAGATCTTGGAAAGGTGAGTCCTTCTTGCAGAGCACCATTAGTGCTAGCCAGCATTTGGGTGGCCTGGGCTCATGGAAAGGATTTTAGGCAGAGTGGAGTGGTCAGCGTCAGAGCTGATGTTGCCTGAAGGTTGGGTGAACCTGAAAGGTTCAACACCCCAAAAAACCAGCACTAGTAAAGCAGGACCACTCTCCTCTTCTGGTGCAGAGTGCTACAGCCTACTGCAGAGTGTTAACCATAAAGCCAACTCATCGGTTTGCATAGGGAGAATAAATGCAGGGAGGGATGAAGGGGGTCACCCTTCATCGTGCAAAACTAGTCTGCGGCGGTGGACCCCGGGTTTGTGTGTCAGAGCCAGGGAGGACGCAGAGCTTGCATGGTAGGAACCGGACTCAGGCGTAGGAGTGAGCAAGACCCTGTGCGCAGTCAGCCGGGAGGATACGCGCATGGAGACAGCACGAGCGCCTTAAAATAGCCGGAGGTGAGTCAAAGGGCAGAATTGTGTGTGCTGCCCGTCCTTTCCTGGAGCAGCTCAAGATCTCTGGCCCCAAATCCTCCATCAAGCCTTTTCCCAGGAGGTTTCTAGCACCACGTTAAGAGCTGAGACCACACAGCTCTTCCCGATGCCTCGCTGCTCCGTTTGCATCACTAATGTGCCACAGTCGCTACCCACACGGGTTTATCTCTGCGTTCGAGAGTCCTCAGGCAGTGCTCTCCTAGATGAAATCAAAGCGGGGTGTGAAAGAGCAGGAAGAGGCAAAGGGCCTGGACACAGCAAGGATTTCACTTCTGGAACCCAAGCTGTGCTGGCAGAGCTCCTGCTACCTCCTCATGGTCACCAGCAGCAAAACGGTCCCATTGAACTGGAGGCACTGGTTGGGCCAGGGCCGAGCCAGCACTTAGCCGCAAGGGCTCCTTGTCCCTGGGGTCCTGCAGTGCCAGGGCAGGATGAAACCCAAGGGAGTTTCGGCAATTATCGTACAAATCCCTAGGGATGCAAGACAGGCAGGATGGGTAGGGCTGCCTGCCTGGCCGGGGAGAGCAGCGATGACTATTCCCAGCCCGTGGTCAGAGCAGGGTTGGGCAAAGCGGCGTCAGAGCATCCCGCGCGTTCCTGAGGCGGGAGCATGGGCTGCACCCACGGCTGCGAGGACAAGCCCGTGTCTTATGGGTGGATTTTGCTAGCCTCAAAGATGGAAGGCATTTTGCCTTCATCACCTGGACTGCAAAATCCACCATGACACTGGGACACTTTGTGCCAGTCCCAGTGGGAAGGAGGTAGTGATGTGGGAGCAGCATCCTTCTCTCCAACCAGATCATGCTGGGCTCCATAGAGGAGATGTGAGCTAATTCAATTCTGGTAGATTAAAATAACTCTGAGGTCCCCACATTCAATGCAGCAGGTTGTGCTCGAGGGACGAGCAGGAGGGCACCGTAGGCAAGACCTACGCGTCCTGCCATCTCTTGTGCAAATGAGTCCAAACCATCTCCCAGGCAAGGTCTGGACTCACTCTGAAGATGTCACGGCTAGTAAGACCCACGCAAAAATCCTTCTTTGAACCAGGTTTGTAAAAGCCTCTAAAGTGCTCATTTTGGCCCATTTCATGACTGGCTAGCTCAGCTCGGCACCCCACTCTTCAGCGGAGGGTGGATCCCAGGTCAGGTATGTAGCTGCCATCTGAGAAGCTCTCGCAGCCCCGGCAGCATGGAGAACCTGTTGGTCTCGTCTCGCTTCCAGCTTCCTGCTCAACCTGCCAAGAGCCGTTCCTGGGAGGAGGCATCTCAGCCGGGCAGCCTCCTCTCCTGCCGGAAGCATGGTGAGAGCGGCCTCTCCTCCCTTCCTCCCGGGACCAAACCTGCCCTGTCTTCTGCTGGCTTCATCTTGAGTTTCCCCTCCTCTTCCTGGACTAGGAGGCTTTTTCCTGCTTCGAATGCCCTCTGACATTTCTGATGCTGTAAACACCTCTGATGTGTAAACACCTCTTTATCCTCCCGTTGCCAATCCTCCAAGAAGTGATTGCATTTCACTGGCAGACACCCCAAGCCCCGTGTGGGGTTAGCAGCCGCCCCAGCAATCACCGTGGTCCTCTACACCATGGAGGGACTGGTGCAAATACACTCGTTTTCAGCAGCACAGCAGATGCAGAGCAAGGGCTTCTCCGCTCCTTGGGGCAGATTTCCCCTCCTGGTTTCCAGGACAGGTCGGCGAGGCCACGAGATATTTGCTTTGAACATGAGGTAACGTCTGGGGTGGAAAGGTTACAACAAAGACGCTTCCAGTATTTACGCTAACGAGACCAGCAGCCACCAGCAAGCTGTGCCGGGCAGCGGTGTTGTAATGAGGAAAGCAAATATTATGTTATATAGATGTAATGAGCTGCCGCTGCTTTTTAATGCTGGGCCCATCCTGAGAGAAAAGCCTCCTTAAATAGTTGGGATTCCTCCGACCAGCATAGGGATGAGAGGAATAATACTTGGGAGAGGAACACACCCCAAATAACAGCGTCTGCATGTTGGGTGGAAAGCAGAGAGCAGCCAGCATCTCCCAGCCACAGATGGTTCCCATCAAGATGAATTTTTTCTTGTTAATCCCAAAACAAGCTTGAGATATATTTTTATTTCAGTGTTAAGTGAAGAAAAAAAGAAACTCCAGCATGACCCCCTGTTTTTCTGGCTTCACTCCCTGGTTGGCCTCTGCTCTGAGCAAGCACAGAAAATTCATGTTAAAGGCAGGTCCTAGCAGAGACCCTGAGACCAAAAACTCCTGGGGTGGTTCTTCCAGCTCTTCTTGACCTGGAAATTTATCCCATTCAAGCTGGAAATGGAGGTGAAAATCTAAAGCCAGGACTACCTCACTCTATTACTGAACTTAGCCAGAACAGGGAACCTGAAAGGGGTATTGAACTTTAACAAGAGCAAAAAAGTCAACCTAAATTTCTTTGGGGTTTGTACCCCTGTCATGCATCCCCGTCCTGCCTGTGGCCTGCCTTTCAGGAGGAGGAGAGGGTGAAGAGAAAGGAAGCCACATATGAGAAGGCAAATAGGTTAACTCCCAGATAGGATGAAGGGAGGAAGATCTTCTGGAGGAAGATCTGGCTCTGCCGTGGTGCGGATGAGCTCCCACTGTACCTGTGGAGGGAAAGGTCCTCCTCATTGTCCCTCCTGAACCTGTCATCACCTTTAGGGCTCATTTTTTTCCCATTTTATAGCTGAAAGAAAGGAGAGAGGAAATCAAGGGCTTGATAAAAATAACCAAGACTCCTCCAGGCTGGCTGTGAGGAGGCTCCCTACAGCCAGCAAGTGCTTGGCAAGAGAGAGGGTGATTTGGGGACATATATTTAAAGCATCCTCTGGTGCATTCTGCGCTGTTCATCGGGGGACCGATGATATTCGGGTGTCTGTGGGAGTGTCAGCAAGGGTGTCCAGCACGGAGGACCTGCCCGTGCTGCAACTCTCACCTTTAAATCTTAAACATGCTTTGAGCTTCAGGGATGAAGTCCTGAGCTAATCTACGCCTGAAGCCATCACATGTGCTCAGTAGCATCTTTGCCTAAAAAAAAAAACTATACAAACTGCATCAGTGGGGGGACTGGGAATTATTTATACTCAAAAGACATCCCAAAAGCCCTGCCTTGTGGACTTGCCAGTCATTCCTCCACGGCCTCCCTGCCAGTCCCCAGCATGGTTGGACAGCATGGTTGGACAGCATGGTTGGACAGCATGGTTCCCCAGACTTGGTATGATGGAAGTACCAAGAGGCATCCCTTTGCGTGTCGCAGGACAGGTCTGCAAGGGCAGCTGTGCATTAGGGATGCAGCACACCTCCCGAGTGATGAGCTGCGGGCCATCTGGAAGGATTCAGATGGAGGTAGGGCCAGGCAATAACCTTTCCTCATGGGGTGACACTTCTGGTCCATGGTGGCCCTGCTAGAAGCAACCCTACAAGGTGGTGACCTGTCCTTGATAGCTCAGTGGGTTTCATTAAGAGGAATATTTTTCAGACAGATCTTCTTCCTTGGACATTTACACCCCGCGATGAGGCTGGGCATCCCCCCCTCCTCTCTGGCACCTCCCCGCAGTGACTCAGCACGTGCAAACGCTGACTCATCGCAATCGCCCAGCAGTGTCGGACTTCCCACGCGCTCCAAGACAAGGTGGTGGGAGGAGGAAAATGCTCCATTCGCCCTTCCCTGTGCCTTGAGAACACGTCAGAGGGCATTGCAGATACATCAGCAGGGTGGGGAAGCCGGGGCAGGCTAGGGCAGCGCAAGGACTCTTCTTCTGGACAGGGATGTACAGAGATAAGGTGATCTGGTCTGGGAGTTGCTGCCCAGCATGGGAACGGGTTGCCAACCATCAGTCAACACAAGTGGGACCTGCTCTCCAGGACATGCTCCTCTGGCTGAGGAGAAGGGCCAGGGGTAGGTTTAGGGAGAAGGATGTGCAGAGGTGAGGAAGAGGATGGGTAAAGCCAGGGGTGGTGTCTTGTTTTGGGTGGTGGCACAGACCTTGTAAAGTTAGGGAGCTCGGCTGCACATATCACAGATTTCAGCACAGACATCATGAGATGATTATTCCATACAAGGATAAAAATAAGTGGTTTCTGCAGCAAACAGCACCACTGAAAAGGCTGCCAAGCTCTCGAGTCTGTGACCACCCACTGCAAATCCTACTGGAAAATTACGGAGAAACCTGCATTCGCTCACCAGGGATGAGGTGGACTGCTCTCCTGGAGATCTGCAATGTAAATGGGCATCCAGATATATAACTGGTCATCCTAAAAAAGATATTCCCTCATGCCATTGCAAGTTGTGGAGGACAATGCTCTCTGACCTGTTTCGTATGCGAGTCAGAGCAGATGAACAAGATGTTCCCTTCCAGACTGAAGGAATAAGCTTTAGAAAGCACCCCAGGTATTTCACCTGAAAGATCCCGTGATGAGGGTGTCTTGGTGCGGTTGTGATCCAGGTGTCTGCCACACTTCTTGCATGGACAGACAGACACCGTTAGCAAAAGACAGGGATGCAGTGTGCCTGGGCATTGCCCGTCAGTGAGGCACTTCACCCCAGAAGTGGTTGCATCCTCAAGGACCTCTTCTTGCCCAGTGTGACCAGCCCTGCCACATCTCACAGAGATGCACCCGGTCTCAAGTTTCTCCGTGACCAGGGCTGTTCAGTTACAGCACAACATTTGGTTTTTCTGCTCCATTAGTCCTGGGCGATGGTCTGGCAGTCGGCCGTGCATGGCCTGGCGCCACGGAGCTGGGGAGCCACAGCAATGGGTCCATCACCCTTCTGCTCCATGGCCTGCTCTTGCCACCCATTCCCTCCTTCTGCATTTCATGTGGGCTGCAAAGAGCCCAGGAGAAACTTGGGAGAGGTCTGGACACGTGCAGCAGCAGACAGCAGGGTCCCTTCCCTGCCGCTCCGAGGGGGCAGGCCTGGAGCTGGGACAGGTCTCCAGAGGTTACCACCACGTTACCGTCTCAGCACCAAGCCTGGGCTGTCAACACCAGCTGAGCCGGTGGGATTTCTTTAGCAGGGTGATTTCTAGCCACTTAGCGACCTTTCTGCCTTTGGCTTTCATGCCTGGTTAAATTACTCCGTTAATTATGCTCTTCTGAATTAATGACCCAATTAGGAACTCCAAAGTGTCTTACCTGGAGGTGAAGCCTCCAGATTTACCCATGTATGATCATCCTTTCCACAGCATCTCTGGAGCGTTCTTCTTCCACCGTGGGCTTAGTAGCGCATTGTGGTTTAGATGGACTATTTTCAGAGTGAGGGATGCTCTGGGCACGTGGTACAACGGAGTCAAACCCACGACAGGCTGTGGCCATAGAGGCTTTCTGCCATGTGGATTCTCTAGCGCCTCATAAAGGGTTGTGCTCATATTCCAGCTTTTTCCCCATGGATCATTTGTAACTTCTCTCTGCCTGCCCAGTTTCACAAAGCTTGGAGGCTGCTGCTGCCCATCGAGCGTGTCTGAAATGGGCTGCAAAAGCGGGTTGGATGGGGCAAAGGAGCAAAAGCGAGCCCCCCTACGCCTCGTTTTCCCTTCGCGGCAGAGATGGGAAGGATGTGCAATGCAGCACCAATGCCCGTTGCTGGCCACTGCAGATTACAGGCTAGTCCGGAGCAGAAGGATTGTAGGAATCAATCCCATTTAAGCCTTTCTATTTAAAGGAATAAACTACCCAGGAAAAGCAGCCTAAGATTAGAAACTCGCAGGATTTCCTCAAATTCCAGCCATCAGCCAGAGATTCAGCCCGGGAGGTGGTTTATTATTTTCCCAATGCATGAAGCCTGCACCCCAGCAAAGTTAAATACTGATTACGCTCTGCAGCTCCATCGCAGATCCAAAGCCTCCGCTCGAAGCTGGTTTAATGCTGCTCCCTCTCTGCCTGAAACATCTCCGGTATTGCCTGATTGACAAATAGTTTTTTAGGCAGGAGCGTTTTGGCTTTGCTGGCGAGGCACGAGCAGGGGATGTTTCCTACAAAGTGCATGCAATGGTTTCGTGCTCAGAAGGAGACCCTTGTGCAGGAGGATCTTTCAGAAAATGTAATAATGCTAAACAGGGTGGGAAGCAGAAATAAATGCAGTGGTACGATTGCTTCCCACAATCAGCGATAACAGCACGAACGCAGGGAGGTGGATGGTGAGTTTTGCTTGATCTCGAGGCAAAATGCCACAAAAGTAAATGTGGAAATGGAGGAAGAGCTGATAGGGAAAAACCCAGAGAAGGTTGGAGAGGTGGTCGCTGCAGGGGTAAGGGGGCAGAGGGGTTTGGTACGGATCCAGACCTTGCTCTGTTACGGCACTGGTACAGCACGGCACCGAGGGCTGCATCCAGGCCCTGAGGATGCTCCCAGACCCGGCAGCACAGATAAACCCTTGTGTCTGACTGTCAGCGGCTGTGAGCAAACAGTTTGGGTGCTGTGTCTATAAAATGAGGTAGTGTCTCCCCGGGAGCTGGGGAGGAGAATATTGTTTGCATCCTGCAAAGTGCTGGGGTTTTGGCACTCGTGCAGTTGTTCTGGGACGAAAAAAAAAAAAAAAGCAAGGGATGTGGGTAAAATAGAAAAAGTCACCCTATGCTTTGTGCCTTACTAGCTAGGAGTTGGGCAGTCATTTGGGATTTGATTGTCGGCTCTGCCGCTTCTCCCAAACTCCAACCTAAAAATTCTCCCCTTATCATAAGCAGAAAAAACATCAAGCCTGTTCCTAGTGGGAATGTGGTGAAACCTGGTAAGCACCATACAGGCTCACAGACGTGCCTGCAAGGGTGAGTTCAACCAATTAGCATTTTCTGAAGAAAACAATTTTGCAAAAAAAAAAAAACAAAACCAAAAAAAGCACCACAAAACAACCATGTTGGTGACTCCCCCTCGCTTTGTGTTTAGGCTAGAAACGTCTGGAGGCTGGGAGCGTGTATACAGCAGCTTCCGCAGCACGGCCCACTGACAGCTCGCTCCCATGCAACAGTCCTACCCCTAACCCGGGGACCGGAGGCGCTGAGGTGCCCCGTGGGTGGCCACTTTGAAATGCACTGAGCACAGCAGGAATACTCCTGCTTGGGGAAGCAATCTTACACCAGCCCAGCTTTCCTTCTTTCCTCCTCCCGATCCCACAGCGTAAATGCCACCAGGCGCTTTGGTGTGATGCCGGAGGCAGAGGCTGATGCACAGGAGAAGGAGTTGCAGCCTCCCAGCGAATGCTCAGCCCTGCCGTGCATCCCCGTTAAAACAAAGCAAGTCAAAAAAAAAAAAAAAAGTGATCCCAAAGGAACCGGCGAGCCCTTCTTCCCCCCCAGCACCGCAGCAGGGTGGGAAGTGGTTGCTTTTTCCAGGCGTAGTCATGCACGCGGAGCGTGACTCATCCCCAGCAGGAATTTCCATCTCACCCTGTCCCCTCCGTGGGAGCGCTCCAGCCCCTCTCTCCGCCTGGAGATTTTCAGCCATCCCCTGGAAAGCAACAAGGAGGCAGTCGCAGGGGTGAAGGCGGCGGTCAAGAGCAGCCGAGAAGCAGAGACCTTCTCCGGCCCCGACTGCCAGCAGCTGTGCAGGGATGTGTCCGAGAGGCCCCCAAGGTCTCTGCTCTCTCCCAGCTGCCAAATGCGTGTTTTGGAAAGGAGGAGAGGTGAAATACTGAAACACTGGGGAGAGCTGCCGCATCACGAGGGTTGGAGGACTGGTCATCACGAGAAAGACATCACATGTGCAAATTGTCCCGATGAGGGTCCCCAGGTGCAGCCAGGGCTTTCACGGACACCAGGGCTGGGCAAGGCACAGGGAGGGACGTCAACCCTCCCAGGAAGCCTTGGGTCTATTTGCAAGCTCAGATTAGCTGCGTATGCACAGGCAAGTCCAGCCATGTGCTGAGAAGGAGACATCCAGGGATGTCCATGACTCATGGGATAACCACCTCCCTCACCTGGGTAAGCTGCAGTCACTCACCCTCTGCCTCCATTTCTCCTTTGAGACAAACAGAAAACCCACAAGAGCAGGACCTGCCTCTTGCTGTGCCCGCAGAGCACGCCCCGGTCCTGCAGCCCCTGTCAGTCGGAGCTGCCAATACTGATGCTGCAGCAGCTGCTAACGCGACACAAGACCTTCAGTTCACCACACAACAGCAATAAATCCAACCCTGAGTGATTTACTGTGCTGATGTAGGTCTAGGGTAGCCTCGGGGGCAAGCCTTGATTTCTCGAGGGGAGCATAAGGTGCAGAGCCTGAAAGGAGATCTTGGAAAGCTGAAGGTCGAAGTCAAGAGTCCAGATGTGGACCTCATTTGCAGTAAAATACCGGAGCAGTCACCAACATACAGGGACACAGCAGCCACCTGCAGCAGGATGGTCCTGTCTGAGCTGGGCCAGATGTTTGCAGCTTGTGCTGGCTGGGACGTGTTTGACTTATTAACGGCATTTGGGCAATGCCCTTAATAATATGCTTTAAGTTTTGGTCAGCCCTGAAGTGGTCAGGCAATTGGACTAGATGATCGTTGTAGGTCCCTTACAACCAAATTATTCTATTCTAATTCTTGAGGGTTATGCTCACTAGGAGACACCTTCCACGTAAGTCTGCCCATGGTCACAGCAAGCCTGAGCTATGTTGAAACCATAGTCCTATGTTGAAACCATAGTCTTATGTTGAAACTATACAAAATTCAGGGCCTTCCATGGTTTCATCAGATGCTTTCACTGAGCTTCATTAAGGGCTCAACAGGAATTTGGAAACCTGGGTGCAGTCCTGAGTTGCACCAGGGCATGTAACCTCACCCAGAGACTGCTGAGCTCCTCCTCGAGTGAGTCTGGTTTCCTCAGTTCCCCACTTTGGGAGGCAGAGAAGATCCTTGCTGCCACGAACCGGACCTTCTGATGCTCAGAGTCCTCCTTCTGCCTAGCCATCACCCAGAGCAGTCCATACTGTCCCAAAATTCTCTCAAAGTCACTTTTTTTTCTCTCCAGTGTGTTTACTACCCCTTCCCTCTCCAGACTCCCTACATATTTATAGACAGTGATGTCTCATCCTTTGTTTTCCTAGACTAAACAAACAATTTTCACTTGGAATCACAGAGCTCTCAAAAAGCCACCAAGACATCCCTTGCCCCAGGCAGGCCCAGCTATGGTATGTGTTTATCTGCCATATGCTTTAAGACCTCCAGCGATGGGAACTGCAAGCCCTCTCCAGCCTCCTCTCTCGTCACGCTTGTAATTTTTCCCTAATGTCTGACCTTAATTGGTAGGATTTAAGCCTGTAACATCTCCTCCTATGCATCCTGGGCATGGAAAAGTTTATTCCTTTCTTCTTTGTACCAGCTTTTTCTATGTATTTGAAGGCCATTTTATGTCTCCACTCGGTTTCTTCTAGCTAAAAATCCCATTTCAACCCATCTTTCCCCAGAAATTGCATTTTCCTAATTGCCAGTCTTTCCCGTCATTTTTTTCCAAGTCTCTCATTGGTCCCTCCTGTTTTGATATCTGCACCAGGCTGCATACAGCTCAGCAGCCAAAGGCTCTCCAAGGCAGACAAAGGCAGGCAGACTGTGTGCAGGACTCGCATCCCAGGATGACGCTGACCTTTTTTTCACATCAGCACCATCTTCTTTGCCTGGTATCCAGCGCCTGATACATCAATGTCCCCTCTCCAAACCTGCCATGTCTTGAAGAACCCATCGCTGCTCAACAGCACTCGCTCCAGGTTGACTTGAGTTTTCTTGATCCAAACTGCAGGAACTTAGAAATCCCCTTAGAAATACTCTTTATGAAAGTTATAGAGTTTAAGGCTGCAGATTACAGTTGGCCAACTCAGCGTAGATTCAACCCAAACAAAAACATCTACCTGGGGCAATCAAAAGAGGGCTGAAACAGCTCTGAGCTCAAGCAGCTATGAACTGAACCCAAGAACGCATCTGCTATATGCCCAGCTGGGCTTTCTTTTTAGTGTAAGCTAAGCTGTGCATTTTATGAAAGAGCTTTAGATTCAGCAGCCTGAATGTGAAGCCAGCACCTGATCCAATTAGGAATGGAAGTTCAGATCTCAGTACCAAATTCAAATCCCTGCCTTGCTCAAATCTATCTCCAGGCTGATCCATCACAGAGATGAAAATCTAGTCACTGGAGCTTGGTGTAGGACCTTTGGTGCTTGAACCTGTCTCTGGTTTAAAAAGACACACAGCTAAGAGAATATACCAGGAGGAATAGCAGCCTGGCTTTAGAAACAAGGTGTCTTGCACCAAGGGATGCAACGGGGCAAAGCAGAAAGCAGTGTTTTTATCACCATGATACGAAAACATACTTGGAGCTGAGTTTGATTTCAGATGAGCAACAATTCAGGAGGCTTGCACTGCTCAGACCTGTTAGGCTGCCATAAAAGAGGAGTTTTCTTGACATCTTTTTAGCGATACTCCTTTAGAGGAGAGCTCTGCAGGTGGAGGAGACATCCACAACACCATGGAGAGCTTTGACCCTCCTCTGTCCCCCTCTCCAAACTTACAGAAAAATGGCAATTTAATACAGAAGACAGTCGTGGGCAGAACACCTGGGTTCTGGAGATGACATCCAAGGTCCAAAGGACTGAAGGCTGCTCCCCAATGCACCCTGGTAAGTGACCCACAATCTCCTGTGTAAGGATTCCCAATTAAAAGTCTGGTGCTAAGAGGCCTCAGGAGCCCAGGAGTGGATGCTGCAGCCGGGAATTGCCTCTGATATAATTTGGGTTCAGCTGTGCCAAAATTGGCACGTGGAGATGAGCCTTCATGGCAGTGCTGCTGGCAGAGAGCTCTGTAGGGACAGCGTGGGACTGGCAGGTCAGGGGAGAGGATGGCTAAGCATTTAGAGCACTAGATTGGGCATTGGATGCTTGAATTCACGTTCTTGCTCTGTCAGACTCCCTGGATGTGCAAATCGGTCTCTGACAGCCATTGGGAGCAGCGGGAGTTGGGACCCTCCAAGGATTTGGGCTGGTCTCTCCATGCCGCCAGCGAAGTGGCTGTGCAGGAGGAGGTATCCCAAAGGGTCTGTGCCGCGGCTCTAACCCCTCTCTGATCTGCTGAAAACACCCTTCCAGATGCATCCGAGGATCTCACTTGCCTTTGCTCGTGCAGCATCACACACTCGAACATCCTGTGATCAGCCAGAGTCCCCCAGCCGTCTCCTCCCCCTTATGTCCTCCAGACAAGCTCAGAACCGACGGGGTGGGTTCCATCCCCCAGCACGGGACGTGCACACTGGCAAGTGCATTACTCCAGCCCTCAATGGCATCTAACCCTGCTGGACAAGGGCATGGCTCCTCTGCTTGTGCCTCCCAAGCTTGTGCCATCCCTTCGCATCATCACAGCTGGTGCCGGGGGCTGCGCTGCACCCCGCAGCTGGTCGCATCCTGTGCAAACCCTGGTCAGGGTATAACAAGAAGTCCTTTGGTCTCCTAGAGGTAAAAGCTGTTTAAACATTAGAAAATATTCCACAGCATGGGGTAGGGCCTCCCTCCGTCATGGTACTGATCCTCAGATCTGCTTTGAGAAGCTTTCTCTCTACAGTGCTCACGCTGGCTGCTCAAAAGAGAATTTCCTATGGGAATAAAGAGAGGTCTTCGTAGTCCCAGCCCATCCGACTCTACCCAGGAGAAAAGGCTGCAGGTAGAATCGTAGAATGGTTTGGGTTGGAAGGGACCTTAAAGATCATCTAGTCCAACCCCCCTGCCATGGGCAGGGACCCCTTCTGCTAGACCAGGTTGCTCAAACCCCCGTCCAACCTGGCCTTGAACACTTCCAGGGATGGGGCATCCACAGCTTCTCTGGGCAACCTGCTCCAGTGCCTCACCACCCTCACAGTAAAGAATTTCTTCCTAATATCTAATCTAAATCTACCCTCTTTGGGTTTATAACCATTTACACCCTCATCCTATCACTACAGTCCCTGACAAAGAGTATAGCAGATAGTGATATAGGTACGGCAGAGACGTGCCCCATCTCCTGGGATGCTGGCTGGTGTGCTTTTCATTCACCAGTTATGCAAAACATACCAGCTCGCCCTTTTTTTTCCCCCACCCTGTGCAGACACAGATTGAATGTCAGTGGAAAATAATTCCTTTAATGAGTGTGCCGGGATAGATCAGCTGACTGGGTTTGCTTCAGTAAATCTCGTGGTCGCACAGCCCTAGCAGTGTCTGTCTAAGCCTTTCCATTTATAGGACAGAGATGGGAGCCAAGAGGATGGAAATAAAGTGTTTGCAAGCAAAAGGCCATAGGGTTTAGAGGTGGAACAAGATTCCCCAGGGGAAACGGGCTGCGATTGCAGAGAGGTTTGCAGGGTGGGTAGCAAGCACGTATCCAGGCATGAAATGGAGCTGATTGAACATCCCTACGTGCATCTGATTAGTCTTCTGCGCAGAGGTCAGGGGAAGGGCTGTGCTGTGCAATGAGCTCTGGGCACCAGGAGAAAAGCACCGGGATTCCTTCGGGAAGGCAAAGCAGCAGTGGGGCTGGGACCTGCCCTCCAGGTCGGTTTGGGGATGCAATGTTGGAGTGGTTACAGGAGGGATGCTGGAAGTGTGAAATCACCTCCCTGCCTCCTTGATGCGGCACGGCTCATCTCTCCGACCCACGTCTTGCCCCGCGTTCCATTGCACAGAAGCAGAAATCTGGCTCCGGAATAAATCACAGCTGTCTCCGAGGCGGGGTGAAGCATTGGCTTTCCTTGGGCGAGCTGCCACGCTGTGATAAAGCAGATCCTCCCTTGAAGGTGAGACCCTGAGCTGTTGCTCCTCAGGAAGCCAGCCTGTTGATGAACTGTGTCAGTGAATAACACATGCCTTTAATTCCCCCTTTATTCAGCAGATCCCTGCGGGAAGCGTTGTGTCCTTAAAAAAGGCGAGCGTGAAGCACCTGGAGATGTGTGCGGAGGCACTCAGATGCCTGGTAAATCACCACAGACAGGCTGTAATAATCATGACAGGCTCTAATTGCTCTGTCCTGGGTATCTATAGGGTAAAACTTATTGCTTCAGTTGGTTACTCCAATGCAAGCGGCTGTCAGAGCAGTCCCTTGGAAATAAAGTGTTTCCATCTCTGAGTTATTCTGCAGGGATTTTCCTAACCGCTAGCAACTGCAAAGTCAGGAGAGGAGGGGATCTGAACAGGAACTGCTCCTGATGTTTTGTTTAAAATGTCCATTCCCTGAGCATGAAATGTTTCATGTCAGATCTGTAGGGGTTTTTCAGGTCGATCGTTAGGTTTTTGCTGGCATTTGCACCAACACCACTGAGGCTGTCAGCTCTGATCATGCACTGCACAGCTCAGGGCTTGCTGGCAATTGAGAAAATGTTTGGTCTCCATCCAGTTCAGATCGAACTAATTAAAGAAAATAAAACACTTCCCTACAAGCCAACCCCCCCCCCTTTCTGGTTGGCGTTTGATGTGAGGCTACAGTTTGGCTCAGACCTGAGGGGGAGATCATAAGCGTATCCCTGCAAGCCCCCTCTGATGGCTCCAGCCCTTTTTTTTTCTGGTTGCTAGCACCTTGTAGGAAGCCAGCCCTTCCCATCCCCTGCTTAAGGTATTGCTTGCTGCTTGGGTTGGGCTGTGCACCCGGGCACGTCCTTCAAGGACACGTGGACGTGCCCCAGAAGCAGGAGATCTGGCATCTCTTGCAGTAGTGACTAACAGCTACAACAAGAGAGGGCAGCACGTCCTTTTTCTCAATATAGCCACCAATTTTGAAGCACTTTGGGGTCCCCAGAAGATGCCTGGACCTTGATTTTTCCACCCAAAAGGATTGACAATCCAGAATAGGGAAAAAACAGTGCACAGCAGATACTACCAACACCATCATCCTGACACCATGGCTTAAATTGCACATACCCTGAGCCACCCGTGACATGGTACATGGTGGGATGTGGCCTTTTCTTCTCTTTGCATCAGTCAGAAATGCTCTGAGCTCCATGCTGGCTCCGACACTGGGTGTTAAAGGGTTTCTCTGACTGCGGGATAGGCCCTGCAGCTCCCCCAGGGGCTGTCCCTGGCTCTATGGGGGGTTTCTTCCTCCGGTAAAGCTTATAGAAAAGGGCTGCAAGGTGGGAAGAGAGAGAGCATTGGACATAGGTGGATTTAAAAATAGTAGAGACAGAGGAGATGGGCTGGATGAGATTCAGTAGCTAACACAGAGATGGGAGCAGAGAGACCAAATTAGTGTGCTGCAGGATTAATTTAGACCCTGTTCCTCTGTGGGTGGTGACACCAGCCCCGGGCAGGGCTTTCCCCTGCAGAGACTCCCCCCGTGCCCGTGGCACTGCTGCCTCTGCCCCGGGGGGTTCCCCACCGAGCAGTGCCCAAACACGGCTCCCACCCGCCTCCACCATGTCCCCTTTCTGCCGAGCACCAGGTCCCAGCTAAACCCATCCGATGCCCCTCTCTGCGGAGCACCAGGCTGGCAGGGGCCCAAGTCTCGTCCCCCCAGGCAAGGTCTCCCTGGCTGCCAGGAGCCTGGAGACCTGCTGCTGCCCCGGGCTGGGGGAAAGCCACCCAGCCCACACCACGTCCCACGGTCTCGCTGCTCCCCCCACTGCCCAGCTCCTGCACCGTGCCTCTGGGTGCGCGGCGCGGCTGTCTCCAGCCTTCCCCTTCCACAGCCCAATCTCTGCGGGGCCGGGACCTTGGGACCAAGGAGGACGGGGCGGGCACTTGGTCTCCACCGCACAACCCCTGGATGCCCCCCAGCTGGTGGTGGCACTGGGCTGCCGTGGCTGCGCTGCCTGCAGAGCGCAGCGTGCCACAGGTCGGGGGTAAAGACCTCAGAGCCCCCGTTTGCAGGGAGGAGGTGTCTCTCCTTCCACTTGCTGCGGGGCCACCGCTCTTCCAGGTCGCTCCTCCCTGGTGCAAGGAGGAGAGCAGACCAAAGAGCTGGCCAGGGCCAGGCAGCAGATGGGCTTTGACCTTCCTGGTGCAGGAACCGGAGCTCAGGGGCTCATGGATCATCACAGAATCATAGAATCATAGAATCATATAGGTTGGAAAAGACCTCTAAGATCATCGAGTCCAACCGTCAACCCAACACACCATGCCCACTACACCATGTCTCTAAGGGCCTCATCTACACATCTTTTAAATACTTCCAGGGATGGTGACTCCACCACTTCCCTGGGCAGCCTGTTCCAAGGCTTGAACCACTCTTTCAGTAAAGAAATTTCTCCTAATGTCCAATCTAAACCTCCCTTGGCGCAACTTGAGGCCATTTCCTCTCGTCCTATCGCTGTTACTTGGGAGAAGAGACCAACACCCACCTCACTACAACCTCCTTTCAGGGAGTTGTAGAGCACGATGAGGTCTCCCCTCACCTCCTCTTCTCCAGGCTGAACACCCCCAGTTCCCTCAGCCGCTCCCCATCAGACTTGTGCTCCAGGCCCTTCACCAGCTTCGTTGCCCTCCTCTGGACACGCTCCAGCACCCCCATGTCCTTCTTGTAGTGAGGGGCCCAAAACTGAACACAGGATTCGAGGTGCGGCCTCACCAGTGCCGAGTACAGGGGCACGATCACCTCCCTGCTCCTGCTGGCCACACCATTTCTGATATAGGCCAGGATGCCGTTGGCCTTCTTGGCCACCTGGGCACACTGCTGGCTTGGCAAGCTCCTCCGCCAGCTCCTGTTCACTGGTCCCTTCTTGGTCCTGGATCCTTCAGCAGAGGGGCTGATATTGCTCCCACCCGTGGCTTTCTGCCTCGGCTCCTGGCCAAGGGCTGCCTGCAGACTCCTGAGCAGCTCCTGGTCTTTGACCCCACTGTGTCACCCTCTCCAGCTGGGTGAGTCACCAGGGACCTGGCACGAAGCCCCTGTGGTTTTGATAATGGTCAAGGACAGAGGAAAGAAGTTATGTTCCCCTTCAAGGCCAGTTTGGACGGGGCTTTGAGCAACCTAATCTTGTAGATGTCCCTGCCCATGGCAGGAGGGTTGGAACTAGATGATCTTTAAGGTCCCTTCCAACCCAAACCATTCTGTGATTCTATGATTCTATCATTCTACACGAGAGAGCTGCTCCAAGCGCCTCCTGTCCCACGCTCTTCCTGCAAGGTTCTCCTGCGGATCCCGGCTGCTCCCTGCCTCTCTTTCCCTCCCTGCACACGGAGGAGACAAACAGTTCAAAGAGTCCTCACGGCAACTGGGATTTGGGCAGTCTGGGGAACCCTCTTCAAGAGAAGAGGATCCTGCAGGTGCTTCAGAGAGAAGGAGAAGGACTCCCTCTCCCTGCACTCTAGCAGAACAGCAGCATTGACCAAAGCTTTTAAAATGAAACCTGAAAAGACATACGAGATTTCCCAGCGTGTTGCATGCTGGTCAGGCACCCATTCCATGCCGCACCATTTGGGGTTCTCACATCTGAAGGGGCATGGGCTTATCTGTACTATCCTCTCCTTCCTGCTAGTGTTAACTCTAATAAATCACATTTTAAATAATACTTTGCAGAGTCTGATGCCTTTCTTACCAGGATGAACATCATACAATGTTCATTTCCCATCATGAGAAGGGAAATGCAGAGCCCCAGGGCATCACTCACTTCTGTGGCCCCCCTCTGCTAGATGCTGGGCAGAATTCATGGAAATCCACCCCATTACCCCAAAATAAACTGGTATTATAGACAGAAGGATTGCAGCCAGGAGGATTACCCCCTGCTCACAGCTCGGGGTGGGCTCCGAGAGTCCCCATGATATATCACAGGGCATGATCTGCAGCAGAAGACAACACTGCAGGGGGAAAATAACCTTTTGGGTTCCCATCAGCTTGGGGCTAGCGCTTGCAGGGGGAAGGACTGCAGCCCCCCTGTTTTCCTGCCCCCCCAAACCTGTAGCATCAGAGCAGCATCAGCCCCCGAGGGCCACGGTTGCCCCCCACAGCGTCACCCTGCCGGAGTGGGTAGAGGCTGGGCAAGTGCCCAGCTTGCTTTAGCATCCCTCGTGCTGGAGAGTCACAGGTTTGGCTGCCTCCTCCAGGGAAAGCCAGCAGTGTGCATTGTCCCCAAAATGTCCCCTTAACTATGCAACACCCTGCACCAACCGAGCAGCACATCGGGGAGTCACGGGGGAGTGTCCTGGATGTTATAAGCAAGCATGGCTGGGAGATTAATCCGCAGGGAGCACAGCAATCCCACACTGTTAAATGGGAATGGTGTTTCCATGCAGGCAAAGCTAAATCCCTGCAAAATCAGCGCCTGTTCCTCTTCCTGCCGGGCTCCTCTCCAATGTCAGCAGAATCATCTGCTGACAGCTATGTAGATGATACCACGAGCAGTTCTTGCCACCAAGAATAATTTACCACGGGGCTGGCTACTCCAGGGATGCTGAGAGCTCTCTTCCATCACCGGGAGCCTGCAAACATTTGCAGAGCCGATGCAACGAGCAGTGAGCCGACCTGAGCTTCAGGAACCAGCTAGAAAGGAGAAAGCCAAGATAAGGATGTGAGGGCAGAGGATGGGAGAGAGGATGGTACTGTCAAGAAGTAAGGAAAAGGAAACGTTCCATGTGAAATGTGGTGCATGCATCCATCTTTGCTTCATTTTTTACCTCCTGGCCCCAGCCGGCCTTGGTACTGTGTTTGGCTTGGAAATACGGATCCCTTATGGTGCCAGTGGCCCTTGCTGCACCCAGAAACAGTCCCCGGGGCTCCTGCACCAGCCCGTGGCCCCTCTCATCCTGCGTCCCCCTGCTCAGGACCTCTGCTGTCACATCGCGCCTCTGTTCTTCCAACCTGCACCAGTACGGGAGAGGCATAGATATTTCACTCCGCACAGATAAACTGCTTGTTCCTAAAGTCTATATGAAACTTTGGTTACACCAGACAGAGACAAGCAGAAGTAAAACAAATTAGTCATAGCCACTTCGTTATGAAAAAACTGCAGTTACAACTAAATCAAGGAAAAAAACTAAGCTTCAGGCAGCTCCAGACAAGTTCAGACAAAGCAAGACTGACAAACCCCATCCCCGAGGTCCTACAAACCCAGCACAAAACCCGCAACCTGGCCCCAGCAGTGGCAATGGTGTATCTACTGGGCTACAGCACCCACAATGGAGAAGAAGGAGCCCGTGCAAGACCTTCATCACGTCTGTGAATGCTTCGTGCCAGGGCCCTGGTGACTCACCCAGCTGGAGAAGGTGACACAGTGGGGTCAAAGAGCAGGAGCTGCTCAGGAGTCTGCAGGCAGCCCTTGGCCAGGAGCCGAGGCAGAAAGCCACGGGTGGGAGCAATATCAGCCCCTCTGCTGAAGGATCCAGAACCAAGAAGGGACCAGTGAACATCCATGAGCCCCTGAGCTCCGGTTCCTGCACCAGGAAGGTCAAAGCCCATCTGCTGCCTGGCCCTGGCCAGCTCTTTGGTCTGCTCTCCTCCTTGCACCAGGGAGGAGCGACCTGGAAGAGCGGTGGCCCCGCAGCAAGTGGAAGGAGAGACACCTCCTCCCTGCAAACGGGGGCTCTGAGGTCTTTACCCCCGACCTGTGGCACGCTGCGCTCTGCAGGCAGCGCAGCCACGGCAGCCCAGTGCCACCACCAGCTGGGGGGCATCCAGGGGTTGTGCGGTGGAGACCAAGTGCCCGCCCCGTCCTCCTTGGTCCCAAGGTCCCGGCCCCGCAGAGATTGGGCTGTGGAAGGGGAAGGCTGGAGACAGCCGCGCCGCGCACCCAGAGGCACGGTGCAGGAGCTGGGCAGTGGGGGGAGCAGCGAGACTGTGGGACGTGGTGCGGGCTGGGTGGCTTTCCCCCAGCCCGGGGCAGCAGCAGGTCTCCAGGCTCCTGGCAGCCAGGGAGACCTTCCCTGGGGGGACGAGACTTGGGCCCCTGCCAGCCTGGTGCTCCACAGAGAGGGGCATCGGATGGGTTTAGCTGGGACCTGGTGCTGGGCAGAAAGGGGACATGGTGGAGCCGGGTGGGAGCCGTGTTTGGGCACTGCTCGGTGGGGAACCCCCCGGGGCAGAGGCAGCAGTGCCACGGGCACGGGGGGAGTCTCTGCAGGGGAAAGCCCTGCCCGGGGCTGGTGTCTCACCACCCATAGAGGAACAGGGTCTAAATTAATCCTGCAGCACACTAATTTGGTCTCTCTGCTCCCATCTCTGTGTTAGCTACTGAATCTCATCCAGCCCATCTCCTCTGTCTCTGCTATTTTTAAATCCATCTATTTTCGCTGGTCTCTCTTGCTTTGGTGCAGACTTTTCCATACGCTTCACTGACACTTACAGCCCGGAAAGTCCTCCTGAGTAAAACTGTTCTCCCAAGGGTAGGCATCAGCTCCACCAGGGATCAGAGGGAGCTCAGAGACAGCATGGGGATCGTGCTGTTTCTTGTGGTTTTCTGGCACTTTTTGAAGCATGCGAAGCTGTCAGCCATGGCCACAAAGTGTATTCCCAGTGCAGGATTCAGGGCATGGGATTGGGGCTTGGACAAGCAAGAGAAACCCTGGTAGCAGTCAAGGCTGGGGGAGGTTTTTGCCTTGATCTCAGCCCCGAGGACAGTGATCGTGCCAGCCCAGGGAAGCAGGGGTGACATCAAGGCACACAATTTTCTGTTTATCTGACGCAAGACAGCCGAGGATCTCCAGCTCATGGGAAAACACAGGTGATGAGGTCCTACAGGACCTGCTGGAGAACATGGTGCTGTAATGTCTAATGCTTCTCCGAAACGTCTTCTCCATAAGGATTTATGGAGAACACTACATCGGCCCTGTGATGCCCAAACTGGTTCCTGCAGGGCTTTTCGGGTGTCTCCCCCCACCCTGCTGCCCGGTGACCCACCTGCCACTTCATAGCCCCTTCCACTGACCCACCTGTCACTTCATAGCCCCTTCCACGTGGTGACCACAGACCTTCCGTGGCTCAACTTGCCATCAGGAAAGCTTGAGGCAGCGGTGAATCGCCTGATTCAAAGGTACATGGTGACTCAGTGGCAGAGCCCAGAGCGGATTCATTATGCATCCCACATTTTATGAACTTGCCTCCAGCAGATCCACTTATTCTATTAGCTGGAATTAGGTAGAAAATCATTGTTAAATAGTTAATTCATCAAGACAGGCACTGTCACAGTGACTGAAGATATTTTTGAATTTGGGGTGTGTTTGAAAAATGAAGACAAAAATGGGGGAAAACCAACTAAGCAGTTTGTTTTGACGTCTTTAATTTGTTTTCTTTGTCTGAAAATGATATTTGAGGCTACATTTGGCCCTTCAGAAGAACAGTGAAACAAAAAAGAAACAAAATGTTTCCTTCGAATGAAGTGTTGTGGACTTCCCTTTTGGCTAGAAAATTGCCCCTTCTGACTTAATTTGTCCCAAAGGAACAATGAATTTGATCTCCTGGAGTTACCCTTGGGACAAAAACTCCACTCCTCCCAAAGCTGTGCCTGTAACGTCTGAGAAGGTTTGTGCAGCTCCTCCACTGCCAACAGAGAGCCATTTCTAGCGGGTAATTCTTCCCACCATGGGCACGTAGGATAAATAACCCCAGCAATGAAAGGAGATTGATGAAACACTTAACGTTTCGTTTTGAAAGCCACATGTTAGGGTCACGATACTTCCAGATACTTCCACCACCACTGAGACCGCTAAAACTTACCGCCCTGGGGAGCCTCTCTGCTTTGCAGAGGAGGGATGAGAAACCAACTTCATCCATACCCAGCATCCGATACTTGTCCTCCTCTGGCTGCTCATCGCTGGATACTCTCATCAGACTCTTGCTCCAGACCAGTGAGTAGCCCCCAGCAGCCCCCACATGGGTTCCGCTTTCTGCATGCCCAGAGATGGGGTTGACCCTATCCCAGGGGATCCGATTTTGTGACCTTGGTGACCACATCAGTGACGTCCGAGGCACGTGGGTGCTGCACACAACAGTTTGCCTTTGTTTTTATGAGGTTGGGCTAAGAGCTTTCCACCAATGTGGCAAGAGTAGACTGGAAACATGAGCCACCAGCTCTCAGGTACTGCTCGTTCTTGCTGCTGCATCCACATGTTTACCCCTCGCTCCACTTGAGATCCAAACTTGCTTCTTTGTAAGGTACATCCCAATTACAACTCAATTCTCTTTGGTGACCACCAAATGAATCAAATACAGGAGACCTTCCCAGCACCAAGACCAACTCTGGCACCCAAAAGCACCCTCAGCAATTTTTTCCACTGGGGAAAATCCAGATGTTTCTAAATGCTCTGGACTCTGCTGCCCACTTCCCAGGGTGATTGTGTGATGGTGATGCCACAGGAAAATCGAGACCCAGTCACCAGTTGTTAAGATACACAGACAACCCGGTCATCTGCCTGCACTTCCTAACATCAGCAACAAGCAAATAATTCACCACCAAATCAACTCGCAAGTGGATGACCCCTGGATTTGCATGAACAGGACACGGTGTGAAGAAGAGTGAAGGTGGAGTGGGGTTAAGGGAGAAGGAATAGGGCAGCCCCTTTGGTGAGCAGTCCCACCAGGCTTGGTGTGAGTCCATGCTCATGGAGTCTCAGCAGGGATGGGGAAATCATGTCCCTCTCACAGCTTTGCTGTGCCAAGCGCCCACCTCTGATGTGCACCAGGATAAATGGAAGGGCAATGCCAGGGAAGCCTCCCTTTTCACTGCACCGTAAGATATTCCCTGGCATTCAATGTTCACTCCCCAAGAGCTGCTGATGTGAATTCTCCAAGCGTACAATGCTCCCAGACTTCAGACATCCCAAGATGCACCATCACAGGGGCAAAACATAATCCAGCCTGGAGGTGGATTAGCAGCTGGAGGTCAAGCTTAGAAAGAGGGTCTACGTGTGCTCTAATGTGAGACCTGATCGCAGACTTCCTCCACGGTCCGAAGAGGGACCTAGATTAATCTCTCGAGGTTCCTGTCTTTTGGGAGTGACCGCTCATTTAATTTAGATGCTTAAAAGATCCTGAGACCTTTGGATCTGTTAACCAAAGTGAAAGCAACAGCCCGATGTGTCCTCTCTGTGAATTATCCCCCGCTAGCTGCTATGTGGGAAGTGCATAACAGGAGTCCTACCACAGACACACGCTCAAAGCAGAGGCACAGGATCCATGGAAAAGACAAAGAAATGGCTTTGTTCTAACTCCTGTCATTGTGTCCAGAGAGAAAATGAGATAGGGTTAAAAAAAAATTTAAAAGTTGAAAAATAAAAGCAAGCAGAAAGAAAAAAAGGGAGACAAAGGGATGCTCAGGGGGGATTCCTGAAAAAAAAAGTGAAATCAAACCTGGAAATGTGGCATTGGAGGGTATTCGTGAATCGAGGTGAACAGGAGACACCAAACGTTCCCCATTTGACTCTGCAAACCCCTCATCACACGTGTGTTCACTGAGAAAACAGATTCCCATGCCACTGCGATTTCCCATGTGGATGCTGTGTCTGAAAAGGTGCCAGGGAGTTCTCCTAGAAAAGGCCCATGAAGGGAGTGCGTGTTAGGTGGGTTACGGCTCATAGCCAGCATCAAAGGAGGCTGCTGGGGCAGGAACCATTTATGGGCTTGAACAGAAACCAGGATTTTGGATCTGGAGATCTTCCAACTGTCTCCACCTGGAAGCAAATTCGGCTTGTTTGCAATTTGTACAATGTACAAATTACGGTTTCTCCATGATTCTGCATGTCCAGCACACAGCTTTGCCATTGGAAACTGCAGCCAACAATAACAACAGCTGGGTGGTACCATATCCAACAGATACCTGTGGCCTTGGAAGTTTAGGATTCGAGTGTTTCCCTTTAAATAAACTGCAGCCCTTGATTCACATCCTGAACTATTCAAAGCTCAGGAGCTGCCTTTCATTCTTTGCTGCTTCTTCTCTATGTTCGGGCAGCAGATGAGCTTGAAATAAATCCCAGCTGGATGGGGCTGAGCCAGATCCATGCAGGAGAGGAGAAGGGCATCTGTAAGAGGCTTCGATTCACACGTGTCTTTCTAACCACACCATTCCCCTGGGTACCAAACCAGGAGTGATCACAGGGGCATACAGGTCTCGTCGTCAAAGCCAAGAGTCCAGAAGTGCAAATTATTTTGCAAGACTGAATCCAAGCCATTTGTGCATGGCTGGTAAACATCCAGCACCCCCCGAAGGTAATCAGCAGTGAAACAACGGTCCTCATTCATCTAGTCCTCCTACCCCACCTCTCCCACTCTTGCCCAACCACCCCTGCTGAACAAGAGACCTTGTGTGCAAAACCAAGTTCATCAGCACCGATGCCTCCTCCAGTGTTGGAAACAGCCTGTCAAACCCCGGGTGCTACACAAGAGATGTTTAATTCGCTGTGTGTTGGGCCAAGAGCATGAACGGTGCTGCCTTTGGGCAGCCCGGTAGCTGGAGGTGAAAAGAGAGGCAGTTTGTGCATCCCCTCCTGCTGCGGGAAGCAGACAGCTTCTTGCTTAAAACAAAATTTGGGCATCCGCACAGGAGCAGGGTCATCGATCATGGTGCTAGGGGGTACAAAAACACAAAGCAAGAGCCTGTTCCTGCCTGGGGTTTATGACAGACTGACCAGAAGAGGGGAGAGAAGACAAGGATACAGAGGGCTGCTCTGTGGCTGTGAGGACCATGTAGCCTGCCTGGCCGTGGAAATGGCCTCAAGTTGCACCAGGGAGGTTTAGATTGGACATTAGGAGAAATTTCTTTACTGAAAGAGTGGTCAGGCCTTGGAACAGGCTGCCCAGGGCAGTGGTGGAGTCACCATCCCTGGAAGTATTTAAAAGACGTGTAGATGAGGCGCTTAGGGACATGGTGTAGTGGGCATGGTGGTGTTGGGTTGATGGTTGGACTCGATGATCTTAGAGGTCTTTTCCAACCTTAATCATAGAATCATAGAATCATAGAATCATACAGGTTGGAAAAGATTCTATGATTCTATGATTCTATGATTCTATCTCTTATGGATGAGATTTGAGCTGGGGTAATCACAGGGGCTCTGCCCTGCTTAGGTGCAGCTGGCAAAGGGCAGCTCAACATCCCAGGGTACCAGCCCGCTGGGCAGATTGTCTCCAGGGAGCGAGAAGATGCCTCGGTCACTCCCTATAAAGTACTCAGCATCCTTTTGGAGAAGGAATACAGCACAAACCAGTAAAACTGGTACAGGACTCATGCTGCAGTATGCCTGGCTTTTGGTTCTACCACAGACTCGCTCTCCGTGCCTCAGTTTCCCCAACTCTTAAGCCAGGACAATCAGCCTTGCCTAATTTCATAAAACGCTTGGACATCTGCAGATGCAGATCTTCATACGTGATGAGTCAGATCTTCCCTTGTATGATTCAGCTCGCAGATGCTGAGCCTTGCATCACCAGGGCCATCGCCCATGGAACAGCTACGGAGCTTCCCCTGCTCCAGAATCCTCATTTGCTGTTCTTACTGCAGCAACGAAGCCACAGACATCTCCTGAGTGCCTGACTATTCCCACAACTAAATACTTCTGTGAGTTTTTAGACCCGTTTGGGATGACCAGGGAAAAAACCTTCCTAGGTTAAACACTTCTGTTAGCAATACAGGGGTCATCGCAATATCTTCATCAGCGTGTTATGAATGAATATAACGTCTGGTCTATGCAATGGTGTAGGAGACAGACAAAGGCCAGGGTATATTGACCTGCGGTGGCCAAACTGCTGCCAATGCCCGCAGTAGCTAATTTAATTATAGGAACAGCCAAAGGCATTTCTACCACCTCCACCGCATCCCAGTTACCTGTTCCTGGTGGCCAGGACACCATCTGAGTGTAACAAGACTCAGCCGTGCGCACCGCTCAAACCCTGCAAGACTTGCTTTGTGCAATGGCCAGAGGGTGACTTGTGAGGAAGAAGCAAAGAAGAAACTTTTGCCATGGCTGGATGTGAAGACGGCAGCAGCTGTGGTTAATTCTAAAATGGGAAAGAGAGAAAAGTTCATTGGATGATCGACAACTTTCCTCCCTGCAAGTTATAAAAGAAGGAAAATGGAAATCTAACGGTGGCTTTCGCTTCTAAAATTAACATAATTCTCCCTGACGCATGAATGTGGCTCTGCAATAGCAGCAGCACAAACCCCGGTGCTCTGGCAGGACAGAGATCTGACCCTGGAAAAGTCTTTAATGTGTGGATGCAGCCCGTTAACATCTGGAGCAAAATGCTAGCGGCCTCTTCTAAAGATGACACTAGTTGGTCTGCAAGAATGCATCTGGGTTGCATCATGTGGGCTCCTTGAGTTTTCCAGAAATCCTGCCTGCCACCTCTTTCCTGCCAGGTTTTCGCTGAAGATCTGTACAGTAGCTAGGAAATACACACTGCAATTCTCTGCTGGCATGTTTTAAACAGGCAGGAGTATTTAGGCTAAGCGTAGTATGTGGCTTTTGATGCATGGGGACGTATGAAAGACGTCCCTTTTTGCTAAGGGTCCCGCACGCTGAACCAGTATTCTGGGATATAGGAAACTTCAGAGAGAGAGAAATACATGGTTAAATGTATTAAACATTACGTATGACACCATGGATCTATCACGCACTGCAAAATGACATCAGAAGTGGCATTAAAGTTGCAAAAAGCGCTAAAAAGCTTGGAAAGGCCAAATTAAGTTCAACAGAACTTTCACTTGAGCTCAAGCGCTCTTACGGCACAGCTAGCAAAGAAACCCTCTAACGCCTTATCTCTGTTCTCATCGACACACGCTCAATCCTCCACCAGCCCGTCCCCTTGCCTCGGAGACTGGTCTTGGCCTTTTGCAGACACATCCTAAACTGCCACGAGGGTTACGCTCCCTGACCCAGCTTGGACCTAGGTGAAGGCACCCGGCCGGTGTGACGTTTGCCTCACATGTGGGTGCACTGTCATCCCAAGCAAAAACGCAGCAACTCAGATCTAGACATGAACTGGTTTGGTCCCACCAGACCAGCACAAGGTCACCAGGGTTGGGGCAACCAAGAGCCCGTGGTCCCTGGACCCTAGGAAGGATGAAGTCCCTTCTTCTGTTGTATCCCTCTAGGCAGCTTTTCTGTTGCCTCTGTAAGAGCAGAAAAGACGAAGAGGCTGCCAAGCCCCTTCCTAAGCATCCCTTTGCTTACATATCCGCAGCACGTGGGCGATGAGAAATGTACTTGCCGTTGGCTCCTGCTGGACCGCTGCCCGGAGCAGGGGGGGTGCGGAGCCCAGAGTGCCTTTCCTCAAATTCATCTCTCCCCTCCTCCTTTCCTGCCTTAAAACTGCCGCATCAAGCACCCTGAAGTCCACCACACAGCAAAAACACCAGCCCGAGCCCTGTCCTGCATTCAGCCCCCCCCCATCCCATCGGCATCACCACTGGAAGAGTTTTGCAGCTCTGCTGCTTGGTGGGGACCTGATTTCCAACAACCAAGCCACTTCGAGGGACACCGGTAAGATCGGTGAGACAGGCAGTCGTGTAACTTGTGTGCCTACACACAAGTGGGCATGCACACGCATGCACACGCATGCACACGCATGCACACGCTGAACCCGCCCCGCTGCCCGCCCCAGCGGGGCTCTGCGCTGGAAGCAGAAGATTGGCTGGCGCAGGATCTCTCTCCAAGCAAGGGTCGGTTTTAGGGGCGTTTCTGTTTCTTCAGCTGGCTCCAGAATAAATGGTTTCCTTTTACATCCCATTTCCTTAGAAGAGGCCTGAAACGGTTGGTGCGCTGCGGGGGGGGGGGGGGCGTGTGGGTCTGCGCCTCCTCTCAGCTTTCTGGCAGCTTCAACCCAATTTAAAGGAGAGGCAGAGAGCTCAATCCATTTAAGTTCCCATATGCTTCTTGAAAAAAGGCAGCCAGGAAGAGACGAGGAAGAGCTTTAACGTCACAGCGGATGGGAACTCAGCTTTTAACGAGACATCAGATTCCCCTGCGCAGCCCCACTCCACGCATGACTCTGAGCAGACCAATCTCCCTGTTCCTGGGCCTTCTCGGCTCATATTTTGTAATAAAGGGTCAAAAACTGGAAATGGCACATTTTTCAGGCTCCTCACAGTGGGGAACTGAAGCTACGGCATCCCGAATCACTGGTCTCACCCTGCTCTCGCAGGCTGCCCTCGAGATGGCCCTGGCGTTTGTGGGGCTGACGTGGCCGAAAAACTAACCGCTTTCTTTTTCTTTCGGTTAACTTTCGGGTGGATCCAGATGATCCCAGTCACCACGAGGCAGAAGGGAGGGGGTGAGGAGCGCATATCACCAAGGCAGCTCATCCAGCCAGCCTGGAAAGGGTACCCCGGAGCCCTGAGTCCTTTGCCACGACCCCAAACCAGAGCTCCTCTATCAGTGTAGAAAGAGCATGGGACCCGGCGGCCACCTTGCTGCCCAGGGATGGCAAACTCCTGCCCCTGAGCTGTGGCTGTCCACAAGGACCCCATCTCCTCCCCCCACAGCCCGGCTCCCGGGAAGGTATGGGATGCAGGGGTTTGCAATCCGACCTGCCGTCACCCGTGCTGGACCTCCGCCGAGGCCGCGCAGATGCCATTCTTTCCACCCAAAAGCACCGGAGGAATTTCCCCCGGCCTCGACGTGTTGGCAGGAGAGCCTGTGGATTTTGAACTTTTCTCTGGGAGTATTAAACAGGGATTACAAACTGGGATCAAGGGAGTCTCTCTCCTCTATGCCCTGTGGGAAAGCTGCAGCTGGGGCCTCGCTAGCCTGTCGTTCCTTGTTCGTGCATCACGGCATACCCGCGTGATACCGCGGATGGAGAATTCGCCCCCCTCCAGGGCAATCGCACTTCTTTTCCTCTTCCTTTTTCTCCTCCATCACATCTGCTGAAGAAGCAAAAGCTGACCGGTGCTTTGCAGAGGATGTGTGCATCCATAGGCTGAATTTGCACCTTTAGGGCATATAAACCCACCCTGTGACCTCCCAGAAAGCCAGGGGCCAGCATCTCCAGCTCCGGGCACAGCAGGCTAGCAGAGATGAGTTTGGCTCGTCCCTGCTGCAGACCAGACAGGCCAGGGCACAGATCCACGGGACACTCAGCCTTTCAGCTTCACTGCCATCCTTTGTGTGCTGTTTATTCAGACAAAGCTGATCCCTTCCAGCTCCAGCCAAACCGGGACCCGGGCACGGGTGCAAGCCAGAGAGGGGGAAAAAGGCTGCGATTCTGCCTGATCCCGAGCCATTGCTCCGTGACGCCTTCAGCTGCATGAATGAGTTCAGAGCGGCAAAGGAGGATGTCGCAAGGGGAAAATTAAAGCACCAATCCTGAACTTGCCCTTGAGCTGAGCAGAGAAGCAGAATCCCCCCAAAGCCTTTGTATGTGGGTACCCAGAGGACCAGGCGAGCTCTGGCTAGCTCTGGATGGGGAACCCCTCACCCAAAACATGTTTGATTTGCCTAGAGGTGAGGCCGTGGTGTTTGAGTGCTACCGGGAACTCACCCGAGCCTGGAGTCATGCTGGCTGCTGCCATCCTCGGCCCCCATGGCTCCTCACGTGGCTCTGGGAGATGACCTCAGGCTGGATCCCTCCACCAGCCACGGCTGCTTCCAGGCTCTATCCAGACCCGTTTGCTCTGGTTTGGGGAGAGATTTGGCTGGTGAAACTGAGACACGTGCAAGTTCCTCAGCAATCCCAGACGAATCAGTGATAACACTGCTCCTGGGGCTGCCCTGGGAAGCTCTGAGAAATGGTCTGGGGAGGGTTGAACTCATCTGAGAAGGTTTGAGTTGACCTAGGGAGGGTTTCTTTAAGGCTAGTTCACCTTCTCTGTCCATTCCTGCTCATTAGGTGAGAAAACGATGCCCAGCAGATGCAGGCAGGAGGAGCGAGAAGCGGTGCAGAGGCAGGGGAGCATTCACATCAGCGCTGCCTTTGTCTCACCCTTGCAGGCAGGTGAGATAATGCTGTCAGCAGGATCAGGGACACAATGGGGACGTGCAAATTTGGGAATTTGATTGTACCAGGGAGTCTCCCAGGCTTGTTGCATCCTCTGCAGGAAGACTAGATGCATTCAAGGTGGAGGCTGCAAAGAGGATCACCTTTGCTGCCCCCACCGTGATCTTTGCAGGTCCCATGGTTTTTAATCCTCCAAGACCTAATCCTGCCATGTGCTGTGCTCCCTCCAAGAGATGTTCAGCACCAGGACGGCTTCTCAGCTGCTCTTCAGTGCCAGCGAACATCCCTGCCTTCCTCATCTGCAGCATAGAGAAACCCCAGAGGTAACTGAGTTACTCAGAAGGGGAGGTGAGGCTCATAAACTCTGAGGCTCATAAGGACATACAAAATGTCCTACTAGGCCAGCATGGTTTGTCCAGCTCTGCTCCACCAGCGACCATGGGAGAGGCAAGCACCTTTAGGACAAGCAACTGGTTCCAGCTTGCCTGTGGTCCATTGTGCTTGTGCCACCCCAGCACCCAGACCCGCTGGATTAGGGATGTTCAGCGTACATCCCCATTAGTATCTACTTCTGGAACTAATTAGTCTAATTTGTCTAATCCTTTTAGATTAGATCCCATCTGACTCCTGTGGATGCAACCGCGTGAAAAAGGACTGCCTGGGATCTATTTTAAAATTATCTCCTGCCAGCTTCTACCTAGCTCCACGCTCCTAACTGTGGGATATGGTGAACAGTGCCCCATTAAAGCTGAGAGTTACAAGAAGGGACTAAGTACCTCCGCTCTGCAAATTGCCTTCATTCCTATCCTTGCTACAGACCATGCTTGATCCTGGAAAGCAGAAATCCTGCACCAGCCCTGCGTCACGGCAGCTTAGAAGATGACAGACTCTGCACTGATACGGGAAAACAAGGGTCAGTCTCCTGGGTCACTGTAGCCTACAGGAAAGGGTGAATGTGCAAAGCTGCTGGAGTTTATATTTAAAAAGTTCTGTCCAAAGAGCCTCTTAGACTGCAGTGTTTACTTTCATTTGCTTTTGTAGAAATAAAGTGCTCCTTTAATATATAATCAAGTGAATTAGTAACACTGCTTTAAATAAGACAAGCCAAACAACCACGACAGCATCAGTCCAGATGTTTCATGGTTGGGTTCTTTACCGCAGAGCTGGGTGTAGGACTCCCAGTACCAGTCGGATTTCACTGTCCTGCACCCCAGCAGCTCCCCCACACCCGGCCCAGGTGCTGGGACAACAGCCTGCAAATCTCCATCTGGTTTGTCGGGGTGCCTAGGATCAGACCCGTATCACAAACTGTTTGGTTTTTTTTTTAATTAAAGTATGTTATAGCTCAGTTGATCTGCAGCCCCCTAAATCCAAAGGCTCCCCAGGGAGCATAACCGCACTTGAAATAACTCGCGACAAAAGAAATGCAAGTTTTGCCCTATGCGCAAGTGTGTTTTAAAGCTGGGCGGCTGGAGGGGAGGAGCTGTGCTGGAGAAGTGGATGTGTCTTTTGGCAGCTGGGCCCTCTCATTAAAGGAGCAGAGAAGACGGAAGAAGGCAACTCCCAGTATCGCTCCCCCTTCCCGGTTCTCTCTCCCCATCCCACTGCTGTAGGATCTCCTACGTGGCACTGTGGGGGCTGGGAGCGCTGGCCAGAGCGCCTGCAAAGTCCAATCGCGCTTGGAAATCATCAGAAATCTCCCCCTGCCATGCAGATCGGCCCGATTCCTAGCACTTCTACCCTGGAAAATACGTTCACGGTCAAGATTAAGTTGTTTGCTGAAATTTTGGTAGAATTTACGAATTTTCTGCATATTCACATCCTAAAGCCCTGCAGATTTATTGTGGTTTTCTTAGAGCAATGCACTCAGGATTGTGTGGTCTGGGGGGCATGAATTAGTAGTGTGGGACAGTTAGTGATAGCAGGAATAGGGGGGAATATACATTTAAAAATCAGCCAAAAATTGAAATATCTTTATGCTAGGCTGCCTGTTCTCGAACACAAAGAACTGTTTTTATTCAACTCCAAATTCCTGTTACTGAGGCAAAGCCATTTAAATGGACTGAAGCACAGAGCCCTGCACTTCTGTCAAGAGTTTGGTACTGGGAGGCATTGAAAGAAATCAAGATTAAAAGTTTTAGAGTTTATTTTAAATTTTACTAGGAAGAAAAAAAAAATCCTACATGAGAAGTAATTACACAGAAAGGTTTGAAGGTGGAGCAATTCAGAGCTTGGCAGAGAAGAAAGGCTGACACTGGAAGTTTAAAGGAGCTTTTCTCATTTCTCAACTGGTACAGACAAGAAACTTTTCACCTGTGTATTGGTTGTTTGCTATCAGCAAATTCATTTTTTTTTGCTATGGCAACATAGTAATAACGCAAAGATTGTGCTATAAAAACCGTGGGGCCACATTCTGATCATTTATGCAGACACAAAGCCAAGAACACTGCTGCAAATATACACTAGTGTACACAAAAATATGATGCTTAAGGTACTTCAAACCTCTCTTTCCCACTGAATCCCTCCCAGAAGGAAGCTGATCTCTGAACATCACCGCTGTGAGGCCATTAGGACCGTTTAGGCACATTATCATTAAAGACTTGCAGCGTAAGGTACCTGCTTGAATGCAAAATGCCCAGGGAAGATGTCAGCTGGAAACGTGTTTAGTTCAGGTATTTCTTTCTCTACACGCGCCACTGAAAAAGAAAATAAAAAATTAAATAAATCACACAAAGCTAGGAGCCTTCGGGCATCTGAAATGACTTCATGCTTGGCACCCAAAAGGTCGCCCAGTGAGTGAGACCCCTTGGCACTTTTCCCTTGTAACAGCTTTTGTGCAAATGACACCGCATGGATCAATTCAGCCATAATAAAGGCTGTTGGGAATGGATGAATGGGACAATCTTTCTCACAGCCAGAAGCAAACACCCAGTGACCAGAACAAACCTCCCGTGATCTGCTACCGCTGTTATCAAGGTCTTGATGCTGCAAACCGTGCTGTGAGAGAAATCATCGTAGAAACACACGTTTTGTTTTGCTCTTAGAGTTCTGAGGAGCTGGTTTATTGCAGCTGGTGGAAAAATTTCTACAGCTAGGGCTCAAAGACCTCCCCTCATTTGAGGTGTGGTGTATCTACTCACATGGCATCATCTGAACGGTTTAGACAGAAAAAAAGTCACTTTTTGATGCCATCTTCTAGAATCGGTGGACTGATGTGCAGGGAAATGGACAGATGGAAAGATGAGATGATCCCAATGCAAGGTGCTTGCAAGACAACAACCCAGGTCTGCGGGCAGAATATTCAAAGTCAGAAGACTAAATCAGATGCTGTTTTCCACTATAGCAACAAGAAGAGGTAGCAACCTGCCAAGACCCCTGTCTTGTGAGGGAAGCGGAGAACCTTGCAGAGCCAAAACCAACATTAATGGGGGGGGGGGGAATGAAATTATGTGGTGATTAGAAGCAAGGGAAGACATAGACATCAGTTAAACAACACAATGATGCAACATCCTTCCGCTAATGTGGTAACCATCAATGAGGATGGTCCTTAATTACTGAGCGGTACCTAGAATATCACTATTACCCAGATTGCCATTAAAAAAAAATCCCATGCCCGCTTAAAATGTGACAGAGTTGAAACCGAGCCGCGTTCGATACGCATGACTCAGCGCAGAAGCTTCTCTATGGCACATACTTTGCTGCAAGCGCTCTCAGCCAGGCAGTCTGGCACGGGCGGCATGAGCATTTAACTCCTTCAACATTACTTTGGGGCTGCGAATATTTGCTGCCGTAATGCCTTTCTAAACTGCGTAAGTTTGCCAGACATGAGGATTTTGCCGCTGTGTTATGCTACGATGAAGAACAGACCCCAGCTGACCTGCTCATCTCATGCCTACGGTGCAGGGGGAAGTTTGGAAGTATGGAAGATGTGATGGGTAAGAAGGTCACCACTCCATCAGCCCCTTCTGCTGGGGAAAAGGAGAGGTGGGTGTTAGTGCAGGTGGGGAGATGGATGGAAAACCAGTGTCTGTGGGATACAGCAATATGAGGAGGTTCTCCAGCTGCCTCGTAACGTGGCCATCAGGTCGCTGCAGAGCGAATGCAGGTCCTCTGGGAATCACCAAACGGGGACATTTCAGATGGCAAGATGTGGCTTGAACCAGGTGCAGATGTTAAATATTTGCTGTCTGTGACTGCTCCGGTCGTGGCTGAAGCCCTTTGCAACCCCGACTTCATGGAGGATGACACCCCAGCAACACTAAACAAATCACCCACCTCATGCACCAACAACCACCCAGCCTCAAGAGGTGCCAGGAGGGGGGGAAATAAGATGAACCAGAGCCCCGTAAAAAATGCAAAAGCACCGTTTGGGCTTGGGAGAGCCCCCCACACCCCTGCTTAAGGCTTGGCTGGGGGCAGGCAGAGAAGCAGCCCGGGCCCTGCCGGCAGAAGGAGGGACCACGCGTCCCCCCCAGCCCCGCCGGACCCCCCCTTGCAGCAGCAGCAGGGCCGGGCGCTCCCTGCCATTGGCGGGAGGCCGGGAAAGCTTTTTTCGGATCCTCCCCTTCCTCTCCCTCCCCAGACGTTTTTGAGAAGTTTTTCCCAACTTTCCAGAAGTTTCTCCCCGGCCCCTTATATACCCCCTCCGCGGGACGGCGAGGTGCACAGGGGAGCCGAGCAAAGCAGCGTCCCAGCCCCGCACCGCGCCCGCCCCACCGCAGGTAAAGGGGTGGGGGGGCCCGGGGCAGCCCGGGCTCGCAGGACCGCTGCCAGGCAGGGATGGCGGCCAAGCTGGGATTGCAACAGGCCGGGTGTTATTTTGGGGTCCTGCATGCTCCTGGCTGGCCCCATAGGGCAGGGAAGTCGGGGGGAGGGGGGTATTGCACGGGAGGAAGGGGGGTGCATGGGGGGGTTGCATGGGGGAAGGGGGTTGCATGGGGGGTAGGTTGCATTGGGGTGGGTTGGGATTGGGGATATGTATAGGGTGCAGACTGCCCCACAAGCTGGCTCTGTTTTTGGAGAAAAGACAGTGAAAGATTCCCACCACCACTTCCAGTTTGCTAGAGACGGTTGCAGCGAAGCTGCACCCTGGTTTTGCACCCAGGAAAAACTTTCAGGGGGTGAAGAAAGAGAAGAGGGGGATAAAGGAAGCACCAACGTGGTCCAGGTGGTCCCAGAGCAGCCCTGGCTGGAGAAAGCCTCCAGCCCCTGCTCCAGCCCCAGCCTGGGAGCCTCCGGGACCCTGGGCACCAGCCCAGCGCAGGAGGGAGAGCTCTCGCTACAGCCTCCCTGCGACAAGACCGACTAACCCTGTCCTTCTGCTGCCTTAACAAAGCGTCACGTCCCTCTGCTGACATGGAAATGGCCATTTGCTTGCACGCCTCCGTCCTGCGGCTTTGTCTTGGTCACGGGAGAAATACGGTCCTCGAAGGGGTGCGTGCCTCCGGAGGAGGTGCGTGCCTCTGGCTGGCTGTCGTGGGCGATGGCACCTCCAAATCCTGCCGGAGAGCGGGTCCCCGACAGCCCTGAGGAGGTCTGCGGAATGCCACGTTGGCACGGGGCGTCCCCTTGCAGGGCTGGGCCGTACAAACGCAGGAACGGATGTTATCAGCTGCGCATTCCCCCCCAGATTCCCCCTGTTTTCACCCTGAGTTACGAATTCACCAATAATCTCAGCCGTAATCCAAGGATGGGCAAAATTTCTCTGTCTCGCCGTCGCGGGCTGCGTCACCCATCGCAGCCCAGCGCGCCCGGCCAAATTTCTCACCAGTCTGTGAAGTAATGAACCTTTTTTAAGCTGAGGATGTAAGCGGCGTCGGCCGCCCGTTGCTCGCAAGAGAACTACTCCATGTATCTGTTTTCTTTCAGAATGAAAAAGGCAAACGTTGACCTCACTATGAAAGAGTTTCAAGGTACCTTTAGAAGTAAAAAAAGGAGAGAAAAAAACCAAAAGAAAACCCCTCAGATTTTAAATGCTTGCCACACCCGATGCTGTCTGCACCTTAAAAGTGGACCAAAGGGCAGTTTTGAGCCTGTTGCACAAGTCTTTGCTCTTGGGTAGCCGGGATGGCTCTTCCTTTTAACGGAAGGCTTGCACCCAAAAGGAGTTTAGGATACAAATTGCCTCCCTCTCTGAGCCTACGTAATTCCCACTTTGGCAAAGGGTGCAACTGCGCACTCTCTTTGCTTCGGGCTATGTGCGTGTTTCCTTCCATATGTAATCCCAGCGGGCCCTTGGCTTCCTGCTCTCTTTGCTTTAACCCTGAAGCTGCCCCGTTGCAGCCCTGTTTTGTCTCCGCATGCAAGGAGCAGCCTCTGAGGCTGGCCAGGAGCAGGGCGGGAGGAGAGGACTGAGGAAGGCAACTTCACTGTAGCCTGGGGCATGATGCAGCCTGTCGAGGAAAAGCTCATTTTGGGCATGGAGGTGGAATTTAAGCCCTGGGGAACTGCCTCGGGAAGGTTTGCTGTGAGCAGCGTGAAGTCAGGAGGGAGGGAAGGTCTGGGGAGAGGTTATAGCCTCGGAGGCAGGCGGGATGAGCTCCAAAGAGCTTTCAGGCACCGCATTTAGGACTGGTCAGTCTGCAGATTCATCAAAGCTAGTAGCTCAGAGCCCTCGCTGGGGGTGGGTGCACCTACGTTGTGATGAGATGCATCTACCTAATGCATGAACCTATTGGGAGGGGGCTCTGCTGGAGGAAAGGAAGGGTCCACCACCTTCCTCTGTCCCGGTACCTCCCTGGGAGGTACAGACAAAACTAAGTCAGACAGAGCTGACCAGACAGCGTTGGATCTTCTCAAGGGGCCCCTCTGACTTAGCTTGGTGGAAGCTCATGTGCTCCATCTAGTGTCTAGAAAGCTGAGCATTTGGGTACCAAGCTGGGGTCCCCAGAGAGGACGATCCCTGCCGTACACTGACCACGATAGCCCCTGGACTGATGAGCAGCACTGTGCCATGTGGCCCTTGGGCAGCAGAAACATCCCGCTTTTGGCTTTTCCTGACCAGGGCAGAGGTTTGACCTGCTACTCTGGGGACAGAAATATCTTGCTTCCATCCCCTAGCCCCTCCTTAAATCATTTATTGTACATGAACATATAGTAATATAGTAAAATTGCTTAAAAAGGAAGCTTTCATTCAAAATGCACAGGCTCTGCATGCTGGAATGCCAGCCTGGACTCTTGAAGATTAATTGTTGCTCAGGAGAAAGCCCAGTGTGGACTTGGCATTGTTGCACCCCAAGTGAAGTGTTGATGCAGATGCTCTGGCTATCACTGGAGTGGGTTTCACTGGAAGAGCCCCGGGGGTCTCTGAATGCTCCAGGAAGGGCTTGAATCATGCTGACGGTGAGGTCTTCTTGCCCAGCAGGTCCTCAGAGGTGTTGGGTGCTGCTGAAGCCATGTGGATTATTCTGGTGCTTGCTCTCTGCGGCCTCGCTGCAGCCGTGCCCTCGGAGGACAGGAAGCTGAGCGACAAGGCAACAACGCTGGCTGACCGCAGCACGACGCTGGCCTTCAACCTCTACCATGCCATGGCGAAAGACAAGAACATGGAGAACATCCTGCTGTCCCCTGTGGTCGTGGCCTCTTCCCTCGGCCTTGTGTCCCTTGGGGGCAAGGCCACAACCGCCTCCCAAGCCAAGGCAGTGCTCAGCGCAGACAAACTGAACGACGACTACGTGCACAGCGGGTTGTCCGAGCTCCTGAACGAGGTCAGCAACAGCACAGCCCGCAACGTCACCTGGAAGATCGGCAACCGCTTGTACGGCCCTGCCTCCATCAACTTCGCCGATGACTTTGTGAAGAACAGCAAGAAACACTACAACTACGAGCACTCCAAGATCAACTTCCGAGACAAGAGGAGCGCCCTGAAATCCATTAACGAGTGGGCAGCCCAGACCACGGATGGGAAACTCCCAGAGGTCACGAAAGACGTTGAGAAAACTGATGGGGCCCTCATTGTCAATGCCATGTTCTTCAAGCGTAAGTTCTACCTTCAATTCTTGATACAAGTGACCCAAAACCTAGCCTGAGCCAATATATCGCAGCCCAAATGGGAAGGTGAACAAACCCTAGGTCCACTGGAGGCATGCTCTTTTTCAGAGCGAGTAGTTAGGAACTGTGCATGAAATTACCACCCATTCCCTTTTCTCACAAGCTGAATTTCTCTCTCCTGTAGCTCACTGGGATGAGAAGTTCCATCATAAGATGGTGGACAACCGTGGCTTCATGGTGACCCGTTCCTACACTGTGGGAGTTCCTATGATGCATCGCACAGGTAAGTTGCAAACCCCCTGCCCCATGTCAAGGCCAGCTGGAGTTACGCTCACTGCTGCTCCGTTACCCCGTTTTCCACCAACAGCTTCCAAGATTGTTTTGCCTCATGGTCAATGAGTGAGGGAGAACAAAGCAGAGTGTGCTCGTTCTGCTGATTCAATCTCCCTGTGAGCAGAGAGAATCCATGTTTACTATTGGGTGCTTGGCTGTTAGGAATAAATCCCAGCTCAAATGAGAGCTGCATTTTTGAGTTGTTGCCAACTCCAATAATGCTGGGCCAGTTCCCAAAACAATGTTCAGACTCGCTTCCCTTGCTGGTCAGGGAAAGTCCAGGGTGAATTCACAACAAGGTTGTGGGTAGCTTTGCTTCTGCTCCACATCTCACCATTTCCTGCTTCTGATTTCAAGGTCTCTACAATTACTATGATGATGAGACAGAGAAGCTCCAGGTGGTAGAGATGCCACTTGCTCACAAGCTCTCCAGCATGATCTTTATCATGCCAAACCATGTGGAGCCTCTAGAGAGGGTTGAGAAACTGCTGAACAGGGAGCAGCTAAAGGCCTGGGCTGGCAAGATGAAGAAGAGATCAGTGGCCATCTCACTGCCTAAAGTCATCCTGGAAGTCAGCCACGACCTTCAGGTAAAGGAGGTCCTTAAAGAAAACAGTTGGGCCTTACAGTTCTTTGGGGTGGGGGAGAAGCTAGTGGGATGATGGGTTATCTGTGCCTGTCATCCTTTTCCCAGCAGCTAGTCTAACCATGGCTAGAAAGGATTGCACTGTGTCATCTCTGGGAGGGTTGCTGACCTCTTTTCTCCTCCTAGAAACACTTGGCTGATCTGGGCCTGACAGAAGCCATTGACAAAACCAAGGCTGACCTGTCCAAGATCTCTGGCAAGAAAGACCTTTACCTGTCCAACGTCTTCCACGCTGCTGCTCTTGAATGGGACACGGAAGGGAACCCCTACGATGCTGACATCTACGGCCGAGAGGAGATGAGGAACCCCAAGCTCTTCTATGCTGACCACCCCTTCATCTTCATGATCAAGGACAGTAAAACCAACTCCATTCTCTTCATCGGCAGGCTCGTGAGACCCAAAGGGGACAAGATGCGTGATGAGTTGTAGTTAGTTTTGGGGTTTTTTTTCCAGAGCTTTGGTTTGTGTTTTTTAGTGGGGGATTTCAAAAAAGGGGAAACACTATTTTGTATCCTTCTCGAACTATGGGTGCTATTCAGACCAGGGTGCATTGAGAAACCAGCATACACTTTACCTCACCCCAAAATACTTATTGCACAAACCCACCTCCAGAGAGGAACAGGGGAGCCTGGCACAAGAGGGTCACCAGGAGTGGAAGGGAACTGGCATGCACTGTCTCAGCTACTGGCATCCTCAGCTGAGATGTTCAGGCTGATGCCCAGCTCCTCCCTGCACTAGAGTTAAGCCTCCTGCTGAGTACCTTGCTGCTACCATCAGCCCTGCAAAGGCACAAGCCCTCCACCCTTCCATCTCAAATGCTTCTGCACATTTAGCTCCGCCACTCACTTTTCTCCCCCTTAGATGCTATGCGGCACCGCACCAGAGCTGCTCTGGTCGCTTTGCAGTTGTTCCTTGCTTCCCTCTTCTACCTTCAGCGGTATGTGACAGAGCACGAAGGGCCAATTCTGCGGTCCAGCCCCCTCTATGGCCCTGGGAACAGAGCAGGACCGTGACAGCACGTAAGAACGGAGATTGTATGGAGTTGTGCCCCTCTGTCCTGCCTAACCCTGCTCTGGGTGACTGTTAGATGCTTCAACCGCAGCAGGTCATCAGCTAGAACACACTGCAAAGCCAAGTGCAGCTTTGCTCCAACGCTTCAGAGAAGTAGGTGGCTTAGTGATGTCAGCAGAAAGGCCAAAGAGCAGATGGGCTTCTAGAAAGATAAACCTGAGGTGCCTTCAACACTCTTGCGTGACAGAAATGGCTGTGCTCCACCCCTCCGGGGATCACCAAGGGGGGCTCTTGGGCCAACATCTGGAATTAAACATCCTGTACCAGGCCAACAGAGGAACTCCACTTCTCTCGGTGCTTCTGCCTCAGCTGGGAAGGAGACTGCGAAGGTTCTCCCAATTACGATCAGGGCTGGTACCTATCAGCTCCCGTAGCAGGCCAGGGGACTCCTGCTGGCTTCTCGTGGGGAGGTGGATCACTTTCTTGTTTAAATAAAAGCTTTAGAGCTGCCATTGCCTGACTTCCTAATGATCCTTTTCTGAAGCTCCTCTCATCCATGATACTTTAACTCCCTGTTGGCTGACCTGGATAAGGGCACACTGAAAAACAAATGTATTTATAGTTATACTCGTATTTATGTCTGGTAATTAGCAAGTTTCACAGCCTGCTCCAGCCTAGACTTGGAGGCTATTGCTATCTTCTTCTCTTTAAGGGATACCATCAGGTTAATAGTACTTAAAGAAGTAACTGAAACGATCCCATGAGCATTGAAGCACATGTCAGGTAAGCCTTGCTACGCACTGAGAGACATCACAAAGCCAAGTAATGACAAGATTACTGAAAAGAGAGAAATCTGTGCATCACAATCGAAGTGCCAGTTATTTGAAAGCAGCAAGGACAGTGACTGCATTGCTTTTCTTCGTTTTTATTTCCCTGCCAATGTGCTTGCTCTCAGGTTGCTACATAGAAGCCCAATACTGCATTTTTTCAGACCATACACAGGCCTATTTCCATTTATTTATTAAGTTACAACTACAAAGTCTATTATAAGGTGTTTCCTACAGGCAAAAATACAGCAGCTTGCGCCCCCAGGTTTGACCCAACCATGCCTTCTCCAGGTTTGCGAGGTTACACAACTGCAGAAAAGCTCATCTGCCCTAATTCCTGTCCAAGCCAGCCAGAATGGGAGGTCTTGTCCCTACTCTCTTCCCAGATCATACTCCCAGGTGCTTTCCCCGCCGCGTTGGGAGGTAGGAGGCAATCCACAAGGATGTACCGGAATGCACAGGAAGCCTAAAGCCCCGTGTGTATGCTAGACGCTACCCAGCGAGTCGGCGCACTGAAACCCACACGCTGTAGCACGTTATGGAGGATGGGGGGTGGGTAAAAGGGGTGGGCAAGGCAAGAACACACTGTGGGATATTGTGAATAATTTGCATCGTGTGGATGCAGGCGTCTGATGGCTTTTATTGTCTGTTCTTGTACCACACAATGACAGTTGTATAATTTTGCAATAAAACTTTTTCAATGAACCTTGGGCAGCCACAGTCACTTGCAGGGTTTGGGTGGAGGCAAAATACTCTTAAAAGAGCTTAGAGAGGTTCCTTGCCATCCTAAAATCCAATACACCTTTCTTAATCTTGTAATTATGGGCCAAAGTTACACTTAATACCCAACAACACGTGAATTCCCATGACATCTGTGTCACGGGAAAGGAACACTATTAGCAGATTGGCTTTTCACTTTAACATTTTTCTCCTGGAACTGCAAGTATCCAGCATCTTTAATGCTTCACAGGTAAGAGGACCTACTGCCCTCCCCTGCTCTGACATTTAACAGCAGCAAATGGCTCAGTTAAAAAGAAAATACGGCAGCATAGGAATAAAACTGAGCTGTTAGCCACAGGGACCAGCCATCCCGACCCTACAACCCAAAGCTTCTCTAGCTGGGATGCAGTTGAGATAAACAGAGGGAAAAGAACCACAAGAACCTGCACCATTGCTGCGGGCATACAGCCACGTCTTGGAAAATCCAGCAGCGTCAGACCCTGCTGGCCCATGTCCTTCCACTGCTGGAAATGGATTAACCTGCTGTCCATCCAAGCATGCAACCTTCTGCCACTCAGACAGAAGCAAAACTAAAGCCACAGACATTTCCCCTTTTCCCTGTGCCAAAATAGCACGTATCTGGGATGGGCAGGCACACACATCGGCATGGAGCTCCTCACAGATGGAAAAAGCACCATATGCTTGCCAGATCAGTCTTTCACTGCAGAAGATTACAGCGGCCACCTCCAGCACTAACCGTGGCTGCCCAGGAACACCATCAGCCTGGAACAGCAATATTGCAAGGAAGTTAAAAGCTTTCCAGAGCTCCTGAGCTCATCCTACCCCCAGCTCGTCTTGCAAGCAGCTTTAAATACTCATGTTTTTCATTCTAGGGAAGACAGCACCCTCAAGACACAGGGAACTGAACGAGGCGCCTAACTCTGCTTCTTCAAACAGCTCGCGGTGGTGGTACACTCCAACCAATGCACGCTAGAAAGGTACTCAGTTCACACACGCAAACCTTGACCATTATGGGATAATCCTTGATGGTCTCCTCAACTTCTCACAATGGCTCTAGCAAGAAGAGAGGTACAGCAATGCCACTCTGAAACACACTACTTGCACACCTTTTGATCTTACGCACGAGCAACTAAACAACTCTTGATTCTACCAGTGATCCACACTCTGAGATTAATAGGCTGATGGACCGGGTTGGAGGGCTCTAAGCCAGAAAGAAACTGAGTGATCTCCGGGAAAGCCAGCCCTCACTGGAGGACTGCAGGAGAAATTTCCAGCTGATCGTCATCTAGTACATAGGGACTTTTAAGAATTTAGACACAACATGCAAGCCCTTGCAGTGTGTGTCACCCTTCTACTGCTTCAGGCCTTTCAGCTTTCACACATTCCCCCGTACAAAGTAACAAAGCTGGTCCAGTTTGTTTTTTTTTTTCAAAATTCAAATTCACGTTTAAAAAAAAATTGAAAAATTAATGTTAGTATTACATACTCTAACACTTAACACGTAATAACGTTTTTAAAGCTTTCCACTGAAAATGTGGACATAAACCTGGAAACGGACTCATTCTCTGAGGCACATCTGCCTCTGACAGACTTAACCAGCTTCCCAGCCAGCACCCTGCCAGGCCGGGTTTCCAGGCGGCCTGCCAGGGAAGCTGGGAACAGGAAGGCTGAGGCTCACACATCCACACACGCCGGCAGACAGACCAGTTCCTGACACCGTCAGTTTGAAATTTCAGTTCATAACTCACCTGCCTAGCTCCTGCAGAGAAGCCTCCTGAAAATGGAAATCTGGATGTGAAAGCTATTCCTAAGCAGCAAATTTTGCAGCTTTGTAAAATTTTTGTTAATGCAACAAATGGGTTCTGAATTTCTCGAAATCTGAACAAAACGAAGCCTTGATCCTGCACACACGATCTCTTATGATGTGCATAACAGTCTCTTCCCGCTACTGCACTGGACTTTGAAAAACACACTGGGAAAGGAGCTGACAGAACTAGAATCTCTGCCTGAAACTTAACCAAATGCTCAGTCTCACTGCTTCAGCCACAGGGCTTTAGCTTGACCGCAGCAGACAAGAACAGCATCAGAAGTAATTCATACAGCAATGGAACGGAAGTGAAAACACATCCCTGCCTACAGACTACACATTTCAATAGCATAAGTAGCCTTGTCATCTATTATCGACTTCAGGATCTACCTGCATTATCCTACAGCTCATTAGAACCAGTTATTAATTCAGTGACAAATTAATAGACTGTCTACTCAAGCCTCAAAGGAGAACAAGTTTTTTCCCCAATCGCTTAAATATATCTCAAAGCTTAGGACAGAAGGTTTGAAATCCAGAGTGTACACTTCCCCCCGCCCCCAACTAATGTGTAAATACCTCCTCAGAAGTTTGTCTCACCCCACATCTCCACAGCTAAGCTTACCTGACCCTAGCAGGAGCTATAATGTTCCTATACAGTCTATAGCCCTGAAAGTCACATAGTGAATGTCTTTTCAGTGACAAGGGAAATGGATGTACAGAGGTGAAAGAAGCATTTAGTAGAATACAGTAATACTTCAGTTGAAGCCAGAAAGGTATAAACTACCGCAACTGCTTCGGACATTGCTAAAAAAGCTCCCCCTTCTGGAAACCTGGGAGAAAGGGACTGGTATGTAACTGAAGAGTTACCAGTACTACTCCAGTTCACAGGGTGTTGTTCATGACCCTCGAAACACCGGATTGCTGCTCCAGCTCTACCTGGAAATCAGCATTTTGTCCCCACTTTGTATAGATCAGGATCTGGTAAGTTCACTCCAAGCTGAAAGAAGCTTCCACTTCCACAAGCTGGAAGAAATGCAACGGAATTCCTTCCATACCAAAGGTGGGAGCAAGGCTTTCCTGGAATACATCTTGCAAAAAAAAAAGCACCTCCACAAACAGTGTCTTTTGTGATTTTATTAAGAGATGTTTTCAGCACAGTCAAGCTTCTGGTTGCAGATGTTACAAACCCTACAACAAAAAACAAAATACTGAGTGAGATGGTGGCAAACCATTTCCCATAACCATTCTCCTACCCAAAACACTGAACAAACAAACGGGCTCCAAGAATTCAAATTAAACAGCATCTCTCACTTCTTGCATTTTAGCCAACGATTAGCAGATCTTGCTAGTCAGATTCCCTTGTTTCACTGTGGCCCTGCAAACTCCCTGAACTCTCTCCCTGTTCACGCAAGGCCCGCTTCAGTCAGAGAACAACGCAGCCTGGCTTTCACTAGCAGCTAAGAAGTCTTCCGGAGGAGGCCGTAGGCCCTGTGCCTCCTGCTGCACTGATCAGAGAAAGCGAGCAAACTTTTAAAAGCAGCAAGTTGCACATTTTCACTCGGGACAACCCAGAGCAGGTCTCAAACAATTTCAAGCTATCAATTTCTGTCTTAGAAGCTACTCGTTCAGGGAGACAGGATTTCAAACCTTGATTATTTACTTATGAAACTTAGTCTACACATTGTGCTCAACATTATCGGCTTCTGAGTCTATCCCAAACTGGATCCCAGTATATTTACTGCATGAGGAATATATACTCTGTGCTGTCAACCGCACACTGGTAGCAGGTGGTACAACGTGAAAACGTCCAAGGCACTGAACCCTTCTCAGACAAATGCCTCTAAGTCACTCAAATTGTGACCCAAGATCCCCAAATCCATGCTGCAGAACACAACACGAAACAGGGCACTTGGACAAGGATATTCCCTTTCAGACTCGTCATCTCATCTTCACTGAAGGGCGTGCTTAGCTGGTCTGCAGCATGCCTTAAACCAAGCCCTCTTCATCCAGGGCAACACCCTAAACCCAACCCAGCTGATCACTGCACCTGGTACAGCGGAGCAGCTTTTTTTCTCGGTATCCCAGCTACCTGACAGCTTTTCTGGCGACATGACACCTTTTCCACACGGATCCTCACCAAAGCTACCTCCCACCACTCGCAGGCACTTACCCCTCAGGCAGTGGGAACCGGCTGAGGCATGGCTGGCTGTTCTGGTTTGCCACCTTTCTGCTCTGAAATGGGGGTGGTGGGCAAGATCTCTTCTTTGGGTTCCACAATGCTGACATGGTCTGGCAGAGGCTTTTTGGGGCCAATCTTTCCACTTGGGTCCCAGGGCAACATAATCTTTACTTTGATCCCCAGTACTCCTGTAAAGAGTGACAGGACAACACAGACATGTTCACTCAACACAAAATAGCAAGCACACAGTCAGTAGTGACAAGCCCCAAGGTTACAAAATATGCTATCTGCATCAAAAAGATCTCCTGACAACACTGAAGATGCAACCTGATAACATAAACGTGCTATAACTTAAAAATCTAGTTACTGTGAATTTACATCAGCGTGTTTACCTTTATGCAATTCATTGCCTTTGCTAACTGAAGCCTGGGACTGTGATGAATATCTGCTATATCATTAAGTCGTGCCATGGTTTTTAAACCCTGTCTTTCCCAGGATAACTCAGCTCTCTTTCTAAAGAAATTGCACTGGTTTTTTGCATCCCTTCTCAGACAAATGCCTCTAAATCATCCAATGAATAGGACACCCTGCCCAAGGCAGCCTTAGCACAGCACCACAGAACATGGCACTGAACAGGCTGCAATGACACAAGGACATCCCTTCTGACTCGTCATCGTGTCATCACCGAAGGGAAGGTAGAGAATAGCTTTGTCTATGCTAGTACCCCTACATCAGGTGTTCTGCAATTAAGTAACCCAAAGCCAATTAAGATGCAAAAGTCACCTGTGTTTTACCAGGGGGAAGGACAAGTGTAAGCAGGCTTGGCTGGTTTAGCTGGGAAGACCTGACAGAGCACAGCAATGGGGGAAAGTTGTCTGACACTTGCTTTTTCGTGGGTCTTGTAGCACCCCTGTTCTGTCTGCCTACCCCTAGGAGCCAAGAAAGCCAGAATCCAAACTGCCAACAGCTCTTAAACTCAGTCAATATGCATTTCATTTGTAAGTTGTTCTGCTATCAACCTCAGAGGCCACAGGACACAAGTGAGAGTATCTGGAAAATCTAAAGCCACATTCTCAACTGGAAACGTTTCATCCCCGCCACTAGAAAAGTGGATGACCTGGGATGACTACACAAAATTCTGTTGTCTGCTGAAGGCCCCTTCTCCATTTCCCATTCACGTAACACAAATGCAAATAAAGTTCTACTTCAGATGTAATGTGCAAAGTCCACAGTGAGAGCTTAGTTGCAAAAGCCCAAGAAAACAACAGACTTTCAGAGTCAGAACAACTAGTGGTAGCACAATTGAACCACTCTGCAAGACGAGTGGTGGATCAAAATCACGCAAGTTATCACCCCACAGGTGACAGAGGGAAGCCTCCAACCTGCAGGCACGGGATGCCAGGGGTTGAGACCTTCTAGCTCTGAAGCACTGAGAGAAGGAACCAACAGACCTGCAAAGGGATCTGCATCCCAGCCACTCACCCTGCCGGAGAAGGACGTGACGCACGGCTGTGTCGACGTAGTAATTCACCGGGTCTCCACTGTGGATCATCAAGCCATCCACAAACTTCATGGACTTGGCACGCTGACCTCTGAGTTTGCCAGACACAACCACCTCACAACCCTTGGCACCGCTCTCCATGATGAAGCGGAGGACACCATAGCAGGCTCTGCAGGGAGGGAGCAGTAACAGCCACAGCGTTACTCCCACTCTGCCAAATCCACATGGCTCCGTGGAGGCATTTTACCCCAGTTTCAAGCACAGGCAAACACACTTCAACTTTTGTTTGTAAAAAGCCTTCCCAATGCACACCCGTGCAACCAAAGCTCTGTCAGTGCTACGCAAAACAGCGAAAATTTTCACACAGTTTTAGCACTCTCAAACCCAGCCTAACAAAACTCTTGTGATTTATGGTCCTTGTGAGATTGTGGAAACAGTGACAAGCACACATTCTTTGTAACACAAAAGCAGCTCCACAGCTGAAGGTGGCCAACACACCCCCGTCAGGAGTGCAGCTCCCCATCCCTTCTCAGACAAATGCCTCTAAATCATTCAGTGATGACAGGATGCTCCTGCTGAAGAACCACACGCAGCATCACAGAACATGACACTGCAGAGGTACTGCAACAAGAGCCACCCGCTTCTGACTCGTCATCTTATCATCACCGAAGGGATCTGGGAAGCAAGGCCACCGTCACCTGAACTACAGTTCAGCCAGAAGGCTTGAAATTGTGTTTCACTCCTCCACCCATTTATTCCCAAAGAAATAAATGCAAGCTTTATGCACACCAGTCAGACAACCTGTAACTCCATCTACTCTAAGACTTCAACTTTTATGTCTGAAATACATTATCTTAGCAATTACTATCAAAAGTAACTGTATACTAAACAAAAAGTTTCTATACGGTAGAATTATCAAAAATATGAACTGCCCTCTCCCAGCGCAGCATTACTAGGTTAAATTTTCAAACTAAAGACAAGTTGGCAAGGAATTTTTTTGAAACAGCATTTAAATCCCACACTTCCTCACTGTGCCATCACATTCAACTTGCTCTACTCACCGACGCACTGCTAAACCTCCCAGAAGCTTGTACCGCAGGGACTCTGCCTGAGCAATTGCGCACAGACCTCTCGTGGCCACCTTCTCGGCATAGAGCTACAAAGGAAAAGAAGTAAACTCAGGAACAGGGCTGTGTTTCAAAATACTTTTAATTTAACAGAACACACGAGCTTCACACTACTCTATGCCACATCCTCTACACCCAGTTCAGTTAGTCCCTCCACATTTACATGCAGAAGCTTTATCCTCAGACACTACACGCCCTTAACTCTTTTGGTGCCTGTCTCCTACTCCTGGCAGAGCTGAGACACACCGATGACACTCCACTGAAAGTCAGGACACTATTAAAACATCCATGGGCAGTCTCAAAGAGCTGCTGCTTCAAACAGTCCCAAAACATTAGGAATCACTGGAGAGAGGTATCCAGACAATCACAAGAACTTCGCTTGAGACACGGTTTTTACAACACATCAGTTACGTAAGTCTGCTTAAGTATTAAAATCAAACCTAAGAAAAGGTTTGATTTTTGAAAGCTGGGAGGGTGAGGTGTATTAAATCTAACACCTCCAAGAGACCAAAGTCTGATACTTCAGAAGAAGCAGACATTCAAAATCATGCACACGATATTCCTAGAGCTGACAAATCACGATGTGCTCTGTGAGGGTTTGTGCCATTCAGTATGTTTAAGCATTTGCTGGCTGTAATCAGCAATCTTCACTGCATAATGTGATCTAGCAACACTGGCCAAGCAGGAATAAATGTGAGCACCACCACAGCCACACATTCCCCCGCCCCTAATTTGTTTTAAAGGAAAGTACTAGTAAGGGCACCAGATTTCAAACATTAAAAGATGGGAAATTACTGGTTTGTCACTTTACTGCCTATTTCATTACAGTATCATACTCAAAAATCTCAAAGATCCTTCTGCACCGAAACAGTTTCTTTATAAGGACAGAAGCATTATGAGTTCAAGGGTAACACATGAATACCAAACATTATGCTGTTAGACTAGCGTCTCATCTCAATATTGAGATAGCAACATTCTCTATAAAATATTTACAGGTAAGTTTAAAAAGTTTTATCTGCATCCTCCTTGTTGGGAAATCAGAGAAAACCAGCCGAAGTGACAGCACTCAAAATACCACAAAGAGCAAAGCGTTTTGTATTTCAGTGCACGAGTGTTTTGTGAGACAGCTTTCAGCTGACACCATCCAGACAGTGCACAAAGCTAACTGCACAACCCACTTACTACTGTTTTAACCAAGACAGTTTTACCTCAACGCTTCCCTCAGGGAATCCAAACCTCTTCTGCACGACAGCCGTCAGCTCCCGGATGCGGCGCCCCTTCTCACCCAGAACATTCTGAGTTCTGGAAAAAAAAAGTACAGTATGACTGAGAAAAGTGCCTCCAGGTCTGAGCCTTTAACCATCCCAAAGAGCTTCTAGACTGAGCATCTAACTTAGTTCAGGGGTTGCAACACTGCTGTATCACTAAAGATCTCTTCAGGATCTCTTTCCCAAGTAGCTTCCCGTAATAATATTTACCAGTTTAAGCTTCAGCCTGCAGCAGCATCCCTTACAGCCTTGCACAGCACCTGTGAGCCAACAGCAGCATCTCAGTTACCTGGTGGCAAGTATGATAATCTCAGTCCTGGTTGGAGTGACCCGGACTTCTACTCCGGAGTACCCATCTTCAGCCAGTTCACGAGTCAGAAACTCATTCAGCTCAGCTTTGAAGATACCGTCGGCGACAAACTAAAAAACAAACAGACCAAGTCAAGCTCTCTTCAAGAGCTCAGCCTGAACACAAGATTTTCACATTCTGAGTTTAGGTGCAGTTCATCCCTGGGACCATCCTGCAGACTGGCACTCTCTCCCCCCACGAAGCTGTGGAGAGAAATAAAAGCATCTCCCCTGAAGTTCCCAGAGACCATTCGCCTCTAGCAGGAGCCTACACCACTGCCTGATCCACATCTGGCTACAGCCACCTTTCATGCTGAAGACTGAAATCATAGCTCGCTGCTATGTCTTGCGGTAGTACTTTGATTCAGTGTAAATTTACATAAAATAATTAGAAGGGTTCACATCCCTTTACCAGCCCCACAGGCGCCTGCTGCTAGGGCTCCCACTTCCACCCTGACAGCGCACAGGCCCCTAGCCTGCCTTCCTCCCTCTCCGAGGCAGGCAAAGCCCTGCACCCTCCCCCTCAGACCCACAGAAGCAGGGAGTCACTAAACCCAAACTCCTTCCACTAAAAAAAAAGAAAAACTAAGCAAGTTCATCAGCTTCCAACACTGCTCCGCGCCCCTCAGCACAACCCCGGCCTGCCTCTCCTGCGCACACAAGCCCAGAGCCCTGTGCAAACCCCACGCAGGGGGAATCATGGCTCCCTCCATCCCGCCCCGGGGCCCGCGCAGGGCCCCCCGCGCCCTCCCTCACCCCGGCCTCCCTCCGCCATGTTCCCCGCCGGGCCGCCGAGCCGCATCCGCCGCCATCCTCCCGCATCCGCCGCCATCCCCTCGACGCCGCCCCGCCCCGGCGAGGCCCGGGGCCGCCCCCGGCGCGTCCCCGCCGATATGGAGGAACCTCACGGCCACGGCGAGCCGGGCCGCCGCCCTCACCTTGCGCTTCTTGGAGATCTGCACCGCCATCTTGAGCCGCGCCGCCCGGCGGAAAGGAGGGAGCGGGCCCTAGAGGGAGGGCTATATCTCCCTTCCGCCGCTCCCCATTGGGCCGGCGAGATCACGTGGGCTGGCGGACGGGGACCGATGGGAAATGTAGTCTTCCCGGTGCGCTGGCGCGCCGCCATGTTGGGGAGGCTTAACCCTGCCGCTGTCATTGGGTTTTTCAGCCCTGCCAGCCCGCAGTCGGCATTAAAACGGCTATAAAACCGGTATAAGCGGGCACGGGAGTTAGCAGCATGATAATTCACCCCGATTTTCTAGCTGGAGGCCCGCTTTTGTGGTAAAGAGGCCCTCCCCTCACGGCACTGCGGCCGGCTGCCCCCGGCTCGAGGGCCAGGGGAAGGTGAGGGGAGCAGCAGAGCCCCTCTCCTAACAGGCTGCTTCTGTCGTTTTAACCTTTTCTTCAGGCAGTCACAGATGAAGGAAACACCCATCAGGAAAAAGGTGTGAAAATCACAGACAGGCTATTTTTGGTTATTTCCAGGGAAACATCAGGAGTCTTTGCTACCAGATGCTGTACTGTTATCCAGTAACTTGCTGTTTTATGTAGATTTTAATGATAGCTATTAACGATTTGTAGTTAACTGTAAATATGGATGATAGCTAACGGTAAACTTAAAGCTACTGCAGGTCTTTCCTACTGTACGTGTGCAGGAGCTGGAGCAACAGGGCTGTGGTCCCTACGCCTTGCTGCCAGACAAATGGTTCAGTAAATAGGACAGTTTTGGCGGGGTTTTTCTTCGGCGGGGTTTTTCTTCCTCCTACGACGGTATCGTCACCTCTGTAGCCTGGGCACTGGGTTGAATTAGTAACAGCAGGATTTCTCACTTGAAACTTCCGTGATGGCCAAAGATGGGGAAAGTGGCAATTGTTTTTGAAACGGTTTAGGGATTGTAGGGGATTACAGGGGTTTGGTTGTGCCGTTTCAATTAGAAGTAATAATAATGGGTAAAATTGATACAAGAAAATACCCGTGCACTAGTGGGTAAATACGGTCTATTTGGGAAGAGTCAGCAAGGGGAAGTCCTGCCTTGCAAATCTCCCAGAAGGGAGCCAGAAGATAGGGGGGTAAGGGCAAAAAGGTTGAAATGAGTTGCTTGGCTTTCTCTAAGGCTTCTCTTAGAAAGCTTTGCCAGAGGCTTTACAGAAACTGAGCGGCCATGGGCGGAGGCAGGTGCATTGCACTGCTCTGCTCCTGACATGGATACTGCAGGGGTCTGCGTAACAAAAGAAAAAATTAAATGTTAGAATTATCAAAAAAAAGAAGAAAGGGGAGACCATTATTTCATGTAAATAATTCCGTGGTGTGCCCACTGGGTACATCTGATCCTCTGTCTCCAAAAGGATAGAGGAGACCTGGGAGAGGGTCAGAGCAGGGATGCTTATAGGTCTGGGAGCACCTCTGCGAGAAGTAAGCTGTGCAGGTTGGGACTCAACCTGGGAAAGATAAAATGTGGTCGAGATCTACCAACCCACACAAGCTTCCAGAGGATGTGCAGGGTCTGACTGTTCGCTGTCCTCCCACGAGGAGCAGACGAAGGCAGTGGGAGCGGGGTGTTCGCTGCAAACAGGTCGTCCTATTTTCAGTTTTCTTTGGGCTTTTGGCTACAGAAGGAAACTCTGGACTAGATTTCTTCTGAGTCAGCGTGGCTGTTCTCTTGTTTGTAGGTAGCTGACTAGCGGATTGCAGGTTAGGGCCAGTGGTAGTTCGAAATTAGACAGTTGATGGCCCCCCTGTCCCCACCAAGAGGCATTGCCATGGGCAGCCACCTCCCACACTGCCTCCATTTTCGGGCTGGGCTGCTCGGGTCATGCAGAGTCGATGAGCAAAGATGCATGCCGGGCAACAATCAGCATCGCTCTGAGAACAGCGAGGTGGAGAAGGCACCTCTGCTGGTACCGACCTTCGAAGGGAGGACGGCGAGCGGAGTGGGACCTTTGCCGCCTGGGAAAGGGTGAATGAGGGTGTCTGACATGGCCCAACCCTCCTCCAGCTGTTTAAACTCTCTCCCAAACAGGGTGGCCGCATCCAGACCCCTGCTGAGGTTTGTCCCGTGCTAACTCCTGGGCCAAACCCCGCCAGGGCCCCGTTAACAGTGTCACTGCACCAACGATGGTGTTTTGAGGCCCATGTTTTTCGGCACTGCTTTGCTGCCTCATTGAGACATAGCCAGGCAAACCATGCAGGGAATACCAGTATGACCAGTACAGCGCTGGCTTCAAACACCCACCCCAGCATCGCCCGTGGGGAGCAGAGTGGAGGCAGCAGTGCCTGGAGGAGCCAGCTCTCCTCTCTGCCAGGGAAAGGACTATTTTGCCACTAGATGTCAGTGGAGACGGTTTCCAGAGTGGGAAAAGCTTCGTGTCTCTGCTCACCTCCCTCCTCCCTCTTCCCCAGGGATTCATTTCTCCAGGATTTGAGGGATGACGGAGACATCAGCGAGACAGAGCCTGTCCGGAGCAGCCCACGATCCACTTTGCAAGGACAGCTGCCGGTGAGGGACTTGTGTCCCCTCTTCTTGTCACCAAACACCTTTCTCTCACTCTTGGTGTGTCCAACCATCACGCCTTGCCCTCAGCCAACTCCTTCCCCACTCTCTGGGCCTGTCCTCACCCTCCACCCTTCGACCTCTCTCCCCACCCTCTTCAGGGAGCTATGATCTCTCCAGAGAGAAGGGACACAGCAGGACACGCTTGTCCCTCACCCCCGTCCCCCTTTCCTGTTCCAGTTGTGCCCACTATCCTCTGCTCTTCCCTCGCTCTCGGGCTGCCAAAACACGCTGACCTCAGTGGTCTCTCTGAGGAGAGAGGTCTCCTCTCTCTTTTCATCTCACTGCTCCTCAAGTGCCAGTTACTGTCCATGGACCCCAGCAATGCTGCTCTCAGCGGGGACTTCCTCTTGGCCAAAATTAGGAGCCACAGCTCCATCGATCTCTTCCTGATCTCTCCCCCAGGACAGAGGCTGTGGCCAGGCTGAAGCCAGGTTGACCACGGGTGGATTTGAGGGGCACTGAGGGCCCAGGGCTCAGTCTGGGCTGACCTAGCGTGGACAGAAATACCTGCTTAGGCACTCTGTGAGCTCCTGGTGCTCTTCTCCATCCACATCCCTGGACACAATGAGACAAAGCCAGCTCACGTCCAGATGGCAGAAGAGGTGTTGGTCTCTCCTAGCGCTGTATAAATCGCCACCGAAACTTCATCCAAGCTTATATCTGCAACAGATTGGCCTGGGTGTAAGGCACCCTAATTTCTGTCCCCCCCATCTAAGCCTGCAGGTTGCTCCGCACCGTGCTTTCTGAACTGACCCCTCAGAGGGACACACTGAGCCGCATCCTCCGGAGGAGCTGGGGCCGTTGGGCTGCACGGAGCTGTGGCAGAGCTGCAGGGGAGTTCAGGAGGATGCCCACGATTTCAAGCAGGTAGGAAAAGGGGACGGGGAAGCCACCTTATGAGGAGATACTAAAGCCAACGGGCCAGGGATGTACCTCGAACATCCCTAATCCATCTGGATGGACCATGGGACTGACTGACCAACACAGCATTTCTGCACTGGATGCAAACAGGCATAAGTGCAGATGTGACCTTTCCCCAGCCCATCGCTGAGACACGAGATGAGCAGGAGAAACCTCAGCTCCGAGGAAAGCTTTCCTTTTTTCTTCCAGCATGGTGCAGTATCGCATTTTCCCTGGCAGCAAAGAGGCTTAGAGGAGCTCCCTTCTTTCCTCCCTCACCCCTGCCCCTTCCTCCCCTCCTCCCTGGCCTATCCCGCTGTTTCTGGAGCCCGGCTGTCAACCAGCTCCCAGAAACGATCCAACACAAACACACATATATTTTGGAGGAGGTTATTTAAAGCCCTGCTCATTTCCCTGCTCTAGCCCAGCTCTACAGCAGCCTGTGAGCACCAAGGAGAGGGCAGCACATTGCGGCAGGCGAGTGGGGAACATCTTGCTCAAAAGACCATGAAGGTGGTCAGGTTCGGGGTGGCACTTGGGGAGCCCGCGGTCCCAGCACCGTGCCAAGTTGAGGGGACATCTGCATTTGAGGTCCTCAGCCCAGGGTAACATCAGACCATCAGGCACTGGCTTTGGAGAAGTGGCCAGGAGCTGAGGATGTCTCAGTGCAGAGATCCGAGCCCAAGACCCTATTAACCAGGGTCTCAAACAATTTTTAAGGAAAGACCCTCCTAACCTGCACAAAACCCACTCTGTTGGTTTCCAGCTTGGGACTACAATACTTCCAGAGCAGGAAGTATCTGCCCAAGATCATCTTTTTTTTTAGGCTGAGTTTACCCAGGAGGGGCTCAACCAATGTATTTCTGGATCATATAAAGACAGGGAAAGGCACAACATTAGCAAAAAGCCCGGCCCTGACGTGCATTGCCTTTTCCATGCCCTATTAAGGAGAAACTATGTGTTGTGTCAGCATTTCAGGGTCAGCATTGACAACCGGAGCCAGGGTCAAGCTGCACCCTGGTACAGACCAGGGGCCTCAGTGGCATTAGGCAGCAAGGGAATGTCCCCTCTCCCCCCAGACGTGGCCCGGCTAAGCCAGCGGGCTCCGAGCCGTGGCCTTCACAGCCGGGAACATTTCAGTCCCTTCCACAAATAGCAATGTGGATTCCTCCCTCAGCTCCAGCCATCCCCGTCTGCAGCCCAAGCCCGCCAGCGCAGCTCCCAGAGATACGTGGTGATGCTCCGAGATGCTGTTTGCAGCCAAAAGGGGGTGGATTCACCTCCCCTCCATCCCTGCTGAAATGGAGGCTGGCAGCATCCCAAAAAAGTTGTGACGTGCCCGCATCCCTCACCCTGGAGAGCTCAAATCTGGTCCAGCAAATCAAAGGGCCCTGGTGGCTTCCCAGCCCCAGCGAGGCCAGTCGGTGGCTTGGATCTGCATCAGGCCCAGGACTATCCGTAAACCCCACAACGGGAGCAGCTGTCGCTCGCGTTTCTGGGGCCGGAGGGAGCAGGGGAAGGGGTGGCCGTCCTCGGGGACCGCAGCCCTGCTGTCCCCCGTGTCCCCGCCACTGTTGCGTGGAGCCAGCCACGAGAGGGCAGGGGCTGCCTCACCGCGGGGAAAGGAGCTCCCTTTGTCCCCAGGGCCCCGGGTGGATGGAAGAACCTTTGGGATTGCGGCAGCAAAAGCAAAAGGTCCCCAGCTGCATCCCCAGGGCATTATCCCTGGCTGGCCTCGGGGCTCCCCCATCCCGCGGGATAAACGGGAAGGCACCAGCGATCCCAGCTCTGTGGCCTCGCTCCACTGCCGAGGACCTGGGGTTAGTCCCCGTAGGCTGCCACAACGATGCAGCCAGCGGCTACGGCTCCAGTCGTGACCCTCCGCCTGGCTCCCAGGCGCAGGATGGGCACCCTTGACATCCCGCCTGCCCCCAACTGGCATTAAAACCCCGCTGCAGCCCCCACTCTGGCGTGCAGCACTTGGATCTCCTCTTGCACTTGCAAAACAGGTTCCCTTTCGCAGTCACAGGCAGGAGCAAAACCAGGGGATGCACGGGAGGGCTGTTACCCCTGGACATGGCATTTGGCGGCACCAGGGACCCCCCCGTGCCCCCGCCGAGGGCCCCTTGCAGGTGCCGGAGGGTTAGCGGCAGGTTTCCTCGCTGCAGGGGAAGCTGGCTTGAAGCAGGTTCGGGAATCAGGAGCTGTTCTGCCTCCCCCCAGCTCCTTTCATTGCCCAGACAGCGACATGGTTTATGGCAGCCGAAGGCCATTGAACAGGCTCAATTAAGTCGGCATCCCCGCGTTTTCTCCCCGGGAACCTGGCTCCTGTTCAGAGCATCCAAGGAGGGGCTGGCAGCCCTTCGCAGCGAAGGGGCCAGGACAGCCGGTGGCTTTCCCGGCTCACAGGCATGCTGGATTTTGGGATACACCGTGCTTTCCCCGGGCGATGGCGAAAGGTGGCGTTGGGAGCAAATGTCCTGCCTGAAAAGGTCCCCATTGCTGCTGCTGCTGCTTTCACACAGCAAAATAATGCTGGCGCTGCAGGGAGATCCTGCAGGCACCCAAGGACCGCGCTGGTTCTGCAAAGGAAGAAAGCATCAGGGAACAGCCACTGGGTCATCAAAACCGCACCGGACAGATTGATACGGGCAGAAGCACAGGGCCTGCCCCTTCCCGCTGCGCTGAGACAGCGCCACGGGGCAGCCGCAGCCCGATCCGGCCTCTTACCTGCGCTCACACAGCAAGATGCAAACTGAATTTCGCGAGAGGGAGGGAGGCGAGGTAAAACCTCGGCCCTGTGATCCTTCATGCTCAGACAACTTATGGGATGTCCAGTTACGAGCTGGGTCCCCGCCCAGGACAGGACAGGCCCCTCTCTGGATATGCCTTGGGAGCCCGTTTCTTCCCATTTCTCTCCCTACAAAAACAAGCTGTGGCACAGTCCTTGGGGCCATGCTACGGGGGGATTTTGACAGCCTCAGCAAGAGACCTTGTCTCCACCCGCGGCAGACCCCAAAAGAGCCCCTCAAGAGTGAGTCCTCGCTATGGACTCTCTTCCAAGCTCTGGCTCTGAGGATGTATCTCCTTCCCCCAAAAGCTTTTTGGGGTGTGGGAGGGATGGCACTCCTGCCCCTAAAATCACCCCTTTCACAGCAGCTGAGCTTGTCTGCTTGCAGCTGCAGGGATGGAGCTGGTGATAAAGGGTGGCTGCTCGGAAGGATCCATCTGGATATAAATTTATTGACCGAGGTCGATAGATGGTCTCTAACAGACCCGGGGCCGGCTGTTCCCCAGCAGGACGGTGAACTACAACCCTGCGCTGCCAGGGCAGACACTCCTGGACGTGCTACACTGGACTGAGGGCCAGTACGGGGCTCACCAGACCCCAGTCACCTGCAGGCCTGAGGAACGAGAGCAAGGAGGAGCTGTGGAGGACCCAGATGGCCTCTGCAAGGAAAGAGCTGCCCCCAGCAGCAAGAAATCTGATGGTCATTATTACGGGAATAACCAAATCATTTAAAGGATGGGAAGAAAAAAAAAAAATGCACTTACGCCAGTCAGCTCCCGACCACATTTCTCAGCGGCGAGGAAGCTCTCCTGTAATAGGGTGGTCCCAGGGGAGAATGTCTGCTATGGGAAACGGAGCAGAAACCTCAGCCCAAGCTGAGGCCCTGCTGCGGGCTGGGAGCTGCATCACGGCAGCCCAGTGCTGCCGGGACCAGAGGAGGGGGGCAGGATCACGTATACAAGAAGCCAAGGGCAGAAGCTCTCTTCACCTCCCTAACGGAGGGTGCCGAGGAACCTCCTCATGAAGCGTTTCATTGCGAAAGGAGCCGTTCCCCTGAAAAAGAGTAATTTGAGCACGAGCAATCAGAAATACCTACTTGGATGAGTATCTGTTCAGATACATAACTCATAACTCCGTCAGTTCTGCCCAGCCGGGACGAGGGCTGGGTGCCAGGACAGGGCGTGAGACCCAACAGCTTGACGTGCCTACCCGACCTCGTGTCCACAGGATGCTGCTGTCTCCACACAGCCTGTGAGCAGTCCCAAAATGGGGCCATCGCCATCCTCAGAGAGACAGGCTGCCTGTCCCACACTCCCGAGAGTCTAACCCCCATCCAAAGCTCCCAGGCCCTCCTGTGACACCAAGAAATAAGACCAAGGTCAATGCTCCAAGTTAAACCTCTATCCCACCACCTTTTTGTCCAGGAGCCGGAGGCCTAGAAAAGAAAAACATCCAAATCACCATCCCTACAACCAGCAATTTCATCAGACGCACCACAGAGTTAATGAATTTTCCCAGCAAGTAGCTGTGGAAAATAAAACCCAGGGTAGAGATGGACAAGATGAGATAGTTTGCATGAAATGAATGGAGACCGGTCCTGGAAAGTAATTCAAGTAGAGATATGATGAATTGCAAGCACCAGTTGTAAAGCATTTGTAAAGTCTGAGTCAGATGGGAGTTTTATTGCAAGAGCCGGAGTATTATAGTTTATTGCTGCAGTTGGAGCAGCTGCTACCGTTCGAGTTGAATTGCCATGTCTGTTAAAAATCCCCTCACCGAGTTACTCGCAACTCTCTGGCAGCTCTGGAAAAGTTCCTGAGAAATGTGTCCTGACCCCGTGGAGCTGGTTGCCTTACGGGGAGCCCAAGCCCTTCTCCAGCGAGCCCCTTCCCGCGTGGAGCAGCCCGAGGAAGCCGTCAGAGTGGGGCGAGATGGAGTGGAAACAGGGCTGGGAGGAGCGGGAGTCAGGGCCACGTTTACAGGCCTTTTGTAAACATTTCACACGCGGGAGGATTTACTGTTTCTTGGCTTGGCAAGAACACAGGGGACTAAGTCCAGCAGTGGAAGGTGGCGCGATCCTGCAGCCCAGGGAGGGGAAAGGGTGCCGTATTTCCAGGCAGAGACGGCATTCAGCTGCCCCAGCCCTGCCTCCTTCCCTGCAGCCGGCTAAAGGAATCCAAGAGCAGGATTGAAACTGGGGCAGGAACAGCTCAGGTCTACGCTAAGGATGAGTAACTGTGGTCCAGTGAAATACGGCTCTGGAAACGTGCGGGTGAATCTCCAGGAGGAGACTTCGCATGTGTGAGAACGTGGTTAAAGTTTTCAAGTGACAAGGCTTGAAAAACAAAATCCCTAAACTTACAAATGGGCAAACTTAAAAAGTTCTGCACCAGAAATTTTCTGGACTTAATCTGTAAATTGCAGCGATCACCGAGCCGTTACCGAAACACGGAAGTCCAGCCCACCAGCCTGACTTGATCGTAATCCTGCCCCATTACCTCCATTAAAGCTGATAAATCGTTGGCAGCGTTTTAGTGTCTGTTCACAGACGGGTCCATCACTCTGACACTTTCCTTTGGGCATCTGCCCCGGTAAACAAGATTTTGCTTCACTGCCTGGATTCACTTAAAGGACTTTAAGCACATTAGTAAATAATTTATACTTCCTTTAAAAACAGGAAATGAAATAAGGACGCTCGGTGTGCTATTTAGTTGGAAATTGTTCAGCTCTTTACTATTTAATGAACTGACTGGCTGCTAACAGAGGTCATTCCAGCAGCTCACACCCCGGCCCTACGGCTCTGTGCAAGGTACGTAAATTGAAACTTTAATGGGCATTTCGAGGCGAGCAGTTTGCCCTGGTAGTATCACTTGAAACCCATCAGCTAAGTAAGTGATTCTTAATCAGCTTTCAAGCTCCAGGAAATAAGCAGAGGGCAGGAGGCGGCTGTTTTCCCCTGCGTACCGCATTTTACGATGATTTATGGGTGCATCTGTATCAGACAGAGAGATAAGGCCGGTGGTAAAGGCCATTACCTGCTCTTCCATGCACTCCCCGAAATGGCACCTCGTGGTTTAACCGCTCGCTGTGGTTACGTGGCACAGGAGGATGTGGAGAGGCCAGGAGAGCTCAGGGCTCCGTCGAGATGGATGTGGGTGTGCATACACGGAGCACGCACTCAGTATGGGGAGAAAGCAGGGAAAAAGGGTTTGCTGCTTCTCCTCCGGCCCGCAAGCAAGGAACAGCGCGGGTGCTCCACACCCCAGGCCAGCATGGATCCTGCAGGAGGCATTTTTGCTGCTTTATATTGAAAGAAGTGGAGAGTGGGAAAGTGCCGTGGCACCGAGTTTCAGACTCCTCAGTTCCTGGCGCTGCTTTTTGCCCTAACCCACGGCAGCACGTGGTGCCCGCTCTCGGCAGTGTCGTCTGGGCTGCTGTAGTGACGGACGTTCATGCCTCATTACCTCGTCCGGACAAAGCCTGACGGTGATCTCAGCCACAGCAGCGTCGAGCTGATGAGGGCTCTCCCTGCTGCCGCTGTGCTTCTGCCGCTGCCGCTACCTCTTCACGCGGCTTTTGATTTTCTGCTGGGAAGCTGGTCCTCGAGGGAAGTAATACTAATGCCCAAAGGCAGAGAGTGAAAAATCGCAGCCTGAAACCTTGATGTGCCTTCTCCCCACTGTGCTGCTACCTGCAGCCTCAAGCTCCTTTCTATGCTAGGTAATGAGGTGATTAAAAGCAATAATTACAGCAGGAGAAATACAGCGCCAGAAAATTACACCCCTTTTATATTTTTCACAAAGACGTCGCGCCGCATCGGAGACTAACTGCCGAGGAGCTTTTCCTCCTGCCAGCAAACATTTCCTACCAGTCCCGAGGCCCAAACACCGTGGTGGGATCTCTGGGCGTTGCACACAAGTGCCTTCCCTCTTGCACAGGGGTGGAGGGGAATGTGTGGCTGATGTCTCCGATGCGTTTGTGGGCATGCAGCTCTCTCTCCCCTGGCTCGGAGCGGTGGCATGTGTTTTCCACACCTTCCTGGTGCACGTGTACCCCCCCCATGATGGAAATGTCATCCTACGATGGAAATGTCACTTATTTCACGTCATGAAAGGGGACAGGCAAGAGAAGAGCGCACACAGAACTGCAGCGATTCAGCGGAGGAGAGGACACAGGTGCCTTACCCACTGCACTGGTGTTGCGTTCCCCCGCCTCCCCGCATGCACCCCATCACCCACTGCAATCAGCCCAGCCCATATTATTCCCTTTTTCTCCCAAACAGGAATCGTGCTCCTGTTGTTCCTAACTGCCAGCAGCCATATGGCCTAACACAAACCCTTGTCTCTGCTGTTCTTCACCCAAAGTTTGGGAAACAGCGCGTAAGAGCGCAGGTTTATAAATACACTTTTAAAATACCTTCCCTCGCCCATGCTTCTGGTAATGGAAAACGTCAGCACTGGCCCCAGCTCCAACGGGAGAATCGCAGGACACCCGCTGACGTCCCACGCTGGGACCGCGTCATTTGGGGATGGATCACGAGCCCGCCCCGGTTCTGGGCTCAGCGTGTGGCACCGGCGAGCAGAGCCGTGGCAGGCGGCTCAGGGGTGTCCGTGCCAACATGCACGCTGAGCCCTGAATCCCATTGCTACCGCAGGCGTCGGATGGGAGCGCGAATATCGGGTTTTGAGAGGTTTAACTGGCCTCTTTTTTTTCGCTTTTTAGTGCAAAGCAAAGCAGTTGGCACAGCTCTGCAGAGCTGCTTCTCCACAGAGCACAGGATCCATAGGGTTTCTCCACCTGCCTTCCGCCTGCATAGCTGCCCTTGATGATGTTCATGCAACGATCAAACAGTCGCTGTGGACCCAGCAGCGCTGCTATAGGTGCTATAGGGCCTGTTCCAATCATTCCCTCCCTTACCTGAGCCGGGGCTGCAGATCAGCACCACATTGCACTCACATCTGTGAAGTCCTCGCCGGCCACAGACTCACGAAAACGTTCCTTATTTTCACACTATTACGGTTGAGTGACAAAGCCCCGAATAAAACTACAGCCGTATCAACAGCCTGTGTATAATGAGGCCATCAAACACCAGACAGTGAGGCTGGGTGACATTAAGTTGGCCAGACTCAATCAATTTAACTGTCAGCGCGGTCTCTCTATAAACATGCAACACCTACGCTCAATGCTGCCCTCGTCGCTGGAGCAGGCACGCAGCCACCTTCCAGAGGACATGCGGCTTAAGAATGTGAAATCTGTTACGCTGCAGAGTGATAGAGATTTGGGGGGTTTTTATGGGAGTCCGGGGATTTGGAGGATGTAGGATTTTCCCTACTCGGGGGAACGAGAGAGGAGCAGTGCTTATCCCAGCCTGATTGCAATACAGTGAACAAAAGCAAAACTGATGGTGAAAGATTCCAGGTGGTGAGCAGTAACACGCGAGGCCTGAACGGGCCAGAAATCAGCAACGTTTGCTCTGTCTCCGAGACACCGCACTTCCATCCGGGAGCCGTCCATCTGGGAGGACGACACCCACAACGCATTTTAAGGGAACTGGAGGCAAGTACCGGTGAAGTGACTGGATAAGGCTGCCGCACGAGTCAGCGGAAGGGCAGCTCTCGACACCCAGAGCCTTGGTCCCAGAGCTGCACCTCAAGAGATTTCAGCTGTCGCCTCCCTGTTCGAGCTAGGGGAAGCAAAACTACTCCGCAATGCAGAGAATGAAGACGAAGGCATCAAAGGCAGCATCCTTACTTGTAATCCAACACCAGGGCTCCTCGGGGAGGCTTTCTGATCCAGCGCTGGCTGACCTCCATCCTGCGGTTCCTTCTAATGGCCGTTGGCAAGAGGACGGACCGAGCACTAATGGGGCAAAACGCTCTCCGAGGTCCCATCGCCAGCTGAGTCTCGGGGTCCGAGCCCGTCCTTCCCAATAGGTACCGCTGATCTTCGTAACTCATGGTTTGCCAGGCTGCCGGCTCAGTGAAAACCCCGGGTCAGCCGGCCGTGGTGGGCAGGAATACTTCAGGCTCGGGACCGGCGGTGCGGCAGCAGAGTGGGAGCTGTTCATGAGCAGCCTGGCAATAACCTGGCTGTTGCTTTGCCCTGCTCCCGCAGGCAATTCTCCACCCCCAAGAAACAGCAAGAGAGCAGCAGTGATAAAATGGCTATTAGTCTAAGCACAAGGTTATTTTCTAGGACATTAACCAGAGTCCTCCGAAACCGGCTTGCAAAAAACCCATGAAGAGTAAAGACACCTGACCAGAATGCAAAAGCAGAGCCGCAAACTTAACACCTTTTATCTTTTAAAAATAGCTTTAAAGAAAGGGTGAGCTCAAACCAGCAGTCTGAGTGGCTATTTGCGTTAGAAAACGAGCAGTTTCAGCAAAAATATCAGATGACTGCCATCCAGAAAGCTCTTATTTTCAGTATCTCAGCTATTCACATCTCTAAATAAAACATTCAAGCTGCAATACAACACAACTGTTTTGCAGGGGCTAATAAATAAATGAAAAGTATTTACCAAGCCTGCTTTTCTGTAGCAGTAATACCCCTAACATCCTAGAATTATCTCCATCTGTCTGGCCAGGACTTCAAATCAATAAATCGTCTCCTCATCCTCGGATTAGCTCAGTCAGATGATTTCAAAAGCAGCGGCAGCAGTTCCCCGCTATTAGTCATAACAGCTCTGCCAGCTGAATTAACATGAGATCCCCCTTGTTATCCGAGAACAATCACACTCTGCCAGTGTCCTTGGGTAATAATTTGCACTGACCTCGACAACAATTTGTGGTAGTCTGAGAATCGGCTGTGATGCGGGTTTCCTTTCCAGGAACATTAACTGCCTGGCATTTAGTCTTCTCACGCTCGGCGCAGCTCTCTACTGCAAGAGCCGGGATGCGGTAACATCGGTTAAGGGAAGCAGCACTGATTTACGGTGCAGGGAGACCTGGCCTTGGAAAGCCAACGGCAATCAAAAGCCAACTAGTACAAGGCATTCAAGAGACGAGAGCTGGGTTAAAGGAGATCAGTAGATTTACTGATGTACCTCTCGGTCCAGCCACCTCTCTCCTCTGCTGCAATCCCTCAAATGTCACTCTGAGCCAAGTCTTCCTCTTTCAGTCTTACAACCATGCAGCTCCTGGGGCTGTGTCCTGCATCGCAGCGGGCTTCCATTTCAGATCTGTGCAGGCTTTTCGCCAAGGGGATGCTCAGTATGTGGCATTTCCGTTCTGCTCAGAAGTCTAACACGTCAAAAATACATATTTATAAAGTTTAATATTTGGAATTAAATTTCTGTTAAAACTCTGGCAAAAAAAACCCCACCTGTTTTAGAAAAACTGGAGGCAGATGGAGTGAATCCTGGATGCCATGACTCAAGAGGCCCTTGGAACTGGGAGCGAGGGAGAAGTCCCCATAACTAGCAGGGAAGCCCAACGAGGCATCGAGGGCTTCTGGGCTCTGCGGACGGCTGGTCCTTGCCTCTACGTGTTGTTCATGGGCTTCCAGCTCCACACAGGCAGTCTGCAGCTGCCATGTTCCTTGATCCTGGTGGGAAGGCCTCCTTCAGCGGAAACCCGGGAGTCCCCCAAGGGGACTTGGGGGTTTGCGAGCCTCAGATCCGCAGGGAGACAAAACTTTCCAGCAACGCTCACCAGCGTTGGGGTAGTCCTCTCCCAAGTTTCCACGCAAGTGATGGAAGCAGTGAGGTGTTCTGGTTTAGCTATCGCTACAGATTTTTAAAAGGTTTTGCCAAACCAGCATTTCCTAATGAAATCTGCTTCATTAGAAAAATTTTTAATGGTTTTCCCAGTTTGCTTTTTCGTTTCAGAAAGAAGACCCTGCCCAGCGTCCACCAACACAAAGCTGAACTAGCCCTGGCACGGGTTCATCTCTGCTGAACCAGCTGCAACCTCCAGCACGGGACTCACGCCAGCTTCTTCTCGCCGCGCTGCCTGCAAGGGGACGTGCAAAACCTGATTTGGCATATTAGAGCGACACAGACGGATAAAACCCGGCCCGCTGGTACAGAACTTAACCCGTCAAAGCATTTTGGACACATCCGAGCTGGCAGCGGGCGTTTATCTGGATCAGCGCTCCATCTTACGGGGCCACGGCATTCTTGGATTAGCACAAGGTGCCCTAAAGCTGGATCTACTCTATCACCGAGCCATGGCCCCAGAAAGCCTCCTGCCACTTTCACGCCTTAACAAGCGATTATTATCTGGCGTAGTCTCAGCTCTGCTGGGTCAAGCACCCCAAGAGGAATGCTCGGATCCTTTCACTGAAGTTCCTGGGAAGTCCAAGCACTCACTGCTTCCCTCTGTCTTTCTTCCAAAGCTCTGCCAAAAGGAGCTTTCCTCCGCAGAGTCTTTCTCTTCTGGCACCTGAACGTGCTGGCTGGTCGAGCGCTGCCGAGCAGCCCTTCTCTGCTGCACGGTTTGTTGTCTCCCACCATTACTGATGTTCCAGTAACCACGCATGTTCTCCAGCCACAGTCCCCTCTTCGTCTCTTCTCTTGCTGCCATACGGAACACCCCTTCCTCCTTTTTAAGGAGCAGCAATAATTTCTGTCATCCCATTCCCAAGAAAAATGTCAATTCTTCTGTCTTAAAATCAGCTCTGCTCACTCGACAGCAATGTCTGCGGCGATAAACCAAGGGAGCATGAACAGGGAAACACACAGTGCAATGGACCATACCTCACTTCCTAAGAATATCTTGGTTTCTGAGGAAGAGGACATGAAATTAAAAATAGAGTATATTATTTTTTAAAAATCCTGCAACTTTACTTTTAAATGATCAACCTCTCGTATCTCTTCATGCAAGTTCACTCAGCAAGTTAATCCGAGGTTGTTGCTGTTTTCTATCCACACCAGATGCCTGCAGACAAGAGTGCCCTCACTTCATCACTCCCCTATGTTAAGCAGGAAGAAGGCCCTAGTCTTAGAGAAATTAATTAGTGCAGTAATTTGCCCAGGACACAGAGGTGAAGCCGAATTTGGCCCACTCTGCAGGATTCAGCTAAGTAAAAAGGACAAATAGCTGTGCTATGGGATTTTAAAAAGCTGCTGTCAGCATTCCCAATGCAACTAGACCTGGAAATTCATTTGTCTTTCAATAAACAATGGCAAAAGGAGAAGCAATTACAGTAGACAAAACTAATTACACCAGAGCAGAAGCATACCTTCAAGAGCAACTGCTCTTGAATCTGCATTAAAAAAGAAAAATCTAAACCAAAACCACTCAATTAAAAAAAAAATAAAAAAAAGAGGTAAAAACTCAGGAGCAGAATAAAATCAATTTCAAAATATAAGGGTACTTCATCACGCAGCTCGATAATGCACAGATTTATCTCTGTACAGATGAATCTCCAGGTGATGCTGGCACCGCTCTGCAAACAGAACACAGGGGCACAGAGGACTTGTCCAGGGAGGTTAAGCTGGAGCAGGGAGCAGGAACGAACCCCCAGCTCCTCAATCCAACGTTTTCACGTAACCGTCTCTTCCCCGATCGTTTCACGTTCCTCTCGCTCATGCCACAGCCAGGACCACTTTTGTGTTGATCAGTAGTGCTGCTCCGTCAGCCCAACCTCCTCCTTCAAAGCATCCAGTTAATTTTGTTTCTGTCCTCACTGCAAATTCAGAATGCAACGTATAATAGTATATTCCACGCAGCGAAATCCCGCAGGTCGAATTTTAACCGTGTATTTCCTGAGCCATTCTCAGCTGTGTGACGACGCACAGGCGAAACAGCGATCCCAGCCCGACCACCAGCCTCGGCAGCACGCTCTCTCCCGGTCAGCACTCAGAAGAGAACCCAGAGTCTTCTCCGTCTGTGGGTATCTACACTGCCTGTCCTGCACCCAAGCGCGTTTTTGGCTGAAATGATGTACTCGGGTGCAAGAAGAACTGGAGTAGCTGAGGAAACCATCTGCGGCGCTCAGCTTGCAGATTCGAATAGCTTCTACTTTCGTAGCGAAGATGAAGCACTAAAAAGACAAGCTTAACCATGTCTCCTGTTCTTCACAGCAAACACTAGATGACCCAGGAGAATACTTAAGAGATATTCACATGGTTACGTTTTTGTTGGGTGAAATGATGGAAGAGAATCCAAAGCCTTCTGCAAAGTCCATTTAGTCCTTGGCCACTGCCCAGGCTGTCAAGTAGCAGGGACAGGAGCCGCGACAGTTTTCGTGAGAGGCGATGCCTGCTCAATAGAGCCAGATGGAGATCGGCGGGCCCGTTTCCCCCACCGTGCCCTCTTCGGATACCAGCTGTGAAATTCAGAAGACAGCAAAAGAGGGTTTTAAACAAAGTGGCGGAAGAATCGCTGCTTAACACATTTGAGATAGGCCAAGAGGCTGGAAAATTGATTGCAGGGAGCAAACTCGAAATGGGAAGAGGAGGAGGAACGAGACCGGGCTGCAAACTGATCTGGCAAGCACCGCGACACACCTCGTTCGCTGGTGATGTGGTCTGGACTCGGGATTTGAAAGCCTCCACAAGCCACTTCCAACACACAAAGCAGCCGGTCTCTGTTGTATGTGGTTTTTTTTCCAAAGCGTTTTTGGGAACAGAAACAAGGCCATGTCAGAAGATGGTTTTTTGTGGTCCGTTAAGGAGGCACAATCTGAAGCCTCGATCCTGTAATCCTAACACGCTGTAAGCCTAACGCACTGTTCGACACAGAGCTTCTCTGTGTCGGACCTCCGAGACTCCAGACCAGCCGAAGCAGCAATCTGGGATCCACAGACAACACGAAGTCCACAGCGCTTCCTTTCTGACTGATTTAAAAGCTCTTCTTTGCAGGGAGTGCGCACAGAGAAGTACAGAGAAAGAAGTTTTCACCCCGGAGAAGAGAAGGCTCAGGAGGGATCTCATCAATGTACGTAAGTACCCGAAGGGAGGACGCCAAGAGGACAGAGCCAGGCTCTTCTCAGCGGTGCTCTGTGACAGGACCAGAGGCCATGGGCACAAGCTGAAACATGGGAGGTTCCCTCTGAACGTCAGGAAACACTTCTCACTGTGCGGGTGACTGAGCACTGGCACAGGTTGTCCAGGGAGGTGGTGGATCTCCATCCCTGGAGATACGCAGTAGCTGTCTAGACAGGGTCCTGGGCAAGCGGCTCTGGCTGGCCCTGCTTGAGCAGGACTAGACTACCTCCAGAGGTGCCTTCCAACCTCAACCAGCCTGTGATTCTGTGATCCTTTTCCAGACGATAACCTCATCGGCTTTCAAACAAAGCAGCGCCATATACTCGGACAGAAAACTCGGTGATGGCTGTATACAAGAAATAGTTTTAATAATTTACTTGGATAAACCTTTTTTCACTCAGCCCGTCTCAATTTTATCCCCCACTGGGTTTGCTGTACGTGATATAAACTAAATCGTGGTCTGCTACAGATAAAAATAATTCCAGGGTGTATTTCTGAGAGGAGGGGAGGGCTGAGTTTTCCCTTGGGACGCAGAGCACATTCCAGCATGTTAAACGACAGCCTGGCGACCTGCTGCCTCCGCTGCCGGTTTTCCTCGGCTTGTCTAGGAACGTACAGCTGTAATACGATTGTCCCAGACTCCGCACACAAACGCTGCTGTGTTGAAACGGTGAGCGACTGCATTTGTACTTAAGGAAAGCCGTTATCATCCTCCTCTCCTTGCTGCGAACAGAGGGGTGGTTATTCACCGCACGTCTGGTGTCTGTTCCACAGAGTAACCACAGAGATTTCTTACCTTCTCCAGTCCGGCCCCGGTATCACTGCAGTGCTGTTATTTTCTGGATGAAATGACCTGCAATGCAGAGGCTCGCTTGCTACAGGGATCCTTCTACCAGATCTGTAATCCTCAATCCCCCTGGGTAATGCCTGGAGTAGGAAACTACTTGGTATAGTAGGCACGTCAGCATTTTCCTAGCTGCATTTTTTTATTGGCTCATTTGCTGCATCCCTGACTTCAGTTAAGTTTTCTTTCCTTTTATCCCTCACTTTCTCCAACCTCCCCGTTGCCTTGAACTGAGGTCTCAGTATCCCGGAGCTCACCTCTTGAAGAGAGCCGGCCAGATGTAGGAGAGAAGGGGACAGCATACTTCCTCCCATCCCTCCCACCATTTTTACGTCGGGCAGCAGATCTGCGAATGGAGAAAACGTGGGGAGACAGGACTCCTTCCACGGCAGCAGCGTCTCCCCTCCCGAGCTTCCTGGGAGGCTCAATACAAGGAAAGGCTGATTACGGCAGATTTCTGCTCCTCCTGCTTCTGCCGTGCTGAGATCTGCGGGTTATTAATTACAGGGACCTTGCTGGAAGAGCAAGAGGACAAAAGTACAAGTTGCGGGGTAGCCAGTCCTCCATGTTATACGTGGAGAAGCAAAAGATCCTTTATTTGGAGAAGAGGTGGGGGTTTTGTTCTCCTTTTTAATTACTATTAACAGTGAGAGATACTTATGCTATATGGGAAAGAGAACTCACCCACGTGCCTGCATTTCTTTTAACATTTCCATGAAACAAACAAAATGAAACCCCGGCACAATTAATTTGTAGTAAGGTACGTTGCATCATTTACCCCCATCACTTCTGTCGAGTCTCAGTCTCATTATCCTTTTTGAAAACCTGGGAACCAGAGCCATCAGAGGAAACCCCGGCTCTCACGGAGACAGCGATGGTCCTGCTGCCGACTTCCAGAGACCAACGTTCCAACCTTTGTGCTGGGCAAGTTCCACATACTGCTTTTCTAAATATCCCAGGCAGAATATATAACCACAGAGCCCTTGTTTCACTCAGCACCCTTTTTTTGCCTCTTAATGGCCGCTGCGTGCTGTTAAAACCGCAGGCATCTCCCACTTGGGGGCAAACGGCAGCAACGGGGGCTTGCCACTCAGTTGGGAAAGCACTTCAGGGTGAAGAGATTTTCATGGAAATACGTTATGCTCATGTTAATGGCAAGAATGATGCAATCACAGCACACCTGCTGAACGGGCATTATCTGCTGGGTTTGTTTTGTCACGCACAGCTTTTAAGGAAGGGAGAAGGAGAAAAAGTTGAGGCATGAAGGCAGCCTATTAAAAAATGGAAGAAATGAAAAGTGGCATCGTCAGTGGATTTGAGGATTAACATCATCTATAAGCGATACTGATGGTGAAAAGAATCACAAGCAAAAAGGTCTGTGTGTGATGCAGCAAGAAAAGGAGAGATGCAACGAGCAAGAAGCTAAAAAGAAAAGGAAAAAGCGGTCAAAGCAGCAAGCCAGGACAATAATTTTTGGAGGAGCGCCGTGAATGCATATAAAAAGCAGGGGAAGATGGGATTTCTCAAAGGAAAAGGCTGCAGGAGCTCAGGGAAAAAATGATGAAAGGCTGTGTAACAGTTCTGTGTGAACAGTGGAAATGAAAGATTAAAGATCTAACCCAACACCGCGGCAGCGCCCAGCAGCCGATCGTGCTGGTGTCCTGCGGCGGTGAGCTGTGTTCAAGCAGGGTACAATACAGTCCCGACTCCAAGCAGCTGAAAGCAAAAATCGGGAGGAAATCAGCACGCAGAGCTGACGTATCACTTAGCCCCCAAAGCAAAAAGCACTCACCTTTGAGAAACTGAAACCAGCCAAGCAAGGAGCTGGTCACCGGAGCGTGGTTTCCGAGTGCTGGTAAGAAAATAACACGGAAACCCAGAGCAAAAAGGTATCCCAAAGCTAGAGAGGTTTGGGATGCAGTGGAAATACTCCTCACGCAATTAGGCAAATCAACCCTATTAAAGGACAATCACACTGAAGAGTTATTATCAATCACTCTCTCCCTCTCTTTCTTTATGCAATTATCCTAATTGCATAAAGGCTGTTAAGCAATTATTTTGATAACTGGAGCTTTGTTACTGGCTCTCCATTTCTGGCATAATTTTGCTCCTCATATAAACACCACCTTAAAGCGATATTTAAAGATCACTTTAAGTATGTGCATAAGTGTTTTCCTGAGCAGGAGATTCAAATTTCTGTGTAAAAGCATAAACCATAAAAATAATACCCAAGAAAATTTACACTTTTATCCCCAAATGTCAGGTTCTCCCTCACTCACAGATCTACACCCAAGTCTTCTAACGACATTTTGCCACAGGCAGAGCGGCGTCTGTATCAAGGCAACGTCATGGATTTAGTTCCACTTTTTTATTATTCAACTTTTTATACATAATAAATACAAACTTTTTACAGCCAATATAAAGAAAGCATTTGCACCTATGCTTTCAGTGTACTGACGCTGTACACGATGATACGTCGAATACATGCCCTGTATGAAGAAATCATAGTTAAAAAGGAGGCATATTTTTACAACTTTTCTTCTTTTTTTTTTTTTTTAAATAAAATTAGCAGCTCTTACAGAAAATATTTTAAAATACAACTAAAGAGACTTTAAATAACACTTTCTGAATTTTGAAAGTCCAGGTATGAAGGACACAGAAAAACTGGCCAAAGAAATTGAACATGAACATTATGGCAATACTTGCTTTTCTTCTGCATTGTGAAGCTTTCAAAATTTTTGCAAACAGTTAAATCTTTTTTAAAAACTTTTTTTTTAAACTTAAGAATAAGTTTGATAAACACATAAAAAGACCTCAAACAGATCAACAGGACAAGAGGTGCAAAAGAATGAAAAATATGGAAAAGACTTCATTGGACAGTCACCGATTTCATAACTGATCCATGAATTGTTTTCTTCAAACAGCCCCACTCTTGGTTAAAGATCCCCCTGGGAAAGGAGATTGGCAAACACGAATGTCTCAGAGACCCAGCCTGGGTTGGGATTTACAAGTATGTGCAAAGTTTATGATAAAATCTTGTTAGATGATTTTTTTTTTTTGTAAATGCAGCCTCAAAAAATAGCCCTTGTTAGTAAACTAAAGGTAGAAAACTTACTGGCTTAGAAAAAAAAATGAAGACATAAGAGCGCATTCAATAGAACCCATATAACAGCTCAAAAAAACCAACCTTGTGATGCCTTTTAACTGAAGCTTTGATCTGATGGAGATTGCTGAAAATAATTTAGTAAGTATACAAAGAAAAACCTGTTTTCATCCAGTTTTTCCCTTTCCTCTGACCATTTATCTCCATTCTGAGATAAACCTCAGAATATCCTCTGCCCTTTTCTTTCAAACAAAAATAACAACAAAAAAGCTTCCTTTCCAGAGATCTCCAATTGAAAATGAGTTTTAAAGTTCTTTGTCTTGCCTAAGAGTAATTTGAGACCATAGTCTTGGCCACAAAGGCGGTCTGAAGGCTTCGCAGAAACCAGAACTTTTCCTGGCTCTCTGGCTTTGGCTAGTTAACCGGCTTCGCATGGGAAAATGCTACAGGACCATCCAATGCAAAAACTAAATAATGCACGTAAATACTCTAAATGTAACTTCTAACTCTAGCCAGATGTTCTGATGACAAAGATATACTGCTAACGTTGGATAATAAAGTACACGGCAATAACTGGGATAAGAGTGACCCAAATACTTTAAAAAAAAAACCAAAACCCCCAAAATCTGCTAAGAAAAAAATGAAGCTCAATTTCCAGATCTAGACAAAATCTCACTTACTCTTCTACCAGTTGGTTTATGCTATGGAACAAGATGTTGCTACTAATTCAGCACCTCCATATTAGATACTCTATTACTAAATGTACTGCATAAATATTAATACAAAGAACATTTAGTTCTGTTTAACTGTTAATTATTGAAGAGGTGTGCATTAATGTAATTAACGCCATATGATCTGCATCAGTTTTCCTTATCTGTAAGATTATATTCCTGTTTCTTCCTTTCTGCAAGGGGATAAAGAGGAGCCAGCCTCTCCTTATACTTATTTTTCAGTTCCCTTTTTCATTCCGCAAGATCTGATTAATAGCTAATCAGACAAGTAATGCTACTTGAAGAATTGACAATCTTTAACACATTCCTATGGCAACAGTAATATACTGTACTAATGCACGTGATGGAAGTATGCTATGACTAAGTTGCATGAATGAGGCTCTTTCCTCGCCTCCGTATAAAAATTGACCATCTTCAGCCAAGAGAGAAACCTGCTCCAAGGCAATCCTCTGCTCGCTGTTTGGCCCGTCTTGGTTTGTGCTAAGAGAGGAAGAATGATGTATAGAAATCAAAACAAAAAAAAGGCACAAAATATTCATGACTGTGGGAAGGAATCCACCATGTCACTGCCACATAGAATCCTCCCTATCTCTTGCTCTATTAAAAGTCTCCATCATGCAAAGGTGCCTAAAAACGAGATTGACCAAATACCGCGTTTGGTCTTGATTGTAGCACTACTACTTAACTAGTCCAATCATTACACCAGAGTAATTTCCACGTCCTCTATCTTCTCTGTTGTCCGGCGGTGATGCTGTGTAGGGGGTGGTGGAGCTGCTCGCACCTGAAACAGCCAGAACCAGCCTGTAACTATCAGAAAACTGTCAAAATTTCAGAACTTGTATAGACTAAAACTGCAACTTTGGGCTTATACCTCAAGATGATGCAAAAATACAGATCGTATATTAAGATCAACAGAACTACAGTGAGTAACCAGCTGAATTCAGGTCCAGCGGTCTCCAGTTAAGCCATCAAGGCTCTTCGTAAACTGTCACCACTCTCGGGTGATTTTTCTCCAGGATGACTAGCAATCATGACAGTGCAAATGAAACGAGGAAAATAACCTATCTATTTCGCCTGTACCCACAGATAATCCGGTACATAAACCTGGGACCGACTTTGGACTTTACATCAAATGCTGAAATCTGATGATGCCCTTGCCTGGAACTTACATGGACTGGAAACTACAAGAATGCCTTGTCGCATCTAAGCAGCTTACTCGTATTTAATCAATCACTGACCTGAACAATATCTGAACACCTGAAATCTGATGCTATTTTTACACTCTGCCACATCAATGGAGTTGTTATCGCTCCTGACAGAGATTACCTTAAGCGCTAACAGTATTTCACGCAGGGTTTTTATCACATGATTTCAGAATACACCAGAGTGACTTGCTATGGAAAACTTGAATTATGGAGCAATACCAGAACAAACTTCACAATATTTTCAAACCAGGCATATTTTAAATGCGATACAAAGAGAAATCCTTTTAATTAAGGCATGACGCTGTAGTAATATCTTGAAAAGACAGTCAGTTGCAAGAAACTCATTAAGTAAATATAAATCTACAAAATGGAAAAGCTGAATAACTGTCTTTTTACAAGGGAATAAGATAACGTGAAACTTCTCTGCTCAATACTTAAATACTTAACGATGCAGTACTATCTCTGCCTTGCGTATGTCAATGAGTAAGGCTAACTCACTGACTACTGCAATATTCAGAATATAATTTCTGAATATCCAAAAATGCTCTTTTTATGCAACCTCATTCACTGAGAATGCCAGAAAAATACAAATGTTACATCTTAATATGATTTGGTTTAGGACTTTGAAATCCCCAAAACTTGATTTCGAAGTTAATCGTAGGAGATGGACTTTGCAAGTTCTAAGTGATTAAATTCTTTCCTTTCCTGGCAAAATCTCTCTTTCTAGGCAGCAAAGACATCACAAAATATTTAGACCTTATCGTTAAGAATTTTTAATCCAAAACCCTCAAATCAATTTAACTCTAAATGCAATGGAGTCCCAAGAACCACATATTACGCCAAACTGCTGGCAAGCAGATTCGTCTGCTGGCACATTGCATGGCTGGCAACACAACCTCTGGAGAAGAAGCAATTGTACAAATCATACTATTAAACTGTTCTGGCATTTATTTGCCACCTCTTTTTTAGTCCTGTTTAGGGGTTATTACATGTGGTAAGAACAGAAATAACCTCCCAATGCCTGAAAAGGCAGTATAAGTTTCTCGACTAACACCTATTTTATTATCATTATCGATGTAATTTCCTCCCAGGTTAGATTTCATGATTCATATGCCTCACACAGAGACATGCAGGTATGACATCTATGAAGGCAGGTACTGAAGGGCAGGTTAGGTGAAGGACAGGGGATGGGTAAGATTAAAGGTCATCTTTAAACACGGTGACTTACTGTTTAAACAAGTGCAGCTTTGTTTTGTTCTAGTGTTCACTCAAATAGCTCTCGTGTTCTATAGCTTTTTGACACATCTATGGTATTATCAAAGGGGAGCGAACAGACCTTTCCTCGCAGTATTCATCTGAGAGACCGCATTTTTATACTTAGTAATTGGATTTGCAGAACACAGAGAGCCAAATCATCAGGTGCTGTATCACCACCCTGCTTTGAATGTGCCTATCCCAATTTACCTAGACTTGGCCTTACAACTTTGTAGCATCAATAAAAACAACAGTATTTGGTTTTAACTTACAGGTCGCAGTTTGCCGTATGAAGTTTCGGGAGGAATTCGCGGAGGCTGTGAGAATCCGGGGGGCTCTGAACTGAAGTTGTTTTCTGAAAGAGTAAGCAACAACCCATCACAAACAAGCCACTCAGTATTGCTGAATTAACTTTATGTTGCAAAAAAAGCTCCCTCCCTTCCCCCCCCGAAATGTGAACGTTCTAAATTAAGCATTTAGCTGAAATGTTTCTTTTACTATCACAAAATTCCTTACCGTTAGTTGACGGTGATCTGGGGAAGTACTGAGAACCTCTTTTATCCGGACTGTGGTAGGGACTAGTGGGAGGCTGGTCATACAGTGGCAGCGGTGGAAGGGCGTTATTAGGCTTCGGAGTTGGGGATACCTATGTTAAAAAGAGAGAGGGGCTGCAGAAAGCCTTACTCCTCGACAGTTTTTATGTACACACGGAGGTGCAGTAAGTTCTCTGACACATCAGTATGCTAGGAACTTTCATCTGGTGAAAAACTATCTGTCAGAAGTGCTGTCAGGTACGTTTGGGAAGGAAAGCCAAGATATCCAACAGTGATTACATTTTTTTTAAATCATAGGTTGCCACTGAGCAGAAATGTTCATCCTTTCCCAGATAATTTAGACAGACTTTTTGAGGGTTATTTGAAAAAGTCATTTGGCCAAGTGTGCCTCTCCACATGTATTCGCACAAAAGCGTTAAGATCACGAGTTTTATCCCAACTCAATTGCATATATATCATTTAAATGTTAAGTTTTCATGGTCTTCTCAAATCAAAGAATAAAAACACCGGAGAAATTACTTTGTAGGGAACATGGAAGTCCAGTTTCTAACACCACAATTACACATGAGAATGTGTCTGTTTTTCTAATACGATATAAGGATTAGAGAACTATAGTAAAATGAAGATATTTTTACAAAAATTACTGTAATACAATATTTGGCAGTACTGTGCCCTTCAAAAATTGAGAGGATACAGAACAGATTTAAGTATGAAAACATTAAATTAGGGCTGAGAGAGCCTGTAATTCCCTTTTTGCCAGGTTCTGTTTGATGCCTCAGCCTATGCCATAAATTAATTACAGGAAGTAGACTGTGAATTTTCTCCTTTGGTTCATTCCCTTTCTGCCCAAGTACTTTCCTTTATTCCCAAATCTGTTACATTTGCCAAAATATATCAGTTGATAATTATTAGGCTCGGTAAGAAACTAAAAGCTTTTTTTCTTCTTAAATTGGTTCTGATTTTTTTTTTTCCTAAAGAAGGAGCAGATCTTTGCTGCCTTGCAAAATCGCCCTAACAAACTAATATCATACGTGCAAGGTAGCACCGCAACTCTTTACATACCTGAATATCTCCAATCCACTGAGTCTCTCCATTTTCTGAGGCCGTAAGCTCTTCAACTAATACTGATGGGAACACCCCAACGCGTCCGTTGAATTCTCCTTCCCAAAAGCCATCATCATCTTGATTTTCCTTGTTCAAGATGCGGATGATCGCTCCTTCCGGGAAGGACAGCTCATCATCTGTCTGGCCCTCGTAATCATAAAGTGCTTTTACAAAACAGACTGAAGGATGGAAGAGGGGGGGGGGGAAAGTGTAATTGGCATGAGCTTAAAAAAACAGTAAGTACTATACATACTTTTATGGTTGGACTCATGATCTTAAAGGTCTTTTCCAACCTAATATGATTCTATTTGACTCTATAATTGCTGAGTCAAATTATTTTAGTTTTCCTTAATTTTAGTTAATCTCAACTCTATGAGATAGCCAGGTCAATTGCACAGATTTGATATGAGATCGATAATTACTGAGAACAGTTGCACTCAGATACAGGTCAAATATGAGAAATTCTCATGTGCAACATCCGAACTCGATATGCAGAATGCTTTCGAGAACAAGCTTAATATACTATTTATTTATGTATTGGTATTTACCACTGGAGTCTCCATTCAGGCTGCCTGAGACTAAGTCGGCCTCAGTGGAGTTATTTGAGGTGTGTGATCGACTATCCAGTGCCGCAAGGGACTGCAGCATACTCAGCAGACTGCTGGATGTCGGGAACTGCAGGTACTTCTCTGGCACATAACCCACGTGGCCCGCTTTGTTCCGTGCCTGTAAGTAAACGACAGAAAAGATGCTCTGCTTTTGCATACTGCTCTGAAAATAATCCAGATACTTTCTTCCGTCCCAAGTTCTATTTCTAAAAGTAATAGTGAAAACAGTCTCAGAAAAATGATACCTTTACCCAGTCTTCCATATCTCCGTCTTCAATAACTTCCAACACCTCATGTTCCTCTATGGTCAATTCATCTGGCTGAGAAGCCTGAGGTATGTAACAGGAAGATTAGAAAATAAAAGTGTTTTCAGGTGCACGGGACAGGCAGCGTAAAGAACATTCTCATCCAGACTTTTATTAAAACTTATGTTTTTTAAAATACTGAAAATTTTACGATGTAGCATACTTTAAAACATATTAATAAGGGTGGTTCTGTATACCTACTGACATTCACAAGGCCCTTTTTCACTCAAGGGGATAGATGGAAGCACCCTGAATACCACCCAGCGCGTTGAACCCTATTTACTTTTGAAACCCTAATTACTCCGTACTCTAAGACTAAGTCTGCCACTGGCTTCGGCTACCGCAGCGGTGTGATTTACAACTGACCTAGCAGTGCTAGCAGAAGTAAATAGCATGAATGCAGTTTGTCAGCAAAGCTTTAACTCATGAATGGTGGTTTCACTATTACAGTACAAAGAAGAGCTTTGTTGTACAGCGTACAAACATGCCTAACACTGAGAAGGCATTTCCAATATAGCCGCACCGGCTCAGCAACAGAGATTAAAACCTCTTCTAATGGCAACTGGTCTCCTTGAAGCCAGACAGGGACAGCTCTGCGTACTTCAATTCATGCACGGACTTCAGTACTCTGCTGAACTGTAGCATAAATGTGTTTCACAACGTCATGAATTTCACAACTAGATGTTAGATATATTTAATGCGCACCATTATTGAGCCAAATGCTGACATTTTACCTCAAACTCCCACAAAACACTTACATCTATTATTTCTTTGTTGCATAATTCATTTTTGTAATCAAATTTTAAAAAAAAATCACAAACCTTATATGAATAAACAACTTTGCAGGTGAGAGGATAATTTCTTAGAGTACCAGAAGGACTAGAACTACTGTCATCAAAAACATCCATGCTATCTTCAAACTCTTCACCTTCTTCCTTTTCTGCATCAGCATTAATCTATTAAAACAAATTAAATTTAGCATTATACCATCAGATAAAAATAAGTGAAGAAATAAAAACAAAAATGAATTGATCAATATTCTTCAGTGTGGTTTTTTTTACTACTTACAATTATTGAAACTGGACAAAAAAACAATGACTAAATAATATTCAACATACGATTCTCAAATAAGCAGTCATCAAACAAGCAAATACAGGGAAGCGAAAGAATAAGAGCTGTCACCAAATTACATCTTTGCTTAACTCAGCTGTATTTCTTCATTCAAGCACAGGTCCGTGGACTTTAAAAACAACCACAGAAGATTTTGAAAGCTCCAACTCAACAGCTGGACAGTTATCTATTTTTTACATAAGCTGTGAAACAGTGACTAATGTACTTTGGAGATGCCATTTCAGAGCAACAGCAAGTAGTTTAATGGGAAAAAGAGTCACTTACTGAGAATTTATGCTATTAAAAGATTAATGCACCTGCGACTACAAGTTATAAAATGAAACTGCAGTGGAAATACTTAAACTTGAAAAAATTTAAAAAAAAAAAAAAATCAGCCTTCCAGCTGGTGTATTCTGCACAATAGATTTGCTGCAGTTTATAAAAAAAATTCCTTAGAGAAAGAATGATGATTAAAAACTAGCTATGAAAGTTTAAATAAAAACTGAAGTCAATACACTGGAAAAATACAAGTTTCTATAAATGTAGTTTGGGCAACGTTGACATGAGCTGTGCTTTGGCCTTGTGCCTGGATTAAATTTTGAATAAACACTTTGTCTCATGTGAAAATAGGCAAGTCCTTTGAATCAAAGGCAACACTGTTATGTATTTGCTATCCTCCCTTTATTTCTTCCTTATTCCTCATGAAAACTAAAAGGCTGATTAATCAACAAAAAGTTAGGCTGAGACCAAAAAGGCACTGTGCAGGCTCCCTAAACCGGCTGTGTCCATACCTCTGCTCTGTAGCATATTTGCCCTTATAGACCTGGAGTAGAAGAGCACAAAGCTTCATCATTTTCTGACTTAGATTAAATTTTATGTTATGATTTCTAGACTACGTCCTTGTAATTCATATTATTTTTTTCCCACTCATTTTCATTCAAGTGCAGTTTGCGTCCATTGCTATTTTTAAGTTCACGGATGCCGCGGTAACAAAAAAAAAATCACTATCCTACCTAGCTAACGCTTTGATATATTAACAGCCAACTATAAATTATGGCAAATTTAAGGTTTCCCCCTCTAGTTCTTAACTGCCTTTTGCTGTGCATGGTCTATGTCCCAGCAGCCAAAGCTGACATTCAGCTGACAGCCGTATGAAACATCATGGAAATTAGTGTATCATGTCTAGAAAGACTTGTTCATAAAACATCTGGTCCTGGTTTTCTAACACAAGGAGGAAAAATACATTTTAATTTTCAGTGTGTGGGCTGCTCAAACTCCTTGAATAGAATCATTTGCCAAGTAGGCACACAGAGGGAAAACAGCACTAATGATACAGAAAACTTAGCAGTTTGTTTCATAAAGCTCATTTTTCTACAGAGTCTGGTAATGAAAGACGGCATAAGCAAAGAATAAATACATCAGCCACAATTATAGAGAGCAAACATAAGAATAAATGCAGGTAAGAAGGTGACAAGATAGCTTGATTATACATATGAAAAAAGGTATGCAAATATCTATCTTGTTTTGTTGCACATCCTACCCAAAAAGAGGTTCGATACCAGAAAGATATACCAAAAGCCCTTTTTTATCCATCCTCGGAAATGCAGAGACCCTGGGAACAACAGAGAACACGTTTATACCGCACCCCCTCCAGTCTGATTTGGATGTATGACCTGTAGCAGCTAAAAAAGGCTGAAATTTCCCGCCAATCCACTAAGAGAGCTGCCTGCCGGAGCACCCGAAGGTACCGATCAGTCGGAGCCAGTTTGCAATACGTGTATTTAGGGACAGAAACCACTATTTGCTTCGCACAGGTTGCTGGTATCAGATGACAATCAGGCTTGAATATGAACCGGTAACCTGAGAGTTGAAAGATGCTATAACCTTTTACAGTTAAAAGATGCTATATCCCTTTACAGTTATAAAAGCATCCATTTTCACGTTCACAGTAAACGTACCAATTGCAAACTTTATTTCTAACTCTGCAATACTGTACTTCTACTGTACAAATGTTTCTTGCAACTGTACCGTTTCAAGTCCCAGCGAACAGAAAACAAAACACAAACCCTATAAAGACATTATTCTCTCCTCCTTTTTTGAATAAATTACATAATATTTACAATACGTTTGTTGTAGGCAGCGTAAAGGTTTCCCAACGACGTTAATATGTAAGAGCAGCATTGCATACATTTTCCAGATGACAATTCAAATTCAAAATTATGATTAACTTTTTTGGTCGTGTACACTGGGGGAATAAAGTATTCCCTCCCAAGATTACGCATTTCATCATTATATCAGAAAGTGAGCCGACTGGATAGGTGATGGGATACTAACTCCTTCAGCTCGTTACATTACTGTAGTAGGTTAAATAAATACAGTGACATCAAGCCATCGATGCTGCCGCCTTCTTTTTAGCTCTTTGAAAGAAAATACATCGAGAGCTTTGCTGAACAAATTGCAAATACCGACACAAAGCAAAGCTGTGCGTGAGGTAAGGATGGGAGATAGCTGGTTTCTGAACATTAAACACTGCCCGCTCTTCAAGGATGAAGTGAAAGCGCTGCTTGTTATATGCTGCAGTCATTCTTCTAATAATTGCAAGCAACGTAATTTCGGTAACAGTTCTAAGAATTCCATCTACAGGCTGTCCTCATCTGGCCTGCCAAGGTCAACAGCATCTTTTTTTATACGGGAGTGTACGTAAGTGTAAAAGGGGAAAATAAGAATCAGAGTTTAACCTCCCACGCTGTGGCATCTGCTGGCTCGCCAGGGACTAGCACGGGGTTTGGCTCCAGGGCCAACTGTTGGCATGTCTGATGAGACAGAGAACAAGGTGTTGGGCGGAATCCAACATGCACAACGGGAAGTTAAAGGAGGTGGAGTACAAGAAGAAAAGAAAAAAAAACACTGTTAAACACAGCTATGTAACATATCCTCATCTATCCTGGCTAGAAAGGATCTGAAATGAAACTCGGCACAAGAACTCCATTGGGATTTGGGAAGGCTGAAGCTTGCTAAAGCATACTCCAACTTTAATCTCTAATTACACTACTAACCATGGGAATAAAGCGCTGCAAATCACTTGACTGTGTTTGAGCTCTGTGTCCTAGAAGAAACATCCTAACACTCTGAAGAAAGCAAAGAGTGGATTCAGGAGTCTCAGGATTTGCTGAGACTCCATTCAGTGCTCGCTCACTTTTTTGAGCTAAAGTTGACATAGACGAAAATAGCTGTACATCCAAAAAACCCCTTTCCCTCTAAGGGTTTGCCACCATTACCAAGAAAACAATAAAGAAGCAGAAAAGCATGAAGAAACATGGGAACGAGCAGGATTTTTTGTGTGTAGATACCACATACTTGCTGAAACAGAGATTTTGTTTCTCTTAGGCGGTCAGCGAAAGCAAGCCATTCTCCAAATCATTGCAACGCAATGAAAAATCACATTCCCATTCCCCCTGGAAGTTTTGTTATACAGAAGATAAGTTTTGACTGTCCAAAGCATTTAAGATTAAAAAGAATGTGTGAACTAAGTAATTTTAATAGTGTATGAAGTTAGGAAAGTATCCACATGCAAACCAAGACTTTATAAAAGCCTCTGAATTTTGTTAAGTATTAAATATATAAACACATACAGAAAATTCAAAATTTGTTTGAGGCAAACTGACTAGACCTTCAGGAATTTTATTTTAGTTGGTTACTGGTGAAGAGCAACAGATTGGTTAGTTTTACTGCCAAAGGTGGCAGCTCAGCATCGCATGCCATGTAGGGGGATTAAAAAAAAGAGAATATGAGCTCTTTTAGCAGTTCCCATTTTCTGAACAGGGTTTCTTGGTTCAGGCAGCTGTTTGATTCAGCTATCACTATTGTTTTTTTAAACATATCACTCTTCAGGGGGGAGAGAGGGGAGAGAAACGAGAGTTTGCTTTTTACTCTTTCTTGAATTGCATAAAAATGTGCTTTCTTCCAAGCTAAACAGATGGGAGATGTCTCTGGCCTATTTTGCAAACCAGCTATAAATATTGCAAACACAATTAGTCTTACGTACTACTGAGTAAAAAATCATTACCAATCTTCCACTGATCCAAGTCGCTTTTTAGTTCAATTTTGGGTATACGGGATGAATTTTCAAAAGAGTTAGCGTGACATTGGACACAGCAAGACATATTCACGCAACTGAATTCAACAGTTTAAGAAATTACCAACTCTCGGATGAAATGCAGTAGTGATCAGGTTTGCGGTCTGTTCCAATTTAACTTCAGTACTGCCTTAATGAAACTAGTTATTCATAAAGAAAAAGTCAAATATTTAATGTATCTCAAATAACAGGGCAGTAACTTGCAGGTGAATAGCAGTAACATCTGAATCTATGACAAATCTTTGAGGGAAATATCTAACCCTGCTCACAGGAATGGACACCCTGTTTTCCAAAGCCTTTCACTGATTTCTAATGAATCAAATTTTAATCTCAAATATCCAACCAATTTGGAAAACAGGCTTTGCTTTCTTGATGATGCTTTCTTGATGTTAAACCACAAGACTTTCACTGCGATCTGCACATAAACGGCTCTTGAAGAGATGATGTAGAGTCTACATTTTTCTAAACATTTGGAAAAATATAGCCTTTCATCCAAGTATCTCAGATAACATCGTAAACCATTAATGAAACTTCAAAGAAACTCGCAGACATTTTTCTTTTCAGGAGATGGCAAATAAATGTTATGGCGCTTATCCAAGGTCAGAAAAATCAATCTAAAGTAAACTCAGCAACAGAACCCAGAAATCTCTTTTTTTTTCATGAAATTCAGACACATATTTCAGCCACATAAAGCTACAAGATTTTTCCAGCTAGCTAACAAACAACCAAATATTATCAATTCTGTTTTATATTCAGTATTAAGTGAGGAGTTGCTCCTAAGGAAGAGCCACGTGGAGACAAAGTGAGTTTTACACATTGGAAACCATACCAGGTGTGAAGAGCCGTTGTTGGTCACTGAAGGCAGGCTGGCCCAGCGTTCGTTTTCCAGTTCTTCCATCACTTGGTTCATTGCGCTTTTTAGCCACGTATCCACAGACACACCGATCTGCTTCAGCAGATCAAGACGGGCTTCTGCTTTCAGCTTAATTATCTGAGGAAATAAACACGCACAAGTCAGAATTCTTTCAAGATTACATTTCTCTCCTTGCCACGATTCAAATGTGTTATTTCCTGATCTGCAAATTACTCGGGTGGCTCCGAAAGCTGCTCCACGCGGAAACGAGTCCAGTTCTTCATTTCCTTGCCTGCAGGAATGCGGTGTGAGCCAAGAGCCGGGGAATGGTTTTCTAGAGATGTAAAACTACAGGCACAGCCAACTTCACAAGTTGGTGTTTTTAAAATAACATCTATTAGTTTATGCTAACTTTCTATTCATATATTCTAGTGGTTGGTTAGTTTAGATTATTTTCGAAGCACAAAAGCGCAGATAAAACGCAGAGCTTCACAGTATTTTTAAAACCAGAGATAATCCTGGGCTGCAGACCCTGGATGCCATCTCGGCTGGTGATTAAACTGGATGTGACACACAAATAAATCTGATGCGATACACACACACAAACCCACCAACACCCAAAATGAGGCTATTTTCCATCAGTACTTGCCAGAGATCACAGGAAGCTTATTTGTTATGGAAACAGAATATCTTAATAATTCCAAAATTAAATAAATATCACACTTCAACAGTTTCACAATTTTTGTCTTTAGAACAGAATGAAAATTTAGGTTTTCTGACAGCTGGATTCACTTCAGCATCCTGGCATGCCTTCTGGCCAACGGAGCCAAGGCTTTAACAAATCCATGGCAAACCACCACTCTAATCCAAATTATTTAACAATCTAAACAGAAGGAATGGAAAGAAGAAATGAAGAATTTTAAGCAAACCGAAATTCAGAATTTCAAGACAAGCAAAGCAGAATTTCAAGAAAAGCAAAGCAGAATTTCAAAGATCACCTCAAGAAGTGCGGGGCAAACCTAGGAATAAAATCGAGGACATTTTTGTCCAGTCCAGCCCTATCATCATCGTCCTGTTGCACTTGCTCATCAGAGGAACAAAAATCAAGTGATTTACCAAAGGTCCTTCAGTGAGTCACTGATGGAGGCAACAACCGAAACCCACTGAACTGCCCTGGAGTTTTTCCTGCATTTCTGTTCACAGCATCATTCATTCTTAGCAAGTTACTGTGCAAGTAGCAAAGTTTCACCTCCCTTCTCGCCCTCCCAGCCCCTTCCGCAGGGATCAGAAGCACCTTACTTCAGCGTCGCCACCTGTATCAATAGAGCAAGTTATGAGTGGCACTGGGAAACCAAGCAAAACCAGCAAAAATTGATGGGTCTAAGCAAAAATTAGAGGGAAATGACTTTTTCTGTAGTGGCTGAAGCACAGTAGACTATGTAAGAATATATGTACAGTGAATTAAAATGCCAATTGGTGCTAGATAGATTTTTATCTCTCTTATGAATATCCTTACTATGTACAAAATTTTGTGTTGAACTGATACTGGTATTTTTCTTGTTTTTGACATGCTGCTGCACTTTACTATTATCTTTCTATTAAGAAGATAAGTCAGAAAATAAATTACTATAACTTTCACTCAGCTGAACCCGCAAACATGGGTCCATTTTAATTTTAAAACTAATTGCGAAGGTGACTTTAAACCTGTTTCAAACAATGAAACGCCTTTTGAGAGATACTATTTTTAATTCCGTTTGGAAGAAATGTGATTTTTTAAAAAGCACACAACTTATTAGAGTACAATTTATTATGTGAAAGGTATCTTCATATAGGTACAGCTGCATGCACACGCTCTCCCACATAATTAGGTATGAGGAGACTGAAGGATCGGACAAGTTTGAGAAGTATTTCCCACGGGAAAAGCCAAAGCCACTTAGCCAAGTGAAGTTTCCACTTCTCTGTGCAAGCGGTCTTCAGGTGAATGATTAACGTGTACTGTAAAAACTCTTCATATAACCAAGAATATGAGGAAAAAAGTAAAATATATTAATATGCATCACACTACTTCAGTCAAGAGTCAGAAAATACTGATTTAAAAAGAATAAAAAATCCCAAGATTGATCCACACATCAGCATTTACATTTGAAAGGCAGACCCTTTCAATTCAACTGTGGCATCAAGCATCTTCTGAAAACCTTGTCGGTCAGTATGGTCCAAGCCCCAACCCCAACTCTGTAAATATGTACAAAAGCAATACCTATGAGAAGATCTGAAATCAGAAGTGTTAGATGGTGCTAGAGTTTTGAGTTCCAGGCGTAAATGGAGTAGGCATTTTATCCCTTTATTGGTCTTAGAAAGGCAATACCTCTCGTTTTTCTTCCTTTTCCCCTACTTATATTAGTTTGTACATTTTAAAACTGTAAGAACATGGAAACAATAATAATTTTAATTAATCATTAACCTTTTCTTTCGAAAAATTTGCTTTAGGAGCGCTTATCAAATTGAGAAATGGATTTCTCACTATATCAAGCTAAACAGAGAATACGCTTTTAAACCAAAGATGTTAGCCCAGAAGGGTTGCACCAAAAAAGCTGAATCCAGGGATGCCAATCTCTGCATGTGAACACACCTCTCTCCTGTTAGTAAGTATTCAAGACTTTGAACAAAAACACTTTCTAAACACATCTGCTTTGAAAGAAGGGGAGATGAGTGGCTCTGCAGCACCCAGTGAAGATGAGCACTGATCCTGCCTCTTATTTGGATGCTCCTACACCCAAGGTGAATTACCTGCTAGCACGATGTTGGAGCACGGTCAGCTCCAACCGCGGCAGCTGCATATTAACACGCAGATCAGACATCTGTAGTGTGAGAACAACCTAGTCAAAGGCAATCGATTCATATGGGGTTGATTTGCAACTGTGGTAGGGCATGGGTGGGTTAGTGGCTTCAGCGGACACATCATCCTTTTACTTTTTTTTTTGAAACTGTGATAGATTGACTTAATGCAGGTCATTTGCTTTAGCTTGTTAATGAGAAACTGCCCATTTTACCACGTTACCAAGCTGAGGTGCCTCCGTGTATACATACACTTGTGGAGTAAAGTAGCTATGCCCTAATTTGTCTTTATATTCAGACATTATATTATGAGGATTTTCCATATGCCTTCAACAAAAGTTTCCTAGGAAATGATCAGCCTAGTTGTTTTGCTGTTTTACCTCGTTATGCAATTTCCAATTAGCTTGAGTTATGCAACAGCAATAAACATTAGTCTAGGCATGCTATAAACATTTGTAGTTCATATTAGTACTCAGTCTGCTGTAAACCATGTTGTTTGTACAAACTTGTTAGCTCAAATAAACAAGCTGCTCCAAGATCCTTGACTGTACTTGCTAAGGGTCAGACAAGAGTTTTTAATTCAAGGTACCCAGCAAATCCAACCGAGTTACCCCACTCTATTTACACATAGTAGTCTTAATATTCAACAAACATTTGTTCCAAACCACAAATGTTTTGAGTTTCATTCCATTGCAGACAAACCATAAAAGTACTTAGAATATTAGGTCAGGCCTGCACTTCAAAGATGTATAATGCTATTTACAAGCATACATATATATTTTTACCTAAATAATTATACTGGTAGACCAGGGTTAACAGTTTCCTACCTATATGGGGGGGGGTGGGGGGGGGAAGAACCCAGACAGTAGTATAAGTTTACTCTGCTTCTCACACAGGAACAGCTACATATTTAAAAATACAAGCACTTCATTCAACTATCACTATGTCTAAATTAGCTGGGGTTTGACGCTTTCATTATGCTGGAATAAAATGTTAAGTAAGAGGGAAACAAGGGATCACCCAGAGGAAATACTGGTGTTTCCACCAGCATCAAGTCATGCAACAAGCTTTGCTGTATGTGTTGCTTTTATTCCTGGACTCAGGCACGAGGTAGGCTCTTCCCTTTGGAAGGGGAGGTTTCTGCAAGCTGGAGTCCTGATTTCATCAAGGAGGGACCCACCTGGCACAAAGGATGCAACTTCAGCTTGCCCAGTCTTCTCTTTCAGTTTCTGATCACAGAAAGTGATGCATTGAAATAGAAAGAGGCATGGCGTACTTTGACAAATCACAGATTTGCATTATACTCCAAAACCACACCAGGCTATAGTGCCCTTAAAAAAGGATGCACTAGCTCTCAAAGCCTTGTTCCTTCAAAAAGATTATATATCTCACATTAAAAACTAAATGAGGCTTTAATCATTGATTTTCCCTCTCAACAAAATGGACTCTAGCAGACACACATACCGTACTTCCCGACTGAGTGACCTCCACTGACAGAAGCTCATAGACTTGAAAATATTTTAAATCAAGTAACCACTTATATTCCCAGCCATACTAAGTATCTCCAGGAAGGAAGCTGGGAGTCGAAAGCACCGGAATGCTGGAATCCAGCACACGCTCTGAAACCTCGGTGCCGCCCAAATTTCATTGTTATTAAGTCTCACTGTAGGACAAATATTTTCTTCTTTAATAGTGAAATTGCTGTTTACAATTACTATTTACCAATTACTATTTAACAGCTAAGGACTGGGATATCTTTACACTGATTTAAAAACCGTCAGCCACCCACCAAGTTTACAAACAGTGTTCTGGGTGGTTCCTGCTTCTCTGAGCTGTTCTTTTGCCTTAGCTGATGGTAGGTTATAAGAAGATGAAAGGAAAAAACCCCAAAGTTTTTAAAAATATAAATATTGTTATCTATTTCTCACATACCTATCATTGCCCTACATGGAAGAAGGAATAGTTTTGTTTATTTACTGTTCCAGTCTTAATTAAGCAAAGGCTTTAGACCTACAGCTTGCACAAGATGAAGATAAACAACTGCTTTGGAAGTCATGAAAATTAAAAACACCAAGAATACATTACAAAGCTGTTCTCTGTTCCCAGAAAGAAAAGGGCCTGTAAGAAACCGAGTGTTCATTTACATCCCACAAACACCTTGGTTACGAGTCTTTTAAAGTCATTTATAAAAGTGTTGGGGTAAAAAACAAACACAGAAATCTAGCAAAGCTAATCTAATGTGGCCCCTTAAATATTTTGGTTTATGATTATTAGATCAGTTTTGAATGGAGTTTCTTGAACGCAGAGTTGCTTTATTTTCCACGATTTTTCAGGGCGCAGAACAAGACCATGACTCCTGCCCATCGGAGAGTGCTTCTCTCCCTGCTCTACGTTCCCTGTGCTTTTTGATCTGTGCTAAAGCCACCTGAACACCCCTGCCAAGCCCATATTTCTTCTCTTAAAGCATTCAGAATTATTTATTTTAGACAAAGGTTATACTTACGAGCATGTTCAGCCATTAAAATCAGATTAAATTAGGATTACAAGTAGATCTAAACGATCTTTTGTGAGAAATATTGTATTCCACTGCAGTATCTTTCTAGTGGCAGGAACAAAATCATTAAGTGGGTTGGACAGTCTCATTTGGCAAATTGTTTTAGCTAAGAAGAAAGCAACATGGGAAGGTTTTGGCTGAACAATTCTGGAAAGATATTATCTTTTTTTTTTCCTCATTTGGAAACATTTTTGTTTAAATTCTAGGCTTTTTTAATTAAAAAAAGGCATTAAAACGAAATAATTCTCTTAATGAAAAATAAGGTATTATTTAAATTTTGGACCACCAGAATTATTTGCACAGTGATAGGTAGAAGTAACTATGAGTACAGTAAAAACAAGTTTTGGAATGCCACAAATTTCTCAAAACCCAACGTAAGCTCTGCCCTGCAAATCAGTTTTAAATCGCAGTTCAGTGCTGTTAAAGTATGGATGCATGAGCAAATAATCCATGAAGCTCAACTTCCACTGCCTTCTTGATGTTTGGGGTGGAAAGTTAGCTATGCCAAAAACACCCCTATCAAAAAAAAAATCCTATCCGACATGACTCACCTAAAATTTTGATCCCTGAGGCGCAAACTTGAGCTCAGCCTTGAAAGGGGAGTCTATCAGTAATTGTAGCTGTACAGCATTGGTCTGCAGTACCGTAAATCAAGACTATATGATGCCAGAGATTTATAAAAAACAGGTAAGAAAGACATTCTTTCTGCTTTAACCTGTGTTTCCTTTGTCTTCTTTGCAGCCAAAAAAAAATACACTTGCTAGCTGGCTCCAGGCGAAGCTCCGCCACTGCTTGCAACAGAGTGACCGCAGCAAGTCCTGCAGCAACCTGGAACCACCCACCCCTGTGAATTCACCTGGCCAGGACCGAAAACCCCAAACCCAACACTTTTTCTGCACCAGCTAGGGAACTAGCTAATAAATGACATCTTTTAACACAACACTGAGTGGTTTTTTTAAGTGGGAGGATGGGTGGGAAGTTTCTACAGATATTACAGCAGAGTTAGTTAATTTATATGCTAAATATTCTGCATGGAGTTAAATCAAACAAGACTGTTAGGGTGAAGCAAACAGGAAATTAAACACTGACACAGATAACATGTCTCAAGAGTGAATGCCAAGGTTAAGAAAACAGAGGTGAAGCTATTAATGGAGAAGAGCCCACCTGCATAGCTCCAGCCCAGCTGGCAGGCTGATTTTTCCCAAACTCCAGCGTATAAAACCATTAGAGACTCCTAAACAGAGAAAGCAATTGGTGGGGAACGAGATGGAGAGTACATGAGAGCAGTATCGAAGCATTTTAGAGGGTTTACGAAGTTGTTCCGAGGCTACTAGTAATGGGACTGAATGGAAATTACCCAAATTCTGTAAGTAGAAAATGAAATGTATATAAAATGTATGTATGCAAACCTTTAATAACACATTTCTCTGCAGTCCTGAATGAATACTGGTTCTTAATATAGTGAAAGATGTTGTATACATTTCATAGTTGAAAGATTCAGTAAGATTTAAGCCGAGGCTGGACTAGAGACACCCCCAAAGCTCCCAACCTGAACGACTCTATGAAATGACACCGCTTTCAAACCACAAGTTTAAGAAACTGAGTTGGATTTTCAGTGTGATCCACCTTTCAAAAGAACAGAATAAAAAAAAAAGGAAGAAAATCTACAAAACAAGCAACGTTAATATTCTTGTAGCCCAGACTAATCCCTGATCCCTTTACCAAAAAGATCTGAGAGATAGTCTACTGCCTGAAGTCCTACAGCAATTATTCTTCATCTCAGCAACATTTAAAGTCATGATGACTATTATTTGTAGGATGTTTTCAAAATGACTTATCCATCCGTTTCCATATATAAGGATATCTAGCCTTTACAGTACATAGGGATTTATAAGATATATAGACAGCAAATATGGCTCTTCAGTTGACTATAGCCTTGCAGGAATCTTTACAACTGTATTTCATCATTAGCTTCAAAACATCTCCGTGTTTGTTCCTGCCCCTTCATCCCACAAAATACCTTCCTCTGTTAAATGTCCACTATTAGTCCTTTATTATTACCATGAATTCATATACCCCAGTCTTCTAAAGACTTCCTTTCTCATTGCTCATACCAGAACAGGCAGGTTTATCAAAAAAATATACTGTGAAATATTAAAGCAGGATCTGAGCATACGGCATGCTCTCCAAATTTCTCATTTACAGCAAGTCCTTGAAAAATAATTATCAGAAAGTATTAATTCAAGATAAAAATTCTCAAATAGAATAATTTTTGCAACACTGCAGTCAGAATGATTAAATGTTTGGGTACAGCTGATAAAGTACGAAGACTTGCACATCTTCATAATACCATAATACAGCTTCAGGGCTCTGATGATGTTCTTCTCAACAACAACATTCTCATCTCTGCAGATGTCCTCACTAAACTGCTTTTCACCAAAAGAGTTCAAAATTCCTGATCTGTGGATGTCGGCGGCATTTTTCCAGGCTAGTCCTCATTCTGCCTAGCCGGAAAGACTAACAGGTCCTACAAATCTCATACCGAGAAGGCAATCTGTTTACTTAGCACAGCTCTCCCAAGCATATGTTTCCCAAGCAAAGCCATAGATGGCAGCAAGTGACATTTTACAAATTCAACTTTATTTCAGGTTGGTAGCCTTATTCCATTTCATTTATTTTAGTGAAGCATATGGAATTAGCTTTTCTCACATTTCTTATGAGCAGAGAATAACACCACTCTTGCAGTTGAAAGGTTCAACTGCAAGAACACACAAATAACAACAGGCTGAAACGTAGCTACATCTACTTGAGATGCAGTAGGACCACATGCAGCATACGATTAATAGATTAGATCCTAAGATAGAACAGAAGCCCAGCCAGCAAACACAACTGTTATCACAGCACAGTAATAAATATTCATAGCCAAATATAAGGGGAGGGAGAAAACAGCCCTCCATTCACAATTAAAAAAATGGACCTAAGATTCTGAACTGATCAAACGAGGTAAACAGCACCATAATGAGTCTTAATCAAATTTTATCTGGTACAAATACTCTCTTGAGAGTTGTAGATAGCCTAATGATGAGAGAAAATGCATACCCCTATAATTAAGTGGAAATAGGATTAATTGCTGTGGAGGCCCCAAGACCTTCCTTGAGCATAGACCTGAGCACAAACGGGAAATCTCCCATCATCACCGAGAAAAATTGTGTCAGCCCTGGGACCAACTATACTGCCTGGCGAGACTCACACCAGGCTATTAAAGTATCGGAGTCTTTAGTCTGATAGAGACAAAATAAGATGAGAGGAAGAATTCAAGTAACCCAGCCTCAGGGTCCAGGATGCAGGCTGAAAGAAGGATTATAGAAATCAAGGAAATAGCTTCAACTTTTCTTTTCCCTTATTTCTGCAACACAGATCAGTGGAGACAGTAAATTTTCGTCTCCAACAGTTTAAAGATAAAGGGACACAGGCAGTGGAGAAATGGAAAGCTATTTTAAGGCAAATCAAATCTATCCAACTGGCTGACCTAATAGCTGTAAAACGCCCAGCACCCTTCCTTACTGTTGTCACAAAAATGAAAGCTTAAAATACAGAAATTCCAGTTCAGTTACCTGAGTTGGTTGAGTAAGTGCAAAGGAGCTACAAGAATAATTTGTTTTCGCAAATTACTGAATTTCAAAGGTGTTGACATCCTTTACAGATGATGCTTGAATTGTGCCACCTTCAATTTAAACAAGCACTCTCTGCTCTCAGTACTTGCCTTTATCAAAATCCAGCCATGATGCAGCAGTCATTAAATGTTGTTTTGACAAGGATGGAGTTCCTCTGGATCTAAACTCTACGGTGTAGCAGTAACCACAGTCAATTTTAGCGCTCTGCCAAGTGCCAGAGGTATTATCAGACATATTCTAACATTTCCTTTAAAAACAAGTGAGCAAAATAAACAAAAAACCTTTAACAAAACAGAAACTTTCCATTTTTAAGAAGAAAGTATGGGTTCTGGTTATCAAGTACAGTCATTGTATATCATCTGGCACGTATCAATTGTACAGCAGCACTCTGCTGTAAGCCATATTTTTCTGCTCCCTGAAACATCATAAGGAAAATACCTTCTAGAAAGAGATCAAAAATAACCCACTGAGCTGTGAATGTGCCAATCTAAGGTTTTATGTTCAGGCACCACATCTTGCAGAAGACAAAAACGTAGATTTCTTCAGTATGTCTTGTTTGTATGCACACTTTTACTGTATTTCTTTGCTGTACCTTCAAATTGTGCATGCTTCCACACCCGTCATGCTTGTCAGAAAATACTTAAGTTACACGTACAGTACAGTTCCTCAGTTCCTCTCAGTTATTAGATTTCAAAGGATTCAGGGTCTCTGAGGAAGAGAGCGATGAGATGAATACATTTATGCACAATACACCCTGGAGAAACCACATTACCAGTATGTATCGTCTCTAAAAGATTCTGACTCAGCTCACGTTGTATGAGATGGCACACAGAGACCAGTTTGTCTTCTGATTGTTAAGCAGGCTGGCACTACAGCAATGTGTCAGGAATGTAAAATTCCCCAGGGAGAAACACGCAAGTGGAAGTGTCTAGCGATGACCAAAATAGCTTTGCCAGAAGAAAGGCAAAGTTTAATCCCAACGTGCTTGTGAAGTTATCTTCCCCTTCAGAAATGATGAAAAAAGAAAAGGAGGAAGAGAGTAGATTTGCAAAGGAAAACGCACCAAAAGAAGCCAAAATGGGATAGTCAAAATGGTCAAGAAGCCAAAATGGGATAGAACAACAGGCACGCTACTCCAAAAAGGAAATAAAAATAAAATGCATTTCAAGAGAAAAACCACAAAAAAACAAAAGGAAGAAGGGAGAATGTCTCTGGAATGAGGACTGACGGTGCACACTATCTAACACACCACAAGAGGAGAGAAAGCGTGGGCAAGTACACATGCACACCTACGTGACCTACAAATAACATTCAGCAAAATGTCTATGTCTTCCAAGGGCTAGCAGTACCCACACACGATCATTTAGAAACAGTACCTCCTACACATGCTGCTCTATAGGTACTGCAGGTTGATGCAACCATTGACTTGAGGAAATTATCTCAAGGTTATGAAATTCATCCCCTGCAACCCTTGTCATCTTCTGGATGTACTATCCTCCAGCTGCTTTACTCAATTAGAATAAATACGAGCTTTCCACGTCTGAGACTTGACCATCATGGCAACAAACTGTACATTAACCAACACTTGTTGCAGTTGCAAGCAAAGTTGCATTGATACCTTGGGGTCTTTTTAACAAAATAAAATCTACCTGTTATCATCAAACACTTTCAGACTTGGCACCAGAACATATTACTCTTCCAGTTACAATCACAGCAGTATCCACAAAGTTTTGCAGATGGTAAGATTTAATGTGACACGGTGATAATGAACTGAATAGTGTTAAAGGGCAAATTACTTTGGGCTGTTCACACAGGGTGCAACCATGTATGCTGTCAGGCAACTATAAAATACCATGCCTTCAGTAACAGCCGCAAATGTAAATCCAATGAACAGTTCTTTGCATGTTTTGGGGACTTCTTTTTTTTCTGTTTTACTTTATAAATTACATACATCAAACTGACTTTCACAAAAAAGAAACAAAGCCTGGGTAATCTTTCTTTTTCCACTTTCCAAGTCCTCTTTTTCTGAATAACATGGAGGTGCTGAAAAATCTTTCTCATTCCTAAGCCAGGTCCTTCCAATAATTGACCGTTGACTCCTGCCAAGTCTCCAGACACCCTTCTTTCCCCAGGTGCTATCCTGTGAAGGACCTCTTTGAAGCACTGAGCTAAATCAGGGGTCTCTTTGCTTTGCTTTACTTACCAGTCACAGCTCCTTCATCCGCAGTGCAGCGGGACAGGGAAAGGGCAGTTCCATGGCTCCCCTACAGCCTAAATACGGGACTGTAACTTTTTGCACAAATACCGTTCCCCTACCCAACCATCAGTAATTCCAACTTAATCAGTTGCACTTAAATATGCAGGAATGCTGCAAATGTTTGGTTTTCACATACTGAAAGGAATTACAATTGCATTACAAAAGAAAACATTTTTACCCAAAGCTTACATAGTTTATTGTTCTACGGATTGTATGTGTGCAAAAAATGTCTTGTCTAATTAATGGTCCTGAAATTACTTAATAGTGCCACTTAGAGGAGGGGGGACTAATAAGGGTTGAAGCTAAAAGAAGAGGCCATCCCTAAGTAAAAGCAAAAAAGCTTACTGAATTCACTTACTGGCTTCTCTTAAAAAAAAATTCTATACTATAAATAACTTACGTGGCAATATATAAAAGTCACAAACACAAAGTGCTTTACACACCTACCATTCAAAAACTCAGAGACAACTTCATGTCTTTGAAATACACGGTAGAAAATTTGTATCGAAAGAGAAGGAAGAAAGTCAGTAAAAATCATCCAGCCACTGAGTCTTCTTAGACTCAGGTACTTGGCATTTTCACCATATTGTGTTGTAAAACAGAACACGTGTTAAGTATTAGAAAGATAAGGGATGGTTTAACTACAACACACCGGCTAGCACTGGAAAACCACGGAAATATATTATTTGCCTATATTAGCCTTCTACCAAATACTGTAAAACACATCTCAGAGAAAAATATTGATGCTCTCTACCTCTTTGGAGTACTGTTTGGTGTTTATAAGGATGCATGTGTATGACTCCACATTTGCTCCTCAGATCATTAGATCTGAGAATTGCATGCTTTTTTTTTCCCTCTTCATTGCTTTTATGAATCACCTTCCTGGCCATGCACTTCTTGCCCAGTATGTTTCCCAATGGAGCTCTATCCATAGCTCTGCTTTTGGAAAAGACTGCTGCCTTCTACAGCACACTACAGGGTTTATTTCTGATCTCACATCTCTTTTTTTTATATATATATATAAACCTTCCACTTCTTGGCACTTTCCTTCTGCCCTCAGTTATATTTTGTGGCTGTGGCCAAGGAAACTTGCAATTTTGTCTCAAGCTCTTTTAGGTAAATCTCTCAGAAAAGCCAACCTTCTGCTGGGCAGAAGTCCTCATGTGCTCTTAAATTTCTTGTTTGCTGCATGTGCATAGACAGTAACTGGTGTGCTACCCCTGCCTTTGTGCTCTCTGTATCATTCATGCAGGACCATGGCCTAATTTCTACTGCGGAGATCCTTCTTAGCCATTACTATCGCAGCACTTACTTTCAAAGTTCTAACCTTCCAGAATTTAACAAATAAAAACCACTCCTGTCAATTTTCTCTCCACCACCTCCCCCAAGGAAACATGTTCTCTCTTTGCTCAGTTTCCAATGATTTATTGGGTTCTGTTAATTATGCATTCTTAAGACTTGCAATCACTTAAGTTCCAGACTGATTTCATTTGTACCTTTTATAACATTTTTGTGTGAGAACCTTCTCCTCTGCAACTTCTTACTTTGGTTTTTCTTTCTTTCTGCTGCTGCTTTTATCTTTCATTCTCATGCTCTCTGTCCTTGCATATTTAATCATTAACTATATATACATTGAAGTACCTGGGAGTATAGTCTGTTTGAAATAGTTTACTCAAAATAAAAGGCTATTGCATTTTAAAACGTTTTCTGTTAAAAGAGCGGATTTGTTTTAAAGAGAGGCTAACATTTATCACACCAGTAGGAGGAATAATTTTACTCTGTATTTTCTAACCTCTTGAACTGTATAAATCACATTCCTAATTACATCAGGTACTCTGAATATCTAGCAGTATGAGGAGCACTTAACTGAAATAATTACGTTTGCTCTACAGTTTTAATTAAGCAACCCACTCAGCTGAAAACTAATAGATTAGTTCCTGTTGCTTGCAATAGGTTTTTTGAGTCACTGCCATGAAAACAGTTAACTTTTACCAACCCAACACTGGCAGTCAAGTATGAAGCTAGTTTATCTTCTCATGAATCTGTCTTAAGCCAGAACAGGTCTCATAAACCTCTGTAACCTTTTCAAAAGTACCTCAGAGTAAAAGTACAAAGAGATACAAAGATTGTTTCAAATGTTTTCCCTTCGACATTACAAATTAATATGTATATCAAAAAATACTAGAACAGAAGGCACATCAGCGTGTGACAGTTACTTCTAGAAGCCAAAAAGCGTGAAGATGGAGATATGATTACCATTTTCTGGTATTAATTCCTTCAAGCAGAAGAAAACTAGTAAACTTGACATTGTTTTTTCTCTATTTAAGGCAAAGCCCCTAAATATAGAGATTCTTGACCTTTACACAATAGCGGAAAATGCAGCAAGTTTAATCACTTTTCATCAGGAGTTTTTTTTAATGTTATTCTTCTAATCTCGAGTCTTTCATTAAGTTGATTCAGTGATTTGAGAAGTATGAAATCAAGGAAAAAAACGACATCTTAAAATTCCCTGATTTTTAATGCTAAAAGCTTACATTTCCACAAACAAAATTAAATAGCTGTAACATAAATCCTTCTGTGGTAAGAAGCTGAACATGCCAAAATAATTTCCTTCTTACCTCAGCCTTGCGAATACTCTCTCTTGCTTCATCTATTTTCTGCTCCAGTTCTGCTCGGGTTTGCTCAGACATCACAGGCCCATGGCATTCTAGCTCTTCAAGTGTCTGTCAGAAATAAGAAAATACACCACAGATGTAGTAAATGCTAGCAAGCCATTTACATGATAAATAGTTATGACAAGTCAGGGAAATTATTGTTTCATTAGATGCTGGGTTGACTGACGAAAGTCCATTCCTGGAAAAAAGACAACGACCAATGCAAAACACCATTTAAAAGCACAGTATTTCACATGGAAATTCCACTTAGGGGAATGCGTCAACATCTGCAAAAAAACATGTGGTATGAATCAACACATCGACGTGTTGATATTTACAAATTCAAAATGGATATGTTGCTCCATGTCTATGTCAGGTTGAAAAAGAGCATCATGGAGCGAGAAGTTGCTAGTGGTAGCCCTGCTGCAGGGGAAGCCAAGACCGGTTTGCTGCATTTGCAGGAATGTTGTGTCCAGAGGAGAATTTGCTGAATCACAGAAGACATGCTGGAGTTTCTTAGTTTCATGTACGTGTATGCTGACTGCACTAGTCCAAATCAAAAATAACAAAAGCATGTGATTGCACAAATCTTCACCAATTATCTGCAAATCTGTGACTGGTTCAGTCACTATGTATTTTGCATAATATAGTATTTGAAGAAAAAGCAGGAGGAGCATCAGGTGGTAGGACCAGAATCCAGGACCCTCCTTCCTTCTCCTGAGGAGAGTTTTTCCTACTATATTTTGGTTACAGACTCTGTTAATACCTTCCGCCCCGTGCTACAACTTCTGGTTTTTGCTATAGAGTGATCCAGGTTCAGCAGAAGACAGGTAAGATGGTAAACACTACTTTGGTCTTGCTTCTCGCTTTGTGCATTCTCCTGGGTAGTTTGAGGAATGGCTCAAACCTCTAAAGGCTGGAGTGGAACTAGAAGCCAGATCCCCCACTTCCTGCACTGAAGCTCATTGAATATTATACAGTATTACAGATATTGCAGTATAGACACATCCTCTTCAACTGAAGTTAGGCTTGACCTGAGCATGTGAAACAGATGTTTTTAGGCAGAAGTTAGCACAAGAAGTTAGCTTGGGTCCCAACTTTCTCCCAACAGGAACATGAGAGCCTTGCCATAGATGTTTAAGGAACTCGGTGACCCAAGGAATGCATTTCTACTGGCTGACTTTATTCTCACTCCTAGGCAGTCTCAGCTGCATTCCAAAATACAGCTACCTGAAGCCTACTAGGATGTCCAAATACAGCCTTAGGTTCTTCTATGTTGAGCCACATATGTAGAAATAAATTTATCAATACACACTTAATTCTGTGTCTTCACATTAGATTTAAGTGCACATTACTTGTGGATTTTCCGAATGTTCAAAAGATCCAAATGAATAAATTTTTTTCTATGGGTAATATATCCATGAAATAGAGGAGATAAGAAGATCCCTGAAACTTTAGTTTGAACAGAAGGACGCTGTGTAGGATAGAGGTAGGTCTGTAAGTTATTTGCAGTAAAGGAGAAGCTGTAACTTCAGATTTATATGGGAATTGACAAACCAAAAAGTTTGAGGAGCTGCTGAGCTGGCAGTTTGAGTGTACCATGCCAAGAAAGGATAAGATGAAAATGGCAGGTTGCCCGGAGAGATAACAGGACAACAATAATTCCTGGGTGCTTGTAGCAGTTCCTCTTTCATGCAGTGGAGAGCTGCAACAAATAAAATCTGGAAACAGAAGTTTTCCTAACCTACCCGTTGACTGTGGATGATGTTTTTGTGCTCACGGGCTACCCGGGTAGCCCATTTCCGAGCCTCCTTGTTGAGGCTGTGCTCTTCAGTTGTTCCAGTTTCCGATTCCAGTTGTCGACTCTGGAACAGAAAACAACAAGACAACGAGTCATGACATAGACCCGGGGCTACCTCTGTAGATATGACGGTATTTAGTTATAGGATAACTTTAGGTTACATTTATCAGTCTGAGATCTTGTTTCATACAAAACAAGAAAAATTCAACAAAACCAACTCTCTTCCTTATGAACTTTGTGATGGTACCATGTTGTCGAAAGCAAATCAAAGTTCAAAAGAAGTCACAACTCACTGTCTCAGGAAAATCAGCGGGACGCTGAATACCAGACACAGTTCTACTGCAACAAAAGACATTCACGATGAATAAAACTGAAATACTATTTCACCCATACACTATATCGAAGAGATGAAGAATAACTAGCCAAGGAAGTCACCTAATTTCTAAAATAAGCATGCATTATAGGAAGCGAAGATGAAAAGTTAAGTGTGATCCAATTGGCCATCTAGGCTCATTCTTTGTAATTTGTGATCAAATCACAATATCATCAAATATTTTGGACAGAAATGGCTGTGCTGTTGCAAAAAAAAAAAATTTGTCTGCAAAACAGTAACTCAAATTTCAAATCACATTTTTTGATATTGTTTCATCTTATGCCTACTTTTATTGTGTCAGTAACCAAAAAAATAGTTTCTCCTGCTCAGGAAATGCCAACTACAGCAAGATGAAGTAGTTCTCCATTGTCTACAGATTGAACAGAACCTATGTGAAACTGTGAAGACAGACTTCCCAGCATTTAGTTACTGAAATAATTCCCAGTCTTTCTATAATTTCCATTACTGCCACAGCAAATACTCTGTGCATTTACATCTATATCTCAGTGTTCAGGATGCAAATCTTTTCACTGAAGTAGATTTCCTGATATTCCTTCTATATTTGTGGGTATTCTGTACACATTTACTGTACCTATACTGCATAAGGATAAGTAACTTAATAATGATTAAGTTGGAGAGAGTCCAACAAAGGGCCACGAAGATGATGAAGAGGCTGGAGCATCTCTCCTATGAAGAGAGGCTGAGAGAGCTGGGACTGTTCAGCCTGAAGAAGAGAAGGCTCAGAGGGATCTCATCAATGTATATAAATATGTGAAGGGAAGGTGCAAAGAGGACGGAGCCAGGCTCTTCTCAGGGGTGCCCCGTGACAGGACCAGAGGCACAGGAGGTTCCCTCTGAATCAGGAAACACTTCTTCCTTGTGAGGGCGACCGGGCACTGGCACAGGTTGACCAGAGAGGTTGTGGAGTCTCCGTCCTTGGATATACTCAAAAGCCATCTAGGCACAACCTTGGGCAACCAGCTCTGGACCAGATGACTTCCAGAGGTCCCTTCCAACCTCAATCAGTCTGTGGTTCTACGAATTTTTTTTTTCTGAGCCAGACTCATACTCTTCCCATCAGTAAAATTAGCTGTGAGAAGACATTATATTCACCCCACCTTCCCAGAGTGTGCTCCTGGTACAACAGAACAGATTCTTACAACATACATTTCAGTGGTTTCTCCAATTTAAGTTAATCAATGTTCTGAAGGGGATTGTCAAGAACAACAGCTCTTCCTGGATGACTTGCTGACTCATGCACATCTCGCTGCTGAGACAGTCACTGCAGTCCAGGGCCACCCGGCATTCCTTTTTATCGCAAGTCCTCTTTGGGCTGATATAATCTTGCACAACCTTTGAGATCAGCTGAAGAAATCCCCTTATGAATTATCGCTCAAGAAGAGAGAGAATGCTTAGTGTTGCTCAAAACAAATTGAGGTTGTGTATGCACGCATGAAAGAAATAACCGTTTCATGAATTTCTCTCTTTCACCCTCAACTCTACGACAAAAGACAAGGATTTTTCTCCATTGGGTGTGGTTTGAAACTAGAGAAGATCCCACAAGTATGCTAAGTTGTTTAAGGAGGAGAAATTCAAGGTTAGCCAGCAGGAAAAGGGTAAGAGAGCAGAAAGACAAGTAATTATTCTCAGGCTAGGTGAGAAGCCTCCAGCTGATGCAGAAGAAGAGATGGTGCTATCGGGTATTTCAGCAGGCAAAGTGGTACGACTTGTGTCAAGAAAGGAAGACGGTTTTAACATCAGCATTTGGTATAGACTGGAGTAAAATGAAGAGATACTGAGAAGCAAACCAAAGTGATTTTGAAAGCAAGATTTTTATGCCTTTAGATTACACTGCCCTCCCGGGAGAGGCAATAATACTAACTTATGCTAACATCCTATCAGAGGATTTAATTGAAAATGAGGCAAAAATTGGTTCAGCGTGTTATTTTGTTCAGCTAAGCTCCTTTTCATCAAAATTGAATCTGGCCTTTATTCTTATTCATCTTCTTATCACAAGAGAGCTGGGGTAGCGGATTCAAGGGGTTGTGAAGGAGATGATTTCCAACAGCAGAGGCAAGCGAGGGAAAGGAAGACAACCCCTACACATACACACACACTCCCACCACAGGGCTCTGAAATACATGCTTCAGGCGACTTTTGGGCCACTTTCTGCCTCTATTTCAAGAAGCTGTAACTCAGCCAAGAAGCTTGCAGTGCTTCAACTTGCCCCTACAGAATGCCTTAAGGCATACATTAATAGACATCAAAAGAGGGGCGGAGGGAAGGCAGCATCCCTGTGTTGCTCACAGTGACCAAAAAAAACCTCAAGAGGCTTTTACAATTCAGTATAAGATGTCAAGAAATTTTAGCTCAAAGCCAGAAACAAACATTTCCATGAAGTTAACCCACTGGGGTGGGACAGAGCCACAAAGCCCACATTAATGGTATTTTCAAAGTAAAAGGAATTGTCAGATGAGGTGTAGAGCAGCCCAGAAGAGGAGGAGGTAAGTTATAAGCACGTGGTTAGCTCTGGCATGAACAGGTAGGAAGGCAAAGCTGCCTACAAGCGAAGAACAGACAGGTGCAGCTCTCTTCACCCATCCCCTCCGTTTAAATATTAAGCAGGCTTTTGCCTGCTTTTATTGAGGTGGCTTTATACAATCATGTTTCTTCATTACTGTTTGATCTCTTTAATTACCTACTTTAAACTACTCCACTAGGTCATTGCAAAATGTAAGAGGACAAACACATGGATTTATTTAGGCACATCCAATCCTTAAGATAACATTTGACCTCAGGTTCTTCCCGGCTTATTGGAGTAAGCATTTTTGTACAAGTTCTTCTTCCATAGCTTCCAGCTGAGTCTCAACAGCTGCAAATTTGAGCAGAATCGTTTGACATTGCCTCTCCCCTATAAAACACCTCACAACGAATTTTCAATTTTCCCATTGGTCTTGCTCCTACTCAGCATCTCATTTTCATTAAGAAAGAAGACAGACTTCTTTTGAGTTGCTTGATAACCTTTTGCATTATCCAAAGTGTGTTTCTGGTTTTTAATCTATTTATCAAAAGCACTTGACCAGAAAAATGAATGCAAAATTTGTGGCTACTCCTAAGGGCACACTAAAAAAGAAATGAATTGTTATTGGATCAGAGTGGTTATATTACTTATTCATAAAGCAGTATTGTATCCAAGCAGACCTCACCCTTGCTTAAAGGTCTAAAAATAAACAACATAAAAATGGGGTAATAAAAAAGAGTTGGGGAGAAACCTAGAGCTGTGGTCTGTGTGGATACTAAAAATACAGGCAAAAGCAGGAGACAAGATCTAGAGGCAAAATTTAGTCTCCCTGGGAAGAAGCTGAAAACAGGGACTCGTAAACTACACAAGACCAGGAAGAGCGGTGGAAATACCCAGTCTGAATGCTTGGCCGAGACGACAGTGCAAGGAGAAAGGTTTCCATCAGGACCTGGAATGCTTCCTGAATAAATGGAGCCGGTATCACGGGGAGGCACTTCACCTGACCTGTAGAAGACCAAGCTGCTGGCACTTAAGAAAGCTGTAAAGGAACTTATAAGTGGAGCAGCAGTAGCAAGCTGACTGGCATGGAAGACTATATGCTTCAGGAGGACTTCAAGGATGACGTGAGAAGTCTGTATCCTCAGGTAAAGACAGGCTAGAGGGGTATATCAAGTAAGAAATAAAAAAAACCACTACCATTTAAATAGGTATGAAGAAAGGCGCTAAACCAGAGATTTATCTGTTATAGACATAAAAATCAAAAGTGTAGGGAAGAAGGTGGGGGAACTAAAGTGTCTGGTCCTAACCTGATTTACTAAATTAAGCTCTTGCTTAAGTGTTTTCAGGACTGGAAACTTGGTGGTGGCAGGACATCCAATGACTCAATTTAACCTCTTCCAAAAAAGAGGGAAACCAAAACCACTTACCACAGCCAAGGAATGAAGGAAGAGCCAAAAAACCTGAGCTAAACATAGATGGACATTCTACTGTTCTCTCAGGGTTTGGATTACACTGAAAGCAGTGTTTAGTGCTAAAAATTCAATCAGTAAACCAACAGAAAGTACTAGATGACTCCAACCAGCTAAAGAGCTTAGAGGCTAGCAATGCTGTTTCTTAAATTAACAAATGCATTTAGTCTGCAGACACATGTCGCTTCTCCATTTTTGTCTGAAAAGTTGTTGCAGGTGCAGAACTGCCTTATGACAGGAACAAAGACACAGCTTTCATTCTCTTATTTATGCAGTTATCGGTGCAGATGGCACATGTACAGTTTTAAGAGCAGAAAAGAAGTTGGCTCTCATGCCTAAAAGCTCCTTATTTTTGTAGCTGAAGACAAAAGAAGTTCAATTCAACAAAGGAAAAGAGTAGTAAACATTTATTGCATGCAAATCACCAACACAAAACACACCTAAAAATCATAGCCATTTCTTTTAAAGAGGTGAAAATAAGCAGTTACCATGCCAATGTTGAAAAGCAAGCTCAACCTTATGATCAACGCTTCTGGGGAGGAGGAAGGGATATGCATGACATTTTTCACACAACTGATAGCTAACCACAGGAGTTATAAGAAAATCGTGAGTCAAGTTTGGTGCTCATTTTAGTCTATTATTGTAGAACTAATTTAATTTTAGTTTAGCCAAGAGTGAACTAGGGCTGACTTTCATTTCATTATTGACGGCATTTCAGTAAATTTTCAGCGTTATAAACAGGACACCCCCCATCTTTAAAAATAAAGATTATGCACATACAGGGTTTTTTTTTTTTTGACTCAGAAGAATAAAAAAGGGCCTACATCCACTATTAATAGGTTACATAAACCTCTGTACATATGGTATGATAAAGCATAAAACAAACCAACTGACTATTGCTGCTTTATATAACCACATTCTGCTTTTTAATGTATAAATTAACATCGCTTCTTGCATTGGTGAGTGCTGGGGGGGGGTACAGAAGGATAAGGAACATCCTATCAGGCAGGGAGTAAAGAAAATAATTACATTTAAACTCATCACAAGAAAGATGATTCTGGGATCTGAACAGAGAAAGGGAATCCTGGGACTTTTTTACATCATCTGGACTGAAAAATAGTCCTACCACGATTGCATGTTTTTTTACTAAAGAAATTTTCTATAGCAAAACGTTTAAATCCCAACAAATATTGAAGCTATTGTCTGACATCTGGTGTAACTGAAACTCTCCTTACTAAAAGTACCCATGAAAGGAACAGTTGTACAGCCATATGTATGACATAATTTATCCACTTGGTTTTTAGGGAGTTGTTTATTTTTAAATTCTAGTTCAATCATTGGGGCTCAAAACTAACCTACAAATGACCATTAGCTAGAAATCTCTTCTGAAACATACTATGCACACAGATTGTTGCAGCAGCTGATGCCAAACATGTTAGGATAGGGTTACTGTAAGGGTTGTAGCTCTGTTTTTTCCCATCTCTGTTTTTTGGGGTTTTTTTTGGAAAGACTAGAATCTTAAAAGTACTGGGTTTTGTTAGATATCAGTAATTAATACAGTGTTGATGCTCCTAGTGCCTGATGTTTATGTATTAAGCACTTTTGTTATATAGCAGAGATTAAAAGCCACAATTTTTTTTTTTAATTTTAATCTTATTTATTTTTAAAAGTTTTTAATCTTTTCACTGAAATTAATTTTGAAATTAGATTGCAGTACATTTTCGTTAGTGTACTTCCATTCTCACCCTCATAATTATTATTTGCCTCAGCTATCACAGCAGCTGCATTCACATCCAACTTTTCCAAAAATCTATAGTGTGTTCTATTATAACTAGAAATATAGAAAAATTGCTCTCATTAGGTAACCAAAGGAAAATGAAGAATACCTTTTGAATCAACTTTAACACAGAGAAATTCATTTCATAGATACTTTCAATGCAATATAAACAAAGATCTATTTGTTAAGTGGCCACTTCTTTCAAGTATTACTGCTGCTCTCTAGTCTCGCCGTTAGAAATTATTCAGAGCTTTGCTTAAACAATGTTTCCTGACTGTAAAAAAATGAATGCTAACAGCATGTTCTTTAAATTAAAATAAAATCAATTAGGTAGTCAGCCAATTTCAGCTCATTATACTAAAAGTAATCAGAAACGATGTTAAAATTCAACCTAAGATAAGAGAACCAGTAACTCTAGGGTGCGGACTTTCCCTTTTCTTCAAATTAGACTTTCAATATCAACCTCAAATATGAGTATTATACATCAGACCTTATTTTAACCACGACTGAGGTGGGGGGAATTAAGTAAAATCGGTTTTAGTCATGTCGGCCACATGCAAGACACGTCAAGTTGTGCAGGGAATTTACAGCTTTGCCAGGCTCCCACTTGCATCTGCTGAACATTTCCTTGTCTGAATGGCTGTATTTCTCCTCAGCAATAATTCCTAATACTCTATACTTTGATAAACTTCAATCATAACTTTTTTGGGTGTATTTAGCTTCAAAAAAGTTACAGTTAAAAACAATCACTTTACTCTGTTCCGGTATTAAAGCACAGACTACTCTAAAACCAGAAAAAGTAGTGCATTCTCTGGACTTGTTAGTTTGGGCTTACTTACATGAGGGATTATTTTTTACTAGCAGTTTGTATTTCATGAACTTTTTTGTATTTAAATATTTATATCAAACATCAAATATTTATATTCAATAATTATAAAACCAGAATATAACATTATTTAGAAAACTAAGGAATTTTAAAATATTTGAACATATTTAATACTAAATATGTTTTAAATATATTTTAAATATTTAAATAAATTCAATAGTAAATGCTGAAATGTGTAAATACGTCTGCCTCTGTATGCATGCACAGAAACTTGCTAAAAGTCTGACAAAGTAGAGCCCTCGACTGAGTCCTCGTTCCCATTTATACAGTAATTTCTATCTACTTTCAAACCCCTGAGCACTTGCAGAGCTGAGAAATGCCACAAGCAAGAATGATGTCCTTTTGTAAGTATAGCTTATATAACTTATATAGCTTAATATAAGCTGCTCAGAAATTCAAGATATTCCTCTGCGTATGACAGTGAAGTGAAATTCATGCTTATTCTCATAATCTATCCAAAACTTGTACATCCAAGTAACGAGGGGCGAAACTCCAAAACTTTCCACTGATCTTACTCAGATGTTGTTTTTCTGCAAATTACAGTGAGAAAAATATTTTTTTTCCATGTCGATAAGCTGTCATACAAATAAGATTTGGCTACATTTTTTACTTGCGTGCTCAAAGAAAATGATGGCATCAATAATGTACAGGGGAAACTATAGTGACAGGCAACACGTAGATAAAAAACAGGAAAAAGACCTCAGAAGTTCAGCGTCAGCTTTTTGTTGCCATTTTTCTCCCGCACTATCGACATGCTTTTTGTCGTCTGGCTCATTTTCTCACATGATAACATGCGGTTCAAGGAAAAAGAATCTTTTCCAAACAGGAAACAGAGAAAAGCTGGCTAATTTCCTTTATATTTTGCCCTTTTCTTATGGCTAGGGCTTATCTGTGAAGCATGGGGACAGTACGTTTTCAACGCAACAGATTTCTGCGGACTTAATAAATATCACTTGCCTCGTGGGAGGATGTTTGATGATTAAACTGTCACTACATTGAATGTAGCAGCAGCCTCCGTGTAAAGTCAGCATGTGCTGACTGTTTTTTCTTGTGAGGCTAAAGATATTTCAAAAGACCTTTTTATTTTTTCCATCTTGCTGTTTGTAAAGCCCAATCCATTTTGTGAATTCATTTATTGAAAGGATTAAAGCTGGTCAAGAATTTAGCAATGATTTCTTACTGAATACTTTTCCTTAAAGGAGAATTGTTTGTTTTAAAAAATGTTAAACTTCCTCTTTGTAAAAAAATGAATTTATGTCAGTCGGAATTAACTGAGACACTTGAAACAATCTAAATAATTTAGTAACATGAACAAACATATAAAGTTAAGCTCAAAACAATTTTTTTAGATAATGGAAAATAGCTGATTGATGTAAAATATTTTCTAGTGGGCTTCTCTGAGGACACTCAGGATCTACATTTCAGCCAGCGTTAGTGTGATGTTGGGGAAACAAAAATCCTGAAAATTGATGGAAAACCCTTTCATACCTACCTTTCTTAGGAATAGTCTCTTTTGGAGGCTCTGTGCACGTTGAGAGTATTTTGAAAGTAAATCGAGTTGTGGGTTTTGTACCTGACTCAAGGATTGCATGGCAATCCATTCTACGTTATTCTTTGGCAACAGCTCTCCCCTCATAAAACAAAATTTTGAGATGGGCCATGTAAAATTAGAATTTATAAAAGCATTCAGAGCTTTTGCTATAGCCGAGTTCCACACCCATATTGTTCATAACATTCTTCCTCCCTACAATATTCACAATTTCATTCCAGTAATATTTAAATGCTCCAAACTTTGACCCCAGTCACAGTGTAGCAGGTATTTAGTCTGAAGAGAGGCCATAATTTGTTCTTGGAAAAGGTTAGTATTAAACATTTGATTAGATGTATTAATCACTCTACTTATATTTCTTTCAGTGTTAGTCTTCATGTGAAAATTATCATGCATAACTCACAAAAACTAAAAGCCAACTGATAATCTCTGCAGATCATCTACAAAGAGAATATGTGGCAAAAGAATGCTTGATTATTGTTCTTCAATTAAATGTTGTTTGATTAATTAGAAAACACACCATTTCTGACAAATTCAAAAGCCTGAGCAAAAGCCCTCATTCTCTTGTATTTATTGATTAAAAATGGTGAATGTGTAACCTGCAATTGCCCAGGTAGGATCCTGTTAGCTGAGCATAATTCTATGGATCATAAAGAAGCCTGCAAAATTCATTTATTTCTGTGAAAACTGGTTACTAGCATAAGCAGCTAGAAGTTAAAAAAAATGCAGTGCAATGAAGAAATGCAGTAATTCTACAGCCCAAGTGGGTAAGCCGAGTAAAGAAGTCACTGCATCTGAGGTACTGACACAGCTTTAGACGTGAACGACCCATTCATTGCCTTCTAAAAAGCTCCTGAAGTTAAGCGGTACAAGCAGTGCACGTGTACGGTGTCAGACCACACCATGCCATGTCAAAGAATCATGTAATTTTTAATGTTGAAGAGTTTAAGACGAGTAAATTACAGTTCTATTTTACTTGGGGATAGCCCTCTGGAAAAAGAACAAAATTAAATTAGTAATGGGACTGCATTTCATCAGTGCATACTAATAGCCTCCAGTTGTTATACAAGCTTCCCCATTCACATTAGAGGAGTAACCAATTATACACATCACTATCTTGAGCTGTGAAATTTTGATTCGTGCCCCCAAAAGATTAGAATATCAATTACAAATGTTGTGCAAGTGCAAAAGATAAGTGTGAAGCTGATCCCCACAAATAACAGAGTTAAATCGCTTCTTCCGTCTTTAACTTAAGCCTCATTGTGGAAAAAGCTTTTTTTTTTTTCCATTTTATATATATATTATGCATTCTGTTGCCACCTCTACAGGAGTGTAAATTCAGCATCCCGAGCCACATGCATACCGACAACGACACAAACGCCAAAGGCTGATCATAAATACTACCATATACCTCTGCTATAGTCATTCTCATAGCACTGACAGGTGAGGGCTCAATATCCACCAGCTGCACTGCATTAAAGCTCTAGATGCAGAGATTGCACAAGGATGAAAACACACAGCAGCAAAGGTTAGAAAGGCAGGGCAAAGACAGTTAGAAAGATTCTGCTCACTGACAAGAACAACCAAAAACTTTATGTAAATAACTGACTCTATACAAAGGAGCTGGAAGAAAAATCACAATCACAGTTTGTTAAAATGGAATGACAAAGGAAACTGTGTTATAGATGTTAGCATGTCTGCAAAAACCACTGTTACGTATCTATTAACAGGGTTCTTGAATTTAATCACCTGAACTGGAGATCAAGACATTTCTGTCCAGTTTACTAATGAATTCAAGTAATAAAAAGCTGCACAAGGGTAACTTTTTTAAAGAGCTAGACTTTTAAACTGTTATTTCTTAAAATAGTAATGTCGGGGGGACATCAACAACCCACTTTTATTAAAGTGCTGTTTGGAAATGTATTTGCATACTATGATTTACTCAATTTTAATGTCTTAATGATTACTTTGGAAGCAACATATGCACCAAAATAGTATTTTCCGAGATTATTTTGGAATGCAATGTTTTAACAGTATTCTTTCTAAATCAATAACTTCTTATATGTATGCATGAATATTCATGGAGTAATTTAGAGGTATATGGACACTTTATTTGGCACAGCAGCACACATGTTGTAGCCCAGTATTAGTGAATATTATGAGAATCTCACCAGCATGATAAAAAGCTAACAAAATGTAGTAAGAATTACGCTGAAAGCAGAGAAATACAGGACTGCTAGTCACAATCTGGAAGCAAAAAAGATTCTGCTCTTCCCTGGATGACGTTGAGCCTGTTTGATGCTTTTGTTATGATTATCTACCTACTGCAAGCAGATTTGGTGGAATCAGGCCACTTTCCCTTTCTTTTCCAAAAATATAGCATGAGGTTAAACCAGACTGGGATACCAGTGAGCGCTATTCTCTTACCCATTTATAACAACATTCTTAAAAATAGAGCAGGAACAAATAAATGAAGGAATTCAGCAGGGTTCTTACAGTGTCACTGTCACTTGGTTGGAACTGGAAAGGCTGCGGTTTGTGAAACACAGAGTTCTCCTGTAAAAACAGCTGTAGATTGTAATCCCGCACCACCTGAGAAAATAACAAATGCCATTTAGATCCGTTATTTTGTAAACTTGAAAAAATGCCACAGTAAAATTAGCACACTATTTCAAACAGAGACAGAACCTTGAATGCAACAAAAGGAAATGCAGGACCTGATTCTGGGCAGTACTACCCACAGTTATTCAGAAGCGACTGGCAGGGCACGCGCTGAACCACAGAGACCTAAAAAACACCTGCCATTAACCAATGAAAAATGCTACAAAGGTAAAATGGGGAAAAAAGTCAACTACGAAGTATACAGTATGTGGTGTCACCACCATAAATATTTTTCTCTCCTCTTGTGGATAATTTCATGTACACAGTTTGTTCTTAAGCTGAAATGTCTTATTTTTACACAAATTATTAATTGCAGGCGTTGAAAAGACTATTTGGAATAACGCATACAAAATCAGTTGCAAAATTCAACTCTTTATACTAAATTGCTTTCAGAGAAAACTCTCATAGCTTGCATTTTGCTAAACCAAAACTACTTCAGCTACTAAATTTGTTTAATGATACATTTCAGATAGCATGACATGTATCCCTAAACAAATCTCTTATGTCACAATTTACACATATTTATAAAGAAAAACTCAGTGATTGCAATATGCAAAAATAGTACCACTGGTTGAAGAACTCTAGATAGTATACACTGCTTCAATTGACGAAAATGCGTAAATAGCAACATGAAATTATAAAAATCTACTACCAAACTGAGGGCTTCAATGTACTGAAGTGTATAATAAGGATGGTATTTATCCAGAAATAGCAGCAGCATTGTATATGACTGAGAATTCTGATTACACTGTATGTACAATAGTAAATACAGCGTGTTCTCCAATGCATCAAAATGTTGATGCTTGTGTTACCGAAATACTGAACTGTAAAAAATTAATCTTCAGTTAAAAAAAGTAAATAGTCCTCCAGGGCCAATAATGCACTCATTTAAAACAGTAAAGTACATAATTACTGCACCAATTTGAGCAGTTGAACGTAAACACATTCAAATGCGTAGAAATCATACAGAGAAGGCATACAGGGAGTTTGTATTAGGAATTCCCATAAATAGAAATCTGGAAAATACTAAAGAAGGAATCATCTGCAGCTTCGGATGATGCTCAGCAATGGCACTGAGATCATGTCATGCAGTCTTCACATAGTCCTTTAGATATATGTGAACACTGAACATAGCACAGAACTCTGTGCCATGTCAAATATATGAAACTATTTTAAACCAACTTCCAATTAGAAAAAAACCTGAAAGTGTAGTTACTGAGGACATGAAAACCTATAAAGTTATTTTAATGCAATAAGCTTTCACTCCAGACCTCTAACTCAAAAGCAACTCAGTTCTTCAAAGAAGAAAAACCACCTTTACAACAGCACTCGTAAGAAATTTTCCCTCAAAGCAACAATACTTAGTTATGAGAACAACTGTTATCATAACGTGAGACTTGGGAGAGTGTGCAAGTCCAGCAAATTAATACCCCGGAGCATTTTGCACAATATATTTGACAACTGTTAAAAAGAAAATAGAAAGACACCTAAGGAACACAGTATTCTCATGATCAAGCAGCAACTCTTCCAAATGGATTTCCTGTTATTCAGAAATTAAGTCAACGTTCTCACGCAGTTTCTTTATGAAGTCAATGTCAATTGACATGTTCAAATAGACTTGACATCAAATGTTAAATATATACCATATGCAGAAAGAAGGCATAGTCAGGGATGTGCATAAATGAAATTATTTGCCCTAGGTTGGTGAAGCTTCCTACCAGAAACATCACAGAAATGTTATTCAAAACAGCAAATGGAATTTCAGAAAATGTTCCAAAGAAAATCAGATTTTTTCCAGAAGAGAAGTGCAAGAAGTACAAGTCTTGAATAAGACTGTTCAAGTGAAAAGGAAGTTAAATTGCATTTTCATATGCTCAGTGTCAGAGGGTAATATTTCCTGGACATGCCAGAGGAATGACATGGGTCACGCCAACCTAGCAGTAATAAAACCTCCAAAGCTGCAACAAACGATGCTACAATAAACTGTGAAAAACCTTCGTTTTATACAGAAAACTTGTTTTTGAGATGTCTCCCTCAATCTGCATTAGCATTAGGTGACTGACAATCTCCCGAGCAGCTGAACACAACACAGCCCTGCCCATCTGAAGCAGCCACCTCTGGCTCTCCGACACTCAAGAGGTAAGCAGGCACTTCTGGGAAGCAACTTGCCTTGTTCTAAAACAAATACAATTTAATTCCATCCTGTAAACAAAAACATAGTTTAGATGGAAAAACTAAAGCACTTCGATCAATGATCTAAAGTGACTTTTCCAAACGTAGCTTGGCAAGCTTGTGATTTTGTACTTAAAACTAACAAAAAACAGGTGAAATACTAAAAAAACACAATAAATATTTAAATCTTTGCTTTGATAGCAAGCTGGGTTTTATTCCAAATTACTAACTTGCTAACAAATTTGTTACATATTTAACAGTCAAGCTACTTTTGAAACACATGCATAGCTTTTGATGTAGAGTTTCTGCGCCAGATTCACCTCTCCTTTTTGTGCTGATTCCTGCAACGTGGACCTACAGGAAATGCTTAAAGTTCAAAAGAAAGGATGAGCAAAGCCGACGTCCGTGGAATAAGCCACCGATTAACGCATTTAGTATTTCAGAGCAAGACACACGTTTTTAGTAGTAATGTAATACAAATTTTTCTTCTCTGCATTCTTGAACTACAAGAAAATTGGTGCTGATGAGCCATAAACCAGTTGTAAAAATCCTGTTCTGACCTGACAGCTGTATTTACATTTTTGTTCGTTCTCCAGGCATTGTACTAACTGAGTAAAGCAGAAACAGAACTATTTTCCTCAAACATACAGCATGACATTACTGTATAAAATAAGCCAGACCTGCAGGCTTCTGGCCACACAGAGGCTTGCTAACACAAGCTCTCACAAGCTCAGCGCACACAAATATACGACGAAGGTATTCCTACGCAAATGAGCTGTTTAGAAATGACAGTTTAGTTAGATGAAAGTCCCAGACGGGCAATACTCCAAATATTCTGATCACAAAGCACTGAATACAATATTGAGAAATTAACTATGAATATGTAGACATTATATAGAAGCATATTTATTTAAAAGATTCAAACCCAGCATTTTTGGGGAAGATATTTTAAGCCGACTTGAATGACGTACACCAAGGTAAATTATTGAAAGTCTTTTTCCAACAGAAGATAAAATGGTGTTTTCATTATCTTTACAGTTGCTGCCAAGTAAATTCAAAGACAAGCTAGCACGAAGCCAACTTTTAATCCACTCGCTTTATATCTAATAAAGTGAGAGTTAGCATGCTTGCAGGTGAATAAGGAACATGTTAAATATGTTGTTTCTACGTAAGTCCCTGCATAAATGAGCTCTGTTTCTGTGCAGGTGGTTAAGGTATCCGTATAAAGGAATATTATGACTGCACCAAAGCAGCTTGTTTGAGCTCAATGGCAATTATTTTTTTTTTTTAGCCCAGCAGATGAATTATTTAAGTATCAAAATTATCCTGGAAGCAATCACGTATTCCTGATTCTGGCTGCTCAACAAAGCAAACAAACCACGTCTATGACAAGACTCTAACCTGTTTTCTGTATTTGCCATTCTTAATTCAAAGGAAAAAATGCCATAATGTTTTGTTTTTTAAGTTGACAGTCAATTATTAAGAAACGATCCAAACAGTTTCACAGGGCTTTACTGTGATGGATGACTAATGTGGTTCCAGATTACCCAGTGCAGAACTCAACTGCAATTTCTCTTTCCAAACAGGCAGAGTGAGTATAACTGAACATCTCTTGATTGCTGTTCTCTAAAGACTTGTACTGTGTAAATGCACTCATGAGAATGCAGCCTGGGTGGCAATAGGAAAAATTCTCCCTGAGAAAACTGTCTAGTTTCTTTGAACTTAATACCATTCAGGAGTAACCAAAAATAATAACCATTCAGTTTTGTCATTATTTTGGAAGCAAATCTTAAGCCTGGGAACTTATATATATGCTGTAAGTATTCAGTTACAAAGGATCATTCAGTAAAAACTTACCCTGCTGGAAGTCTCCAGTAAAAACTGGAATGTGTTTTGTACAGCTTGGCATGTCTCTAGTTCAGTCCTGCTGAATGCCATTAAATAATCCTTAAGGTGATCATATACGTTTCCATCAAGAGCCTGTATGAGAGAAAGAATTTGAGGAAATTAAGAAAGAAATTAAGAAAAGCAATGTGTACTTTTGTATATGATTAATATTCATGTTTAGATTTGTAAGATGCTCGTATAATTTCTTTTAACACATATTCACCTGTAATTATTAGCCTGGATAGTGACAGGTGGACATCTTTCATTTTTGACAAGGAGGAATGACAGTGCTTAATTTCCATTAGATGGCACCACAGAGCACCGTAACAATATCACATTATATTAAATTATTTCCATCCAGTTGTGTAATATGGCCATAGCAGAGCAGTGAGGTCAGGTTTGGATAAGTGAATACACTCGGGGAGATGTCATTTATGTCAAGAAAGGGACCTAGTAAGTGCAAGGATATGGGGCTTCTACCAGCCCGAGCACTCTTCAAGTCACTGTACCGCACTCCAAATGACATTTCCAAGACACTCAACATCTGTATGCCTCAGATACACAGCTCTTTGCTTATTAAAAACTGCTGATCAATAGCTGCCATTTCACACTAGCACAACACTTCTCTTCTGTGCACAGAAATACCAAATACGTAACAAAAACGTATCGTAAACTTAGTAGTCACCAGAGGATGACAAAGTTCAAACTCAAAAGCCCTGTTGTAACCAGAGCCGTAAAATCACATCACGTGGCCTAGGTTACACGTAGGTTTCATGCAAGTTCTGTATGTCTGCATGTACGACTTTGCAAGTGACTGAACATTTCATTTAAATGTTCAACTCTGGATATATTTAAATATCTATTTCACAGATATCCATTTCAATAGTATACTCATTGAAATAGCGTATACCAGATTTCAACAGATTCAAGAATGCATTTCTATATAAAATTGCATTTGATTATATAAATCACTTTGAAAAGTCAGGGAGGAAAAAATAAAGGTGAAATTGTGCAAGCCTTAAGAAATAGTTCCTGCCCCAGCAAAATCAAGCCCAACATTTAAGACAAGGCTAACAGACACATGTAAAGCAGACACAAATCACTCAGAAGTGACGACGAACAGCAGAAGAGATTTTCCTTCTGCAAAAAGGTTTCACCCACCATCAGCACACACCTACAGCAACCACCAGATGAAACTGAAACTTAACATACAGACATCCTTAGTGAAGGATGCTTTGAGGAAAATAATAAAATTGTGCGACTGGAATTCTCGTGTCCAAAATTTTATATCCAAAATCCACTTTATACTACGCTGTTTTCTTCTTCCTCCACCTACCAAGTGTAAAGTACTTCCTAGCACAGGCTGACTTTCTCCTTCAACCTTAGACATTAAACCTGCCTCAAACTTGCTAGTGCAAAAACCACGGCCATCAGAAAACAGACAGACAGGCCGCCATGCCAAACTAGCAGCAAATACGGGAATTTCTTTCAAGCCACCACAATGTGGCCGGCTCACTCAGCCATGCTGCCCGCTACCCGTATCAAAGGCCGCTCTCGAGGGGTCAGCAGCCAGGGCAGCTCCTTGAGGCCCCCAGCCACGGAAGGCTCTGTTAAGCGAAGGAAGACACACCGTATGGCTGGGAAAGAGCTATAGGTTAACTTCTCCAGGCTCTTACAAGTGATGTCAGCTCTACCAAATACACCGTTAGGCATCATTTTTTTAAAAATTCTTACTAAAATAATTACGTAATATGAGCTTATGGCTGGGATGATCATCTGACAAAGATGTCAGGAAATTCCCAACTGCAAATCCATAAAAATCTACAGCTACAACATATGCAGCTTCAGTTCTTGTCTCTCTTGGTATAGGCACAGCTTTACTGGAATTCATCTTGCAATGCACATTTAATTCATAAGGCATAGTCCTAGGTTAGCATGAGGATTTTAACACTTCGTGTGCTTTTATAACGCTAAAGGGATGAGCTCTCAGTATCATAGTTACATGAGCGCCAAAGTTAGCATCCCATTTCAAGGGCATTTGTTTTCACATCAGATACGTACAGTCCCAATAGCAGGTCTATCTTGCACTTTCAGAGAATACAAATGACGTATAAAATTGCCAAGACTGGTTGTGCGGTCAGGAGAACTGCTGCACGACCATGGCAATCCTGAAACTCCCCCAAAACGGAACTTGCAGACTTTTATGATCGAGCATATCTGTTCCTAAAGCTTTTCAGATCAAACACCGGGCTGGAGAGCAACTCTGCTAATAAATGTAAATAAATAGTTTAAACTTGGCAAAGCAATTATAAATGCTCAGTTTGCAGAGCAGCTGTGATTTTTTCATTCCAGTATGCTATAAATGAGTATTTCAGAGCTCACTCTCCCTGCCTTCATATCAAGCCCATATGTTTTTTTTATGTTAAACCCAGCAGGAGGGGTTCATGTCATTTAACTTAAGACTTCTACAGTGCAGACATCTACGTTGGAGTTTGTCACTCTAGGTCCTTTTTAGAGTCAATGGAGAGAAGCTGGTACTTCTGTGGTGTGATTCATCTCCCTCTAAGATAGATGGTTAAAATAGGTCAGACGAAACGCAGCATGCTAAGTGCCTATTCCTCTTCACTGACCGTAAATAGCGCCCAGACAATTAGCTTAGATATACACGTCTACACGGTGGTCATACAAAGCTGGGTGAGATGAAGCCCATCTCAACATGTGTTTATTCTCTGCAACTATTATCTACCAAGCACTAGGAATTAAATTCTTCCTCTACAGCTGTATTCTATAGTTCTAGGAATATAAAAAGATATATAAACTTTAATTTCATTTTTCCCTCACTCCTCTTTCAGTGACCACAGCTCTGAAGTTTTGTGCTAAAATGCCAGAATACCCCCCTCAATGTGATATAGAGATATAGAAGAAAGATGTATAAGAAAGAACATCAAAGTGTGTCAAAACATTAGGAAGCATACAAATCTATCGGCATGTGAATACTGCATTAAAGCCCTTCTCCTTTCATTAATTAAAAGCAGTTTCAATATGATGAAGTTTTTAAATACCGATGAGAGCTGCCAGATTTGAAGTTATTAAAGTCAGCACAACACAACACAGGCACATTTGTCAGCCAAGTACACCCACAGCTAAGCGCGCAATCCAACACACGCTAAAAAACTCATCGTTGCACAGAAAAAGTGACAATCCCATCAGTTATAGGATTAGAGAGCTGGCTGGTTAAAAATTGCTTTCAATATAACGTAACTATTCATTCTATAAAATGGTAATTATTATATCAAGCTGGATATGTTAATATTAAAACAAAAGATTTGACTTGCTGAACTATACAATGTAAATTAACATTCATGTAGGATTTTATAATACCTAATCTGAGCCTCATTTACTTACAAACACTCTAACCCAAACCACTGAACATCACAATTTAGGTTAGAAATAAAAAGTCTTTTCAAAATTTCCGATCACACCACTTGAAGAGAAAACTGGGGGGGGGGGGGTGGGGTGTGTCAAAAAAACCCAACACACATTATTTCACTACAATGGCTTTTGTTCTCTTTCTGAATCTCAAAAGATTACTAAATCACTTACTGTATTACAATAAGACTGAAAAACCTGTCTTTTTCCAACCTCAAAAGGAAATCAAGATTTTTTTTTTTTTTTTTAAACAAATCTGGCATTAGAACTAAGACAATATGAAGTTAAGTACTATGGAATTACCATTTCCAAGGATAGAAAAAAGTCAGTGTTTTTTAAGAAATAATTTCTTTACAGTGAAATTGTCATACTAAAGGCAAAAAAGTACTTCCCCGAGTCCAAGCTTTAGCAGATAAAGGCTGAAATTACGACTGACAAAAATTGAAACTGTTAACAAAGGCAATGGATATACAAACAAATTAAAGTGTATTTTTATAAGAAATCCTATACATTAATTCAAATCAAATTCAATAAAATGACGAGGGGGGGAAGAACATTTTTCTGATTTCAACATAAAGTTTCAAGTATAATGTAACATATTTTTCCTAGGAACAAAATTTCAGTCCCCATATAGATCATCATTTTGAGGAGGTTTTTCTTTTTTAATTCAAGAGACTATATTAACCATTTTAGGAACTAACTTCTATTCTATTCTAACTCATATGCGTTGGCTTTAATCATTCTATGTTCTAAAAAGATTTCCTCAAAAGCAAAGATGTAAATAAAACTATTTTAGATATCGTTAGTATATTTGGTTGCCTTTGGGACATTGCTCTTAATCTAAGATGATAATGCACGATGTAGAAAAGACACCGTGTTGAATGTTTCATGTTCATTCATGTAACTTACTTCGAGGTCTCTTCACTAGAATATTTACAGGTCTCAGTCACATTCCATTTAAAAATTACCATTTCAATTTCTTGGAGAAGACGGAGAACAAGCTAAACTACTATGCATTTTTTATTTTAAAAGACTCATTCCTTCTCAAATCCCAAAGAAACAATGGAAATTATTTGACCCGTGCATAATGCAGACCAAAGTTGTGCAAAGGCACCAAGGGCAGGTCTTCCATTTTATCTCATTTATTTCTGAAATATTCCTGTTATTCTATTCATGTTTGTCTTGCACAGAAACTGCTAAGCCATGCTGAAGCTTTACTAATATTTTTACAGTTTAAACTCAGGTGTTCAAATTAAACCTCTCATTTAGTGATCTGAATCCACCAGGCACCAAAACCTGGACCTTACAGTACCAAGCTAAAAAAACACAATTAAAACCACACTTGTAATGCCACATGTGTTTTCACTGACTAATTTACACTAGCCTCATCTGAATCATCACTGCCTAGAAATAATTTTATATTTTTAAACACAAGTACTTATATTTTTGTATATTTTTGAACTCCCTAACCCTCACTGGAACCCCACTCTTTCGATAAGACGACCATTGTGGATCAAATGAAGTTTTCACTTGTAACACCCAACCTTTTGTGAGTTAATGTAACTCAACAGTTTACCTGTGCTAATTTTCCCTATGCCGAACATTAAAAACCTTGACAAATGCTTCATAAGCTGCCACCACTTTGCCGGAAACAATATAGCTGATGTTGAAGGCAAAGAATTTCCTTACATGGGTGGAGGTAACATAAAATTAGACCTGACGCTGCCCCACCCGGGCTACAGTCTGAAAATGAGAAGATAAGGAAAAGTTTTAAATGAACTGAACAAAAATCATTGTGTTTGTGGAGTGATAACTTTTCTATGAAGTCAATGGTATTGCATCAGGGTAATGTGACGTATTTTCCTGTTAAGTAATCAAAGCAAACCCCTCAAATAAAAAGGGAGACCCGTACCACAGATGCTTTCTCTCTATTTTAGGTAGCCTATTAAAAATTAAAACTAAATTCTTATACCACCCTATTCTCATTTGCATTAGAAACCCTGTTTTATCTATCCCTGATCTGTTTTGTTTTGAAAACAACCTGTAAGCCGTTAAGAACAGGGACTCTATTTTTCATCCTGTATTTTCCGTAACACTACTCTAAACTTTTTCTTACTTAACATTAAAAAAAAACCCCAATATAAATTACATAACATGCATGCTGAGTGAAGCTTTTTGAGTGTTTGTGTTTAAAACTCATGCCTATAATCCATTAAATAAACAGTGTGATCTCACGAACGGTGCAGTCTGGGAATTTTCAGTTGAATGATTTTGGTAAATGAGACTCCAAGTGTTTTCATTTTTATATGCAGATATCTCAGAATACAAAAAGGAACATAAAAAGGAAAGGTTGGGGTACGTACAACAATAGCTAAATTGTTAACAGGAATTATTACTATTAAGACATTAGCTTAAGCACCCTTCTGGGTCTATGAGAGGTTAAGAACAAAAGTAATCTGTATGTATTTTATCCCAAGCATAGCAACATATCTCGTATTATTTGACAGTGAAGGATAGAGTATTTTAAAAACTCATCTAAAACTCAGAAGTAATAAAGTCAACAACTTGAATCAGCTGGCTTTGCCGAACTCAGCAGTATTCGGATCCGTGATACGTAACAGCATTTCCCAAGGACACTGGGAGAGAAAGGAAGGAAGGTCAGGAAAACCCATCTTTTTCAGTTAACAGTTACATTCCACAGTGATTTTCCCTTAAAAATGCTGATTCCCGGTAGTAATTTATTCTAGGTATCATTTTCTTGTAATATAGAAAAGGAGCTTGCTTTCTTTAAGTCTTTTTTTCTTTTAAAATTCTTCCATCGCTGCAGTATTTGTCACTACAGAAATACCCTTCTCAATCAAGACATCCTAACATAAAAGTAAATCAGGTCTGTGAGTATTTGTCAACAAAACGCGACTTCTATATATAAATTACCAACAAACCCAAGATCAAAGCAAGAGAAGTGTCCCTGAACAGCATGCCTGCAGCAACCGTGTATCTGCTGACATAAAACTAGTGCGAGCTTCTGCATTTCTCAGTCATTGCAATCCTGCAGGAACAACTGCACGGTGTCTGCACCGATCACGATACTGAAGTCTGAAGTCCGACTTAAAAATGACTGGAAGCCTGCTGCCTAGCCTGCCCTTTACAGGCTCAGCATTCGATAAAAATCCTCTTTTTCTGCTAAACTGTATGTGCAAGTAGAGAAAGCTGCTAAGAAAAGCTGATGACAAAAAACTACTCTCTTCTTTGGATCAAAAAGTTAGTGCTGAATTTCTTCAGCCTAGAAGGAGAAAAGACCACCTAAGCTTAGCTCTGTAAAATCAGGATTTCAAGTTACGCAGTAGTACAGCCCCACAGTTTGCATCCAATGCAAAACAGTGCTAAGCTAAGGCCATAAAATTATCTGTATCCCAGGATAATCTTGCACATCTAACGCTGCTGTAGTGGTAAGCCCGCTTCATAGAGAGGTCCAGGTCCAACTCACTCTTGGTGAAGTAACTCTAGCTAGTTCTGCCTGCGAACATCCGGAATTTAGTGGGGTCCCACAGAAGGGAAACACAAGTACCCTAAAGAAGACACATCTGCACAGAGCAAGGAAGGACTCTCTTTAATTTGAGGCAGGCAGCTGCTACTCAAAACGCAGAGCTATAAGAGAGTTGGGACCAGTCCTAAAGAGGCAACTGTAAAAAGGCGGACAAGAATGAAACCCTTGATTTTTCTTAGATGACTGCTGCTATGCAGCTACCTGGGATGTGGACAGGGAAAAAAGTTTTCTAAATCATGATTGAGTAACACCAGCATTTGTTCCTTATCCAAGGTGTGCATTCCTGTGCAGAATATTGTTCATCTGCTCATGCTGATCCCTTCAACACTTTGTAAAAATTAAATACTGCAGCAAAACCACTCTACTTTTACTTGAATTTCCCAATTAAAACTGCTTTTGATTGCTTCCTCTGTAACATGGCAATCTTCAGCTCTACTCTGGAAGTATTTCAGTTGATACCAACCCTAAAGTACAGGTGGACAGCCTGGGGTCCTGGGCACCTCAGTTGTCCTCAACTCCTGCAGCACATAGTTTCTTTGAATGTCAAGCATTGTCAGAGACAAAGTATCAGCCAAAACAAACAAAAAGGGTAGTAACTTGCAGACATTTTTACTTTGCTAGCCCTTACTGCACTTAGAGCAAACCCTTCTACTTCCCCAGCCACCAACCTGTTCATATCTCCTTGAAATTAAGAAGCTTTTGGCCCAATAACTCAAGAGTCCCTACAGAAAGATCCTCTGCCACCTTTCTGGCTTCTGCTCCTTCTTGCAGTTTCATAGAAAATAATTTTAAGGAATTTCTGTAACTGTCTCGCTGTACTGTTGCTGTCAAGCTAATTAGCTTCTCCTGTTTCTTTTTATTTTCTTTTTCTTGAATCAACATCCTGCATGACTGCATGTTCTTCAGAAGTACATTCTTAAACAGCCAGCTGTGAACAAGGAAGCAAAAGATATTCCAGAGACATATCCATACTGCTCAGGAGCAGAGAAATGATAAAAAAATCTGGGAACGAGTGGAATTTAAAAAAGCAGACCAAAAGGTAGAAGAGAATATGATGAAAAAGGCTGCAAAATGCATAAAACACTCTATTTAAATCAACAAAGGTTGCAGAAGCTATCTTAGTTTCCTCATCTTTTCTCCCAACCCAGAGAAGGAGCTTTCATCACGGCAAACATGGGAACAATAAACACTAGAAGACAAGAAGTGCCCTGACTTCTGTTTGCTTGCCTTTCAGCTCGGTGCTCATAAACACACTTTGCACTTTCCCTTACCCCAGAGCTTTGTATTTTCTAGTGTCAATAGTTTTGGGCTTGTTTGCAAGTTCTTTGTTTGGTCTCATTAGTCACTTGATGATTGTTCTGCACATCATTTTGTTCCTTTACAATTTAGGCAGGGTCATTGTTTTTAATGAAAAAACCTTTGTTGCTGGTGCTCTGAAGTCTACTCTGAGCACAGAAAAACATGGAATGGCCACCAACAGATGCCCATCACCCTCCCCCAATCCAGAGACAAAGTTCCTTTAAAACAAGTATAAGCAAAATTAATGATAATATTAAGTACTCCTACATATGCCTCCACAGATCTCATGGCAGTCCCCTGTAGTTGTCACATTTAATGATGAGGGTCTGGTAGGTGAACACAGGCACTGAAGGAAATCTCCTTTGGAAATTCTTCTTATTTCTTTGGAAATAATTCTTTGCCCCACAAGGCAGATTGCCGTGAGAGCTACCTGATGAAGATAGCATTAAATCAACACTTCAGGGTTCAAGAATAATTCCACTTACATCAGTGGGAATACCCTGATGTAAGATTGCCATAAGAAAGAAAACATCAGATCTTCAAAAATTCTACTGTATAAGGCTTAAAAAACCTGGAAGATGAAAACAGGTTCTTTATAATCTAGAAATACACCTCCTTTTCCCAGGAGCTTTTAAGTGTCATCTCCAAAGACTTCTTGGACCTATTTTGCTTTTTCTTTCATAGCACTGGAATAAATCCCAAGGGGATCCTTCTTCTGACACGACTAATTTTCAATAAATTGCACTGGTGCAATCATCTTTGCTTTTGTACTTCCTCATTCTTGGAAAAAAAAATTCTGGCTCAAATCCAACACTCAGAAGAAGGCTTTGTGGCAGACTGTCACCGTCACATTATCTTCATATCTGAAGAGTAGTCTATACTGTTCCTACCAACAATATTTGGCTTCCTTCACACGGAAAAATGTATATTTAAATCATTCAGCATTTTGCCACTGATTTCTGATATTCAAGGATTCTTATGCTGACCACATCATCATCATCGTAATGACCGCTGAACAGCAGTGGAGTATGCGGTGTGTCTAACAACTGCAGCTGGCTTTCTTATTTTTTCTTCAGTAGGAAAATGTACCCAACAATGAATTATTTTGTTGCTCCGTTTAAAAAATACATATATATTTTTACATAATTTGGAAGGTAGGTTAAAGAAATGTACTTTGTTCAAAAATGGGCTAGAACCATGATGATTCTTAGCTCCTACAAGATTTAGTCACACACAAACACAGACCCATCTCCAAGAAAGCTCTTGAAATTTTTCCTTACTACAGACTTCCACTGTGTCAAAAAAATCCACTGTGGATTTACCAGCAAGTCTCCATATAAGCCTCATACTCCAGATGAAACATCCTTGACTCGGACACACTAGCTCTTCTGCATAAGTCTCAAAATCCTCTATGTTCTACAAGAATATAGACTAAGGAACAGAAACCTTAAATTGACGCAAATGTGCATGTGAAAATGCATTTCATACCAAACCCCATGTTTCTTAATAGTTAAAAATACTCCCTTGGCAGATAAAATGCATAAAAAAATGTAAAAAAAAAATCAGATACCGATCATTTGCATTCCTTATGAGCTTTTATTTTCTCCTTTGCATCCTTCCATTTTTTTAAACATCTGTTTTGCCATTACTGTTTTTAGTTTTTGTTCAGTTGATTCAATCTCTGTATTATCATTTTAACAGCATTTTGTCCAGTGTGCTTTTCATTTACTTCTTCAAATAAATCCGTTGAACAAAAACTTTTCTGCTCCAACACAGGCTGTTGTTCCCAACCGCTATTTGGATTTATCACTTCCATATGTTTTTTTTTCTGTACATGGGTTTAAAGTTACCTGTCACTTCCAGTAAACTATTCAGTGAACAGGCTTTTCAAAAGATATTCTTCTAAGTTTAGTGATGGCAATATTGCAATATTAAAAACTTGAACAAATTTTACCTATTACTGAGCATTTCAGATCCTTATCATGCCAAAGACACACAACCTGCAGTTTGACACGGTCCTACAACTGTAACATTGCACTGTTTAATCCACAACACAAAGGGTCTTTTCAGGATAATGAAGACATTTTCCAACTCAAATTAAAATGCATTTTTTAAATTTTATATTAAAATGTCAATTAATTAAACAGTATGAAAAGGGCAGAGCATACTTCATACAGCAAACCCCGTGTTCCTGAAAAGGCACTTTACTAAAGGATTACTAAATACTCTCTACCAGTCATATTAAAATTTAAGGACCAAAGCAAGTGAAACTATTTTTAGGAATTTTTTGTAATCTACACAAGTAAGCAACATGTTCTTAAAAGGAAAGTAGCTCAGAGTCACAATACTGTGATTATTGTAATAATTATAGAAACATAGAACAATGAAAGAAATTATCTCAAGCAATAAAGGAAAAAACATCATAGGGGTATGCCAAAGGTATAGCAGCTGCATTGCAGCAGAAAAGATTAATTCATGTTTCCCAAAGGTCGCTCGGGAATTCCACGTGCCAATTATGCTTTATTACTTTTAGTAGTCCATTCTCATTTATTCCCAGGGGAATCATGTTAACAGTTTATGCATGTACTCCTTACAAGCACTAGTGGGGGAGGAGAAAGATAATTTTGGTCTGAAGTCTGTAACTAAAAATATTGTGAAAGGTTTATCTCTTTTAACCAGATCCCCCCCACCCCCAACACAAAGTCTGGCACAAAAAAAAACCATTACAAGCCGTATTCCTAAACGGGTATTGATGGGTTCATTGGTTGTACCATTTTCTCCAAAAGCCGACAGTATTTTATAAGCTTCTACTATTTGATACACGACAGCGATGGTTAACAAAAATCAACAGAAAAGTGAACAAAATGGGATCAGGTGGTGTTAAACTATCTTTTAATTAAATCACTTCTTAAGCATGGCCTGACTGGAAACACTTGAATATATTTTACTCTCATAACATCATTTGATGAACGTAATTGCATTAAAGTAAGCTTCTTTTCAAACTTATTTCAACATTGCTGCACACTCTATGATTAATACTCAAACCCTTTTAAAAACTACTCAATTTCACAATAATACTGCTCAGATGTCCTAACAACACTATACGGTCAGAATAGATCAAGCAAAGTTTAAATCACATAGCAAGAGATGTCCCAAGAACCTGGTAGGCTTGGGATTTCTTTGATACAAGGCTATCTTTAATACCTAGTCTTTGCTATTAAATAAATAGAGACTTTCACCAAAGTTAATTCAATGAACACTCTCTCTGACATCCCCTTTTAAATTTGAAATGGGCTTCTAGACCAGCTACATGGCAGGGTCTGTGTTAAACGTGAACGCTGATACATAGAATTTAAATAGAGACATTCGCACCTGAAATCACATATGCATACCATAAAAATATACTATAATAATCCAACTGAATGAATGCCCATTGAGGAGAGCGAAGCATGACAGAAATGGGTCAACTATTAAAACTTGTTGAATTATTTGGGTATACACATAGTCACAAATATTTCTGAAGATTTTACTTAGAAAAAAGACGCTTCTCACTCAGATTTGCTGTCTTCTTTTAATTCACCTTTTTCTTAGGACTCCATATCTTTTTTAACTTCTCTTTTATTAAATGGAATTCTCATCTATTAAATCATTATATCTAACGTCTAATATAAAACACTGAACAATATGATTAATAGAAGCAGTTTAAAAATTTTATTCCTAATATTCTTTAGCTTGAACTAGAAAGTTGATTTCTACCTATCTCCACATACCTGGTTTTATACTTCAGTCAAAAGTAGCTTCTCCAAATAAATTTAAGCACCTAAAAATCAGGATGTTATCATGATTCTTTCAAACAAATTTTCTCCCAGTATCTTTAGATCATTTTCAGCTCCCATAATTTTGAGTTATGCGAGACTGAAGTCCTTGAATCTAAGCATGTAAACGTTCCTGAAGTTTCTGAAATCCATTAAGATTTTTAAAAGGCACTATTTGAAGGGTGTTGCTCGATGCTTCTGGACGATGCTGCTGCCAAGGGGAAAGCAAGTGCACGCACAGCAGACGGGGTTCTGATGAACCAGCTGCACTGCACAGGTTCTTCCCATTAACAATGAGCAGCACTGGGTATACCAGAGAGACATCATTTCTTTTAATTAGCATTCAAGTCGTATGAGCAGTTACCTTAGTGCTTCAGTAATTTGCAAAACATTACAAAATAATATCCTTGTTCAGTTGGACTAAACTGTTCCAGCTAGGCAGTCGTCCGGCATTTCGGATCTAATGAATCTACTGGTAGGGAATATTTGCTTCCCTTCCACGACAAGGGGGTTTATCCTAGCTATAAAGCATTTTTAGCAGAGATGACAACTTGAACAGATGGGATTTTTTTTTTTTTTCCTGTATGAAAACTAGCAGGTAGACAGACAAATCATATTGCAGGATTCCCCCCTCCTCCTCCTCCTCCCTTGACCGAGCTTTTCGGCCAGCTTTCCAATCAATTATCTCCCTAGCAATTTGTAAATGCTAAATAGGAATTTCTTGCCTCCTAATGCCCTTCTGTGGCCTAATTCCAATGGCGCATGGATCAGCTCCGTTCATTTCCTTTCAGAGCAGCTCACACTGAAGGAACAGTTCTCTCCTCTAGTATCAGCTGCACGCCCCTTTCGTTGCTGATGGAGCCCTGAGCCATTTACTGACCTCTCAAAAGGAGCCGAAACCCGATGTTGTGTGTTGCCTTTTGAGCGCGCGCTGCAAGCCACGGCACCCGTAAAGGCTCACAAGCACAAGCCCAGAATTCAGCTGCAGGAAGAGATCCCAAGGCAAGAAACTTTTCTAACGCCTGTGCCAAAAACACAGCTCAAACAGCCATTGTCCACGCAGGCTATGACAACTGATGACCCGCTCCTCACCTCCACCCATCCATACTAGCGAACAACTACACTGTCACCAAACGGACTCATGTTGAAACAGGGAAGCAAAGCTTTTGAAGCTGAAAAAATAAAATTTTTGACACAATTTGACAGCCGTACCCTATGTAAACCTCCTCAGTTCTGTAAAAACTCTCACCAGGTTTGCCTCCCTCCAGTGTGACACTGAGATGCAAAAAAATAGATTAGAAGCCATTTTTTCAGTAACTTTTTTCAGGATTTAATTATGCTTCAAATTCAGTGTAACGTTTTCCATCTCACACTTACCGGGCTTGTGCTATTTTGGGTCTTATCTCCTTCTTATAATTCCTCTATCTCTTTCATAAGTTAAGTCACTCAGAAATGTTTTCTCCTGCCATTGACGAACAAGACACTACATCCGTCCTCACAGTCTCCATCAAAAGATGGTCATTATAACATGTTTTGTCTTCTTCTAAACCGCTTTCCGCGCTCCTTGAAGACAACAAAATCTATAGCAAGACTGGGCTTCAAACACTTTTCAAAATTTTTCTACCATTCCTAGAGGCTTTGGTAGAGGATTAAAAACAGCTCATCTTTGCCACTAGCTCCAATGCGTCTAGATGACCACCTTCAATTTGCAACCTATATTGGCTAAGTTTCATCAAAAATGCAGTATCTAGCAAGACAGCTACACAACTAGGTACTTCATTTTTTATGAAGCAGCAGTTATTCACAGAAACCTTTGGATTTCACTTTGAATCATCCAACGGAGCATCTGAATGTTTTCAGTACCAACTCCATTATCACTTTGGTCCTAAATAACCAACTCTGGGGGCACAGGACTGCTTGTTTCTCATATAGAGAAGCCCTACAGACTGCCATTTAGTCCACAGTTTCAGTAACATTTATAGTTTAATATCTCATTTAACAGGACAAAACCTGTGCACATGCATTCAATTTTAAAAACGGCACATGAGCTTTTCACCGTTTCAGTGTAAATATGTGTAAATTCCAGGTAACTCACTAAAACATTGGGTGGTTACAAGTAATAGCAAAGAAAAATGCCAAGGAAAAAAGTATCTCTTCCCTTGCGTCTTCAATTCTTCAAGTGAACCCGGAGTTGCTAAAAACAAAAATCGCAACCAAACAAAACCCCATGAATGATCTGTTCGGGATGTCTGTCTCCATGACTTCTAAAGTAGGAATGTCGCATGTTTCTTGTTAAAACTTTTCGACGTAGCCCCACCTGCCTCCCAACTAGAGCACACCAGGTGCTTCCTGAGTTTGGTTATTTCTCCGCGCTAGCTACAGAGCGACTCAAAGGCATGCAGGCTGCTTTCTGCCAGAGCCAAGTATTTCGGGAACCGTTCTTATTGTATTACAGCGCGGCTTTGAAACAAGATGGCAAGGTTTCATTTCCTGTTCAGAATGGGTAGTTTTATGACATTTGACAGAAGAAGCTTGATCTAAATCCTAAACGGTTTCTACATAAAATCTTTAAAAGCCAAAAAAAAAAAAAAGTTTTAAAGTTTTCTGTTAACTCCTTAAACTAGATTTCTCAAGAAGACCGCCGGGACTCTGTTAAAGTACCTCCTTCCCGATCTTAACCCTTGCACTGCTTTCCTTGGGCCCTTTTCCAGCAGTGATTTTGAATTTTTGTGGCTTTCCAGTCATTTTCCTTGTTCTACTGCATTGCATTCAACCTTCATCACTGATTATTTCTCTTTGTTCCTTCCCAAGTCGCTCCCACCCACTGCACCAACGATACCAGCCTCCTGTTAGCTTTCTCATATAAATACACCATGACTTCTTCTACGTAACCTCCTATACAGGAAATACCTTTCATGAGCATCTGTAAAATCACACTACATTTTTCGCAATCAACCCTTTTCTAAAGTTATTTCTGTCAAAATGCCAAAGGAAAACTTGCTGACAAGTTAGAAGCATTATCAAGAAATAGTTTTATTATCCCATGAAAAATGATTATTGTTTTAAGATAATTAAGCAAGTTGCCCTGATTTATACATTAGGCTTTGCTATGCTCTGTCTTTACACTATACACTCCCCACCCATGGAGCAATAAATACTTAAGTCCCCTGGAAATAAATAGCCTTTTTGGACCAAATGCTTAAATAAGGAATTGCCCTGTGGTTAAAACACGAGGTGAGACAGAGCTGACTGTCATCAGGCAAATGTGACCATCGCTCAGTTTTTCATCTGTACAACAGAAATAGTTGTGATTCAGACCCACTCTTTTGTCTCGAGTTAGCTCGGAAAGGCTGTGTGATGAGTAACGTGATCTTCCAGGGTGCAAGCAGTGGATTTGAAATTGAAAATATTAGATGCTACCATAGCTAGTGGTGGCAGTACCACTTACTGTTAAGTCCATCTAAACTTCCCTTGCTTGTGATTTTGCCAGCATTACCACCAGCAGTAGTTGTCTTTCCGGTGGAAAGCCTCTTTCACTTCCCTGTAAATGTTTACGCACAGTCAGACAGAATATAAATGCTCAAAACTGTAGTTAGCACATATTCAATAGACTATGAAGAAGCTAAATGTGTCCAAAGAAACACTTAGGTATCAACTGGAAAGTGTGATATATGAGCATTTAAGAAAAAGCCTAAATAAGAGAGCACAATTTTGTATTAATTATTCAACAATTTATGTGGATGCATAATCACACTACAAATAGGGCCTTATTAAAGGAATTAATTTCCCCAAGGTTTTATGTGCATGTATGCACACAGACTGATGTCCCTGGAAGGGAAAACAGCATCGTATCAGCTATTATGAACCCTACAATGAACATCTTCGGGAACACTTATATCATGTGTTGGGCAACAGCCTCCCTTCACTAATCCTCCATTCACAGGAAAGAACATGAGAAAGCAATGCACACTCATCGATCATCTCTAAAGGAAAGTTACTGTGCCCATCTGATACTGTAGATAACGCAATCTATGACTGGCTTAATTGTAATTACAAAATATTTGTGGCTTGCAGCTGACAAGAACGGGAAGCGAAACAATAGTTCTTTCACTTACATAAATCCCCTCTACATTTTAAAGGGAGTATTACAGGATCTTAAAAGAATAGCTAGTCCTGAATTAATAAAAGAGATTTATAGAAGAAAATGGAAACCTCTGGTGACTTCAAAATTATTTTATCTTAATGCTATTTTTTCATTTAGGACAGAATCTCCATTTTAGAAAAGTAATTCCCTGGGTGCTTCTAAATCATTTTAAAAAGCATAGAACAATAACGTGTACGTAAAATGATTTCTTACAGCGATAAGATTGGTTCTGCTTGTTCTGGAGTCTACAGAAATATGCACTCATGCAAATGTTAACCTTTTATTTATACAAGACACACACTGGCCAGCCTTTGCTAGGATAACATTCCTGAGACAATTTAAGACCTTCAGCTAACATGTCAACTTACTTTTCAAGTCAAATAGAGTCACTAGAGGAAAGAACTGACTGCCATACACAACCTATTAATTTCTGGGCATAAATCAAATTATTAACTGAAAAGCACCAAGTCCTCAATCTCGGGTCATTTTTATAAACACTGCCAGCTTCAGCTGAATTTCATTTGTGCAAGTCATGTTTGGAGTCTGTATTTACATTTGTTTCAAGTGATCATTAAAAGTGCTCAGTAAAAGTGGTGGATGACGATGCTGAAAACACAGACGTCAGCTCAGCTTCACAAAAACTCCCGACAATTCTAATGAAAAAACAGGGTTCATCAAAACATGAATATTCTAGCACTGTTGGCTCATGCAGTTATTCCAGTTAATGGCAGAAAAAACCCAGAAACTGGAAGTTAGGGGTTCCCAAGCAGGATCTTCTTAACAGAAAATGTTATTTCACCGAATCAGAGAATAATTTAGGTTGAAAAGGAGATATCGGTCCAACCTCTGCTCACAGCAAGGCCAAAGAGATCAGGTTGCTCAAGGCTGTGTCCAGTCAAGCTTTGAATGTCTCCAAGGTATGACGTTCCCTCCTTCCCCGAGCCCCTGTTTCTGTTTGACCACCTTCATGGCAAAACTTTTTCCTTACATTTAATCAGAATTTCCTGTGTTCCAATGTGTTCCCTGCCTGCCATGCCATCACCTTCAAAAAAAAAAAAAAAAAAAAAAAAAAAGCCTGTCTCAGTCTTCTCCATACGCTCCCCACAAGGTAGTTGTAGATCATTAAGAGAGTTAGTATCTCCCTTTCCTTCCTTAGGCTAAGCAAACCCAGTTCTCTCAGTGTCTCCTCCTTCATCATGTGCTCCAGGTACGACACTCACTCTTGGTGCTCAACCCCTACTCACGTTAATCCTCATGACTGCCAGCTCATTCCTCAGAAGCCAGACAGATCTCTTCCTCTCTCAGAACCCTTTAAGACAGTGCTTAAAAACAGGCAAAGATGTGAAAAACATAAACATCACCTGTAATTTCAAAAACTGATCTCTCGAATTAAAAAAGCAATGCTGTAACATGTCTCAGTATCATCACCCATGCATAAGTAAAGATCTGTTCCAGGGAAATTACGTAACATGACGTTTCTATTTAAACCTGCCATATCACCGCAAGAACTCTGATCAAGAACAAGAGCCAAATTATACAACTGCACTTCCTCATGTCAAGCAAACTGGAAAGTACAGAAAAAAACAGAAAAGATGACTGATACTTATAACAATATAAAAAACCTTACTGAAACCACTTAGACAAAAAAATAGCAAAGCATGCTAGCTTTTGACACTACTCCTCCAACGCAGTCCTCAACGCAGTCCTTTAGCTACAGAGGTGACTGTATGGTTGGCATCAACCATGAAGCTCCACTGATGACCTAGCTCTACAAAATACGTTTGAAATCTTAAGGCAGATTTTCCTTAAAGATTTCAACTTTGAAATATAAGCATTAAAAGGGAAACCCTTGAGAGCAACAGGTTTTGAAAACACACCAGAGAAACAAAATAAAAGACTTTATTAAAATATTTCACATTGTGTCAAAGACCTTGGTTCGTGTGAAGCTCAAAGGAGGCAGTCCTGAGCCCCATGACTCGCATGCGCACACGTGCACCCACCTGCCACAGGCTGTAATGGAATAAACTGCTGAGGTGGCGCTCACGTCATCTATAAAAGTCTAGACTTTGAAATCAATTTAAGTTTTAGTTCTCTCTTTCTACTAAAAATAATCCAAGAATTATTTAAAATGTTCATGACGCCTCCCTTTTTTTTAGACCAACATTTCCTCATTATAAGTTGCTTTATAAAGTCATATTCAGAGGTGGTTCATGAGAGGAACTTACAGAGGAGATAAGAGTAGAGTAGTAAAAAATGAAATGCGGTAATAATAAAGTTTCTAAAAAGACAGGTATCAAAACAGCCCTGAATTTACTTCAACCATCATATTACACTTCCTTCTGACCTCAGTTTAAACTTCCGCAGAAGCCTGAGCACCAGGCAGACAACTTAAAAGGGTTTACAGAATGTATCTTAGCAATCAGGTGATGGCAACTGCTCCTAAGCAGCTTGTCAGGAAACTGGCAAAGAATAAAACATTACGATGCTTTAGTCTATGCTTCTTTTTTTTTTTTTTTAATTTCACTACAGAGTTTGAAATGCAGAGCTCAGGTCTGTGGCATAACTTTGTTGTATCCAGATGGAAATTCTGGACATAAAGGACAGATACAGAAGAAGGCAATAGGATTAAAATATTTTCTAAAGGGAAATCTAGAATGGTTTGCTTCTTATTTAGTAGTGTAATTGGTAAACCAGGATGGCACTGTAGAAACAATTCTCAATTCTTTTAAAAATGCTGGAAGCATTTTCTATTTTCTTTCTGACCATCTCTGTTTTGTTTGTGATGGCTTTCACCGTTACAAACACAGTAGAGTGAATCATTTTTTCTTCTCTGCGTAAAATAAAGTAACATATTCTAAGCTACTGAAAATTATCAGAAGCTGTATGTCACCAGGAATCCTGCCAATGAAAATGTCAATTTGTTGCCTGTTACAGAAAACTAAGTATGGCCACAACGTATATGTGCAATTCATTTGTCACGGGACAGTACAACAGGAGCATTTCTGAGTCAGATACAAGGAACAAAACCAACACTGTCTTCTTCTGAACACGGAGTAACCTAAGGCATCTCTAGCCCAACACACGTTACGCTTTCCCGACAATAGTTCCGCAAACACCTTCTGTCAGCATAAACCAACACTGTTTGGTTTTATCACCACCCCTCCTTTCTCTTAACAACGGTATGAACTTTTATTGGATTTTATTGCTTATAAACCATTGATGAACGTGCTGTTGTCTAGGCTGTCGGCAAGCCAAGGTATGCATTAACATTACCCGTCTGCGATCAGTTCAACTTGCACGGGAAGCAATGAGCAACCTTTGATGTATATATCCTATAAACTTCAGTGTTTTGCCCTCTTCGCTAAGTAGGAGTGAAGGGACATGTGTAGCAAGAGAGTTCTTGACAGCTGGGTACTATAAAACTGAAGGCATAATGATAAAATTACAACGTGGTTAAATGTGCACGAAAGCCTTTAAGAAAAGTCACACAAATTGCTACCTTTGGATCAAATGTCATTAAGTAAGACCTAAGTTTTAGCAAACTGAAATAAAAGGTAACTTAATACAAGAAGAAAATGGATAGCAAAAGACAGCCAAATCAGCTGATTTATTTTAATCCACTATTTATCAATGTATACAAGTTGATGTCAAAGTTAAGAATAAAATTTCAAGTTTTCTAGGAAAGCGAGTGCTGTCTCACATGCAGATGGTCCAACGCGATGGTTTCAGAGTGCTACGCTACAACTCAAACCCAAAGCCAGCAGCAGGCAGCATTTCACGGCCAGAGACTGGCTGTGTTCCAGCCAAGCCAACCCCAGCTTCAAATGAGCCAGAGGCCGACGACTCTCTCGCCAACAAAACCCACACAGTACAATTCTCATTCTGGAAACAATAACCCGATTAAAACTAAAACCTACGAAGAAATTGTTTATGATGGATGAGACAGAAACAGTCTCTGAAACATCTGTAAATAAGCACAAGTTTTACTTTCTTACACAGTAATATAGCCAAGTATCAGCTGAAATTACTTCACGGCTTCTTTCATTTCTAAGGTTTTTATCGTCTTTGGGTAACATAACTAGAAAAACACGGAAAGCTTCGACTCTTTAGTGAAATCCATACTGATGCACTCCAAAGGAGCAGTACCAAGGAACCATCATTTTATACCTAACTGCCATTTAAAACAACTATTCTAGACAAAGGATATATAAGATCTGTCTTTAAAAACAGAACAGAATTACTTTTTTCCCACATTTGCTAATAGCCATTTCGAATGGCCCTATCGTAAACCTGATACTTAATCTGAGGAGTAGGGAGATTCTGAAGGTAGGGGAGGTGGGGTAGTTTGTTTTTCAAGTCTGAAGGTTACTATATTAAACAAGTAACATTCTGAAGTATTATTTAGATAAAGGATTTATGTACAGGCTACAGAATAACTCTGAAAACCAGCCTGAAAATAATTGAAAATGTACATATCTGCCACATACAAAAATAGTTGTCCTGATAAAAAGGTGAGGTAATGAACCTGATTTCAACCAAGCTAATGAAACTGGTGCTACAGTCGTATCTCACTATATAGATGGTGTGGGTTCCAGGAATCTCAGCGGGTCTACAGAATGGAGATAATCACCAATTCGCAGAACTCATCCTGAAAGAGTAGACACTATATAACTGGGTAAGTCCTCTGACGTTTGAGTCGCTACTGATTCCAATCAACAATCCCAACTTGCTCCTTACAGAAGTCAGTCATCCAGTTTGCTTTCAAATGGGGCAGCTGGTATGAGAAGCGAATTTTTCAGGAATGCTTAGTTCTGTCTTTGAGAGTCTCAGTCAAGAGAGAACCAACAAAAGAAGCCGAGTATCTGCAAGAAGGCAGCAACTCCAAAAGTGCTGCAAGACAGATAAAACAGTTTAAGGAGAAACTTGATGTGATTTAGAAATGCGGACAGCCCTGCAGAGTTCAAACAGAAGAAGATGTTATCAGCTCAATGGCAGCTAAATCGAGAAATACTTACAGGTAGCAAGGTGGCCACCACTACAGGAATACCTAAGGACTTGCTAATAATAAGATAAAAGACGCATTTTTAGAATGTTAATCTGAACACACAAATGAACATACTTAGTTTAGACAATACAACTGTATTATAGCATGTAACATATATTGGGTCACACAGCCACTCAACCTATTAAAACAGGAACTGTGCTGCCTAGAAAGGGTTTTAACACCCTTTCAAAATACCTCTTTTCCTAGCGACGTTACCTAGAGGAAGGATTAGAAACATGTAATAGACAAAGTCTCCATTTCTTTATCCTTCACTCCATTTTCCAGTTCTAGCATCTCCCTCTTAAATGGTAATGGCTATTCAGAGTTCTTTATTCTGTAGGCAGCGATTTTCTCCCTAACTGACTGCTTTTCTCTTTTTAACATGACTTTCACATGCTATTTTCTTGCCTGGTCAACCAAAATTATCAAGATCTTACTACACTTCTTGGTAATAAGCTTTACATTTGCTTATACAGAATGATTCTTCACCTTCAAATCACCTCCTCTCTCTTCAGTTCCTTCTCCATCTTGTTTATGTTAAATCATTATGCTAAATAAAATAATCATTTTCTTAGTACTTTAAACAGCACGGTTCCCACACGCATTTCAGAAGGAGGAGATAGGTAAGAGAGAAACCAGGACCTTGCCAGCAAATCTCCTTCCCTTATAAAACCCAAGTATTTACTTTAATCCCACATCTTCTGTATCTCTTCATCAGTTATTAATCTATGAGAAAACCCTCACCACCCTACCTGTAACAACGTCATTCTTTTACATAAGCAGAGACTGAGTGGGAAGTCTGTGGAGAGCTCCCGGCAAATTCGAGACATTAAATCAGATGAATCACCCTTATCCCCAGGCTTACTGACTCCTTAGAGATCTCTTTTTGCAGGACTCTTCAAAAAGTCATGTTGATTGTTCCCACCGCATCATATCTATCCGTGTGTGAGCTGACTCCATTCATCACTGCACTGGTTTTCTCAGCCTGCCTGGTAGGGAAGTCGGATTTCTTCATCTATAATTCACAGGGCCCCTCCTGGAGCCCTTTTCAAAGGTTGGGACACACTTGTTGCTTTCTGTTGGCACTGAGGCGGGTTTTAGCACCAGATTACACACTGTTGTGTATACTTAAGCAGTTTCACGTTTGAATTTACATTAGGGCTCTTGGATGAATGAAGCTGGAGCCCAGCGATACATTACACTTGATTTTCCTGAGGGTTTCCCTCCCCTCCGCTAAAATGCATTCAGTAGCCATTTCAATTTGAGACCTTGCCATTGACTTACTCTCCCTCTTGCTCCAAAGGATGACCCTGCTGCAAGGACATGTGGGTGTGCTCCCACTTATTTTTGCTCATGAACAACAGTGCATAAACCCGAATTTACAGTGCTTCATTAAGAACACAGTTGTTTACCAGACAGATTACCAGAGGAGATTCAACTACTATAAATATCAGAGAGACGCAGGAAAAGAACCCCGAATGTTGTCCTTTCCTTTCAAAGTAATTTGGCTCGATGAAAGTACTTGCAACTTAGGTTTTCAGTAAACCACAATTATTTACATAGAAGAATAGGGTACATGGAGAGGTTCAAAGGTTCACTTTGAAAAAAGCTTCAAAACAAGTTCTACAAAAGAAAGGACTGGATTAGAGGGAGCCCAGTAACAGTGGGTAAAGAAACCACCATAGATCAGCAGCAGTTTTAGCAACTGGACCCCGTGCACGTAGAACATCTATGGACAACAGCACACATGCAGAGGAATGGCACCAGCATGACTTTGTTCTCCATTATTGTATTTTTCAGTCTTTCAAAAATGATTCAAAGGTTTTTAGTTTGCTGTTTTATTGCAACTTATAAAACAACCACCTGGGGTATCTGCAGGTTTCTAACATCACGGTACAGAAAGCCCACACCATCCAAAAGACATAAATGTTTATGGAAACTCAAAGAGATTAAGATCTTGCCTAGCTCACTATGTGCTTAGTTTGTAATGGACACAAAATGTAGCCAGACACACAGAGGAAACGAGAATCTCTTTGCGGTGATTATGTTACAATGCCCTGAGACAGGAGCAGCCATAACCCACCAGAGCCAGTCATAATTTTACCTGGGCTATGTGCTCATTTTTTTATTATTTCAAATGTCCTTTTTGTTTGTTTTCTTGTGAACATATTAAATTCACTTCTGGCATTACTCCCAAGTAAGAGCATTAACTAATGATAGACAACCATGCATGTAAGTATGGAATTAACTTGTGTAAGCATCAATTAATAATTTTATCTCCAGTACTGTAAAGAAATATTTACTTTATAACCATTTCCATGTACTAAACATTTAGTCAGCACAAATATTCATGTTTTACTAATAGAAAAGCACAATCACACACACACAGAACAAAGACAGCGTCGCTGCCTCACGGACTATCAGCCCTGCGTTGCTTCTGATCTGATTCAGCCTTCCAGGAAGTCAGATATTAGGCATAGCAATGAATTTATAACACAGGCTGTGATTTACTCAGAGGCACGCACACATATTGCCACAGGAGTGGTTAACTTAGTCAAGATATAATGGAATTACATGTAAGAATCCCTCGGAGGCCTCGTTTGGCACTCTCATTTTCTACTTTGGTTACCTCAATCAGATCAATATTTTTTTTCCCAGTATGCAAAAGCATGCTGATAATAGAGTGATTCGTTATAATACAGTGATAGTTCTTCAATAAAGCAGTTTTGAATGCAAATTACAGACTTCTAAGTTGCCATGCCTGATTGCATTACCTGGAAATAGTTTGTAGATTGCAGATTTAAATAAACTTTGAAAATGTCAATACATGAAATGCAACTACATAAAGTGTGAATTAGCTTTAAACAGCTGATTTTACGGATTTTACAATTTATCTGTAACTACCTACTTCTAAGATACAGGAATAGCGTACATTTAAGTAATTCTAGGATGATACTAAAAAAAAACCAACTGTGAGCAATCATATTTGAACTTTTTAAGTATGTCATTTCCTATGAGTTCAAGTATCTACTCTTGGCTTGACTTGGCAAGCTGCCGCGTGTGAGTACAGCAACGCTGATTTGCTGTTCTCTAAAATTCATAGTTTGAAACCAAGATATTTAATGGTTACATTTTAATTAATTATACCATAAAGAAGTGTTCTGATCAGATAATTAGATACAAAAAAAGAATTATGCGATATGCTACTGAAGAACTAAAAAATCTCCAGCTTACTTAAGGTCAACTACAATAGGAAAATGCAGGTCTTAGTTTTACAAACTTGATTCCTTTATCCAAGTTTTTCAGCAAAAAAGTGAATTTAAAAAAAAAGGTGACTGCTTAGCTTTGGGGCTTGATAACTGGTACCATAGATCCTGCACACTATCGGAGGATCTCTCTATTGAACTGCACTCTCATCTATTGCAGCATATTGGAAAAGTCAACATTGCTATCGCAAAGCAACCCAAGATTTTGTACTTCACTCATTTTGCATTCCAGATTTTGACACTTCCCAACTCCCATACATAAATTAGCTTCCTTACCTTCATAATGTTTACTAAGTCTGTTTGATAATAGCGATCTTGGTGTGCATTAGCAGCTGCTAAAGTGAGAAGATAATCATTCCTTGCATGGATAGCCTTGGAATTACACTCAGATCGTCGTGCTTTTAACTACAACAAGAAATGGAAGTTAAAAGATAGGTACTAATGAGAAGTTAAATGACCAAACGTGTACTAACAGTAAATTAACATGCATATGTAGTATTAATATAGTCAAAACGTCAGGGGATTAATAGCTTAGTAGTTTTGTTAACGGTAAGGGGATTGCTAATGTATTTTCCTCTCATGCAGTTGTAATTTCACATACAGTCTTCAAAGAACAGTTATAAACTCCGACTAGAAAAAATTCCCTTGTAAATTTGGTCATATGTAATTCTGCACTCTGACTGTCGAAAGAGTGCTCTTATCTCATCACTTGTTCTAACAATATACCTTCCAAAATGGCAGTCATCTGTAGATTTCAGACAACATTGGTCATATGCCTCAGGAAATCAGCAGCAAAACGTAAGTTTTTCTTACACTCACCTTTACACTTGCTTTCTGCAAGCTTATTCTTGACTGAAAAAGACTAAGTTTGGACCTGAAACAGAAACAGACGACGTTACTGTCTTATACCATTTCTACAAAAGTACAGGATAAACAGGCCACTGCATTTCACTTATGCAAAATTTTAATTTAAATAACTTTTTATGACTAAATTTTTATTTGTATAGTTTTAAGTAAAGCTTAAGGATCAAGGAAAATATTACAAAGTATGCTGAGCTACATCAATAGTATCTTCATTGCATATTCTGAAATCTTTCGCACAGCTTACCCTGATTTTGGAACAAAATCTAAATACATCATGAAAGGGAAATTGGGTGGCGTAACTCAAGTTATTTTGGTGTTTGATGGATTTTGAGTTAGCCCTCCAGACACAAAGTGCTATAAATTTGAACTACTGGTCACCTGGCGGAATACTAATGCAAAATCATTAGTAATTATATTCCAGGAAGCCGGAGGAGTACCCATGTACACACACATATTTTTAAAAGCAGAATTGGTTCAATTTTCATATTTGGATTCATGGAAGAGAAATTAGAGAAGGATTTCTATTAGCTATTTGAAAGACGGTGGTTTGAAAAGTAAATAAGAAAACACAGCCAAGTAAACAGCTATTTTAATCTGAACAATACTGCAGTATGAATCTGTCCCAGAATTTCCAAGCTCAAGTTTTGGTTGTTTTTTTGTTTGGTTGGTTGGGTTTTTTTTACTTTCTTCAGGTATTATAGGTAATCTTATTAAAGTTGTTCTTTTTATCAGCTAGCCCTCATAAAGTGAAAAACAGAAAAATTCTCTAATGAAACCATATTTTCTTTTTATTCCCCGAGAACAATTCTGAGTAATTTCTAAAAATAAATAAAAAAAAAAAATTGCAAAAAAGGGTGAGGCAAACTCCCATAAGACAGGCCAAACGCCAAACTGAAAATATGAGTTACTTGCTTTCCTGAAAGGAAGGAAATCAAGCTCTTTAGGATGTCAAGGAGCATAAAAACCTGAAGCCTCAAAAATTATCTTCAAAAATGGAAAATAGCGTCCCATCCCCTCTCCCCCTCCAAATGGACTGATACCAAATTTGAGATCTGTGGAGACAAAAGGAAGTAAGCAGCCCTTAATACCAAAAAGAGTGCCAGCTCACACACTGTCCTTTGAAAATGTCAAATTAAAGCAGTTAGTTTAACTTCCTTCCTAAAGAAACCAGCCTAAGTTAGTTATACTTTACTATAAGGGTAGTAGCATGCTTGAAATGGTTACAAAAATGCATATAAGCAAAAAGAAAAAAAAATTGGCACAAGCTCTTTGAAAGCAATGATCTTTCTTCTAAAATAATATCAAGTGTAAAAACTAATAGAAGTACAAATCTGCTTATACACACGCAATTATTTATACATATGCTATTATAAAAACATACTTGGCCTCAATATCAGCTTTCTCCCGCACTGCTTGAGCCATCTGTTCAGTCTCAAAATATTTCTTTTTGCCTTTAGCTAAATCTTTTACTGTCTCTTGTAATTCAGCTTGGATCCTCGTCAACTGGTCCACACACTGAAAAAAGAGCATTCAGGAAACAAAACTTTTTTTTTTTTTTTCATCCAAATAATACTATCATCATCATTTCACTACTCTTTATTACATTTTAAATGGAACAACGCGGTCTCCAAGTCACTCCTGGTCAATTTTTCATGCCTTTCTTTCAAAGCTGATCAGAACATAAAACCGTTTTTCTTTCTTTCTGCTGTTGTTTAACTATTCAAATTCAACAATAACTCGCAAATTAAACATAAAAGTTCTCAAAGCTTTCGATGAGGTAATTAGTTGAAATAATTGGAATACAATTGGGAAAAATCCAAAGGCAATTTACTGGAGGTGATACAAAAAAATGATTAATCTTTCCTTCTCTAAAATTTAAAACAGAAAGCAAAAGCTACCATGTAAAACATGACAACACAACAGCAACAGAACAATTTGATAAACATTATTTAAGAGCTCATTTTTCTTAAACTATTTCGAGAGCTTTCCAATAAATAGGGTTATATCAGAAATCAGCGTCATTCACAAAGAAAACTTAGAGGCTTAAAATGCATAACAAGCTAGTCAAGGAGTGAAAATGATTCCATCCATTTTCCATATGACCCAACCAGTGTTACGACACATATTTTAACGTCAAAAAATAATATTAAAAGGAATAGCAGCAAAATTACTGTACTGGTTTTGGCTAGGAGAGCGTTGATTTTCTGCATGGTAGCTGATATGGTGCTATGTTTTGGATTTGTGACCAAAACAGTGTTAATAACACAGGGATGTTTTAGCTATCGCTGAGCAGTGCTTACACAGAGTCAAGGCCTTTTCTGCTCCTCACCCCACCCCACCAGCGAGGAGGCTGGGGGGGCACAAGGAGTTGGGAGGGGACACGGCCGGGACAGCTGACCCCAACTGACCAAAGGGGTATCCCATACCATACAATGTCGTGCTCAGCAATAAAAGCTGGGGGAGGAAGGAGGAAGGGGGGGACTTTCGGAGTGATGGCGTTTGTCTTCCCAAGTCATCATTAGGCGTGATGGAGCCCTGCTTTCCTGGAGGTGGCTGAACCCCTGCCTGCCGATGGGAAGCAGTGAATGAATTCCTTGGTTTGCTTTACCTATTAAACTGTCTTTATCTAATCCACGAGTTTTCGCACTTTTACCCTTACGATTCTCTCCCCCATCCCACTGGGGGGGAGCAAACGAGCAGCTGTGTGGGGCTGAGCTGCTGACCGTGATTAACCCACAACAATTACTAAAATGTTCAGCAATTCTCGAAACATCCTATTGGCTTCAAAAAAAATTTCTGGGAAAGGATCTCTGTTAAGCAGAAAGGATATACTTAACAAACCAAATGTGAATTATCAATGTCTAGAATTATACTACCTTTAAAAGAGATTTGTAAAGGTTTTCTTTTATCCAAACTAGCTTAAGTACATATAAGAGGGATAGTTCAATGCATTTATATTTAATTATAGGTATTACACACTAGATGTGGTCAATGAAGGCTCCAGGCAATACTTAGAGGCAGAGCCTCAAGCAAGCTTAAGGAAATCAATTTGCCTTTCAATTTGCCTTTCTGTCCTTCAAAGACCAGAGCCAAAGTCCCACCTCTTTTCACACCATTATCACATACCCGACTTCTCTCATTCAAGGTGCCACACATCATCTTCTCACTGAACACCCCTCCTAAACACCTAAGGTTTTTCATTACACTAATTATTAATGCATGTAACCTCCTTTACAAGCATTGCAAGACTAATAAGGTGGTGTAATCCGACAACATAACATTAATTTCACAGTATTCAACAATCATTAAAAATAATATCCGGTCACCTGTAGAAAAAAAAAACTTTAGTTTCAGTCAATAGAAATTGGTCATCTTCTCACCACACAATTGCTCTCACTGAAAATGTCAAATTTCTTTCTGGCTATAAAGTACATAAAAATTCATATAAATTCACACTAAGCCCAGTATTTGATGTGTTCAGACCAATAAAGCAATGGGCTCCATAAGGTAAGCTTTGGGGTGGGTGGTTTGGGGAGTAGTGGAGGGCAGGATTGGTTTTTTGAAGACCTCTGAGTGTATGATAGAAAAATAAAAGGTAGAAAAAAATGTGTATATATTGGACAGCTGACAGACACCTAAAATAATTTCAAAAGGACTGGGTTTTTGCTACATCAATCGGTATTTTGATCCCTGAAGTCTCCTGCCGGCATCAAAAAATTAAAATATCAAATAACCCCAGTTGTTAACACGATCATTTTAGAAGCATAAAATAATCTTGCTTTTGCATCTCTGAAGAATAAGAAATTGTCAGGAGACTGGATGCTATTTAGGGGTTTTGGGTTGGGTAGACACTGGTTGTATGTAAAAAGCTGTTTCAGAGAGCTGACAGAGATGGTTTCTTGTTGCATTGCTTCTATGCAGAGCGATTTTATTCTATTTGCCTTTCAGTCTTCTGATACAGATCCGTGCAAACATCTGCAGTGGTGGCTACATCATCTTTCCTGAAGATACCTGATGGTCGTACACTGCAGCTCTCTGCCTCCTCTTCCAAGGCCAACACACGAAACCACACATCACTTATGGGATAAGCTTACAAGGTCTCTGGGCAAAGACAATGGCAAGGGGTGGGCTGCTGCCCTCGAAACAGCCTTCTCGTCTGTGTCCAAGAGCTGCTGAGCGAGGGATAGGGATTAGTTTTCTTACAAGGTCAGACATGGTCTACAGGAGACACATTTATTACCCCTGCTCCAGAGTCACCTTGCGATTTAGCATATTTTTCAGCAAATTATGATGAGGTTTTCTGAAATTGTTCCAGTTTAGTATTAAAACGGGTTATAAAAATGAAGTTTCTATATGGTACCAAGTCGAGGAAGTAAAGGTTTACAGAAACATCTGGAAAATAAAGATCATGGCATCATTTTGGTTGGAAAAGATCTTTAAGATCATTGAGTTCTACCATTAACCTAACACTGCCAAGTCCACCACTAAACCATGTCCCTAAGCACCACATCTACATGTCTTTTAAATACCTCCAGGGATGGTGACTCCACCACTTCCCTGGGCAGCCTGTTCCAAGGCTTGACAACCCTTTCAGTGAAGAAATTTCTCCTAATGTCCAATCTAAACCTCCCTTGGTGCAACTTGAGGCCATTTCCTCTCGTCCTATCGCTGTTACTTGGGAGAAGGGACCGACCCCCACCTCGCTACAACCTCCTTTCAGGTAGTTGTAGAGCGCGATGAGGTCTCCCCTCAGCCTCCTCTTCTCCAGACTAAACAACCCCAGTTCCCTCAGCCGCTCCCCATCAGACTTGTGCTCCAGGCCCTTCACCAGCTTCGTTGCCCTCCTCTGGACACGCTCCAGCACCTCCATGTCCTTCTTGTAGTGAGGGGCCCAAAACTGAACACAGCATTCGAGGTGCGGCCTCACCAGGGCCGAGTACAGGGGCACGATCACCGCCCTGCTCCTGCTGGCCACACTATTTCTGATACAGGCCAGGATGCCGTTGGCCTTCTTGGCCACCTGGGCACACTGCCGGCTCATGTTCAGCCAGCTGTCAACCAGCACCCCCAGGTCCTTTTCCTCTGGGCAGCTTTCCAGCCACTCTTCCCCAAGCCTGTAGCGTTGCCTGGGGTTGTTGTGGCCGAAGTGCAGGACCCGGCACTTGGCCTTGTTGAACCTCATACATTGGCCTCGGCCCATCGATCCAGCCTGTCCAGGTCCCTCTGCAGAGCCTTCCTACCCTCCAGCAGATCAACACTCCCGCCCAGCTTGGTGTCATCTGCAAACTTACTGAGGGAGCACTCGATCCCCTCGTCCAGATCATTGATAAAGATATTGAACAGGACCGGCCCCAGTACCGAGCCCTGGGGAACACCGCTCGTGACCGGCCGCCAACTGGATTTAACTCCGTTCACCACAGCTCTCTGGGCTCGGCCGTCCAGCCAGTTTTTGACCCAGCGAAGAGTGTACCTGTCCAAGCCATCAGCAGCCAGCTTCTCCAGTGGGAAACGGTGTCAAAGGCTTTACTGAAGTTTAGGTGGACAACATCCACAGCCTTTCCCTCATCCACTAAGCAGGTCACCGTGTCATAGAAGAAGATCAGGTTGGTCAAGCAGGACCTGCCTTTCATAAACCTATGCTGGCTGGACCTGACCACCTGGCTGCCCTGTACGTGCTGTGTGATGCACTCAAGATGATCTGCTCCATAACCTTGCCCGGCACCGAGGCCAAACTGATAGGCCTGACACCTCATCAAAAGCAACTCAATACCTACTGCAATCTTGGAAGGAGACACTGCTTCTAATAGAAACTTGATTTTACATGGGCATTCCAGTGTAACATTACAAGTATTTTAGTGACTCTGAATTTCAATTTTGCTAAGCTTTTGTCTGGATGGACGTCAGCTCAATATATTATTTATCTGTTTGGAAGTCCAAAGGAAAGGGTGAGAGACTGCACTGTATAAAACAATAAATTTGTTGTGCAGGAAAACTAATACCACCAAGTGGATGGATATTCCATGTTGTACAAAAAACACATCACTGTTAGAATACTTTGTACCAGAAGCAGTGTCCTGATAATTGTAATAACTTGTTCTGCTAATTCAAAAGTGCCAGAAAAAAGGAACCTTTATCATTTATATAAATTTAAAGAAGTGGTTCCCCACTTCTACTGCTTACTCATAAACACTGAACTATCAGCGTTTGCAGAAGAATAAAACTGAATATTATTTACCCAGTAAAGACACTATAAAACTGCTACAGCATTGTTTAGAAAGCTTCACAGAAAAATAAAATTCCACAGAACAATAAACCAACACCATTAATAAAGTTAATTTTTCCTCCAGAAAAACATATACTGCACACACTTCTAGGAGCTGTATAGTAATTTGTTCAGAAACTGTGAGCTCATGTTACACTAACATCTATTTAAAAGCTTGTAGCCAAATATTTTACAAAATACTAGTCTAGAACATATAACTAGGTAAGTTAGTTAGCTGTCATCACTTTTTAGCAAACAAAACTGAAACGGTGTGTTCGGGGGGTTTTTTTTTTTGGTCTTTTACCTTGAATGGATTGTTCAGCCTACCTCAAATTAAACCCAGAGGCAATGTTAATAAATGCTCGATGATAATGTATGGAAGGAATATTTACAACTACCAACTAATGTCTGAGACACTTGCAAAGTGCATTCCACCAGCATTTCTATTTCCACAGCAAGCATTTCAAAAGATCATTTGTGAAAACTTCCAAAAATTTATGTTTGATGCAGTAGTGACTTTTTGTAAACTATGCTCACTCTTTAAAACAGGACGCTTTCTCCTCCCTGCAGCAAAATCCGCAGAACATAAACACAAAATAATTAAAATATTACGAGTACTTAGCTTTACATAAATACACATCATTGTATTTTTAAAATGTGTCTTACTGCCTTATGGAAACAGATGGAACATTGCATTTTATTTGAAACGCATTCTGTATTAAGAGGTATAGTAGAGACCTCTTAAGATATAAATGACTTTAAAATTTAACAACTAATCAAATGAAAGTCAAGCTTACTTTCTTCCTTGAACTACATCATTTTCTTTGCATGGATTAATAGATCAATTATAGCAGCTTTTGGAATACTTACATGTGATACCTTTACAGGAGGTGGCTGGATAACCTGCATTCTACATCTCGAGGATTGCACAACCTTCAGGTTTAAGATATGCCTTTTCTTAAAATCAGATTGTATTCTAACAAAACCCACTGGCAATGGTCACTGCAAAACCAATTCAATGTAATTGCCACAGCATGATGTTAGATTTGCAGAGATAGTTTTGACCAACTGTGTACCGCATTTTAAAAGACTCATTTCCAAGCAATTTTAATTTCAGATAACATAGCTCAGATCTTCAACAAGCTGGCTATTTACTTCTGTAACAACATGCATAGGAAGAGACTGAAAAGTACATACATATTTTAGAAGTGCCATACTAAAAGATTTCTAATAACCATTTTTTCTAAATAAAAACAAAAAAAGTTTAAAGAACTTATTAAAGTGCAAATACCTTCTTCAACTGCTGTTCCTTAAAGCACCGTACAGTCCTGGCTGGTTCAGAAATTAAGTTTTTATAGTTTTCACAGATATTGAGTCGGGACTGGGCCACTTGCATCGTGCCTTCTAAAAGCGATTTCCAAACTGAGTACGTGCTCCTAAAATAATGAAACACAGAAAGGTTGTGGGAAGAAAGGGAGGCCAGGCGTTACACTGAAAATATGGGTTGGTTTACATAACAGTAGCATACATCCTTCCAAGGACTGCTTTTAAAAATAACGCTAAAGCACAATCCTTCATGCTGATCTAGCAAATATCTGCACTTTTAACAAAAATTTAACTGAAGTTCTACTAAAAGTAAAAATTTTCCCTCCTGTCCCTGTTTTGTGATTTGATTTTTGGGCAAACATTTTCGGTTGAACCTGTTGCTCCAATGGAACAGACATTACAGAACCCAGCAGCCAAAGCCAGATCAGATGTTGACAATTTTTGATAGTATCATGGATTTTATGATTTTCGGCATCTTGCAATCAAGCAAATAGTTACAGACTGCTCATCAGTTTTGCCTCAGCTAGCTGCAGTTTCTTCATCACGTGTAACAGGCCAAAGATAACCACCGTAGCTGTGTAGTGAGCTTTGCAGGGCCCCAATAATTCACCACAAAAGCTCAGAAGTGCCCAAGTCAGAAGGAGAAGGTGCAGCAGGGAGAGCGGGGGAAGAAGACGACAAGATCTCCCCTGCAGCTGGCAGAAAGGAAAGATTGCTGGAGCTTGCAGAGCCCAAGTACTTGGTGATAGGGAGGGAGGGGGCGGCAGGTACTTGGAGGAGACCTCCGGGCACTATAGGTGTATCTGATGGCACGAAAGGCTTGCTGAGTGGGGAGCAAACGGCAGGTGGGAGGGGTCTGTGTGTTATGGGAGCATTTTATATACACTTAAGACTGATAATTCAGTATACTTCTTCTTAGACACATAAGTGGTGTGAAGGTACTGAAAGTCCAAAACACAAATCTACCAACAATATCTTCCTATTTGAAATAAAACTTGTCAGAATACAAAGAACACATTAAAATAAAATATCTTAAAACTTTTCCAAAATATTTAGGAGGTACTATTCAAAAGTGGGAGGCATTCATCAACTGAGCCATTTCTGTTTTCATGTTATGATCTACCTTTCATGTTAATGAAACTTTGTAAGTTTTGTAAACAACTGTTTCTTGCTTTGCCTCCTCCTTGCTGTCAGATGTGATCTTCATGAAGAATGCCCTCCTAACAAGAAATTTGTTGCTGTTTTTTCCTATGAAGAAATCCACACGCTTATTACTCTAACCTTAAAGCTATTTACTAAAATATGTATTCAGATACAAGCCTTAATACCCAAACAAGGTGCACAATTACAGTTTTTGTCCTGTCTTGCCATTTTGTTTTTCCTATCTTCCTAAATTATTCAAGTAATAAACATCTATTTAAAACTAATCTCAGAATTTCAGGGGAAAACAAAGCTTCGTGTTTAACTGGCAATGCTCTACAACAAAGAAAAAAATAACTTTAACTACAGAAGAGCAGTGTTTCATTGTTGAGTACAATAAATTATACAAATTGAAATTATAAAGATAGCTATGTCGAGATATCCAACTGTTAAATTACCTGTAATCACTTCGTTCATCAGCTTTTATTCCAAGCCAGTCCTTCTTTAAGTATTGGCTAGCCAGCTTCTGAATGCTCTGTTAAAAGAAGGGAAAAAAAAAAAGTTAAAAATAAGAGGTACCTAAAATAACATTTTTGCTCCTCTATCAGACAAATGATAACCCGACATATAAAGAAGCAATCAATCTATAGCATTACCAAACTACTACCATGTAAGACCGTTATTTTTACTCCTTTTTACATTTTTGTTTGACTTTAGTTTCTGTTGAGAACAATTAATGAGTTTCATGTTAATATTTTAAATCAGGAGGGTCTCTAGCTGAGAGCTATACCTGCACACCTCAGCTCTGAAAATATTTCTGCGTGTGACTAACCCCAGCGAGACCAATAATACAGAAGATGTTTGAGCAGTGTGTGGCACAATCAGAGGCAGGAATACTGCAAGTAAAATGCCTCAATTTGTCACAGCTGTAAGAATCAAAATTTTTATTTAACTGAATGAGGACATGGGGTTCTGAGAAGCAGTAAAATATCTGGTCATTTATGTGCCCAAATCAAAATGCCCAACTTGGACCATTCAAGGTTGCACTGTTATCAGTGAACTGAAGAAGCTCTATTGCTCATAGGATCAGGCCTTTACTCAGAGGATTACAATAGACTAGAGATTAAAAAATGCAGTTCACTTTTAATTATTAATGTTAATTACGCTCTTCAGTCTCTGTGTTTCACTTTGCATGGTCTCAGAAAATCAATAACCACATTTTCATATTCAAGCTCAGAGAGCAGCAAAATTTAATTTGTAAACAACGCAAGGGAGGGGGAGTCACTGTCGCAGCAGTCCCTCCTTCGGCTTGTAATCTCATTTAACAGTATATATCGCTTATGAATTGAGTACCATCACATGGAAAAGAGGATGTATATTACCCAACTCACGGAGTTGGATAATGGGTTTATGAACACTCAGCAGCGTTCCTGCTTCTTCAAAAGAGCCATCACCGGAGAAGCACTCTCCAGCTTTTGTATAAAAGTCTATTTAGCAAAGAAGTGGGAGACCTGGGTTGAAATGCCCCTTCCAGCTAAGAAAAATTAACCCTACAGATGCTTTCCAGAAGAGTGCATCCTGAGGAAAAGCCTGGGGTGAGACATCTTCGCATCCGACCCACTCAATGGAAGGCACGGCGCAGCATCACTTGTTTACACTTTCCATACTGTATTTAAGATGCTATCACCTGCTAGGACAGCCTTGACGTTCTCTTAGAGAAAAATACCAGAAATATCTCAAAAAGCACAACCAGATTTCATTCTTAACAGCCCATTTGATGCTAAAAATTTATTACCAAGTTTACAATCTGATTGACACTTTCACATAGAAAAATGTTAATTGTTGCTAATATATCATTAGTAGAAAACTTATGTTCCCACATATTAAATATATCTATTTCACCTTAGAGTCCAAATCCAACTGCTCTGAACCGATTTGCTGAGCTGGGTACCAGTTTTTGGTGTTAACGATGGTTACGGGTTTATGCTAATAGTCCTTCTGAAGCCAATTGTTGAGAGCTGTTATTTCCCATTCTGAGCTTCCACGTCTTCCCAAGTTACCTTCCCTGATTTCCACTGCACTTTTTGCTCAGTTAAGGACCATTTTCAAATTCCATGTCGATATTTCATCGTGGAATATGAAATACATGAATATACCTGTTCAGGTATACAGTCAGCAATTCTTTTGATAGGTAAAGTTATGCTTGTAACTATAAATTCTTGCATTTCCACTGCAGTTTCCTCCATTTTTTTAAAAAGATGCACAAATTGCATTAGGTAGCTGTTAAAAAAAAACAGATAAAAGGAAAAATAATATTTCCTTTAACTCTAGCAGAGCAATTTGTGATGAGATTTGGACCTTTATTAAATACCCTCACCTGGTGCTATTGTCGTGTTTCCATCCCTTCTGCCTCAGACTCCACTTACGAGATCTGCCCCAAGATGCTGAACAAACATTCACAAACACACTAACCACAAAAAAAGCTCCCTGGCAGTTGAGGACAAGCTACATCACAATCAAAGATGCAAAAAAGTCACAACAGGGATAAATAAAGCCATTTTTGTACACAGAAATCCTATTACTGATGTCAGCAAATCAACTATAAAACTAGCGGGATTAACCATTTATTTCTAAACTGAACAAGCTCGCCACCGAAATCAATGAAACATCGACAAGAGCGCTCCAGCTGCATAGCGAAGATGCCTGATCATTTAGTATTTATTCATGAAAACGGATAAACCACACGTTGGCAAATGTACGGTTTTTAATTAGACCGGTACAGTAGGTTTGCTTTCTTAAACTTTATGCTGAATGTAACCTTTTTGTATGAGATCCTCGCTTGTTCTGTTCTCAGTAACACTTCTTGTTTTGCTATACCGAAACAAAGAATGCCACTGTTGGGCTCAAGCGGGGAAGTCAACTGATTGTTTAACCTTTGGCATCGCCCGACTTTGCCCGCAGCCTAGGAGCGTGCTTGTTTCTTCCTTGAAGGTGCACATCAATCATGTTTAATGGGCTTGAGATAATGATATTTAAATGCAAGAATAAATTTGCAGAGAGGCAAGAACAGAAGTCCGCGCAGAATGCTCTCCTGATTTCAATATTGCTGATGACACATTTCCTTAATATTTATTTAAAAGTAACTTTAAAGAAAGGGACAGAGCTTCACTGAGTGAAGGCGCTATCAAAAATTACAACGTAAATCCCCATCCAAAGTTGAGTGAAATCCATAAAACCTCTCCTTCCTCTCAGTCTTGTTGGGCTACAGACAGTTGGAGCGTCACAACTTAAAATCCTGTTCAGGAGAAGCAATATTGCGAGGTCGGTGTATCTGCATCCCCAGCTGCCGCATGGCTCGTGAGCCCTGTGTCCCTCCACGTACCGTGCAAAGGCACGGGCCTGCCTTCAAAACCTTTGATATCTGAAGAAACACTAAAACAATTTTTACTATAAATATGTAAAACCGTAGTTCACCAATACTACAATAACAGTCTGCTCTCTGATGGCTGTGAAACAAGAAGGTTTTTTGATTTAATTTTTCCACTTCATTCTAAGGTGTGTATCATTGAATTTGAATAAAAGTTCAGTTAATTATTTTTGAATGGTAATAACAATCAATTTATTTTAAAGTACACTATTTTTAATCAGTAATTATTGACATGAAAGGTCAAAAATGTCTGAAATCCCCTGCAAGCACTGTGCAACCTCTGCTCACCCTTTGTCGCAAGAAATGTACTTGGTTACTCCACTTGCATGTGTTATCAACACATTAAGCAGGATTTAGAAAGACCAAATATAAAATAGTGTAAACAGACTGGCCGTCACATAAACCGAATTTTAACTCATCTGAAGATGACACATATCCTTCCTCCATGTCTTGGTTTTCCCTTCCCGCCCCCCCCAACAAAACGCATGTTGCATCGTTAAGCTACAAACACGTTAATCTTACACATTCATGGGTACTTCAACTGTTTGCAAATCTGCCTAACAGATGGATGGATGGGACATAAAATTATGTCAATCAATCATCCAAGGAATCAACACCTAGAAATGAAATTCTGCTGAACGGAAAGACCATCAAAAAAATCAGCACAGTTTCATGTATGCTCAAATTCCTATTTCCCAGTGCTGCAGCTCCTATTTCATGTTCTCTATTACCAGATCTTACCTCCAGTCTATTTATTGGTATTTTCTAATAAGGCCAGTTGTGATAGATATTGAGGGAGAGAAAAAAAAAGTATATAATACTTAGAATACTAGCAGAAAGTAAGTAATTACCGACAAAAAAGGAAAGAGAGAGATGTCGCAAATTAAAAGATCATTGATAGAAAAGTATGCGGCTTTTAAAAAGATATATTAACAATGCTTTTCAAAGTAGTCCTAAGATCTTTATCTGTAATAATTAAGAGGTGCTGATGACAGCCCAGTCCCCTAAAACCTATTATTGATTGTAGAAAGCATGGTAGGCACTAGCTGATGCAACACTGAGTTTTGGAAAATATCTATCAACAGGATAAATTTAGAGTTCTTTTTCACTTAGGTGGTTTCAATATCTTGCATCGTTTTAATCATTTCTCTTCATCAGAGCAGAATCCATCAACCAACCCCTTATAACTTTTGTGTCTACAAACACATCTACACTCTGCTATTATTGTTTCAGCAAAAAGGAACCTTTAATTGAGGACCGAGAAATACTGCCGTCTGAGTACTCTCTAATATTCAGCGATCCAAGGAACTCCAACGCAGGCTGTAAGCAAACAGCCCAAACAATCCCTCCGAGTGGGGAAAAAGGAAATGAATGGCAGAAAAAGCCCAGCCAGAAGGTAAGGCCTTAGGCAACTCGCTAAATCTGAGGCTGGCAGACGAGACGGGCATATGGACAGCAGCTGCTGTAACAAGTCTATGACTGAACAGCTTCCTTCGGCCGTGCCGTTTGCAGCAGTGCTGGGACCCTGAAACAGCAGTGACGGAGAAGATGCAAAGGAGAATTAAAGCAGGAGAAAAGGGAAGAGTTCCTACCTGAAGCCAAGTCTGAGTTGGGAAGATGATGTCCCATATGTTTAATATCCATTATCTATCACATGATAGTTAACACACTATTTTTCTAGTTTGAAAAGCAACTTTTCCAAGCACTGATCACTGACAAGTGACAAAAAATAATGCTTTCTTTTTTTCCCCATGGACACATGCGTGGCAATTTGCTTGACTGATCCTCGAGATCACTGCCTACGCATTATGCGCCGCAGCAGCAGCTTTCTGACATTATTTTGTTCACTAAGTGGCATTATTTTGTTTGCTAAGTACCCTTCTGGCAGGCAAACACTCCACAAGGGAGAGGTTTTTAGCATCTCTCTGGGACTTGACTTCTCTGGGAAGAGAGAGGTTACTCCCAATTCAACTGACTTCACAGAAGTTTGGAAGCCAGTTGTACTATTCAACACCTGCAACTTATGGTTCTCCAATAGCAGCAAGAAAAAGTAATCGTTCTATTATGTATCAATTCTTATTATCAGACCAATCCACTGCTTTCGCACAAGAGAGCTTTCTTTTGTTTCATTTTTAAATGAAAAAAAAAAAGTTCAGTAATGTTGGACCATTATGATTGTGAGTTGCATGTGAGATGGAAAATTCATTTCAGTACTGCTGGTTCTTCAAAATACTGAAAGTTACATTAAGACTTTCTTGCCATTGTAAAAACAGCAGTTTGACTGATATCAGGTATTTTTAAAATCACATTTTCAGTTGTAGGAGAGTAAGACTGGCTGAGAATGAAGAGAAACTGCCATATACAGAGAACCCTCCAAAACCAGAAGCAAAAAAACCCACGCAACTGCGTTACATTAAATTTCTACACTTTGAAGAATGCTTCTACTACAAAAATGAAAAAAATTAGGTGCATCCAAAAAAGACATTTCAGATGCTCGTGCTTCCCTGATGCTCTCAGATTCTTTTCTTAAATCAGTAAGATTTTACATAACTTTAGCTAGCTCAGTGAGTCTGACTCACTGAAACAGCGAGATACTTAGTGCCAAAAATTTCGTAGACAACTTTATCAATCATACAGATGTTTTTTTCACAAGCTTGAAGAGTAACTTGAAACATATTTTATGCTGTTGCCAATCTCTTCAAAACATTTGGACACGGAGAAGAGAACATGTGGGAGTGGAAAACGCAATGCAGTCTGCGTGGGGAGAAGAGGACTCCAGCTCCTGAATAGAGAAGAACAATTTAGTCTCAATATTAAATTCCAAGATAGTTATTAAGTGTTCACAGCAATTATTTAAAGTGGTATTTTATTTACTAGAGCTAGATTCAATAAAACCTTTCATGATTTAATGAGAATGAACTCTGTTCAGCATGGACTCAATTCAGAGGTTCCACGCAGGATATGACTTGGTCCAATTTACATTATAAGCTGACGACAAAAACACTGTCAGACACAATTATTTTGCTCGGAGCTTACACAGGGCCTTAGGCAACGAGACCGTGACTAAAGCGCTGCTGCAGCACAAATAAAAATGAAAACAAACCACGTAACAGGCAGCACATGGACTTCTACTGTGCATCCTAATACCTTCTAAAAGGCCCAGATCAAAACTATGCCGAGACTGTTTATCTGCATTGCTTTTAATAGGGTTAAACGATCGATAAAAGAGGTTTCTGTGTGCCTGCAGCATCAATTGCAAAACTCCCCAGAAACAATATGAAAGGCTGATTATCTAATGTAAAGCTGCATCTCTAATCATGTCGCTTCTCCTTCCTGGAGATGGGGTATCCCTCCTACCATTAGATGATTCCAGTTCCAGAAAATACGGAGTTTCATTCTTTCATTCGCAATTTCTTTCCAAGCTGCTCCATTTCTCTTTTTTTTTTTTGATATTTGAACCATGACAAGAAGGCAAAGGGGGAAGGGGAAAAAAAAAAGGAAAGCTGAAAAATGAATTTACAGCAGTTAAATATCCTCCCGCATTCACAGGACACTCACATGGGGCACTCTTGCAATCAGGTTTAGCAAAGGAACGGTCAGATCTCGTTTGTCATGGGTTTTGTTAGTTTGTTAAGGTAAGAGTTAAAACCATTATTTCACTGGAAGCATGTTAATTCTTTCCAAAACATCTTGCTTCTAGAGTTTAGCATTATTTTCTATATTCAAGCCATAAAAGAGATAAAAAAAATAAAATAAACCCCCAAGAATTGCTTATTTTCTGGTAGAAGTAGTATCTGTGAGATCCTACAGAAAGGAAAGGCAAAAGGCCATCCACATGATAGTCCCCCAGATTCAAAGAGGAATGATCCTACACCAGTGAAGACCATGGATAAGATTGTGGAGTCTTATCCCAATCCGTAACTATTTGTATACTATTTTTGCTTAATATCACTTATGGCAATTTGCAGCATGCTATACAGTGGATAAACCAAAAAAAATTACAACACACTTTTTAGTGTTTCAAGACTTCCTTAATGCTTTAGAGTAAACATGTGCCTCCTCATTCAAACCTGAATTTTTCAGTCTTAATTTGTAACGTGCTTATTTTCTTTGCCGTTTATGATTTTCACTGTCTCTCCTCTGGTCTCTCTCTAGCTGGTCCAAATCTTCCTTGAAACGTAGGAGTCAACACTTAAAAGACAGTATGCTGATTTTCCAGGCTGGTTTTGAACTTCAGTACTGTTGGCAGACTCACCTGCTGTCCATCCTGAGGCAATATCAGTAAATTTAATATGCATGCATCCTACTCCATCCTCCAGGCTATTAATGATAACGCTGACTACTACCAGATTAAGGACAGGCCTTAAGAAACCTCATTCATTTTAAGAAAGAGCTGTTTGATATCTACATGATTTTCCAAATGTTTTTCATCACGGTTTTGTCATTTTATCCAGACCACATTTCCCTAGCATGCATTTTAGACGACCACATGAAAGAATCAATAACCTCCCTAGAGTCAAGACACCTAACACCTTCTCTATTTACAGACCTGTTACCCTGCAACAGCAAAAAAGAAGTCAAAGAATCATACCAAATTGGTGTTAAGCGTTTTTTCTTAACACTTCTATTTGTTGCTGCAATGCTTTTCTAGGAATTTAAACTAACCAGAATGATACATAACTTAACTCTTCCTCCCTCGGCACTCCTTTTAAAAAAAAACTGGCACTAAGTTTGCCCCTTTTTTCAAAGGTTTCAAAGTTGTCAAAGACAACACTCACAGCTTTCAGACGGGAAATTATCGGAGGCTAAATCCTCTGCAGCCAAGCTGACTGGACCTAGAGCCAATTCAGATTTATTCATCAAAATACCCTCTAACCTATTATATTCCTGATCTTTCATCAGGCCAAGATAGATATATAACCTAGGGATTAATATGAGCTAATCTACCTACAGTGCTCTACTTCACTTGGCAAAAAATAAATGTTGGAAGTTTCTTTATCTGTGTATCTCCCGTTATTAAGAATATCCTGACAGATTAGTTCAACAAATTTTAAGTAATAAAACCATACTTTACTAAGCTTCAAACTGTTTGCTTTTTCTCCAAGTTCTCTTGTCTTTGGCTTCCAAATTTTAGGATTTTAGGCACTCAAAAAAAAAATTGTCATCTTCATGATGTGGCACCATGTCTATAACTAAATTGCAGATCCTTCCAACTCTGAGCAAGTTACAAACCAGAATAAAACCAGTTACAATGACCAAGCTAAGTATTCATCTGTATAAATTATTTTCACTTTCTACATTTTACATCTTAAATTGCTAAACTAGAGATATGTTGCCATTCAGAAACATTCCAGGTTATTTTTAAGGCCTTTTGCTAAATTACTCCTAAAAAACGTCTACGTTGATGCAAAACTGTCTTACTGCACGGTCCACTATTTCAACATGTTCTCTCTTCTGAATCCACTGTAGGGTTGCCTGACTGGTATTGAGAGCCGGCTTCAAGTTTAGGGACTCTCTTCTTGCAGATACAGCAATTTTTAGCTCCACAACCTATGAGGAGGTACAATATGCCAAGCAAACAGACATCCTCCATCTCTCCAAGACACCAACAGAAACAGAAGCAGGGTTGAACAGAATACCCCCCAGACTTTGAGTTTGAAATGTGGGAAACGGCTAAGAATTTTTTTTAGTCTTCAAAATATAAGTAGCTTGTGTTTAGATCATATACAATTACTCTTCCCTATACTTGGAATAACTTTTTCTAGATTGTGAGGCTGTTCGTCATAAACCTAAATACAGAGTCCTTTTTCATAGCTAGCTTTCTTGAAGTTGCTATGAAACTGTTAGAAAACCTCAGGAAAGGGCAGAGCCTTAGATTACATTAAAAGAATTCAGAAGGTTCCCACCACATCACTCTTCTGTGTGGCTGAACGCAGATTAGCAGCTCTGGAGAAGAAATTTGTTTGCCTCTTGGTTCAAAAGTCTCTGCTTCTGGAGCAAATCCCCACTCCTGATAGATAAACCAAAGTCCTGTTTAGTATTACTGAATGGGGTACCATTGCTTTACACAGTTTCTTATAAAGTAGATGTCTTTTCCATCATACTGCACTAGACAACACAATTTTTGCTGAGTTCATTTTATACTTTTAGGTAAACTTTTAGCAACTTTGGGTCTTGGCTAGCACATCTAGACATTGAGGACAAAGCCTCTGAAATCCATTTAGTATTCCATGAACATTCAGCATAGAGAATGACTGCTGAGTTTTTGTTAGATGAACGTGCTTTCTATCAGCAAGTGTTAGAAAGTGTCAGGGGCCACACTGCAACAGAAAGGTCTGCAGAACCCTGTATCTGTAGATGGAAGATACTTTACCTTCAGACCCCACAAAGCAGAGGTAAGAAGTGCCAGCACCGTAATTTAACTAACCCCCGACAGTGAAGACGACTGCTGTTTCTTCCAAAACTTCTTTCTCAACCAGCGTTTGGGAGGAATGTGCTAAGATGACAGCAGAGAAGTGCTACCAGCTCTGCGGCTCACAGCCAGCCACGCAGACTTCTGCAGCTCACGCAGCCACTCAAAACTGTTCAAATTATTCAAGACCTTCTCAGAGCTCCAGAATAGCTGGGAATCAAGAGGGCACAAAATATGTGATTTATAAAGATTTCCTTGCTCTAAGTTCTGAGGTGCAGGTCATATAAAACTGGTATGGAAAGACTGAAGAGAATGAAGTCATGGCTAAACATCTGTTTTTCTCCATTTACAGGTCTGATTGCTAGTGTTAATTGAAAGTGAAGTTTCTCAGGACGCAGCATAGAATCATAGAATAGAATCATAGAATCATAGAATCATACAGGTTGGAAAAGACCTCTAGATCATCGTGTCCAACCGTCAACCCAACACCACCATGCCCACTACACCATGTCCCTAAGGGCCTCATCTACACGTCTTTTAAATACGTCCAGGGATGGTGACTCCACCACTTCCCTGGGCAGCCTGTTCCAAGGCCTAACCACTCTTTCAGTAAAGAAATTTTTCCTAATGTCCAATAGTAGTTTGGTTTGGAAGGGACCTTCAAAGGTCATCTAGTCCAACCCTCTGCAATGAGCAGGGACATCTTCAACTAGATCTAGATCAGGTTGCTCAGAGCCCCGTCCAGCCTGACCTGGAATGTTTAAATGAATGTTTGAATGTTAAGCATCTTCACCTATGCAAAATATAATCTAAATACCACCTGTGAAAGTGATAGTAAAAAAGCAGTTGTATCATTCACTCAAAAGAGGAACTACTTTCACACTGACTGGACCCACCAGTCTCCCCCGCTCCCTGTGAAATAAATGCCACATCCTTCCTCTGTCTCAAACAAGTCGTTTGCACAAACCTTATCGAGCAAGTGCTGCCTGTGAAGAAGGAGATGGAAGAGATCCGTATCACTTCCTCACCATCGTTTTCTGCCCTTTTAAGGGATATAAGCCAAAAGCACAAACAGGTGCTATTTAATACGACTTTGAAGGCACTTGATGTGGGGTTTGAACTAGCGCTGCTGTCCAACAGAGGTATTTTTCCCCTCTGCACAACTTTCTGTTTGAACTGCTGAGAAATATCACTTGCCGCAAGTACAAAATTGACTCTATGGACTCCTAAAATGCTGATCGCCTCCTTCCCCCCCACCCAAATGGGGGCCCCATGTTGGTGGAGAGAAAGATGGACAAGGATCATGATCTGGTGCTGTGGGAAAAAGCAAAGCACCAATTAGGACCAAAAAAAAAAAAAAGCAACAGCTTCTCAGATTCTCACCTTCCCCATAATTATCTCCACAAGTTCTGTTTTGCTGAGTGAGACCATAACCCGGCACTTCCCAGTTTTGTAATGTGTGAGGATTTAGTGTAGTTTTAAATTCTAAATTTCCTGTAATTCAGATCTTGGGTGGTTGATGGAGCACAGCAACAACTTCATCTTCTACAATATTTTTGTCTGGAGAATAATGTGGTAACCACTCCTCTACAAAACAGAAGAATCAGGACAGGATCTTGCAGGAACAGACTGAACTAGGGATTAAAAATTGACCTTAACTAGTTCACCTGCCCGATGAAGAATTTGAGAGAGAAAAACCTTATCATCCTTTCAGCGAAACAGCCCTAACAGCATCGATTTGCACCAGTGAATAGCCCCGCATGAGCACTTTCAACACACCACTGGAACCAGTTTCTGATTCAAGACACTTGCTAAAGAAAGTAGCAAAAAGGTTAATATAGCTTCGTACCCTCTCAAATTTGATAACCCATTCAGGCAGCTCTCCTACCCTCAATAACTTCAATCTGTCGTGGTCAACACTTGTAATTTTTCCTTCTAAAAAGGGAAATGCTTTCTTTACCACCCCAAAAAAAGAAAAAAGAAAAAAAAATTATATATTTATAATCTAACCAAATCCTTTTTGGAGGAGACTGGTCAAGCAATGTTGCCAGCTGACTCTAAGCCTGGTTTGTACAGGAACCTGAAAATCAAAACTTTTGCTTTCAAAATAGCACCTAGTGCTTGATGGCAGAGAAGTGGTTGAAAACAGGATAAGCACATTCTCACACTGTAAGTTCAAATGTGTTTTTTGAAGCGACTTAATGGTTGAGTCAATTCTGTAGCAATCTTCTGGGAGCTGAAAGGATCCCCATTCATGCAGATGCACAGGAAAACTAAGCAAAAGAAGAGAACTGTACAAGAATAAAAACACTAGGACACTGGATGGGACACTAAAAACATAGCAAGTAAGCCATAGTAGAATATAACATTACAGAATGTATATATTTTCTCACATAATTACATTAAAGTGTAGAAAGATATTAAAAGAAAGTATAGATTGAAAACACAGGCTGGAAATTATCTGAAAATATGATGATAAGATGACATACTAGATCAGTCATCCATAAAGACAGATTAAGCGACGATAAAAACAGACTCTTCAAAATTAGAGATTTACAGAGACTGTAGGAAAGAGAATTTTAAGAAAACTTGAAAAACACACATAACATCAAAAGTAGTATGTTAATTGAGGAAGTTCAGTTAAGGAAAATTCCACAGTCCAATTTTACGCCCTCTTGATCACAAGGTTATAAAACACACGTAGCTGAATTTTGACATGGTGAAAAACAGAGTTTCAGGAAAGAATTAAATAAATGGGAAGTTCAAATTAAAACCAGCTTTAAAAGCCTGCAAGCGCAGTATCACAGAAAAGTGAAAATATTCTAATAACTGCAGTCACTGTTTGAGACTATTAATAAAATGCAGAATTATGAACTAAGCAGCGTATGAACCTTACCTAAATTAAACGCATTAATCTTCAATTTATTTAAAGAAAACAGATGATATAAAAAAGCATATGATTGAGAACAATAGTTTAAGAGACTCGGGACAGGACAGGAGACAGAGAGGGTGATAATATCTGTTAAAACTAAATATTTATATTATCAAATACAGCTGAAACCCACAAAATAATCAGTAGCTACAAATTAAAGAAAGTAAATGTACAGCAATAGGCAAGTTAAGTTATCTGATATACTTATTAACAAACCCCTCACAGATATTAACATATAAGACCATGGTAGACACAAGTTAAGCATGACAGTGTCTTTCAGTGTAAGCCAAAACATATTCAGAATTGTTCTTGAAAACACTTCTAATTCAGTAGCTTCCATTGATATAAGTTAATATTAATGGTCAGCTAGAAAACATTTAGTACAGTGCCAGAAGAAATTGCAAAAATGTGTATTGGGATAAAGAAAAATGGAGTATTTATTAAGATCAACAAGAAGGATAAAAAATGAGATAACCCCAGTGAGGATCATATAGAGATATTTCTATAAATACAGGAATGTAATGATGCCAAAAGGAGTTCTCTGGCTTTATCAATAGCAGCAATGGCATCCCAGCCACCGAACTGGCGTATAAAGCTACACAACTCATCTCTTGAATCTGAAAGGTTATTGTATTTTCTAAAAAACTGCAGACAAATAAACCCATATCTGCCCAACAGATTCAGGGCATGCTAAAGCTACTTTTTGCCCCCAGGCAAGCACCACTCACTACAGATCAGCTCACCTGCATAACTGTCCCTCGATAATATGTCATACAGCTGAATTTCGGATGCTTTGGCAAAAGGTGACGTTTTGAAGAAATTAAGAGTACAGAGGAATACACAAGTTGGAGTTATTTATTAGTTGGGATGCGGGAATATAGACTTGGCATCTCTTAGTCTAGTTTAAGGTAACAACTTTGCTAAAATATCCCATGTACACGCAAACCAGCACACTTTGTATGTAACCTTAATATATTTGTCTGCTTTAAAATTACTTTGAACTAGTTCAAAAAGCAGTGAAATATTAGAAGAGCTAAAAAGACAGCATATAGGAATGTCGGAGTAAAACAAAGACTGGTTAGCGACCTCTCTATCTTGTTTCAGAGACAGACTGCTACTGAAAATTGTATTTAAGACTTCACCAAATCAGCCACAGAGCCTGGGATTGTAAAATTATGGTTCTCTCATAATCGTTGTGTGACTTCGCATTTATATTTATACATAACCCATAAACATGTTTGGGGTTATTTTTAAATAATGCCATTCACGAGAATTCAATTTTTGAATATTTAGTATTTTGGAACAGCGTAACAAGTGGAAATACTAGCATTTAATGTCATGGATATATTAGCATTGTAAGGAATCTCAGAAGGTGAGGAACTGCAAAACAATTCTGGCAGCTATTCCTTCCAAGTTATTAGAGCTCTTAATTGATGAATCTGAATGCTCATCTCCAACAGCATTTCTTGAAAGAGTCTGTATTTTATTGCACCAGAAACAGACTGGAAAACATCTCTTCTTTCCATTCTCCATCTGCAGAGGAATACATCCTATATTTACTTTTTTCTATGTTGTAAAAAACATTTCTGAATTTGTTTTATTCTCTGAAGTGCAGTTACCAGCCGTTTCTGAAGTTGCTCGGTGTTGTTCATTGTAAGTGTCTTCGCAACTGAGCAGGTCGGCACTTTCTATTCTGTGGGAACTTGTTAATTAAAGGTTCACATGATTACAAAGCATTGACACAGCTCCATGTTTTATGTAGCACAAAGCTTATTTTTTTTCCATCCTAAAACAGCTGGCAGATAACTATTAAATTTGTTGTGCTCCACATAATATTTATTGATCAGTTTATAACAACCAAAATGTTACGATTCTGAAGTTTATCACACTACCATGTCAAAACTGATTTTGCATTCGGTAATTTGCTTCCAAGCTTGTTATGTCTTCAGAATATGGAACTTGTAATTAGGTAATCTTTTATATTCAAATTTTATAAGTCGGTTTTTGGCATTAGTTTAAATGTGTACATCACATTGTGGGGGAAAACACAAACCTCTGCCTGAAAACACAATGCCATATTTTTAATCAATTTGGTATGTTTTGGTATTTGGTATATTTTGTTATTTGGTATGTCTGGCAAAATTTACATGAACAAATTTGACTCTGGAAATCATTATCCTCACTATTCAGACTTCACAGTTTTCTTGGTGGGGTTTTTTTACTAATATTTCTTGTCCATTCTGTTTCAAGTATTCTTTTTAAACACTAAACCCTGAAAGTCTACTTTTAGCACTGCTGAAATCTTACACCCTCTTATACAAGATGATGATGATGATAATAATAATAATAATAATAAAGATTGTGCACAGCCAGTTTCTACAGCTATATATTTATTAACTTATGTAGTGTGGGGCTAATTGAGCAAAGCACCTTTTCCTCAAGTATCTCGGAACACACATACTTGCATGGAAAATAGATCACCTAATTCTACATTCACACGGTGCAAGTGCTACTGGTACCCCCTTCCCGCCACAGCACCACCTTGCCTCAACCTGCCCCACAACCATCACAAATGGCCTAACCAATTAATGCAGTTTTCTCCAAGAAACTTTTACTTTCTGTAACAGTGCCCTTGATGCCAGACCTCTTTTAGGTTTGGTGAGGATTCCACATGTTCTCATTGGAAAAGGAGTATCCTGATAAGGACAAATTACAATGTTTATTATGAAAGATAGACATTAGATACGAACACTTACATAATTTATATGATAAAATTTAATGATGGGAGGAGGCAAAAGGCCAAATCTATCCAATTCAGCAGTCAAACAGCAATCATTTCCAAATCTTGCTCAGTACCATCTTCCCTTCCTCCACCCCCCCAGCTTACTTTCTTCCAACTAATACAACAGCCAAGAAAGAGGAAAGGTTTGCCACTGCTTGCCTAGTTATGAACAGATCACTAAAATAATTAATTGTAGTGTAAACACTACAACAGGCTGCTTCAGCCAGTAAATTTAATCTCCAGACTGATAGTTTTGGTTGGTTTCGAACAAATAAGTATGTATTAAAAGTACTGTTATGAATTTTAAGAGTAGAAGACAAAGAGACATAAAGATCTGCAAATTTTTAAAAACAAATGAAGATGATTCACTTTGGCTGGACAACTCTTTCAGCTGAAAAAACAACCCAATTTTTCTCTGGAAATCAGAATGAAAAGCGTGCATGCTTACATCTGCAAATAAGTTTTGGCATCATGATCCAGTTATGGAAAACAAAGGTTTAGACTTCCTAAGTAAAGCAGCTGCATTAATCTGCCAGCTTGAGGAGGAGGTAAGTATGAGTCCTGTCGTACCTAACACTATTTTCCACATTTGAGGTCAGCAGACACCGAAGCTACTTTCTTCTGCTAGTTAGTGAAGTTTGAAAATTGATGCAGGAGAAGGGACTGGTGAACTATTTCTCAATAATTTCAGTGGAGATAATGAGTTGTGGTGGAGAAAAGGAAGAATAAATACATTCTGGGTGAGGGGAATTCCATCTGTTCGGAAGAATCCGCATTCATCTAAGGACATAAAAACTGATGTGATAGTGTCCTGCAGGGAAAAACAGAAGAAACTAAGAACCTCAAGAAACATAATTTCAAGAGAAATGGAGCCAAGTTTTTTTCTGGTCTCTGACTGGCCTGCTCATGACAGCTGATCCGAAGCTGATGCGAGCTGATAACTGGATTAATGGGCCTTTAAGAATGAAGAAAATCTCACCTTGCACCTCCACAGGCAAGAGATTTTGGAAGCTATTCCCAACAAGAATAAAATACAAGTATTGTTTCCTTCCCGTAACTCCAAACTTCAGCCTTTATTATGCATCAGTCAGAGCAACACACCACTGATGACCTGGGACAGCTCAAATTTTTGCAATTTCTATTTTTCAACCAACAGAAGTTTCTTTGATCTTTCAGCTGAGCCAAGATGAAAAATGACATTCTCAAGAATCTTTAACCCATGGTCTACTACTCCAGTTAATGTCTAAGCCACTATCACTAGATTGCTACATCAAGTACTTGACGTTGCAGTTCATGAAATGCTAGATGCCAATGCAGCATTGAACTTCAAATGATGAGAAATTGTTTGCCTGAAATTGTCAACATTCATACCGCAAGATGACAGAGTTGAGCCAAGATTTCCCAACGCTGAATGCAAAATTGAATTTTACACTCCCGGGATGAACATAAAAATCAACCTCTAGAAAACTAAGCTTGCTGCTCCTCTCATGCTGATGGTGATAAGAAAGGAAGGCGGCTTCTCCGCACGTCCTGAGTCTTCTTGGTGTGGCAGCAGCAGCAGGTCCAGCTGTCCTGGAGAGGCAGTGGGGCTGCACTTGCCCCTTGCCCAACTATCTGCAGCTTTAGGCAACCACCTCCTTTGTGTGCCCTAAAGACATTTACATTCAACTGTGCAAAGGTCTGAATGCACAGGTTGCACTGTATTTTGCAATATCTCTCATTCTATCCCTGCAAATAGATTGAGACTTCTTTTTTTCTTTTTTAAGGAAGCAAACCAAATTCACTTTAGGTCCATGAAAATCATACGCCCTGCTTACTGAGAATCTTTGGGGGCTTTTTTCCATAGAGCGGTAAAAGTAAGCAACGCCCATGTTATCCATGAAGCTGCAAAAAGTTTGCTATGGAAGATCCCAGATGAATGTACTATGCCAAAACCACTGCCAATAATTAAACGAGGTCTAAAGGCGATCACTGATACCAGCATTCCCCAAGCAAGGTGGCTCCAAAGCTCATATCCAGCTTTTAAAAAGCAGCAGTGATTTTCAGGGATCGCAGTCTTTGTATTTCCCTTACCTAGAGCCCTTACCATACAAAATTTCCCACCTTCATAAGACTCCATATTAACTCTGAGTGGAAGTAGAATTTAACAGTAGTATTACTTAGTGCACAGCACTTTCCTAGAACGCCTGCCCTCATATATCCTACAGGTCATGCAAGAAACTTTTGAGATGACATCCACATTCCTTAATCTGGCCTTAAAAAGTATTAGTATACATTTCAGGGTTTTTACTGTATTTTATTTTGTCCTTTTTAAATCAAATAGTAGCAGAGACACAATGTAATCTTTGATCATAGATATTCAGATTATGCAAAATTATAAGTAAGGTTTGAGTAACCTTAAACTGTCTTTACCAGCATTTTAAGTTTAGCAAGGGTAAATTTGGTATCTGAAGATATCTTAGTACCTTAAATCAAGGGTATCTTTTAAAAAAAAGAAATCTCTGTTTTCAACAGGACAGAAGAGCAGGCAGTTGCAACTACTGCAGAGATGTTAAAAGTTGTGTTCACATTCAAACATCTGTAGCAAAAAAACCCCGCACAATTCAGGATACAGGTGCCAAAGCACTCACTAAGGGGAAAAACAGTCTATTAGAAAATATTTTTTCTCTGAAGTTATAAGGCAAGCCAACTCTTATAAGAGCTGCCAAGAGCATCCAAGTCCAACTCAGTTTGACTTCATTCATACAAAAAAAAAATTTCCTTCCTGCTCATTTAAGAAGGAATTCAACAGGAACAATTCAGAAAAAAAAAATCATCAAGCTAATCTCTGCACAGGAAACAAACTGGTGAAAACCAGCCAGAAGAGAAGGAAAGCTTGTCTTTGGGTATTTACAACACAAATTTATTCAGTCTCGATGTTTGCGAAGTACAGGTCCACCCACAGGAACTTTTTTAAATATATTTCCCCCCCCCATGAAACTCATGGACTTAGTATTATCAGACAAACAGAACAACTGAGAAAAGCAAGAAAATGCCCGGCGACGGGGGAAGCGGACCATCTGGTCTCTAACATGCTAACACAATAGGGAAGGAGTTGAGTTTGGCAGCTACGGACTGGAAAGCATATGGTACATTTCCTCTTAACTGGGCATTTTCTGGCTTTTCTCAGTTTGTGTCAGAACCTGAACAGACCTTGTGTAGTTTGTATTAAGCTTTCTCCTACTGAAAATTAAACCATAGAGAGCCTCAGAGTTCTTCGCTTTGGGCAATTTTGAAGCAGAGTAAGTAGGAAAAAAGTCTGAAAATCTCTGTAATCTTTCAAAATGGTTGTGTTGGTATTTTTGCTGCTTTCTGAATGGGTCATGTGCTAATTTGACATGCGACGTCTTCCTTATACTATTTAAAAAGAATAGATATGGCAAATGCCTTAGTCTGCTTTGCTTCCAGGTCATGTCAAATAAAAAAAAAAGGGGGGGGGGGAGCAGGGGGCTGGAAAAGGCAGGACTGAAATATGGCAGTAAAATCATACCAAGATTATTTGGGCTCAGAGTAAATTTATTCTTAAAAAAGCAAAGTTAATATTTTTATTTGTATATTTACTACAGTTACAAGACAAGCTCTCGAGCACTGAGTTTACTCATGTATCAGTAGAACAAATCAGAGAAGTCTGAAATTACCACAAACGGATTTAAAAGTCTAGGCTGGTAGCAAATATACTATATTTTAACATAAAATTAGCTGAGTACAGGACTGAAATGAGTTACTTGGAAACAGATTTGTATTTCACAGACACTCATCCTAGTATTAGAGAGAGCATCTCAGGTTTTTTGTCCATCCAGTTTATCATAAGGTTTTGCTTCAATGATAAGTGGAAGTTCTCAATTACATTTTCAGATCATCAATTTAAATGAGATAAATGCATACTGCTGAGGATTTTTCTACGTAGACTACTGTGGTGTCTGACAGCACCTCTGAATGGGTCAGCACTCTACAACATCAGGGCAGAAAGATACAGACCAAAACCTCCAAAAATCAAATATAGTAACAACTCCCCAAGTTTAAGACAAAAATTATATACAAAGATTAATCTAATGTAAATGAGCACAGGAGAGAATTAGACATTAGTTAACACAACACTGATCTCAGCACATCAGCACCTTAAATTAATTTGAGATTACAAAGCAGTTACGTGAAGTTGCACTATTTCATGCTGCAATATGTTCAGCTATTATGTACTCAAAGTAAGGTCTTGATGAGTATTTAGCACTACTTTTTTGTACCTAGCAGCAACTTTCACTTTGCAAAGATTAGTAGGTACTATTTTTATCCTTGTATCTAAAAAGATATAAGGATTAAAAAAATCTGCAACTTCCAGGAATAAGTATTAGCAACTACTACAACTTTATTCCAACAGGAATAGCCTTGCGCAAGCCTGCTTGAAAGCCACAAATTGTTCCTATCAAAGATGATGCAGACGAGCTGGAGGGAGGGGGAAAACTGCATCTGCAAAGATATGGCCAACAGAACTGGCTGACCCTTTCAGGTGCTGTGCCTTCTCAGCTGAAAAAAAATCTCAGTAGACTTTCAGGATGTAATCATGATGAAACAGCCATAAAATTAAGATTACTATGCATCAAATGTACAGCAGTAACTGTGTACATGGTCTTACCAGTGACAAATACAAGACTGGATTCATTCAGCGCAGAGTCAAACATTATTGCTGATCCAGCAGATGTGTTAAAAAAGTTATTGCTTGAGGGCAAACACAGCTACATGGTGATTGGCAGCTGGAGCTGAGCTCTGTGAACCTGTAGCTTTCCTACACTAAGCAGCACAGTTGAGCATTTTATTCTTCTGATGGCTTGACTGCTTGATGTTAATGGTAACTGCTTCAACCACTCCACTTTCTTCCAAAACCCTCGTGGCAGCTGACGGTGCCAGCCAAGAGCACACCAAGAGTAACCCAGGCTCGGCTGGTGCACAGAACCAGGTTACGGCATGGTAGCTTGACCATGAGCTCCGCTATTTCTTCCCTGAGAGTTGACTTTTAAGTTATCCATACATACAACAATGAACATCAGCATTACATCCAGCAAAGTCATTCTACGACTACCAATTCATCAAAGGTAGTATTTCGTATATGAATATTTGCATTTCAGTACCTTCAGAAAAAAACACCACAACTCAAATGGAAATACTCCAATCCTTAAAGCAGAAGTAATATTATCCAATTAAGCACACTTAAAGAGGGGAGGAAGGAGCTTTGGTAGAATTAAAATACGAAGGTTGAAAGTTTTTAGGAAAAAACCATTAAAATTTAATACTGATATTGGACGAGACACTGTGCAATGGAAGCCAGCTCCCTCAAAGTGGAGAGTCCTTGGAAAAAAGAGGTAAGTTTGATTGCAAAAAAGGAACAGACAGAATAAAGTAAGGAAAAGTGAATCCACGCTGTAATTCTGGAAACTGTGTGGCGGTTCAGAATTTAATTCAAAGCAGTATGAAAGAAAATACAGGTCTACATCTTGAATAATATCCTTGCAACCATCGGAATAAGCCAAAGAACAACTATTGAATATGATCATCAAAATGTCTCCTAATGTCTGTATAGTTTCAGAGTTAGAATAACAGCAGAACTATTTAAACTGAGCAAAGCAGCTGCTCATCGACTGCAGATGGAAGAGTGACATCCAAGAACGTTAGCAATACGCTTTATAAATATTTCTTCCCCAGACAAATGCTTAAAAGTCTATCGTTAGAAATTGCTCATAAATTTTTAATTTTATAACATTTATAACAATGGAAAAAACTTACAAAAAAACTCTTTTACTTATGAAAATGAAGATAGTGTTTACAGACAGTATTTTGTATGAGGGGCTCTGGACTGTATTTCTGCTTCTCCTTTGCCTTTGCACATCTTCAGACAACTCGGTCTAACAGCACTTCTGCACCTGAAAACCCAGGTGCACTTTTCTTTCTTTGATGTAGCAAAGGTTCGGCATCTTAGTATTTTTTTGTTAAATGTTAAACGACTAGAAATTATTTCGCTACAAGGTGTCCGTGTAATTTCTAAGAACAATCACTCATAAACACCAAGTATACTGAAATTATGATCTAGCAGATATGCAATTGCTTTCCTCCCTTCTCCAGTATTAAATTTTTTTCCTAGTTTAATATAGTACTTAAGGTTATAGAATATTAAAAAAGCAAATTCAACTGAAAGGAATTTAACAAATGTATCTGACAAGATTTGCAAAAAAATACTGTTATGTTCATTTTCTGCTTCACAAAGGTTTTTATGTATTCACAATACACTGTAGCCCTGAGAGATCTGAGCAAACTGTTTTATATAGGTAGCAACACAAAGCATCAATTAATAGATGACAAAGTCATCTGGTTCTGTATTCTCCACTGTTCTTCAAAGGAAAAATCATTTCTAACCTAAATATAGGCTTCATAGAAAGCACTGAAAGGTTAAACAAAAACCTCTTCAGTCAAAATGCTTACAACTCTTAAGACAGCAAGCTATAAATTATTAAGTAGCTTGTCTAATTGCTTCATGATGGCATCCAAAGATTCCGGTCCCCCCTACCCCCACATCCCAAGATGCAATTCCAGCTGGATGCACTTTCAACACAGACCATTATTCACGAGAGTCCGCTCTAATGTTAAAATGAGGTATCAGAGGTCAGGCTCCTAATAAGAAAACAAAGAGTAAGATTCCCATACCCACATAACATCCTAAATCTCAAAGCTACATCAGCAAGCTGACAACTGGAAAACCTAGGAAACCTCATCAATAAGTAATAGAGAAAGGAATCGGATTACACTGAACAGTCAGATTTTAAATCCCCGAAATTAAGTCATATATGAAGAACTGCTTCTATAAACACTGCTCTGAACCATGACTGTAAATCAGAAACTTCAACTAATAATTAGGGAACTTTCAGGTCTTCAGTCAGAGAATGAGAGTACAAAAAGTTAAACCAATTTCCAGTTGTTATGGAAGAGATAGGCAAAGCAGGAAAAAACAGTACAAGATTAAACAAAAATATGTGCAATTCATCAACATGCACAGATTTTCCAGTTCACTAGTTTGTTGGGTTTTAAACAACATGTTTCAAGCAGAGAAAATACCTATTTAATGACTCAGGGTTTACAAACTATTGCATGGTTTGCAAATCAAACAAAACAGCTCTTTTTTTACTGCTGTAAGTAACAGCATTCATAATTTTCTAAAATACATAAATAAATCATCCACACACACAAAATCAAAAGATATGGGAAAACGTTAACTGCTGAAGTAGTAAGTATTGGCTTGAAACTTGTCTTCTTAATTTACAGACATTAAATATTTATTCTTTTTTACCTATCATCTTTCACTGTAATGAAATTATTTTTCATTATAGCAAAATGCAATTGATTGATTTTAGTGTTCCCTCTCAGAAAAAGAAACATGTAATCTGGCAGATATATTTGGCTTTCTTTAAACCAGCACTACTGACCGACAGCTACTTGAAGGACAGATCAGCCAGTCTTTCCATGCTGTTTTCATACCAAAGTCCACAATAATTCAAATACCTGCACAGCTGATATTACCGACATACAAGTAATCTGTAAATAGCAATGTGCAATGTTCATTTGAAGTGTTACCAATGATTGCTAACTAAGGGAAACGCAAGAGTAGCAGCAGCTCCATAAATGTGAACTGGGAACAAAATAGCAGCAAAACAAGGTAGTAAAATGTACGTGGTGTATGTCTTGAGACAAGAACGTAATTGCAAGAGCAGCTGATGATTGACAGAAATCTCCCGCCGACTTATCCACTGCCACCAACCAGCAATTATAAATGCCACGGACACTGCAGAGTATTGAATAAGAGCTCAAAAAGAGAGTTAAAATAATAATGATCTATCGGCTCAATGCATCTCTTACCTTTAACTGCTACTGGAAAGAAAAAAAGGCAGGGGAAGAAAAAAAAACATGTCCCTCTTTATTCTTACCTTACTAACGATTACTTAGACAAACTTTGGCCAATTGTTCTTCAATATGGACAAAAGACCCCAGCAGTCAAAGACAGAAGTAAAAAACAGCAATATAGAAATCTTACTATCAGGTTTATCTTACATGCCATTTATGGCCAAAAAAAGTATGGAAAGGTTTGTTTTCCTTTATCATAATGCAGCAATCAAAACTCAATCTTTGTATAACGAGACGCTCTCAGTGCAAAGGTTGATGTGCAATAAAACGTGGCACCAAGAATTTGTCCTTCCTACACCTTCGCTATCAAAAGCGCCAAACGAAAGAACGCATTTTATATTTTTCTCCTTAAAAGCGGAAATTAAAATTAGTTTGTTACTACGCCTTTAGTCATAGAGGTACCAGAGATCAAGAAGCAACATTCATACATGCAAAAGTCAAAAAAATGTGTATAGCAAACCAGCTTAATTCTTGTGATGAAGCACTGGCAGGGGTAGTGTCCTCAGCACCCTTTCCTACCCTCCTCTTCTTCCTTCACTAAGAACTCAATTGTTTAATTAATTGTTTTACATAGGTGAAATGGACCATTAGAAAACATTAGACAACACTTAATTTATCATTTATACAGGGATGAATGCAAATCATTTTGAGGTTTGGGTTTTTTTCTTCCCACACCCCTAATTAATATTCATGAGGATAATTTCACAAAGGCAGTTATAAAACTATGTCAGAGGCAGCTTGAAAATATAGTTGTGCTAACAGAAAGAGGAAATTCTCTCCCCCCCCCCGCCCCTGAAAGGGGGGATTTAAACCCAACGCAAACATTTACTGAATGATGGGGTTTTATAATATTTTAATCGAGTTATTCATTACACAAAAATAACACTGTGGAAAACCAGATAACGTTATACAAAAGCTAAGTTCATTTGTTCTGGACAGGTGGCCAGTCTGCAACTCCGTGCCGGCATCCAAAGCCCGCCCACAATAGCACTAAAGACGATTATGCAAATGTTCCCTATTCCCTGCTATTTTCCCAGGAATGGGAGAAGGGCTCCATGTGGAAGAAGCAATTGTTTCCCAGTCATGTGGAAAACAAACCAAGAGAAAGAAGGGAGGGAATGTGAACGGGAGATAGTAACACATACCCTTACCAGGCTGGTCTGCTCTCTCGCGCTGAAAAATGCTTGAAATGATCATAACGGTAACGTGATTTCCATACCGGAGTGCAGATAGCAGGGGTCAGACACAGAGTTCAGAGCCCAGGAAATGTATTCTTCATACGCAGCTATTCTACATTTTCCCTTGCATTCTACCAAGGGACAAAGCAGTTTAAAGATGGTAACTCTCTTTCAGTTGTAATACATCACTTAAATGTGAATGGTGGGGCTGCATGATGCTTTACTGCAACAAGCAAAAAGTTTGTAAAAGATGAGCAACAGATCATCTAGTTATCTGGGAGCCTGAATTTCGTCCGGATTTCATGCTGGTGAGGGATTTTTTTCTAATTCCACATCTTGATCACAGAGTAATTAAAAAACAAATGTGAAATCTAAGTCAATGGATTTGCTTCACTTCAGTCCTTCAATGATTATTAATTTAAACATGTTTTACTAAAATAACAGCACCTTGTACCACAATATAGACTAGCTTAAAGGTACGTAAAATTTATTCTTAAAAGTACTAGAATGGTTCTTGTATTTCAAACATAGCTCTTCAAAACCCATGGCTTGAACCACCCATTTCTACATAAAGTGCTTTTCACCTCTCCCAAGTATCAATTTTCCACCTAAGTACCCATCTAAATAATTCAGCTGTCCTTCTGCTTATATAATAACTGCATCTTACAGGATTCAGCAGGACACAAAAAAGACTGTTGGCAAACGAATGTGATGCAACTATCCAGCAGCCTGCAACTTTATTAATTAAAAGTTAGGCATGACTAATTATAATGATAAGCCATGACTGTCCCTTCCCACAAAACACCAGGTATTAAATGGACGCAGAGCAGCATTAATGGGCTAGAAGTTGTAACAGATAAACCACTTGTCCCATTAGCATTAACTTTTACACAGGTTGAGGATTCAGCTCCGCAGCTGAACCCTTCCAGCCGCAAACAGGTACAGGAGCGGCTGCATTACTCGGAGGTAGATTCCCCATCCGTCACACCGACCAGGGCCAGGCCAGCTGCATCCCATTGAGATTTACTCCAGTAACTGGTTTCATGCGAGCTGGACAACCAACGCAAGTTGTGATACTTGATTCAAATTATTTTTTCTTCAGTTAGCTATTATTCTTTACACTTACTATTCTAAAGGAACTAGGTTTCTACAGCTGGTATCAGGAGACTAAAAAAAAGAAATAATCACCTGGTTAACCTTGCTCAAATGAAAAATGAAATAAAATAAAAATCTTCCCTTGTTCCCAAGAAGAAAGGCATGGCAATCAGAGTTACAGCGAGCCTCAAAGTTTGTTGAGTATAACTTACAGGAGCAGTGTTAAGAATCATCCGTATTTGGCGATTTAAAGACCAATACCTCCTCTGTTTCAAATAAAGCAACACAGGTTTTCACCCTATTCCAGCCCTGTAATTTGAATTAGTCAAGATAAAAGCTGCCTCCTATACAAAGATTTTCTTTTTCCTAACTTTTAAAGTATAGCTTTTCAGAACTTAGTTTTTTATGCTTCTTTTTGCTTCACCACACCACCACCATGTACAGCATACATGCTTTGCTTTCCCAGTTGCTGGAAGTTTGTTTCCATTTCCGATCACTACCTCTTCTCCATTCAGATCCTGACAACTGAAAGACTTCACGCTGATCTTCAGTTCAAAAAAATTTCTTGCCAGTTTCTGCCATTGCTTTAAAGCAATTAATAAAATCCTCCTTACCTCACTCATATTATTTTTACTTTTCCTCATTCAACAGAATTTACAAATAACAGTGTTGAGTGAAGACTCTTGCTCATATGTTCATCATATGTACATTGCCTTTATCATGTCTCCTGCCTGTCTATAATTACTCTGCGGTTATTTTGACACTCCTTAGAATTTATATTCTTACTTTTTTCCCAAGCTATCAAGTGCTTTGCATCTCCATTAACTCCAGTGTTCTCTCTCCCTCTTTCTTGCAGGAAGCTCCTCCAGGATCAGCCTACCTATGGCTTCTGGGCGCTTTGTAGACCTTCCAAACATCTTTCAACCATTTCTTTTTGTGAGCTTGTTTGTTCTCAAGTATTGTCTTTCAGCACTGACATCTTCGATTCAAATGTTCCACTTGAGAGTTCTCTTACCTTGCGATACAACTCATTCAACTCATTTCAGGTTTCTCTCCGCACACTCTTCCCCTACCCAGGCATTTCTCTATTTCCATTTTCAACACCAACTAGCTGGTCAATCTCTTGAATCTCTTTTTTTCTCCCCCACCCCTGCAACTTCTAACACTTTCCAGCTCAGCAGCTCCTCATTCTTTACCCACCTCTATTTCTTTGTCTTGGCCTGGTAACACAAAACTTGATCAGCCATTCCTATAATCTCATTTTTTATGCTGTTCCACAGCTCTTCACCATTCATTTCTTCTTTCACCAGAGACAAAATTCCACCCCCCAACTCCTTTGTTTTCTTTCCTGTATCTGGCTCTTTCCATCTGTGCTTATCGTAGATCTTCATTCTTGACACTTTTTTGGTTGCTCTTAGCTTCGCTGATGCCAGCACTAACTTTAGCTCTGGAGGTAATTCTGTGAGAGAGGAAGCCTTCGACAGCCTTAGGAACGTACCCTGATTTACTGCAAACTCCCTCCGGAGTTATCAATTTTTGTTCACTGTCATGTGCAATTCACTGAATCTTTAGAGGACAGGGATTATTCTGAGACTGAACTATACGCTTGCTCATATAAATAATCAGGAATTTCAGAGAGAGTTAAAAAGGTAAGCACAAGCATGGCTGAAAAAATATACACGTTTCCTATTTTAATTAAAGCATGCCTGCAGGTCATGGCAGCATTCATATTGCTTTGGGGTTATTTCTGCAATATTAGAAAAATTTTGCATATGAGAATACCACTACCAGCTGTAATTATATGACCGTACATAACTGAATTTTACTAAAAGTTCTGCTCTATCTTTCATTTAGTAGATTTTATATATTAATTATTATTCGTCTTTTTTCTAGGTATACAGAAAATATGTTGACAGAGGGACAGAAAGCATTTAGAATATAAAAATAGGCTCACAGAGACAATAGTGTTTACTAAAGGGGGAACAAATCCAGCCTGCTGTAACAGAGTCCAATCCACGGTCTTCTCCCCATCACCTTTTTTTCTATCCAAAATTCCCTTAATCAGAAATCACGTTACATGAATTGCTGCAGTGCTGCGTATTCTCTCCCTCTCAGGGTCCTGTTTCTTCCACCACCACACCGGCACATCACCAGGCATACATCCATAACAGGACCCGCACGTAGATGCTCCCCTCTCTCCTCCTCTGCAATTACTTGACAAATCCATTTGGCTAAAGAGACGCTTGCTGAGCTACACAGCCAGGGACTGGCACAGGACACGGTGCAGGACATGCCCCTGCTCCAGCTCATGTTCACCCAGCCCCGTGACACACAGACTCTTACGGGCACTCTCGACAACCTTATGTTTTCTAAAAATTAATAAAATAAGAGTGCACTTAAAAAACTAGAAAAGGTAGTGCTAATAAAAAATTTTAATAAATTCTCTTTTGAAAATGAGATCCAAGTAGCCGCTTTTTCTTATTCACATTATTAAACATACACCTGAGAGGAAAGAAAACACATTTTCCCCTTTTTTGGCATACAAACCCCATATGATTAATTTAGCATACAATTAACACGTTTGTCAAACTCCTTGTTTCACTGTAGGCCTCTAGCCCAATATTTTCTGTACAGCTATATAGATAGTGCCACCATTCATTATTCAAAGGTTTCTGCTGCAAACCAAAGATGTCCTGGTAAATAACAGTTTTGGACTCATTACAAGGTGAGTCATGTTTGGGTTTCCAGTCATTACAGGTAACTCAGCTATTCATTCTTAAAATATTTTTGCTCTTTGATTATTATTCGGAGTTGTGTAGAGAAAAATCTTCACTACAAGCCATAGGGAGAAGAGCAAAAAGAAATTCATTGTAAATAATCAGCTGCTCCTGGGAGACAGAGACATTGCAGTGTGCCAAGTCAAATTAATCCCAGACACAAAGATGTGAATAAAGCTTTAAAACTGAGAAAAAGCACAGAAATTAAATAGATCACTTAGAGAAATAAAACTAACTTCATTCGGTACTGTATTTTACACACTGGCCAATGTGTGCCTAAAATTCAAAGCTTGTGCAAAGGAAAATGCTCTTCACATAATGCTTGAAGCCAAAAAGAAGAGAGTACTGTATATAGAGACTGGAAAATGCAGATGGACTTTCTAAAGTCTTGTTTTAAGCAAATGCATCAAGAAAAATTTCTGCTAAGAAAAGCCAACAAAATCTGTTTTTAAAAGATCTGAAATAGAATCAGAACCAAAGTGAACTGCATTCATATTGAAATCAGCATTGCTAGATAATAGATTTTAAAAGAACAACTTTTATTTAGCCTAGGGCAAGCTTTAAATTTGCAGTCTGGTCTCATCTCTCCACTCAAACCTTTCTTTATCACGTTTTTCATTTTGACTCCTTTAAATAAACCGTGTGTTTCTGAACACAAGGCATCAAACTCAGCTCTGATGTGACTTAATTAACTTCTACAGGGGTGGGTCATTAGAAAACATTTAATATATTGTTGCAAATTTACATAGTGCTGTACAAACACAGAAGGAAACAGATTTCCTACCTGGAAGCACTTACAACACAAATAAAACCACCAATAACGAGGGTAATCAGAGTATGCTGTGACCTGGCAGAGGTAGAAATTAGGCAGTGTTTTAGGGGTAGAGAACAGTATCAGTGAAGGCACAATAGTCAAGAGATTGAGAGAAGTGAACTAAAACCAGAGGCAAGCTAATACACAAGGGCACGACGCTTCAGAGCTTCACAAACAAGGAGCTCAACTGTAATACAGTAAAGGACAGAAAACCACTCGTGCATAGAAGAAAAGCACAGGAATCTGTATCATGAATACTGGAAGAAAGTTTTTGTTCAAGTCATTTCAGTTGCTATAAAAGGGATGTTAGTACTTCGACAACTGAGAAAGACATTCTGGCAATAATAAAGAGGCAAAAATGAATCAAAACATATGTGAAATATGCAAAAATGATCACTGAGAAAGATGATATTTCACTGTTTTCCAAATTAGATTCTAATTTGTTTGAGAAAAAGACAAAAGGGCAGATTTGGAAATTAAAAGCAAATACAGTGCTGGTTAAAGGCAGGGAAGATCTACCTAAGACTGAACTGAAATCACAACACTGTACACTTGAATGTAGCAAAAGAGGATTCACTGAAACCATTTGCTCACTCGCTGAGATATTCAATGGGTGGGCAAGAAAACCCAGGGATGACCAAAAACTGAATCAGCTATGAAAAAGCTTTCAGATAAATCAAGCATCATAAAAACAATGACTGTAACAACAACCACCACCACTTAAATATATACATATTTATACATAAAACAACCTTAGCAGCTGCATATGAATGATTTAATGAGTCCACGTGCAAGCAGGGATGATTAAAAAATGTTCTGATATCATGTGATATTGATGTAAATGAGGGGCAATTAATGGGACTAAATTGCTTCTCACCTTTAAACAACATCCTAAAACCATGCATGATTTTCTTCATTTATTTTTGTATTCCATTCTTTTGCTAATATGGCCTTCTGTGAAATTTAATCACAACTGGTGCAGAGATTATGAAAAACACATACACAAGGTCATCTTGACACGGTAGCTGCTCTGTGTATTTGTATTTTTATTAGTATTAGTACTTGGTAGCGTACCTGCACGTACAAGCATATACATCTTCCAGACACTCTGAAAGGCAGCAGTGGCAGTTCTTCATTTTGTTTTTCATTCTCCACTCCCACAACAGTGAAATTTCTGGGCACCTTGCCAAATGATATTTAATTAAAAGCTACTTTACTTTGATTCTTTAGTAACTTGGTTACCAGCCCCATTGACCATTTATGCAGTGAAAGGAATTTAATAAAAAACTGGTTTTCTATTATGTTTACAGAACCGGTGACAGTATAATTTTGAGCGTAGAGACAGCTGGCGGTGCACTTTGCTTAAAAAAAAACTCAGAGAGGTAAAATATAGAAAAAGTTGAGATAGAAAAAGCCCAAAATCAATGTAGTATTATGTACATTAATGCTGTACAAATGCTATTTATTTTAGTTTACCATTTGGCAAACCAATGAACCCCTGTTTTCTTTGGCAGGGAGGCAGTTCTCCCAGAGTACCTCAATAATGCCAGAGCTGTCAAGTCATGAGTTGAATCCCGGTATCAGAAAGAAGGAAAAAAAGGATATTTGATTTAAACTACATCTCCTGCACTCAAAGAGGGCTGATTAAACACATCTAATACAGAGATACACACCAATGGAGTGTATAAACATTTCTTGGATAACAAAGGGATAAAAGTGGCTGGCTGAAGAATGCACTAGTTCTTTTTATTTTGAGGTTTACTCTGTCTTTTTTAAATGGTAGAAAAATACCTCTGATCCTATCAGTAGCCTCTGGTCATGGTTTTAAACACCTGAAATCTTATCTTAGCCTCAGCAAACCAATTACTGGCCTTTCTGATAACTTAAGTACAGCGGCATTTATAATCCAGCCCACATAACCACCTACAGAAAAACTCACTCCAGACATTTCTCAGTGCAGCAGCCACACAAGTTCCTGTGGACAACTGATGATTTTTCCCAAAACTGGTAAGGTAAAGTCAATTTCAACATCAGAAGCCTGAGCAAAATAAAGAGAACTGGTACAGGCGATACCTTCAGAAGAGCTGGCACTGTATTTTCAATCCTAACTCCAAAGAAAGGAAAAACAGACAATACTACGTGAGCATGCACTGTAGAACAACCTCAGATGTTCTCCCTGTCTTTACTGGAAGATACTTTTCTTTTTAAACATGCTGCACAGTTATACTTAAAACTGCAGATAATATCAGAAAAACCATAAAATATCAGAAAAAACACTGAATATATCTAAACAATGGAATTAACATAGGACCTATTCCTGCATCCCATGGTGCCGAACACACATGCTGATACCATCAACCAGCCAGGCTACACTCGTGCTCACACCAAGTCTAAACTCGAGTGATGCTTCCTCAGCATGTCCTAATCCTGCCATGAATCATCAAGCATTTCACGGTCCTGAACCCGGATAAACTGTAAGAATAATCAGGGAGAAGCTTTGTCAAACATGACATTAGAAATTGGTTGAAAGAGTAAATCTCTGTTTATTCCTGTTACATACAACGCTGCGAGGCTTGGAGTTGGTGGAATTTTACAGCTTGCTTAGTCTAAATGATTTTAGTGAAGAAAATATCATCACCATTTAGTGAAAAGAAATTTTTGTAAACCAGAGAGTATTTTATTTTTAGCTATAGTCTGTGACTCAAATTTAGCTACATTTAGTATCTTAATTTGGAAGTTAAGCCTCACTTCAGCTCTGTGGCTTACCAAAAAGAGCACAAATACTAGGAACTGAAAAATATTTCAGAAGGTTGTTTTCAACATTTCTACCTTACAAGCTTTTTGCCTAACTTCTTAATGCCTCAGACACACAGGAAAAAAAAACCACCATAGATAAGCCACACAAACTTGCAAAGCAAGTAGTAAGATACAGCTTTTTTTTAGATTCAAGAGCTCAATTTACTAACACACAGCAACAACCCGTCTTGCTCAGATTTCTCACCAGAGACTTTTAAAGAAACTAAGCAGTCACAGCAAAAGCATGAAGGTCACTGTAAAACAGATAACAAGATCCAAAGCAGAGGGATGGTGCAAGCTCCAGCGGTGGACAGGGTTTTGTGCCAGGACTCAGTTGTTACATATGTTTATGAATGGCCTGCAGAAGGTGAGAAGCAACGAGTTGACAACATCTGCTGACGACAGTTATTCAGAGTGGTAAAGTTAAGAGCTGATATCAAGAACTGGAAAAGGATTTTAATGATACTGAGTCACAGGGTAACAAAATGGAAATGAAATTCAATATGAATAAATGTAAAAAGATGCAAACAAGATAAAAAACCAGTATGCTAGATGGACCATTTCCATGCAGGGTCAAGATCTTGGGGTAATAATGGGTAAGTGCATGAAAAACATCAATGTCTATCAGCAGTCAACCCCCCCCACAAAACAACAAAAAAAAAAGCAACAGTGATAGGAGTTAAGACGGAAAGGAAGAACACGACACAGACTATTGCTATCACTGCAGGAACAGATGGAGCACCATCTCAGAAGTCTGTGCGCTGCTGTGGTCTTTCTCTCTGCCCCATCTCCAAGAAATAGAGAAGAGCTGGAGAAGGAGAAGGAATAAGGATGGTAAAAATGCACGGATCAGCAGCCACATTGGGAACGACTCGGAGAGCTTGGACTCTCCGGTTCTCCTAGGAAATCAGAAAACTGAAGGGATGTGAGAATATGATGTTGTTTTATGAAATCATGACCAATATGGTGACAATAGATAGAAATTAACTGTTCTCTCTTTCTCCAATAAATTGAGGGCATCACACGAAACAAGCAGAGGTAAGGTTCAAAGTAATGGATACATTAGCCAGCCTGCATCAACAACAGAAGGTACTGTAATCTCATGAGTTCCACTCACCAGAAGTAATATCAAAAGAAAGAAAGAAATACACTTAAAATTTCAAGGGGAAAAAAACGGCAACCTAAAATATCTTACACTGGCTGGATATCAAAACCAGATGAAAGCTGACACATGGACTATGACGTACATCCATAAAGAATGCCCTAAATAAAATCACGGTAAGAGTGGGAACACAGGCAGGAATCTAAAGCAAACAAGCCTAAAGCCCACCGCCTCCCTGCCAGGTTCACTGACATGGCTCCATATTATCTCATCTCGTAGGGGTTTTCTTCAAGACTTGTCCTAACATCTTCCATCTTTTGAAAGAAACTGAAGTGACATCTGTTCTGCTCCAGAACATGAAAGCTAGCAGGGATTTCATACTGAGTTGCTTTGGAAGGTTGGTGAAACAGTACCAGGGGGAGTAGGCATGATGAGCAGGTCATTTAGAGCAGAGACAGGCAGCATACAACTGCCAAAACCGGCAGGTGGCAAATTTTCAATGTCATGCAATAATACGAGTAGTAGAGGGCTGTGAGCTGTAACATCTATAGCAAAGCACCTAGAAGAACAACTTGCCAGGAGGCAGAAATACCGCCTTGGACTTAGGCAATACTTCTACTGATTAGATGATCAACACATCTTGCTTCTGGTATTTCGATTCCACCAGCTTTCCTGTATGCTGAAACATCCTGACCGCAGCATAGAGACCTGCAGGGTCCCCTGCCCCTATTTTGTGTAGCTTCCTTGACATACAATCTGTCCAACAGCCACAACACATAGGTTGTACTTCATACAGGGAACACATCATCTGGCTCATATGCAGAGGACACCAGCTACCTCCCATGGAAATGATGAGTTAGGAAGGTCTTGCCATACCACGCATCCTGATGCAGTCCTCAAACATCAGCCCCAGCAGACCCAATGACTCACTTCACCCCACAGAATTTCGTGCTCATTTTCACATCGCTCAGTTCCAGGGATTATCAGTGACAACCCCAAAATCGAGAGCTATGAAGACTGAATGGTGAATGCAGATCGAATGGGGAGGATTTCTGAAAATGCAGGTAGCCAAATACATCAGTACAACTGTAGAATAGATGTATTTTCAACCATGACCTGGAGCAGAGGCATTAATGGAGACAGCCTAAATAGAACGGAGATCAAGCACAGAAGGATAATAGCAACTGATCCAAACATTTTTTACCATTTGGAGTATTAGAGAGAGGAACAAGAAGATATAATTTGGGTTTTTACTGAAATTTAGAAAAAAATATGCTCATCAAATTTATGGCTGATGCCATTATTGTCCCTTCTTTCACAGATTTTCAAATGGGCAATCAAAAAGGGTTTCGCTTTGTCAGTTTTTCCACTGCCATCAGGCATAGGAAAAAAAAAAACAGCTCAAGAGAAACAAAAGGCTGGAAGAGAAGGAACTGAAACGCTCATCTTAATCTAGGTTTTACAAAGCAGTCTCCACATATCAAAACAGCTAGTTAAGTACCATGATTTCTTCTTGCAATCAAACCTTTTTATTTCTCTCTGGAGCCTACTGCAAGAAAAGAATTGCACGACACTCCTCTGCAATTGAAGACTTCACTTAAGAGTACACTGCATGAATGCAAGGTGATGCAATGAATAGAGACCATGTCAAAAGTAAGCGTGTTAATGCCAGAAATGAATTCTCCAGCATTGATGAAGCCCTCAAATTTGCTAGCAGCTGAAAGTTTCACCCTCAAAAAATAAAGAGTTCTGCCCCCCCCATCTTTAATATCTGCAAATTACCTGTGTTGTTATATGAAGTCTTGCACTGCTGGTGCAGAGCAAAAATGCTTATCTAGAGATATCACCGTACCAGAAGAATTCATTTATTAAAAAAAAAAAAAACATCAAAACAGGGAGCCAAACTTTTAAAACTCTGCAAGCTACATGAAAACACATGTCATTGTTGTACAGTAAGTGAAACAGGTAAGATCTACCCAATTCCATTTAATATTTCTATTTTATATTATTTTCAAGAATTTCCAGGAAAAATAAAAGGGCAGCTGAACTCCCCAAATCTTCACAATCTTCAATAGATGTATTTAAATCTACTCCTTAATAGAACAACAAAGCATACAGTCCATGCCGACTTAGAATCACAGGATCACAGAATGGGTTGGGTTGGAAGGGACCTTTAGAGGCCATCTAGTCCAACTCCCCTGCCACGGGCAGGGACATCTTCCACTAGATCAGGTTGCTCAGAGCCCCGTCCAACCTGACCTGGAATGTTTCCAGGGCATCTACCACCTCTCTGGGCAACCTCTGCCAGTGTCTCACTAAACTTCTGTAGATCTTCTGTGCAATCTCAACTTGTCAGCCTCCTAATTCTAGAAAGCAAGTTTCAAAACACGAAAAATGTATTTCCTCATTTCTTGAAGCTACGTATGTACCAAAATAGCCAGTTAGACACATTTGCACAAACTGTATGAGGCAGAACCTTTATTCAAACCTTAAGATATCTTGAGCTACTTGAAAGAGTTATTGAAAGAATATTACACAACTCATTTCTTTGACTATTAAATTCCTAAGATTTCAATTGTTTAGAAATAAAATCACAGAATGACAGAATGGTTGAGGAGATCATCTGGTCCAACCCTGGTCCTAACAGTAACCTATAAAGCATTAGAGATGTACTTTTATATTCCTAGAAATAACTTCTATAAAGTGGCCACCTAACAAACAACTCTTGAGGATGGACAGCTTAGAGTGAAAGGGGATGAGAGAGGAGTTAGCGCAAGACTTCCATCATTAAAAAGCTCTACTGTTAAAAAAATTAAACAACACTCACCCACTCAAACCCCACAATTTTTATCTTTTATTGGTATGTAATTATTGCTACAGAGGAAAGGAAATCAGCTTTGTAGTCAAGAACCCATGTTTCTTTGTTATTTAGAGGAAAAGCAGACGTGTTCTACTCCAGATAATCAATATGCCATATATTTTTTGTTCTTTTTCTATGGAAAAACCTACCTCTATAGGAGTGAGCTATCAACATTACTAAAAACCAGTTTTTGCAAAGCATGATTCTGTCTGTTTGGTGCAACTGTTACTGGGTAAGGCTGTAAAGTAATTCCTAAATCCCTCTTGCCCAGGAAAGGTGGCTGACCCATCCGGCTGACCCATTAGCTCATCCGGCTAATGTCTTGGATGAGCCCTTCTGGTTCCTATGAAGAAACACCGTTTTGGTTTTGTAATTTGAAAAAGGGAACAGGGCAGATCTCACACAGCATCAAATTCCCTGAAACAGCCGCAGGGTAATAGGTACATCTCTTTGCGGAGAAAAAACAAAAGTGACACAGCGTAGTTTTAGCAACGTCTTGGTATTTCTTAAAGATACTTCTAAGAACTCATGGTGGTGTCCTTATCCAAAAGCCTTCTGCGTGAGACTTTCCAGAAGTTGTCTGCACCTAGATTCAAATTTCCTGAGCTTTTTTTGTGGCTGTCAAGGTTGTTACGAGGGGTATTTTGCTTCTAAATGGAGGAGATGCAAGAGCTAAGATGCTATCTACAGGCTAAAAGAATGATCAGAAATAAACATTGTGATAGATCTCAGCAGTTTGTCTCTACACAACCCCTGTTAAGAGCGAGCAAGTGTTAAATAGCTGATGAACAGAGATCTTTATGCTGATGCCATGTCTTTTATTTAAAGGCACACAACATGATGGAATAAAATGGAAAGCCATGTTTAAAGGAACTTTGATCCTCATCTCCCTTTGAGAACCTTCCCTTGGCCTTCAGTTGGGATGAAACCTTTTGCTCCTGACTATGAGGAACAACTGACAAGTCGGTCATGGTCACAAGCTTGGTGGCAAAGAAAACTGAAGCAGAACATGGCAGGATCAGTTGTAGGATATCTTCACTTCTTAGACTTGAGATGTAAGAGTACAGGTGAATGATGACCTTTCAAAAAAAAGGGATGTTTATTTACTCTTTTCTTTGACATATATGAACCTCTCTATGGAAGATTTAGCTTAGTTTTACAAGGGTATACATCATTGTGGTTTCATTCATGTTCTGTCATAGCCTCCACAACCTGAATGAATTTGTTCAGCTTGCTTCTTCACGTTTTTCTATCCATCTAACAGCAGCATGTGCATATTTACAGCATGTTTTCAAAACCAAAGGCCTAAAAATGGGCACATCAACCCCAAAAGTTTGCTTCCCCCCTCAATTTTGAGCAAATATTCTTATAAAAGTTAAGTAAAAAAATTGTATCATCATTACACCTGATAATAGTTGTATATTTGAAAGCTCTTTTTAAAGAGGCAGATAGTGTATTAGCGTTCTTATCCAGAAGACAACACTTCTATGAACACACACAAAAAGTAATCTTACTCACAAGTCCCAGCCCCAACCACATTTACTGGAGGGCATTCATACGGATGCTTTGCTCTACCTTAAGTGAACAGAAATTATCAGGAAAAACAAAAACAGAAAACCAACACCAGACAGAAAATGTCTTTCAAGACACTACTATAAACAGAAGAAAAATAATTTGATAGGAAAAATGCAAATTTCTAGCTAGACTATTTGGATAGACAATCAAAAAGCAAACACAGATGTACTTGGCATCCCGAACAGAAATAAATCCAGGAAACCTAGTAGCTCAAAAATTTCACATCAAAAAAATGCGACCAGCCCTTACTATTTTTTTTTTAAATTACCTCTTTATGGTTTGTGAAAGTAAAAAAAGCTTTGAGCCACATTTGTACACAATCAGAGCTAAGAAAACCAGTGCTGAGATTTTTTTCATAAATCTGCAGGCTTCCTCCTACTCAATTAGTTTCTGTTTGCAACCAGTATGAAATATGCTTTTATTCTTGTTGAAAATATGACAAACTACCCTTTAAACTGCAAAAGGCGGTGTTATTAAGTATATCGCTAGTGAAATGAACAGCACTAAGAATATCTGTCAAGCAGAAAATACAGAATAATATTCTAAAAGCTAAAAAAGGCATAGGAGGAATAAATCTACGCAATCATCAAAACAACTTTGGTGACTGAAAAGAATGTTTTACATATATAAATTAAAATGCAAATCAATGTTGAGATGTTAGATTTCCACTTCAGGCGTGACATTCATGTTTACTGGCACTGATGTCAACTAACTTACCAGTCAAACTGTATCTTAAAAAGTTTGTTCAATATAACAGAAATACAGAGTTAATTTATTTTAATATACATGGAAATCTCCTAATATAAAGCTAATTGCACAAACTAATTTTATTTTTCATGGAAAATAATGGAAAATACTGAAAAATATTATCCAGTTTGTCACGTACACTGCTGCAACTAATAGAATACAAACCAACGAACACTACTAAATGAAGGTAAGTCGCAATAGTTTCAGAGATTAAAAAAATAACCACGATGCCATTTTCATTAAAATCTCAAGAGACACTGAAGCACAGTATGTTTTCACTATTTCATACTTGTACTTAGGAGATTCATTTGCATACATGAATTTTATGTAATTAGAATGGATGCCATAATACAAATTTCTTCCCCATTTTTGCTTCAATTCAGTATTGTACTTCAAGCACATGCTTATGTCTATCCCAATTTTTTACAGCTAAGGCAAATAACATTTTTGTTGAATTTATCTGCCCAAAATTTCATGATCTGGTTAAAATCTTTTACCTAAGTAGCAAACAACTGTGGACTTACACTGAAATTTCACTCAGTGCTCTAGAAATCACTTCAGGGTTTTTTGTTTTATTATTATTTTAGTGATGTTGCCAATCCAATAAACAATACCCACACTGTGTTCTGAAACAGGTATGGTAGAGGGAAGAAACTGGAAGCGCTAACACAGGATGTTCCCCAATGGTATTTCCTAAACTGTGATCCACAGGGGAGCACATCATCTATACAGACTGTATACCGGGCCACATATTTCCTCCAGAATCCAGCTGGACAGCATGCTCCCTCATCAGTGTTGGTTTTGTATATTTTTAAAAAAAAAAAAAAAAAAACAACCACTATTTTTTAAATTTATTTATTTTAAAGCAGTTCTAAACTGGCATCTTCAAGATCTTCAGCACTGCACTGACAAAAAACTAGAGCACCAAGTTTTTAAGATACTGTTACTTATTTCTTCTAAAACAACATATAAGGGAATGACCCAGCTGAGGTGAGTTTCACTGCTGGCCACACAGACCTGAAAATATGTAATAATAAATGTTTGAGATAATAGTCATCTTTTGAAAAGTATCAGAAATAATCCCCTAGGATCTAAAAGCTTATATGATACCTACTTTTTGTTCCTGTTTTGGAGTAGTTCCTTTAAATATGGGCAAATCACTTTATTTTTAAAGGAAAGCTTACATATTACTGGTAAAGAGTAAGAAGATGTAAAAGTTTCTCATCTACAGTTTATAAATATACCATGACTTTATCATAAAGCATGCAAGTTAATGAGAGGGTTGCACAGTTGTAGCTCCAAAATGGACATGAAGAATAAGCCTCCTCTCCATAACACATGCGAGAAACATCCCAGCCCTTTACTTATATATTTACCGAAGCAGTAAGCCGTATAAACAGCAGCACGCACTCACTTGCCTAAACCATATAGACAGACGACTTTGCTGTTAGCACATATTTGTCAGATTAGCAGCACATCTTTTATTACTTTGCAGCTGCCATTTGGACTCCTCTCCTGCACTGGCCTGAGTAACCTTATGTTTCCTTTCTCCCTCCTCTTCCTTGGGAGAGTAGGCAGGACCGGCTGATAAAAGGCCTTTTATCTATATGAAACTGAACAAGTCAACTACTGTGTATGTAGGGTCTTACACTGAATAATCATTTATGGTAGATCTGACTTAAACATTCTCTCCTTGGTGTTTTTTTTTTTTTAGCTGTCAACACGTTCTGGTTTGTACAGGTCTGAAAGCATAACTTCCAAGGCTGCAAAGGGGAAGAAGGGAGTATAGTTTTTAAAAATAGTTAAGAACACATCTACTGTACCCTTTAAAGTAATCCTCGGTCTAAAACAAACAGCTTCAGTAGCCAAGAAGATCTGCCCAGTTTACCTTACATCCATCTAATAAACTGCCAAGTGTCAAGCATAAAATCTGGATCACTGGGGTCAGGGACTGCTCTAGAACTGAAAGGATAAGAAGCCACTTCTGTAAAAGTACGTTCAAGCATTTTTAAGGCGTACATACAAATTTATGTACTTTAACTATTGCACAGTGGGTTAAATGAGCTTTTCATTTTTTTTTTTAACCAATGGAGACTTTATCCTCAAGAACATTAAGGTAACATGATCTGACAAATATGAAAAGAATAACTTCTCAGAAATATCATTGCTTAAAATACATGGAGTCATACAGACATAGTCTAAAAGCACTCTAGTTACTGTGCAGAAGGTGTAATCAAACATTTAAGTCCCATAGAAGAAAGGAATAACAACTCTTATAAATTACCTTTGTCTATCTAACATTTATAAACCCGCTGAACTAGTTGAATTTCAGAAAAATTAATCAGCTGAATTAACTAACTGAACTTCAGGATAAAACAAAGAATGAAGCTCTACATACCTTTATTTCTGCATGGATTATTTTTTTAAACAAACACTTTCATTTTAATTACACTCTCCAGAGTACCATTCTCAGGCAATTCAGTGACTGCTGTTTTTCGCTAAATTATGGCCTTTTGATTGTAACAGAGAACGTGCTCAATAGGTAAAGAAGCAGTGCTATGTTGGAATACAAAAGATTTTTTTTTAAATTGATGGCTCCAGAACAAATGCAGGGCTAACTGAGAAACTGCATAAATGCAAACAGAAGACAAAACAAAGTTAAAAGATAAATGGCTTTTGACTTGTCTATAGTGTGATAGAAAATATGAGGAAGGGATGATAGGTGATGCTCATCCACCAAATATTTGCCTTTTTACCTAGAAGTTTTGGGGATAAAAAAAACCATTCAGAGCATTCATAAGCTTATTGGCAGCTTGTAGATCTCTGTACAGAAATCCCCAGCAGTGATTTGCAAACCAGGACGCATTTCCCACCCCTGAGGAAATGATACCAGACCAAAAGTCGAGAACAAGGGCAGGAAGAGAACAAAGTGTGGAAAGGAAGGCACAGCCATTACCAGGGGACTGTGAAAAAGAAGGGGGGTAAAGGGCCAAAGAGGTGGCTTGGGTAGGGTCTCGGCTATCAAACAACCATGAGAATGAAGACACATTTTTCACGAGGGCTGTTGAATGCTGGAACAGCCCCACAGAGGTTCGGGAATATCCATGCTCCAGGATTTTCCAAACTTAAAGGGATAAGGACCAAAGCAACCTCACTGAACTTTAAAGTTAGCCCAGCTTTGACCAGGAGGTTGGACCAGATAACCTCCAGGAATCTCTTCCATGCAAAATTACCCTGATTCCAAAATTAAGAGTAGAAATAGAGCTCCATTAGTCAGCAAAGGTCTCAGGAAAGGAAGAGGCAGTCATGACTGTGACTGAAAAAGAGATGACTTACGGCAGTGATACCACCTTCATTCCTGACCTATGAACTGCCTAACCCACCACCACTGCCTGCTCTCCATCCCAGTCTTTCACGAGAGCATTCTCACAACATACCTGACCCAGGCACCTTGTTCCAACACACTTTCTGGTTCACTTTCCCGTGTCTTTTCCCACTTCAGCCATCTCCTCTCCTACTGCACCCCAGAAACACTGCAGGAATAATCCTGCCGCTCATCCCCTAGGATATAAGAACTAGTTTTTGATCAAGGGAAGGAGGGGCATGAGAACTAGGAAGAAACAAATGGCCATTAAAATATGGTTGGAATAATCTTTTTCTTTTTTTCAAAAAAAGAAAAGAAAAAGAATAGGATGTGGGCTCTTTACTGTAAACTGTATGCCTCGCCTTAGTGGTAATTTTTCACGTTCCAAAATACTGCGTAAGTGTATCCCACTCACTTCTCCCAAGTCATTCCTAAGGTTTAAAAGAAACAGGTACAAAGTATTTGTACTACGGGGAGACACAAAGCCAGACTTCAGTAACTCTGAGGTGAATATGTGATGCATATAAGGAATACTGGTATGGAAAGCTAGGAAATAAAAAGCAGCCTTCCTCTTGTACACCCAGGACAAGATATGTGAAAAGACACGCATGAAAAAGGAATCCAACTAGAGGTGGAAAAGACTAGGTAGCGTATTGCTGGCATGGACTTATGACTCAGTGCTGGTATTGCTACTACTTTGGAGGCCCAAAGCTTCCACTTTATTTTTAAAGCCTTGAGTTGTGACTAGCCTGCCCTCTTAAATCACAGGAAAGAGAAAAGCAGATATTGGGAAGGATGACTGTTTGGATTGAATGTGTTAGAAAAAAGCTGAAATCTGATGCAGTTAGAAAGAAAAAACACACACACACACCCCCTACAGCAGAGAAAACAGTGATGCCCACAGAAGCAGCTCACAGGTAACTCCACAGACTGAAGACAGACTGCCTGGTTCACTAAAACTGAAAGACCAAGTGAAAATGAACAGCTTTTAAGAATAAAGTTTTTCATCTGAAAGTAGAGCACTTACATGTATCAAAATTCCAGGCAGTGGATGCTTATGAGCACAGTAATTGGAAAGAAAAATAACAGCTAAAAGCAGGCTAAGAGAAATTTGCTTGCATCAGTTCAGCAAAAAATGTAGTTCCTTTATGAAGGGCTTTCTTTGTAGAAATAGCGTAATTTTAAGCTTAGCAACCCCTTTATAAGGAACGAGATGTTTTCACTGAAAATAGAAGCTGACAGTCCACCTCTGTTCTTAAAGAAATATTATTTTAACCTAAAGAATTCCATAAAAACTGTAGCAGATAGCTTAGAATTTTTAGAAGGCTGCCTTTTAAAATTTTTTTTAAATGGACAAATATTTCAGTATGAGGCATTTTAATTTTTCGTCTAACAGAACAGAACAGTCAGTGAGACAAGACCTGACTTTTTTTTTCCCCGCTTTAAGTGCTGACATGTGTTTCTTGGAGAAGGAAAAGTACACGAATGACTGAATGCAAAATCTACATAAAAAGAGAAGGTCACCGATAATATTGTTTGGAATGTCACATGTAGATCCACAGTCTTTGTTCCATACAAAGTATATTATATTAAATGTTAAACGGACATTTAATATAGAGAATTCTAAAGAGCTTCTTGTTTTGCGGTAAAAAGGGAAACGTGCACTAAGAGGCTGAACAGTGACAAGTGCAGAATAGTATCAATAATCCCATTATAACACCTGATTTGTCAAACTTGTCTCTACAAGTTATTCTAAAATTCACAATAGTGTTCTTAACCATTTATGAAATGGAGCAGATCACGTCTTTGTAGCATTCACGGCCACTGATTCTCCATGCTTTGTTGGAAAGAATGGCATGAATAGCTATTAAGTCTTACACTTCATTTTCTCCAACCTCTTATTGATATCCTGGTGTTTTGAATGGTGTTCAACTATAGGAGAATATAATACAAAGGTAGTATCAAGCAGGTGTTTTCTTTCTGGAACCAGTAAGTTCTGCTGATGTATTATGCAGCATCATGGCTTAACGGACCAAACCAGGTCATCAATATGCATGATCCCCACATTGGGCAGTGACCAGGAAGCGGTACGGATCCTCCCCTGAAAAATGGAAAATCTGTCGAGCTGAGATTAAAGACAAACCAACAAAACAGTCCACACTCCAGGTGTATCTGAAATCATGTGCGTACACACATTCCACATCAAATATGAGATTTTTCAGGAAAATAGCAAGGAATGAAGACACTTATTTAGAGGGATTACTCATTAATAAATACGTATTTCTCATAATCCAGGTTGAAAAACAGGTTTTCCTCTTAATTTTGTACCTTAACTGAATGAATCCAAAGCTCTTTTAGAGATCACCATGAATTATCCAAAAGAAATATCATAAACTAAATTATGGCATAGAATAAAATTAAAAAACACAACTTATTTTGGCAAGGAGATACTTGAAAGATACTTTTTTCCTGATAGAAAATTTTCTTCCAGAAAAATCATTTGAGAGCTATTACTAATTGCAGGACACCTCTAGAATGTAAAACATAAGACGGTTCTTAACTTAAAAGGTGAGGTTTTCCTAAACAGAAAATGAAAACACACAGAAAGACAACTATTTAGACTGATTTAGACAAACACCGATTATTAAATTCTTGGACGGAAACGTGGGGATGCCTTATAGATCACTGATTTTAATCTGATTAAGTTGTGTAAGCAGAAAGTTGTGTAAGTCTCAAAGATATGCAACAATTCTCTCTAGCTCTTCGAAAGAAATTACTACAAAGTAAGAAAAATGAGCAAAACTAACTAGCAAAAATTTACACAGACTGGGACAAATAGATTTGTCAGGTAACTAAAAAAAGTTACAATTCCTGTAGAAGGCCTTGAGAAAAAAATATACATAAAATGGGAAAGAGAAGAAATAGAGGAAACTAAGAAATTCAAACCAGGGAGGGGGAAATTCTGTTGGCTCATGGAAGGATGGACGAGTGGGAATTAGCGGTAATACAGGCCCACTGTCAGGTGTGGAGATTAAATTTATAAATGGACTTCAAAAAAGCAAACACGATCAGTATCTGTATTCTGTATTTGGAAAGCAGCAGTTTGCTTATGTTTTAACACAAACCAGCACATTAGTACCATGGAGAATGTGCGACATTAATGATGAAAAAGACTTTCTAATCCACGCACTCATAAAACTCACATCTTAAAAGAGAACACTTTTGACCCACTGATGTTCATTTTTATAAATGCTGGAATATCAGAGACAAGACAAATGTACATGGAGATGCTCTTCCTCACGTAAGTAAACACTATTTAATAAACATTTGGACCAACTGGATTCTGCTTTTTGCAAAAAAAACCCAAGTATTATTTTCATGAGAACCATTCTTGAACATTTCCCAGCATTTTTTCCACTGATTCACACGTCAGTGTGTCATAGTGAATGGAGTCATAGGTCAGTATGTGAAGACTGCTAATCTATTATGCTTTAATGAGGTAGACCCAACACATTTTCATGAAGCGCTTGTCTTAGTACCTAATGAAATTTTAATTTAAAAACAACATTAGATACCAGTAACTAAGACTTCAAAACACAATTGTTAAAAGAATCATTGATCTAAGCCACATTCAGTGGAGTTTTCCAAGCACCTGCACAAGGCCCTCTTAGTATTCTGTGCTTTCATCAACTAAAGACAACAACAATCAGCAAAGGAGTAACTAAGCAAGAGTACAAAACAGTCACAAAAAAGAATTCGAGTCGTTTGGTAAACTAGGAAAGTTCAAACAAAATGGGTTTTCACACAGTTCTTCAGGCTTGCATCAAGCATGCACGTAGTAAAGTGCTTCAGGAGTAACAGATGCCCACAGGAGGACCGCTGGAGCTGGAAAGTGGAAAGCGAGAACTCTCACAGGTTGTCCTGTGCTTCAAGTGCCAGTGGTGACATGAGTGTCAACCAAAGACATCATCTCCAGAAAGCGTCAGCTACTTGTGAAGGCTCTACATCCGCCCTAGTTTCTAGGATTAATAAAAGAGCATACTTTTTTTTACTTTTTTTCCCCCTCCTAGAAACCTGCTCAGTTTTTTATATTTTTATTCACGAAGCAGGAAGAAATCCTCAGAAAGCAGCACAGTATGTTTATAAGCAAACCTGCCTGACATGGCTTTCTATGACAGATGAGATCAACCAGAGCAAGATTCCAAAGCGGGAGAAACAGAGGAGCCTCACAGCCCCTAAGTATACATGAGGGAATACCACTCAGTGCAGGAATAGGCCTGAATGGCTCCGGCATTTTTGCATTTGGATCCGGAGGTTTCTTGGATACAGCTTTTCCCCCTCCCCCAACTAGCTGTGCCAACAAGGCTTAAGGGAGTAACATCCAAACTAAAGTTACACACGAAGCTTCAGTGGGTCTGCTGACTTTTGCTATAGAAATTCCTACACAGGGAAAGGCATAAAATTCAATTCAGACCTTGGATTGTAAGATTTCAGTAGCTCTTATCTCTGTACAGGTAAGAAATGAACTCTCCTAAGTCAAAGGGTTGCCATATTCACACAGCCGCTACGGGAAACAACTGGAGGCCATGCAGAAAGTCTCCCTCCAGGCTCTGATGGTGAGGCCACGGCTCTGGCTTGGGAGAAGAACATTCCCCAGTGATGGAGGACAAAAATTTCATATTCAGTAAAAGAACAACTGAAAAATTATTAAAATGCTATGCATATGCGATACTAATGATAAAACAGAATGAAGAAACCTCAAACCTAGAGACATACTTATGCACGTGGACCATCTCAAGCCTCCAGGATCACTTCACGCAGCCCGCATGAGCCAGGCTGGTTGTGGCTTTCTAAAGAGATCTAAAACAGTACAGTAAAGATACTGAAACTCTCAAGAGAACGATTATATAAAGAAAAGTCAGAAATTTAAAGGGTTTTTTTTTTAGAATTTTTTGTCTGTCTTTCAAAATAGACAGTAATGATAAAGCTAACACCTGCAGACATGCAGTGAGATCATTCATGGAAAAAGATTTCACTCTGAATTTTTCCTAATGTTTCCTACAGAAAGGTTGAAAATATAATAAATACATAGAAGGATTTCAATGCAATTTGTTGTCTCCCACATTAACTGCTATTAAGTACATCCAGGTATAGCAATCACTCATCTCACTGCCCAGTACAAAAATTTCTACATACTCTACTCATTTACTACAAGCAGAAGTTTCTCTGCACAGAAACTGCGGAACGATAGCCAAGTTTCTTCAAAAGATAAGCCTGAGAAAAAGCTAGTTTCCGTATGTGTGCTAATTACCAACTAAACCCCTCCTCACATGATCTGGAGTACAGAAGTCAAAGCTCTTAAATCCCTAAAAGATAGAGTGTGCCTAAGTCTGAATAATACATCTTCCCCACCCCCCTGAAAGGTAATTTCACTGGTATTTTTTAAAATACTGCTTGATTACAAAAGTCATCGATTTCAGCCATAAAGCAAAAACAAGACAAATGACTAAAATATTACAGAAATACTCGAGAGAGAAAGAGATTTACTGCAGCAGTAAATCTAGTATCATCCTCAAAGGAAGAAACAAATAATTTAAGTTCGTCGGTGAACAAAACAGGCTACTGACCAGTCCATCTACGGCTGCTTCTTGTTTGTCCCCAGGTCGCGGCCCCACCCTTAAAGTCCGCAATCTCTTCCTGTTCCCCGTGAGGCCACAGTAACCTTCTGTATCCTTTGGGCTGAACAAACCCCCACCATTCTCTCCAGACTGCAGAGAATGAACTAATAGAAAGCTGCTTGTTGGATTTTCGAGGCAGGTACCTCAAGTTTATTTTACTGACGCCCCAGGGGTTAGCTAGCTGCTGAGTCAGAGGGAAGACTTCGTTTCACCCTGAATTGTTTTTATTCCAAACCTGTTGTAAGGTTGTGTTTGCCAAGCTGCAGTTGTTTTGCCACATGGGATTTCTGAATCAACTCAGGTAACTTGCGTTCAATGCTGAAATGGTTGCATTTACAGAGCTCTCTAGCACCTTCCCCAAGCTTCGCAGACGTTGCTGTTCCTGGGGAGTGTCTGCCGTCCTCCTGCTCTTACAGTTAATACTGCAACATTGGAATAAAGCAATATATTTTCAAAAGAGAAGTACTTTACCTAGCACCTTACTTTTCTTTCTTGAAAGATTCTACTTTTACTACAAGTGAGGCAATTTGATTTTCAAGAAAGCTGTCTGCGATCTTCTAAAGCACACCTTACCTCCTTCCAATACACCAGCACAGGTTCTTTACAAATAAATACTTGTACGAGGCTCCTCCTTTATAAACCTCAAAGCATTTTACAAGGCAAAGGAAGAAAAATTACTGGAATTATATTGCTGAAGCAAAAGTTGCATTAATTGCCAAAGGTTTCTGTTTAAAAAAAAAAAAATTTTCAAAAGGCCAAGGATCTAGTTCCCATTCTATCAAAAAGACCCGTATTATGTTGGCTAATATTCACTCGATTTCTGTAATTCCTTATTAGGGAAATACTATCACCTTTCCAGTCTTCACAGTACAGGGATAAATCAGTTAAGATTTGCAGAGCATTGGATTACATGGTAAAGAACAGCAAAGAAAAAAAATCAGCCACAGCACAAGTTAGTAAGACATGGGGGGATGTCTCTGATTTTAAGAATTTTTAGCACTTTAATCCACTGAAAATCGTTAAAAAGGCCACTATATCTTAAGTAAAGCAGCCTAGCTTTCTTGTCAGAAGATCACAAAAGAAACGGTCAGCTTCTATCTTCTGGTTTTAAACAACGGAAAATCGATATGGTAAGGAAAAAAAATCAAGCAGCTATTTGGGCACTGCAGCCCATAAATATTATTTAGATATATAAAATAAATTATAAATTATATATATTATAGATAATATAGAATATAAAGGACATATATAATAAATAATGTGTATACGTGCACACGTTATATAAACACAAAAATTGCTATTGGAGTATTGCACATTTTCATCACTTTTCTGGAAAATAGGTATTCACATATTCTGATGTCTTGTAAGAAGTGGTTTTTCAAGTCTGGTGAGACACTCATGGGGTGAAGAGAAGCTGGTAAAGGCAATCACACTATCTGCTTACGTCCACCTTTCCTCTTGCCTTTACTGCTCCCCTCTCCACTCCACCTCCTCCTCCCTCCATCAGCTGCTCTGACAGGCTGCTTTTTCCTTTGGCATTCATCTTATTTTAAGGCTCCTCTCCTGATTATTGCCATTGATATGAACAATACCAAAGGATGCGCTTGCACTTCACTCATAGCTGCCAACAGGAATGTGTGGATATAAACTATACTACCTTTTTTCTCCATATTTTAAAATGTTTTCCATATATGAAGTTTCTCATTGCAACAGGCTATCTAAGCAACAAGAAGCAGCAATCAACACCAAGTGACCTGTCCACTCTCTCCAGATCACAGATAAGATAGCTGTTTGTACCGAGCAGCACATCTCTTTAATGTTAATTTGACCTCCAGAAAAAAACAGACAGGAAAAAACAATCATAACAATTAATGCCTTTTTTTTTTTTTAATCTGAAAATAAACTTCTACTTGCAACTCAGTTCAAATTTAAAGCTCTTGTGCAGCTCACAGAATAGACTTTCCTACCTCTTTTCTATGTTACCCATGCCTTCAGTGTAGGTACTACAGGTAGCAACCGAATTAGCATGCACTGAACAAGTAGCACGTTTCACAGCTCAAGCTCTTTGAGGTTGCTTGCAAACTGAAAGAGATACGCCACAATGATTGCCTGGAGTCACCTTTTACTCTGAAACAACGATCGCTAAATATCGAGCAAAAACAAAGCATGACAAAACGTGACAAGGAAGGTCATCTCTGTGTTCTCAGGACATGACACAGATGGGGAAAGACTCTTGTCAAGCTGAAAGCGTTAAATAATAGTAAGAAGTATAGCAGAGATGTAATTACGATCTCGAACATGTTTTTGCCATTTTACCTATTTAACATGCTAGGTAAAACAGCTTTTTACTAGGTAGCAGCAAAAGCACACGTTCACAAAGTTCTACTTACACCTAACAAAAGCGTATTCTTAGCCACTGATTTCAGCTAGCTTATTAATCAAGGAGAATAGCTAATAATAAAATAATACAAAATTGCAATTTAAATGTTATTACTAGGAATACTGTTAATGAGAAACGAGAGCCTTTCTATACTCTCAATTCTGAATATTAAAGTAAGCTTTTAAACGTGTATTAAATAATGCAGTACTGAAAATACAAGTGAAATAGCTTACTGTATCACAACAGATCTAGATCTAGTGATCACAACAGATCTAGAAAGGACTGCAGAACTGCAGTACTAGGGCTGGTATGTCAAATACTTCTCCCATTTATACCACGGCACAGCCTAGAAAAGCCGGTAAAGAACCCACTGGAGGCAGACAACAAGCAGAAAAACAGCTCAGAAAAGCTTCAACAGCAACAGGTACCATACGGTGGAAAGAGTCAGTAAAAAATCCCTTGATAAAATAAGACCTAGGGCAATTTACATACAGATCCCGTAATTCATCACATACATTCAAGCCACTTACCATGTAATTAGGGATAAATTATAAACACTGAACCATGGTGTTTCACTAGCATTTGCACAGGTTCTCCTTCTCCAAACAAAAGCACTCTGTGTATAGAAACTTGGCACCCAAGAGCAGTGCATCAGCGTGCAAGTTTTTTAAACCAACAAAGCATTCAGTTCTGGGAAACTTATTTTCACTGTTCACCCTTCCACTTTTTTTTTTTTTAGCTTGCCAAAAAAGTCGTAAGTTAGAATATTCCGAGTTCCCTAACATTTCAAAAGGCATTTGGACAGAATCTGTGAAAAGATTTAGAAACCGTGCTTCAGAAACTAACTACTCAGAATTTCCAGTTCCCTTTATAACTGGTTTTAAAGGAATATCCCACTGTTGATGAATACGACTTCACATTTATTTTGATTACAATTTCTCTCACCAAAAGGCTTTATGTGAATTTTTATTACCATCTCAAAAACAGAAATCCTTTTACAGGCCCAAGAAGAAACGTCCAACATTGTTCTTGAACTGTACACTTATCAGCAAACCAAGGAAGCGATGCCACAAGACTTCATTCATATAAGCAGCCATTCAATGAATCTCAAATGATGCAGCTGTATTGCTGGAAAGTTGGGGTTTTTTAAAGGCAAGTATCTGAAAGCCTCAGTTGTTAAGACTGAGCCTCCCGACTCTGAGAATGTAATTATTTTTCCAACTTACCAAGACTATTCCCTAAATGCAGCGACTGCTTTAAGTGCCTCTGCATATAAAAAACATTCCCAGTGTAGAATGGATAAATGTGTTAAAAATTGATCTTAAATTCTCTACAATGTCATTACAAAAATCACTAAAGAATACATACTTTTAATCAAAGTTTCATTAGGCATATATCGATTCTGTCATTGAAAAATTGCTATATTTAATCAAATTAAGTGCAACTGCCAATGAAATCAATGTATGCTAATGTAAATTCATGTACAATGAAAGAATTGGAGCACCAGTATCTACAGACCCTTATAGCACCATTGTGAGCATTTGGATTAAATTCAGCACAAATTTCATCTGATTTACTAAGTGTTTTCAGCTAAGTTCTAGGCTGAGACCACATGCAGAAAATCCAGGACTAGAACATGTGTACATCACAGTTTCAAAATATACAGAAATCTTCCTTCATAAACTGTCAGTAAAGTCTGGCCCACAGAAAACGTTTGTTCTGTATATACTTGTGGGTGATGCAGCACTGATGACTAAAAGGATGCTTGACACAACAGCCTACAAACTACACTTGGAAACATCCTAGCGACAGCTTGTGTTTTCACATTTCACTTCTGTCACTACCCCAACATCAACAATCGTAACGTCAGGCATATCTCCAGTTGTATTTATTGTATATTGAGCTCCACAAGCTCCCTCACTTGTATTTTATTACACCTTTAATCTATTTTAAAATAAATTAATGTATTTTTAATCTGTTGTACTGGGACTTAAGCTCCAAGAGCCTTTACTGTAAATTAAGCAGGCAGTTGCCCCTTATCAGATGCTTTCTAATTTTGGAACAAGGGGGGGGGGGGGGAATATCAATCCTCCCTCTTTTCTCACAAACGAATCAAAATTCATTCCACTCCCTATCACAAGCATGAGGCCAAATCTGGCTGCTTTTATTTCAGATGAATAGGAAGCTGCTCTTACTAAAGAATGTGAATGTGAATTTATTTTGGACAGAGTATGCCAGAACATGTTTCCTCTCCTCTAATTGACCTGATTTTACTTTTTACTCAAGTTTCGCACTAACTTCTGAGAAAACCTCAAAGAGTTGATTGACTTTACAACAATTTGAACAAAATGTTAAAAATGTCATCTGTACCCAAGAACTTCCTCAAGTCAAAATGTCCATGAAACACAGAATGGGCCTAAGTCCTGCATAGGCCAAACTTTCTCATTCAGAATTTCCACCAGATACTTTCATACTAAGCAAATTACAGGAAGGGTAAACGAAAAAACATAGACTGTGGAAAATTTGCTAATGAATAAATTACCTCAAGAGCACAATGTTATAGACATTAAAATTATTCCAGAACCTACCTGTGCATATTCTTTCTCTATTGCAGCTCTTTTCTGACTGAATGCTCTGAAAGAGGAAAAAAAAAATCCATTAATATATATAGGAAAACATTATAAATTCAATAATTTTCTTAAAAGGATTTTCTGCTAGACAGTTAAATGAGCAACAAAAAAGCAAAATTGTTTGACAACTGTATATCAGTAGCCTAGCAACTAGTGCATGTGGACTTGACATATGCGGTGTTCAAATTTCCAAGTTGTATTGGATAAATTCAGTTCCCAGGGCTACCGGTGTAAATACCATTTACTTCATTAAAGGCTCATCAGCTTTCCACTGGTATAGCCTAGGGAAGAATTTGGTAGCAGAGAAGAGAATTTGGCTTTATGCATCTAGACAGACTTTTTTTCTTTTTTTTTTTAAAAAAAAAAAAAAAAAAGGAAGGAAAGTCATGTTTCCTCAACAGCAACTGAACATACCAGATTCGTAGTTGTATCTATGAATAATAGAGATATTTATAATAGTAGAGAATAATAGATACAACAAGACGAACAGCCTCTCTTTAAACCCATGCTGTTCCACAGCAATATCCTGATTTACCCATTAATGTTGCTACAGCACACTAGACCCACTTAACTCAAATGGTGCCAATCATAGTGTGTCATTCCACTTTAACATCGATGCTGTACTCTCACGTAGGGGCTCAAGATGTACCATCTCAATGTATTTTAAAAGAGGGTTTCAACACTATCACCGTTACCACAGGAAGAAGGTTCAAATACCTAGGTGTGTCAAGGCTCTTTCTTCAATAGCTTAAGCTATTCCCTCTTTATCCCTTAAACAGCCAAAGCAGAGTAATTTTCTTCAAGGTATACCATAAACTACTAAGCTTAAGGCTACACCATCAGCAAAAGAAAATCTAACTCTATTTAAATTAGTTACACAATAATTATGGTGACACATTAATAAAAAAACCCTCAGGAACATCCTATAATAAGGTTAACTCAATAAACACAAACAAAAGGAGCTCTGAACAGGCTCTTTCTACTCCTGTCTACTCCATTTCACCCATGAAGAGCATCCACAGGCTGATAGGGCATTACAGGCTCAGTTTCCCCAACGGGATGTAAAACAAAAGTCTAAATGCAACATGCTTGCTTAAAATTCTTTCCAGATTAATGATAGCCCCAAAGAGCTGGCCGTATTCCAACTCCAATAATTACATCCCATCTTCGTAAATCCCCCCGTGTAGCTCAGGTGGGTACAAAGGGCTGCATGACGGTACCATATGAACTCCCCTATATGAACAGGTAAGTTGTCCGAGATGCTTGTAAATGAATCTACTTTGTAAAGCATTCAAGATATTTCGCCTAATATTACAAAACAATTTCTTTTTGGCTCTCCTGTTCCAAAGTCCAAATCCCAGTCAGTTTAGCAAACGTCTAAAAAACACAATATCCTTCTATAAGAACTTGCTCTTTTTTTTTTAGTATAAGTAAAAACTATAAATAACTGCAGAAATAACTACTAGGAATAACTGAAATGTGTTACCAATATTGAAAAGGTAAAAGAAAACAAGCTGTCTTTGAAATGTAAATCTGGGAAGACTTTAGGCAAAGGCAGTTATTTTCCAATTCTCAGCTAATCTTATTTGAAAACATATAATCAGAGCTAAGTGTTAAGGATACTCAGTTTACACAAAACCTGGATATGGAGCTGTATATTTCACCATGAGTTTTTTCTTCCCCATACAAAACAAATTCCACTTAAACTAATTGCATAACAATAATTGTGACAAGCTGGAAGTCTAAGATATCCCCTAAAAACCTTCTACATTAGGAGGTTTACACTAGAGAAGAAAAACAAAAGCATTCAACTGGCCCTAGTGTAGAATTACAAAATACCATGCAAATCAAATTTACTCGCAAAACCGACAGAAATCTTGGACTTGGAACAACTGCAAGCTCCAGCATGAAGAAAATGTATTGTACAGTAGCAGCTCCATAAATTGGAAACATTTTAGAGCAGTTTTAGATTTTGTTCTGTATTTTAAATGGGGTTTTACAAAAAAGTTGGCAGGAGAGCACGTAATTAAATTTATACAATACTTAAATTTGCGTTTGATCTATGTTTTGGTGAATGAAGAAAATGGTAAGTACTGCAAGACCGGCAGGATCAGCCATCTGCATTCCTTGAAGCTGGTGTTCTCTGCTGCTTTGTGACTGCATTTCCCTCGATTAGTCAAACACAAAGCGGTTTTTAACCTCGGGACAGTTTATACAGGAATCCTTTTATGACAACCATAAATGTATTACAAAACATGATGAAATATGAGACTGCAGTACACAAATTTCCCAGGAGAACATTATTTTGAGCAGGGAAAAAAAAGTCTCACTGATTAATGCATCATAGTTTCTTAACTTGGGAAATCTGAAAACTTTCATGTGTGTATCTTGATTTTATGTGCAAAGCTGGGATATTCTTGACCTTATTGTCATTCAAGATGGAATTTCGAGTTCATTCATATAAGGAAACGTTTGGTTCCGCAACCTAATAAAATTTTCTCTAACTGTTACTGAAAAGTTTTTAAGAAATGAATTAGCGGGTCTGCAAGAAAGCAGGAACATTATTTAGGGTGTCTTTAAACTAGGATGTATTAATATCTGCTATTACATCTTTTTCTCAAATTAACCATTAATTAAGTGCAAGAAACACCATAATTGCAGGCTCAAAAAAGTATCCTCGTTTTTGTTTCTGGAGGTAATTCCTAAATATCTCTATCCTGGAAACATTAATTCATGCGATATGCTTATTCCCTTTGCCCCACAAAAAAAATAATTCAAAAGTATTTAAAGTCTTAAAAAGAGGGTGAGAAAGAAGAAATACAAAGAAATTCAACAATATTTGGTTTATATAATCAAGCTAAAACCATTTTTCGTTTAAGTACGATACTTGCCACAATCCTCACATTGCGGGAAAATCCTGACAGTCTCCAAAAAAAAGAAAAGCAATTTAAAAAAAAAAGTACTCTCACCATCAGGACAAGAAGCTGCCATTTAAAAGAAACGTTATTTTATTACCCGTCCAGAGTGTGACCAGGCGCCTGTCTTTAAAAGAGCCTGCTGCTAAGGAAGATTGCTGCAAGCCCGAAGGAAAAGTCACACTCAGGAAAGTTATTTCAATGGTTTCAACATACGTGATTTAACATCGAGAGGCAATGCCAGCCACCCACAGCATTTCCTCACATGCTGCTGCCTACAGCCCCTTCTGTGGCTTACGGCTCCGTATGACTAGAATGAACCTAATCCTGGAGGGATTATAAAGGAATGTTCTTTCCGAAGCACAAACAGCTAGAGAAGCTCTGCAGAGAAGGGTTGTCTTCCTTTGAAATGTCAGCAATTGGCCAACTCTGGTCGAAAACAGAGCAGTGGGGTTAGAGAACAGTTGCTCCTAAATGATTAGTTGCCATTAGGACAATAAGGACTAAATGTGGGGTCGGAAAGGACTTCTCTTTCAGACTAAAAACTAGTAAGAAGAGGAGGAAGGTGGAGATTTTTCTGCTGTGTAGCAGGACTTCACCCACCTACACCATCTCCTTACATTCTTCACCAGGCTTCTGACCTGGGATAACACACTCCAAGGTACACCACGAGGCTGAGCTGGTCGCTTGGTTTCCTGAGGACAGAAATTCTTTGATCTTAATTCATATGACTTTATGTGACGAAAAATATCTGGATGCAATGTAATGATCTGTCACATTAAAGAAATCAGATTATGTGATCTGACTTTCCCTTGGGCTCTGTGAAACAGTGGAACTGTAAGGGAGCAGGGGAAAGAAAACTACACTTACTGTCATCCCCGCTTTGCCAATACTACTTTTACTAGTGACGAACCCTCACTGTCACTGCAAATTCCCAAACACGAATTCCAGCAACCGCTAGGTATTTGAATTACTCAAATCAATTTAAGATAACACATGCTACGAAATATTCAGGTATATTTTTAACTTTTCTTTGTAAATAAGCGTAACAATGTGAGCTAAGGAGTCAGGTCAGGGGAGAATGACACTTCAGGAAGTTTTTCTATAGAACTGTCAGTTACCAGGAGAAACAGGCGAGCTCAACCTGGTACGTGGATGTCCACTTGGGCTGGAAATGTCTAAAGCTCCCACTTTCATGAAAAAAATCAGTATATTAACATTAAAATATACATTAGTGTCATATAAAACAATGTTATATTTGCCAAGATTATCCAGTCATACAATTCTAAGGATGAAAGTCACAGCTTGCACAGTAAAAACAGTTAAACACAGTGATACCCTGAAAATCAGAAAGTGAATTACTCTCTATATTAAAGAGCTAATTTAACTACATCTAGAGAGCTGTGCAAAAATGTAAACAGACACGTCATGTACAGGTCTCTTGAATAAAAGAATGGACTAAATTTGCATATTCATTTGCAAAATGAATATATTTCCATTTAAAGGCTGAGAAATTTAACAACGAGCCAAGCAGGGGCCTGAATCACATTTGGAACGAGTCGTCATGCAAGATCACGATATGTAATGGTCAAACCCCGTATGTATTAACTGACAAATTGATACAACTCACCTAGCATTAGCAGTTTGTGTTAATGCAATTTTTTTGGCTATGGACATTCAGATAAATTGTTTAGGAATTTTAATGGGAAAAAAAAATCCTTACAATTTATTCAACTATGCAAAGCACCAGAAAACGTACAAATTAGTATCACATCTGGAACATCCAAATGTGTTAAACTAAAGAAATGCACCTGTTTTAACTGACCTTGACCCAGAGTCCTCAACTGCTGCACTAACAAAAGCAAGGAGCAGCAAATGAGCAAATAACGTGCTCAGCTGTATGGAGACTGGATTTCCCGGATCAGCAGAACACAGAGCCACAGAATTGACACTTTCAGTGCTGTTTAACTGAAAGATGATGAAAGGAAGGGGGAAGAAAATTACACATGCACACACCGCATGGCCACGGTAACTCTCCAAAACCTTTTTTTAATCCTTTTAATACAGGCCACTGTATCCCTAACAGAATCAAAACAATAAAGTCAGTATTGTTTTCTCTTTGCTTTACCAACTGTGGATCTCCCCAAGTCGACAAGAAGTGAAACCCACATTAAGTGATGCAGATGCAGAACAATAGAGTAGATCTGTAAAGCCCCAATACAATGAGAAGAGGAATGGAAAAAAAGGTGGAGGAATAAAAGATTTTCCATTGTTTCAATTTTAAGGGGTATTAAGGCAATTTCGAAATCCAGTTTAAAAATGATTTCACCCCATCAAAAATTCTTGAAATAAATCTACTTAGGAATTGTAGAGCACATTGCAACTGATTTTAAACTGACTCAATTCACCAACACTCAAGGAGATGAATCAGTGAATTATGAAATACCCAAAAATTTCTAGCTTCCCAGAAAGCAGATCAAGAATAATTCTGATATCTAGAACATACGCCAGCAGAAATGACGACTTCGCAACTTCTGCTTACAATGTACACTGGTAGCACACACACTCAGTGTGCAATGATGTCCAAACTAATACTACATTGGTTTTCTTTTTTAAGATTAAAGGATACACTCACTCCAAAACTTTCCTAGTAATATTAAAATAGACATCTCACTACAAAAAAAAAAAAAAAAGAAAGAAAGAAAAAAAAAAAAGGTGGGCAACCCCAGTATTATGTGTTAAAGTAGAGCTACACTGCTGGCTTTGTTCATTCTTTTTGTCCCATTCAGAGACGAGACAAACCAAAATCACTACTGAACAATCTAAAAACCACCTATCTAACAGTGAATACGTGCATGAACACAGTCTCTCAGCAGGGAAAAAAAAAAACCCAATCTACCTTTGAAGAAAAAACCTGCATGTGGCAAGTTAAAATACAGTGTTAGATATCAATTCCTTGCCTCCCTTAACTGACAAACAGATCCAGAATGCCTTTCACAGTGATGAGATGTATTTATTTTAAGCAATGGAAATAGATCCTAATGCATGAGCAACAGGGGAGGAACCCCGATGGTGAACTACACGCACCTGAAATATTTATGTACAAGATGGCATCGACATTTCCAGCCGGCCGCCCAAGCCTGTCCTGTTGCTCAAGGCCAGCATGTCCCAGGGGCAGGACTTGGCATTTGCCTTTGTTGACCTTCATGAGGTTCCTGGCAGCCCACTTCTCCCATGTGTCAAGGTTGCTCTCAACACAGCCCTGCCTCCAGCCTAACTATCAACCGTTCTCCCCCAATTCGATACCCTTGCTCAACTTGCTGAGAGCATGTTCCATCCCATCATCCAGGTTGTTATTAAAGTTATCATATTGATCCAGTATTGACCTCTGAGGCACATCCAGCTGCCAGCCGGACTTTGTACTGCTTTCCACCACTCAAGGGTTGGGAAGTCCAGCCAATTTTCCACCCACTTTATTGGCCACTTATCAGCCCATATGTCCCCGATGTGGCTATAAAAGGTACTAGGGGAGACTGTGTCAAAGGCCCTACTAAAGTCAACACATACAACATACACTGCTGTCACTTTGCCCACATAGCCCGTTATCCCAGAAGGCAATCAGAAGAAAACAATTTGCCCTTGGTAAGTCCATGCTGGCTGCTCCCAATCACCTTCTTGCCCCTTCAAGAAATGGCTTCTTGGAAAAGAAGCCTTGGAAATAGCTTCTAGGAGGTTTTGCTGACCAGCCTGCTGTTCCCCAGATCCTCCTTTTAGCTGTTTTCGAAAATGGGTATGGCATTTGCCCTTTTCCAGTCATCAGGAACCTCTCCTGATTGCCATAACCTTTCAAAGGTGAGAAAGCGTGAACTACCTCACCACATCCCTGTAGTGCCGATAAGCTCACAGCTCTGCAACTGCACACGCATTTCCAGTTCCTCCTGTTTGTTTCCCAGCTGCATGGGCTCACGCACAGGCCCCTGTGACAAATCCCCAGTCATACTGGGGAAAGCCTCTTCCAGTACACTGTCCCCCCAGACACTTCTTCATTAGATCCCATGCCTTTGCTTCAGGTTATGGTAATTCGCCCTTCGCAGACCTAGTTTACAGCCTTCCTCACTAGGTCTAGCTCCCGGCAAAGTGGCTTTGCCCCACCATGTCAGATGGATCCCATCCCTTCTCAGCAGTCCTTGTTTCAATGAGGCTCTCACATTTATAAGATCCAAAACCCTGTCTGCAACATCAGCTGCACAGCCAGGTGCTGACCTGCTGGATGTGTCCACTCCTGCCCAAGCCCTTCACCTTCACAGGAAGGACTAACACCACATCCAAGGCCCCGCTGCCCTTCACACTTGTCCCCAGAGTTCTGCCATCACTCTTTACACATTCAAGGTCATCTCTGGTAGCATCTTAGGTGCCCACATGGGGTAGCAGTCCCCACGCTGGATGAGCCTTTGCAGTTGTTCTGCAGTATCCTGGATCTAAACCCCAGCAAACAACAAACCTCCCAAGAGATCAAGTCAGGTCAGCACACGGATGCTTCTGTTTTCTGCAGGAGGGAGTCTCCAGTGACGATCACCTGCCTCTGATGGTACAGTCTGTTCACTTCCTTCCACAGCTCCTTTACTTGGTGGCAACTCAGTGCTTTATCAGAGCACATCTCCCACAGGGGAGGCGACTGTTGACCCCAGTGCAAGGGAGAGGTACTATGCACACCTTGCAGCCCAAGACCTGGACAGCAGCATCCTCTGTCTGGGTTTGAGATCTCTCTTGTGCCGGAGGTAGTTGCTCCCATTGATGTTCCCAACACCATCATTGCTCAATTTCAAGCAATTCCACATCTTGAGCAGAGTCTTTGGCCCACCTTGTGCTCCTGCTGTGCCATCCGCTCCCTGTTAGCTGTACTCCAGGCTAGCAGCTATATAGCCACTCTCTAAACATCTGTTGAAGAGTTGCTCCCTGGTCAGTCTGAGTACTCCCCTGTCAGGAAACAGTCAAGAGAAGCTGTCTCCTACAGCCAGCAGCAGCAAGCCAACAGCAGTGCCCAGAAGATGATCGCTGAAGAAGCAGCCTGAAAACTGCTGCAACAACTGCTATGTCAAGTAGCGAACTCTGCTGTCTTGCTAATGCAAAGGGAAACCTCACTGGAAGCGCATGCATGTGTAAGCAAAAGGCACAGCACACCAGCAGAAACACTTCAAAGGTACAACTGCTAATGTTTAATAGATGGATAGTTACATTTGATATGGTCATAGTTGAATCAATACATTCTTTGTAATTCCAGCTGCCACTACAAAATCAGAAGCGGAGCAATCGTGAAATACTTGGGGGGAGGGAGGGGGCCAAAACATTTTCCCCTCTTGTAGGAAAACAGGATTTCTTTAGGAATGCTGACATTCTTGTTTGGAGGTTTAATTCAACGCTTTATCTGGATGCCTCATCCCACTTTCCCCAGTAGCATGAAAAATGCACCATAATGAATCAATATCATACAATTGAACACGTGCTTTTACCTGGTTTTTAATTTAAGGACAGATGTGTCGCTAACAAAGGCACAACTGAATTCAAAAGTACTTCAGCTAACATAAATCATCACCATAGTTCAGTTTAGGCCAGTCGTTGGCAATAAATAGTGAGGTAACATAGCACACTAGCAGCTGCATGCCTAATTAGGTACTTCAGAAACACCCGTATATGCAGGGACAGACTGCATTAATATTCCCTTTCCATGTCCAGCAGAGACAACGATGACATACCTGGAGCAATAATTAATCTACAGAAATCATTCATCATGACGAGATTCTCAAACGCTGCGTGTAATAGCCTCCTCTTCGTGTTTTTCTGTTTTCACTAAACAGAATTACTACTACCAAAGCATTTTAAATGATACGCATAAAAGTCTGAGTGTCTGAAGCATAAATTATTTTACAGAAAAGCACTGATTTCTAAAGTTATCTGTATATAGACTTCAGAAGCCATAGCAGCAGCCGGAGCACAACAACCCAGGTTATTAAAATTAGAAACATACTTTTAAAAAGAAGGGGTCTCCTGTTAGCTCCTTTCCACCAGGTAAGTGCACGCGTGGTTCTTCAAAGAAAAAAAGCGAGCAATGTGCCACTTCAAAGAGGCAATTTAAAACACTACATACAACGGAGGCAGAAGGATCAGAAGCAATTTTCATCACAAAGTACCCACGGCTTCGAATTCAGAGACTTTTGTAGGTTGGGGAGTTCACATAATTATACAAAAGACTGTCTTTCTCTTTTCCAAGCGAAACTCCTCTGAACACCAAAAATGCTATCGTCTTAAGGCAATGCAGCAGCCTTGCCTTAACAGAACCATTTCACTGCCTATAGCATCTAAAAACTCACTGTCAGCTTTGTGATTCGACAAGTATCTGACAGACAACTGGAAAGCTCTGTGAGCTTCTTCAGGTTTACATAAACTTGAGACACGGCATTAGCAGGGAAAAAGTATCAGAAGATAATGACCCTTCTTTCCCTTACCACCCAGCTAAAGGTAAGCTGAAGCAAGTTCACGGCTGCTGCACTTTCAAAGTTACATCTACTGCAAAATAGAAAGCCCACGCCAGTCCAGTGGAAGTGGGTTAAGCAGCCTTACAGAGTGAATTCTGGACTCTTAAACGACTGAAATTATATCAGCGTTAATTTTTTGATAGGGCTTTGTGCTACCAGTGAAAACAGCAGTGCGATCCTCTTTCCTCTCCTCAACAGCATATTTCCCTGCCCCTCGAGCCAGCCCTAATAGTTATGCAGCTGCAAATTCATCAGCCTGCCTGCTTTTCAAATTAAGAAAGTGTAACTTGAAAATCCATACAGCACCGGTTCTGTGTTCTGTTTTAGGGTGCCTCTTTTATTTGTAACATATATGAAGATCACAAAAGACTGATCCAGTGATGAACATCAAAAGAAGAAATGTATTTGACACACCTACCTACAAAAGTTTGAGAAAGTAGCATTAAGTGACCGTGTGCAGTTTAGTAAAATTTTGTCTAGCCGTAACATGTTTCCTGGCACAAATTCTGCTTGTCCACCATGCCTACATTGATCATTGAACAACACTAATGATCTTTTACTTACGCATCAAAAAATTCACCTAGGAAAAAGCATGCAAACTTAATTCTACAACGATGCTTTTATCACAACAAACAGTCTGCTTTTTCAGACAAAGTTTGTGTCAACACGTCCATTCACTATTGCTATTGTTCTAGCATCACAAATAAAGTATCTTTTAAAATCTGTTAAATCTAACACAAATATAACTTCTGTTTTGACAGCTACACCGAAAAAACAAAGCAAGTGACTTGGAAAGCTGCAAGGTTTGGAACGAGAAAGGCACGGTGCGTGTCCCAAGTGTGGCAGGCAGGCCCGTACACCTGGTACAAATCTGACGGTTCCTCTGGTCGCGGTCCAAGCTGGCTGAACCTCCAACAGCTCTGATCTGGATGCTCCACATCTAACAGACCTGCCAGCTCTGAGAATAGGGCAAAGGAGGTTATACATCTGCATCCATCTAGACAGCCATGCTCAACTGTCTTGGGAAAGTACGGACAAACTGTTTTAAGTATTCTCTACTAGATAGCGGAAAGGTTTTTCTTACCCAAGCAGGCTAACGGGACATTTCTCCCTGAATCCACCTGGAAAAGGGCAGAGGTATAGAGATCCCCACAGGGAAGCAGTTCAAAGGCTCTTTGGCCAAAAAGGCATCAAGTTCCTCTTTCAGCACCCATAGCCAAGGTAAAGTTTCACCTTAATCAGAACATGTAAAGGAATTAACTCCTTTATTACAACTCCTTCCACTGTCAGACCACCTGAAAGTCACTGACAACAAAAGATACTTCACCAGAGAGGGCACTGCCTCCAATCACTTTCTGGCTAGTCAGATTTAAACATCCCCGTATGTCAGTCAAACCAATGTTGCCTCTCTAAGACTAGACGTCATGCCTTTGCTCTCGCAAAAAGGCAACTGAAGAAATCAAGAAGTTGTAAGCAAGCAGAAAATCACTTCCATTTCTTTCAAGACCATACTCTCCACTGCCACAGAGTACTTCAGCTTCCTTTTCAGCCACTTCAAGAAAAAAAATCACCCAAATCCTATGTTACAGCAAATAATAGCCTTTATGTTAGGTTTTAAAAATAACAAACTCCCTCTGTTCAATGATTTTATATCATCTGAATGAAACAGATCTCTTCCTAGAAAGGTGACTATTTTATATGCACACTGTTACCTTCCAGATTTATCTGATAAAGAAAAAGCAATTCACCAGCATTTTTATCAGGGAGCAAAAGTCTGGATCCCTCAGTGCATACACTTCCTATTCCATGTCAGGTTTGAATAATATCAGCACTACTACTATTGCCTTTCCTGGTGAAGAATTTGTACCACCTATTAAATAAACTCTAGAATAAGTTACTGTACTGTGTTGAGCATTTAATAGCACTGTCCAAACACAGTTCCGCTGCTTAGATTTTGGGTTGGCTTTATTTGTCTATTTCCAACTAAACTTGCTGTCTCATAGCACAAGATCATCATCCTTGTAGTTCTGTATGGAGATACATATGTGCAATTTTTGCCCCAGGTCTTGTAGAAAGATGTTCATAAATATTCATATCAGAGCGGTATCTTTCCAAATGATATGTTAAGCACATAAGTCTAGGTAAAGATTTCGCCTGCAAGGACTGAGGGAAAAAAATTAAAATGTTGAGTACTGCAGTCTCTTCCCTAGAAGCCATCACTAGGCTGTCTCCCCTGTCACCTCTGAAAATGTCTTGCTGCTACCATTCTCGTAGCACCCCTTTTATTACTCTTCATGTCCCTGACCAACTGTAGATGCAACTGATACTGTCCTTCAGTAGCAAAGCAAAGCTTTAATACTCCTCCTTTACCGCCCACCGTTTTCACTTGTTGTATGCTGTCCTTTAGCTCCTTGCTCAGCCTTGTGGGGCTTCTGCTGAAATTCCTGATCTTCCCACGCAACAGCGTGGTTTGCTCCTTAGCTTTCTGGAAGTCTTCCTTAGAAAAACTGAGCTAAAACCATCAATCCAAGCTGTCTCTAGGTCCTGAAGTCAATTTGTGGTCACAGAAGCCCAAGCTGCCACTAGTCAGGACAGGACTCCTAACAGCAAGTTACGAATACCAGCCTTCCTCCCACGACAAGTATGGACAATTTGCAGTTCTTATACCACAAGCATCTCAACGCAGTGTGAATGTGGCCTCCAGGCCAAGACTTTCAACAAGAGCATACTAATACGATCATTGCTGGGTAGGCCAAGTTCCCGTCAGCTGTGAAAGCACGCAAGCCAGAAGAACAAACTCAAAACCACCCTCGCGAGGTCACCCACAGCCTAAACTTTTGCCCACAATGAAGCTCTATGACCCACCACGAGAAGCCAGTGACATTTCCTGCTTGTGAATCAACTGGAGGTCTGCCTGATCTCAGCAGATGTGTGAAGGACATCTTTACAACTCTTAAAGCATAAGTATTTGTAACATCAAGAAACTCTTCGCTTGCTGAGTCAAGAAATTCAGCTATCCTCCCTGTTGGGCACTGTTCTTGCAGCCAGTTAGCAAGTCATCCCTCACTTTTTCTACTTACCTCAGTGTCTTTCCAGTTCTCTGGCAAGTACAAAAGCAAAAAAAGGTGGAGATTTTTGAAACTTGATTTTAATATACACACTCTTTGTACTGTTTCCTCTTCAAACTTAATCTTAAAATAGTCAGCTCTTCTGAACACAGTTTCAGAAGTTCCTGCAGAACGGTATTAACTGGCAGTTCAAACATCCTGTAACGTATCAGAGCTCTTCTCTCCTCTATAAATGCCGTACTATAACACATACTGCTATTTTCAAACAGTAGTTTTCCCCAAGTACATAAAAGCTACAATATTCACCCCATCCCTTTTATAGCCAAGTACACAGTAATCCTTTGTTGATTCAGCTACTATGGAACATTTGACCGCCCTGAGGAGTCTTGCTACATCTTTCTACTCCTATTCTGCCACACAGAACATTTACAGTAACTCACCAACTGCCTCCGATTCAGCATCTCAATGCTGCAATTAGAAGTACGCTTTTCCTGCCACTAAAACTAATCATCTTGGGCAGCTTTGCTATGGTTTGTCCTTTGGAATGTTTACTCTTTAAATATCCACTTATTCTGAACTAAGATAAACTACACTAAAGGAAAATTCTCTTGAATGTAAACAGAGGTACTAAAGCAGAAAACATTTCAACCAATTTGCAAAAAATCTGCTTATAACTTAAATCAGCATATGGCAAACTATATAACAAAGATCCTCCTAAATCAAGGAATCAAAGTTGTGCATGGTATATTTGTGTCAAAAGCAGTCTTCTGCCTTTCCCGCTGGCATTCATCTACAATTGTTTTACTACAGTTTTCACACACAGTTTTCAGTATCTAGATCATCTTCTTGCCCTCCCCTCAAGCAACTCTCTGAAACAGAAAAAAAGATTTTTTAATGCATTGGTTCCAGGGGAATTAGAAAAACCTAGAAGAGAGGCAGAGCTAGGAACAACCTGTCTCTGCTCAGTTATCACTGAGCCCCATCCTTGACATAAAGTATAGCTGTTTCTAAACACAGCTGCAGGTCTTCATCAGCATCATTCTTCTGGATGCAGGAGAAGCTTATTCTAAATTGGACCCAGAGGTAACTAAACCAGAAGAGGCTTAACCTCCTATACAAGAAACAAGTGGCAGCATGCTTACAAGCCTGAATTTCTCTCAACCTTTTTACTATGAAACAAGTCTTAGTAAACAATGGAAGTTATTTGGTTTTCTCTATCTTCCGTAGATAGAAACCCTCCAGCTGACCTAGGCTCTTAGCGGTTGACTACTGCCACCCATGCCATCACAAAATTCAAGACTCTCAGCCCTGTTATTACCTGGCAGACAGGTTTAAAAAAAATTATCAACTGTTGTATTTTTGGCAATCCAGGCACTACTGTTCTTCTAACCCCATTCAATTCAAAGGAGTAGAAAACTGATTGGCCTTCCATGTGCACACACAGAGAGCAGATAAACGGGATCTTGCTTTGAAATACAAAATACAGACAGTCTAACTTTGAATTTCTTGACCTTAGAAGTTCTCGCACATGAATAGGACGAGAGGAAATGACCTCAAGTTGCGCCAAGGGAGGTTTAGATTGGACATTAGGAAACGTTTCTTCACCGAAAGGGTTGTCAAGCCTTGGAACAGGCTGCCCAGGGAAGTCGTTGAGTCACCAACCCTGGAAGTATTTAAAAGACGGGTAGATGAGGCGCTTAGGGACATGGTTTAGTGGGCATGGTGGTGTTGGGTTGATGGTTGGACTCCATGATCTTAGAGGTCTTTTCCAACCTTAATGACTCTATGATTCTATGAATTATTTCCTGCTGTTTAAAAAATATCCCTCCCTACAAAGCACATTTATATTTTAAATTTGCTTACTCACAATAGTTTAAGTGACGTACTTAAAATCTACAACTTCCCCATACAATGTGTTATGAAGTCACCATTTTTACCAGGACATTTAGAGGTCAATCACAATTGGCATAGGCCAGTGGGTGCAAGCTTAGGGGCTCTTTATAACATACATAACATACATCTTGGTAACTTTTATAACATAAGTTTTTTAATGCAGTATGTGGAACATGCTCAGTTATCTGATTTAAACAAAAATATTAACATATATGCAAAATACTTGGTGTGATAGTACAAACCCACAAGCAAACTGGAGTTTAAACAGGAGAAATTTGTAATTTTTATCAGCACAAGCTTTCAGTTAATCAGAAGCTTCTCTTTCATAAACCTATCAAAAATGACAAAGCAATTTTGTCCCAAGTTTCAGTTTTAGGTATGATTTTGAACTAAGATTTTATTCACCATTTAAAATGTTCTGATCCACACAACCTATAACAAACGACTCTTTCTCAAACCATGAAATATCTTTACCTCGTGCCTGAATAATGACCCTCTAGCAATGCACAACGAAAAAATTTCCAGACAACATTAAACAGCCAGCAATGTACTCACCATAAATCACATTACTGTACAGTTTGGGATTAGGACGAGTTGCCACTAGCAACAGAGCCAAAAAAAAAAAAAAAAAATCAATTCTGTCACTATATATAGAGAATTCTTGTAACCTCAAACGTAGTCAATGTTTTCAGCGATTTGTCTCAGAAAAGTATTAACAGTCCAGCATGTGATCAGAGAAACATGACATCCAGACACAAAACAACACTAAAACAATAGATATTTTCCCTTTAGTAGAATAAAAAAGAAAACAAAAAGAACAACCAGAAAGCTGCTGGTGAGCGTGAACATTTCATTCACCCTCTTCAAAATAAAAGCACGCCATCATTACAGCATTAGGATTTATGAAAAATATGAACACTGGTTTTAGAGCTTTTAGGTGTATTTAAAATGATCACTAAGGACTTTTTGTTTTAAATGGGAAACTAAGCAAACAATAGGGAAAGATACAATTTAGACAAATACAAAGCTTTTTTATAGCTTACCCAAACCTGATTTATCATATTCAAGATATTTCCTATTTAGAAAAAAAACCCACTAGCATAATTCAGACAGTCTACTAGGAGTTTTTAGAAAACAGGAATATGAGGAGTTTCTTTGATCCCCATTTGCTTAACAGCTCCTCGAAGAAGCCAAGACACATTTCATCATTCAAGCAGTTTATTTCATCCTGGATCTGCAAAATGTTTTGTAGTAGGCAACAACCACCTTAGAGTTTTTACCTTACTCATCTGTCACATTTTAGGAATCTAATCTGCCACCCAAGTTTATTAAAAAGACTTTTCTCCTTACTTTACCTATATTTTTAATACAGGCACTTCATTTTTAAATTATGCCCTTCACGAGGTTTCATTGTCATTAACATTGACTTAAGTCAAATTCTGTGTTTTAATGCATTCGACAAGTAGTAATAATTCCTGTAATGTTTTTTTCCTCCAACACAATTGCCCTGTCTTGTAAGAATACAGTACATATACTGTTATTTTTTAAGTCAATAAAATTCACTGAAAATACGTGGTCCAATTTTTAAAATATATCTGTAGGTATATCTCAGAGTATTCCTTAGAAAGTTTTAGAGCAAGAAAAGAAGCTGCAACTGTAAACAATTTATCTCTACTTTTCAGGCAATGTGCAGACCTTCAGCACATTCACCACTAGAATACTGTTCATGAGGTGTCTCTGTGTGAAGGCAGTATTCACGCGCTATTTACACCCCAATCATATTGCTCTATGTGCTAAGCCATTTGTACCTTCACAACAAGCTGCTGCTGTTTAAGAAACAGCTGCTATTTGTTGCACACCTCTCCTAGACACTACCGCACGTACAACAGTCGGCGTGGAATGTGCCCACACCTCAGCCACGTCAGTGCAAAGTCTCGTAACTTTGCCAAAGAAAGTGGGTTTAAGATGTTTAAGGATAGTTGACACAAGCCAGGTGAACCAACCTAACTGCTTACCCACAGTACAGTACTCTGTACACAGATGTCATAACAAGAAAGCACATTCCTGCTCACCATATAGCTTTCTGTAAACAATACTGTTCACAGCTTTCCTTCAAAGGATATTTAAGCCTGCTCGTACCTTGCATGCAGGAACCGGATCCGTCAGTCACCGAGAACTGCGAAATGCACACTTCCTCCCACCAGAATAATTCAATGCTATATCGCTATTACAGGTTGTGGTCCACACACTATAGAAAAACAACTATTCCTACCACCGCGAGTGCCTGTGCTAAATAAGCAACGGAAAGGTTGCTCAGTTCCCCGCTATTCAGCTCATGTACCTTTTCCCTGGGCCAGACGGGACTCAGAGGAAGCAACAGGGGAGACACTGAGACAGAATTACGCTTTCTGAATTTGGTGTCGTTGAAATAATGAGAAAAGGAGTGGAGGCTGCTAAATTGCTGCAGATAGAGCATCTGCTGGATAGGGGAAAGAAGGGGGAAAAAAACAAACAAACAAACAAACAAAACCAAACACGAACCCTAGTATTTTCTTACTAATGCCACTCGCCACCAGGCCTGGCAGGGCACTGCCTATCCTTGAACTGTTTCTTTTTCAGTTCAGCTCATCTCCTTTTCTGGAATGATGGCATTCCTTACCTCTACCCAATTCACCTGGGAAGGTTCTTGAGTACAACCAGTCATTTCTGCTTTGATCATTCCCTACACAGGGAAAGAGAAGCCAGGGTCCCACCCCATCCTTTTTCCAAAAAGCAGAAACTTAACTCAAGTCTACTGCCAACCAGCCTGCTGGAAAAGATATTTGAAAGAGTACAAGAAGCCTTTTCTTCTTGCCGTTGGCTTTCCTTGATCTTGATTACTACCTGCAGTAGCATCAGCTGCTACAAACACCTCGGAACAGGAAGCCCCACAGAGGATAATCTTCCCCAAGGGCAAATGCAGCCCAGGTGCTTAACTGGGAATTAAGAATCAGTTTTTACTATAACTAAATTGGAAATTCATTTATGAAAACAGCACTTTTGGGGAGCAGGAGTATCCTATAGTTAGACTATTTTTCCTGAATGAAAAGCTACAGTAAAACCAGAACACAGTTGCTAATACAGGTTGCCTCTGCACTGGCAGTTCGCCAGCACAGCTAGCTGAAGATAAGGCAAAACACCTTTCAAACATCTAGCTAGCTATGTCAACAAAATAGGGCTAAGCCCTCGTCTAGCATAATATTGAACTAACCTGCTAAATTTAGAAAGAAAAAAATTTTCAAAATTTCAACAGATAAAACTTCTACAGCAGGGAGATCCATTTGCTCACTTGAGAGTAGAGAAGTGTTTGGATGAGTCTGGATTCACAATAACATCTTTTTGGCTGAAAAGATCTGGTCTCGGTTATTAACTGGACAGCAGCATTGCAGTGCACCTCCATGTGAAGGACTTGGCATTAATCAGCTCCAGCAAGCAGAGAACATCAAAGCACCCCTGCTAAGTAAAGTGAACTTTTCGGGGAGGATGAAAGCTCAACGCACTCCACAATCTAGGCCCGGGGTGTTTAAAAGACTACCCCAAACTCCAGAACAAAGACCACTGTCAACAGTCACATTCCTCTGGCACAGCAGAGCTCTGCAGTAACGGCAAACCTTGGCTGCAGGACACAGAACACGACTGGTCAGAAGTCCAAGTCTCCCCAGGAAATCAGGAATAACAACATCACCATCCTTGATTTCAAGTAAAAGAAACATATCTTCACTCCTACTTGCACATTTGTAAAGATGAAAGCGAAGACAGCCACCTCTTACCAAAAGAAAAGGGAGCACAAACAGGAAGCATGTGCAGAAGAAAGAATTAAAGAACATTGTTATCAGGCTTCAGCAACACACTAGAAGATGCTCAAACTCTTTATGCAGACTTTTATACTATTTCTTGAGTACTTAATGCCCACTAGCTGCTACAAAAGCAATAGAAACATGGAGGATTTAACTCCCCCGGTATTAGAGATAGGCAAGTCACTCCTCCCCCAGCAATAGGCAGACTGAAATACCAACTTTAACCAGTGTGGATACTGGCATCCAAATTCTGCAGATTTACAAATGAAAGACATGTAATAACAAAGATGATGTTCACCTCCTCAGCAGACAAGCCTAAGCTTCAAACTTAGAAGCTTAGAAAAACTAGAATATATGGCCTTCTATTCTTTTCTACACAACTGATCAGCTCACAGTAACTAACTGAAATCTGCTTTCACGTAGATTAATACAAATACAGATGAACAATTTTAAAGTTTGATTTTTGTTTTAGTTTGGTTGGGTTTTTTTAACCTATCTGAACATAATGCACATCATTTAAGCGCTGCATACATTTTGCTAGATTAGAAGTTTTTAGGCAGATGCTACCCTGAAAACCTGCACATTGGTCATCGCATCATATCAAGTGCTTCTGCACCTTTTACACAGCAAGCACAGGATAAAAATCAAATACCCAAAGAGAACTCCCAAGTCTGTCACTATATAGAGAGGTAGTGATTCGAAAGACTGAACACCTCCCAGATCATTACTCTTTTGAGCTCTTCACTTCTCTTTGAAACACACAGAAAATAGCTAAGCAGCAGATACAAACTAGTCTTACTGCAACTGCTCAAAGAAACTGCAGAAATTACTTTTCTCTCATCTTTTTTCTACTACTGGGTGGAAAACGTGGAATACAAGCAATAGTGACAGCTCCCGCTAACAGATCCAAAGATATTAGTTATACAAAATACTTCAATACCCCCAAAATATTAATGTTTGATATACAGACATCTAAGTGTTCTTTTAACTGCAAAGAAAAGATGAGATTGCTCTAAGATCTAGAGAGGAAATCAAATCACGAGCCCTGAATCGTTTTGCTTACAAATTCACACACCTTTCTATTATCCTGCTTAGGCATACCTGAAAAAAGATAACTCCCCCCCTCACGAAAAAAAAAAAAAAACACAACACCAAAAAAACCACACTACAGGCATTTTCTTCCCTGTCTGGATTCTCAAAGTCCAACGTCTCTTTCAGAGAGATCATCTCTAGTAGATTTATTGGCTGCTTTCACACAGAGGAAGAGAAAAAACATCATCTAGTATGAAAAGGTTTTTAAACAACTTTTCTGTTTTTTTTTTCTGTTTACTTTCAGTAAACAGAATTAAATTCTCTGTTATTATGAGGTATTGAAACGCACAACATTCAGCTTTTACAACCCACATTCACGCACCACACTACCTTGCTATATAGATACGCTATTTCAACACTGCGGCTGCTCCAGACACATAGTCCTATTCAACACTCTTGCCATCTCCAGAAGCATTGAAGGAAGGCAAGGAAAAAAAAAAAGTAGAGTTTTGAAGTCCTCTAGTTGAAAATGCATAAATGCTACTGGCTGTGTTACCACTGAGCCTAAACTAGAAGGTCCCACCTCTCTGACTCCTTGTTGTCTAGTATGGTCATACAACTTCTCTTCACAAGGAGCCACATGGAGAAGACAAGGGGCAACGGTACAAGTTACACTGGGAGAGGTTTCATCTCGATGCAAGAAAGAAATTTTTTACAGGGAGAACAATCAAAGACTGCAACAACCTCCCCAGGGACGTGGCAGAGTCCCCATTGCTGGAGGTTTTCAAGATGCGATGGGACAGGGTGCTAGGTAACCTCATCTAGGCTCCCTTTTCCACAAAAGGTTGGACCAGATGGTCTTTTGAGGTCCCTTCCAACCTGGGTTCTGTGATTCTATGAACCTGTGGACCACAGTTAGCTTGTGTTTCATCAGTTAAGAGAGCAAAGCCAACCAGATATGCTCCGCAGTATTCTGTCTGGCCATATTTTCAGATACAGACCTACACACATTAAAGAAACACAAGTCACCTCAATACCTTTCACTGCAGAACTCGGTGGGGGGGTAGAGATCATTCCAGTCACCAAATTATTTCCTCCAATCCAGCATCAGGAAGGACAAACTACAACTCTTACTCCCCATATGCCAAATTGTAAAGCAGTGCTACATGCAAGCAGAGAGTGGTATAATGTCAAACGGACACAGCAAGAGCAACTGCTGTATGCAATTTCATTTCCCCACCTAGGTGGAAAACAGCTGGCTCTGTCACGGCAATAGTTGCAGCACAGAATGAAGGTGTGACAGAGTTTGACATTCTTACTGGTTAGACACCCCAGGGGAGATACCTTGGAGGCACATCTATTTTGAAAGAGCACCTATGTGTTCTGGTATTGCTGGTATAGTGAATTAACTTAAGTTTATCACCTTATACCAATATCACAGGAGTTGGTGAAATAAATTTATTAAAATTCAAAGGTTTGCACTTTGTGGCGACTCATGTTAAAAAACACCTTGGATGGTCCTCTCTTGTTTCTTCTCCTTCTTGTAATTTGGATGGAACTGAACCTTGAAAGTAATACTAGCATTCCCAGAAATGGCTTGGTTTCCCCCAACTATACAAACATATAAATACTGTAGCAGATCTTGTACAGAAAATGTGAACGCTTTACCTGTGCACTGTCTCTCACACAACTATGTGGACTAACAGTGTTGAGAAGAACAAGGGAAGAATGAGAAGATAAAGAGGAAATTCAAAAGCAGGACCCACTTCTAATTAGGTGTTACTAGGCAGCTATATTTACTTGTCCTCTTATTTAGTCAGCTTAGATCGCATAGAGATAAGTAGAAACAATCACACAAAATCAATTAACATGAAAGAAAATTTCTTAAACAACAAGCACATTAAAATAACATGTAAAGCCGCTGCCATCTACACCCTTTTTCACCAGTGGCAACACAGCTGACAATGAGCAAAGTACATTTAGAGATAAGATAGGCTAAAACCAGACTGGGTAGACACCAACAGTATGAAAAGCGGCTGCTAGAAATCAAGGCACCGTAATGCTGTTTATTACTGCTTTTCTGAATTTTTTTTTTTAATTCACAAGTCATTCTAGCCTCTCTCCTCTGTCACTGCCTGGTTTTAGGATGGACAGACATTGATTTTTCGATCAAATATTAACAGAAATTCAGCAGCCTAACATATGGTAATATTTCAAGATAGAAATTCACAATTACGTCAAGAGAATACAATTGTTTTACTATGCTGCTGAAAGTCTGAAAAATGTCTGGGTTAATTTTATTTCATTTTTTAAAAAATTCAGGCCCTCATCTCTGCCATTCTCAAACTCCGAATTAAAACCAAAGTACTTCCGCCTTGTATACCCTTAAAAAATAATTTTAAGTAATTTCTCAAATTTCCAACCTTTCCAAATATTGCCAGGAATGTCTCACAAAATATAGAAATTCATTTATTCTTATATTCAAACATCTTTAAAAACACTTTTGATCTGAGATCATCTTAGGGTATCATACCCTCAAGAAAAATTGTGGCTTGTTTCGGTTTTTGCCTCCTCTCTTTTTTTCTCCCCTCCAAATATGCATACAGAATATAGCAGAGCCAAAAAAAACAACCTTATTTACACTCGGTATTGTATGTATTTAAACATGGTCACAAGTGCCAAAATTTTCTTCACTAACACTGGCTCGCATCTGGCACACAAGCTAGAAATAACTATACTTAGTGGCTTTACCACCATAAATCTTCGAAAGTCTTCTGCATGGCTGAGCTCTTCTCATAAAATTAGACACCAACGACTTTGTCTTTCTCATTAAAAGGATGCTTGCTGGAGAAAGCACAGGGGGATAGAGATGTGTGTGAACAACCTTCTTGTAGCCACTGGGTATGGGACCCAACCGCATTCTCACAGGCACAAAGAAAGGAATACTTAAAATAACTCAAAAGACTGTTGCAAGGAACATCTCCAAACATTAAGAACAACTTTAAAAATCTAAGAATAGAATCTACACGCTTACACTAGCACACAGGAAAAAAACAAGAAGTCCATAGATTTTTTTTTTTTAAGTTACTTTTACTCTCTTTCCTTAAGTATTAATTGGAAACATTGTGTTTATTTCAGAAATAAACACAACTGAACACTTACAAACATTAATTCAATAAAAAGCCTCTAACTTAAAGTATTCCTACTATGCATTTTGGAAAAATGCTATTAAAATCTTAAAACCTACTATAAAAAACAAACAGAGAAACACTACTTTGAGCTATTATAAACCAGTTTCGTTTACTGCAAATACTTGACTGGAATAACTTTGGTTTGATTAGGTTTTGCCCTTTTTTTACAGCCCATTTTTAAAAATATGAATGCAGAACACTTTTTTATGTGTGGTTTCATACTGCAGTAAGTGGCTAAGAAGATAAAACAAGCTCATTGACTGTACTAAGACAAAAAAAACCCCAAAGAAACAGATGCATATTCATCAGAAAACTAAAATCACCAACTGTAATGCAAGGTAACAGCTAGGTTAGAAGTCCAGGAGAAGCTGATCTCAATGACCAGCTGGGGATGGCGAGCCAAGTAACACGGTGCTAAGTTCTCTGCAGTCAGAAAACCACGCTACATTGGCCCCTATCTGGAAAAAACAAAAACCACAACCAAACAAAAGCAATCTCTCTTTCTACCTCTGCCTCCCCTATGAAGAGTATTTACATGAGACAGGACCTGATAATACCGTTTCCCTCATTTCTCAGGACAAGCTACCGACTCACTAGCATTGAAGACACAAGGTTTTCAAGGTCTGCTGACAGGAGACGAGACCAGCCGTTCTCTTTTGTTTTCAAAGCTGGACTTGACCTGAATCCAGAAACTCAAATATTAAAAGGAAATTCACACAATGCACCATCAGGAGACTGGCCAAACAGGTCTATAACATAAATTCTGTACATTTCTTAAGAGGTTCTTCAGCATCCTTTATATAAAGTTCAACTAGCCTTTATGAGACACAAAATACACACAGGTTCCAATTGTAACTTTTAGTAAAAACGTAAAAACTACTCCAGATACAGCAACAACTATCAGATTCCCCGAGTCATATCAGCTCCTATGAAAAGCGGTATCTTTTCTATTATTATTATTTTTTAGAAACATCAACTTGCGACACCGTTTGCATTAGGGACCACGGACAAGGTTTTACTTTCTGATTAACTTCAGTTCTGCGGCACAAACATCGGCATTGCCAAGAACTAGTGTTCACAATGTGCTGGCGGGTATTTTTAGCATGACAAAAATTGAACTTGTTCTGAGCCAGCTTGACACATGGTCAAAAACACTTCGGTGAAGCCAGTTCTGGTGGTGCAATACCATCTCCTGCTATTCACCACATCCTTCTCGCAGAGGCAAAAGACGACAATCTGTACCGGCAAGACAGATAATACAATGGACCACGAACCCGAACACAAAATCAGTTTCACTAGCGGATGTACACCTCTATGTTCACCTGTGAATGTCTAAAATAACTTCCAGAGGAAAGACAAGGCTGGCACGGAGGGGAGGGGAAGAAAAAATAATGTCTTCAGCAAGGAAGCTAGATGAAAAGGGTGGAGTGCAGCCATCTATTGAGGCTATCAACAGCTTCAATGTCCCAAGCCACAGCAGGTATTGTTTACAAAAGTCTTTGTGTAGGTTATGCTAAAAGGCTGAAAGCACTGTCTGCAAAAGATGCTAAAAGCAGTATTGGCAAAGGATGCAAAACCTGCAAAATAAACCTTTTCCCACCAAACATGATGAAACAAATACAACAAAGCACCATAGGAAATTAAGCCAGGCTACGCTAATTGTGTCTGGAATGATAAGAATGCCCTTCCTCTTTCCAATACAGCTTATCATGACGTTTGTGGTATGTCCCGAACATCTTCAATTCCTCTTACATACAGGGTTTGGAAGAAAGAGTCGGGATTAAAAATACTTAGAGCCTCAAAGGGAAAACCTTCCTCACAGGATCAGGCTTGGGTTTGATCAAGTGGATCAAAGGAAGAGCATTTTGCTCCTTTAAAATTATCCTGTACCATATATTCTAATATACCTAACTCGGTCGATTTTCAGCTACGCCTTGCAATTGCCACCATAAAATTCTGTAACAAAGGCAACTTTACAGGACTGCATCGCAACTGCTGGTTTTCTAGAGCTCTGCCAAGTAACTTTGTGGTGAAAAATGATAGCTCCAGGAAAGGCCATACTCGGATAAAATTCAGAAAAAAAAACAACCCACACAACTTTCTGCAAGCTAAAGAATTCATTCTTAAAAAGGGGGCACCGAGTCAAAACTGAAACTGCAACCTTTGGCAAAGGATGCGTGTGTTGTACTTAGTACCAGAATCATCTTTTTACTGTCTTCCAAGAGAAATGCATACGAAAGGCACAGTGCTCACCAGCTAACGTAACAAGCCTTAATTCTCCAGAAAGCTTCTAAGGAAACACAAGCCCTTAAAAATCAGACTTCCAGAGCATGTGTTGGAATTGCTTTAATAAAAAAAAGCTCATTCAAATGCAAGCCTTAAACCTAAAGCAGAGGAAAAAAAATAATTTTCTGTCTGATGTGAGAAATGGACTGTTGGGGTTTTTTTTTTTCCACACTACTACTTCTGCTACAAAAAAAAACACCCAAAGAATCATCAAAACCAAACCTTCATCAGTTAACCAAAAACTGTAAAGCTACTTAGAAATATTGAAACAGGAGATCCATTACTTTTTTATATGTCAGGGATAAAAAAAAAAAAAATGAAGGAGTGTGGTCCATTTCTCAATTTCACTGTGCCAAGATAGGTCTGAATCATTACACTGTGGCTATGTTTATACTGAAACTTTTTTTTTCCCCCTCGCTCAAAACTTGGACTTCCACACCCAGTAGGCAACATTTTTTTAAGTACATTCCAAGCTTCCTTCAAACAGTTCCAGTCAAAACATCACCAGATTTTAATTCCGTCAAGAATGCAAGCATTTCATTAAAGGACTGCCTAATTATACGTAACGTGCCCAGACCACAGATTCCGTGGCATCTTTATATGGAATATTATTCAGAAGTAACACCACCAACTTTTCTCAAGATTTCTGAAATTTCTGCATATTTAGTGTTATAGCGAAGAATTATGGTGTGTCCCCTCAACTAATTAACAGAGCTTGGGGGGGGGGGAGAGGGGGGAAATGAACTCACAATACTCACTAGTGGTGAGAAAGATCAACCCAAGAGGAAAGAAAATGTCATCAACTCATAAGAAAATTGCAAGCTTTAAAGAAAAATAAATTAAGCCTCTAGATCTACTAGTTGCAGTAGGAAAAGGAAAGCCTTTTCAAATGTGAATCAAACCCAGACTAAAACAATATTGTGCACACAGTTTTCATGAGTTTTTCTAATTCTTCTTCTGTCTTCCATTCTGCCAGGTTACAGAATTCAGAATCTGTAAGCACAGAAAATCACTCTGCTCCTACTTAAATAAAGCCACGAACACCACAGGCGAGCATCACGTCTGCTGAATGAAGTGAATGACCTTGGAGGAAAAAGGAAAGGTGGCAATGAAGGACAAATTTCTGAGCATTATAAAGGAAAAAAGATGACCTCCTCATGAAAACCCCCCAGCGATTGCAGAAAGGAAGTTCTGAACAGGAATTTTTTTTAAAAAAAAAGGCCTTATCAGATACCCACTAGCCAGAGACAAACATGCTCTGGAGCCCAATACAGGGTTCAAGAATATCCAAACAAATTACATTCCCTGCAGTTGGAGACCAGAAAGAACAGGAAGAAGGGTAAACTCCTCACTACCACTTTGCCTCAGGACAGGGAAAGTAAAGCTTTCTCATAATTTTTCAGAATCTCTTATGGCATCCTAATATATATGGCTATATACATATATAAATACATATTCTTTTACAGTTTTCTTTTCCAATTACTTATCCTTCTGCAGTGCTATCCATACTGTGACGAGACTTTTCCCTAACACAGTATCTGTTAAGTGATCTGCGTTGTAGCTGCTATATTAGATTTGCTGTATTTAAAATTGGAACGGCAGTTAGTTTCTACTTCAGTAGCTTGACTCACAGCCAAAGTTGCCGTAAACTTTATCACAAACCTACCAACATAATCAGTGAGATTACAGAAGAGTAGTCAAATTCCACCGGAGAGTACAAAGTCTATTCATAGCAAAAGGTTACATGCAACTTTATTAAGTGGAGCATAATTCAATACAAAAAATGACATGTTAAAACTAGCAGCAACTAGCTATCTACAGATACATATTCATTCATACTTTTATTTTCTTTTTTTTTTTTTAAAGTATCTGTACTGTTCACTCAGGCTTGTTATGACAGGAATGAGACACCAAGTTAAGAGATGTCAAAGCAGCACTCTGTCCTCGTGCTGGGCACAAACACAAATCCCCAGTAAGCTCCTTCTTTCCTCACCTATATATTCCACATCTCCACGTCTAACCTGCTACGTCTCAGTGGAGCAGAAGCGAAGGACAGCCCAGCTGACAGGACACCACCATCTGAGACCAGAAAGGGCTCGCATTGTTAAGGAAGACCCACAAGGAGATCTCCCCACTTAGCTGGTAAACACACAGGCTTACGCCTGCTAGCAGTACTGCTGAATATTAAATACAAAAGCATCTCAGAAACAGCGGTGATGCCTAAGAACTAATTAAAATTCACAAGCACAGAATCGGATAAAGAAAGGACCAGGGGAGAGATGAAGTATCTGGGAGGGAAAACAAAAAATAAGTTGACAAACTGGAAGGAGGGAACAATCTTCAGAGGGCAGAGCTTTGCATGAGAGGATGGAAAATAGAAAATACCACACAAAGGCAAGGCAGCAGAAGGAGAAAGGTGAATGACACAGAAATAGAATGAGAGGAGAATGTAGCTTTACAAAAAAGAAGTTGAATGAATTTATAAGACACGTTACACTGCAATATATGCTAGACTGAACGATGAGAAGATATTTTAAATATGAAAAAGTAAGAAAGGAGAAACCACAAGGACAGAAGCAGGAAAAAAACAGAAGGAGGTATCTGTACATATATTTGCATCCATATCAGGAGCACATGAAGATTATAAGCCTATGATTTTGGCAATTCCTTTTACACTATGAATTTAGTTGAAAGCGATGAAAAACTAAATTCAGGACCCAACAAATGAAAGGACTGTATTGCTATTCCATTTCAGCCAGAAATCATGCAATCTTTACATCTATTTTCAATACACTGTACAGTAAACTGACTTAAAATGATGAAGCAATATAGGATCAACACATTCAGACAGCAGAAAATTAGCTAAGTCTTAAATAAGGTGGCCTTTCCAGCTCTGTAATTCACAAAGCAGCAGCTGTGCCTTCTACAAGAGCATTAGGCTGTGGTTACACAGTGACTTTAATCCCACGTGAACCTGGGCTGCTACTGCACCGTCTTGCTTTTCCTCTCCCTTCTCAGGTACTCATTCCTCCTACCTCTCATGCCAGCAGCGGCACTTGCGCAGCCATGCAGCAAGCTGGATCAGGGAACGGATTTAGCCAAAAATTATCACTTTTTGGGAGAAGAGTCGGGAAGGTTTGATTATAGGTGGGTAAATTCCCTAATCCACATGGCTCACCCATCCTTGTGCTCCTACAAGGAGACAGTAGAAATAGTTGGCAAGTGGAGCTGGCCCTTCAGCGGCAGTCCAGACTTTAGAACAGATTAAAACAGCCATGTAACCACAACCTCATTCTCACTGGCGAAACATGAAAGCGAAGAAGTTTTATAAAACGACATTTTAGAATACATTAGCAAAAACTGTAAAGGCATATAAAGTTCTTTTCAAAAGCAGGCCTCAAGATAATGTTCAAGATAAAGCAACTATCACCTAACAAGTTTATAAAGTCTGTAGCATATAAATACATTACAGAAATACCAAATTGAATTAAAATGTGGATCATACAGAGTTCTTCACAATTTTGCAGACACATGCACACACACAAAAGGAAAGTATGCCCAGCAAAATAAGGGCAATTTTAGACCACTACGTGTGACTTATTTACTACCACCAATCAAATAAGGCAATCTTTAAAACCAAAACAAAATCTATGAAAATAGCCAACACCTCTGATAAATTCAGCCATTCATAATCCAGTTGGCCCCTGGGGAAAAAAAAAAAAAAAAAAGAACTTGCTGCCTAAAAGCAGCCAGGTGTGGCTAGAGTGAGAGCCACAGAGAAACTTTGAAGGATTTCTGGTTCACAGCACCAAAGCCTACATTTTACCTTTCAGGAGGAAAAACCTCTTTCTCCATCACAGTTGCAGAAAGACAATCTTTTTATAGTAATGCCAGCACAGATCTACCATGTGAAAGGATATGGTAGATTCAGTGAGCTACAGAAGATAAACATATGTCATGCCTAAAACTGAGCCAATGATCCTAAAAGCATCCTGAATCACTTGTTCCACAAATTCCCCAGTCACAAAGTAAGAAGAAATGTAACACGAAGAGCCAAACAGAGATTATAAACACAGAAATGTATTTTTAAACCTATTTGCTAACACATTTCAAAACACATTTTTTATTATAGTCTTGTCAAGTCATAAAAAGATACTCCAGCTTTACTGCTACTAAGCTCCCACAGAGAAGAGAAAGACAAGGCAGTCTGTAAGACTGCAGTGGGTATTCGATTTTTTTTTTAATGGATATTAGAATTTTACGTTCTGTCAAAAGTCATCCAACTCCCAGGAAAGCTTTCCACTCAACTATCAGCTCACAGTTTTGTCAAGTCCCAGGTATGCTTTCCACCAGCAAAACATGTTGCCTTTTCTTCCTGGCCGCCAGGACCTGAATCTACAGCCTTGCATACAAAACACTGTATTATCACTCAAGATGACATATTTTAGATTTAAATAAACATGGTGGTTTTGTTTATGTACAGCCCTCAAGGAGATTAAGTACCTGCAGAGGGGCTGGAGAAAAGGTAGTTACACCCATATGCCTCAACCCTAACCAAAAAGAATCCCATTTGGAATAAACAGTAGTTCAGTCTTCGTCTTCTCTAAATGACATAGTTTAAGCCTTCAAACTACAAACATTTAAAGCAGTGCTCAGTTTTGCATAAAGATATCAAAGCTATTGGAATGGCAAGTATGCTTACGATCTGGTAGGCTGCCAAAAATCATCTGCTAATATACTAGACAATAGATGTATTCTGCTACAACTTGTAAGAGAACTTTCTGATCTTTTCCTTGTATCGCTTCTTTTTAGTTGTATACAACTGAACAAAACTGAACTGAAATGATATAAAAAATGTAATTAAGAGTTTTAAATCCTATACAAATACTGTGGTTTGTAAGTATTGCATATGTGATTTGAATACTTGCATTTATACGCTGACAAATACAGTAATTATTTGTAATAATTTAACATTTTAAAATACGCATTCTTAATCACTAGCTTGCAAGCCATGTATTCAGAGTTTCTTGTTGCCACTGCAGCAGTTAAGTTTCTAGAATTCAGAGCAGCATGACACAGGAGTACGAAGTTGCACTCTTGCGGTGCCTGAAAGCTCCAACAGTGCTACGAAAGGACCCGAACTCTCTCAAGGCTTCATAAACAAACAGCATTCAGTTAAAATTTAATACTTTCGGATAACAGCAGGGTGCCTTCTATAAAAATAATTCTTCGCTCCAGAGACAAAAAGATCCTGTGTGTGGTTCCAGTGAGCACTGCTGTCTGGAACTCTCCGGAATCACGGTGGCTGCATATCCTGAATACCGTCACAAATACACAAGTAACGGGATGATGAGGTTGACACCCAACTTCTCACACGAGTGTCACTCCGGTACCGACCGGCGCAGCATCAAGACTACCACGTCTCCAAAGCCCAGTTCTTCCTTCACAGCTAGATGCAATTAGAAGACCTCTGCATCACAAACCAAGATTGTGTGTTTTTCAGCAGATGTTTTTAAGCAAAAATTCTCTTGCTCTCTCTTATTCTGTTATCTGATATTTGAACAAATCATTGACACGATGGAGCTGTCATATCCTATCACATCATTCCATGTTTGAAGAATGTTTAATCTGTAAATCCACACAGTGATTCTGCAAACGCAGATTGCATGCAACAAGAATGCTGAACAAAGACTATGTACATTTAGTGACTGTTAGTGAATTAAATATATTAACCCAGTTTCTTAATCCGTAACATTAAAATTTACAAATTAAGTTAACTGTAGAAATTAAATTACATTAAAGAAAAATATTTTAAGCCGGCATTTTCACAGGTTTTCCTGTTTTTGTATCCACAGGCTAATAATGCTTATGACGTCTTTCAGCAGAATACAGACGGAAGTAATTACAAGCTCCTGAAAAATAGGAAATGCTAACGAAACCTGGACTAAAGCAGCAGTACCTGGCCTAGATGTTCTAAAAATAAGTTTCCATCTAGGGGGAAAAAATTCCTTGGATCAGTCTGTTACTTATTACTCAGCATTTGCTAGTTAAACACTGCACAGCCACTAATTTTAATCTAAGGAAATGAAAGCTGTGATCTTTCTCATTCAAAAAGGTGTTTCAACACCCACAGAAGAAAAACAGGGCAGAGAAGGCTCAAGGCTCGACATTCTGATTTATGAAGAGAGGACACTGTGAGAGTGAGACAAACAGTATGTCATCTGTCAAAGTTAAGACATTCGCATTTCATATACAAATATAAAATCTCATTTAAATAATTAACGGGTGGACTATACACTGCCGAAAAGAGCAGGACAGCAGTGGACTTACTGCTGAATATTTTACAGAAGAACCATCCTAGAAATTGACCCTCTCCAAACAGAATGATTAATCCTCCATATAATGCCAGGTACCCACTACCACTACTACCATTTTGTTAAAAGCAAACTTTTAACTCCAAGAGAAGCAATCACATTAGGTAAAATGAATAATAAAACCCCTGCAGTTGATGTCATGTAGATTTTCCCTATTGAGCTTAAGGCTGTGCAGAGTTTTAAATGATAAATGCAAATATCTTCTTAAAAGTTTCTGGTAAAAAATACAATCTCTTTAAAAGTGCTGTTCAAAGCTATCTCTAGCGAGACATAAATCATCAGTGGTTTTAAAGTATTTTAAATAATTTTAGCAGCCTCTTACAACCGGCAAATCAAAGTCTTAGTCTATTATATAGAGAAATACTGCTGAAAAGACCAATGCTTTTTGTATGTTGTTTGTGACTTTTTTTTAAACATTTCCCCCATTTAAGAGAAGAAAAAATGGTTTGCATTGTGTTAGCTCCAGTTATAATTTCCAGCTGTGTCAAAACTTTAACAGCCTAAAAGCAGGAAATCCAAAGAGGAAATTCCATCGTCAGTTCCTGACGTTTTGTAACTCAAATGTTCTTCCAAAAACTGGATCTTAAAGGAATTTTGGTAGCATTTTCTGTAACCTTACCTGATATCTTCAAGTAGCTCACATTCTGCCTGATGCTTGGCCTGAAGTTTTGTCATCTGCTCAACCTGAATGTTTTTTAGCTCTTGTGTAACTTTCACCTACAAAAAAACCACAGACCACATATATTTTCTGTAGAGTTTAAGTCAAATTTGAACAAGAAAAAAACAGTTCATGTCCTTCATCAATTTTGAAATCGCACATTTCAGTGGAAAATTCGAACACAGAGATAAGAGTGCAGTTTAACCCTACGCAACACTCATAAAGGCTGATTTCAAGAAGCGCTGTCCCCCCAACAGGCTTACACTACACATGGCAAGAATCTCAAGCTTATGCCCAACCATTAACGAAAGTGCAATTTTATTCCAAAACCTGGGAGGGTAGCTTGTGTGCACAAAGGAGTTTTGCCTACCAAAAAAGAAAAAGCAGGCCACAGGGGAAAAAATTAAATTATAGCGTATACATTTAGCACTTCAGTGCAAGTCACACAATTTGGAAATTTATCAAACTGTCCTACAATTGCTATCATTTAAAGATAGCTTAAACATCAAGTTGTTTTTTGATTGTGCATCAGATCAAAAGAGCCCTCTATAAAAGGCTTCAGAAGGTTGGCCTTATGTTTTTTAGCATTGGTGTAATTTTCCTTTGAACCTTGTGATCACGAAGCTAAAATTTCAATACTTTGGGAACCTACCTGATCACTGGCAGGTAGCACCATTGGCACAGGTATCAGGAATGATTTGATTTTGGAAGGGAACCTTGGGGTTGTTTTGTTCTTGTTTTTATAAAACAAGAGGTCTTGGCATTTAAGCCCTCTAGTGATCACAGGGAATCCATGTATCGGCCTAAAAAATGATCACCAGCGTATCTGAAGACATTATGCATTCATGAGGACAGAAGTGCCAAACAGTTACTGTAATGGGGGAAGAAAGACGAAAAATTCAGAGAGGAAGACGACACAGATCTCCCTCTTCTTCACTAGCCAGGCAAAAAAAATCTAGATCTCATCAGCTAGCAAAAGCCTCCTCGATTTTAACTCAGAAAACAATCCCCCAGCAACAACCACCCTTTAATCATAACATTATATAAAGACAAATTTTTCACATGATACAAAAAAGAAAAAAAATCACATGTATGCCCCTGACTTTAAGCAAAAAAAGCGTCTATTTTTAACATGAACTTTCAGCATTTTCGTTTTTATCTGTACATGAAAAAAACCCTACTCAAAATAAATAAACCCACACAAGATGACCCATGTAATGGAAATAATCTCAAATGAAATAATATAGGCAAAGAATGACACACATGTAATATAAATAAGCTGCCAAATGCAAACTAACATAGAAATAAGAACTGTTTAACAAAAGCAGAGTCCAGTCGCAAAACAAGAGGTCGAGAGGCAGGAATGAGCCAAGGAGAGATCTTCACTGCAGCTGCCTGCCAGGGCTACTGGGGAGCTCGGGGGATGACAAGGGATTTCTGTTTACGCTCCCTCTCAAGTCTTCCTCCCCTCCCCATCTCTCCTAGTCACTATCACACAGTTCACACAGCAAACCCCTGCAATCTCCTCTCCTCACTGAGAAATCTCAACATCACATATGAAATCTCAAATGTCTCTGGCCAGCGACAATCAGACTGTAAATGATTACAGCCCAAACCACCCTAATCGGGCAGCATCGCAAAGAATATATAACACGCACAAATCTCAAAACCACAAAACTCCCTTCCACCGTGCCCGTAAAGGAGCAGCCTCTCCATCCCAAGACCCGCTTCACTGTCTCTAGCTCCCCCTTTCTCCCCACACACCGACCATTGCATACAACCCTCAAAATAACTAACCAATAAATCTCCATCTATCAGGACTTACACGTAGCTCAAGACCCCACTACAGATCAAGTCTCCCAGATAACAACCTGCCTACATGGACAAGCCACGCTAGGAACAGCCTTTTTTCCAAATCTACATTCTTTCTTACCTCTCTTCCCACACCAGCCCCCCCCCAATGCAAAACATCCCATATTTCCATGGACTGCACGGACACAAAAAAGCCTCCCTGCTGCATTTGCAGATTGTTCCCATCACACATATGTTGCACATTTTTGGCTGCCCCTGTTCGCCCACGCTCCTGATACATGCCGGGATAGCCTGCATCCTTGCATCAACTCCAGACGTGACCTTCCAAGACAACCAACCCATCGCTGTTGGTATCAACCCACCATAGTACCCGAATGCAGCTCAGCCCCCAAAATACAGCCAGCAGCACCCCACAACCACTACAGACTGTCTCAACACCTCCGTGCAGCCAAGCCCTCTGCAGTCATTGACCCCCCCCTTCCAGCCCTACCCAGCCATTGCTCTCCTTCATTTGGAGAACCTCAATACCCGCTGCCCAAACATTGCCCCCCCTGCACCTCTTTCCTCGCCAGCCCTTCCCTATGCTCTGTCCTGCCTCCAGAGCTGATCTCCCACACCTGACCCATCCCACCCCACCACCACCCCTGGCCCCCCATGTCCAGTTTCCGACACACACCCCCCTTACCCACCTTGCTGGGCCACCCTCACCAAGACCCCCAATTCATCCCTTCCCTCCTAACACTCGCTCTCCCTCTCCCAACCTGCCTCCAGACTCCACCACTGCACAGCCCACCCGCAGCCCAACCTGCTGCCCCCCCTCCCCACTCCCCCCCGTGCCCCCAGACCCCCCTCATCCCTCCCCACACCCCCCCCAATAACCTACCCCCCAGTCCCCACCACCCTGCCCCCATCCCAGTCAACCCCCCCCTCAAAACAGCCTCCACTCGCCCGCACCCCCCCCCAAGACCCCACCACCGGCGCTGCTCCCCCCACCTCCTCCACACACAGCCCCAGCCCGCCTCGCCTCGCCCCGGGGAGGGGGGGCCCTCACCTTCCTCGGCGGGGGCTGCATGGTGCTGCGCTGGGTCTCCACATCAATTCCCTCCCCCCGGCAGCAGGATGCGGCCCCCGCTGCAGGAGGAGGAGGAGCGGGCAGCGACCGTCTCCCTCCCGGTTCGGGGCGAGTCCCGGTCGGCGGGAGGAGCGGGGCGAGGGGGTGGAGGGGGGGGGGGAAGGCCGCCTCTTCCTCACGGGCGGGCGCCGAGCAGCGTCCCGAGTCCCGGCCCTGGAGAGCGGGGAGGGAAAGGAGGCGGCGGAGGGAAGGCGGGGACGGAGCTGAGGGGGGGGGGAGCGACTTCGAATTAAAAAAAAAAAAAAAAGGAAAAGGAGGCAAAAAAAAAAAAAAAAAAAAGGCGGCGGCGGAGCGCGGCTCGGGAGCGCCCCGCTGAGGGGACGCGCGCCCCGCCAACGGCCCGCCCCGCCGGCGGCGGAGGCCTCCCAGCCGCCTAGAGCGGCCACCATAGAGTGGCGGGCGAGCAGAGGGAGACGGGCAGGACACGCCCCGCCCCGAGCGGCGGCTCCCGCTGCGGCCGCTGGGGGGCGCGGTGGGCAGGGCGGGAAGCGGCGGGAGGCGCGGGGGGGCCGGGGGGTGTAGGGGTGCACGGGGGGGTGCAGGGGGGTGCACGGGGGGGTGCAGGGGTGTGCACGGGGGGTGCAGGGGGGGTGCAGGGAGGTGCACAGGGATGCAGGGGGGCACAGGCAGGGTGCAGAGTGTGCACGGGATGTGTACGGGCGGGTGCAGGGGTGCGCACAGGGAGGGTGCGGAGTTTGCACAGGGAGGGTGCGGAGTTTGCACAAGGGGGTGCAGGGAGGTGCGCAGGGGGTACGGGGGGTGCACAGGGGTGCACGGGGGGGTGCAGGGAGGTGCACGGAGGGGTGCAGGGGTGTGCACAGGGGGTGCACGGGGGGGTGCAGGGAGGTGCACAGGGATGTAGGGGGGCACAGGCAGGGTGCAGAGCGTGCACGGGATGTTTACGGGCGGGTGCAGGGGTGCGCACAGGGAGGGTGCGGAGTTTGCACAGGGAGGGTGCGGAGTTTGCACAAGGGGGTGCAGGGAGGTGCGCAGGGGGTACGGGGGGTGCACAGGGGTGCACGGGGGGGTGCAGGGAGGTGCACGGAGGGGTGCAGGGGTGTGCACAGGGGGTGCACGGGGGGGTGCAGGGAGGTGCACAGGGATGTAGGGGGGCACAGGCAGGGTGCAGAGCGTGCACGGGATGTTTACGGGCGGGTGCAGGGGTGTGCACAGGGAGGGTGCGGAGTTTGCACAGGGAGGGTGCGGAGTTTGCACAAGGGGGTGCAGGGAGGTGCGCAGGGGGTACAGGGGGGTGCACGGGGGGGTGCAGGGAGGTGCACGGAGGGGTGCAGGGGTGTGCACAGGGGGTGCACGGGGTGGTGCAGGGAGGTGCACAGGGATGCAGGGGGGCACAGGCAGGGTGCAGAGGGTGCCCGGGATGTGTACGGGCGGGTGCAGGGGTGTGCACAGGGAGGGTGCGGAGTTTGCACAAGGGGGTGCAGGGAGGTGCGCAGGGGGTACGGGGGGTGCACAGGGGTGCACGGGGGGTGCAGGGAGGTGCACGGGGGGTGCACAGGGGGTCTGCACGGGGGGTGCAGGGGGGGTGCAGGGAGGTGCACAGGGATGCAGGGGGGCACAGGCAGGGTGCAGAGTGTGCCCGGGATGTGTACGGGCGGGTGCAGGGGTGCGCACAGGGAGGGTGCGGAGTTTGCACAGGGAGGGTGCGGAGTTTGCACAAGGGGGTGCAGGGAGGTGCGCAGGGGGTACAGGGGGGTGCACGGGGGGGTGCAGGGAGGTGCACGGAGGGGTGCAGGGGTGTGCACAGGGGGTGCACGGGGTGGTGCAGGGAGGTGCACAGGGATGCAGGGGGGCACAGGCAGGGTGCAGAGGGTGCCCGGGATGTGTACGGGCGGGTGCAGGGGTGCGCACAGGGAGGGTACGGAGTTTGCACAAGGGGGCGCAGGGAGGTGCGCAGGGGGTACAGGGAGGTGCACAGGGGTGCACGGGGGGTGCAGGGAGGAGCATGGAGGGGTGCAGGGGTGTGGACAGGGGGTGCACGAGGGGGTGCAGGAGGTGCACAGGGATGCAGGGGGGCACAGGCAGGGTGCAGAGGGTGCAGGGGTGCGCACAGGGAGGATGCGGATTTTGCACAAGGGGGTGCAGGGGGTGCACAAGGGGGTGCAGGGTTTGCACAGGGGGGTGCAGGGGGTGCAGAGGGGGGGTGCAGGGGTGTGGACAGGGAGGGTGCAGAGTTTGCACAAGGGCGTGCAGGGGTGTGCACAAAGGGTGCAGGGGTGTGCAGAGGGGGTGCACAGGGAGGGTGCAGGGGGGTGCACAGGGATGGTGCAGAGTGCATGGAGTATGCACAGGGAGGTGCAGGGGTGTGCACGGGTGTGCAAGGGGTGCACAAGGGGGTGCAGGGGTGTGCAGAAAGGGGTGCAGGGGGTTGCACAGAGTGTGTGCAGGGGTGTGCACAGGGATAGTGCAGGGTTTGCACAACGGGGTGCAGGGTGTGCACGGGGGATGCATGGAGTGTGTGCAGGGGTGTGCACAGGGATGGTGGAGGGTTTGCACAAGGATGCAGGGTGTGCACGGGGGCTGCAAGGGGTGCACAAGAGGGTGCAGGGCGTGCACAGGGGTTGCAGGGGTGTGCACAGGAATGGTGCAGGGTTTGCACAAGGAGGTGCAAGGTGTGCACAGGGAGGGTGCAGGGGGGTGCATGGAGGGTGCACAAGGAGGGTGCAGGGGGTGCACAGTGGGGAGCTGGGGTCTGCACGGTGGGTGCAAACTGCACAGGGGCTGCACAAGGGGGTGCAGGGGGTGTGCAAAGGGGGTGTAGGGGTTGCACAAGGGGGTGCAGGAGCTGTGACAGAGGGGTGCAGGTGTATGCATGGGGTGTGCACAGGGGGGTGCACAGGCGTGCAGGGGTGTGCACAGAGGGTGTAGGCTGTGCTCAGGGAGGGTGAAGGGGTGTGCGAAGGGAGGTCTGGGGAGTGTGCACATAGGGGTGCAGGAGTGTGCAAAGGGTGCAGGGAGTGCATGGGGGAGTTAAGGGGGTTCACAGGGGGTGTAGGCTGTGCACGGGGGTGTGCACTTGAGCTGGGGTTCAAGCATACAAGGCACTGTCACCCTCAGACCCTGGGGACAGCGGCTGGAGCCGTCCCTTGAGGCTGGCACCCAGGTCCCGGTGCGTCCCAAGGCCACCGCAGCAGGAGCAGAGCACCCAAACACACCACAGCCGACAACGCTTTTGCAGGAGGTTGCTTTTCATCAAAGGAGAATAAAATGAAGCTGAACCCTTGACCGTTGCAGAGGTGGGGTGAGATGCAGGAGGCCCAGGGGGCAGAAATGATGTTCCCCGCCATGCAATGTCATGTTTCACTGGGTGTGAATTAAAAACCCCTGATCAGACATGCTTTTTTTTTTTTCCCCTTCGGTCGCTTGGCTTAGCTTATTAGAGCTGCTGCAATGAAATCTTTGAAATATTAAAGTGCATTTGGATGTTTCCTTTAAGCAAATTACCAGGGCAGTTTGCAGAGCGTAAGGCAATTCTCATAATTGCATTTTCCCAAGTGCTCCAGCGTTGCTGCTGCTCCATCGCCGGTTCCTTTATTATTGATGAACTGCTTTACTCCAGCTCTCAGAAAATGACCCCTCGCCTTTAAAGATGCTTTAACCATCTTTAACACTTTAAAAACAACTAAAATGCAACTTGAATTCTCCTTTCTCCTCCAGCTATTAGTTTATTTAGTGCTGCTAATTAGTCTAACTCATTCTCCCCGGGAAACCTCTAAATGATGAGTGAGATGCAGTGCATCAATGGATGCTGTAAAAATATATTGCATCTCTCTATTTGAGCTGCACGACTCCAAAGGTGTTCGTGCAAAACCGTGCCCTGTCCCCAGAAGCAAGTTTAAGTGCATCCAAAGCATTTCCTACACACCCACGTATAGCTGGGAAAGTGCTTGGGGAAGACAGAAGCATTGAGTGCAATCGGTATTTAATATATATATTGCAGCTCCTCCATACCGCGTGGTGCTCAAAGCCAGGACGAGCAAATGCAATGGGATGCACTCGGGGGGGGGATGCAGAGGATGCTTCATTCAAGCAGGAGGGTGGAAAAATGGGTTGGAAAAAAGCATTTTGCTGGGCTAAGAAAAATTAGCTGGTGCTCTGGAAGCCAGGGCTTGCAGGAGGAGAGGGTTTTTGCAGATAAACTCAAGTCAATGGTGCAACGTGCAGTGATCTGCTTCCCCAGCAATAAAATCATCGCGCTGAACCTATGCGAAATGCAACCTCTGCCGAGCTCCCGGTGTTTTAACTCATTTCCCCAAAAACAAGTCATCTTGCAAAAGTTTTGCATCTCACGCCTCATTCCTCATTCCTCCAACCAGCCCGAAGGAGCTTCCTCCTAAAATATCTCCAAGTAGCATCTGTGCTTGCAAACCTTCGCACGCGCAGGCGTAAATCATCCACAGGCTTTTGCACGCAGGACCGAGAAGCGTTTTAGGTACCACGCCTGCAAAGAGATGCATCATCCACCCTTACCGTGCGTGGCAATAGTTTTTCCACCGGTTACTTGTATTCTTCCCTGAATAATTTCATTGTATGTGTTTGACTGCAGATCCCCTGAAGCCTGACCCACGGGGCGCTGCAGGTTCAACGTGGGTTCCAGGGGAGTTTGCATCTTCGGTGATAAATCGTGATGGAGCTGCCCGTAGCACTTCCACGTCTTTATAGTACTGATAATAATCACAATTAGGGGAAGAAAAGACATGAAATAAAGAAGGTGATCAAAAAGTAAGTAGTGTGTGCCTAAGTTTTATAAAAAATACTTGTTTTCACGGCATAAATGGAGTTCAAGCTGCATATTCTGAGCCTTTACCCCTTGATTTCTCCTTTTTGATCGCACAAACATAAGCAGGACTTGAAGGCAGCTGAGTATCCTGCAAACCCAAACGATTACAGACAAGCCCAGCTGAATCTGAACATCCCAACTGAAGCTAATGCGGGGTTTTTTTCTTCCTTAACTTATATATGGCAAGAAAGTTCCTGGCCAGATGTTGGAAATAAAATAATTAATCCTCTACCAGGCTGGCTTGGTGGCCCGCATCCCGATCAACCCCCATCTGCTACATCCACCCGCTCATACAGCTGCACCAGATGTTGCTCACACATGCTCCAGCCTTCCTCGCTGCTGGAAAAGAACCTCTGGGTTGCAGCAGCTCAACCGACAACAGACCCATAAAAGCAAAAGGGAGTTTCTGCTGCCCGTTTGGAGCATCACACAAAGGTTTGCACCCAACTAACGGGAGCTCGGTGTTTCTCTGCCCTCCAAAAGGAAGGACCCACTGATGGGTTTTTACAGGTTGGAGCAATTGTAGGGTTAAGAGTAACGCGGGGCGTATTCAGAAGCCATTGCATCGATGTGCTGTGTCTGAGGTCTGAGCTAAATTTTAATTTTGGTGGAGTTTATTTGCTTTGCATTGATAGGAGGTAGTTAAGGCCGTATAGCTCGAGGGGGTTCAGCCGCTAATATTCGCAAAGATAAGCAGAATAGTCAGGGCAGGAGGTTTATTAAAGGCTTCGTTCTCCAGGGTCTTCACAAGCAACAAGCGTATTCACAATTAAAAAACTAAACAATAAAATAAATGCATCCGCTGCTACAGAAATAGAGTTATTAATGGCAGGATTAGTTAAATAATCATTGAAAAGGGAGATCCAGCATCCTTGAAGAGGGAGATGCAGCCAAAAGACTTATTGTTTTCTAAATAGTCATTTGTCTTACTTTTTCTCCAAACAAGAAGCACATGAAACGTTTCTAATGAAACCTGACATTTCCATGAAGCCGGGCCGAGCTTTGAGGAGAGATTTACAGCTCCAGGAAAGCGCTGGCGTTGGGTTGCAGCTGGCAAACGGAGCCATTCCGGGTGGGTTTTGCATCTCCCGCAGTTGGGGATGCTCAAAGGATGACTTGGGATGTTCGTGGCATGGTGGACAGGTACCTTCAGATGTAGTGCTGTGTGCTGAGGTCTCTTAAAAAGCTTTTCCATGGGGAAATGGAGGATTTTCATCAGCTGGTGGCACCCACTGCAGCTGTCTGGCTCCTCAAGGGTTATTCTGCTTTGCCAGCTAACGAGCTAGCGGTATCCCAAACGAGACACGAACAATTCCTCCTCCATCCAGGAGAGAAACACAGCCTGGGACTGATCCTGGCCCAGCAGCCTGGAACTGGTTCCTGGTTCTCGGCTTAGAGCTGCTCCCCCACTAACTGGGACCCAGTTCATCTCCATCACTGGGAAACTGGGAGCCGGATGCACCAGGAACCGGCTGCGTATTGGCAAGAAGAGGGAAATTTGTTAATTGGATATTGAGATAAAAACCTCCCAGCGATGGGCATGAGCAAATAGTCCCCCGGCATTCCTCGGAGCAGTTGTGCATCCCTAATTCCCTGAGCGATCCACAGCGCAGCAAGCAAATAAGCAACGAAGCAACCCAAATTATGTGCTGGTAGAAGTAAGATATAGCTGGTTTGGCTCAAAAATAGGAAAAATAAATCGTGATCCTCATTGAGATAAGCAAGACCTGGGGTACGAGCATCTGTGCTGGTGGGGAAGAGCTTTTCCAGTTCAGGGGGTGTTCTGGGCAGTGATGGAGTGGCTTCAGCTGAGCTGGCTGATGGCTTTCCCATCAAATCCTGCTGCAGAAATAAGATCCCAAAGGATCTACCTTCCCTCAGGGATCTGCCCGTGCTGCCAGGTCATGCCTGCGCCGGCAGCTCTGCCTGAGCATCCCTGAGCGCGCCTTGTCTGCTTTAACGACAAAAGTGGCTCCCAAAATCCATCAAAAAGGTCCAAGATGCAATCCCACGCAGTGAGCAAAAAGATAGGGGGGGTGGCAGCAGCAGGGAGATGGGGGAGAGCTAAGGAATGATGGAACAAGGGTTTTGGGGTACCTACGCTCCATTTGGGGACCCCTCTTCTGTAGAAGCCAAGGGGAGGCTGTGCGCTTCCCCACTCCCACATCTCTTGGCCGTGCAACCCTCCCGCTTATAGAATCATGGAATTGTTTAAGTTGGAAAAGACCCTTAAGATCATCAAGTCCAACTGTTAACCCAACACTGCCAAGTCCACCACTAAACCATGTCCCCAAGCACCACATCTACACGTCTTTTAGATACCTCCAGGGGTGGTGACCCTACCACTTCCCTGGGCAGCCTGTTCCAAGGCTTGACAACCCTTTTGGTGAAGAAATTTTTCCTAATATCCAGCTGTCGTGGTTTAACCCCAGCTGGCCACTAAGCCCCACCCAGCCGCTCGCTCACTCCTCCCCGGTGGGGTGGGGGAGAGAATCAGAAGGGAGAAAACTCGTGGGTTGAGATAAAGACAGTTTAATAGGTAAAGCAAAAACCACGCACGCAAGCAAAGCAGAACAAGGAATTCATTCACTGCTTCCCACCGGCAGGCAGGTGTTCAGCCGTCTCCAGGAAAGCAGGGCTCCATCACGCCTAACGGGTACTTATAACGGGTTCGGCCATCACTCCGAACGTCCCCCCCTTCCTCCTTCTTCCCCCAGCTCTATATGCTGAGCACGACGTTGTATGGTCTGGGATACCCCTTTGGTCAGTTGGGGTCAGCTGTCCCGGCCGTGTCCCCTCCCAACTCCTTGTGCACCCCCAGCCTCCTCGCTGGTGGGGTGGGGTGAGGAGCAGAAAAGGCCTTGACTGTGTGTAAGCACTGCTCAGCAATAGCTAAAACATCTCTGTGATATCAACACTGTTGTCAGCACAAATCCAAACCACAGCCCCCTACAGCTACTGTGAAGAAAATTAACTCTACCCCAGCTAAAACCAGCACACCAATCTAAACCTCCCTTGGCGCAACTTGAGGCCATTTCCTCTCATCCTATCGCTGTTACTTGGGAGAAGAGACCGACCCCCACCTCCTTTCAGGTAGTTGTAGAGAGCGATGAGGTCTCCCCTCAGCCTCCTCTTCTCCAGACTAAACACCCCCAGTTCCCTCAGCCGCTCCCCATCAGACTTGTGCTCCAGGCCCTTCACCGGCTTCGTTGCCCTTCTCTGGCCATGCTCCAACACCTCAATGTCCTTCTTGTAGTGGCTCCGTTGTCTGTCCCATCATGTCACATCACGTCCTTACATCCACGATGGTCCTCAAGGATGATAAATCCTATCCCCAACCTGCTTTGGGTCGGCAAGGTCCAGCGCCTGGGCTGGCTCTGGCAATAGCTCTGTTGCCCAGAGAGGTGGTGGATGCCCCATCCCTGGGAACATTCCAGGTCAGGTTGGACGGGGCTCTGAGCAACCTGATCTAGTGGAAGACGTCCCTGCTTATGGCAGGGGGGTTGGACTGGATGACCTTTAAAGGTCCTTTCCAACCCAAACTATTCTATGATTCTATAATAGTGGGGGACACGACGTGACAGTGGGAAACCCCAAGGAGACCAAGCTGCTCCCCGAGATCTTCACCCCAAGTCTGGCCTTGCTCCATGTCACCTCACCAAGGAGACAATGTGGAAACAGCCGCGCAGGGTTTCCTGGCCGCACATCCCATAGAGAAAGACAAATAAACCACAACCCTGCCCCGAGCGGTTAAGAAAATAATTTTTCAGCCCTGTTGATTTTAATCTTCTGGATTTTAATCTTCTGGAATGTTTTTTGTAAATCTGGCTGTTTGCAAAGGTTTATCCCCTCCCTGCGGCCCCTCCAGGAGGGACTGAGTCCTCATGAGGATGCTTAGGACATTAATACTCCAGTTTCCCCTTGGATATGCTGGTGGGGATGGGGAGCTGCTTCCCTGGGGCCCACACCGGAGTGAGGAAGGGGATGAGATTTTGGGGGAGAGCAGCACTGAATTAGCTGAGAAAGGCAGGAGCTTGACACAGCGTCACTAAGCCAGGCAGAATAAACAGCTTTTTTATTTTATTTTATTTTATTTTATTTTATTTTATTTTATTTTGTTTTGTTTTGTTTTGTTTTGTTTTATTTTGTTTTATTTAGTTTTATTTTATTTTATTTTATTATTATTTTATATTTTTATTCTATTTTTATTTTATTTTATTATTATTATATATTTTTATTCTATTTTTTTATTTTATTATTATTTTATATTTTTATTCTACTTTTATTTTTAATTATTTTATTTTATTTTATGTTTATTTTATTTTATTTCACTTTTATTTTATTTTATTTCATTTCATTTCATTTCATTTTATTTCATTTCATTTCATTTCATTTCATTTTATTTCATTTTATTTTATATGAAAGAGAGTGCAGAATACAGTCCCGAAGAGATACATAACGCCCAGGGAACCCCAACAGAGTCGAGACATAAAGGTTGGAAATCCCAAGAGCCAAATACCAGCTGATGGTGACAACCCACAGCTGAAAACAGCGGCGTATTCCCTCATCTCAAAAAAGAAGACTCTGGCCATAAAAGCAAAATTTGGAGACTACCCCAAGGAATGGAGGCTCACTTGATTCCCATCCTCACGCAGCTCCCTCGGGCGTTCAAGGCATCGCTTTCGAGTCGGGCTCCCAAGCGGCCGCTTACCCACACGCCTCTTTATTCTTCACGTCTGAATTGAATCCCTGAAGGGGTTTAAACCCTTCTGAGTACAAAAAGCTCACGGCGAGCGAGGAAAACGCTTTGCATTTAAGGACTCTTGGCTGCAAGGACGCTCTTCGGAGCAAAAACCGGCATGTTTTAACCCACGCTACGGGCAGGGTGATTAATGGATGAGGCAGCTCTGGCTGCGAAAGCCTGGGCGGAGAAGCATTTCCACCAGCAAATCCAAGCAGTTGCTGATAAAGCAGATTTTGTCTGCTGAACCGGCAGGAGTTTTCCCGGCAGAAGGATTTGCTCGCCAACGGAAACCGCGGCGGGAGGCGGCTGCCGACGCAGCAGCTGCTGGTCTGCGAGGTCCCCCCTGTCCTGGGAGATGATACGGGAACTGCTTTCTCCTTGGAAGTTGGCTTTTTATAATAAATATGAATATATACAAATATATATGAGTATGTATGAATATAGTGTGAGGAGCAGAGAGTTGGACTCGGTGATCCTTGTGGGTCCCTTCCAACTTGAGATATTCTGTGATATATTTTTATATTAAATATGAATATATAGGAAATAAAAAGCTTAATGGCTATGATAAATATATAGGTAGATGGACGGATAGACAGACAGACAGGTAGATCAACAGATAGGTAGACAAATAGATCAGATAGATACTGATAGATAGATAGATAATAACAAAAGAATGAAAAAAATGAAAAGGAAAAAATGAATGAAAGTATAAAAAACAGACTAAAGGAACAAAATTATCCTTAATAATTAACAGTGATATCCTGGGGGATGGCACAGCCGATCCCTTCCCTGCCTGTGTTTTTGCCAGCGTGGGAGATGATCTCTCCGAGGAGCAGGTAAAGCCAGAAATTGAGCTTGGGATTATCTGACGGCTGTGGTTTTGTTCTGAATCCTTCTCCCAGGGTGTCAAAGACCACAACAGCACCGAACCAGATGTTTCCAGCCTCCAGCTGTTGTGCCTCCAGATGTTTCCAGCACCTCCTTTCTCCTCCAGCCCTTGCTGCTGCTCCGATAAGATGGGGACAGGTTTTGGGGGGCCATGGAGATGACATGCCATGTGCACATTTCAGGCTGGGGGTATCCCAGCATCTGTTGAGGGAGCTGCCCGCATCCCTCTGCTTCCCGGGATGCGGGGAAAGATGAGAGATGATGGGTCCTGGTCCCACCTTGGTTGCTCAAAGCAACCCATGTGCTCAAGCAATGATGCTGGTATTCACCTTGCGCTGCCCTGGCAGAGCTTTCCCCGCCCAGCGGCTGTTTTCCCCGGGTTCCCCCTAATTAATTATTTGATCTTTATCTCCACCTCTTCATTCTTTCACCCAGAAAGCTCTGCACATCGATCAGAAGGAAAACGTCAGGCTGGTGATGGAGCCTCCGGGCTTTCCCCACGTGGGGGTGCCATGCGGATGCGAATCGGACCGGTGCGCATGTCCTACAGCGACGGCAAGGCAAAAGGTAACACCTAAGCAACTGAGACCGCTCTTTTCTTTTTTGCCATAGAAAAGAAAATGTATGGATTGGGAAAAATAAGATTCACAAAGCATGTGAAAAGCGAGAAATTATACGGATGGGGAAAAATAAGATTCTCTGTGAATCTTATTTTTCCCCATCCGTATAATTTCTCGCTTTTCACATGCTTTGGCATTCCCCAGCAGAAGAAAAAAATCCTTCTTTGGAGCTTGTTGTAACCTGGTGCGAGTTGAAGAAACCTTGACGTGGCTCTTCAGGAGCCCAGGGGATGAATCAGCCTCCTCCAGGTTAAACTGGAGCGGAATGACTCGTCCTGCAGCCGAGATGGCCGCGGGGGGATAGAGGTCCGGCCGAGCTGGAAGAGAGCCCGAACGGCCCTGCTATGTCCTGCTTGGACCTGTTCCACCACATTTCGGTGAAGGCTGGTACACCCAAGCAGCTTTGTTCCCCCTGCTCTGCTGTCCCAGCCTCTCCCCATTCCTCGCTCATAATGTTTACCATACCTGGAGGGGTGAGACTGGGATTAATTTCCATGAGAACACGTCAAAAGAGTAAATATCTCTGAGCAGGGACGCTTGGCAGGTTTATGGGGTTTGTTTTCCTCCAAGAATTGGCAGCTTTCCTGCTCTTTTTCTGGTTGCTTGTGACCAGGCGTGAACATCAGTGTCCATTGGAGGCAGGAGGCATCTGCCCATCTGGAGCAGGACTCACTCTTAGCCCTTTGTCCCGTCCCGGCGTGGGACTGTAACAGCTTCTAAGTCTATCCAGGAGGTACTTGGTGCTTTCAAATGGAGGTGACCTCTCTGCTGGTGTAAATCAGGTAAGTCCTAGAGCAACCTCCTCCTTACACCGGTGTTATCTCCCATCCTGGGAGCTGGGAGCAGATGGGGGAGGTGAAGAGAGGGTTTTATCCAGTGACGGGTTTTAGCTCTTGGGTGGGAGTGAATCTGTGGGGCTGCTATGGTCTGGTGTAGGAGTGGACCCTCAAAACACAGCCCCATAAGGTCACATCAAACACCCGTTGGTTGCTTTTCTGATGTGGAGCTGCACTACACCAGCAGTACATCAGGAGCAGGAGGCAGGAGGTCACCAATACTACTGGAGTAGAGGAAACGAGAAGAGTCTCCAAGAGCCATCCAACAATGCTCCTGAGGTTTGGAAGTATTTACACAGCAGGCACGGCTTCATGGGCTTACATTGTGGGATCACATTGCTCCTGGGATATGGGCACCCAGAGATGTTCACCATCACTGGATGTAACTCCAGGAACCCACATCTGTGTTCAACCAGGAGTTGTCACCATCACTTCTGTGGAGCTGGGATGGTATGTGAGGTGTTGCTGCCATCATCCTGAGGGTCATCTGCAAGGTCCAGGGACTGGGGCATCAGCAAGGCTCTATCAGCCTCTTTCCTCCAAACTCTTCCACAGACATGGACATGGACATGGACATGGACATGGACATGGACATCCCAGTGAGCAGCAAGATCACCTGAAGACCTGTTCAGGGTTATCAAGGTTGGGGCACACCTGCTGAGCTGCTCCTGAGAGGCAGTTGTTGAAGTCATCTTCAGGAAGGTGGCCTTCATCTTCCTGAAGGTGACCTCGAAGAGGTTGATATAACCATCAGGAAATTATGGCAGTAAGGAAGGGTGGGACAGTAAGAAAAAAGGGATGAAAGAAAAGACAAAAGACAAGAGGAGATAGCAAAAGGAGGCTTGGACCAGGGAAGAAGAGAAAGGACATCGAGGCAGGAGACAGGTTGTAAAGACAAGGGAGGAACACTGGAGTTGCAAAGTCTCAAAGTATGTGACAGCAAATATGAAGATGACGATGCCACTTGGCCCTTTATAAAGCACCAGAAGGACCCTGGGGTGTTGTGGATGCTTTCTGCATTGCAAGAGCCTTCCATGCTTGTTTGATACATGCGGGAGGACAAGGTTGAGGGGACACTCATGGGTCAGACCTACAAATCCCCAGAAGGTGTTGCTGTGTGTTCAGGGCTCTCCCAGTGCAGATGTCCCAGTTTGGTTTCATCTGGGAAGAACCAAGGGGCTGCGTTTCCGGATCAAACCAATGCGCATTAGGTGGGACAATCAGGGCAGTCACCACAAAACTTCTTGTTGCTCTGAATTAAAACATTGCCTTTGAGTCCTGTGTGCTCAGCAGTGCAGACCTCCTCCATGCTGCCTCACCGCATGGTCCATAGCAGCAAATACGCCTGCAACGGTGGTCGAGGCAGCATTCCATCTCCATTCTGTAGAGGTTACCATATCTGTGCCTGAACATCCTCCAGGATGTGTTCCCCTTTTCAACAGAGGGTGATCTGGGGAGAAGGATGGTCATGGAGAGAAGAAATCTGGTGGACACGTGGGAGACCCCTTCCCCATGGTGGAGCCCAGGGCCAAGCTCATGTGCCTGGCTGTCTGCAGGTGGTGTGTTCACAAGTCGAGGAGGTGTGGATTGCTCCCAGTTGCCTGGCTCTGTTGTGAGAAAAGACAGGAAAGGGTGAGGGTGGTTGCAATGTAATAAGGCAGGCTTGCGGGCACGCTCAGCAATGGTGAAACTGGACCCCTGAAGCTGCTCAGAGGGTGGCCACGAGATCATGCTCTGAGATAAGGCTGAGCTGAGGGCCTCAGCGGGCTCCAAAAATGGAGGTGCTGCTCATGGATGGCAGATCTCCAGCTGGCTTTTATATCTTTAGCAACCAGTGCCTGTGTTGAGGTGCAAGGTCAGAACTGTAAGAGCATCTTCTCAGCTTTATGAGAACTTCTCCACGTTCGGGGGTTTCCCACGCCTTCCTTGGAAGTACAAGTTGTTGTCAGACTGACAAACTCCTCCTCTAAATTGACTCTGGCCTGATGGACATGGATCTGATCCCAAAAGCAGTGCTCACAGCTGACAGAGACCTGCTGCTGCCAGCCCTGCCTTGTGCAGGAGCACATCGGGACAGGACTGTCCCCTCCGTCGTCCCCTCTGCGTGAGCTGAGCAACGTGTGCATTCCTGCTCTAAATTCCCCTGCCCATCCGTGCGTCACTGCCGCTCTCCCCCATTTCGTGTTAATGGGTAACTTGAAACTCGCTGGGGAACATTTCTGTGATCGCAAAGTTATCTGTTCCCGGCTGGGCGCATCCCTGCCTGCTCGGACCATGGGTATTTTTATCTGTGGGTAGATGGTGTCATGTGAAGAGCAGAGGATGGGGAGAGATGAGCACTCTGGAAGGGTTTCCTGGATCCCTCCAGGGCAGCCAAGGAAAAGTCCTTCTTGGACAGAGGGTGAACAACCACCTGGAGAGAGGTTCTGCAAAAATGTGTCCAAGAGCAGTTTTGGGGACCAGGAGCTCAACAGGGCTCAAGGGTGTTGTGTGGCTGGGAGAAGATGTGGGAAGCCCTTCTCCTCCTTATTTACCACTGCAGAGGGAAAGGGACTGTTGGATTGCTTTCTGTGTCCATGGTGGATGTTTGGGAAGGACATGGCACCTCCAGCACTGGATGGTTTTTAGAGCAGATGCGTGTTGATCAGGAGTGGTGTGGGTAGAGCTGGTTGACCCACCCAGGGGGACGGTGGAGATACTGGCACCTCGCTGCACCCTCCCATTATCAGAGCACCACTCTGCACCAAGGGCTCGGCTACACGGGGACCGTATCAGCCCGCAGCTGCCTGGGCTGGACGGAGATGGCCCATTTCCAGTGTTCCCCAGTTGCTCACGTCCCGTTGCAGCCCTACTTATCAAGACTAGCCATCCCCACCATCCTGGCACTGATGTTTCTCCTGGGGCTTTTGCATGCAGACATCTGCGTTCACCCTGACCAGCCTTAGTATCTGTTTCACCTCTCTTCCTACGGCTAAGGGCAGCTGAAGGGAGGAAGAAGCAGTGTCCTGCTAGGAGATAAGCCCCTTCCAACCCCAAACATCCCCATCTTTGAAGCCCAGGAGAATGGCTGTGGTTCAGCCATGGGGAATCACATGCAAGGACCTATTCCCCGCACCTTCACTGAACAAAAGATGACTCTGGCAAGTCTCCTCCCAACATTGTGACCACAAGCCCAATCTTCTCTTCTCTTATGCTTTGTGCTTTTCACGCTGCTACCGTTCTTGACCACTGAAGCGATGGTTGGATCAGGAGAATTTCTTCCTTATAAATTTTTCTACTGCTTTTGACCACAGCACTTCTGTAGTGCAACTCAGCAACATTCACACCCTTTCCTCTCTCATTTCTTGGAAACATCACTGTCTGATTCCTTTTCTTCTGTTTCAGTCTTGCCCATGAAGTGGGTGAGACTCCAACACCAAATATGACATCCAGTGGCACACAAATGAAGCCATGCTGAGGTTTTGCTTGCTTGAGCAAGTTTGTAGGAGCCAAGAGCATCCTTACAGGGAGGGATCCCATCACTGTTCATTGCTCCAAGGAAGGGCCTGTCCCTGGGTGCCAGTCAAGGAAAGAGAACAGAGATGAAGCTCCTAAGAAAACCCCATGGGGAACTGTGACCTTTGGGGTCATTGACTGGACCCTGCTCCAAAGGGAGCACCTGGAAGGAGACAGGAGGAGAGGACATCAGAATATGGATGGGTGGCCTTCGAGGGTGGAGACCTTGGAGTTACCCATCTTCTGCCAAGGCTAGGAAGGAAACAAAACTATGTATGCAGCGGAAAGTGTAGTGTGAGCCAAGTTCAGCATTTTTTCCCCATTTTGTGGAAGGGCCTGGCACACTTCTTCAAGAGGGTGGGTTCAGAGGAGACATTGGCATGCAAGAGGGGAAGAGAAACTTCCCCTGCGAAGGAGAAACCGTGGGAGAAACATGCTGACATATCTCTAACTGCTTTGATTTAATTCCTGTTAAACTCTTCAGTATGAAGAGCTGCATCTCTTTTACGGAGATGATGCTCTGTGGTCAAACGTTGTGCTCGCTAAAGCAAAGTGACCGCAAAGCACCGGCCTGAGAGCAAAAGTGGTTTATCCCTGCCGTAAATGAGCAGAGGCGCAGAGATCAGCCACGCTCCTGCCTGCTTTTCTCTTCTGCCTCTTCTTTTTGCCAGTGAAATGATCTTATTTGGAGAGTGAGGCTTTGAGACATGTGAAGAGATGAAAACCCCAATATGTGAAAGAAAATAAACCAAATGGCCCTAGAGATTTTTATTCTCCTGGAGCAGAACATGCACTGAGAAAAGAGATTGTGGCTGTAATTATCAGATCTAATCAAAGCATTTTAATGATAAGTAATCCCCTAATTTAACTTCCAAATGTAAAAATACAGATATATTGAGTGTTTTGAGTTTTCTATGAGCACGTTCATCTTGTCTGAACATCAGAAAGCAGCAATAAAACCTGTAGAAATACAAATTTCAGTGCTGATTTCTCATCGGAACAAAAGACAGAACAGCTTCACGTTGCTCTTCCAAGGCTGAGTGCCTTCAACCTTGGCAAATTATCAACAACTTCCCGGCAGCACTAAATAAACCTGGGCTCAGGTGTGCTGGCTGAAAGGCTGCTGGGCTTTTATATCCCCTGCATCAAACCAGCCCCTCCGTACTAGGAAGACCTGCCATTTTCCAGAGCAAATTGGTTTTGCTGCTTCGAGCGCATTGCTCATGCTCTGTGAAAGGTTTTTCTTCTCTGGGAACGGTTGACAGGTTACAGTGGCAAACAGTAAAATCCACTTACCAAGCCCACTCTTACACAATAGCTGCTCCGGAGAGTGAGTTTTCATCTCTGAGTCATAGAGGAAATGAAACAAGAATTTATTTTGTTTTTTAACACCATGAAATATTTAATCCATTTACTTTGCCCGTTCACAAATGCGGATCGTACATCCGGAAAGTCCCAGCATTTAGAGGCATAAACATGAGCTTAGCCAAGCCTTATCCTGGCCCTTCAGCATATAGAAAGAAGATGCATATCTGGAAATGCATGGCTTAACAAAGCTCAGAAGAAGGGCTACATCTGGCCGGCATTTGCGTGAGCAAAATTGTGCCATGAAGCCCAAGATCTCACAGGTGTGCTCATGGCACGGATGCATCTAAAACATGCAATATAAGGTTTCCATCCTTGCTTGCTGCTGCTGCCTTCACGGGCATGTTTTGCTGCTGGTGTTTGCTTTTCTACATGCCCAAACTCCCAAAAAATGTCATGCAGGGCTGGCTACGTTGCGGAGAATTTCTGACTCATTTGCTGTGCCCTGCTCGGTTGCTGATCGCGGCAGGTCCCAACTCGACGGGGGACACGTTGCAGGCTGGGACACGATGGAGAGCCCTGCAAGGTGTGAACGCCCTGAGCAGCCCTGTGCCATTAACGCCCCAGCTCCTGGCTCCGGGATAGCATCTGGGATATATATTAGCGGTTATAGGACGTGAGTAGCCTCAATGGTTGCACAAGCCGAGATGAACTTTGTAGGCACAGAGCGTCCCCATGCCGCGGGTGAGATGGATTTGCCAGCCAAGGTCGAGAAGGAAACGCTGCCCGGGGGTGAAGGTTGCCCTTGCCAGGACGTGGGAGCATTTTTCCTCTCCTGAGCATCCCTTTTCCAGTTGCAAAAGGCATTGCCCGGGGCTGGGCAGTCCCTTGGACCAACTGCTTCTGATCTCGCTGAGCCCTAAATGCGGCCCTTTGCCCTGCCCATGTTTTTGTCAGCCCTCCGGGGCTTCCCCTTGTCCCACTCCTCCCCAAAGGTCCACTCATTTGTCACTGTCCTGTTGGGGACACCTGGCTACAGCCCATGCACGGGGAGCCCAAATGAGGGTGTCATTGGGTGGCACAGGGACATGGCCTAGATGCTGTCCTTTAAAAGCAGGGCTAAATCTGGCCGTGCAAATGCTGCCGTGCCTTGAGATGATGCCCATAAGAGCTGGATTTGAGCTGGAAGGCCCCTGTTTATAGGGATGGTCAAGGCTGGGGAAATCAGGAGAGGGCAACCCAAAAAGTGGTGTGGGTGTGAGGGGCAGTGGCCATCCCCCACCCAAGTAATGCATGTATTTGGGATCTCCAGGCAAAGCTGGAAAAGCAGGGGACAGGGAGCATCGCCTAATCCCAACCCTAACCCTCACCCCAGCCCTAACTCTAACCCCAACCCTGGGGAGGGTCTGTGGGTGAATCCGTGCTCCCCAAACCCTTGTGAATGTCAGAGAAGAGCTGTTTCCAACCAAGGAGCATCCATCAGCATTTTCATGGGCACTGAACCAAAGCGGCAGGACAAGACATCACCTCAACTGAAAGGGCGGTCGGGTGGTGCCTGGGAATCATAGAATAGCGTGGGTTGGAAGGGACCTTTACAGGCCATCTAGTCCAACCCCCTGCCATGAGCAGGGACATCTTCCACTAGATCAGGTTGCTCAGAGCCCCGTCCAACCTGACCTTGAACGTTTCCAGGGATGGGGCATCTACCACCTCTCTGGGCAACCTGTGCCAGTGTCTCACCACCCTCATCGTAAAACATTTCTTCCTTGTATCTAGTCTACTGCCCAATGTGTGAGGGGGCAGGAGGCAGGGGCTGTTTCCATGCTGGTGGGACAGGGTTCAGGGCCACCATCCTGTGAAGAGGGCCCTTTAGATAAGGAGTTGGTAGCAGTGAGGAAGCCCCAAGTGCCAGGCAGTGCCGAGCTGACCCCACAACACCTCGGCACACATGCACGAGGAGCATGAAACTCCTTTTAAATCCAAGTGTAAACTCCCTATGACTTTTCCTCCCTCTTGCCTGATGATGAAATGCCATGAACTCTTTGGGAAGCGACTTGGACAGCCGGGAGGAGAAGGGATGTGAAGAGTTAACCCAATTTCTGGCTGCGGGCTGTCGATCCCACAGACGCAATGTCCCACTGCAGCTGCACTTCTGATACCCTCTCGTGCATGCTCCAAGGAGGGCTGGAGGACCAGGGCATGCTCAAGTGCTCTTTTAACAACCTCCCTCACTCTTGTAACCACCTGCATGATGGGATGGAGAATGCTCAACAAGTTTGAGAACAACACTAGGTTGGGAAGCATGGTTGACTTGCTGGAGGCAGGGCTGCTGGAGGGACCTGAAGAGGTTCAACAAGGACAAGTGCAGGGTCCTGCCTCTGGGACATGCTGGCCTTGTGCAACGGGCCAGGCTGGGGTGGCTGGCTGGAAGCAGCTGGTGGCCACAAGTTGCCCCCAAATCAGAAGTGTGCATTTGCAGCAGCAAAGGTCAACCATGCCTTGGGTGGCATTTGCAAGAGTGCAGCCAGCAGGGCCAGGGCAGTGATTCCTGCTCTCTCTTTGGCACTGGTGAGACCATGTCTGGGCAGCGGGTCCAGTTTGGGGCTCCCCAGTACCAGGCAGAGGATGACAGATGGGCCTAGAGGGGCCACCAAGCTGGAGCTCGGGACATAGAAGGAGAGGCTGAGAGATGGTTGGGCAGCAGGAGAGGAAAAGGCCAAGGATTTTATTGCTGCCTGCAGCTCCCTGCTGGGATGGTGCAGAGGAGATGGAGATGGAGGTGCCCAGTGATGGGACAAGATGCAGTGTCACAAATTGCAAAAAGGGAAACTTCCATTAGATACTAGAAAAAAATCCCATGAAGGTAGTCAAGCCTTGGAAGACAGCCCAGAGAGCAGGAAAATCTCCATCTTTGGAGACAGTCAAGCCTGTCCTCGACACAGCCTGACCTTGTTGAAGGTCAGGCTTGGAGCAGACTTGGAGCAGAGGTCCAGAAGGTCAGACTTGGAGCAGAGACCTCAGATGACCCCCCAGCCTCAGTTATTCTGCAAGTCCCCCACGCTGTGCTGAAGCTTGGGCTTACATGGACAAGCTCTCCTGGCAATAAGTCCCCAACAGTGAAGTAGAAAGTCACCCAGGACCTGCTAACAGGAGAGCAGGGATGGAGGACACAGGCATTACCCCACCCTGAGCACCAAGGGACTCCCTGCTCCGTCCATGCCGCGCTCCCCAGCATTCGCTGGGCTTTTTGTTTTCTCCACCAAAAGCCAAGTGATGTCTCATTTCCTTCACCTGGCAACAAGTTGAGTTCCTTCGTAGCCAACGGGCTCTGAAGCCAACTAATTTCTCATTTGACATATCCCTCAGGCGTCCTTTGGAGACCTGCACCCAGCTCCAGTGGGAAGCCCCCTCCACCTGCTCCGAGGTGCCCACCATCCCTTGGGGCCTCACTGGCTCTTGGTGGAGCGGGACAGGGAGATGCGGTGACCAGTAGCTCCATCCTCCCCGTAAAGCATCTCCTGGGGCTCACAGGGGAAACGATGACAGTATCTGGACCAGACCAGAGCCTCAGTCCTGCTGCTGTCACCCCATTTCTCAGGTGGGTCCTCAAAAGTGGGGACAAGCCCCCAGAGCTGAAACCGAGACAGCAAAATGTGATAACATGCAAAATGATTCCCTGGCTGTTGTAAACAATGGGAAATAGTGTGGAAATGTAATTAGCTAACGCAATTAAATCGTTCCGCTTCATTCCACTGGCATGGTTTTGGTTTAGGCTCTTGAGGAGGTGTGGAGGTGTAATACTTGCTCCATACTCACCTTTAACAGATGGGGAAACTGAGGCACAGGCTTTCCCTGGTGGTGAGTAACCAGTGTGGCCAGTGAGCATGCAGAGACATGATGACAAGACCAAGGATATCGCTGGCTGCCCCAGCCCTGAGTCCCAGAGCAAAGACACACTCCTTCTGAGCAATCCCTCCACCCATGGTGCTACTCTCCATCCATTACAGAGCTCATGGGCATCTTGGAGGAAGTCAAAGCTTGGTGCAGAGCTCGTGCCGATTGCTGGTGAGGCTGGTCCCACAATCCTGCCCTTTCACCCCTGTCACATTGCCTGGCTGGGTTTTAGGGTTACTTTGGGAGCTGAATTTCGGAGCAGAGGACGTGCATCAGCCTGGCAGTAGATCCCCCAGATGCCCTAAAACCATGTTGGTGCGAGAAGACCATGTCCCACCTTCTCATGGCCCATGGAAGATGACCACAGATCCCTCACCCTGGTCTTTGTGAGGACATGCAGAGGTTGCCGTGGGCTCCAGGGCTCTGCCGAGCTACTTAGCACGAGCAGTAAGCCTTACCTGGAGTTGTCCATCAGCTTTTCCCACTGGTCTAAGCTATTGCCACCAGCCCATAGCCATGGTGGGACAGGGAGCATGAAGCCAGAGTGGTATGGAAGATCACCACAGTGCCGGGGATTCCCCAGCCCACGCTGTTGGCCCCAGGGGACATGGGAAGAAGCGGGGCATTGTATTCCAAAATAGCTGCCTCGATACAAAGGAAAGGTTGGTGGAGAGCCAATCTGTAGGGCTCCATGAGAGCAGAAGGTTTTCCTCCTGCCACAGGAAGGTGAGTGACTCATTCCTATGGAAACTGGAGGGACGGGGGAGAGGCAATCCCGCTCCCTGGTGGCTATCTATCTGGAGATAAATCTCCATCCACTTCCCTTGCAAATATCTGCTCCTGAAAACATCTATTCCTAGGTTTTTCTTATCAGATGGTCTATTTATTCTGAAAATCATAGAGCCCCGAGGGTCCTTGCTGTGGCTCCAAGCACATCCCAAGGCTTTGCCATGGTCACCCTGTGAATGACGCATCGAAAGGGAGAACCTGGCCAGTCCCCACGCCTGGAAACACCAGGAAACACCTGCAAGCACTTAGCTAAGGGAAGGGGCTTCCTCGTGGTGTTTTCTAACCAGGAGGAGGTAGATCCCGGTGACGATGAGACGGTCTGTTGTTTCTACGTGAGTGCGTGGTTCAGTTTTAAAGACAGCTATCAGCTCGAGGGTAATGGTGGGTTCATGGTCCAGACCATGTCCAGGGTGTCCTTCAACCTGCTAATGGGTGAACCATGCACTGTGCCCCAGTCCCTGTCCAGGCTGCACCATGATGGCTGGGACAAATCTCAAAAGGGAGCAAAGCCATCATCTGCTTTCCACCCATACCGTGAGCATGGTCCATCTCTCACTGTAAACCCAGGGCTTTCCCCTTGACTTGAACCAGGCTGGGAAGTGTCTGCTGGTGACCACCCTCCACCCGTTCACTTTGCAGCCCAGAAAAGGCCAGCTCAGCTTCTCCTTTCCAAAAAGACCTGCCCAAATTGCTAAAAGGAGGATCAAGACTTGGCTTGCACAGCATGAGGCCCTATGTCGTGTGTCAAAGGGCCCTTTGGTCACCACATATCTAAGCCAGACACATGCTCATATTAAATAAGGCACAAAATGTTAATACATAGGGCAGAGACTGTGGGGAAGAAGCAGTGTTAAATGAAAGGACCATCTTGGCGAGAGGCGGTGGGGCCTCCCCATGGATGTCTCTAAAGCAAGACACGATGCCTTACTCTCTTTTACTAAGAGATCATCCAAGCACTAGTTACTGGCTTTCATGAGAGGTTGCAGGGTGAAATTCAGGTGGCAGCTAAAAAAACTACCTGGTTATCTACTGGTCTCAGCAAAACTCCCTGGCACCTTCAGCCTGACCCCAGTCTGCTGGGATCCCCTGATCAGAGGATGCCAAGAGGATGCCTCAAGAGGTCTCCAGTCCAACCTCCTGGTCATGGCAGGGGCAGCTCTGGGGTCAGACCAGGCTGTGCAGGGCTTTATTCAGTTGGGTCTTGAAAACCTCCAAGGATGGAGGTTGCACAACCTGCTCATGGAGGAGCGCAACCTGAAATATCAGTGGTGGCGATGTCGGCGGTGTTGCCATGATAATCAAGACTCACTCAAACAGGTCTCCTCGGCCCTCGTCATGGGAAGAGAACGAAGGCAGCAATCCCAAGGAGCACCACCATCGCCTTTCCTGAAAAAGTCCCATTGGCACCAGGAGCAGCCCTGGGGGACACGGGGAAGGAGCCCTTTTAATTAAAGCGTGTCCCAAGCTGCTTCTTGCAAATTTGGATGCCACAGGTTTGGTCCATCCAGCTGAAAAAATGATGCTGTTATAAAGGTTTATGTCTCTTTGCAGAGGACACACTACAGATCCCACTGTCCTTCCTCCCCCATCTTCTGCGTCACAATCAACTGTCTCTGTTTTCCTTGGGGATAACGGCATCATCATTTCCCTTCCCCTACACGTTCTCTGCTCCTTAGGCACATTGTACGTTTTCATTTAGAGATGGCCTCACCGATACCCGCTTCATTAAGCACTCTGTTGCTCTCCGCTTGTATTTAGCTTGGAAACCCGTTCCTTTGATTCCAGGACTTGTCTGGGCAAAAACCAAGCCCAGGACCAACTGGATGAGTCGGTCAAATAAACACTCTTGCCTCCAAAGCTTGTTTTGCAAATCTGGACTTTCCAGGGCTGCTCGACCGAGTGCTAGAAGTAGATTTACAAGGAAATAACCATCTGACCTGGAGGAATTGGCTTCTCTTTAGCTAAGTCTTGCTGATAGCTACATCCCCGGCTCTCCGAGGACATCGAACCTGGCGCTGGTGACAAGCCCGCTGCCGGCCAGGGGATCTCCAGCACTGGGAGCGCACACCTGGCACCGCGATGCTCTTGCTCCACGTCGGTCCCATCAGCGATCCCAAGCCAAGAAGCTGGTCTGAGAGACTCCGGATTAATCCCTGGAACGTGACCTTTAAATACTGGGAGTGGTGGGAGAGTTATTTTAACTGCGGTGGCAAAGATCCAAATAAGAAACACCAGCCAGGCCCTAAATAACAATATTGGACTCCTGACAAGGACACCCGGGTTGGGAGCGAACCTTTGGGCTGATCTCCCTCCTGGGGGGTGGGTTATCGCGGGGTGGACATGGGAAAGCAAGTGCCTCCTATCTCGCCTGGTTGGAGGTTAAAAAAAATACACATCTATGACGGAGCACCCAACCATCAGCCTGTGTTTCCCCAGGAGAAATCCATGTGGACCTGATTTCCCACCTCCCCAATTGCTCCGACCCCGCTCCGGCCGTGGCCAGGGAAATAGGTGCAGGTCGCAGAGTTCTGCGCTCCGCAGGGTAGGCTTTGTGAGGCCAGTTTGGGTTTAATTGCTGTTTTAAATGAGAAAATATGGAAAAACGCAAGAAAATTAATCTTGATGATAGGAGGGGTTTTAAAATGGAGTTGCTGAATTGCGTCCATCCTCTGCAGGGAGGTTTTTATTGAGAATTGAAGTGGACCTAATGTTGGTCTGCTTCAAACGGGGTTTGTATCCATTAGGAAGCTGCTAAGGGGATGACTTGGGTGCAGGAGGATGCCACCAACCTTCTTCCAAAGGGCAGGAAGCAGGATAGGTCCCCGAGGAGGGTGGTTGGAGTATTATGAAGGTGTAATTCTGCACTCCCCATCCTCACCCGCTCATCAAATAGGGGTGCGTTCGGTTTGGTGTCTAAAGAGGGACTCGGTGTGGTTCTTTCACTCATTTGAAATGTTAATTTAGATGGGCATCTTCAAGGGGCCATGCACGGGCTGGACTCATCCTGGCATCGCTCGTGTGCGTGCTCTCCCAGCCCTGCCTGGGCAGTCTGGGGCTGCGCAAATCTCTTATTTTCTGGGCTGAGCTGGAGAAGGAGCATCCCCCACCGCATGGCATCCACAGGGAGCAGTGGCTTTCTGGGGTCCACAGCATCCGTCTGCCCTCCCAGCACCATACCCTGGGTCGTCTCAGCATGAATCTCCCCGCGGACACAAAGGTTATTTTAGAGCAGAAGGGGAAGGAAGTGAATTCAAAAGCCCCGTATTGAGAACAAGTATTTTTTTGGAAACAAAGGGATTCCAGGGTGGGACCCTGTGCTGGTCCCCGTGCTCTCGCTACTGGGAGCCGAGAGCAAGAATAATGACCCAGAAAACTACTGTAAAATGGCTTTTCCCCCACCACCGATGGGAACTTGCTCCTGAGCATCTCTGTGGCTCTTGTCTGCTGGGTCCTTCATGAGAAATAGATAAAAAATGGGAGACACAGGATGCTACGGGGGTCCTGCCACCCCACCCCATAAACCAACCTCTGGCTGGAGGAACCACACAGCAAAATCCACAGTGGTGCCAGGCTGTGCTTCCACCTTCAGGCTGAGCTGCTGGCAGGTCAGTCAAGCAGCGACCCCACAAAATTTTGGGAGCAACTGGACCCCATGATCCAGCTGCCCATGCCCACTGTGTCCCACCCATGATGCTGCTACAAGGGGTCCATGCATGGTTGGACCCACGCCTGCCCGGCTCTTCACCAGCTCTGCAAATAGAGAAATGAGCCTTTTTCAGGGCAGCCTCTCCCCGAGCGCTATTTTAGGCTTGGACCATTACATGGATGGGTCACTGCTGGTGTTTTTAGGAAGACTTGGTTTCAGGACACGTGCTTACCTACTCTCTTGGACACCAGGATCAGTGCACAAACCCTTCCAAGCAGCACCAGCCATGCTCAGGGCAACATCTCTTCTCCCGGCTGCCTCTTCCAGCACCTCCTGTCGTTGCAACTCACTCAAAGCCCCCAAAACTCAGCTCTTGAATAGGACCTTGTGTTTGTTTTTTTTAAATGTCAGTTGTATTTGCTATTTTCTGGGCAGTCCCGGAGGAAGACGCAGAAGAGGAAGCAGCAAAGAGCGTCGTGAAATTTGGCAGAAAACTCAGCATCGCCACTTCTAAGAAAGCCATTGGCGGGATCAGCAGCAGCAGAGCTGAGGATGATGCCCACCAGGGAGGAAGGCTGACCCCATCAGCCTGCAGCATCGTTGTGACCCCTCTCCCTCCCTTCGCCGGCTGCGGTGCAGAACCGCTGCCTGCTGGGAACCAGCCTGTCCTGCCCACAGCACACATAGACCAAGCCAACAGGTTTAATTTTAACACGCCTGCCCCGGTGGGTTGTGTTTATTTAAGGTCTTTATAGAAGCAACACCATCAGCCACAATGGCATCCTTGTGCCTGGGGCCTCAGCAGCCAGCTCCTGCCACCTGGGTGGTCGTGGCAGCACCCAAATCACTCTCTGCAAGCATCCTCTGAGGGAGGGGGATGTGCTTGGAGTTTGCAAACGCCTCCAAAAAAGCTGGGTTATGTAGGAGCTTGGAGGAAACTTGAGTGGCTCAAAGCCTGGCATCTTCATCGCCCGCCTGCTCTGAAGCCCTGCAGTCGGTGGAGGAGGAGGGCTGGGGCATCACATGCGCTCGGTGGGGAGGAAACGAAAGCCGGGCTAAAAAAAAACCCCAACCGCTGCTGGAGAACAAAAAATAGACACCCAGATGGCTAAAGCCGCAGAGCAAAGCCCTCTCTGCACTGAAGCAATGAGGAAAAGATCAAGTCTCGTTTCTTCCAGCTGCTTGCTCCAGCGAGCATCATGTGCATCAGGTCTCCAGCTGGATGCGGCCCTGGAGAGCAAAGGTCTCCTGTGCCCCGTCTGCACCCACTGGTTTGTTCTTGTTCCAGGGATGAGTGGAAAAAGGGTGGAGGGTGCCTTTCTGGGCTCAGCACCCACCCACCATCATGATTGCAGCTCTTGGGTGCTGTTCCTCCAAACGCCATCTGCCTCAGGGATAGCAGGAGGAGATTTATACAGGAGCGCGTGCATATGATGGATGGACAGAGGGACTGGCTCATGCCTTTTCCAGCCCCTACTCCCACCTCCAACACCTCTTTCTCTAATCAAGCCTGTTTTGGAGCTTGATTGGCTGCTGGGAAGGTCCTCCAATGTCCCCAAAGCACCCAGTGGGTACCAACCCCACATGACCTCATCCCCTGCACACCCCGTTGGTGTTCACCACCATGAACAGATGCTTCATTCTCCAGTTGGATTGGTTTTTGCTGCCTCTTATATACCCTTAAAAGTTGCTGATGGTCCTGAATTAGAGCGTCCTGGAGGGAAATTGCAGCCACACTGGGAAGCTGCAAAATCAGATCTGCTCCCATGGGATGTCCCTTCTGCTCCCATAGGATATCCCTACTGCATGCCCAGTCACACAGGGCACATTTCTGCCTCCCAGTTAGGTGGCTGAACATCTTACCAGCCAAGAGACCACGAGAATTGATCAAATGCCCATGGCCAGGTTGGATCAGGGCATCAGTTTGTACTTACATAGATTTAGATGAGTGTTCATGACCCTTTCCTCTCCCACCAACGAACGCGAGGCAGGTTTGCAGGCTCAACCCAACCCATGTCTGCAAACTTTCCTCCTTTCTTCCACTAAGGCTTTAAAAAAAAACAAGAAAAAGAGATCTGGTATATCACAGATATATCACTTCTGCTGGCGTTCCCCTGCCTGCGCCGTGGGTTTAAGCTGCACCCATGGGTGCAGCACAGGGCTCTGCTGGGGCCACCCTGACCTTCCCAGTCCTCCCGTTCCTGTATCGCATTCCTCCCTGCTAGACAACATGGAAATGTTTTGAAAGCGTCTTAGAAACCTGCACTGCTGCCAAAACGGTTGAAAAATGAAGCCGTGAAGGGAAACGCAGGGCTGCTTTCCAGCTCAGCTCGAATGGGTATCGCCGCTCACCTCCATCTTCAGCGCTGCAGCTGCACAAATCATTCACTTCTTAACTGGATTTAAAACATCCGCCTCTTTCTTTGGCTTGTTTGAGCTGCTCTGGAGCTGGAAAATGGAGATTTTGGGGGAGGGAGGGTCTTAGTTTGAGTCCCCTGGGCAATGGGTGACCATCACCTGCATGAAGGATGGAAATGAGTAAGGTGAGTTAGGGTGGACATCTGAGGGTAACAACCCTCCTCCCATCTCCCTCACACCCAAATGAGTGGAGAAAGGTGAGAAAATGCAAAAGAAGGGGAAGGAAAGGCTTTTCCTTGCAGTGGGCAGTGAAGCTGGGAAGCTCTTGCTTGCTGGAAGCTGCTGGGACTTCGACCAGGCTTGGAAAAGGTCTGATGGTAAGAGGACTCTCCAGGGGACCACTTTCCTGCTCCAAACAAGCTTTTAGAAAAACATCTCTTGCTTGTTGAAGCATCCGGCAACGAGCCGCCGACCAAACGTCTCAGCCGGTCGTGGCCATAATTAATCACCCCTTGACATGAAAAAGCCGCCTGCCTCTTGTCTTGAGTTGTTTGGCTTTATCTTGCGGTGGAAGAGCTGTGGATGTTCAGACCTTGGAGGATCAGGCTGGGGGAGACGGCGCCAGGCAAGTGCTGCCGAGCAGCAGCGATTGCCCCATGGGCCAAAGCTCAGACAACAAATCTCTGGACATCATCCTCGTCTCCATCCATCATCTCTGGACATCATCGCTCCTTCGGAGGGAGCCAGGAGGATTTGGAGAATGAAACCAGGGTGCTATGGTCCGGTTAACCCAACCCTTGCCCAAGAATTGTTTCCAAATCCCAGAGAGATGGGCTTGACTCGGCACCGCGCTGGCACCCCGGTAGGGCGCTGCTGGGCAGCTTCACCGGTCTGAGCCTCACTCGACAGCTCTGCCCAGGCATCTCCCTCCCTCTGTGCAAGCAACAAGCTTGTCCTTCCTCCCTTATCAGCCCCAAATAGCTGCGACGTGATGTATTGTTTTCCCTCCTCAAACAAATTACATCAGAAGAAGGAAACAGGCTTTTTTTTTTTTTTTTTTTTGTTATTTTCTGGCATGGAGGTCCGTCAGCAAGATCTCTGCAGCACCGTTTCTGTGCCAGACGTTCCTATCCTCTTTGCACCATCTAATGCCTCCTTAGCCAGTTGCCACTTTCTGCTTTTGAATAATAGATGGCATCGGTGCCCTTCCCCTCTCTCCTCGGGGGCTTTAGGGTCCCCCCCCCGGCCATATCCAGGAGGCCAAAGGAGCCCCCGCGTGAAATCGGATCCAGCTGCAGAAGGAGGATCTGGCTTACGCCCACGGACGCAGATGGGAATACACGGGGGAGCGCTGGGGCTCACTCCGCGCTTGCGGCGGTGCAAAACAACTGGGCCACCTGCATGTGGTTTGGTGGGGCTTGTTCTCCGGCCTCATCCTGCCCAGAAACCCTCCACCCCCCCAAATTTGAAGGTTTTTCAGCCCAGGTGAGGGAGCCCCACTGGGGAGGTAGGGCTGAACTTGGCCACTGCTTCACTTGGGCATCAATCATCTGCAGGGAGAAGGCAGGCTACCAAGAGGGTGGTGGCCCTCCATAGCTTCCTGCAGCTTCTTGGGAGGCCATGTTCTGCCAGGACTCAGTTGGGAGAGACCCCAGAGCATCTCCGTAGAGTGTTTGGGGGACACGGGGGATAAAATTCCCCAGCTCACACCCACAGCACCCAAACTCAATGTATTTCCTAGAAACATAGGACCCTTGAAGGACTTCTCTTCCACAGTATGGTCCAGTTCGCCCTTACATTTCTGTAGACATTTTGCATCCCGGCAGAGGGATTTTGACAGGTCTGCTACCCTCTGCAGGAGCTGGACGTCCATTTGTGGTTGAACCCAGCCCCCAGCAGTTCACAGACGACACAGGTTTGCAAGGAGCAAACCTCGAGCAAACCTTCTGCACGTCCTCCTGGCTCCAGCAATCTCTTCCCTGGATGAAAAGTCCCAACATTGGGATGCAAGAGGTGCAGCATCCACTTTCCTAAGGGTTTACCTGTATCCCTAAGGAAGAAGCGTTTCGCCGGCACATGGCTCCCAGAAAAATGAGAGTGGAGCAGGAGAAGCTGTGATGATTCAGGCCCCCAAATTTACTCTTCTCTAAAATAAATTCCCCCACCCCGGGGAGTTCATGGCAAGGCAGCTGATTTTGACTTGACAGCTCGCTGATTGGTGGGTGGGAACTGGTCCTGAGAGCTAAAATTAGAGCCAAAATTGGCCTCAAAGTCCCTTTACCATCTCATGTCTCCCATCCCTCCACTTGCTTTGGCAATGAAGCCGGCTTACAGCGAGGGATGTGCTGCGGGGCATCACCTAAGGTGCATTGGTCCCCACCCTGGGCTCGATGGGGCACAGCTTGGTGTCACCCACAGTGGGACAGTGTCCCACGTCAGGGTGGCTGTGGCAGGAGCCCCAAGACGGGCTCGTCTACCCAGTTCAGAGGTATTTCTTCCCCTCCAGGGCCGGTCCTGGGACCCCCTTACACCCATGTTGCTGCTCCATGCCCCGGACAAGGGACTGTGGGCTCTGCCACTGGAGCAAGCTCCAGTACCGGGGCACCCCGGCATGCAGGGGGGGTCACCAAGGGCAACCCCTGGGGGAGGCAGCTGTCTGGGGACCCTGGGGCCGCTGCGGATGGGGGGAGGTTGGATGCAGCGGGGGTGACTAGGCCCAGCTCCGAGTGGGTGGGATCCAGCCCTGGTCCCAGCCCTGATCCCATAGAATCACAGAATCACAGAATAGTTTGGGTTGGAAGGGACCTTTAAAGGTCATCTCGTCCAACCCCCCTGCCATGGGCAGGGACATCTTCCACTAGATCAGGTTGCTCAGAGCCCCGTCCAACCTGACCTGGAATGTTTCAGGGATGGGGCATCTACCACCTCTCTGGGCAACCAAGCCAGCGTGGTTCCATCCATGGTCCCATCCCCAGAGAGCGCGCTCCTGCCCCGATCCCACCCATGCTCCCATCCTTGGAGGGGAGGCTCCTGTCCTAGCATCAGCCCCGGTCCCAGCCTCGGTGGAGGGGGGGAGTCCGGTCCCAGTCCCAGCCCTGATCCCATCCATGGTCCCATCCCTGGAGGCGGGGGGGCTCCTGTCCTAGTCCTAACCCCGGTCCCATCCATGGTCCCATCACCGGGGGGGCCAAGCGGGAAGTGGTCGGGCTCCTGTCCCGGTCCCAGCGCCGGTCCCAGCCCCGGGGGGGGTGTCTGGCCTCGGTCCCACCCCTGATCCCATCCATGGCCCCATCCCGGGAGGGGAGCTCCTGTCCCGGTCCCATCCCCGGGGAGGGGCGGTCCCATCCCCGGTCCCAGCCCCGGGGAGGGCGGTCCTGCCCCGGTCCTGCCCCGGTCCCAGCCCCGGGGAGGGCGGTGCGGCCCCACGCCCGGCCCCCGTCCCGCTGCCCGGCTCACACGAGGCGACGGCGACCGGTGGCAGCGGGAGCGAGTACGGGGAGGGGGAAGGACCGAGCCCCGGGCATGGCGCTGCCTCCGCCGCCCGCCTGAACGGAGCGGGACGATCGGCACGGAGCCACCCGGCACGGAGCCATCAGCTCGGCATCGCCCGGTGAGCGGGGCCGCATTCGGCCGGGGGGGACCGAGTGGGTGCGTGTCCTGCGTGTCGTGCCCACGCAGGAGGGTGTGCGACGGTGCGGGGTGGGGACACGCACGCACCCCTGTGCGCACACGCACACATGCACACGGGTGGGGGGACACGCACATGGGTGGGGGGAAACGCACACATGCACACGGGTGGGGGGACACGCACATGGGTGGGGGGAAACGCACACATGCACACGGGTGGGGGGACACGCACACGGGTGGGGGGAAACGCACACACGCACACGAGTGGGGGGGACAGACATGCACTCCTGTGCACGCGCACACACACACGTGCGCACACACACACACGGGGGTGGCACTTGCTGCTGGGTGGGTGACATGGGTGAGGCAGGGTCCCCATGCACCCAAAGCAGGGAGCGGGGCACTGCAAGGGCAGAGCTGAACCCCAATTCTCCTCCTCGGTTTGGGGACAGCTCACACCCCACATACTGCACATAGTGCCACTGAAACTGCCCCCAAACCCCCAAACTGACCCAAAGACGGTGTGGTCGGAGCAGCGGCAGGCAGCGAGCCGCTGGCATGGGCTGGTGCTGGCATGAATGGTTCAAGCCGGGCACTCGAGGAAGCCTCCTGAGCTCCCTTTGCTCCTTTTTGCCTGAATTATTTGATTGTTTATGCATTAATTCCCAATAATCTCTTTTGCCGCTCGGTTTCTCCTTTCCCGGGGGAATTTGCTGGCTGTTTTTCAGAGGTTTCCTGTACACACCTCTGGTAAAAGTCATGGAGCTGACTCCCTGTTTTACTCCGGCTTGTGTTTTTCCACCTCTTTGCATGCTGGGGTCCCTGTGTAATTTATTTGGGGGTGTTTTAATTTGCACCGGGATCGGTAAGACTGGTTTCAAACCCTTTGACTCCTTTTAATAGCTCCTAACCCCAAAAATGCCTTTTTCCCCACTGCTGGGCGCTGGGTGGCATCACTGCAGGAGCAACTTTAAGGGCGAAACATCTTATTTCTCTTTCTGTTCCAGTTTTCTTATCGGCTTATTGCAAAACCCATTTGGCAACCCGCTGCCTTCCTGTGCACGAGGCGGGGAGCAGCAAACCCCGCTCCCGGTGGGCTGCCAGTGCTGTGGGACAGTGCCTCCGGTGCTAGGTTCAGGGCTCCCAAAATTGGGCCATTTCGTTACTGCTGGGCATGTGCCCCGAGTTCGTCTTCCTTATTTATACCTGAGCAAAGGGAACTTTGGCCGTCGGCCTCCGTGGTTGATGGGCTAAGGAGCACCAGTGCAAAGACCCCTAAATATGCTGTTGAGCCCCGGAGCGTGGCCGCATCCTGGGGCTTAGTGGGTTATAAAACCCCCAAAAGTACTTTTGACTGTCCTGGCACCGAGTGGCTTTACTCCGTCTCTGCCCAATGCGATTTTTATCTCCGGTTATTGACATAAAGCCAAAGCCATGAATAGTTCACTGGCAGCGGAGCGTGCTGCCGGCCACGCCATCGTCCTTCCTTAATGCTGAACATCCCCTGTTAAAGCCTTAATGGGAACAGGTCCGTGAAGCAAAGACTCTTTTGCTCCCACGGGGTGCTCCTTACGGAGGAGCAAATTATTCCCCGAAGTCCACCCCGCATGAGGTTTTCTGGGGTTTGGTGCTGCTTTGGCTTCGCAGTAACTGCCAGTGTCGTGGTCGAGCCCGATAATTGCGTTATCCCCGGTCTTGGATGCTGGTTATCTCCCAGATGGGCAGAGTGCATTTGGTTTTGCTGGGGGGGTTGATGGGTGACTCCCTTGGTTTGGGCAGGAGGCTGTTAGGTCTCCGTGGAAATGTCATTTCTCCCAGATACGGCGCTTGTAGGGTAAAACAGTTACCAAAAGCAGGTGATCGACCAGAAACTGGTCCCACGCTCTTCTCCCGGTCCGCCTGTTGCTTCCTCCGGTGAGCACCAGAAAATTGTGGAGGGCAAAACCAAAGTCAAATTCCTGGTATAAAAACCAGCACAGGGCTCTTTTCTATCTCCAGGAAGCCTAAAGGATGTGAGTGCCTCGTTTTCCCCCTGCCATAAATAAAAATCAAGGTTTGGGGGCTCAAATAGGATCTGTCCGCAACCCCGTGGGATGCTGCAGGGTCTCCCGGAGGGCAGGTGATGTAGGGATGCAGGGGAAAAACATGCAGGGAGCATCACCTTTGCTGTCGCAGGAAGGGAAATGTTGATGAAGGGATGATTGGCCGGGGTGATATTTGCTTCCAGCAGGATCCGTCCCCGGAGACCTGTTGTGCCGGGAACCGAGTCAGGTTCAACCGAACGAAGGCAGCTTTAATTATGCACAAGCACCGGCACCGACGGGTTTAATGCTTTTATCTAATTCGCCCTAAAGCCACAGCTTTGGTTAATCCAGATTGACTTCCCGTGGTGTGGATGAAAGCGGGAGGTTTTGGAACTGCCTGGGAAGCGGAGGCTTGAAGGGAGATTGATTCAGGGAGGAATTCAGGGAGTTTCTTGGGGGAAACCAGAAATTCCCAGAAAAAGTCATTTGGCTCAAAGTGAAACCTTTTATTTGACCTACAAACAAAGTCATAAGGTTCTTTTTAAGTCATTGTATCTTTTATCCAAACTCCCTCTCCCCTTTTTATCTTGGATCAAGTGACTAAAAAACCCTCTAGGAAACCAAAACTCCCCCCAAAACATACTTTTCACGGAGAAAACAAATTCAACTCTGCTGCTTCTCAGGCTGGGACAGGAGGAGAAACTGAGGCACGGGGATGCTTCATTGGAGGAGCTGCATTTCTGCCAGGCAGAGTGGAACTGCCCAATGCCCTCCGAGGTGCTTTTTAGGGGAAAATAAGAGAAACAAATTCTTTGCAAATTAATTTGGAGAGGAATAAGGGTTTGTGGCTATTTTTGGGGATGGCAGAAGGGTCAGACCCATGGGGGATAAAAGACCCTGGGGCTCCGGGCAAGGAGATGGGTAAAGCCCCTTAAGCTGCTTAAACCTTGCTTTTGGGTATCTTGGAAATGTGTCTTGGAGGTATCTTGCCTTGCGATCGCTGGAGAGAAGCACCGGAGAGCGATGCAGATGGTGGGACTGGGACAGCTGGGGATGTCCTCAGCCCACACCGGTGGCCGGAGCCAGCCCGGAGGAGAAAGGCGCTGAAGGTGACTGCAGCAGAAAGGAGCCAAGTGGAAAGGACAGATGAAAACCAGGCAGTTTGGCCAGGCTCAAATTTCAGCCTGGTCCCATCTCGCGTCTCCCAACCAGACAGGCTCGGTAGCATCCGAACACGCCGTCTGTTTGCTTTTGGTTGCAGAGGGTTTCAACCACAGTCCCAAAGGAGAGAAAAAAGATGCCAGGTCGTTCGCTTCCCAGCGTCTCGAGTAGTTCCTGATCCGGAGCGAGGATTTTGATGAGTCTACTAAATGCCTATAAATTAGGGCAGGGAAAACACCCACGCTCTCCTTGTGTCTGTTGCGAAGGAGTCGGTGGGGAAGATGCGGTAAATGGATCGTGGTTTCGACCTCCGGCATAAACCGATGGGAGCTGCGGTCGCAATCAGTGCGTCCGCACCGCGCGGGTTTGATTTCCCAGGGCTTCGCACCGGCAGAACGAAGGGCTGCGTCTGTGAGGTCCTGCCGGTAAATTAATCCACACTAATTATTTGGGAAGGTCAATTAAAGCTCATCAACCCCCCGTGAAAACGCATTCATCGCAGCCGTGATTTGGTTGCGCTTTGTTTGCTTTCGTGACTTTGCTTCTGCTGGCAGGTTCCCAAGCACAAAACACCGCGGGATGGATGGTGACCTCAGGGATGGCACCGGGAATGCTGAAAAATGGGGCAGAAACCAGGATTAAAGCCCTTTATTCGATGATTCAGTGTCCAACCCGTGGTCCCCCCTGTGCTGGCCCAGGGTGCTGCCCATCCCTCGGCTGCCTGTGACCTTCTCCGATGACAGCCCCCTCCTTCCCCGTATTGACTCATCTAAATATCCGCTGCCCAGCCGTGGTAGATACTGTTACGGGAGCGTTTTGGGATGCTGGCATCACACGCACATGCCTGTGGGTATATATATTTGAGGGCACGTGGCTGCTGGGATTGCAACACCGATCTGCCTGGGCTCCTCTCGTCACAGGGCTCCTCTCCCATGCTGTCTTCATCCACTACAGCTGATGGTATCTGTTTTCTGGGGAGAAAACAACCACGTCCCATGGGATAAACAGGTCCAAGACCACGCTGCGAAGAGAGAGATGGTCCAGCCGTTGCAACCAGGTTGATCCAGACCCAACACGTGAGCCAGCATGGAGGAAGCTGGTCGGGGCGATGCCCTTGCTGTGCGCGGGTGGATGGAGGACACCTAAAAAGCTGTGCGTGATCATCTGCATTCAACACTGGAGAAAGAACCTCCTGCCATGACCCCGGGAAGGGCTGGGAGAGCCGATGAAGCAGATGCAGGTGGTCCTCACCGAAGCATCATGGTGGGTTTGCTTTTGCTAGTCATAGAAATATTTATCCTGCTTGGCATCCTCAGGGATCGCTGTTGCTTTCTTCCTCCCCTCGTCCCCGCCGGGGGTTCGATGCCTCGCTGTAAGAGCCGGCGTTCGTGCCATCCGACCCGTAGGCAGACGAAAGGGCAGCTGCCAGCTTTTGTGCCTTCACACGCCTTGGCTGGCCTTGTCCTCTCCGGCTCGCTCGCTGCAGATGCAACGGGGTCGGGGGCAAGGGGGTGGACTGCAGCCACGGCCCCGACAGACACAGCAGGTTTTGTCCTAGAGATTCCGGGCAAAAGTAGGAAAAAAAAGAAAAAAGAAAGGCTTTTGCATTTCCAGAAGGAAAAGGAGGGAGAGCACGACGGCAAGGACAAGGCTGCCTTGTGAGCGGGGTTTTGTCTCCGTGATTACCCCGTTCAAGCCAACCAGAGAGCCCTGTTTGCTCCTTGTCCTGAAGATGGTGATGTGCATCTTGGCACATCCGTGGCCGCAGCACGGCCTGGGGCAGCCCGTGCTGCCCTGCACGCCGCAGGAGATTCCCCACCTTGGCTTACGGATGGGTTTCAAACGCCTCGTTGGGTTTTCTAGCGGGGGTCACAGGAGCCTGCGGGGAGGTGGGCTGGAGATATGGTGACCTTGCCCCCATCGGTGCTTCAGAGCTGGGTGACGGGTTGTCTGCAGGGGACAAAGGGGATGCAGGTGTAAAGGCATGGAGAAACCACGTGCGAGGCTGAAGTCTCTGGAGCTCTGTAACCCTTCCCTGCGCCTTTTAGGGCATCTTGTGTGGCTTGTCTCGGTCACGGTGACCTGTCCGACCTGTGTAATCGGCTGCCAGGTCTGCGGGCAACCTCTGTCTTGTTGGCTGCAGATCTGCAAAGCTCAGAGGGAAGGAAGAAAGAATTTGGGGAGAAGAGCAGCTGGAAAGTGTTTTCCCTTCTGCCCGAGCACTGTCAGCCCTCTTCATCCGCAAGTACAACCACGTTGCCGAGGACTTGAGGGAAGCAGGATGAAGGGTGATGGGACCAAAGCTGAACCGGGCGCAGGAGGAGGAAAACTCTGGGGCTAGGACAGAGCAAGATCAGTCCTGCTCCTCATGTTCATCACAGAGTTGTTCCCAAAGTTATATTTGGTTTTTTGCAGATGTTGCAGATTAGTCAGGGCGTGAGCGTGCGTGTGGTTTCTGCCCACGTCCTTGGGAAGCGTGAGCCTCGGCCAGTACTGCTTGTGGTCTGCTCCAAGGGAAAAGCAGCGAAATGGGGGAAAATTAATCAGGGATTGTGTCCGTGCCACATCTGGACAGGTTGTTTGATCCAGTCCCTGGAGCAAGGACTGGAGTTATCCCCATGTGATGGACTGGAGGCATCGCTTCACCCCTTCTCCATCAGCTATGAGTTGTCAAGGTGCTTTTTAATGCCATAGTGCTTTGCTTTGGTGAGAGATCATCCAGGTTGGCAACTTCTAGAAGACCTTCATTGCCTCCTTCCCTGCAGGGTCTGAACTGGAGGTAGGTGCAGGATAGCTCTGGGTCGAAACGGTGCTTGTTTGCAAGAAAGGGCATACCCATGCCGTCCCGCAGCATGGTGGCACCAGGTTAGAGCTGGGAAGGCTGGTATTGCTCTTTTCCACCTAAAATCATGGTGAGATTTGGGTCAGGGCACATCCCACATGCTCATTCAAAGGGCACCTTTACTCAAAGCTTTTCTCCTGCAGTAGCTCCCGGTCTCTGAGCTCCTGCGCTGGATTCATCTCCCTATAACCCTGTTTCCACGGGCTCCCCGTAACGGCACAGCAGTGAGATCAAACTGGCTTGTTTTACGGGAAAGGACGCAAATGCATTTTAATTTGATTCCTGGCTGATGGGCTTGCTGAGCGATCATGTGTCAGCCGGGTGGTGGGCTGTCCCCGACGCATAAAAGGGCCCTTGTTCCTCCTGACAGTGCAGACAGTGCCAGGCTCTGTGTGTCTGCAGAGACTCTTTCGAGTCCGTTTTTCTCATCTCAACTGGTCATTCCCATGCATAAACCAGCTTTGCACAAGCATGGGCACACTTTCTGGTGGTGGTGATGCTGGAGGAGCAGGTCTCAAGACCAGGAAGCAGGACCAGCAAGATGGCCACCATCAGCCCAACACTAAAACCATTAAAAACCCATCATGGTCATTAAGAACCAACCCAGGCAGCGCCCCTGTGGTGGAGAACATGCTCCCTTTGGCAGGGTTTGATTACAGGGGCCTCCAGATGTTGTGTTGATGTTTGCTCTACCAGAAGAAGCTGAGGACCTCTGAAATCAGGGCCCTGCCAGTCACGGGGATTGCTCGCTGAAGAGCACAGTTCCCTTTTTTTGCCCTTTCTGCCTGGGGTTTAGTAGGACCCACCTTTCACGGTGCTCAGCTGTGTCACTTCTCCTGGATGGGTAAGCACAGAATGGAGCATCTTTCCTGTTCTGTAGCACAGGAGACCAAATTTCTGCATGAACCTGGCGGGAAGGATAGATTGGGACATTGAACTGGAGAAGCTGCAGATTTGAGTTGGACTCCCACGTGTGTCCTGGGATTTGCTGGTGACTTTGGAGCAGCCTAGTTCCTCCTCTGTGCTCCAGATGCAAAATGAGGATAAATAAAACTCCCTTTATCTGCTTGACCATAAGTCCTCCATGCTAGGGACTACCTCGGTTGTGTCAACACCCAAGGCAATGAGGCCATGGTCTTTGTAGGTATGCGATGTGCTGGCAGGAGGCACGCACTGCCACCTCTCGAGTCATTGTCACCTGCACTGGGATGGCACTGCCTGCCGGACAGCGAGCCATGCTTATGGGTGGTTTTTGGATAGACACAGTCAAGCATTGATGCAACCTTGGCAGGAGGAGAAGGGAAGGGTATAGTAACACTATATAGTAATAATGACAGCATGGACCACACAACGTGTCACAGCATTGTGGCATTGGGGTTGTCTCATCTAACCCACCTCTTCCAGGGACTCCTTACCTCCGTGTCCTTACAGCCTCTTTGCTTTCCCCCCTAGGGTGATGGCGAACATAACAACTCCTCCAGCCTGGACCAGAGTTATCAACAGCTCCCTGGACCCAGGTGGCGCAGGAGACAACGCCTACAAGTGCATATTTGATGAGGACTTCAAGTATGTCCTGCTGCCCATCTCCTACGGCATCGTGTGTGTGGTGGGGCTCTTTCTCAACCTGCTGGCCCTCTACGTCTTCATCTTCAGGATCAAGACCTGGAACGCCTCCACCACGTACATGTTCAACCTGGCTGTGTCCGACACGCTCTACGTGGTCTCCCTGCCCCTCCTGGTCTATTATTATGCGATGGGGGACAACTGGCCCTTCAGCGTGGGCTTGTGTAAGATAGTCCGCTTCTTGTTTTACACCAACCTCTACTGCAGCATCCTTTTCCTCCTCTGCATCAGCATCCATCGATTCCTGGGCATCTGCTTCCCGCTGAAGTCGCTGCAGTGGGGACATGTTCGCTATGCCCGGAGGGTGTCGGTCATCGTGTGGGTGGTGACCGTCGTGTGCCAGTCGCCCGTGCTCTTCTTTGTCACCACCAGCGTGAAGCGTGACACCATCACCTGCCACGACACGTCCAGCAAGGACCTCTTTGGCCAGTTTGTTATTTACAGTTCGGTGATGCTGGTGCTGCTCTTCTGCATCCCTTTCCTCATCATCATCGTTTGCTACTGCCTAATGGCCCGGAGGCTGCTGCAGCCCACACGGGGGATCTCCCGGCTGTCCCGATCCAAAAAGAAGTCTGTCAAGATGATAATCATCGTCTTGGTGGTCTTCATTGTTTGTTTTCTTCCTTTCCATGTCACTCGTACCTTGTACTACTCCTTCCGGAGCTGGGACTTGAGCTGTCAGACCCTCAACGCTATCAACTTAGTCTATAAGGTGACTCGTCCCTTAGCCAGCACCAACAGCTGCTTGGATCCCATTTTGTATTTCTTAGCAGGACAACGATTTATGAAGTTTGCGGGCAACAAAATGCCAGGGAAGCCTCAAAACGAAATGGCGCTGGGCATCGTGCCCAACAGTCACCTGGGAACCAGCAACGACACAGACACGTTATCCAAGGATATGAAATCCTAGCTCTGCTCCCGCACGACCAGCACCGTCTCCGCGACAGAAGGGTTTATCCCAGGTATGAAGGGAGGTCAGGATGCTTCGGGGCCCAAGGCTTTTGGTGTTTGCGGTGCCTTGGCTTGCATCCACTTCAGCATGGTCCGTGTTTACCGTGCTCCTCTGCTTGTCGCTGTTTCAAACATATTTTTTCAGGAAGATGCTGCTGTGGTTATACACGCAAACCCCTTATCTCTGCCTCTTTGTCCAAACCTGCCTCTCTGTTCAACGCTGAATGGCATCTCTCCACCAGTGACACTGGGTGACCTCTATCATGGTGGCCAAATCTGCTAAAAAAAAATCACGCCCTGAATGTCTTAAATCATTTTCTAAAGCAGAAACGTTGTGTGCAAAAGGTCCCCCTAAAGAAATCCATCTGCCTTTCTCCACATTCCCTGGCACAGGGAACAAGAGTTTCTCCGTGCCTTGGCCAGGGAGGAGAGGCTTTTGGTCGATGAGGAGGGTCAGCTGTGGTTCTGCTAAACAGGTCCATGAAAATGTCAAGCGCAAATACCACCCGCAGCGGGAAAGGGTTCCCCCACAGCTTTGCATCCCTGAAGAAATGCTCTCCCAGCTTCAAGCCCCGGTATCTGCTGGCAGAGCCGGGAGGGGACTCCTAGCTCCTGTCCAAGGAGTGGCTTCCCATTAAAAAGGTTGCTGGTGGACCTTCCATCTCACTGGAGTATACTGGTACCATCCCACTGGAGTTTACTGGTACCATCAAGCAGGTCCCCTGTAGGTTTCTCCAGTGGGGTCAACATCTTCCAAAAGACCCGTTAGTGCTTCCCAACAGCAATGTTCACCCTTGAAAAGCTTTTAGGAACCCGTAGTTTTCTTTCAGCTGCTGACTTTAATAATCATCTCCAGCTCGTTAAAATTTAGGGTGAGCTCTTCACGTCTTGTTTTTAACCCCCTTACTAGTGACTCATGTTTCCAGCAAAGAAGCGAAGACCGTTGCTCATCCCCTTGGCTGAGTGCTGCCACATCCTCATCGCTGCTCAGAAGTGACAGCCCTCTGGGATCTCTAGCAGCTTGTTGTGACCCAAAATGCTGCCCAGATGTTGCTGTCTGGACTCCCCATAATCCCAGTGATCCTCTGAAGCCAGTCAGCATATCCCTTACTGACAGTGTGGACCTTCCCTGGGAAACTTGGCAGCGCTAAAGCCTGGGTTTAGGAGCCATACCAACAAACGTGGTGCTAAGCTTAACCCCAGTCCCGTCTGGATTTGGCCTTGCTTTCCCCATCAGACAGGACAGTTCAAAATAAACTGGAGAAAATATCCACAAAACACTTCACCAGAACGTCCACTTCGTCTTTCTCTCTATAATTGGTGGGTTAGAGAGCCAAAAGCCCAGGTCCATGGTTTCCTTGCCCAGCCATGCCATGAGGATGCTGATTCCTCACCCCAAAAATGAAAATTGCTTGTGCTGCAGCACTGGACGAGTCGTAGTTTGTAAAAGCAGCCCTGGGTCTATTTTAGAATTAGGCAAACACATTTGATCCTGGTTTCGACCAATTCCTCAGACGTTGTCTTAGTTTCTCCCATCCCTCCTTCTTTTGAAGTAGCTTGGTGGAGATGAAGACATGCCGCAACGTAACCAGCTGAGTTCAGCCATGGGCAACTGGGACCATTTAAGGTCAACTGGGAGGTTCTTCTGGTCCCAGCTTGGCGGAGCCACGGTCCCGTGGAGGGCTCTTGTCCCAACCAACAATGTCACAACCACAGAAGGCAAAGGAGGGGACTGTCTCAGCTCTGAGCACCATTGGCAAAGAAAAATAGGACATTTGTAGGGTGCTTCATCTCATCCTTGAGTGAACTGTCAGGGTAGGGTTGGGTTAAGATAGGAGTTGCACCATGGCAGCACATTTTTTTCCTTGTGCCTGTGAAGGGAGCTTGGCTTTATGGGGAGGGTCACAGCATAGTCACTAGGGCGAGACAAATAATTGGGAGAAATTAATTCAACCGAAGCGCTGAACTGGTACAAACGTTACTCCAGGCCAGGTCTTGCCTGGTCTCCCGCACTTGCCAAAAAGCAGCATGAACACCAAGTTACGTGCTCTGAATAATTCAACAAAAATGTGCTCAAAGTTCACTCCTGCGGTCCTGCTTGGTGATCCCACCTTTCTCCGAGCTGGCATCAGCCGGCTTCAAACCACTGCCTTGGGCAACACTGCCAGTCCCATCAAGGTGGTCCCTCTGTGATCCTGGTCCCGCACAAGCTAGCGGCACTGTTCAGATGGAGAGCGGTTGGCGAGGTACCAACTGGAAATTTATATATAGAAACTGTTTTTGTTTGTAAAAGCACTAACTTATACTAAAAAAAAAGTGGGGTTTGTGACAACGACTGTACATTTTTATTTTTGTAACATGCAGACACCTCAGATTTCTTATAGTAAATAAATTTATTTCTACTATGAGCACTCTTCTGCCATCTCCTCCAATGTGTACAAAGAGGAGGGGATACTGGGGATGGAAACTGGGTTGTTGAATGTCATAGACATGTTTCAAGCTCCAGATACAGCTGTCCACACATGGGCTCCACAGTAGATACCTCCAGCATCTAAACTCCTGTAGGAGTCCATGGAAGAGCTGGTCGCCCCAAGAGACAGGTCTTCTTGTCCTTGGGCAGGGTGAGATGCAGAGGGCTGCTGGAGCACCCCCAAACCCAGCAGCTCATTGGGGAGGGTTTCACTTTATCTTGCTGCTGTCTCCCCTTTTCCAGAAAGCCCAGTAACACCAGTGCTCATCACACATCCTTACTTCTCAGAGACACAAAGATCCAGAGGAGGAACTCAACTGTCTCAGGTGAAAATTTGCTGTGGAGACAGGTCGGAGCATTGCAGTACACCTCAGGATGGCTCCTTATAGCTGGCCAAAGCAAACCTCTGGACTTCAAAAGCCATCGAGCAGGTCTTCGGACCTCCCTCTAACCCATTCCCAGTGGGGTCATTATTGTGTGCCCGTGGGCATTGCACTGCAGACCCTTATAGCACTACCCCGTAACTGCAACAGGCTGACCTGAAACCTCTGGTTTACCCCTTAAAAGTCTGGCAAAGATTCAGACCAAGTAGAAAACGTCCCACAAGAGACCACTGCTCCTGGAGTCCATCTGCCAAGTGAAACCTTCTCTGTGAATCTCGACCTCCACCTAATGTCTCTTGAATTAAATTCTTGCAGAAGGCTGATACCACCCGTTCTGGCGAAACTCGGGTGCAGAGAGAGCTGGGGGGCTGCAGGGCTTTACAGGGGCCAAAAACCCTAGTAGTGTGACAAATTCGATAGCTGATCTTTTTGGTTGTATCTCCATGGGCTTGGTGGGTAGCTTCTCCTAAACCACCCCTGTTGAAGACCAGAAGTTGCTAGATTAAGTAATTAATGAATGAATCTCTAAGTAATTAATCTCCCATCCCATAGACCACATTTTTTTCTGCTTCACCCAGCAATTCACAGAGCCACCAAACCAAGAGGTTTTACTCCACGTGTTGGAGTGAAACCTCATGTTCTCAAAGGCTTTTCACCTTCCTCTACAGACACCAGAAGGTTTCCTGAACCTCACCACAGTCCCCATGAAGAAGTACAGATCTTGTTTTCTGTTGCAACTTATCTGCCGCTTGCTCCCCAACCTGGCTTTTGCTGTGCTTTTCTCTGCCAACAGAAGAAGTCTTTTTGGGCACGCTTATCTCGGCTGATGAATTTATTACGAACTGTGATCAAGTTAGCTTGAAATCTGCCTGGCAATAATCTGAGCAGCTCTAATTCTTTCGCTCTCATCCCGAGGCTGATTTCTCCAGCCTTCAAATTACTTTTGTACCTTTTTGCTGCACCTGATCTCCCAGCAATGTCTTTGAAGATGCAGATGTGGTAAATGCCCACTGCCCTGCAGTGTGGGATGGAGAAGCACCTCATGATCCTCTGCACCATGGGAGAAAGCTCCGCTTTGGTTTCTTTTTTAAAAAACTTTCTAACCCTTATAGTTGCCAAAACATGAAGACTCAAAAGCATAAAGCCAAAGAAATAGCTGCAAGCCCCCAAATTGCTAAATTAGTCATCCCAAAATACGCTCTCTGAAAACCCTCTCTTGATTTTCAGCTCAGGTTTTGGAGTCCCACCCCAGGGTGAATGCCATGTGGACGAAGGGCTCGTTCGTGAACAGCTTTAGCTCATGGGTTTTACAGCATCACACCCAAGCTTTTACCGCAATGACTTCTCTGTAGCTCATGTGAGTCGCTCAAACCCAAGAATGAGAATTAAGCGAGAATAATATCCATTGATGGGAAACACAGAGCTCGTGCACTTACTTCAGAGAAATAAAAAAAAAAAAAAACAACCAAACCCACTTTTTCTAAATATCTCTTAGCACTGGGAGCAGGAAGAGAAACTTAATAGCACTGAGGGTTTCCTGCCAAGCAAACAAATCTGCCACGTGGGCTGGAGGGATGCACACTTCTGCTAGACCTTCCCAGCAGCCAAGTACAGGGCTTTTCCTTCCCGATCATGCCTTTCTAGGGAGCAGACCCTTAATCTGGTAGAGGCAGGCAGCGAGCCATGTTGTTACTGTAAGCTACTTGGTACATCCACTTCTTTTTCGAGTAGTGAGTCCTGGCTTAATTTTTCTTCTGGTTTTCCGCCTTGGGGCTTGATTTTCTAAGGAACAAGTCTGTCTGTCTGCCCCTCTGAGTCATTTCTGATCTAGTTGGCCAATGTAATAGAGGGACAAGGTCTCTGCCCTATTGAGCTGCTCTGAGTTTCATAGAAAACAGCTTGCAATGCAAAGAAGAGCCAAAGGAACCCTCACCCAGCTTTATATTAGACACCAGAGAATCCACACTCACTTCCCCCACGCTACAGCCCATGGTGGCTTGGGAAGGTTTCCATCACACCATCAATGATGAGCAAGGAAAGGTGACAGAGGGTGCCCCAAAGCCATCCAGGAGACCGGTGTTGAGTTAAAACAAAAGGAAGATTCCCAGACTAATCACTTTTCACAGACTAATCATATTATTGCAGAAATTCCCAAAAATGGATGGGCCAAGGCAGCATTTTCTTTGAAAGAAACCAAACCAGAGGGTGTTTGAAATAACACACCAATCCCCCAGCTTTGTGAGTTTATTTTAAGGCTTTCATGGGTTTAATACCAATATTTGCAGACTGCTTGGCAAATAAATGCTCAGGAAAGCCTGAAAGTTTAAAATATCTTTTTCTTTTTTTCTTTCTCCCTTTTAAGCACTGGCTAAACACCAACATCTTGGTGCGTGTTTTGGGGAGCAGCCGGGCTGTCACACTGCGAATGCACACATATACACATGTATACGCACACATAAGCACATATATGCACACAAAGCATCCTTCCCACGCTCCAGGAGAGGAGCCCTCGTGCCCGAGCCCTGCCTGGTGCCTGCCCTCCTAAGGGCACAGGAAAGTGTGCAAAACAGCCCTCTGTACCCCAAAACCTCCTAATTTATACAAGAACAGCAACTCTCCAAATCCTCCCAGCGAGCTGAAAGCTGCCTGGCTGTGGCTTATCACTCATGAGATGAGCTGCAAGGCCTCAGCTCGGTGCTAGAAGCTCCCGCCTTTGCAGCAAAGGATGTGCAGAAGCAGCCCCCCCCCAAAAAAAACCCCATCTCGACTGGGTGGGTTTTGCAGCCCCATTTGATGCTGCTGGTAGCAGAGCAGGAGATCCCCCGCCAGATCCTGCTCCTCTGTTTACACCACCCACTGTGAAAAGGCATCATGTCACAACCCCATTTCCACCCACCCCCCCCCAAATCCTGGGGAAGCCCTGAGAAGCCCTCAAACCACCAAGTTCCCACCCTTGAACTTGGAAAAAAAGGGCTGTGAGGTTTCCAGCTGAGATCCCAGCTGGCAGGATGACCAGTGGGAGACCTTGGAAGATGGTGGAAGATGCATGGAAGGTCCCCGTAGTGCAGCCAGCTGCACTGAGTTTTAATAGGGAAACCATTTAGCTGAATATCCTGAACCCTGCTGCAGCAGAGTCCTCTGCTGGTGCTAAGGGGATGTGGCAGCAAGGAGCAAGGGGTCCCACGTCCACCCCAGGAGAAGACGGGGTCCCCCACGGGAGTGCTAATGATGCCCTAGAGACATCCCGGAACCACAGCAAGGGATGGGAGCAGAGACCCAGACTAGCAGTGGGAGCATCAGGGTGCCAGCAGTGGATCCCTGTCCGCATGCCAGGATGTCCACCCAGGAACACATGGCCACTCAAGACAGGGTCCTGGTTGTCATCCATGAGACTTTCCAGGGGATGGAAATGTTGATATTCCCTTTGAAGTTCCCCTTGCGTAAGCAGAGCCGCAGCGTGCAAGGCAGCCAGGGAATCAGCCTCTCCTCCCATGACCTTTGGTTTTAAGGGCAAGGAGGGGAGACCTCATCGCGCTCTACAACTACCTGAAAGGAGGTTGTAGCGAGGTGGGGGTTGGTCTCTTCTCCCAAATAACAAGCGATAGGACGAGAGGAAATGGCCTCAAGTTGCGCCAAGGGAGGTTTAGACTGGACATTAGGAGAAATTTCTTTACTGAGAGAGTGGTCAGGCCTTGGAACAGGCTGCCCAGGGAAGTGGTGGAGTCACCATCCCTGGAAGTATTTAAAAGACGTGTAGATGAGGCGCTTAATGACATGGTGTAGTGGGCATGGTGTGTTGGGTTGACGGTTGGACTCGATGATCTTAGAGGTCTTTTCCAACCTTAATGATTCTATGATTCTCTAATTCTATGAAAAAACCTGGTCACCATCTGCCTTTCATCCAGCCACCCACCTGCCCCTCCAGCTCCATCCCTACCTGCCACACAGAGGCTCAATGCTCGTTTAACATCCTTTCATTCTTTTCTCATCAAAACTGGGGCAAGCAGGTTGGAAACCTGCTGGCCACCATTGGGAAAGGAGTGCAAGTGCAAGCCCAAGTGCATGGCTGGAGGTGGAGGCCATTTGGGACCCACATTGGGAAGGACCTTGGTATGTGTCCTTCACGATGGGGATTTGCCACCATCTCTGCATTTGGAAACAGGTTTATTTTGGAAAGATGTCCCTGATCAGCTGATCACCTGGGCTATGAACCTCTCTGCACAACCTCACCCATGGCTGGACTCCTGGACCAGCCGTCCTGGTCCCTGAGCACTCCTGCAATGCCATCAGTGAAGCTGTGAGCCCAGCACCGGGATGTGGGATGCAAGCCAAGCGCTGGCAGGTGCCTGCAAACCTCCTCTGCTAGGATGCAAGAGGATCTTGCCTTTCTTACGACCTTTTTTAGGTGAAGCAGCTCCACCACCCCCTGCCAGATGCAGTTCTTCTGCTCCTGCTTCATGGCTGAGTGCATTTTGCAGCCTGGCAGCAGGACAAGATGCCACATGGGTGCCAGCACAGCCTGTTTGCACATAGGGTGTGGGTGCAATGCCCCAGCACAGCGGCTGTTCCTCATGGCCTGTTGAACGAGTCCATCTAGTCCCAAATGAGCAAACGGGCCTGAGCACCTTGGGATGGGATTGCAAAGCAGGTTGTTAACTCCTGGGGGGTGGCCAGCTCTTCGGTATGATCCTGTCACTACACACTGCAATTTGCAGGGCCAAGTAGAAAGGCTGCAAGAAGGGGAAGGTGCTCAGGGGATGACCACGTTCGGTTAGCAGAGCTTCTGGTCCTCCTTGGGCAAAGGATTCAATGACTTCAGCCTTTGCGCTAGGAGAAAGGGACGTTGCTGTGGCTTTCAGGGAGCAGTTGGACACCCCAGAGCCTGCTACATGTCCTTGTCCTCTTGTGCAGGACCCATGATCACAAGGAGAGGATGCATTTCCTATGGTCCAGGTCCCCAGGGGTATGTACCCCACCTGAGCAGACCTCCAAGCATCGGTGGAGAGCACAGGAGACCAGCTGCCCCTCTGCCAGCCCTACGGGAAACCAGGGGACCTACTCTGGCTGAGCCACCTGCCAAGGTCATTGGTGGCACCTTCGTTGGGGTAGCTGCCTGGAGCCCATCAAGATAGGATCAGACAGGATCTAGGAAAGGGATCCTGGGATCATGGAGGTCTTCGGTCCAAACCCTGCTCAGAACAGGGCTGGCTCCAAAATCAGAGCATCCTGGCCACGACTCAACACGCCCCAGAGCTGCATCTCAAGGGGGTCCATGGCTGCCTGACCCAGAAATGCCTTTTCCTCTCCACTGGCTATCAAGAAAGCCTCGCTGGCCAGCTGGGAGTTGTTAAAAGACACAAATTGCCCATAAAAGCCTCTGCAGCACTGCCAGGGCCCTGTGCTCAGCAGGACGCCGATAGTCCAATGTCTCACCCCTCTAGCATCCTCCTGGGATGAGCTCGCAAGGCTGAGACTTAAAAATAACCCAATGGGGGCAGCAGGTGGGTGGGCATTGCTGTCACCGCACCGTCACTAACGTCAGCTTCCCCGAACCCATCTGCACACCGATGTCGGCTGTGAACCCGGTCCGGCACGCCACGGCTGCGCGAAGGCAGCCGAAAAACCACAGGGGTTTGCCAAGGAAATATTAAAAGCCCTGGAGCAGCCTCCCTGCTGATGCCTCTCCATCTGCTCTTCGTTAGGCAAATGAGCTGTGGGCTCCTGGCTGGGTGGTCTGGGCTCGGGGACCCCTCTGTGGTCGGCTCCTGGGGTGATGTGCCAGGGTGGGAAGCAACAACAGCGCTGGGGGGGAGGAATTTTTGGGATTGCGGGCCTGGATGAAGCAGCATCCGTATGGATGATGCCTCCAGGCAGGGCTGCGGGCAGCAGCGAGTGCCCGTGTCCCATGGTGCTGGTTCCAGCTGGTGATTAATTCCCCACTGTCCTGAACCTCATCCAGACTTTCTGGGATCATTTCCTAGAAATCCATCATCTCTTCCCAGGCAATATTTCCCAGATGTTGCAACCCATCTCTGCATTTCGGCATCTGGCTAGTGATGCGGAGCTCTCCTCTCCGCAGCACGAAGCCTGAAGGAAAAGCAGCACTTTGCAACAACCCCTTGTAACATCAAAATCCCCCTCATCTCCAAAATATTTCCTTTTTTCGTCCCAATTAACAAAGGACTCCCGAGTTATGGTAATTCCTCAAGCATCTCCAGAAGGCCGCTGGGTTGAAACGTGATGTAAAAATTAATTTGTAGCAGCTGTTCTTCCTCCTGCTTGCCCATAGATGGAGGAAGAGAGCTTCACCCCTTTGGGTTCCCTCCTTCAGCTATCTGGTTGATGAGGGTGCATGGTGTTTCGGGGCTCTCCTCCACCCCACTTTGGCCCATCAGATGCCTGGTTTGGGCCATTTAATGCCCGTCCTGGGAAAGATGTTGGCCATGACCTGCACAAGACTCTGCTACGCAGTGAACCCATGAGGAAGAGATGGTCCCTCCTGCCCACATACTCTCTTGAGAAACTCAGGACGCCGCATGAAATGTGGCCCTGGGGTAAGCAATGATGCTGGGATAAGCAAATGCGGCTCCTCCTGGCTACGACTGTTCCATGAGACAGTCCAGGGCCCATCCTGTAGGGTTACTCCCTCACCACCGTGACCCGAGTGGCCACCTCCAACCCACCAGTGGGCATCCCAAAAAGGTGTTGCTTTGAAGGAGCCCAGGTCCAAACCATGCCAGCGATGAGGCAATGATTAATCTGAACATTCGCAGCCCAGAGGGATGGATCTGGCCGATGATGTCCAAGGAGGCTGAGTCACGCCAGGTGAGCACCACAAAGAACTGGGGTTTGATGGAGAGAAAGATTTCCCCCAAAAGAGTTGTGCTGCTGTTCAGAGACCAACGTTAGCTGAGGATGGAGATCATTTGGGGGGAATAAATGAACTCTAAGAACATGTCATAATTTTTGGAGATTTTTATTCCTTTTTTCCAAAACGGAGTGGTTTGTTCAGGAAGCGCAGAAGTATTCCCCTTCCCCCTTTTCTGATACAAAGCACTTGACTTTTCACTTCAAAAAGATTCTTTGTCAACAAAAAACCCACTCATCTCTCTTTTAAGCAAGCAAATCAAAATAGGCAAGGGTTAAAAAAAACCAACAGAAACTATTCGCTTTGACCTCCCTTTGACCGGCATCATGTTTTCCTCCCAAATTTTGGTTCAACCACCCAGTCGAAAAATGCCTCCTGCCCCAGCCTCGCCGCTCGGGCCGGCTTTGTGGGTTTTGTCCGGTTGCGAGTTAATAGGATTATTGTGAAACCGGTGGACGCGCGGTTGACGTCGACCCTGTGTGGGAGGAGGAATCAGTTAGAAGATTGTAAGAAACCCGATTCAGTAGGAAAAGAGCAAGAGAAAGACTTTGTTGCTTCATAACGCCTCAGATAAAGCATTCACAAAAGCAGGGAAAGATAAAGCAATCCTTTTCCAGCAAATGTTTACCCTGCACGATGCAAACTGACCCCAGGTAGTCTCAGGTTTAACGACGTGGTTTAATACCACTGAAAAGGGCCTCTTTTGTATTTCTCAGGTTGTCATCCGGAGATGTCCTACCCACCGGGGGATTTCCTACGGGTATCTGAAGATATCCTGGTAACAGCAGTGACACTTTTTAAACGTGTTGTGAAACGTGTTATATATAATTTTTTTTTTTTTTTTAAAAACGTGTTGTGCATTTTTTCACATATATATTTACATAAGCCCCAGTGCCCCACCGCTGGCAGAGGCCACCGGGGAAGGGACGGGGGTAAGGAACGAGCAATGTGATACCTGCTCTGAATCACGCCCTGCTCTTGTGGCTGCAGGATTTTGTGAGACGGAGGTGGGGTGGTTGTGCTCGATAATCTCCGGAAAATTTCCCTGCCTCGGAAACTTTCCCACTTTTATAACCTGCGTGCGTCGCCCTGCCTCCTCCAGCTAGGACACTGGGTGGGTGATGGAGGATGAGCCGCAGCGGCTGCCACCCCCATGCTCTAACTCTTGGTGATATCAATCTGGGTCTTGGACAGGACTTTTACAACCATGAGGAGCTGAGTAATTACTGGGGGAGATTTTCACCCCCTCCTTGGGGCTTGTTACAGCTCCAGCCCATCTCCCTGTGGGACAGCAGAACGGGGACAGCTCAGGAGGTGCTGGCACCTCCTCGCCACCATGCAATTCAGCACAACGAAATTTTATTCAACACCAAGAAGCTCTGTAACTCTTCACTGTGGGCTTTGGTTCCTGTTAACTCATTTTTCAGCTTTTAGCAAGCTGTTCCCCAAAATCTTGCATGCACACTCGAGTGGGTTTTTGCATTCAGCTTGCTGTGTTCATGACCTCTTCACACCTCCCCCTTCGGACACGGTGTGGACCTTCTGCAGGAGATTTTCTTTCTTCTAATGACATTTTTCACCCTGTTGTTTAGCTCTGGCTGTGCTGGGGAACCTTTTTACGGCCTTTTTGAATCAGTGCTCTGCCTTGGCATCCTCAGTCCACTTCGACTCCATCTGCAAACATTTCATCCTTGTGTTCAGCTGCTTAATTCTGAGGAGCTTCCTCATTTCTCTCTAATTTCCCTTTTTCCAGTTAAACACTGCAGTTGTAGCTATTTTTTTCACTGCAAATACTTTACAGTCACTGAACCTCCTCTGCTAAATCCGTACTACTTGCTAACTATGGCCAGGCAGGGGTTTAACCTGTGCCAACTCAAACCCATCAAGATAATGCCCAAGCACGGTCAACCCTATAGGTTGGCCATACAGCTGTCCTCTCCAAGGATGGAGCACACACTCGGGGCTAGATCAGGAGGGATTTCAGGACCTGAGAGCTTTAAAGGCTTTTACAGAGGTTGAACTGCTGTGGACCTCCGCAAGGAAAAGCCCAGAGCATCTTGCAGCAGACCCACCCAGTGGACCAGCTCTACTTGTGATTGTTTCAATAAGAGAGAGGAAATTATATCATCTCAAAATCAAATGTTGCTGCAGAAAATGCCTTTTTCAGATATATCGTGGTCTAGGCCAGGGTCCAGGGGATCTCACCACCATCAACATCTTCCCAGGGCAAGGCTGGTGGAGATAGTGAGAACCTGGCTGAACTGGTCATCCTGGAGGACCCTTCCTGACACACACAAGGTTCTGGGACCTGGTGGGAACCAAAGGGTGCTTCAGGCAGGAGCATGTTTCCATGGACATTTCTAGTCTGGGGCTTGCGTTTTTGCCCAGTAGAGACAGTGTGGTCACCCTGCTTAGGGATGACGATGCCCACTGACCACGCTCCTCCAGGGACAACCTCTCCAGACCTCTGCTCCAGCCAGCAGACTCCGGGCAGGCAGTGACTTTCCCAACACGTAGCCTCAGTCTAATTAGTCTAAGAGGAATATTTGTTCTGGCTTTGCCTGGAGCAGCTGGCCACAGGCCAGGACATTTTAACTTCCCAGCCTGAGCTCTGGAGAGTTGCCGGTCAGACTGTCGCAGCACAGCAAATACCTTGCCCTGACCCTGTCCATCACAGCTCGGCTGCTCAGAGCTCGGCGGCAGTACCAGGAGCTCGTGCATGGCTGCTACAGAAGAAGAGGAAAAGCTAAGGAGAAACACGCTCAACTTCTAGTGGTGCAAATTACTTGGCTTGACGGTGTATCTGCCCCCCTAAGCCAAGTTATAGCCCTTTTTTCCAAGAAAATTCAAAATCTGCAAATTTACACAAGGATGTAAAAGCACTGTCTCGTGCAGCTACACCAAAGACCCTCTTCTTGGTGCAAAAATGTGATGGGGAACTGCAGATGCCCCTGATACGCAGCCAGCCCCCTTTTTCCAGGGAGAACAGTGTCTAACTCCTTACCTGGCTGAGCACGTCTCTTATCCCATGTGGATATTTTGGGGGTCCTCAGAGATGAACCCCTTTCCTAACCACTCGGCTTTCTGACTTCATGGAGAACAGAGGATGGGGACATCTCCTTCCTCCCCTAAATACCATTCCCCACCACCAGTTTGCCTCTTTGCTGTTGTTCTGTGTGGCCTGAGGTTTTGAATGTAATCCAGAGAGAAAGCAAAAATGGAAATTCCCCAGGGCACAGAGGGAAGGAAGATGGAGAGGGAACGGTTTCTGACCTCGTGGCAGCTGTGAGGTGGCTCCTTCCCCCTGGCTGTGGACCAGGCAGCCTGGGCTGTGCCAGCTGAAGCCACAGGGACCACCAGGACACCAAGCCCAGGGCAGGCTGACCTGGCAGGTCACATCTTACCAGGCTTTGCTCCTCAAGCGAGGTCATCACAGATGCAGAGGTGGAAAGGGGCTGAAGTAACATGTCTGAGGTCATGGAGTGGCAGAGTCAGGATAAGACCCTGGCTGCCTGATCCAGCATCTTCTGTCAAGACCACGGCCAACCAGGAGAAGGAGGACAAGGACTGTGGGATCTCCGTCTGGCTGTGCTGTCAGGGGGATGGGGGGACAGGTAGCCACGTGCCTTACAGCAACATCCAGCTCAGGTGCTCCCTGTGGAGCTGGAGAAGCTGGAAGTTTTATCACAGGTGGACTCTCTGAGGTCTAATAAGGGGTTTCTCCTTGCCTTGTCCCCCATGGAGGGATCATTCAAGGTCTGTCTCCTTCTTCCACATGCTGGTGGGAACATCAGCATCTCTGAGCTTCTCACCTTCCTCCAGGTGTGACCAAACGGATCGACAGGCTCAGAAGTGATTCAACCCACAGCAACACACTCCAGTGTGCTGATGAACACCCATTTTCTGAGAAAATCCACCATCAGGCCCCTCCAAAATCAAATACAGCTGCCTTCCAGAACACAAGAGCTTTTAATACATGTTCTATTATTGAGTTCTCTCTATTTATCTTCTCACCCCAGAGTTTTTCCAGTACTTTTTATGCATCCCTTGTCCTCATAGGGACCAGAAAGCTGAAACTTCAGGAACCAGCACTTCGCAGTCTGTGAACCGGGACAAGCCCACCAAAGCCAGCAGCTCCCCTCCACCCGGTGGATGGATACCTGTTGTTAGAGATGCCAGTGAAGCACCAGCTCTGCTTCTTTCCAAGCTCTTCAGTGGGCACAGCGGAGATTTTTGATCTGTATTTCTTTGCCATTTCTTGCTCTTCTCCAGGCATCATGTCCCAAGTTCAAACACAGTGAAATGTCCCAACTAAATTGCTGTGAGAAATGTGGTAACTATCAGCCACGCACGTTAATGCTCGGCTAAAATAATCCATTAAAACTTGCAAGGAAGAAGACTCAGTGTCCTAGGAAACATCATAAAGAGGAGTTGAGTTCACTATTCACTGGCTAAAATGCTGGTGTTGGTTTTTTTGCCCGTGTTATTATTTCCCAGCCAACCTTCTGCCCTCCAGCCTCTCTTCCCCTCTGCATTTTCCCCTCCACTCCCCTTCATCCTGGTTTAGTGCTGGGATAGCTCCACTTTCCGCAGGAGAAACCATCTTCGGAGGAGCATGAAAGGACAAATACTTGGCTTTGCGTGTGTTGTTGCATGCTTGTGTGCACTATTTCTATGGCACTGGTATTTCCCCAGTGCTCCCACCGTCGCTGATCGTGGGAGGTCACTGTAATTCAGCGGTAGGCAGCAAAGAGCTCTGCATAATCCCGAGCCTTGTCCCCCAAATATTCAGAAATCGCCAGCTGATGCCCTTTGTGGCATTAAGAGCTTGCGTTGTCCTTTGAAAACAACCTCAGCGTTGGGAGAATGGATAAACCGTGCAAGATCCTTCCTGAGCCGAAGGGAAAGGGAACCAGGCAAATCCTCAGGGATGCTTAGACCTGCTCAGCGCATATCGACCAGGATGCGAAGAGAAATCAAAAGAGGCGGGGAGGGAGGGAGGGAGGGAGGAGAGAAATGTTTGCAGCACGTTGGACCAAGCAGAAGGACGTGGGGCAGCTGACCTCCAAGCATCAAAGGAAAGGCCAAGGGAAGGGTGATTTCCCAAGGGCAACAACCCTGAGCTTGACGTTGCATCCAACCACGGTGCCACAGAGAACTGGAGAAGGGGCCAAAGCCTGGATCCCCCAAGGGGAAGGGCAGAGCTGTATTGGTTTCTCCTGCCCATGTGTGCACGTTCAAACACAGGGAGAGATTTCGCAGCCAACTCAAAGACATTGTAGGGAGATGGAAAAATACATTCGAGCAGGTCACGGAGAACTTCTGCATCGCTATTTGGAGCAGTGACCACTTGCATCTCTGACTAGATGAGGACAGGTGAGATATTTCTGGTCCATGGATGGATTTTTGGCCAGCTGTGCTGCTGGGATAGCCTTGGGGCTCCCTCCAGACGAGACCCCTTCCCCCCTGCAACACACTTTGCTCCAAGCACCACAAAATTAGTAGGACCCATATGAGAGCTACAGTTCCCATGGCTGGGTGGTCAGTGCCAACACGCAGGGCACAGGAGGTCCCATACGTGCTGCTGACCTGCTTGGGAAAGCAGCCAGCCCTGCTGAAGGACCATTTTTACCCTTTCTGACCTCTTTACACCTCTCAATCCCAATTCCCATCAGTTCCTGAGTCCTGCCTGGATCAAGGTGCCAATGGCTCCTCAAATATAGTTATTTATAGCGGTGATTTTTAACCCCAGGCACGCAAAGGGCAGCAGAGTAAAGCAATCTAGTTTGAACGTACATGATTTTGGACCTGGTCCCAGAGGGGCAGGATGTGTCCGTGCCCCCAAGGCTGGCAGCGTCTGTCCCTCTCCTATCTCTGGCGCAGTCCAGGGTCGCTCGGCCCTGGATGCAGCTTCATGGAGCTGAAACATTTCCAAGCTTTGCAGCCCCATGGGGCTTTGCCGATGGCTGTTCTCCTGCACGTTATCTCAGCCCAGTTCCCTGCGTGTGTACCAGCCCTTATCTCCCCACAAACACTCTCCCTGTGCTTATAAACTGGGAGCACTTATAAACTGGGAGCACTTTTAAACTGGGAGCACATCCTTTCCCTGCCAGCCAGTTTTGCTGGCTGGGTGAGCGCGGTGGCATGAAGGGGAGGTTTGGGGCAGTAAATAAGTGGTTGCACGCATTTTTCCTCTGGTTTTTTCGCCTTTCCTCTTTACATTGTACTGGAAGCCAGTTTGCCTCAGCCTGGATGCACTGGGAGGGATGGGAGAGCTGTGTCGGGAGGTATTGCTGGAGGAGAGGGACCTCCAGCCCCCCATGCATGGAGCGATGCAGGGCTCGGTGGCTCTCTCCCCTTATCCACGGTGGGTGAAAGGTGCAAGATGCCCCCGAAGGCGCTGAGCCAAGGAGCCCTGGAGGGCAAGCACAGGCTGGAGCCAGCGACTGGTGGGAACGGGACTGTTTGGGCTAAGGGAGAGGCTGATTAGAGCTGATCAAGGCCCTCAGAAAGCCCATCTTGCTGCAGCAGCGAGGGTGAGGAGCTGGAGCAGAGGGCCTGGCTCGGACATCCCACCACACATGGAACCCACTCTGCCCCCAGTTGCTGAGGCCAAGCAGCCCAGCATCCATTTTTGCTGTGATTGCTGGAGACTTAGCGATACGAGGAGATTTGTGGTTGCCTGAGACCCCCTCCAAGCCTTGGTCAGCAATGCTCTTTGGGAACCAGGTGACTGGTGGGCCTCTGCATCCCCCAAAACTCCTTGGGGCCCCCCAAAACACCACCGCTCGAGCATCGGTGGCACTTTGTGCCCGGAGTCACATGGCTGACAACCATCACACCTTCCCTGAACACCTTCCAGCGTTGAGCTTCAGCCCTTTGACTCTCTTTCCTGGAGCAACCTTCCCTGCCGAGCTCCCTTCTTCACCCCACGCCCATGGTGTCGGTGAGGTGTGAGATGCCCTTGTGGGGAAAGTGGGACAGAAAGTAGGTGCCTCTTCATGCCACAAATCCTTCTCCAACCTTCACTTAACCAAGTAGTTTCTCACCAGCCCAGTATTCCACTTGCCTTTTCCCCAAACCAGATGTGACCTTGGCTCTTTGTGCTCGGTCTTTCACTTAAGCCACCAGCCTCCAAACTCAAGAGTTATCTTGGTCCAACCAAGGAGGATAATTGCCATCAATGGCAGCAGCCTCAGAGGTGCCATAGCCTGGGGAGGAAATATCTAAAGTGAAGCAGGCGTGAGAGGCATTTCTGTGCTGTGTACAGGTCCGTGTACCAAACTCATCTTTCCAGCTCCAACTCCATCCTCATCCTCATCTTACTTTCTATGAGTGCAAGATGTTCTGAGCAAACGTTCTCCAAAACAGTGGTTATGGGAATTGAGACCTTATTCTCTCAAAAGCCTCAAGGTTGATGTTTTCCACAGCCTGGAGAAGATCTTTAAGGTGACTGGGATGGTGAACCTGGTTTGGCAGAGCATCTGGGTAAGTATGGATCCCTCTCCAGGGTAGAGGGGGGGGTCACCTGGCCTGGCTTCAGCAGGTAAATGTCAACCATGGGAGTGTGAGAAGAGTCTCTAGCATCACAGAGGAGGATACTTCCAAAAGACAGCTGATGCCATCTCCAGGGATGCAAGGTGAATTGTCCTCTGGAGATAGCTGGTTCTCCCCATGGTCTATAGAAGCAGCCTCGAGACTCCAACATGGACCTTTTAAAACACATCTGGACTCACCAAACCAAAATTAGGCATTTAGGATGGATGTCCACTTGGTGTAGCTACCCATACTGTCCGTCAGGAAGGATGTAGGTGCTTCCCAGTGTTGTTCATCTCCAGCTGTGCTTGTGCTACCTCTCCAAACCAGTTGGGAAGGGGCCCATCTCCAAGCAGAGCACGTCGAGCAGCTGCCGTGCCCAGATGTTTCTCCAGGAGCAGCTCCCTCCCTCGCTTCACAAGAGCTGACATCTCTGCCAGCTGTGCTAACATCTGGACTTTGCTATCCTGCAGGAGCACCTGCTTCAGAGGACAGAAGTTCATCCACTTCAGCCAGAGCTTTTATCTCCGATCTAATGACAAACACATGGCTCTCATCCTCCGCAGCGTGTCTGGAGGTTGTCTAGGGAGGGAGGAGGAGGATGACGAGCTCACTGTGTCCTCACAAGACCACTGCGTGAGGTGAAGCAGCCCTGCCTGCACTTCCAATGTGCACTATGGTGAGTGGGAGAAAGCCTCGTATAAGGGCTTGGAAAGGGCTGGCGTTAGCAGCCCCTCCACCTTGCAAAGGAGTAGACAGAGCCTGGGACAGGTGCGTCCTTGTTACACCAACCTGTGGCTTCAAGGACTTTCCTGGTCATCTCCTGGGCAGAAGAGACTCCCACCTCCCCGCAAGTGGACAGGGTTTACTTCCTAAGGGTGTTGCCTCGTCCCTTCCCTTCCACAAAGCAGCTGAGGCTGGCAGGGACCTCTGGAGACCATCTAGTTCAACCATGTGCTCAAGGAGCGGGTTGCCCAGGGCCATGTCAAGATGGGTTTTGAGCATCTTCAAGGATGGAGAGTCCACAACCTCAACTGGCAACCTGTGCCAGTGCTTGACCACCCTCACAGTAGCACAATCATTTTCTTATGTTTAAAGAGGATTTCTTGTGTTTCAGTTTGTGCCCATTACCCCCTGTCCTGTCACTGGGCACCACTCAGAGCACCCTGGCTCCATTTTCTTTGTTCCCACCCCATCAGGTATTTGATAAGATTCCCCCAAGTCTTCTCGTCTCCAGGTTGAACAGTCCCAGCTCTCTCAGCCTTTCCTCATACAAAAGATGCTCCAGTCCTTTCTTCATCTTCATGGCCCTTCACTGGACTCAATCCAGTATGTTCATGTCCTTCTCGTGCTGGGGAGCCCCAGAAGCCCACCGGGACACCCAAGTCCTGCTCTGCAGAACTTTTTTCCAGCCTGTGCTGGTGCCTGGGGTTAGTCCTCCCCAGGGGCAGGACTTTCCATTTCCATTCATTGAACTCCATGAGGTTCCTCTCTGCCCCTTTCTCCAGCATGGCCAGGTCCCTCTGGATGGCAGCACATCCATCGGGTGTATCAGCCACTCCTCTCAGTTTCATATCACTTTTCCCTTTGTCAGGGCTTCCTAAAGGACAAGGAACCACGGGGCACCCCTAGGTTGGCAAGGCAGGGGAATTTCCAGCCAGGTCCCATCCCACCATCCCCAAGAGAGGTGAGCAGGGCAGACCTGGAGAGGGGACAGCCAGGGGAAGCTCCCAGCACCAGGCAAGTTCCTGGTGATGAGGCAGGTCTGAGGCCAAGCCAGAGCATCAATCCATGGGAGCCCATGGCCAGACGGGGCTGGACCATGGTGGGGCTGAAGACACCTACGGTGTCTGATGACCCAGGGCTGAGCTGAAATGGGAGTCCTGGGCCATGGGCAGGGTGGGGGGAGGCCCCAACGGAGGCTGGGCAGGGCATTTAAAGTGAATTAATGTCCTCAAGCCCCCAACACTTCTCTCTTCTCTCCTAAGTGGCCAGGACTGATCACAAGGAGGAGGGAGCAGACAGGATGGATGGTGCAGAATGGACATGGACATAGTGCGGGTCTCTTGAAGACATGGCTTGTGAGCGTTGGTTGTGTGTTTAAGATCATAATAGCTGTGAGGTTGGTGGGATCAAGACGAGATTTTCCCTCCTGGGTTGGGCCATGGAAAGTTTCACAGAGGGTTTGGCTCAGTTTCTCTCCTCCCACGGCACCAGCTCCAGCTGAGATGAGAGTGGGTCCCTGCAAAGAGACACCGTGGCCCAAAGTGATGGAGGTCTCATTTCTGCTAGGGATTTTCCATTGTCTTTAGAGCTTTGTCTTGCAAACAGGCACGGGAGACACTTCCCCTCCTTAGGACATGGTCGGCACCATCAGAGTGAAGGACCCATCTCAGCCAGGACCTTGGGGTGGTCTCACCCTGTCTGATTTCCAGCCATGACGCTCGGGAGGGCTCTGGGCAGGCTACGAGCAATGAAAGAGGTTTGGTTCCCCATTGTCCTTGTATGGGAATTTGGATGGAAACAAATGTGCAAGAAGGTAGCCAAAAGGAAATACTCTGTGAGAGATGTCAAAGCAGATTTTAATAAATGTTTACAAACCGCCCAGCAGTCGAGAGCGGGAATAAAGCGGGAAATAACTATAGAACAGGACAGTTTTACTATTTAAAACTTCTTGAATCATTCCTACCCAAAAGAACAATCAACTCTTACTCATTTTACTCGAAAATAGAGACCTTTAGGACTCTGCAGGACAGGGCTGCAACATCCTGTGGCGGAACAGGTGAGACGTGTGGTGTCTGGAAGAGGGACCTTCCCAAATCCGAGATGGGGTCTGTGTCCCTCTGGTACTCGTGTGCCTCTCAGGGACAAGGTTTTTCTTCTCGGTGGCATCCCTCCATAGCAGGGATGTCCTGCTGACTCCACTCCACTTGGGGAGCAGAGGTCCTCGGCACCACACCTGGGGAGGGGAGAAGTTTTTCACCTGCTCCAGCTGAATTTAGAGAGGAGACCCCTTCGGTGTTTTCTCCAGGACCATGTGGATTTTAACACTGAACAATTCCCAAAGCTCGGCTGAGGCCTCTGCTTTTGTGCTTGCTTTGGCGCAGGGCCATCGCGTGAGTCATAAACCGCTTGCTGTTTGTTTAATGTACCAATTCCGGCTCTATTGAATCTCTAAGAGGGAAGTTAATTCATAAGCCCAATCAATATTAACTGCCTGAGGAGGAGGAGGAGGAGGACGAGAAGGAGAAACCAGCCGGTTCAGCATTATCACCACACCAGTGAGCCCTTTCACGTTGCCTGCTGGTGTGAACACGTCTTCCTCACTCAACGGTCCTAGGATGATGTGAGAGTCCTAGGACCTACATAGACATCGTTGTCCTCTCCAGGCCCTGCATGATACCTACAAAGACTTTCTGGGGATGTAAGGGACAAACACAACCCACTGGAGACATCTGCTTGGAAGATGCCCAAAGAAATCAGCCTGTCTGCACACAGATCCCAACACCCTGAAGAGCGAGTCGGTGACGTTTCTGATAACTGGGAGCTCTCCTTTGTTAACGCCTGGCAAGCCATGGGCATGCAGAGGAGGGAGGAGTGGGGCTGGTCTGCTGAAATGCAGAGCAAGGAAGAGGGAGAAGAGCCAACAGAGGAACGCGTCCAGGAGCCGGCAGGGTGGGAGCCAAGCCCTTGAGCTGTCCTGGTTGTTTGCAGACATAAAAACCTTGTGCTGTCTCTGGAGGTTGTGAACTACCAACCTGGGAATGGCCAAAACGGATCATTGCTGTGTTGACTCATGGGCCACGTGGTACTTCTAAAATACCGGAGATCGGGGCGTTTGGACACTCACCCAAGAGGAAATCAACCACATGGGATGCAGCTCAGCCCTTACACTGGGACTGAGCAGAGAGGCACGTTCAGGCGTGCCAAGGTGAGATGAGACCGCAAGGTGTGTCATGCCCAAAGGTCTTGGTTAGCCAAGAGTTGTTTGCACCTGCTCTTATCCCGGTGGAGAAAACCAGCACTTCCTCTTATGTCTGTGTTAAAAAGCAGATGTCAAGGTGCCTGGAAAAAAGAGATTTAATGACATGCTTAATTGCAGCCGCCTGGTCGCAGCCTGTCCCCTTGGCCTCTGGAAGACAAGGTCCTGTTGACCGCTAATACATTGTGCTCAGAGCCATGTGTCTCAGGGACAGAGTCCACCACAAAACATTTTAAAGAAGATCCCATGGCTCTTTCTCCAACCACCCTGCTGAGATGAGCCTGTTTGGACCAAATAGCTCCAAGCCCACCAGCTGCTGCAATTGCAGTTGGTCTTGAAGGCCACGTAGCACGTTCATCTCTCCCTCCAACAGTGATTCAGAGTACAGCACAGTCACAGGAGATTCTCCTCGAACCTTCCTGGAAGCCCAACCAACTTCTCGTTCATCATTCCCGTTATTTTTCTGGTTTTATTTTAATCCCATGTTTGTTATTGTTCAGTTTTCCTTTGAATAAATTTTTCTGAGTATCCAAGAATAGAGAATCATGTCAGATAATAACAGGAAGGAAGTGAGAATGTCTAGGATTACTGGATATGTTAAATTAAACCTATTTCACAAGGTTTTTTTCTGTTTATGCTAAAGACCTGTCTGGGCCTCTATCCCTAAAGTTTATGTTAGAGCAGCTGCCACCCTGCTGAGATCAGGGTTCTCAGTTCGACGTGCACGGAAGGAGAGGAATCCAGGCACTGGCAGCTCCCCGCCTTCATAAAGGGGTTTCAAATGCTGTATGTCTGTCTTTCCCTGAGCCTGGCACTGGGTCTAAGCTGTCTGAGAGTGTCCACATGGGGGGAAAAAAAAAAAGAAAGAATAAATTGGAATGGAATGGAATGGAATGGAATGGAATGGAATGGAATAGAATAGAATAGAATAGAATAGAATAGAATAGAATAGAATAGAATAGAATAGAATAGAATGGAATAAAATACAATGAAATAAAATTGAATACAATGAAATGAAATGAAATGAAATGAAATGAAATAAAATAAAATAACATAACATAAATAAAATAAAATAAAAAATAAAATAAAATAAAATAAAATAAAATAAAATAAAATAAAATACAGTAAAATGAAACCAAACCTTATTTGCAGGAAAAAGGATAAAAAAATATACACATTAAAGAGGCTGATACCCTGCAAAAAGGGTAACGCACAGCACGCTGGAGCGGTGTTGTGAATTAAGTCACCCGCTGCTGCCTGCGTTGCCTGAGCAGAGCGCTGCCCGCGCTGCCTGCCGGCACACGCAAGCGCGAGGGGAACGAGCTGATCTTGTTTGCCATCAAATTCCGCTCCTCCCTCCTCGCCGATGTGCAGAACTTCACTGCCGCCTCGGTTTTGCAACACATCCCCAACGGGACGGACCTGCTTGAGCATTTTTGGCTTGGGCAGGTCTCGGGTGTCCCGGGTGGCACAGGACAGGCAGGTTGAGGGCAGGAGGGCCCTGCCTGCTGATCCAGGAGGCTTCACCCATAGCAGACATGGGGTACAACCCTCCATTTGAGGGTCCTGGAGAGTTTTCTAGGTGTTAGCTGGAAGGTGGGCATTCGCCCTTTTGTGCAACTGGGGAAACTGAGGCACAGATTGGGGTAATCACAGCATTGCCCCCCAAGCTCCCTGGTCCAACCTCCTGCTCCCAGCAGCAATGGGCGCAGACCTCCTTGCTCAGGATGGTCTTAAAACCCCCCAAAGATGGATCTGACCTCCACATCAGCATCTCCTGAGCATCCGTGGGCATCTCCTGGCCACAATTCTGTGCCGGAATGGGCACCCAAATACCACCCTCCCTTCCTGCAGCATCCAAAACCCCAAACATGGTGCTGCAAGCCACCACGTCGAAAGAGAAGGTGCAGCAACCATGCCCAGTTTTGCCCAAACCAAGACAGTTGATGGCCAGGACCCCCCAGGATTGTATTTTCTTTGTTATAGTTTCACCCCAGTGTTTGTACAAAACATCTGGGCACCGGCTCTGCTCTGAGGTTTGTTTAGAAGATGCTGCCAAGGGTAACGCTGCTTCCAGCACCATTGCATGAGGACCATGTCTCTGCAAAAATTAAGTCCATCCTGGGAAGCCATTCCTGTCCCCCTCCTTATCCTGGGCACCAAGCTGGCCCCGGACCCCTAATTCTTGCTCCTGTAGGGGTAATGTTGCCCATAACCCAAAGCAAACCCTATAGCAAGCCCCGAGTGGGTTTGCTGGAGCTTCGAGCCCTTCTCTGCTTGCAGAAAAGGGGATGCGAGGGGTTTTCTGGTGGATTAGATGGGGAGAAAAAGATAGGAATTATCCCCATTTGAGGATGGAGGATGTGAAATAGTCCCTCTGCAGGGATGCTCCCGGTTAAAACCTCCAGCAAGTCGTGGTTCAGTCATCTCCCAGCAAGCAGTGCAGAATAACCTGTTATCCATAAATCAAGGAGTATTAATATCGGGGATCTCTCTAAAAACCTCCTATAGAATGTTACCATCACATTGGTTTAGCTGAGTAGAAACCTCAAGCACTGGTGGGGTTTTTTGCCCACCTGTAAGTGGCGGAAGAGAAAACTTGTCTCTAAATTTCGCCTTTTTTCTGTAATTCTGCTCTTTTCCAGAAAAAAAGCAGTTGCTTTCATATAAAAGAGACAAATTCTTGGAATTAAAAAAAACCCACTTGGGACGCAGCTTCCCCTTTCGCCCTCTTCAAGGGCACGGCATGATCTGAGAAGCAGAACCGAAAGGGAGAAGCGAGGACACGTGAGTTGCTCCACGCAGAAAAATTCATGGACGATGCCGGACATGAAACAGATGTTTTTTCCCCAAAATAAATGTCCGGTTTGATCGCCTTTTCAATGGAAGGAACAGGACACTGTGGCTTAAATATTTGCTACAGTGGCTGGGTGTGATGGACCCACCAGCAGGCAAAGGAGAACCAGCCCAAAAGTTGAGCGGGTTCCTGCATGCTTCTGGGAAGCAAATGGTTCATGCTCTGAGTTTTAATTCCTGGAAGGTTTTGGTCCCTGTGGGAGCTGCCTCATGCCTGGGTGTTATTTTGGCTGGTCAAGAGTCCCCAGTGCCCCACTGCATCCTTAGCAGCACATGGTGGCAAATTGGGACACTTGTGTTTGGCCCTGGTTTATGGTAATGGACCATGATCATGGAGCCCCTTGGGTTGACTCATACCTGAGATGCTGGTTTTCAACCTTAAAATAGCTATTTTCACCCTATGAATGTGCATGTGGTCCTGCTGGGATGGTGGTACCCCAAAAGCAGGCATCTCCGTCAACGTTTCATCCTTGGTTGTACTGGGGGGCAATTGTTTCCCAGAGAAAACTCTCCAGCTGGAGAACTGCCTCTGGTCCAACAGCCGAAGCAAACAAGCTATCAAGGAAACAGCAACAAGGCGAGGGAAGTTATTTTAAATCTTTCCCGGATGGAAAATACCAAAGGTACCTGCAGGTCTCGTGTGCTTTAACCTCCTTATTCCTCCCTGCGGATGTGGTCTGGAAAGTGGAGGAGCCTGGAGGTGTTGAGCCAAAGGGATGTGGCGTGCTCCTCCATCACCCCCTGGGAGCTGGCAACGTGGCCTATCCTGCAGGTCCCCATGGGGATCTGAGCCTGCTTTTGGACACCCTTTTATTATTACCTGATTTCTGGACCCATCTCTGAGGCTGCTGGTAGAGCCCAGTTCTCCCAGCACCTCCCAGAATGGTGGAGGGTTGCACCTCTGCTCCATACCATGGTCTCCCATCGTGGGAATGGGGACGATGGGTGTTTATGAAGAGGTGTGTTGGTGAGAAGACCGAGATGGCCATCGCTGTTCCGAGCCTCGGGAGTTCGAGGACTCTCCCAGGATGGGAAGAACCACAGAGGGGTGAAAACCCAAAAGGGCTACAGCATCTGTTGGCATGGGATGGAGGGGAAGGAGCCGAAGGAGGGATTGTGGCCAACCTGGAGGCATTTGACTTCCACTCAACCATGCAAAGTTCAGAGGTGTCCCCATCCCAGACCCCAGCTCTGTCCTTGAAGAGATAAAGTGCAATTATTTGTGAGGATGAGGCAGTGAGAGCCAATGACCTCCCTCTTTGCAGAGCCTCCTAGCAGTGGTGGTGGAGAAGACCTCTCAAAGGTGGCTACAAAGTGTGAAGGCCCACCTTGGAAACTGTCACGAGACCTCCTCTTGCCCTAAGCCCTGGGGTTTCCTGCCTACAAAGACCCACAGATGTGGGTCCCAAAATCTCCCTTCCCAATCTGCTTCACCAGGAGACAGACAAGGTCTCCTGCGCCCAGGCCACCTCCCAAAAGCCCACCGCTTTCCTTCTGCTGAAGTCGTGGATGAAACTGGAGCCTAAGACACCACCCATGCCTGGATCCCCGCGCTCCGCACAGCTCCTTGAGGATTCCTCAGCAAAGAAAAGCAATGAGCGGAAGCAACCTTGAGTCCCCGAGGCACATCAGGGTGTGCCGGTGGGAGGAAAGGAAGCCTGCGAAGATCAAAGCATTAATCATCTACGTGCTGGGGGGAGGAGAAGCTCAGCAACGCCTTCCTCCCCTGCTGACGTCCACAGGGCTCTAGGAAAGCAGATTGGAGAGGAAAACGAGCTGAAATATACTTCTTCAGAAATGCTGAGGCATAGGCATGGTGGGTCAGCTCCTACTTGGAGCAAAGCCAAGGCTTTTTTGTTCGACTACCCATCAAAGCCAAGGTTTCCCGGCGCTCCTGCCGAGCCCTGCCAGAATGGGTACGTTGGGCTCGGAGGCTGTTGCTGGGACCTCAATGACCTCCGGAAGGAAATTTGGGCTGGATGGCCAGAAACATGGGCCTGGGACCTGTTATGGCAATGGAGGTTGAAGGTTAGACCTGTTTCTCCAATGCAGAGTTCCAGCAGCGAGAAGGTTTGTCTTCTTCTGTTGGGACTTTCACCCAGGTAGCTGCACGGGTTTGACTGCGGTGAACATTGATTGCAGCAAAAGGACTGAAAGGACCATCAGAGTGGACCTCAAGAGATGAGACTTTCACCACCAAACACCTTCTCTGCCAAAGATTTGGGGACTCAAAGGCAGGTGCTGGGGTAGAAGATGTCTGCGGGTGAGCCCGGGGTGACCATTTCCTCTGACCTGGTTAAAAAAGAGAAAGTTGCCATCAAATGTCACCTCGTCATGAGCAAGCTCTCCTTGGTCCACCACCCTGGCAGGCTGGTGTTGTCAGGAGGACACGAGAAATTAGCTTCATTTCCATTATAAATAGCTTTAAGAAGTAATGAAATTTTTCATGCAAGACATCTCTGGTCCAGTGAGCCGCAGCAGAGCCCAAGGCAGAAGGGACCCAGACCTGGTACGTCTGGGTTGGGGGAGAACCTGAAAGCCCTGTAGGACTCTGCCCCTGGGGACGTCCAGTGTCTGGTGGTGGGGACATCCCTGCCCTGAGGCTTTTGCAAAGTTTCAGCATTTTAAAAATGCTGCTTTTCGCCTCCAACAAGAGTTTTTGCGTCGATTTGAGTAGCATGGTCCCAGCTCCCGGCTGCCTCCCTGGCCTCGACCACGGATGGTCCCCTCTCCATCTACACCATCTTGACATCCCGCTGCAACCCTCCGGCAGCTGGAAACCTGGAGACCACGGAAGGTGGGAAGGTGCAATTACCCTGGGCAGCAGCGGCAAAGGTCACCTGCAATCAGCCGCTAACGCGATTTCTGACAACATCCAGCCGGAGGAACAGAAACCAGGCGGCCAAAGACTCTCCTGAGGCCAAATCCAGCCACCGTGCCAGGCCCTTTTGCCAGGGATTAATTCAATCGGTGAGACTCCAAGAGGAACCCAGGCAATTCCCTTTCCCTGCTTATTTTTCCCAAAGAGCTTCGTCTGCCTTTTGCGTGGATAAAAGGAGGCGTAAAAACGATGACTTGCTTGAAATCTCTTTTTTAGCCTTGCCGCTGCCTCCGAATTTGCCTCTCCCCATCCCTGCTAAACCCCCAAAATGTTGTTTTTTGGGGGGTTCCCCTTTACTCCAGGTGCTGTAGGGCTGGGCTTGAGGCTACGGGTCCTGCTGCTGGGCTCAGCGGAGGCGGTTGGGACTGGCAGGCAGCCAGGAGACGCTATTTTATTTTCTGTTTTTTAACACTCCCTCCACTATTTACAGTGTCCCCACAGCGGGACAGCTGGCTACGAGGCATTCACCTTGGGGACCTGCAAGGACACCCGCCGTGCCAGGAGGGAGGACGCCAGCTCCTTTTCACCAGCTCGGAGCATGCCCCGAAGACAGAGGCAGTGCCGGAGGTGGGATAAGTGCTCGTGCCGGTGGCTCATCGGAGGAGTGAGTTGTGTCCGTTCTCAGCTGCATTCCCCAGATGCTTGCGGAAAACCCTGGGCTCCCCATCGCAGGCTGCTGGGCTTGTTTGCACAAGGCGTGTTTTCTACTCTACTCTGGGGAAAGACACTTTTCCCCCCAGTTTCCGTCTCCTCATGGCGGCTGAGGGAGCGGGGAATTTCACAAGGGCACCGAGCCATCGCCAACCCAACCCCACAAGCCCGGGCAGCCCCGGGATGAGGGTGACGGCTCCAGCCTGGCTGTGGTTGCAAATATTCACGGCTGCTCCTGCCAGAGCCCATCTCCCCCGTGGCCCCGTTGCCTGGCTTGGCCGTGGGCTTGCGCCAGGATCGATGAAAGCCCGCGTTGTCCGCCGTAGTGCAGGCGCCGGCGGGATCCAGATGGGCTGCAGCACCTCATTCTACCTCCCCATCCCGCACCGTGCAGCCAGCCCCCTGCCCAAAACGGCTCTCCTCATATGTGGGTGCCAGCTCCAGGGGTGCATCGCTCAACGAGGCGGCGCCCGGGAACCCCCCGCATGGTGCTCCGTCATCCGGGCGATGCCGGTTGGCACCTCCTTGCCCTCCACCTCTACCAAGACTCATCACAAGCCCTTAAAAAGGAAGGAGGGGAATAATTTTGGAGGCCAAACTGGGCTTCCAGGGAAAGGAAGGGCCAAGCCCGTCATCCCACATAATCCGGCATCCCTGGGCTGTTTATGCATCGGCCCTTTCATACCCAACACATCCCCGCAGGGTTCCTTTCCTCATTGCTTTTTAATAGCCCTGCTCAGGAAGCGCGGAGGCTTGACCGCCTGGTTAATGAGTACCGAAGCCACCGACCCCTTCGGTTGAGACGCGGGGCCATGGGGAGACCCTGTCCCCGACACCCAGCTGCTCATCACAGCAGCTCCCAGCTTCTATCCAGGGCAATTCGGCTGTTGACCAGTGCATGAGCACCCCACCCTGTAAATCCCACTTTTGGGGTTGTTGGAAGCCCCCCCCCACCCCATTGAATCCAGATGTTTGCCATGACCATAAGGCTAATCCAGATGTTTGCATGGCAGCCTCCTCCATGCAGCTGTCGGCCCCCCAACCCAGCTGTTTCCTCCCGCCCTAATCCAGCTGTGCCCCTTCCCCAGCCCCCTCCGGGGCCGCCCGCAGGTGCCGGGGCCGGAGCGGGGCGGAGCGGGGCGGCCCCGGGGCGGAGCGGGGCCGGCGGCTGGCGGCAGCGGGGCGGCCCTGGGCGCTGAGCGCCGCTGCCGCCCCGGCACATCCCGCCGCCGGTAAGTGCCGCGTACGGGAGGGACGGGACAAACCGAACCGGGACAGGATCGGACCCGAGAGGGTCAGAGCGAAGCAGGCAGGATGGGGCTGGACCGGGCAGGATGGGGTCCAACAGGGTCAGACCGAACCGGGCAGGATGGGACCCGAGAGGGTCAGACCGAACCAAGCAGGATGGGGCTGGACCGGGCGGGATGGGACCCAACAGGGTCAGAGTGAACCGGGCAGGATGGGACCCAACAGGGTCAGAGTGAACCGGGCAGGATGGGACCTGAGTGGGTCAGATTGAACCGGGCAGGATAAGACCCAAAAGGATCAGACTGGACTGGGCAGGATGGGACCAGACCAGACAGGATCGGGCCCGAGCATGTCAGACAAAACCGGGTCAGGATGAGACTCGAGGGTCACACCAAACTGGGCTGGATGGGACCCGAGTGGGTCAGATCGAACTGTGCAGGATCAGACCTCAGTGGGTCAGACTGCACTGGCAGGATGGGGCCAGACTGGACAGGATGGGACCCAAGCAAGTGAGAACCAGGCAGGATTGGACCCGAGCAGATCAGATCGAACTGGGCAGGATGAGGCAGAACTGGAAGGATGGGGTCAGATCCAGAGAGCGTTGGGTCAGATCTGGAGAGCATCAGTGCTTCGGTTGGACTTTGGGGTGGTCCCAAAGCCACCCCAAACGGTAGCTGCTGGAGCTCCTTTTAGGGAGGTTTAGCAGCTTTTACCATGGATCGGGGCTTAAAAATCACTCCGTGATCCCCACAGCGGGGCTGGTGCGACGCTCAGCGGGGTGGGTTCGCCCCGATCCCTCGGCTCCCACGGCCTGGGGTGCACCAGGGATGCGCCTGCATCTCCCAGGGCATCCATAGGGATCAGCCCCGTGCTGGAGGTGGTGTCACACGCAGAGTGTCCTCAGATCTGCTCGAGGGATCTGGTCCTCCCCGGCATCTCCGCTGTGGGTGCCAGGAGCCTGGCCTCCGCCTTTTATATATCTATATCTATTTGTACATATATACATATAGAGGTATAAATATGTTTGTATATATGAGCATGTGTGCATAGATATAGAAGCATAAATGTATTTGTATATATATGGATAATGTATATACATGTGTGTGAGTCCATGTGCTTGGAGACATCTATTTGTGTATATAGGTAGAGAAGTTTGTATATATGTGTGTGTGAATGGAGACATATATATTTCTATATATATGTAGAGAGAAATGTGTGTGTGTGTATACATGTGTGTGTATACATGTGTGTGTAGAGCCATATATATGTTTGTATATATATTTATAGAGGTATATTTATGTATAGAAGTATATATATGTATAGAGGTATATTTATATGGAGGGGTGTATATGCTTGTATATATAAATTTATGCATATGTGTGTACATGTGGGTGAACATGTGGCTGTATATGTGCCTGTATGTCTGTGCGTATATATGTACGGGTTTATACAAGCCCAGCCAGAGCCTCAGCGCTGCCAGCTGAGACCCGGCCAACTCATTGCACCTTCCCTGGCCCCAGCATCTCCCATTTCCAGCAGTAAAACGCTGCCCGGGTTGCTCAGAGCATCCCTGAGATGTTGATTTGTTTTAGAGATGGGGCACCAAAGCATGGGGAGGTGAAGGGAGTCACCCAAGGACAGAGTACATCGGTGGCAGAGCCACCCGGCATTGCTGGAGGGACTGTCCCTGCGCCCTGTCCCCACAGGTCCACAAAATGCTGCTCTGGCCCGGTTTGGCCACATCATTACACCTTCAGACTTCGATAAATGGAGATTTCCCTTAAAACACCCGAGCCTTGATTCCCAACCCCCCTGGGGCAGGTGGGACATGTCCATGGGCACCAAAAGATGTTTTGGGATCAACCAGGAGGTGTTTGGGGACAAGGATGTTGTGGCTTCGGCCAAGCGACACACGGGACGGGAGCATCCTCCCTTCATCCCCTTTGAAATCTGCTGAGCTGGAGCTTTCGCTTCCACCTCGGCCATCCCAGCCCTGCCATCAAGCCCCCAAGATGTCCCCATGACGGTCTCCTCCCAAGGAGGAAGGTTTCCAAGGGAGGAAGCCATCCCCCATATCTGTTCGAGGGCAGCAGCAGCCGAAATATCTTCCCACTGTAGCAAGCTTGCAGAAACCCCCTTCATATTAATATCAGGGTGTTAATTAAAGCTAATTTCACCAGAGAAGGGCCATTGGGGGCGGGGCATCTGCAGCCAGAGCTGAGCCGAAAACACGACGGCGATTTTTAATCTCTTCCTCTTCTGGCTGCAGAGCAGCCCCACTTCTCTTTCTTAACCCCCTTCCTCCTAAGGCACCTTAAACCCCTGGGATAAGGGTGACCCCATCCTACAGAGCACCCCAACACCATGGGCACCCCTTTTTTTCCCCTGCAAGTCTTGTTTTGCAATGGGTTTTGCCTGGTGCCCATCACCGTGGTGTCAGGGCACCGGGACCGGGTCTCCGTAATCCCATGGATGTCTGCTTTTAGGGGAGGCTGAGCACGGAGGGTGCCCACCCTGTCACCCCAAGAGCTGGCAGAGATTCCTGTGATGGTTTTTTTGGGGTGAAAAAAGGGACTTTTTGGATAATCTGCCAGGCCAGATCATGACCCGGGGACGTGCCACAGGTCCAGCAGCAGGGTGAGGCCAAGTGTCTCGATGTGGTTCCGTTAATTGGGTTTATGGGCGATGGCGATTGCGGGGTTACGGGCAGTTGCAGGCAGCGGGTACAGTTGAGGTGGGGATTCTCCGGTGTCTAACAGAAAGGTTGTGCTCGGCGCATCCCACAGTTGCGTTTTTCCCCGGATTGGGAGGGATTTTTCCTCCTCTCCTCCAGCTTTCCTATCCCTCCCACCTGGCAGCACCGGTGTTCAGTGCCCTGTTTCCCTCTTGCAAAGAGGTTTTTTTGCTCGTTTGCCTTTTTTTTGGAGGAGGGTCCCTTGTTTTTTTGCTGCTCATGGTATTTTTGGCTCAGTTCTTGCTGCGGATGCCCTCCGCCACCGATGGCCTGCGTAGCCTTGGGCATGTCCCTTAGCACCCCTCCTGCAAACACCCCTCCGAGGGGTGTTTTGGGGAGAAACTCTGCAAAAATCAGGCATGAGCCACACCAGTCCACTTCAAACCCAGTGCCCGTGCCTCAGTTTCCCTTGTGTGGCCACAGTGAGAGGGGACGGGCCAACAGGAGCAACGTTGGTGCCACCATCCCCAGTGCCCTCCCTGTCCCCAGCATCTGCCCCAGACGCCCACCCTTGCAAGGAACCAAAAACAGGGGAAAAGACCCCAAAAATGGGGGAAAAGACCCAAAAATTCATGGGCCTGGTGACATGGCTGGTGGCCTCAGCCAGTTGCATCCTGACATCCTCACACCCGGTCTGGGCCATGTCCCCTGCCCCGGTGGCATTTGCCAGCTCTGGATGTCCCTTGGTGTCCGGGTACGGTTCTTTTGGGGGTGCAATGTGGGTGCATGGGGGGTGCATGTCCATGCACACGTGTAGGGCGTGTACATGGGGGCGTGCACACGTGTGTGTGCGTAGGGGGGCTGTATACGTGTGTATGGGGGGGCCCATGTATGTGTGTAGGGGATGGGGATGCATGCACGCATGTGGAGCCACGATGGAGGTTCTGGCGCGGGCTCTGCCGTGCCATGCCATGCCCGCACAGCCATGCAGTGCCGTGCCGTGCCATGCAGCGCGGTGTCCACCCTGCCATGCAGTGCCATGCAGTGCTGTGCCATGCAGCACAGTGCAGTACCCACCCTGCTGTGCAGTGCCATGCAGTGCCATGCAGTGCCTGCCCTGACATGCAGTGCCATGCAGAGCCGTGCCATGCAGTGCAGTGCCCACCCTGCCGTGCCATGCCATGCCATGTGGTGCCCCCGGTGCCGTGCCATCCAGCGCAGGGCCCGCCCTGCCGTGCCGTGCCATGCCATGTGGTGCCCCCGGTGCCTTGCCATGCAGCGCAGTGCCCACCCTGCCGTGCCGTGCCATGTTGTGCCCCCGGTGCCTTGCCATGCAGCGCAGTGCCCGCCCTGCCGTGCCATGCCATGTGGTGCCCCAGATGCCGTGCCATGCAGCGCAGTGCCCGCCCTGCCGTGCCATGCCATGCGGTGCCCCTGATGCCGTGCCATGCAGCGCAGTGCCCGCCCTGCCGTGCCATGCCATGTGGTGCCCCCGGTGCCGTGCCATGCAGCGCAGTGCCCGCCCTGCCGTGCCATGCCATGCGGTGCCCCGGATGCCGTGCCATGCAGCGCAGTGCCCGCCCTGCCGTGCCATGCCATGTGGTGCCCCCGGTGCCGTGCCATGCAGCGCAGTGCCCGCCCTGCCACCCAGGTTTCTGTTCCCCATCGGGCCCTGGGGTGTTGCTATTGAGTGGAAAGGGGAAGCGTTGCTCAACGGGGCGAGTGCAGCACCCCAGGGTCGCAGATGTGCCCAGGCACTGGGCAGAGCAGCGGGTCCCAGCACCCTGTGGCACCCCCTACCACCCCCTGCCACCCCCTGGCACCTCATCAGGTAAGACGCGCTCCCAGGTCCCCCAGGACCTCTCACCGGCCACCTTGTCCCCAACGTCACGGCAGTGTTCCTGCGAGCACACGTGGGATGGCAGAGGCTCCTGCGAGTGCCCAGGGTGGGCACTGGGATGGGTGCTGCCCCGGCCGGGGGTCCCGGGGGAGGTTTGGGGGGTCCCAGGGGATAGGGCAGTTCACAGCCTTGGGGCACTTATTAACTTGAAGGTGGCAGAGGTGGGTGCTGGGACTGCCTGGGGCTGGGTGACAGTGGGTGCAATGGGGCACAGTGGGGTGAGGGGGGGCTCAGTGGGGTGTCAGGGGGTCTCAGTGGGGTGCAGGGGAGCTCAGTGGGGTGCAGAAGGCTCAGTGGGGTGCAAGGGGCTCAATGAGGTGCCGGAGGGGCTCAGTGGGGTGCCAAGGGAGTAAAAGGGTCATACAGCAGCAGGGAGGGCAGGGGGGGAACTGATCTGCAAGCCTGGAGCACCCCCAAAAATGGGTGAGCCTTGTGTGTGTCCCCCAACACTCTCACCAAGCCTGACCCCATGGCTGGGCTGTGCTTCGGGGCTGGTAAATCCCCAAAGACCCAAAATGGGGCCATCATGGTGGTACGAGCTAACGGGGTGGCCCCTGGACTCGTGTGTCCCCCCTGGTACCCTCTGCCTCATGCACCTGACCGGAGCTCGGTCACCTCCCTCTCTGCCTCAGTTTCCCCTCCCAGCCGGCATGGGGACACCAGCCACCCCATTTCCAGGCAAACTTGTCCCCGCCAGGCGTCGGGGCTGCCGCCGGGGCGTGCGAGGGAAAGCGGGTGCCGGGCCCGTGCCGCCGGCCGGGGTCGCAGACGGATCTGCGGGCGATGGAGGAAGCGAGAGGAGGAAGGAGAAGCGGCTCTGCCCGCGCCTCGGAGCTGCTGCAGCCCGGGAGCGTGTAGCACCCGTGGGTGGCATTGGAGAGGGATTCGGCCAAGTGACATGGCTGGGGTCAGGGGTCTCTTTGTGCTGTAGGACCACATCTTTCGCGGCAGTCTCAGCCTCTAAGAAAAGCAGGTGGCCTCTTCTCCAGCTCAGAGCAGCCCAGAGGCCACGTGGATGGGCTCTCTTAGCCCACAAAACCGAAAACCTCTGGGACCAGAGTGTCACCTGTCCCGCTTCCCGGATGAAAGTAACCACGAAACATCTGTGGGTCATGCTGGGCTCGGTGCAGGTGGCCTGCCCAGAAACCCAGGGGACGCAGCCCGCTCGGGTGACTGGCCGTAGGGTTTTGGCACCCCCTGCAGAGGAGCAGGACACCGTGCCGGCGGCTAACGGCACGCCGTACAGCAATTTCCTCTCCTGCACCTGGATGAGGGTGGTTTGGCCTTGTGCTAACCCTTCTGTGGGGTGAAAGTGCCGGGGGAAGCGGAGCTGAGATGGTGGCAATCACGGCCACCGCGCTGTGCCCTGTGCCACCACCCCGCGCGGTCCCGCTCTCTGCACCTTCACCTTCCTGATGGACCCCTAAATCCATCACCATGGTTTAGAATCACAGAACCACAGAATCATAGAATAGTTTGGGTTGGAAGGGACCTTTAAAGGCCATCTAGTCCAACCCCCCTGCCATGGGCAGGGACATCCTCCACTAGATCAGGTTGCTCAGAGCCCCGTCCAACCTGACCTGGAATGTTCCCAGGGATGGGGCATCTGCCACCTCTCTGGGCAACCTGTGCCAGGGTTTCACCACCCTCATTGTAAAACATTTCTTCCTTATCTCTAGTCTGAATCTCCCCTCTTTTAGTTTAAAACCATTCCCCTTGTCCTGTTGCAACAGGCCCTGATAAAAAGTTTGCCGCCGTCTTTCTTCTAAGCCCCCTTTAAGCACTGAAAGGCCGCAATAAGGTCTCCCCAGAGCCTTCTCTTCTCCAGGCTGAACAACCCCAACCCTCTCAGCCTTTCTTCATTGGAGAGCTGTTCCACCCCCTGACCATTTTCGTGGCCTCCTCTGGACCCGCTCCCACAGGTCCATGTCTGTCCTGTGCTGAGGACCCCCGAGCTGGACGCAGCACTGCAGGGGGGTCTCACCAGAGCAGAGCAGAGGGGCAGAATCCCCTCCCTCGACCTGCTGGCCACGCTGCTTTGGATGCAGCCCAGGACACGGTTGGCCTTTGGGCTGCGAGCGCACATTGCCGGCTCATGTCCAGCTTTTCCTCCACCAGTGCCCCCAGGTCCTTCTCGGCAGGGCTGCTCTCCATCCCTTCATCCCCAGCCTGTATGGATACCGGGGGTTGCCCCGACCCAGAAGGATGGGGCTATGGGGTCATACACACTGGTCCAGGTTCATCTTGCTAGGGTGGATGTGACACCATGTGGCTGAGTCACCAACCATCCCCTTTGTCATTTACAGGCACTGCTGAGGGGCCACACCAGCAGAGAGGACATTGACGGGGGGGGACCACCACCATGGCCAACTTGACGGCCCCCATGGGGTCCGGGAGGAACTCATGCACCTTCCACGAGGAGTTCAAGCAGGTCCTGCTGCCCCTGGTCTACTCAGTGGTGTTCATGGTGGGGTTGCCCTTGAACGCCGTGGTCATCGGGCAGATCTGGGTTGCCCGTAAGGCGCTCAGCCGCAGCATGATCTACATGCTGAACCTGGCCACGGCCGACCTGCTCTATGTCTGCTCCCTCCCGCTTCTCATCTACAACTACACCCAAAAGGATTATTGGCCTTTTGGGGACTTCACCTGCAAATTCGTCCGCTTCCAGTTCTACACCAACCTACACGGCAGCATCCTCTTCCTCACCTGCATCAGCATCCAGCGGTACCTGGGCATCTGCCACCCCTTGGCCTCGTGGCACAAGAAGAAGGGGAAGAAGCTGACGTGGCTGGTGTGTGCCGCGGTGTGGTTCATCGTCATCGCCCAATGCCTGCCCACCTTCATCTTCGCTTCCACCGGCACCCAAAGGAACCGCACTGTCTGCTATGACCTGAGCCCACCGGATCGCTCCGCTGCCTACTTCCCTTATGGCATCACCCTCACCGTCACCGGCTTCCTGCTGCCCTTCGTGGCCATCCTCGCCTGCTACTGCAGCATGGCCCGGATCCTGTGCCAGAAGGATGAGCTGATCGGCTTGGCGGTGCACAAGAGGAAGGACAAAGCCGTGCGTATGATCATCATTGTGGTCATCGTCTTCTCTATCAGCTTCTTCCCCTTCCACCTCACCAAGACCCTCTACCTGATAGTCCGTTCCTCACCCGGCATGCCCTGCCCGGCTCTGCAGGCGTTTGCCATCGCCTACAAGTGCACACGTCCCTTCGCCAGCATGAACAGCGTCCTCGACCCCATCCTCTTCTACTTCACCCAACGCAAGTTTCGTGAGAGCACCCGTTACCTCCTCGACAAGATGAGCTCCAAGTGGCGGCACGACCATTGCGTTACCTACGGCTCCTAGGTGAGGGTGAAGGCCACCTCGATGTCACCAGGACCAGGCATGGAGCAATTTTGGCTTTAAGCTCCATGGAAGAGAGATGGCTCCAGCTGGGGATGTGCTGGAGGACAGGAGGACAGCATCTCCCAAGCTTCCAGCACTTTCATCCCATCTCCAGCCTGCAGTGTCACAGTATTAACCCCATCACGGCACAGATCCAGTGTCCTCTCTCTGGCTCAATTGCTCGGTTTGAGCAGCTTAGCACCATGCTTTCTTTGTGGCCAAGCCACTGATGCAATAAAAACCACTGGTGGGACCATGGAGAGCACAGTGGGACCATGGAGGACACGGTCCCTGGCTCAGGGCGAGCTGCTGGGGGGCGATTTCTCCTCCTTCTCATTTAAAGCTTCCCTGATGGGGCATGCGAAGGCTGGGGAGGGTTTGGCTCAGCTCGTACCTGTCTGGGGAACATGGGGCCGTGTGTTTCTCCAGCTCAAGATCAGTGTCACGAACATTTTTTGGGGTAATACTGGGACATCCCTATCCCCCAGTCCCCAGAATGGGGCCAGACCAGTAAGAACCACGGGCCCACTAGTACCACCGGTGCTGCAAAATGGTGGGAGAGCATCCCTGGGCAGAGTGGGAGCTGGGAAAGGGGACATAAGGGAACTAGGACACCCATGCTGGGTTTCCCACCCAACTGATGACTGTGGGCTGGGTTAGACACAAGCCAGTGGTGTTGTCACCTGCCTGGGGACCTTCAGCATCATCCGGGTCCAGCTCCCTGCTTAGCCCAGCACCCCAAATCCGGCCCATCCCGGCATCCTCGGCATCCTGCTGTCACCTCCTAACCAGGATCCACCAAAATCAGAGCCGGCACATCCGGACAGGATGCCAGGAGTCGGGAAACCCATGCCACGGAGCTACTCGGTGTCCTCGGCCATGTCACCACACATCCCACCCGTGGCTTGGCCTCTCCACCACCCCACACTGGGTGGGGGCTTGAGCTTTGCTCCCCGCAGCCTCCGACGGGATACTGCTTCCTCCCAGCAATGAGGGATTTGCTTACACGGCACGGGGTGGATGTACCACTAATCGCTCTTTAATATATAGGATGTATAGAATAAACCTCCCCCCCTTTTTCAGGTGGATGTGTACACATATATACACCCACTATATATACGTACATATAGTACATCCAAGCAGGGGAAGGTTTGTAGCCCAGCACAGGCTACATGGCACAGGTATTCTCCGCCCTGAATAAAATATATGTATCTATACAGTGTATGTATGTATATATAGTATACATACATATATATATATAGGGATAACTGTTTCGCTGCGTTTCTCACAGGTTGTCTGTACGTAATAATCATGTCTAAGTTGATTTAAGCAATTTGCTTCAAATCTCTGGAGATGAGCGTCCCTCCTGCAGCCGGCCAAGCGTGCGTCTTCATCCCGACTTGCTCCTTGCAAGCGCGCGACATCTTCCTCAGGTACCCGGCCACCCAAGGACCTCGCCAGCACCCAGGGTTGGTGGTCCTAACGTGGGTCCTTGCTGTCATGAGGATGATGAGGGTGCCGAGGGTGGTTGTCAGCTCTTGGATGATGCTCAAAGATCTCAGCGTCGCGGTGGGCTGGAATGGAGAGGGATCCCGCGACGGTGTTCGCTCAAACCACCTGGTTTTACGGGAGCGGTGGCCGTGTCCTGGTGGGGAGGACCATGCATGGTGCCAACTGCTTTGGATTGGAGCACAGAAAGCGATGGAGGAGGCAGAACCAGCCGCGGGTTTTCAGCTGGAGCTCATCCGTGCCAAAATCTCCTTCGATGTATTTTTGGGGTCCCGCAATGCAAGGGCAAAATGCCAGGGGCTGCGAGAGTGGTGGCTGGTGGGACAACCCCAGCCTGGTGTCCCCAATTCTTCTCAGACGAAAGGAAAGGTGACAGGGTGGGAGACAGCAGGCCACGCCATCCGGACCCAGGAGAGGGCGCAAAATATTCAGATTTGGAGAAATTCAGCTGGGTCTGTGGGTGCCCACCCGGCCTGGGGAGGCATGGAGGAGCCCTGCTCCGTCACACCACCCCCTGCCTGGATAGCACCCATGGGACGAGGTGGCCGGCCAAAATTTAACCGCAATATAGCTTTGAGGGGAAAAAAATGAGCGGGTCCCAAAAAGGCCGGTGGTGGCTGCAGGGACAGTGTGGGCTCGGGCGGTGACATCCAGCAGCCCCAGGATACCCCGATGAGGTCCTCAATGGTGGAATCACAAATTTTGGGTGTTTTTAAGGATAGGAGGCACATGGAGCTCACTAATTTTTGCATTTTGGGTCTGACCATGTCCTGCCCAGCCTTGGGGTCCTGTCAGCAGTTCCCTTGGTACCACCAGGCCTCGAAGCCAGGGTGATGGGCACAAGGGGGTGCCTTAGAGATGGGGTGGGTGCTTCAAAACATCTCCTTTGCTTGCGAGATGCTCAACACCAGCAGCCTGAGGACCAGCTCCTACAGCACCGAGAGGCGATGAAACGTGTGGCTCTTCCCAAAATGCCATCCTGAATGCTAGGTGACCGCGGGGACATCATGGGGACATCGTCCTTACAGCCCGGGAGACACCCAGCCCTGGGGGAACCAGGGGAGGAGGGTGGAGGGAGGGAAGGGAGAGCCAGAGAAGGAATACCTGCCGGGGCAGTGCATCTCACAGCATCGCCGGAGGCACTTTTTAGGTCCTGAAAAATGCATTTACGGGGGGTGTTGGATTTTTTTTTTAATCACCACCAGGGTTTTTTGTGCCTCTGGGACAGAAACAACAATGTCCTTTATGTGGCCAGGACAACTCTCCTGCCCCATCCACGCTGCCAAGGCCCCAACTCACCCATTAACCCCCCTCCAGCCACCTCCATTTTTCACATCCCCAGCCATAAATCCGTTGTCTTGGGGGAAAGGGGGTTATGAGCTGCAAATAGCAAGCGCTGACAAGCGATGCTAGAAAACCACGAGAAAATCTGTTCGCGGGGTGGTGCGTCGCCGGAGCGTTTTGCAAGTTGGGAACAAGGTGTTCTGCCTTTCCCAAGATGAGTTGCAAAGCAGGGGCCGGAGAAATCCACAGCAAAGGGAAGGATCTCATGCTGGCACCCAAATTTTTGCTTACTTATCCTGTTTTCCCCTTAAAAAAAAAAAAAAAGGCTGGGAGGGGATGGAGGGAAGGGGATGAAGGATGGGGGGGGTGGAGGATGCGGGGGGGGGGGGGGGATGAAGGATGCGGGGGGGGTGAAGGATGTTGGGGGGGGATGAAGGATGTTGGGGGGGAATGAAAGATGCTGGGGGGGGTGAAGGATGCAGGTGGGGATGAAGGATGCTGGGGGGAGTGAAGGATGCAGGAGGGGATGTGGGGTGCCCCTGCTTGGCCTCGGAGCGGGAGGGCAGCTCTGCGGCCGCCTTCCTCTCCCCCCCAAAAATGAAAAATTAACTAAAAAAAAAAAGGGTCAAATCTCCAACCATCCCCCTCTGCGGGAGGAAACCACGCCTCCGGGGAGGAAAGTTTATTTGAATGCAACAAATAAAAAAGCAGGGGGCGAGGGAGGAGGAAAAGCCAAAAAAAAAAAAAAGAGAGAGAGAGAGAGAAAAAAAAGGGAGAGAGAAAACAAAGCGGGAGGGATGAAGCCCGCTGGCAGCCCGGAGGAGGAGCGGGGCCGGGCGGTGCCTGCGGCGGGGCCGGGGCCGGGGCGCGGCGGCGGCGGGGCCGGGGGGCGGGCGGAGGCGGCGGAGGCGGCGGGGGGGGGCAGACAATGGCGGAGGGGGGCAGCGGTCGGGGGGTAGCGGCGGGTCGGTGGTTCCTGCCCGCCTCCTCCCCGCCTTCCTCCTCCTCCTCCTCCTCCTCCTCCTCCTCCTCCTCCTCCTCCTTCTTCTTCCCGGGTAGGAAAGTTTCAGCGTCGATCGCAGAGCAACAACCGGGCCGGGCTTTTGGCAGCCTGGCCCCTTCGGTACGGCAGCTTTCGCTTCGTTTTACCGAGCCGGAGCCAACGGGCCCGGTTCATGCCGGGACTCAGCTACCGTCCCCGGTTCCACCGCCGCCACCGCCGCCGCCGTCGTCGTCGTCGCCGCCGGGCCCGGGGTTAAACGCGGAGCCGCCGCGTTGGCCCAGCGTCCCGGCGATGCGGAAACTCTTCGGTGAAAGCTGCCGGCAACCTACGGGGATAACCGGGAATGGGAAAGGGAATGGGAACGGGAGCAGGACTGGGAGCGGGAGCGGGAGCGGTCGGGGAGCTCCCCCACCACCTCCACCCCGCAGCCGCGTCCCGCACCCCGCTCTCCGTTCTCCCCGCGGAGCTCCGCCGGAGCCCGGCCCGCATTCCTGGCATAACTCGACTCGACCGCAACCACCCTCCTCCTCCCCATCACCCCGCTCCAACGGGGAGGATGAAGCAGTCGCATCCCGTTCTCCCCGCGTTTCATCGGGCAGCGAAGGCGAAGGGCAAACCGGTGTCCACCGTCACCGCACCGCCCGGAAGAAGAAGAAGGAAAGCGGTGGTTGGGAGAGCCCGGCGGATGGCGGCGATGCCGAGGCTGAAGGTTGCGGGAGGGTGGTCCCCCGTCATCCGTTGCCCGTGGTGGCCCGTGTCTCCAAGGTGAACATCCTGCCCTTCGGCAGCCCCGGCGGGTCGCGGAGCAGCAGTCGTTATTCCAGCACAGAGACGTTGAAGGAAGAGGAACAGTTTGGGATCTGTTGGCCCAACCAAGGACGGACTCTCCAGGCGGGTTACGGCATCTATCGATCACCCAGTTTCGGGACGAGTGATGGCCTGGCGTGGGGACAGCCGGCGGTCCGTGTCCGTCCCAAACTGCCGCAGGGCACAGCCAAGGCGAAACCGGACTTTGGGAGTGAGAGCCTGCACCAGCCAGGGCTGGAAGGGGAGCAGGCCAAGCACCGCAAGTCCTTGTCCAACCCCGACATTGCCACTGAGACCCTGACGCTCCTCAGCTTCCTCAAATCAGACCTCTCGGAGCTGAAGGTGAAGAAGAAGGGGGTGAGGATCGGCCTTGACGTGGGCTCCGATGGCTGCTCCGGCATCGCCAGCCCTTCCCCTGGCAGCCGCGGTGCTGCTCAGCCCCCCAACCGCTGGGCGCCAGGCGAGCGGCCAACGCTCAAGGACCTGACGGCCACTTTGCGTCGTGCCAAGTCCTTCACCTGCTCCGAAAAATCGGGGACGCGGCGGCTTTTCCTACAGAGCACCATGAAACAAAGCTCCTCCGAGCTCCTCCTGGCCACCGCTGACAACCAGGATCGGGTGGCTTCAGATGGGGGACAGCAGGGGGACGAGGATGCTCTCCCCATGGTCATCCAGGACCAGTACATCCAGGAGGCGAGGCAGGTCTTTGAAAAGATCAGCAGGATGGGCTCCCAGCAGGACTATGGCTTCACGGCCAAGCAGAAGGACAGTGGAGGTGTGGAGGGCGCCGAGGTGGTGACACCGACAGGGACGACGGACGCGACCCTTCGGGGACAGGCGGAGAGCACGCGGTGTTTGAAGGAAGCGGAGTCGGAGGAGAACCTCGTTTGCAGGAAATCCGTGGAGGAGCTGTCGGGTCACGAGTCTAGCGTGACGGACGAGGGCATTGTCACGGAGCCAGAGCCTGTGGGGATGCCCTTCCAAGACCTGCGTGAAGCTGTGGACGCCTGGACGCTGCCCAACACCGGGCCGGCAGCCGGTGACACCGAAACACCACTGCCCCCTCACCCGGCAGCCGCGGTTGAAGACCTTCCAGCTGGCAAATCCGAGACACCGAGCACCCCTGGCAGCTTGCGGCGCCGCCGTAAGTTCCCCTCGGCGGGTGTCAATGGGATGGAGGGTGGCAGCGAGGGTGGCACTGAGCCCTACCGCTCCCTGAGCGACCCCATGCCCCACCGGAGGTGCTCAGTGGCGGAGGAGGCGAAGAATTTCTCCGTTGACAGCAACCTCCTGGGCTCGCTGAGCACCAAGGTGGGCATCCCCCAACCCGCCGCCATTGCAGGCAGCGCAGGCAGCGCAGGCAGCGACCTGTCGCTTGGCAGCGATGGGCCGCGGGACTACAGCAGCCTCATCCAAACCATCGTCAGCCAGCCCGGCGCCATGGCTAAGCTCATCGATGAGAAGGGAAATGGCAAGACCATCAAGAAGAAGTCGTTGAGCGACCCCAGCCGCCGCGGTGAGCTGCCGGCCGGGGCCTTCGAAGGTCCTGGTGAGGCCATCAGCGAGCTGGAGCCCAGCATCCCACCGTCCAGCAGCGAGCCCATCCTCTCGGCACAACCAGCAGTGTCGGGCACCGGCCGCGGCTATGGCTTTGACCCCAAGTTGGCTGATGTGTTGTCGCCTCGCATCGCCCGGCGCAGCTCCAAGAAGCGCTCCAACCGTGCGGCTCACCAGGAAAACCAACCGCCACCGGCGCCTGCTATCCCCAGCAAGAGCCGCCCGGCCACCAAGCACGTCCGTCACACCAGCGAGCCCGCCACCTTCGTCCCCATCACCGTCCCCGAGCCGCTTGTCCCCTCCGGCCACCACAGCCACCTCCCCGCGCCGGCTGCTGGCCGCTCCCCTGGCAAATCCTTCCCAACCCTCCAACCTCCTTCGCTGGAGGATGTCACCAAGCGGTACATGCTGGCCCTCAACTCAGGTGACGCATCCCCCGGTCCTGGGGATGGACCCCGCTCTCCGCCCGCCGCCCCACCGCCCCGGCTACCCCGGTGCCCGCGGCCACCCGACGAACACAGCCCCAGGACCAAGCCGCAGGTGGTAAGTGCCCATCCATCCTAAAAACACCTTCATTTCACGAGGTACGTGACCCCTCCAAAGCATTGGTGGCTTTGGGGGTCCCTCGCGTGTCCCTCGTTGGGGACAAATTCCCATCCGCGGATGCGCTGCCAGGTGATCTTTGGGTGTGAAGAAGCAGTTTTCAGGTTAAATAGCACCAAATTTTGGTGGACGGTGGTTTTATAGATATATATTATATGCTGTATTTATATATAGCATCTCCTGGTGATGCTATATAAGGTCCGGTAAACGGGTGTGCTCTTGGCCGGCCCTGCGATGCTGAACCAAAAATTGCCCTTTTCCTTGTCGGGGAGCGTTTAAATGGTCCTTTTGCTTGGGATTCCCCATGTCAAACTCATTATTGAGCAAATCGGCATTTCCCCCCCCCAAAAAAATCGCCATCCCTCCACCCAGGACCATGGGCTTTGCCGTGCCGGCCACATGGGAAAAAGGGGGAAAAATATTCTTGTGCACGTACTGAATATTTTAGCGGTGGGTAAAGTTTTATCCTGTCCTCGGAAGAATGAACGCTGCTTGGGGGATGCAAAGGGAGTTTGCTCGCCCCGAAGTGCGGCTGCGTGCTTTGGGGTCTTTCCTGGGGTGGGTTTTTGGCACTGCTGGCCCCTCGGCTGTTGTTTGAAGATGGGCTTGGGTTCCCATCGCTCCGGGTGTTTGTGCCGGGAAGCGCTTGGAAAAGCCACCTCCTCCTGCGGCACAGCAGCGCCGGCACCCACGGGGCTTTTAATAGCTCCGGGCGAAGCCCAGAAATACCCGTTCCCGTGGGGGATGAGCCGAGAGCTTGCTGGAACGGGGCTGGCAGGGTTCTCTTGCCCTGCTTCGATGCCGATTTAAGAGGACGGGCTGGACCGTTCCCTTCCAACAGCCGCCGGCAGCCAAGCGTGAAGTCCCCAGGGCTGAGCCCGGCGGTGTAACCCTTGCTGGCCGGGGCAGAGCCACGTGGAGCAGGGGTGTTTTTCTTTGCACACTTCCAAAATCCAGATCCCTGCGGCATCATTCCCCCAGGATATTCTCTAGGGGTCAGGCATCTCTGCAGCATCTTCCCCCAAGATATTCTCCTGGGGTCCAGCATCCCCACAGCATTATTCCCTGAAGACATTATCTTGCAGTATATTATCTGCAGCATTATTACCCCAAGGTATTCCTCTGGGGTCCAGCATCCCTGCAACATCCTCTCCCCAAGATATTCTCGTGGGATCCAGCATCCCTGTAGCATTATTCCCTCAAGATGTTCTTTTGGGGTTGGGTATCCCTGCAGCATCGTTCCCCCAAGATGTTCTCCTGGGATCCGGCATCCCTGCAGCATCATTCCCTCAAGATATTCTCTTGGGATCCGGCATCCCTGCAGCATCATTCCCTCAAGATATTCTCCTGGGGGGCTCTGCCCCCATCCAGCTCCTTCTCTGACTGTTGTCCATCATTGCCGGACAACAGCCGTTGGTGGTGGAGAACAGGGAGCTCTTGGCTCCTCCATAAAACATCCTTGGAAATAATTTTGGGTGAATTTTGCAGCATTTTTGCCTGATCTACCCGTTTAGAGCAAGGCGCTTGTCCTCTCCGATCTCAGGGTGAAAAGTGCTATCGAAGCATCAAGCGTTATAATTAAGCAGGGTAACGAGGAACCTCCCAGGGCCGCGGCTGGCGGCACCTTGCGGACATCGCCCGGTCCCCAGGGCGAGGCAGTACACCCGGCGGCGTTTCTTTCTAAAGAAATACCTCTTACTAAATTATTAATATGTTAAGTTTATATAATATATGGTCTATATTAATAATTTATAAAGAGACATTTCTCATTCAGACAGCTCCCTGAGGTGGCCCAGGGACGGTGCCCACCCCGTGATGGCCCCCGTATCAGGGATGCTCTGCTGACCCCCCACCCCGATACACCCCCCACCCTTGGTCACTTTGGGATCATTTTGGGTGGTTTTTTACCAACTCCAGCACTGGGCTCTGGCAACTGGGAGCCCAGTTTGGCTGAGCATCACCTCGGGGACATGGGCCACCCCGCGGGACTGCTCCTCACCTTGCTTGAACCCGCCGGCCTCGGCGAAGAGGGTGCGAATTTTCCCTTTTAAGGGCAACGCCGTGGCTGTATCTTCAAATCTCTCTCCTGCCTTTGAATTTCTTTGTGCTGCAGCCATAACATAACTGAAACCAGGATTTTTATTTCTCTTTTTGATTTATTATATAGCAGAGCTGGGATGTTTTATTTCAGATGGCACCAGCCAGGGCTGGGGGGAGCGGAGGGGGACCGAGCCCTGCAAGGGAGTTGCTTTAATTATAGGCGAGAGCATCGAGGACCGGATATAACTTGGCACCGGGACGGCTGGCTGGGAGCAGAGATTTACGTGCTCCCTGACCGACGGCGAAGAAATAAGCTTTATATATATATTTTTTTTTTTTTTTTCCTCCTCCCTAACTCAATGGAGAGGGCCGGCGTTGCGAGGTCGGTTGTCTGCTTGGGGGAGCGGTCATTGCTGCTTGGGGATTTTGGGGTGTTGGAGCATCCATTCCACGGTGATGGTCTGTCTGTCTTGGTGTCCGTCTCCAGTAGACGATGCTGGGAAGGGATTAATAATGGGGTTCGGCAAGTGTGCAGCGATGCTCCCCCAAAATATTCTCCTGGGGTCCAGCATCCCTGCAGCATCATTCCCCCAAGATATTTTCCCAGCCCCCATGGTTTGGGGGTGGCTTTGGCGGAGGTGAATGCTGCCGTGCCGGCTGTTTGCTGGGTTCGGCCGCCCGACGTGTCCCGGCTGGGAGAGGTAACGTGCTGTTCTCCCTCGGCGGCAGGACTGTTTGTCCTGGGTGCTTTCCAGCGATCCTCCGTGGGGCTGGAGCCAGCCAAGCCGTCCTGGGTGCAGAAGAGCTCCTTCACCCTGTGTCTGATGCCGGGCACGAGGCTTTTAATTCCCCGGGAGCCGTTAGCAGCACGTCCCGCTCCAGCGCACGGTGCGGGGGCTGCGGGAAGAAAGGATGCTTTCAAGAAAGCAAGAAAAAAAAAAACAAACAAAAAAACTCAAGACAGAGAAGTTTTTCTGCTTCCAGCATCCCCTAAGCCGCTGGGATGGGCAGCACACGCGTGCACACCCATGCACACACGTGTGCAGCAGCCCGGCACCGAGCAAGGGTGCATTTAGGGTGCATTTGAGGTGCATTTGGGGTGGATTTGAGGTCCGTTTGCTGCTCGGTGAAGGTATGAGCCGGATGCCAGGCTGGCAACCCCTTGCATCTTTCTTTTCCCTGTGGCCAAATCCAGCACGGGATGGAAAATTAGGTATGTTCGCTGCCATGCTCTGTTTGTTGACTTAGCAGCAGTCGGATTAAACAGGAAAATATTGATTTAAATATAGCACCTCGCGGGAGCAGAGAGAGTCGTGGGAACGCGGCCCCCGGCGCCCCGGCCGCTGCCTTCCCCACCTGCTGCTCCCCGAGCACCCCAAAAAAGTCATCGGGGATGGAGGGGGATCCCCGGAGGGAAACATTGGGGTCACGTTCCCAGGGACGCTTGCGTAAACCCTCCCCATCCCTCTCAAGTATCCTCCCTCCGAGCTCGCCCCGGCGTGGCTCATCCTCCAGAAGCTCCTCCTTGCTTTGGGGACAGCTCAAGGGCCGGATCCGTGGCCATATATTCCTTGGCCAAAGTTTGGCATCTTTGGACCTGTTTATCCCTCCGTTCCCTTTCCGTAAATCTCCATAGAAACCAGGTTTTGGGCCACGGCTGGGAGTTTTCTCATTTTTTGGCGTTACTGGAAATCTATAATTAAAGCCATTGCGGGGGGAGGATGGGGACGGGTAAATCTTGGCTTTCCTCTCCCAGTGCCTGCGCCGATGGTTTGCCCGGTTTTTGCGCCCCTGCCTCCGCCGTGCTCAGCGGAACGCTGGGCTGGGGGGAAACTGAGGCACGCAGGCAGCCCCCGCTGCCCTTCGGAGGGAGGTTGGAGGTGGGATGGAGCGAAGGGAAGTTGCCCAGCGTTGGGGGGGTCCCACAGGTGATGCTACCTATTAGCAGCGCGGACCGATGCTGGGACCACCAGCACGGGGCCAAGGAACACGTCCGGGGGGGGGTGAACCAGCCGAAATCCCCTTAACTCTGCCCATTTTTGCCCATTTCCTTTCCTGATTCCAAAATCCCCTTAACTCTGCCCATTTTTGCCCCTTCCCTTCCCTCGCTGCCGGGGTTTTGAACGCCCTTGGGTGACACAGAGGACATGTCTGCTGTCACCCAGAGCCACCCCCCTTGCTCCTTGTCCCTTGTCCCCGGTGCCTGCCCCCGCTTTAATTAAAAGCCTCGAATTAATTAGGCAGCAAACTCCATCAGAGGGGATGGACCAGCCCGGATACACATCCTTTGAGCCCAAACACACCAGGGTAGCACCCCATGGGTGGGGGGTGCCTTGTAATGGTGGCCGTGGGGCAGGATCCGGCCCCGGAGGGAGAGGGTTAGCGCTGGGCTGAGCTGGGTGCTGGGGGCTGGCCTTGGCCCGCGGCCGCCTGGCCCAAAGGTCAGGCTCTTGGCAGGGTGCCGGGGCTGCAGCGAGGGTGGGAGGCTGGGATGGGCTCAGCGTGAGCTCCGCTTCCAACCCGCGGGGAGACCCGTGGCCCTGCGCAGGTGCTGGGGTGCCCATGCAGGGGTGCACGGGGAGGTCCCTGGTCCAGGGGTGCCCGTGCAGGGGTGCACGGGGAGGTCCCTGGTGTGGGGGTGGATGTGCAGGGGTGCACGGGGAGGTCACTGGTGCGGGGGTGGATGTGCAGGGGTGCACGGAGAGGTCCTTGGTGCAGGGCTGCACATGCAGGGGAGGTCCCTGGTTGCAGAGGTGCACATGCTGGGGTGCACAGGGAGGTCCCTGGTGCAGGGGTGCCCATGCAGGGGTTCATGGGGAGGTCCCTGGAGTGGGGGTGCCCGTGCAGGGGTGCACAGAGAGGTCCTTGGTGCAGGGCTGCACGTGCAGGGGAGGTCCCTGGTTGCAGAGGTGCACATGCAGGGGTACACGGGGAGGTCCCTGGTGCAGGGGTGCCCATGCAGGGGTGCACGGGGAGGTCCCTGGTGCAGGGGTGCCCATGCAGGGGTTCATGGGGAGGTCCCTGGTGCGGGGGTGGATGTGCAGGGGTGCACGGGGAGGTCCCTGGTGCGGGGGTGGATGTGCAGGGGTGCACAGAGAGGTCCTTGGTGCAGGGGTGCCCGTGCAGGGGTGCACGGGGAGGTCCCTGGTGCGGGGGTGGATGTGCAGGGGTGCACGGAGAGGTCCTTGGTGCAGGGCTGCACGTGCAGGGGAGGTCCCTGGTTGCAGAGGTGCACATGCAGGGGTGCACAGGGAGGTCCCTGGTGCAGGGGTGCCCATGCAGGGGTTCATGGGGAGGTCCCTGGAGTGGGGGTGCCCGTGCAGGGGTGCACGGAGAGGTCCTTGGTGCAGGGCTGCACGTGCAGGGGAGGTCCCTGGTTGCAGAGGTGCCCATGCAGGGGTGCACGGGGAGGTCCCTGGTGCAGGGGTGCCCATGCAGGGGTGCACGGGGAGGTCCCTGGTGCAGGGGTGCCCATGCAGGGGTTCATGGGGAGGTCCCTGGTGCAGGGGTGGATGTGCAGGGGTGCACGGGGAGGTCCCTGGTGCGGGGGTGGATGTGCAGGGGTGCACAGAGAGGTCCTTGGTGCAGGGCTACACGTGCAGGGGAGGTCCCTGGTTGCAGAGGTGCACATGCAGGGGTGCACGGGGAGGTCCCTGGTGCAGAGGTGCACATGCAGGGGTGCACGGGGAGGTCCCTGGTGCAGGGGTGCCCGTGCAGGGATGCACAGGGAGGTCCCTGGTCCAGGGGTGCCCATGCAGGGGTGCACGGGGAGGTCCCTGGTGCAGGGGTGGATGTGCAGGGGTGCACGGAGAGGTCCTTGGTGCAGGGCTGCACGTGCGGGGGAGGTCCCTGGTTGCAGAGGTGCACATGCAGGGGTACACGGGGAGGTCCCTGGTGCAGGGGTGCCCATGCAGGGGTGCACAGAGAGGTCCTTGGTGCAGGGCTGCACGTGCAGGGGAGGTCCCTGGTTGCAGAGGTGCACACGCAGGGGTACACGGGGAGGTCCCTGGTGCAGGGGTGCCCATGCAGGGGTGCACGGGGAGGTCCGTGGTGCAGGGGTGCCCAGGCAGGGGTTCATGGGGAGGTCCCTGGTGCAGGGGTGGATGTGCAGGGGTGCACGGGGAGGTCCCTGGTGCGGGGGTGGATGTGCAGGGGTGCACGGAGAGGTCCTTGGTGCAGGGCTGCACGTGCGGGGGAGGTCCCTGGTTGCAGAGGTGCACATGCAGGGGTGCACGGGGAGGTCCCTGGTCCAGGGGTGCCCATGCAGGGGTGCACGGGGAAGTCCCTGGTCCAGGGGTACACATGCAGGGCTGCACGGGGAGGTCCCTGGTGCTGCTGTCCATGTGCATCCCTGTACAGGGAAATCCCTGGTGCTGGTGCACACATGCATCCCTGCACGGGGAGGTCTGCAGTACTGGGGTGCACTGGCGGACCCCTGGTTGCAGAGGTGCATGTGCAGAGGTATATGGAGAGGTTCCTGGCTGCAGTGGTGCACAGAGAGGTCCCTGGTGCAGGGATGCCCATGCAGTGATGCATGGGGAGGTCCCTGGTGCTGGGGTGCTGGGGCAAAGGGTGCATGTTCAGGGGGACACAGGGAGATCCGTGGTGCTGCTATCACGTGCATCCCTGTACAGGAAGGTCTGTAGCACTGGTGTGCGTGTGCAGGGGTGCTCGGAGAGGTCCCTGGTGCAGGGGTGCACATGCAGGTTTGCACGGGGAGATTCTGGTGCTGGTGCGCTCGTGCAAGGGTGCATAAGGAGATTCATGGCGCTGGTTCTGCACACGCAAGGGTGCACAGGGGGATCTCTGGTGCTGGAGTGTACATGCAGGTGTGCATGGGGAGGTCCTTGCTGCAGGGATGCATGTGCAGGGGTTCACGGGGAGGTCCCTGGTGCTGGTGCAAAGGTGCATAAGGGTGCGAGGATGCATAAAGAGATCAGTTGTGCCAGTTTGCATGTGCAAGGGTGCATAGGGCGATTCATGGTGCTGGTTTGCACACACACAAGGATGCACAGGGAGATCCCCGGTGCTGTTTGCACATGCAGGGGTGCACAGGGAGATCAGTAGTGCCACTGTGCACCTGCATCCCTGCACGGGGAGATCCCAGGTGCTGGGGTGCATGTGCAGTGATGCAGGGATAGATCCGGGCTGCTCTGTGTGCAGGGGTGCACACACGCAGCGATACACAGGGATGGTGCCGGGCTGCACCGTCACCGTGTGTGCATTGCACGGGTTGCTCTGCATTTCTGGGCAGCCTGCCTGCACCCTGCCTGCATGCGTGCACAGGGCTTCGTGCCTGGGCTTTTCCATGGAAAATCGCACGCCTCCGAAGCTTCTGCTTGGAGGAGGTGGCCTCAATCTCCGATCTGCTCTTGCAGGGGAAGCCGCAGGTCGGCATCTCTGAGATGTTGCCCGTGCGTCGTTGGCACCCTCCTGCCAGACTCAGCTGGGACGGAGGCTCAGAGCTTCCCGGGTCTTGTTGCTGCAGCGTTAGCCCATCCTTGCAAGGGTTATGGGATTTAGAGCCTTTCCCAGGGATATTTCCGAAGCGGGAGGTTTTCCACAGGTGCTGATCCCTGTGCGATGGGAGGTGATGTGCCGAGGTCTCCGCTTGCTGTGATTTCGTTGCTGAGCTCCATCACCCGTCCAGCGCAGGCAGGTCCTGATGGGGCAGGTCCCGCAGCTTCGGAGCTGCAGCAGGGACTTCTAAATTCAGGATGGAGAAGGTGGTGGTGTCACATGAAGGGAAGCAGGGGTTTGGTCTGTGCAGAGTTTCTTCCCCTTCTCCCGGGGCTTTTCCCTGGAAAGTGGGCAAAGAGATTCCCATCCTCCCTTCCTTCCTTCCATCCATCCGTCCATCCATCCATCTAGCTCCATCCATTTATCTGTCTCCATCCACCCATCTCCATCCGTATATACATCTCTATCCACCCATCTCCCTCCACCCATTCATCCATCTCCATCCATCTCCATCCATCCATGCATCCACCCATCCATCTATCCATCTCCTCCCATTTCCACCCATGTCCATCCATCTCCTCCCATCTCCATCCATCTCCACCCATCTCCATCCATCTCCATCCACCCATCCCCATCCATCCATCCATCCATCTCCTCCTATCTCCACGCATCTCCAGCCATCTCCTCCCATCTCTATCCATCTCCATCCATCTCGATTCACCCATCCAGCCATCCCCCTCCACCCATCCCCCTCCAGCTATCTCTACCACCATACCCACCACCCGTCCAAAACAACAGGCCCCATTAGCCATACAGGCATGATTTTCAGAGCGGGTATGGTCCATCTTCCATGACATCTCCTCCTGAAGGCATCAAGCCCAGCTTGCAGAGACAGAACCCACTAAACCAAATACATTGCGATTTCCACCATGGTGTTTCCAGGCCAGGATGTGTCCGGAGAAGAAAAATCAGCCACTTCCACGCCCTGTCCCTCAACGTGGCTCTTTTTAAAGCTCTGATGGTTGGTCCCAGTGGGGCTGTTTCTCCGGGCTCCCTCGGTTTCCATGGAGAGGATGGGTGAGGAATTTCAAAGGGAATGGCTCCAGTAAATGAACTCTTCTCTAAAAATAGCGTGTTTGCTTTTGGGTCTTTGGGAACTGCGGCCCGGCCAATGGGAGGGAGAACGAAAATCAGCATCTGGGTAAAAATATTCCAGTAACTCGCTCTTTGTGCAAACTCCCGTCAGAGCTGCTGTGCTTCCGGGGGACGGGGGGCTGGTCCCAGTCTGCCCAGTCCCTGCCCACACTGGTACTAGTTGCTCCATGACCACTGTTCCTGGTTGCAGATGGGGGTTGTCCCCAAGCTGCGTGTCCCCCTGTGCCTTATATAGATTATTTTAAGTTGAATCCCTTTAATTTAAGGGATGTGCGTTGATGGCAGAAACATGTTGAGCTTGTGTGACCCTCATGTCCTGTGATGTCCCAAAACCCTTGGGCATGTCTCTTTTTGGGAACCAGGGAACGGCCACCACCACCTTCCACCCCACTGGTGACATCCAAGACACCAACGAACCTCACTAGGACATCCCTGCGTGGATGTGCTGGGGAAAGGACATCTGTGATGGTGTCCACCATAAGGTTTCCTCTGGAGAAGCCACCATCCTGATGGGGAGATGGCCACCACCAGCTCCCCTCCAGAGGAGTGGCCATCATGATGGGGGGATGGCTACTACCAGGTCCCCTCCAGAGGAGCTACCATCCCGACAGGGGGATGGCCACCACTAGGTCCCCTCTGAAGGAGCCACCCCCCCCCATCCCAGTGGGGGGATGGCCACCAGGTCCCCTCTGGAGGAGCCACCATCCCGACAGGGGGATGGCCACCACTAGGTCCCCTCTGAAGGAGCCACCATCCCAGTGGGGGGATGGCCACCACCAGGTCCCCTCTGGAGGAGCCACCATCCCAGTGTGGGGACATCAGCATCCCCACGCGGTTCCTGGGGCTGGAGAAGGTTTCCCTGGCGGTGCTGTGGAGTTGCTATTTGTGACCGCCCGTTCCCGAGCCTGCTGGTACTCTCCAAAAAAAACAAGAAGGGAGTTGTTTGCATGGGAAGATTGGCATCTCCAAGCTCGGGATATGGTTTCCTGCTTTTTTTAGCTGGAGTAGCAGCAGACTCGTCGGCCTGCCCTGATTTGGCGTCCTTCTTCTTACTTTTTTTTTTTTTTGGAAGGGTTTCATCCTGACCCCTCGGCAGAAACGCCGTCGCTAGCGGTAGGGGATCGGTTTTGGTCCTTTTGTTTTTTTTTTTGGTTGCCCAAAACCCCGGTGAGATGGGATGTAGATGGCTCAGAGCCTCAGTAAGCGGAGAGGGGACTCGTCCCTTGGTCATCCGAACCCGGCGCAGGTCAGTAGATGTCAGAAATGCCCTTTTTTCGCTCCCCCCCCCCCCCACTCCGCGGGGTGCCACCGTGACAATGACACGACAGGGAAGGCGTCACCTCTCGCCTCGCCGTGATGTGACGTGAGATGTGGGCGTTTCTGGCGAGGTCTGTGGTGTCCCCCCCCCCCACCGGCACCCTGCTGCCCCCGGTTGCAGCCGTGCTGGGCGAGGGGACCCGCCGAGTGTGGGGTGCTGCGGGGCTGGGTGTCCGTGGGACATGGGTGACGCTGGGGATGGAGGCTGGCGTGGGCACAAAGGGGGTCTTCTCCTGGTGGTTGCACCCGGACTGCTGCCAAGGGCGTGGATCCAGGTCGGGGGGGGTATGGGGCATGGCATGGGCTGTTCAGGGCTCCTGGCTCCTGTATGTCCATCAGATCCTGGGTGCCCATCAGCTCCTGGATGCTTGTGGATTCGTGGGTGCCCATGGACTCCTGGTACCTGTTGGATCCTGAGCGTCCATCAGCTCCTGGGTGCTTGTGGATTCATGGGTGCCCATGGACTCGGGGTATCTATTGGATCCTGAGCATCTATCAGTTCCTGGGTGCCCATCAGCTCCTGGGTGTCTGTCAGCTCCTGGATGCTTGTGGATTTCTGGGTGCCCATGGACTCCTGGTACCTGTTGGCTCCTGGGTGTCCATCAGCTCGTGGGTGCCTGTCATCTTGTGGTTACTTGTGGATTTGTAGGTGTCCGTGGACTTCTAGTACCTGTTGGATCCTGGGAATCCATCAACTCCTGCATCCCCATGCACTCTGGGTGCCCACTGGCTTCTGGGTGCCCATGGACTCCTAGGTATCTGTTGGCTCCTGGGTGCCCGTCGGCTCCTGGGTGCCCGTCAGCTCCTGGGTGTCTGTCAGCTCCCGGTTGTGTGTGGATTCGTGGGTGTCCCTGGACCTCTGCGTACCTGTTGGATGCTGGCCATCCATCAGTTCTTGGGTGCCCATGGACTCTGGATGCCCATAAGCTCCTGGGTGTCTGTTGGCTCTTGGGTGTCCATCAGCTCCTTTGTGTTTGTTGAGTTCATGGACTCCTGGTACCTATTGGATCCTGGGCATCTGTCAGCTCCTGGGTGCCCATGGGATGCCCATTGGCTTCTGAGTGTCCATTGACTCCTGGGTAGCTCCTGGGCATCCATCAGCTTCTGAACATCCATCAACTCTTGGGTGTCCTTTGGCTTCTGGTGCCCCCAGAATTCTGGGTCCACATGGAGGCCTGGATGCCCATCAGCTTCTGGTGCCCATATGCTCCTGGTGCCCATTGGCTCCTGGGTGCCCATCAGCTCCTGGATGCCCTTTAGCTCTCAGGTGCCCATTGGCTCCTGGTGCTCATCATCTCCTGAGTGCCCATCAGCTCCTGCTGCCCATTGGCTCCTGGTGCCCATCAGCTCCTGATGCCCTTTGGCTCTTGGGTGCCCATCAGCTCCTGGGTGCCCTTTGGCTCTTGGGTGCCCATCAGCTCCTGGGTGCCCTTTGGCTCTTGGATGCCCAATGGCTCCTGGTGCCTAATGGCTCCTGATGCCCATTGGCTCCTGCATGCCCATCAGTTCCTGGATGCCCTTTGACTCTCAGGTGCCTATTGGCTCCTGGCCCCTGTCAGCTCCCGGGTGCCAATCACCTCCTGGTGCCCAATGGCTCCTGGTGCCTAATGGCTCCTGGTGCCCATCACCCTCTGGGTGCCCGGCTGGCGCCCTCCTGGGTACCCCAAGTTTGCTTGCACCCCCCTTGCCCAGATCCACACCCCATGCCACCAGGCACCCAGGGCACCTCCTACCCACATGTGCCGGGCTGGCACTCAGTGGCGATGCCAAGGGGTGCCAGCATCGGGCACCCTGACTTCCCTCTGCCCCCCAAAATCCCAATAACTATTGCTTTTGAGGTGCGGGGTGCGGCTTGTGCCAGCAGCGGAGGATGCTGGTGGGGGATCCAGGGATGCTGGCGAGTGGGGGGGCGGCGTTACCCCTCGCCCGGTGGGTGCGGGGCCGTGCGCGCCGGGGAGACGGCGGAGGAAGGAGGAGGGGAGAAGAGCGCGGCTGACCTCAGCATCTGGAAAGCTGCGCTCTTGGGCCGCGGCCTGCGTGCCGAAAACCGGAGGCAAAAAAAACCTTCCATATTTGGTGAAAGCTGCTCTAGGGCTCGGCAAAGGCTGGCTGCAAACGGGGGGCCGGCAAGCCCCCCGCCATGCCTTGGACCGTGGCGACACGAGTTTTGCAAGGGCTCTACAAATGTGCCGGGGGATGGGTGGGAGCGGGGTGGGGGGGGTAAATTGGGGTGAGCATCGTGGATCGGGTGGGAGGGGGGCAGGAGGACCCGCGGGGTGCTACCAGCGGCGGAAGGAGGATGCCCTGAGATGCGCCAGCATGTCCCTGAGCCTCCTATTTTGGGGAGGGAACCCCTCCCACCCCAGCGCTGGTGATACAAATCCTGATTTCAAGTGAAAATCCCATGGGAAAAGCCCCACGGCGCATTTAGAGGATGAATTTTTGTTCCTTCGGGAAATGAGCCTCCCACCGTCTCCCCGCTCCCCATCCCACCGGCACCGCTCCCGGCGCTGCCGCTCACCGGGACGGCACCGGGATGCCCAGCATCCTTCCACCCTGCCCTGAAAAAATTCCTCCGACTCCTATATTTTTTATTCCTGTTTTTTTCTCACACTTAAAAAGCAGAATTACAGCCAGGCCGTGTCCTCCTGGGATGAATCACCGCAGCCGAGAAGTCAAAGAAGGGAAAACAACCGAATTCTCGGCACATCCGTTTGGGGCTGAAGCCGCCCTCCTCCTCCTCCTCCTCCTCCTCTTCTTCCTCCCCATCCTGGAGGCGGTTGTGCCGCTGGGTTTCTCCATGGGAGCATCCCTGAACAAATCAAGGCTCCTCTGCGAGCTGGGAGCCTGGGAAAAATCATGACCGAGGGAAAAGCAAACATCTCCAGCCCCAGGGCTGTGAATAAACACGGGAGTATTATTAGTAACCGAAGCAGAGCTGAATCAGAGCTGCTGATTTATGCTTTTATTTCCTTTCAAGAAGTTACGCTTCGGAAAGTGGCTGGGACTTTTCTTACCCGTGGGAGCAGCGCGAGCGGCTGGGCGGGGAGGGGATGCAGCCCCGGACGTGATGCTGTACGGCGTCAGCCTGGCTCGGGCACGGCCCCTCTTCTGCGGCGCAGGTCCTCGTGTCCCCCTGCGTGGTTTCCCCAGGAGATGGAGCCTGGGATGGAGGGGGCTGGTACCTGGGGATGGGATGACTGGGATTCAGGAATGAGGAGACTGGTACCAGGGATGGAGGTGATTGGTACCCAGGGATGGGGTGACATGCTCCGGGAAGGAGATGACGGGTACCCAGGGATGGAGGTGGCTGGTACCCAAGGATGGAGATGGCTGGTACCCAGGGAGGATTGTGACTGGTGCCCAAGGATGGCAGTGGCTGATACAAGGGATGGAGGTGCCTGGTACCAGGGATGGATGTGGCTGGTACCCGGGAATGGAGGTGACTGGTGCCCAGGGATGGAGATGGCTGGTGCCCAGGGATGGTCATGACTGGTGCCCAAGAATGGCATTGGCTGATACAAGGGATGGAGGTGCCTGGTACCAGGGATGGATGTGGCTGGTACCCGGGAATGGAGGTGACTGGTGCCCAGGGATGGAGGTGGATGGTACCAGTGATGGAGGTGACTGGTACCCAGGGATGGCAGTGCCTGGTACCAGGGATGGAGGTGACTGGTACCCAGGAATGGAGGTGACTGGTGCCCAGGGATGGAGATGGCTGGTGCCCAGGGATGGTCATGACTGGTGCCCAAGAATGGCATTGGCTGATACAAGGGATGGAGGTGCCTGGTACCAGGGATGGATGTGGCTGGTACCCAGGGATGGAGGTGACTGGTGCCCAGGGATGGAGGTGGATGGTACCAGTGATGGAGGTGACTGGTACCCAGGGATAGAAGTGGCTGGTACCAGGGATGGAGGTGACTGATGCCCAGGGATGGCAGTGCCTGGTACCAGGGATGGAGGTGACTGGTTCCCAGAGATGGGGTGACATGCCCTGGGAAAGAGGTGACTGGTGCTCAGGGATGGTGGCAGTCGGTACCCAGGGATGGAGGTGACTGGTACCCAGGGATGAGGTGACATGGTCCAGGAAGGAGGTGAAGGGTACCCAAGGATGGAGATGGCTGGTACCCAGGGATGGTCGTGACTCATACGCAGTGATGGGGTGACTGGTGCCCAGGGATGGCGGTTACTGGTATCCATCGATGGCAGTGGCTGGTATCAGTGGTGGAGACAGCTGGTAGCCAGGGGTGGAGGTGGCTGGTACTAGGGGTGGAGACGACTGGTATTCAGGGATGGCGGTGCGTAGTGCCCAGGGATGGCAGTGCCTGGATCAGGGATGGAGGTTATTGGTACCCAGGGACGGGGTGATATGCCCTGGGAAGGAGGTGACTGGTGCTCAGAGATGGTGGTGGTCGGTACCCAGGGTGGAGGTGACTGGTACCCAGGGCTGGCAGTGACTGGTACCAGGGATGGAAGTGTCTGGTACCAGGGATGGTGGTGGCTGACACCATGGGTATTGTGACTGGTACCCAGGGACAGAGTGACATGCCCAGGGATGCAGAGACTGGTACTCAGGGATGGGGAGGACTAGTATCAAGGATGAGGTGGCATGTACCAGGGATGGGGGCTACTGGTGCCCAGGGATGGAGGTGACTGGTACCAGGGGTTGAGATGACACGTATTCAGGGATGGCAGTGATTGGTACCCAGGGATGGCAGTGGCTGGTACCCAGCAAAGCAAAGTCTTCCCCTTCTGGTGGCTGCCATCCCTCCACCCATGTGGCACAGAGCTGTGTGGGACATATGGCTGAGCATCATTTATCCCGAGGCGAAGGTTGGATGGGTTTGCTTTGAAAGCCCTACAAAACCCAATCAATCCTCCCGCTTAAAAACATCCGAGAGGAGATAACGTGACTTTTTCCAAGCGATTTTCCTGCCAGAAACTGAGGGATTGAGGAAATACGGGATTGGATGTAATAGCATCATCATTGGATGATGGTGCCAGCCAGGGACTTTTCCGGCTGCGCGAGCAAGTTTTACGTGTCGGGATGATGCCGTTTGCTGCGGAGGTGTTTGCTCATCGCGTTGGGATGAATAGAAGCAGGTCCAGTTTTGTTTCCGAGCCTTTTTTTCCCAGGGTTTTGGTAGAAATAAAGCCAAGGGTGCATTAAAATTGTTAAGCTGGGGCATTCACCATGCACTGCGGGCTCCCTGGGGCAGGGGACCGTCCCCATGGACCAGTGGCTCCCACTAGGTCCCAGCTCCCTCTAGTGGGATTTGACCTGGGAAGAAGGATCCAGCGAAGGAAAAGGTGCAGAAATCCCAGTTCCCCCCAGTTTCTTCCAAACTGGGAATGGGGGTCTCAAGGAGGTGCCAAGATTCAGGCTGCTCCTAGCACAACCCTACTACGAGACCCTAGAGAATCCCCATCCCCCCTACCCCAACCCCCCCCCAGCAGTGCAGAGCATCGGGGACAAGCCGTAACGGGGTTAAAAACAACTTGTATTTATTTATTCTTAAAATTTTGGCACATTTTGGAGGGGTGGGAGTAATTTTGCTTGAAGCAGGGCTAGCTCCTCCTTCAGCAGCTGCGGGAAGGGTGAGCTGGGAAGGCCCCGAGCGGCAAATCCCACTCCCCAAATGGTCCAAAATGCTCCAGATTTTTCCTAAAGCCCTATTTTTTTGCCTCAAAATGAGGTCTCGGGGTCAAAATCCCTGCTACCGCTCACCCAGGGTATGACTGAGCCCTGGCACAATTCATTACACCGCTGACCTGGGAGAAACGCTGCGGGTTCGGGAAGGGAATTTTGGGGTGAAAGGGAGTCTCCGGGGATCCAGAGATTCCCCCTCCCGTGGGATGTAATTTTAGCATCCCAGCCGGGTGGTGACAGCGTGTGTGACACCTGCCCGCACGTTCCCAGCTTCAGCGACCCAGTTCCCACCGGCAGCGGGATTTGGGGCGGGGGGGGCAGTCCTCGGAGTGACTGCGAGCGGCATCATTACATGCACCGATGTGTGCACGGTCTTAGCCTGAGCTCAAGGGCCAGAGGTTGCCGTGATGGCCGGGATTCCTCATGGATATATATCCCTGCTCTCCCTTTCCCGTAAAACCCCATTTTTCTTTAAAAAATGAAGTTTTTAGGACTTTCCTCTCTTGATGCCTCTTTATTTGCAGGGGGGTGGAGGCAGGACACGATTTGCCAGGTCCTTTATTTAATATTTTAAGATGTTCTTAAATGCCCGGGGATGCTCAAGCTCCTCCTGCATCGCTACGCCTGGGCGGGGAAAAGCAAAATGATGGATTTGCACCCGGATTTTTTTATTAAAAAATAGAATAGAGCAGCCTAGGAGAGCTCCCGTCCTTCGGCAGGAGGCAATGCGGGGTTGGGGGGTTGTATTTCCAATGCTGGAGGGAAAAACTGGGGGAAAACCCCCTCTGCAAGCCCCCCCATCCTGGATTTGGGGTGCTGCCAAATTGCCACCCCCCCCCAAATCCCCAGTGCCGGATCCACTCTATCTTCAGGTTTTTGGGAGCATCCTTGCAATGCTGGCACAAGCCTTTGGGATGGGGCATGAACCCCTTGGCTCTATCCCAAAGGATCGGGATGCTTTTCCCGGGAGGGTTTGGGTTTTTTTGGGGAAGGAAACACCCAGGTTGCAAAATAAATAAAAAAATAAAAAAAAAAAAAAAAAAAAAGCCCGGTCCGAAAGGAAATCTAAAGGTGTTTACAAAGAGCCGCGCTGCTAAAAATAACCGGCTCATATTTTAGACGGCCCTAAAAATAGGCAGCGCTGTTGGAGTGGCCAAACACTCCCAGGAATTTCCTGTGGGCTGCGGGCCGCGCGCAGGGGGGTCCGGGCTCGGCGGCCGGCGGGGACGGCCGGCATCGCTCTGGCTTTTTCTTTCCTGGGTGACAGCGAGATAACCTTCGTTGGGCCCCTCGATGCACAGCGGGATCCAGCCTGGCTCCTTCCCTGGTCCGGGCAGCAATGGGTTTAACCCTTCTCCATCCATCCTTCCTCCCTGGAAACGCCCGAAGGGGTTGGGTGGGTTTGAGAGTGGTTTTTAAACCCATCAGCAGAAAGCTCAACCTTAATAGTAGACACTGGAGAATCTACTTGCACAGTTAAATGAAGGGATTGACTCAAGGGAGGTGTTCGGGGAGCGGGGATGTGGGAAGGACCCTCTGCAGATGGAGGGATGGAGGGATCCCCCTGCTCGCCCCGAGGACGAGCAAGCCCGTGGGAGGGCTTGAGGGCGTTGCTGCAGGCGGAGCGGGTCACCGGCGTCGCAGCGTCACGGCGTCGCGGCGTCACGGCGTCGCAGGCCAGCTGGGGCTGGGGTTGCAATTTAAATGAGGCAGGGACTGCAAGAGGAATGGGTTTGGGATTGCAACCCATATGGATCAGGGATTGCAATCCAAATAGGTCTGGGATTGCAATGCAGACGGACCCAGGATTGCAACCCAAATGGGCCTGGGATTGCAACAGGAATGAGTTTGGGATTGCAACCCATATGGATCAGGAATTGCAACCCAAATGGGTCTGGGATTGCAATGCAGATGGACCCAGGGTTGCAAACCAAATGAGTCCAGAACTGCAACCCGGGTGGGTCCAGGATTGCAACAGGAATGGGTTTGGGATTGCAACAGGAATGGGTTTGGGATTGCAACAGGAATGGGTTTGAGATTGCAACCCAGATAAACCCGGGACTGCAATGCAGACGGACTCAGGGTTGCAACCCAAATGGGTCTGGGATTGCAATGCAGATGGGCCCAGGGTTGCAGCCCAAATGGGTCCAGAACTGCAACCTGGGTGGGTCCAGGATTGCAACAGGGGGTTTGGGTTTGGAACCCAGATGAGCCCAGGACTGCAATGCAGATGGACCCAGGATTGCAACCCAAATGGGCCTGGGATTGCAACAGGAATGAGTTTGGGATTGCAACCCATATGGATCAGGAATTGCAACCCAAATGGGTCTGGGATTGCAATGCAGATGGACCCAGGGTTGCAAACCAAATGAGTCCAGAACTGCAACCCGGGTGGGTCCAGGATTGCAACAGGAATGGGTTTGGGATTGCAACAGGAATGGGTTTGGGATTGCAACCCAGATGAGCCCGGGACTGCAATGCAGACGGACTCAGGATTGCAACCCAAATGGGTCTGGGATTGCAATGCAGATGGGCCCAGGGTTGCAACCCAAATGGGTCTGGGATTGCAATGCAGATGGGCCCAGGGTTGCAGCCCAAATGGGTCCAAAACTGCAACCCAGGTGGGTCCAGGATTGCAATAGGGGGTTTGGGTTTGGAACCCAGATGAGCCTGGGATTGCAATGCAGACGGACCCAGGATTGCAGCCCTGATGGATCTGGCATTGCACCAGGAATGGGTTTGGGATTGCAACCCTTTTGGATCGGGGATTGGAACCCAAATAAGCTCGGGACACAGATGGACCCAGGATTGTAAACCAAGTGGGTCTGGGATTGCAACCCAGACAGACCCGGGATTGCAGCCCAGATGGGCCCAGATTTGCAACCGGGATTGCAATAGAAATAGGTCTGGGATTGAAACCCAGATGGCTGTAGAATTGCAATGCAGATGGGCCTGGGGTTGCAGCCCAAATGGGCCCAGGATTGCATCCAAATGGGTCCGGGGTTGCAACCTTGATAGGCCCAGGACTGCAACAGAAACGGGTCTGGGGGTTGCAACACAGATGGGCCTGGGGTTGCAGCCCAAATGGGGAGTTACAGCCTAAATGGGTCTGGGATTGGAAACCAGATGGGTTGGGGACTGCAACAGAAATGAGTCTGGGGTTGCAACCCAAAGAAAACAGGGATTACAACAGAAATGGGTCTGGGATTGGATCCCGAATGGGTCCAGGATTGCAATGCAGATGGGCTCGGGATGGCAACGGAGATGGATTTGGGATCACAGCCCAAATGGGTCTGGGATTGGAACCCAGAATGGCCCAGGCTTGCAACCCAGATGGGGCTGGGATTGCAACTCAAATGCACTCGGGACTGCAAACCAGATAGGTCTGGGATTGGAATCCAGATGGATCTGGGATTGCAGCTCAGACGAGCCCGGATTGCAACCCTGATGGGCCAGGGATTGCCACCCAGATGGGTCTGGGATTGCGACACAGATGGGTCCAAGGTTGCAGCCCGTATGGGTCTGGGATTGCACCCTAAATGGGTCTGGGATTACAGCAGAACTGGGTCTGGGATTGGAGCCCAGAAGAGCTCAGGATTGCAACCCAGATGGGACCAGGATTGCAACCCAAACGGATCTGGGATTGCAACCCAAATAGGTCCAGGATTGCAACTCAGACAGGCCTGGGATTGCAACAGAAATGGGTCTGGGATGACCATGGTGCTGCAGAAGGAGTTGCAGGAGCCGCTGCCTTGCAAACAGCCTCATTACTCCTAATGCAATTAGCTGTATCGGCTGCAGTGCAGGCACCCATCCTGCCCACACCGGGTGCTGTGGGTCCCTCCTCCCTGATCCCAGTGCTGGGGTGTGTTTAAAGCTGCTGCAGCTCCCCTCTCGTTATATGCACCGAGTTGGCCGTTCTCTGCCACGCAGCCCGGGGAGGGTGCTGGGGGGGGCCAGGATGGGTGCATAGCACCCTCCCCAGGGTGGGATGTTCATCATCCTCATTACCAAGAGGAAATTTCCTGGCTGCAATGGGAGGACGCAGCCCTGCTGCACGCCGTTGCTGTGGAAACGGGGTGAGCGGCTAATTAGATTTAATTAATGAAGCAGGAGGGGAGTGTTACAAACGGATCCGGGCAGGGTGCATCACCCGGCAAGCAGGGATGCGGGTGATGATGTGGAGGGAGGGGAGCAGGCTTGCTTTGTGCCTCAGTTTCCCCATCTGCAAGGTCGGGGAGGGGGACGTGGTACCCAGGGGCCCCCCCCCCAATTGATGGGAATGGAGACCCCAAGGATGCTCAGCACCCCAACCCAGCATCATCTGTGCAACTCCCCCCCTCCCCAAAAATCACACGCCCCAAGAAAGCATCACCCCCCCCCCCCCTCCGTACAGCATCCTCCTCGGGCAAAGCCTCTCCAACAGCATCCCCCCCGGCAGGATCCGGCCCTGCCTGCATCCGCGCGCGTGTGTGGGCACGGCTCTGCCTCCATCTCCGATCGCTCTCGCCTGCCCGTGCCTGGGTAGCACCCGGGGCCGGGGACCCGCGTGCCGCCACGGACGCAGGCGCACGCTCGCCGCACGCATCCTGCAGCCACTCTGCGGGAGGGCTTTTGGTTTTTTTTATATATATATATATATATATATCTATCTATATACACACACAGAACCCTATCGATATAAATAGCTCCTCTATTTTATTTCCCTCCTCGCTGCATCCCAGCGCAGCGTTCTGGCTATTTTAAAGGGGGGACCTGGGGGTATATATATATATATATATATATATATATAAAATTTTTTTTATTCCTTGGGCCGCGTGGGACGGACCGACCCCCGGGACCCGCATGCTGCAGATGGTGAGGACTCTGGCGCAGTTCACCATCGCGCTGGAGGATATGCGAGACATCGGGGACGGCATCGACGCGGCCTTCGCCGCCTCCGGGCTCGGCGGGGCGGCCGAGGAGCTGCCGGAGAAGGGTTGCGGCAGTCGCGGTGGTACCGAGGTGATGCGAAAAGGGATGCGGGGGGGATCCTGGGGGTGGAGAAGGGGGGTGTCTGGTGGGATTGGGGGGGTGTATGGGGGGGGGGGGTGCATGGATGCGTCATGTTTGGACACGTGTGCGGCCAGCAGAACCTGGCACCTGCGGGGTCTGGACCACGATTGCCGTGGCAACGGCGCCTCCATCCTCATCCTCAGCCCGCCGCCCCCGAGGTTCTCCAGATCGCGGGGAGGGGGGGACGCTCCCACCCGGAGAGGGTGATGGAGGGGGCTGGAGCCATCGCTGCCAACGCCCCCCCAATGCTGATTTACACCGCGGAGGCGTCGGCTGCTGGGGAAATGCCCCAATTCCCATTGCAGCGCGGGCTGATGCTGAGGGTGCTGAGCACCTCGGGGGGGGGCAGGATGCGGCCGGGGTGCAGCGGGGAGGTCCCCAAGGAGAGCAGATGGAGACCGAAGCAACATCAGCCCTGGGGGGGAGAGGCTTTGCTGGGGTAAGGGATGCAGTGGGGCGCATCCTGCCCGCACCCGGGTACCGCTTCGCCCTGCCAGGATGGTGCGTTACCCCCGGCTCCTGCTCATCCCAGCGGGAATTTCCCCCCCGCCGGGATAATACCGCTTCTGTAACGGTGGAAAAAATCCCCTTGCCAACGGCTGGGCCTCATCCTGCATCTCCCCACCACTGCAAAACCCCAGCCGCCGGTGCGGCGTGCGGTGCTGAGCCTGTGCAGCTCGCCGATCTGGCCATCGGCTTCGATAGCTGGGACAGCTCCGGAAAATGCCGGGAGCATCATATTGAGGTGGGGAATTACAGGCTGCGCGAGGGTTGGGGAAACTGAGGCAGGGCAGGGGGGCTCAGGCGCCCTGCACCCCTAAAGCCTATCCGCTGGTGGGTGCCCTTCAACCCATAATTACAACAAATGAATCTGGCGGTGAGAGTGTTAATAAACTTCAGGCTGTAACAAAGAGGGGAGGTCTCAGCTGGCGTCCCGAGGACCCCAACATCAACGGGTTTTGGGGGCGGCAGATTTCCTGGGGGGGCTTTGACCCGTCACCGTAATATTTGGCTCTAGACAGTTTCCTCCTCGCGTGGCTGAAAAGGCTGATATCAGCTTGGTGGCTGAATGGGGAAACTGAGGCACGGCTCTGTTTTCAAGCACCGAGCAGGATCTGGCATAGGATTCCTCCCCATTGCTCCCTGGGGACCACCGGGAGGTGGTGGCCTCCATCCGTGGTGAAGATGGTTGGGTTAAGGCTTCCTTCTGTGGTTGCCGAGCGGCTTTGCGGCACTTGTGTCCCCGCCGGAAGTGTAGTGGGGACACAGCCCCCCGTGGCTGGGGGACACAGGCTCATCCCACGAGGAGAATGGGGGACATGGGGGCTTGGTGGTTCCAGCAACCCCTGCAGTGGCGGCAGGTCAGGGAAACCTGGTCCCTGTTGTGGTGGCCAGGTGGGACATCCCTGCACCCAGGGCTGTTGAGGTGTCCGAGCACCCAGGACCTTTGGAGGGTCCTTGTCCACAGGGACTTTGGGGTATCTATGCACCTACAGCATTTGGGGTGTCCCTGCACCCGTGGCCTTTGGGGTGTCTCCATGAATGGGACACTTTGAGTGTCTCTGTGCCCAGGTTCATTGGAGCATCTCCACACCTGGGGCCTTTGGGGCATCTCTATACCCATGACCTTGGGGGTGTCCAAGCCTCCAGAGACTTTGGGATGTCTCACACCCACAATTTGAGGTGTCCCTGCACCCAAGGCCTTTGAGATGTCCAAGTACCCAGGGCCTTTGGGGTGTCCCTGCACCCAAAGCTTGGGGTGTCTGCACCCAGGGCCTTTGGACGGTCTCCATGAACAGGACTATCGCAGTGTCTCCATACCCAGTATCTTGGAGCATCTCCTTTCCTAGGGCCAGTGGAGGGTCTCCGCATCCAAAACCTTTGGGGTGTCTCACACCCAGGGCCTTTTGGAGCATCTCCACAGCCAAAACTTTTGGGGTGTCTCACATCCAGGATCTCTGGAGCATATCCACACACAAAACTTTTGGGGTAGCTCTGCCCTCAGGGTCTCTGGCTCATCTCTGCACCCAAAACTTTTTGGGTATCTCTGCACCCAGGGCCTTTGGAGCACTTCTACATGCAAAACTTTTGGGGTGTCTCTGCACCAAGGGCCCTTGCATCATCTCGCACCCAAAACTTTTGGGGTGTCTCAGCACCCAGGGCCCTTGCAGCATCTTGCACCCAAAACTTTTGGGATGTCTGTGCACCCAGGGCCTTTGGAGCGTCTCTGCACCCAAAACTTTTGGGGTGTCTCTGCACTCAGGGCCCTTGGAGCATCTCGCACCCAAAACTTTTGGGGTGTCTCAGCACCCAGGGCCCTTGCAGCATCTCGCACCCAAAACTTTTGGGGTGTCTCAGCACCCAGGGCCCTTGCAGCATCTCGCACCCAAAACTTTTGGGGTGTCTCAGCACCCAGAGCCCTTGCAACATCTCGCACCCAAAACTTTTGGGGTGTCTCAACACCCAGGGCCCTTGCAGCATCTCGCACCCAAAACTTTTGGGGTGTCTCAGCACCCAGAGCCCTTGCAACATCTCGCACCCAAAACTTTTGGGGTGTCTCAGCACCCAGGGCCTTTGGAGCATCTCTTCACCCAAAACTTTTGGGGTATCACTGCACCCAGGGTGTTTGAAGCATCTCTGCACCCGAAACTTTTGGGGTGTCTCTGCACCCAGGGCCTTTGGAGCATTTCTGCACCCAAAACTTTTGGGGTGTCTCACACGCTGGGCTCTGGAGCATCTCGCCCCCAGGCTGAGCTGCAGGAGCGTCCCCCCAGGTGCTGCGCACGAGAGGCGTCTCCGAGCCCCACAACTGAGAAGACCCCGACCCATCTGCTCCCCAAGACTGGCAGACCATCCCACATCACCACCTCCCCGTGCTCCCACCACCCCGTTAATCCCCCTCCTGCGGGGGCCACAGCCCAGCGCTGGGGTGCCCGGGGTGCCGGGCGGGAGGCAAATTCCTACGGGACCGCTCCGAGCGGAGCCGCCGGAGAGACGGAGGGCGCCGGGACCGACCCATGTAGGGCTGTGAGAGCCAGGGCGGGCTCCTGACGCGGCCGCGGAGGAAACCAGGCGTCTCTGTGCGCTCGGTGTCATGTACTTCCTAATCCTCCCGGATTCCTCCATCGGGGTGGAGAGGAGCGGAGGGGAGCTGGACGCCAGCCGGGCTCCTCCGGCGTTCAGCCTCCCCGCCGAGCCCCCGTGCCGGCCCTGACACCCGCCACGTAGCTCCCCTCCATCGTGTCACCCCAAAACTCATCTTGACTTTCTTTCCACCCGGGCAGGACATGAGGAAACACGTCATCATGACGCTGCTGGACACGGAGCAGTCCTACGTGGAGTCCTTGCGCACCTTGATGCAGGTAACGCGGCGCGGCTGGGGACGTGGCACCCCCAAATCACGTCACGGCGTGACCGTCCCTTGCTTATCGCCATCCCCGGGACCCCAAGTCGAACCCTCAGCCGTGGGTGCTCTACCAGCACTGATGCGGCGTGGGGATGGATTGGGGATGGGTGGCGGTGGGGATGTTGGGGACAGCAGGACCGGAGGTGGGAGCAGAGTGGCAATAGTGCCAAGAAAGGGGTGTGGGGGTCACCTCTGTCCCCTGAATCAAGCCCCTAACGTTCCTGGTGGGTTGTCACCTGGTGGGTGTCATGTCCCCAAGTCCCTTCCTGTGCTTGCCCCCCCTTAAGCTCTTCCTCATGTTGCACCCCATCTCCTGGGCCATTGCTGATGGCCATCCCATGATGGGAGACCCCTTACACCCCCCGTTCCCATGTCCCCCCATTTTCTGCTGAGCGTCATCACCTGCAGCCATGGGCTGAGGGTTTTTCTCGGTCCTTTTTTATTGAGCTGGGTCCAACCCCCTCGGAGCAGCCTGGCCGGAGGGTCCACCCCACGTTTCAGATGTTAATGAAGGTGTTTCAGAAGGTTAATGGTGGTCAACGCCCTGGAGACTAGGTCACGCTGGCGTAGGTGTGGGTTGTCCAACCACATCGCTGCAGGTGGAAATACCAAAAAATCAGAGCTCTGCTTGGCTCGATATGAAGCGGTGCCTGTAGGACATCTACTGGGCATGTCCACGAGGGCATGGGGCAGCCATCATCCCAATCCCTGGCTTTCCCATAAATCCCCTGGGAGGATGCCCTCATGGTGGATCCAGATGTGCTCTGCCAGATGTTGCTGCAGGGGGGAAGGACCCTTCGAGGCTGCCTCTAGTGCAGAAGTTGGCTTGGAGGGGCGAGAGGACCCTGGCTCTGGGGCTTATTTTGGGGGAAGCTGTACAGGGTTTGGGGTTGGATGGTGTCCCTGCTGGTCTTGGCATGGACAGAGGCTGTCCCATGGGCTGGGTCCTCCTCTGAGGTGGGACAGGAGGCTGGCTGGAGAGAGGACAGCTGTGCTGGGGCTCACCAGTTCTCCACTGGAGGGACTGGTTGGAGACGGGTGGGACACATCCTGTCATGGTACAGCCAGGGGGACCTGGCTTTCTGGGGGGGTCACAGGGCTCCAGACACCCCCAGGTCCCTGACTTAGCTGGGACAAGGTGCTTGGATCAGTGATGTGACATGTAGCATGGTGGCTACCAGGGACAGGGACCACATCTTCCAGCCAAGCCATAGGGTGCATGGGCACACCTCCTCCTGTGCCAAGGCAGGGGCTGTCTCCATGCTCTCCTTCCCCATCTGGTCCTCACTCCAGCTCCCGCTGGAGGTGTTGGCCACGGTAGGGCAGGTGAGGCAGGTTATGAGCCTCAGGAAGGATTTGGCCCTTCTAACTTGGGTTTTCACGAGATACCCACCGTCAGCCTGAGGAACCTCATCCTTGGGGGATGACTCCTCCCTCGCCAGCTTGGATGGAGATGTCCAAAGCAGCTCGAGGTGGGTCCTGTCCTCACCGCTCAGCTCCATGGTCCTCCCAACATCCTGAAGGAATCCAGCACCCCGTACTGGTTGGACTGAGGAGGAAGCAAGGCCTGAGAAGACCTTCCTCATCCTGCATCCCTTGCAAATCCAGCTCTCCTGTTCCCGGGGGCACTGCTCCCCTCTGCAGCTCTGCCCCAGGAGGAAAGGGGTTTCATAGCAGAGCTGCCCACCCAGCCTTGCAGAGGCCCTGCTCTTGTCCCACTTCTACTGGGACATCGCTTGTTGGCCATTGCCCAAGAGATGCTGATGGCAAGGTGGTCCAGGGCTTGACCCGGTGCCTTCACCCCGCTGACTCCAGCCCCTCCTGGTCCCAAACACCCTAAATCCCACCGGGAACCCACCGGCTTTTGGATCCCAGTGTCATGCTGCCGTGATTCCCCAGCTGGGTCAGGCTCTGTAGCAGATGGAGGTGACCAAGGGTCATGACAGCAAAGGTTTGGAGACTCTCAAGGCCATGGCTGGGGGACAGAGGACACCCTGTTTTGGGGGTTCCTCCTGCAGATCTGCCCTGCTCCCCACTCTGCCGTGGAGATGCACTGGGTGGGATGGGACCCAGGGGGGCTGGGTTGCAAAACCTGCTGGGACCTGGTGCTGTCTGGTCCCTCTGATGGACCCCACAACCCAAAGTTCACTGGGAGAAGCCCCTGCTGCAGGAGGCCACCGATCCCCGTATTTACAGGGGTTGAAAAATTCATATTGAGGGGGTGGGAAAAGAAATCTATGGGGACCCCGATGCCTTTGCTTCCCCACAGGGTTACATGAAGCCACTGAAGCAGCCGGAGAACTCGCTGTTGTGTGACCCATCGCTGGTGGATGAGATCTTCGACCAGATCCCCGAGCTGCTGGAGCACCACGAGCAGTTCCTGGAGCAGATCCACGACTGTGTGCAGAACTGGCACGAGAAGCAGAAAGTGGGCGACCTCCTCGTGCAGTCGGTAGGTCCTCGCGGGGTGGATTTCCCCCGGGCAACCCAGGCGTGCCCGCTCTCGGCCCCAGCAGGAGAAGTTTTGGAGCAGGAGGCAGGGGAGTGATTAGAGGACGGGCCAAACACGCCTGAGATGGAGAACAGGAGACGATCTCCAGGCCTGCCGTCTGCTTAGCGTAACGGCGGGGTGCTGCGGCGACCGGCTGGGTCTGCAGCTCGGCGTTTCTGCCTCGGGAGCAGAAATGTCAGGGCTGAAAAATCGAGGGGGGCGGGCGAGTCCTCCCCACACCAGCCCAGAGTCAGGATTAACCCTTGGGACAGCTTCTTCCAAGCTTGCCCGGGAGGTCCATGCTGGACCTATCCCCTTTTTCCCACCTTTTTTCCCTTCCCAGTTCTCCAAGGACGTGCTGGTGAACATCTACTCTGCCTACATCGATAACTTCCTTAATGCCAAGGATGCTGTCAGGATCGCCAAGGAAGCCCGGCCGGCATTCATGAAGTTCCTGGAGGTGGGTCCTGGTTCCTCTCCCCATAGATGCTGGCCAAGGTCCAAAGCCACCTGCAAGGCTGATGGTGGGGCGGTATGGGGATTAATGGGAGTAAACTGGTCATCTATGGTCAGACTGGGATTTTTTCCCCCACCTTCTTCTTGGTTTTATTGCAAAGAAGCCAGGTTGGGATGAACCGGAGTCACTCCGGATGGTGTAAAAAGGAGTCACCCTGACCCCAAACGGGTGTTGCGCCAGGTCCTGGGCTGGTGGCACGCTGGGTCCCTGCTGGGTCCCACCTAACGGGCCCGTCCTTGCCCCCCACCGTTTTTTTGCAGCAAAGCATGCGGGAGAACAAGGAGAAGCAGGCTCTCTCCGACCTGATGATCAAGCCGGTGCAGAGGATCCCACGATACGAGCTGCTGGTGAAGGTGGGTGCGGGCGGCTGGGTGCAGGCAGGCGGGCGTCTGTGCCGTGCCGGGAGCGGCTGAGACCACGGTTCCTCCTCATCTCCACGTAACGGGAGCTTTTAGGGGTCTCACGTCTCTCCTGGCCCCTCTTCCCATCCCTTGACACAAAGTTGGTGTCCCTGGGCATGCGCGCGGCTCTGCCCTCCTGGGGATGGTCACCCTGAGGACTGTCACTCCGCTGTCCCCCCCAGCATGTCCCTACGGGTGTGCAGTCCCCTTCCCCTCTACCTTTCTGCTGGGCGGTTGGACATTGCAGCACCATTTTGGGACCAGTTGCACTGCCACCCCCTCTGTGCCTCAGTTTCCCTGTGCCAGGGTCACTGTCCCTGGCACTGAGGCTGGTGGGGATGCACTTTCATAGCATCACAGAATAGTTTGGGTGGGAAAGGACCTTCAAAGATCATCTAGTCCAACCCCCTCTGCCATGGGCAGGGACATCTTCCACTAAATCAGGTTGCTCAAAGCCCCGTCCAACCTCACCTTGAACACTTCCAGGGATGAATTTCAGGTGTCCGTGCAAGGTGATGATGTGCTCTCAGGAGCTCGTGGCCTCTTTAGAGGTGGCGAAGACCACGCTGGTGGTGGCCAAAGCTCAAGGCTTTGTTTCCTTTGCAAAACCTTTTCTGCATGGGGCTGGTTTCCATCCCCAGCAGCCAGAGCGGCACGGTAGGGGCTTCTGTTTGGGGACGTCATGGCATCGCCGATGCCCAGGCTTTGCCCGTGGTGACGTCCCGGCTGTGTCCCCATGGTAGGACCTGCTGAAGCACACGCCAGAGGACCACCCCGACCACCCTTTCCTCATCGACGCCCAGCGCAACATCAAGCAAGTGGCCGAGAGGATCAACAAGGGCATGAAGAGCGCGGAGGAGGTGGAGAGGAACGCCCGGATCGTGCAGGAGATCGAGTCCCACATTGAAGGGATGGAGGACGTACGTACGGGCGTCTTACAAAGGGTTGGTCTTTCCTTCTCCCCAAAACGCAGCCATTTCTGCTCTTTCTGGGTCACCCCAGGCTGGGCCACTTGTTTTCTCCTCCAGGTCCTGCTTTCCCCATCATCACTTGGCCTTGGTGGGCTCCTGGGCGTTTGGGAAGGGGCTGGGGTGCCGGTTCTGAGCCGGGGGGCTGCAGGGCCAGGGACGAAGCCCACGAGGGTCCCCTCCTGGGGCTCCCTGCTCACAAGCCTCCTTGTCCCCACAGCTCCAGGCCCCGCTCCGCAGGTTCCTGCGCCAGGAGATGGTCGTGGAAGTGGTAAGAGCGGGTTGGTCCCTTGTTGCCATCAGGGCCATGGGACCACACACCGGATGGGCAGTGGGAGGCTATGATTGCGGGTCATGGGATGCCTGTGTGCCCATGGGAGGCTCCAGATGGATGGATGGATGGATGGATGGATGGATGGATGGATGGAAGCTGCATCAGGGGAAGTTCAGAATTGGACATTAGGAAAAGGTTCTTCACTGAGAGGGTGGTCGGTCACTGGAATAGGCTCCCTAGGGAGGTGGTCACGGCACCAAGCCTGTCAGAGTTCAAGGGGTGTCTGGACGACGCTCTTTAGTCATCTGGTTTAGCGTTAGGTAGCCGTGTGAGGAGCAGGGAGTTGGACTCATTGATCCCTTCCAACTCGAGATATTCTATGGTTCTATGATTCTATAAGGATGGACAGATGCATGGAAGGATGGATGGAAGAATGGAAGGGTGGGTGGATGGATGGGTGGACAGAAGGATGGATGGATGGATGGATGGATGGATGGATGGATGGATGGATGGATGGATGGAAAGAAGGTTGGACAGATGGATGGATAGGTGGACAGAAGGATGGATGGATGGATGGATGGATGGATGGATGGATGGATGGATGGACGGATGGATCAATGACAGATCGATGGGAACAATATAAAATTCCCCAAGAGTGTGGGGGAAGGTAAGATGGGTTTGGGAGCAGGCAGGAGGCAGGGAGAGCCCACAGCAGCCCCGGGGCGGGGGTGGATAGGGAGGCTGGAGGTGGAGACCACAGGGGTCCTGGTGAGCCCGTGCCTGGGGTTCCCGTGACCCTGGTGCTTCCCCACACGTGGGACCGCGTGGCTTTGCCCGCACGGCCGTTGCACCTATGTCCCCTTTTACCGTCATGAGGACACGGCCAGTCCCCATGCAGATGGTGGCGTGGGACCCCTCCCATCCTGCAGCCTCCCTATGCCAAGGCAGCGTGTGGGGAAACTGAGGCAGGGACCTCTCCCAGCACCGGCAGCGGGGTGGGGGCTGGACGTTAACCCCTTGGTGTCTCCCACCACTCCGCAGAAGGCGGTGGGTGGGAAGAAGGACCGCTCCTTCTTCCTCTTCACGGACCTGCTGGTGTGCACGACCTTGAAGCGCAAGTCAGGCTCCCTCCGCCGCAGCTCCATGAGCCTGTGAGTACCACCTGGGGGGCACCCACCATGATTAACCCATGCCGTTAGGGCTTGTCCCTGCCGGCTGGGCTGTCTTTAGGGTGCTGGGGACCTGGGCGCAGCTCAGCCATCCCCCCCCAACCTCGCAGGTACACGGCGGCCAGCGTGATCGACACCGCTAGCAAGTACAAACTGCTCTGGAAGCTGCCGCTGGAGGACGTGGACATCGTCAAAGGTCTGTCACTGCCTGCTGGAGTGTCCCATCCCACCCCAAAACCCATCGCTCACCCCTGGCTGGCGGGGAGAAGGTTCCCCTGCGCGGCGCCGGGGAGGAAGGGGTTAATGCCACCCGCCTGTCCCCACACAGGTGCCTCGCAAGCCACCAACCGGGAGAGCATCCAGAAAAGCATCTGCCGCCTGGATGAAGACCTCAGCACGTTGGGGCAAGTCAGCAAGCTGTCGGAGACCCTCAGCTTCCCCCACCAGGTATGGGGATGATGGTCCTGGTGCTGTCCCCTGGCTGGACACATTCCCTGTGGGACCACCTCAGTGGGATGGAGAACCTATAGAAGGGCTGGTGGCCATGAGTGTCCTCAAAGGACCCAGATGCCACCAACCCTAAAGCCACAAGGGGAGTTGGGGCAGCTTCTGAAGGTTGCTTGGGGATGCACAGGGTCTGCATCACGTGGTGGCCCTGGTGCTGTTCCCCGGCCAGACGCCTTCCCCAGGAGACCGACTGGGATGTCCTTGGTGGGAAGGAGAGCCTGTGGAATAGCTGGTGGCCATGAGTGTCCTCTGAGGGCCCAGATGCCACCAGCCCCAAAGCCACAATGGGGTTGGGCAGCCTCTGAGGGATGCTAGGGGATGGATGGGGGCATCATCAGGCATGTGGCTGGTGGTGGCCCATCCCTGAGAGCTGAAGCATTGTCCCCATCCCCAGAGCCTGGATGATGTGATCAAGGACCTGATGGCCGCCATCCACCGGGAGCTGGCGGAGAAGCAATCCCTGTCCTTCAGCATGGCCTTCCCCCCCAACAAGGTGGAGCTCAGCACCACCAAAGCTGACGGCACCGAGTCCTTCATCTTTGAGTTCCCCAACCCTGATGCCCGGCTCAGCTTTGAGCAAGCCTTTGAGGATGCCAAGAAGAAGCTGGGTAACACCAGGGACTGGGGAGGTGGACACAGTGGTGGGCTTGGCATCACGCCCCCACTTTGGTAGACCCCTTTTCTCCATCACTTCTTCATCCTCCAATTTGATTTTCCTAGCTTCCAGCAAAAACTGCCTGGACCCAGAGTTCCTCAAGGCCATCCCCATCATGAAGACACGGAGCGGGATGCAGGTACTTGGTGGTTGAGTTCAAGCACCCCACGGGAGCTGCAGTTCTCTCCATCCTAGTGGGCTTGCCGCCGCATGCCGAGAGCTCCTGCATCATTCCCGAATGACCCAACTCATCCCATCTTTTGCTCCCTTGCAGTTTTCTTGTGCTTCTCCCAGCCACGGCAGCCCGGAAAGCTCCCACGAGGTTTGGGTTTGCAACAGCGATGGTTACGTGGGGCAGGTTTGTTTGCTCAGCATCCGTAAGGAGCCTACGGTGGAGGCGTGCATCGCCGTCTGCTCCGCCAGGATCCTCTGCATCGCCTCCGTGCCCGGTCTCAAGCGGGCATATAGGTAGGACATTCCCACCGGCACCGCGGAGCCGGCGGGCACGGGGCGATGCTGGAGCTGCTTCTTTCCTCCCTCCCCTCGTCGCGGCAGGGAGCGTGCCGAGCCGGTGGGCAGCCCCTCCTCGGAGCCGATGCCGGCGCAGCCGGAGGATGCGGGGCCGCAGCCGTGCCTGCACATCTCCATCTCGGGTTCGTCGCTGGAGCTCTCGGAGCCGGTTGACGGCAGCAACAGGGAGCTGGTGCCCTTCGATAGCGATGACACGGATGATGAGTCCTCGCCCAGTCCCTCGGGGACGCTGCAGAGCCAAGCCAGCCACTCCACCATCTCCTCCAGCTTCGGCAGTGAGTCCCTGCTTAGCAAAAAACCACTTCTTTGCCCCCAAATCATAGAATCACAGAACAGTTTGGGTTGGAAGGGACCTTTAAAGGTCATCTAGTCCAACCCCCCTGCCATAAGCAGGGACATCTTCCCCCAGATCAGGTTGCTCAGAGCCCCATCCAACCTGACCTGGAATGTTCCCAGGGATGGGGTGTCTACAGCCTCCATGGGCACCACCCTCATCGTTAAACATTTCTTCCTTGTATCTGGTCTGAATCTCCCCTCTTTTAGTTTAAAACCATTCCCCCTTGTCCTGTCGCTACAGGCCCTGCTAAAATGATGGGCAGCTCCATCATTTTGGCCATTCCGCCTTGTGTTCCTCAGGGAATTCCACAGCTGGAGGCTTTTGAGCCAAGGAAAAGAGATGTTGAGGGGCATCAGCCCAGCCCCGGGGTGCTGGGATGGGGCTGGTGGCTTTGGGTAAAACCTGGTGGGTTTGGGGCTCCGCATCCCTACGTCCTCGTCCGGGCTTGACATCACAAGGGAACCCATGATCTCTTCCCCATCACTTTGATGGGTGTTGGGTGGTCCTGGTCTGACCCATTCCTTCCACCTTCTCCTCCTCCTCCTTCTTCTTCTCCTCCTCCTCCTCCTTCGCAGATGAAGAGATCCCGAGCTGCAAGGAGGCAACAGCAGAGACAACAAGCTCGGAGGAAGAGCAAGAACCCGGCTTCATGCCCATTACGGGCACCTATGGCCAAAACCGGCACGGCGAGAGCCCCACAGACGGGCGAGCCCTGCGCCGCTCCAGCCGCGGCTCCTTCACCCGGGGTAGCCTCGAGGACCTCCTCAGCCTTGACCCTGAAGCCCATCAGAGTTCCATGTGGTTGGGCACCGAGGATGGCTGGTACGTCCCCAGGATCAGAGGACACACACGTGGGGTGGACCCCGATACCGGGTGAGCCTCAAGCTTTGCTCTTCTCCTGCAGCATCCATGTGTACCAGTCCTCGGACAACATCCGTAACAGGAAGAACAGCATGAAGATGCAACACGCTGCTGCCGTCATGTGCATCTTGTAAGTGGGGAAGAAGATTTTCCACTCCGGGATGTCCACGGTGAGGAGGTTTGGGGTGGCTGAGTGGGGCTCTGCGACTGGTTGTCCAAGGGTTTTTCTCCCCGCAGGTACCTGGATAACCAGGTTTTCGTGTCGTTGGCCAACGGGGAGCTTGTCGCGTACCAGCGGGAGGCAGGTGAGGCCGGATCGGGGCCATCAAAGGGCACTGGGGGGGTTAAATGCAACCCCAAAGCGATGGCTGTTGGGTGGGTGCTTGGGCAGACACCAGGGAGGGATGCTTGGGGTGCCGGTGGCTTCCCTGCCTCCGCGGGAAGGGAAGGGACATCCCTCAAGCGATGCTGAAGACCCCAAAGTCAGAGCCAGGTGGAGGCGTGCATCCTCCTCCTGGTCCCTGCCTGCCGCTGGCATCCCCTGGGGACATCAGCTCATGTCCCTTCTAACGGGGGACCTGGAGATGGGCACCTCCAGCCATCGCATCCCATCGGCCAGGTCAAGATGGTTATTTTGGGGGGGATGCTTTAACTATTCACCCCACTCCTATCTCCCTCACAGGCCGCTTCTGGGACCCCCAAAACTCCAAGTCCCTGGCCCTGGGCTCACCAGGGAGCCCCATCACCAAGATGGTGGCGGTGGCAGGGAAGCTCTGGTGCGGCTGCCAAAACCGGGTCATCGTCCTCAACACCGCCACGTTGGCACAAGAGGTACCGCGGGCGATGGCGGGAGGTCGGAGGGAACGGTGATGGGCATCGGTGGCATCATCAGTGGCATCGCTGTGGCTCTGTCACCCGCAGCATACGCTCCAGGTGGGACAGGACGGCGGGCGCAGCGTCACCTGCATGGTGAGCTCGGGGACCGGCGTGTGGGTCGCGCTGCAGAGCAGTGCCCAGGTCCGGCTTTACCATGCCACCAGCTACGAGCAGTTGGCTGAAGCGGATATCACCCCCCCGGTACACAAGATGCTCGCCGGTAAGTCCCACCGGTGGCAGGTCTCCGGTGGGTGCCCATCGCTGTCTCCAGTGGGTACCCGTGCCCATCGTCTGCCTTGAAAATGTGATGCCCTGCAGCATCCAGCGCTGGGAAATTTGATATCTCCTGCATCCCGACCGGCTTCGGGGAAGGAGACCCGACTTGTCACTCTCATGGGGTTCCTCCTCGGTGTTGTGCAGCTGCATAATCCCACGTGGAAACAGGGCAACCCCTGGGCATAAGGATAATCCCACAGGAAATCCTCTGGATGGCTTCATAATCCCATGCAGGAATAGGGCAGCTCCTTGGCATCTGCATAATCCCACAGGGAAATAGGGCATCCCCTGGGTGGCTTCCTAATCCCATGCAGGAATAGGGCAGCCCATGGGCATGTGCATAATCCCACACAGGAATCGGGCAGTTTCTGGGCTTGTGCGTAATCCCACATGGAAATAGGGCAACCCCTGGTCATGTACGTAATCCCACGTAGAAGTAGGGCAGCCCTTGGGGCAGCTGCATAATCCCATGGAAAAATAGGGCAGCCCCTGGGCAGGTGGATAATCCCATGCAGAAACAGGACAACCCCTGGGCATAAGGATAATCCCACAGGGAATCCCCTGGATGGCTTCATAATCCCATGCAGGAATAGGACAGCTCCTTGGCATCTGCATAATCCCACAGGGAAATAGGGCATCCCCTGGGTGGTTTCCTAATCCCATGCAGGAATAGGGTATCCCCTGGGCAGCTGCATAATCCCACGCAGGAATAGGGCATCCCCTGGGCTTGTGCATAATCCCGTGCAGAAATCAGGCAGCCCCTGGGCAGCTGCATAATCCCACCGAGTAATAGGGAATCCCCCTGGATGGCTTCATAATCCCACGTGGGAATAGGGCAGCCCCTGGATAACTTCATAATCCCATGGGGAAATCAGGCAGCCCAATCTGGCAGCACCCAAGGGTGCCTTATACCAACCAGGGGGGTTGTGGGGTCCCTTCCCCGTGTCCCACGTCCCCCAAATACCCCTGGGAACGGAGACCGATGGCATCGGCGGGGTTCACAGCCCCGTGGCAGGCAGGGAGGGACGCTGACGGCTGGGATACTCGACAGGCTCGGATGCCATTATCCGGCAGCACAAGGCAGCCTGCCTGCGGATCACGGCTCTGCTGGCCTGTAAGGACTTGCTGTGGATCGGGACCAGCGCCGGCGTGGTGCTGACCCTCGCCGTCTCGGCCAAGGCGGCCCCGGCGTTGGTGGGGCTCTCCCAGGGTCACACCGGCCACGTCCGCTTCCTCACCGCCATCGAGCTGCCCGACGGCTTCGACGTCTTCTTCCCATTGCCGAGGGAGACGGGTAGGTGGGATGATTGGGGGGGGGGGGGCAATCCTGACCCGCGTCGGCGGGAGCGGATGTTTTTTATGGAGTCAGGAATGCTGTCCCGCTGGCAGATAACCGGGAGTAGCCTTGAAATGTGGTCGTCAGAGTCCTCGCTCCAGCCTTGCCCTGTTAAAATCCAGGGAGAAACATTGCGGGGGGAACTGGGTGCTAAACAGCCCCCCCCCCAGGGCTTGGGGGATCACTCGAGTGACCCCAGATTTCCCTGGGAGATCCTAATTCCCATAGGGAAAAGCCACCGGAAAGGGATGTGCTGAGTCTCACCCAGGCCAGCTCTGAGGTCGGGGTGGGATGGGGAGAAGGTGGCGATGGGGGGCGGGAGGTGGTAATTTGGGTGGGAGGGGCTAATATGGGTGGGAGGGGGTAATTTAGGGTGGGAGGGGCTACTTGGGGATGGGAGGAGGGTTTTGGGGCCAAGATGCGGCACCTGAAAAGTGGTGGTGACGTTCAGAGGATGCTGGTGGGCTGATGCTGGGATGGTGCTGGTGGGGTGCTGGTGGGATGCTGCTGGTGGGGTGATGTTGGGATGATGCTGGGAGGATGCTGGTGGAAGGATGATGCTGGGATGGTGTTGGTGGGAGGATGCTGGGATGGTGCTGGTAGGATGCTGCTGGTGGGAGAATGCTGGGATGATGGTGGGTGATGCTGGGAGGATGCTGGTGGGAGGATGATGCTGGGAGGATTATGCTGGGATGGTGCTGGTGGGAGGATGCTGGGATGGTGCTGGTGGGATGCTAGTAGAATGGTGCTGGTGGGATGATGCTGGTGGGAGGATGCTGGGAGGATGCTGGGATGACACTGGTGGGATGATGTTGGTGGGGTGATGGTGGAATGATGCTGGGGTGATGCTGGTGGGATGCTGGTGGAAGGATGATGCTGGGATGATGGTGGTGGGATGATGGTGGTGGGAGGATGATGCTGGTGGGAGGATGATGCTGGGATGGAGGATGCTGGGGTGATGCTGGTGGGATGATGCTGGTGGGATGATGTTGGGATGATGCTAGGAGGATGCTGGTGGGAGGATGATGCTGGGATGATGCTGGTGGGATGATACTGGGATGATGCTGGTGGGATGATACTGGGATGATGCTGGGATGATGTTGGTGGAATGATGTTGGTGGGATGCTGCTACTGGGATGCTGGTGGGATGATGGTGGTGGGATGATACTCGGATGATGCTGGTGGGAGGATGATGCTGGTGGGAGGATGATGCTGGGATGGAGGATGCTGGGGTGATGCTGGTGGGATGATGCTGGTGGGATGATGTTGGGATGATGCTGGGAGGATGCTGGTGGGAGGATGCTGGTGGGATGATACTGAGATGATGCTGGGATGATGTTGGTGGAATGATGTTGGTGGGATGCTGGTGGGATGCTGCTACTGGGATGCTGGTGGGAGGATGCTGGGATGACACTGCTGGGATGCTGCTGGGGAACAGGGGAGCCGCGGGGGGGCCCGTCTAACAGGACGTTGGGGTTCTGCGCTTGGCAGGGGCCGAGAAGCCGAGCGAGGCAGAGAAGCGAGACCCATCGCGCCCCCGCGCCCCCGCCCTCGCCCTCTCCAAACCCAAGATGCTGGTGATCAGCGGGGGGGACGGCTACGAGGATTTCCGCCTGACCAGCAGCAGTGAGACGGTGGGCCGGGACGACAGCACCAACCACCTCCTCCTCTGGAGAGCGTGAACGGCCGCGGGCCCCCCCCCGGGGCCACCCCGGCGAGGAAAGGGGGGTGTTGGCCCCCCTTTATGCAGAGGGGGGGAGGGTCCCGACCTCCCTCCCCGCCACCCCCCCACCCCAGCGCCTCTCATCTCCAACCCGGCTGCTCTCTGTGTGCTCGGGGTTGGGGGGGATGAGCCCCGGTCCCCCCGCCGTCCCCCCAGCCACCAGACTGGAGGGGGACACACACCGCTTTCGGGGTGCGGAGAAGATGGGGAGGGGGGGGATGCGTTCGCTTGGGAAGGCGCTAACGAAGGAGGAAGGTGTTAACGAGCATCCCTGGGGACCGGCTGGAGGATGCCGTACAGCCAGGAACCTGCCTTGCTCTCCGGTTTTGTGTGTGCCTGCTTCGGGGTGCGGGGGGGGGGGGGGGGGGGCGCAGCGCTGTCACCCACCCCCGGGACCACCCGGCCACGCCGCGGGACCACCCCAGGGACAATATGCCCGCGGTGTCCCCCCCACCCCGGGCCTCCCGCTAACCCGCTCGCTCCATCGCCAGCACCCAGATAGCTCTGTTTGTTTGTTCGTTTGTTTTAAATATATATATATTATATATATATAAACATCCTTATTTATTTTGGGGGGGCTCGGTGGGGGGGGTCAGGCGCATCATCACGGCGCTTCTCCGGAGTTGTGGGATTAAAACCCTCCCGGTTCATCGCCCCGAAGCTGAGCTGGACCCCAGTGATGGAGCCGGACCCCAGAGGGATGCTGGTGCGGGGAGGGGGGAGCTGATGGAGGGGAGGAGGGGGAAATGGGGGGACACCCCCCCCCAATCTCTGTGGTTCCCATGGGATTTCACAGCCTGGGGAGTGGGATGAAGCTGCCGCCGCCGTTCAAAGCATCTTCTGGATGAGAACAAACATCTTCCTTGCGTTCCCCTGCCAGACACCAGGGATGTCCCCCCACCCCTAAATTGGGGTGATGGCGGTGGGCACCCTAAAAAAATGAGACTTTCCTGGACCAAACCCCCCCCCCTTTGCCCTTTTTTCCCCCCATTTTCCTGCTTTTACCCCAGGGTCCAGGCGAGGCCGGTGCTCGCAGACCCCAGCACCCTGTTGTCCCCATGGGGGAGGTGACAACTGTGGTGGGGATGAATCGGGGTGTCCCCATCCCCACGCAGCCCGAGGTGCTGCTGTCCCCCGTCCGTCTGTCCGTCCCGGGGCGGGGGGGGATGTTATAATTGGGATGATGGGGATATTGGGGGGGGGGGGTGGGGTGGATTTTTGTCGCTTGTGGGGGGTCTTTGTCATTAAAGGTCACCCGTGTCAGAACGAAGCCAGCGTGGTCTTGTCCTTCGCCTCGGGGGGGTGGCAGGGACGGGGCGAGGATGGGAGCAACCGGGGGGCACCCACCACCCATCAGCATCACCGGGGATGTCACCCGGTGTGGTGCCAGCTGCGATGAAGACCCTGGTGGGAGGAAGAGACCCTTTCTACTATTGGGGTGCAGTTCTTCCCTCCCGTGGCGGGGGGGGATCCCTCCCTTGTGCCATGGAGCATCGCGATGTGTCCCATTCCCTGGGTGTCCCCAGGAACGGGGGGACACCGTCCTGGGGACCACGTCGCCCCGCCAGCCCCCCGGGGAGCCCCGGGGGGGGATACAGAGGGAGCACCAGGCCCGGCCGCAACAGGGGTGTCCCCAGCGTGGGAAAACTGTCCCCTGTGGTAGGGGACGAAGCTAAGATGGGGTGCGCTATAGGAAAGTGGGGTGCAGCACCCATGGGTGCCCCCGCAGAGCGCCCCCCCTGCCAGCCCATATGGGGCAAAAAATTCTTTTTTTTTTTTTTTAACTTTCTGCTCCGTAGGTAAAACCCCCTCCGCGATCTTGTTTCTCCCGTTTTCCCCCCAAAAACCCCTCCGCGGTTGGGATAAAGCCCAGCACCCCCAAATCCCCCCCCATTCCCCCCCCCGCCCCGAGCCGCCCGCAGCTCCCACCGCGCCCGGCAGGTGGCGCTGTCCCGTGAGGGCGCAACGCTGCCGCACGGAGGCGGGGCGAAGTACGGGGAGGGGTGGAGCCCCGCCGTGTGACGTCAAGGAAAGGGGCGGGGCGCAGGGGAACAGCGCGCGGGCGGGTTCATTCATAAGGAGCGGGCGCGCTCGGCGGGGCGGCCCCGAGGGGAGCCCGGTAGCCCCGCAGCGGGGGGCAGGTAAGGGGCACCCTCGGCCGGGTTACCCCCCTCTGCCCTGGGGGGCTCATTCCCAGCTGGGGGGGGAGCTCGGGTCACTTCGCCTTAAAGGGTTATTCCCTCCTGGGGGGGATTGCTGTGCAAGGGGGGGGGGGGGGGTAGTGCTTTTTGGGGTGCTCGACCCCCCTGTTTGCAATCAAAAAGGGGGGGGGTATTGTCATGACCTTAGCCCTAAGCAGGGTATGGGGGCAGCATCACCTTGGTGCTGCCTGAAGTGGGGTGCAGTGGTTGGAGACCCCGGTGCTGGCTGCGGCTGCTGCAGAGCGAATGTAGGTTAAAATAAAGGGTGGGGAAGGGAAAAAGTAGGTTAAGAAAAACTCAGCAGCAGCTGCCTGGAAAAAACCTAGGAACTGCGTTGGATTTTTTTTTTTTTTTTTTTTTTGCTGGAGCTGGAAAATCACAGGGCTTCCCAGCCAAATACCTGCATCAGCTGGGATGCTGCGGTGAGGGGCTGCACCCCAAAATGGGGCTGGAGTGTGCCGCTGCCTGGGCTTTGCGTGACAGCGATCCCTCTGTGATCATTTGACTTTAATATTGGGGGGTTATGATGGTTCGATTGTTCCCACAGCTCTGATGGGACCAGGGGGGATGCGATAACGCTGAGTTTTGCTCCAGCTGCCGGACAACCCCCTCCCTTGTCCCAATCCACCTCCGAGAGCTGTTCCCCAAAGTGTTTCTGAACGGTTGCTCCTTTTTTTCCCCCGTTTATCTGCAGGAGCCGTCGGCCAAAACCCTGTTCCCCCATAGGGAGGGAATCCCGGCGGGCAGCCTCGGGTTACGGGCTGTGTTAAAAGGGGAGCTGGGAATAAAAGGCTTGTGGGATTTGGGGGGGATACCGAAACCAAGTGGGATTTGGGGGGGATACCGAAACCAAGTTGCTTTCCCTGGTGTGTTTGCATCGATGCACCAGCCAAGTGGGGTACGGGGCTGGTTGAGTTCGGGGTATCCCCAAAAAGCAGCTGGCTCTGGCACTGGTGGGGTTATTTTGGGGGTTTCTTCTGGTTTTTTGGTGGGGGGGTGATGTTGGTTTTAGTTTCACCGGGGAGCTTTAGGGCTTCTCTCCACCGTGCCAGGGCAGCCGGGCATCCCACCATCACCAGCTGCAGGTTTGTGCCTGGGATGTCCCCGAGCTGCCTCTGGTCCTTGCACCTCCTACGTCCCCATGGCAGAGCTCGGTCATCTAAGGGATGTCCTTAATCCTTGGATTAAGCTTGACCTTAGCTCTGCTTTACCTGGGGCCAGCTCTGTTCCTGGTGGGGTTTAAATTTTGTTTGGCTTGAACTGGTGAGCCGGGATGCTCCCGCAACCCGGGACGCGTGGGCTGTGCCGGCCTGTGGCATCGCTCGGCCACGGCTCGTGGTCCCCCAGCCACGCTGGGACCTACCCATCCCCTGCCAAAACCATCCTGGCTCCTTCCCCAGCAGAGCAGCACCCCAAACATCTCTGGGAGTCCCTAAGGTGCTGCTATTAAAAGCTTAAATATCACCGCCCCGAAGGATTAAAATGCTTCACGTTAGGCTTAAACTTGAGTTTTATTAATGCTGGCTTACAGGGCGGAGGACTCGCACCCACCCCTTGTGTTTCGGGGGGCACATCCCAAGTGTCGGGGGGATTTGGGAGGTGTCCCCGTGGGATGCCTTCGCCCTGGGACGATGCTTAGCGGGGAGGTGGCACGTGGGGGGGCTCAGGCTGGCCGGGGCGATGGCGGCAGCTGGCTCAGCCCCCCCAAAAATCATGGGGTCCCAGCTTGGCACGGACGGTGCTGGTGAAGATGGGGCTTGGTGGCTCTTAGTTTGGGGGTGCAGCTCCCCAGGAGGGGAGAAGGGCTGGTTGGCTTCACGCTGGCACCCTGATGGGGTGCTCCTCTACTGGGAGCTACTGGGAGGAACTGGAGCACGGAGGATGCTCATTTTGGGCCATGCCATCATGTCCCAGCCCACGTCCTATAAGTACCCGGCTCTGCCCCGCTCGCCCCTCGGCACCTCCCCTCCTGCATGTCATTAGCTGCATCTCAGACCGATGATGCTGGCCACTAATTAGGAGAAACTCGTCAGGCAAAGGCTGTAACGAAGCTCTGGCGTGGCTCTCACGGGACCATGACGACCAGGGGGAATTTCCATGTGGGCAGTGGAGGCTGGATCCGAGTTTGGGTTATTATTTATTTTTTCCTCCCTTCCCCTGTGCTGTCAACATTTATTTGAATTTTAACAATTAATTGCTGAGCCCGAAGAGGGGGGATGAGCCTGTGGGAAACACCTTTCAGTCTGCTTGATTTTTTTTTTTTTTTTTTTAATTTAAATTTTTTTTTTTTTTTAAGTGACTTTGTTTCCTTGTGGCGGATATGGAGGGATTTCCTCCGGAACAGGAAAAAAACTTTATTTAATGGTGTTTAGCATCCCCTGCTCTTTGCGCCGTCGGTCCTGACTGGCAGGGTTGGTCCCTCTCCGATTTGGGATGGAGTCAGGATCTGCAAGGGAAAGGGGTGATGCCGGGCATCCCATAAAACCTCTAACAAAACATTTGGGGGGCTGGCGGAGGACCGCTGCTGCAGGGATATTTAGGCAGATACCTTGGAGCATCCCAACGGGGGGGGAATAGGGCCCCCAAATTGCTTCTCCGCTGGGATTTTCCCTGGATGGTGACCCCAGTGCTCCCCCTCGGGCAGGTCTCGCCCCCGGTGACGAGGAGGAGCGGGATGCGCTGGTGGCTCTTCACCGTCTTGGGGGTGAGTACGGCTGCGTCCATCCCATCCCATCCCATCCCATCCCTCTGCATCCCTGCTTTCAGCTCCTCCGATGCTCAGACCCATCCCAGCATCACTCCCCCGTAGCCACAACAGGGCACCCCCAAAATGTTTCTTGCACAGAAGCTTGCAGCAGCTCAGCCCCAGGGAGGTGCTTGATTTGGGTCGAGGGTGGGGTTTTTTTCCCAAAAAATTCTTCCTCCTCCTTTTCTCTCCTTTATCAAAGCCTCTTCCAGGGCAGGGGCTGAGAGGGAACGCGGCTTCTCCCTCGCTGCTCCCCCACGGGGCCACCGTGTTGTCCCATGTCCAGGAGATGCTTTTGGGATGGGCCCAGGGGCTGCTCCCTTGGGGTGGCTTGGCCTGAGCGAGGGTTGCAATGGGTTTGCATCGGCCGCGGTGCATGGGATTGCACCCATCGCATCGCTTGTGATGGGTTGGCATCTGCCACAGCGCGTGCAATGAGTTTGCATCCGTCACGTCACTGGCGATGGGTTTGCATCTGCCGCAGTGCACATGATGTGTTTGCATCCGTCGCAGTGCATGCAATGAGTTTGCATCCATCATGTCGCTCGTGATGGGTTTGCATCCATTGTGGTGCATGCGATGGGTTTGCATCCGCCGCAGTGCACACGATGGGTTTGCATCCATCATGTCACTGGCAATGGGTTTGCATCCACCACCGTGCATGCGATGGGTTTGCGTCCATCATGTCGCTGATGATGGGTTTGCATCCACCACGGTGCACGCGATGGGTTTGCATCTGCCGCAGCGCACACGATGGGTTTGCATCCGTTGCGGTGCATGCAATGAGTTTGCATCCATCATGTCACTGGCAATGGGTTTGCATCCGTCGCAGTGCAGGCAATGGATTTGCATCCATCGCAGTGCATACGATGGGTTTGCATCTGTCACAGTGCATGCAATGAGTTTGCATCCATCATGGTGCATGAGATGGTTTGCATCCATCATGGTGCATGAGATGGTTTGCATCCATCATGTCACCGATGACAGGTTTGCATTGGCTGCAGTGCGTGCAATAGGATTGCACCCATCGCATCGCTTGTGACACGCTGGCATCCACCGCTGTGCATGCAGTGGGTTTGCATCCATCACGTGGCTGGCGATGGGTTTGCATTGGCTGCGGTGCATGCGATGGGTTTGCATCCGCCATGGCGCATGTAATGGGTTTGCATCCATGTTACTTGTGATGGGTTTGCATCCGCTGCGGTGCATGCGACGGCTTTGCGTCCATCGCATCACTTGTGACAGGATGGCATCCGCCACGGTGCATGCGACGGGTTTGCACCCATCGTGTTGCTTGTTTGCATCTGCCATGGTCCATGTGACAGTTTTGCATCCATCACGTCGCCTGTGATGGGTTCACCTCTGCCGCCTCGCCCGCACCAGAGCCGCATTGCAGCCGGCACCCACCTCGGAGCAGCGGGAGAGCCGGAGCAGCCGGCGCTGAGCACCGCTCTCTGCTTCTCCCACAGGTGCTGAGTGGACCCGGCGCGGGGGCCGGGAGCTGCGGTCTCCGGAAGCCCGGGACACCGGGATGCCCACCCGGAGAGGAGCCCGCCGGGGTAAGCCGTGCCCACCCGTGGCACATCCACCCCGGAGGGAGGGCGCAGGATGCGGCCATCGCTCACCTCCCTTTCCCTCCATGCAGGCGTGCGGCTCGGCGCAGGGTCCGGTGGGGATGTGCCGAGCTTGTCCCCCCGGCACCTTCTCACCGGGGGACATATCCTGCTCCGCTCACACCCGCTGCCGGGCCGGGAACAGGATCCTGGTGGCACCGGGGACGGCGGTGACCGACAGCCGCTGCGGAGCCTGCCTGCCGGGGTGAGCCCAGCCGGGGAGGGGTGCTGCAAACCCCCAGCCCCCACCCCGCTCGTGGGCTGTGTCCTGACCCTCCCCTCCCACCCCGCAGGTTTTACAGCCCTGAAGGGGAGAGGGAGCCCCGGGGCCGGTGCCTGCCCTGCGCCATTGCTCCCCACAGCACCCCGGGGTGCCCAGGTGGGTGCCCGGGCTGGAGGCGTCACCCCGGTTTTGTGGGTGCTGGAAGAGCCGGTGGCTGTTGTGCCGACGTCCGCCCCGGGGACGCCGCAGGATGTGTCCCCCTCGAGACGGGGCGGGGGGGTGATGTCCTGCCGGGATGTGGCAGCTGAGAACGTCTCCACTTGTGACACGAGTGGCTTCTGCTTCCCTGGGGGCCAACCCTGCAGCAGGGCTCCCAGGAAAACGGGGTTTCATCCCAACAAACCCCCTCTCTGGGGCTGATCCGGTGCCTCCCCCCAGGCTGGCGGCGAGCTCGGAGCCCCGAAACACCAGGCCGGCCGGCGGGGACCAACGGGACAGGGGTGACCCTGAGGGGTGAGGAGGAGGAGGAGGAGGCGGCGGCGGCGGCGCAGGGGGCTGTGTTGACCATCGTCCCGGTCTTCTGCGCCATGGGGTTGTTGGGCATCTTGGTGTGCAACCTGCTGAAGAAGAAGGGTTACCACTGCACCGCCAGCAAGGACCCCCAGCCCGGCGGCACCGGTGAGCCCCATCCCATGTCCATCTCGCTCAGCCCATCCCCGTGGCTTCTGGTCCTCATTGTCCCCTGCTCGTCCCTGAGTGTGTGTTCCTCCCCCCGACTTCTGCCTCCAGGTCCCAGCTCCATCTACCAGCTGGAGGATGCCAACGAGGACACTATCGGGGTGCTGGTGCGGTTGATCACCGAGAAGAAAGGTCGGGGGGGGGGCCCCTTGGGGGGGAGGGGAGGTGACACGGGCCAGACCCCCGTGACAACCCGCCATGGTCTCCCCCCACCCATAGAAAACGCCGCGGCGCTGGAGGAGCTGCTGAAGGAGCATCACGGCCAACAGCTGATGCCACCAGGCTGCACCCCCCCGAATAAGTAAGACCGACCCCCCCCCCCCCACGGCTGCACCGAGGACCCCCCGGTGGTGGGACCAATCCCATGCTGATGGCATCTCCCTCCCCTTCCCAGGTTGCACCTCCTGCCTCAGTTTCCCTTTCCCTGCCGGCACCAGCAGCACCTCCACACGGTGCAGGGTCCGGCCCCCTGCGCCCGCTGCAGCCAGAAGAAGTGGCCCGAGGTGCTGCCATCGCCCAGTGCCACCAAGGTCCCCAAACCCGGGGGTCGTCCCAGTGAGGTCACCATCCTCTCCATCGGCCGGTAAGTGGGGACACCCCCCGCATGTGTGTCCCCCCCCCCCCAGGGCGGGACAGGCTGATGTGATATGTCCCCCCCCAACAGGTTTCGGGTGTCCCGGATCCCCGAGATGAGGAGCGAGGTGGGGGGTGAACCCCCCCGCGGTCCCCTCCCCGCTGGTAGCGGGATGCAGCCCCCATGGTTGAAAAGCACCGCTGGCCCCCCCGAGGTGAGGGGGTGCAGAGGGAGGGTGCTGGGGAGCCCCTGAAGGGGGGGGTCCTTCCTGGGGGGAAGAACGGGGCTTCAGGAGGCTAGAGGATAGAGCGTTAACTCTGAAGCCTAATGAGGGCACTTGGTGATTTGTGAGGATAGAGCAGCCCATCACCCCCGAGCCTCTTCCCGCAGCTGGAGGCTTAAAAAAATACGTTAAAAATTGAGCCTGCAGGGGTTTGGTGAGTCCCCCCCACATCTAAGGTGCTATAAGGGGTTGTGGAGTGGGTGCTGATGGGAGTGCAGGGGTGGGTGCTGGTGGCCCCTGGGGTGTTCTGCAGCAGCCAGCGCTTTCATATACCCCCTTCCCCTCCGTATCTGCACACTCACATACAGCTACACCTATATACACCCCTAGAGCACCCTAAAAGCACATATGCAAATGCCCATACATCCCTATGCAACACATTTGCATACACTTACACGTATAGTCATACACCCATATATGCACAAAAGGCTATGCATATGTGATTGCGCACGTATGTGCATGCATCTATACATACTCCCTATAGCCATGCATGAAGTGGGGGACACAGAGGGGACACCAAGGCAGGATGGTGTCACACGCCGCAGGGTGCTGCGAGCTCGTGGCAGGGCCTGGCACGGGGTGACACGGCGGGGGGGGGGGGGGGCTGCTGTGTGACTCATGGGCAGCTGCACGGGTGCACGTGTCCTGGCACACGCACACACCCCGCCCCGCAATAGGCGCTGCTGCACGTGGCCACGCTGGCAGCCACCAGCGCCTGTGCATGGAAATGTATACGTGCGTGCATGCAAACATGCACAGACGTACATATATAGATGGGCACACATCGCTGCACATACACACACGTGCACAGATGAACATGTGCACATGCAAACCCACCGCTGCAGACATATATATACATGTGTGCACATGCATGTACATGCACGCACATGCATGCAGTTACACATGCATGCAAACATGCACCTGGAGCTCCGTAAGTGTGTACAAACATGCACACACATATAGATGTGTATACATGCACTCGTTCACACCCTGCTGCACATGCGCACACACATATGCATGGAGGAACGTGCATAAATGCACATGCAAACCTACCTCTGCACACATACGTGAACACATGCACCTATGTACACGCACACACGTGTGCAGTCATGCACACATGCAAACACACCCACACTTCCACATGGAGCTCTGTAAGCGTGCATGCACACGTGCACACACAGAGATGTGCACACATGCACCCGTTCGCACACCGCTGCACATGCACACACATATGCAGATGAACACATGCCTAAATGCACATGCAAACCCACCTCTGCATGCATATGTGCATACACATATGTGCATGCACACATGCGTATGCAGTCCTACACGCATGCAGACACACGTGGAGCTCTATAAGTGTGCATACACGTGCACAGATGTGCACTACCACCTGTTCACCCACCACTCCACATGCAAACATACGCATGGATGAATATGTGCATGTGCACATGCAAACCCACCTCTGCACACACACACATGTGCACATGCACATATGCACACACACCTTTAGTCACACGTGCATGCAGACACACACTTGCACATGGAGCTCTGTAAGTGTGCCCACACGTGCACGCACAGAGACGCGCGCACGACACCCCTTCACGTTGCTGCACAAACATGCACATGCAAACCCACCTCTGCACACATACATAAACGTGTGCACGTGCATATATGCACATGCAGACACATGCAAACACACCCACACTTGCACATGGAGCTCTGAAAGAGTGCATACACAGGTATGTGCACATATGCACCCATTCACACAGTGCCACATGTGCACATACACATATGCATGGATGAACGTGTGCAGAAATGCACATGGAAACCCACCTCTGCACACATGCATGTCTGCACATGCACCTATGTACTTGCACACACATGTATGCAGTCACACACGCATGCAAACAGAGACACACTTGCATATGGAGCTCTGCAAGTGTGCACACACGTGCACACACAGAGATGTGCACACATGCACCCGTTCACACACTGCTGCACATACACACACACGCACAGACACATGCATAAATGCACAGGCAAACCCACCTCTGCATGCATACACGTCTGCACATGCACATATGTACATGGACGCACATATATGCAGTCACACGCATGCAAACACACCCACACTTGCACATGGAGCTCTACAAGTGTGCACAGACACAGACGTGCACGTGGCACCCGTTCACACACCCCTGCACGTGCAAACATACGAACAAACACGTGCATAAATGCACACGCAAGCCCACCTCTGCACACATACATACACACATGCACATATGTACATGCACACACACATATGCAGTCGCACACGCGTGCAAACACACCCACACTTGCATATGGAGCTCTGTAAGCGTGCACACACACGCGCACATAGATGTGCACACATGCACCCGTTCGCACCCCGCTGCACACACACACGGACAAATGTGTGCATAAATGCCCATGCAAACCCACCTCTGCGCGCACACACGTGTGCACATGCACATACGTACACGCACACACACCTGCGCAGTCACGCGTGCATGCAAACGCACCCCCCTGGAGCTCCGTCAGTGTGCACGCACATGCACGTGCACCCACACGTGCACCCCGCCATGGCCCCCTTTACCCCCCCCCCCCCCCCCCAACGCCCAGAACTTGGGTGCAGCACCCATGGGTGCCCACCGCCCCAGGCGCTGCACCCTGCCGAGGCTGATGCCAGCCCACGGCGACGCCAGGTCACCCCGCGCCTGGGTGCCTTCACCTCTGCCCAGCTGAGCCCGCCCAGCTCGTGACAGCGATGGTCAGTGCTCGCTGCAGCCCCCCAGCACCCTCGGGGCCACCCAGGACAGCGTGTCCCCTCCAGCTCCCGTCACCCCGGGCTGTCCCCAACCATTTGGGGACACCGTGACTCTGCTGAGTCCATGGCCAAATCCTGCAGGGTCTCAACGTCCTTATGGGGGGGCCTGGACCAGGGGACACCCGGGGGTGTGGGGACAACCTGGGTGGCTGCCCTTAGCAGGAGGAGTTGTCCCCTCCAACATGGGATGTCACTTGGTAGTGACAGTCACTGTGGACGTTGGCCCAGGGAGTGACACTGAGTGGCTCCTGCCACCCTGGGTGGTGCAGAGGGCCCAATCCAGCCCCACCCAGAGATGTTGTCCATCCCTTGTCCTCCACAGCTGGCACCTGGCCTGGGGGCTGCCTCGGAGGGACGGTGACACCCACAAAGACCCCATGGAAGGGACAGAGGACGTTGGGCACCATGTGAAAGCCGGTCTTGGAGCCATGAAGTGCTGGACGTGGCAGCTTGGCTTCTGCTCCTGCCACCAAGGTGTCCACCAGCAGCACGGCAAATCCAACGTCTTGCCCAGCTGGTGAGGATCCCCTGTCCCCGAGGTCCTGTGGTGGCCATGGCATGGTGGCCTGATGGAGAGCATCTCTGGGAGCTGTGACACCGGTGGCAGTGGCCTCGGCGTGGTGGCCTGATGGAGAGCATCTCCAGGAGCCACGACGCCAGTGGCGGTGGCCATGGCACGGTGGCCTGATGGAGAGCATCTCCAGGAGCTGCGATGCTGGTGGTGGTGGCTACGGCATGGTGGCCTGATGGAGAGCATCTCCGTGAGCTGTGATGCTGGAGCACAGCTCCACTGGAGGCACCATGCAACGGAGGACGGCGTCTGGCCAGGATGCCATGTCATGGTCACCTTCTGGTCTGTTGAAAAGATGCCTCACCAGGAAAGTCATGAGCTCTTGATTTCCTTCCATCACCAGGTGCCAGCGCTCAACATCACAGGTTAATGACAGTCTCTGGATCATGGGACAACTCCCACCTTACCAACAACCCAACCGGGGCATGGGTTGCTCTGGCCAAAGCTGGTCTCCTGCATTTACATCTCCTCTATCCAAAGTCTCAATCAGCCCAGGAGAACGTGATGGTGATGCTCTGCTCACCATGAAGATCACACACTCCACCTTCCATAGGAGCTGTTTCTATAGGCTCACGTTGGCTTGGCCACGTTGGGGTCAGTGGGACAACCCACCCAAGGTTGGGCTGGAGACCATCAAGCTCCACCACCAACCTAGAAATGGGTTTACGGCCAGTCCCATTCACTTCACCACCACATCACCGCGCCAAAAAACCAACCACCAAACCCTCTCGGGCTCTTTTATTTATTTTTTTTTTGGTTTTTTTTTGGAAACATTTTAATAGTTATCGAATGTTCTACATCTTACAGTAAATATCGTACAGTTACAAACTCTTGGCTGAAATCTGTCAGGGAGATCACAACCTGATCTTCAGAACCGAAACCAGAACAGAAAACAAAACGGGGGGAAAAAAAAAAAAAGAAACCCCCAAATTTGCGCTTCAGATGGAGAAACCGAGGCTGCGGGGCTTCCCAGGGCATCAGTTCAAGGCCATGTTCCCTACACACCTTTGAGACTTGGAAGACATGGTTACTCTTGGGTTTAAATTTTTTTTTCTGGTTTTTTGGGGGGTTTTTTTTTTGGTATTTATTTTTGCTTAAGGGGTCCAATAATATTTCAAAAGGAGCTGGCCCGGCGGTCGAAATGAATTAACAAATGAATTACGTAGAAAGAGGGGTCGGAGCGCGGCACGGGTTTGCTCCATGAGAACAGGAGGGTTCGGGTGCGATCCTGCACCCCGTTATCTCGGTTTTTTTTCCCTTCCTCGCTGTCCTTCCCGATGGCTGCCCCAACCCTAGGCATCGCTCCCCATCCAGCGCCCTGCTCCTGAACCCCCTTTGCCCCGGGGCAAACCCAGCTCCATCCCTAGCAGGAAGACGCAGCCGTGCTGCAGGTGGCCACGTTGCATCAAGATTTTTCCTTACAAACAGCACGATTGAGCGTTTCGAACCGGGAATCGCTGCCGTTAAACCACGTATTTTGCTATTCCTGCTTTGCAAACGTCCCCGTAACAAGGTATTTTACCCTATTATCGGTGAATCTCTAAGTGCCACGGTGCCACACACCAGAAAAACACCTTTTCCAAGCTCTCCCCCCCTCCCAAGCTCCTTAACGGGCTTTATTTTCCTTCCTTCCCTATGGGAATACTAGCGCACAGCAGAGAAAACAGCCGGAGCCTGATCCTGCCGCCAGCCCGGCACTCGCGGCAAAGCAAAGGGAAGATGGGCAGAGGGTCGCCGCGTTTCGGGGATGACGGATGCTCAGAAGGCCTGAAAATACGGCCAATTAAAAAAAAACAAACCAACCCAACCCCAAACCCTGGATTTAAGGGTACCCAGCAGCTCTTATTGCTCTCGTCGGCTGGTTGGGTTTTCCTATTGCAAATAAACCCCCAAATATGGTTTTTTCTTTTTTTTTCCTTCCTCTAAGGAAGCAAGACCCAATTTCACGCCCTCCGGCCGGGGACTGCATCAGCCCAAATCCCCTGCGGGGGATGCGTCCGCTGGGATGCAGGAGTGGGAGGGGATGGCAAAGGGGGGGGGGGGTCTCTCCGGGCAGGACCGTGTTCAGCGGGATGCCGGCAGCTGGGGGAAAACCTGAAACATCCATCATGGAAAAAAAAAAACCAACTCACAACCACCTTTAACTAACACTTCATGGTAATTAACATCTTGAAACTGCAAAAAGCTGGACTGGGTTATTATTATTCATAAAATACGGGAGTAAATCCTCGCCCGGAGGGTTCAGCCACTTGGAGGCGTGATGGGTACAGGCTCCAAGGGGCTCCTTTGGGTTGGGGGCCACCACCACTATTAATACACCTCCCCCCCCCCAAATCTTGCATTACAGCTCGTGTTTTAAAGCAAAGATAACGGCAGGGATGGGTTAATGGTCGTAAAAGCGGTTTGAGAGTTATTTTCCTTCCTCTTTAGCTGGAATTTTAATCTCTGAGGTGCTTTGCCAGGCTGCTAAGGATGGTTTAACCCCTCCTGCTCTTCCCTGCTAACGCCTGGTGTGATCCTTCACCGAGGGAAACCCTTTTCCTTAACCAACATCAGCAAAGCTTTGCTGGAGTGAAATATTTGAGAAGCTGGTGGCCCCCATCAGTGTCCTGCGCCAAGGGAGTCCCCCACGGGGCTGTGACCTCCCCAGGACCTTCACTTAAGCCATGACTTGGCCAAGAAAAGGACTTGGGATCATGGGCTTTTCTCCCATCCTTCCATCTATCCGAAAAACCACGTCCCTTCAGGTGAAGGGGACAGGGCTGCAGGTCACTGCTGGCATGAGCTGGGGGGGCATCAAGCCCCACATCCCCCCGTGGTGGCGGGGAGCATCTCCCCACCACCACGGCCCCATGAAGCCACCTGGGGAAGGAGCTACCCAAGCCTGGAGCCATGTGGTGGCCACAGAGCCATGTGGTGGCCCTGGAGCCGTACAGTGGTCCAAGCCTAAACCCAACACTGGTTGCCAAATGTGCTCACCAAAGCCTCTCGCCCAACAGACAGTGGACATTTCACCTCTTCACACCCTGGTTGAGTTGATGAGTATTTCTGCCGGGGCATAACGGGATGAGGAGCATCAGATCTGCTACTGATCCAAGTGAAGGAATTAAAACTGATCATTAGCAGTTAACCCTGGGTGATCCTCCATGCTCAGCTCCTTCTAACCCACCTTTAGTGTTTTCTTTCCTTTGAGGAGAAAGCCTAGCATCTCCTTCCTAGCCATGGGCCAGAATTTCAGCAGTCGTTCATAAAGTAGTTAAGGGTGAAGGGTACCTAGGCCAGTGGTAGGACGATGTCTCCTGGGAAAGGTCCTCCTCTGCAGAGCCCGGGCTGTGACAACAAAGCTCGCCGGACCCTGCAAGTCATAGTGCCGTTACGTTGGCTAGAGCTTACTCTATCCTACGTGTTCCAACGCTGACAGACAGCTCCTAATACAGAACGTGAAGTCAAAGTGAGAGCAAACACGGGTATCTGAGAGGTCTTCAATTCCTGTGATCTGCTGGGGGCGGGGTCTGGCCCAGGGTTAACTGTAGCGTGCTACAAACAGCGGAAGGACGTAGTATTGTTATTTCCAAATGTCCTTTACGTGCTAAGCCTTGGCTTCGCCAAGCCGAATGGGGCAACCCTCCGATTATTTACTCTTTTTTTTTTTTTTTTTTTAAATCTCTTTTCCTTTTATACCAACCCAAAGTGCAACCCAAAGTACTACACAGGAGAAATCCACCTTCCCCACCCCACAGCACTGCCGTTCAGTCTTCACCCACTGTGTTCCCCTTGAGGTTGGGAAGGTCAACCAGAGCTTTCCTAGATTTCCTTTAAAACCAGCAGAACCAACCAAATGACCCCCATACAGAAGTGCCGGTGCAACACCCGACCTGACAAACCACCCGGGACGAGCCAGCGGTAGGAAGAGTCTTCCTGGGTCCCTACGCTTGTTTCTCCCCATTCGGACCATGCTCATGGGAAGGAGCTCTAATAGATCCTCCCAACAGCAGCAGAAGCCAAGCTGGGAGACACCACCAAGAGCAAGGAGGTCTCACTCAGGTGCCAACAACTGATCACCTTGCTCTTCTGAAAGACCCTTCAGTCTGACCTCTATACCACCATGTCCCAGCCAAGGTGACTCTCCAGTGTTGGTCTCCAGTGCCCTCACCTCCATCTGGAGATGTGATCCAGGCATGACCAAGGCAGAGCAACCAACAGAGACATCTGGGCACTGACTCAACACCACGCATGGGTCAGAAACCCACGCCAGGCAGTGCCGTGAGGGATTCCCATCCACATCTCCTAACCTGACCTCTTAAAAGCTCTGGATTTGGTCCATTGTGACCACCTCGGAGCCCAAGAGATGTGAGTTGCAAACATGCCGCCGGGTGAATGTAACTCTTTTGATACGCTTGAGGGAAAAATCAAAACCCAACGATGTTTTTGCCTTAGGGAAAAAAAAAAAGAAGAAAAACCTTGTTTCTATGCTGGGTTTAGCGATAAGGATTTAAAAATAAACTGGCCGCAAGCATTGTCTGCAAATACGAACTCTCTCGCTGCTGCCCTCAAGACAACTTATTGCTCTACTTGGACACCCCAAGGTGGGATGTCACCGACCACAGTTGGCTTCACGTCCTCGCGCCCTTGGGTAAACCAAAACTCCCCGAAATGTTTCCTCGATGCCCACAGCCTCTGCGTGCCCATTGTCTCCCAGCCTGGTCCACGTCAACTGTGGTTCACCTTCCTTGCTCTCGCCTTTTCTCAGGTGCCTTCCCGTGAGGAAGGCGACATATTTATTGCTATTGCTTCCTCTTCCCCCCACTTCTCCCCATTTGCCAAGCAGAGCAGCTGGACATCATCCCACTCTCCGGCCTTTCTCTACGGTGCCGGGATTGTGCTTGGGTGAACATTTCTCCTGGAAGTCTCTGAGCCCATCTGTAACCCAAAGAATGGGGGGGCACCTTGATTGCCACGGAGGCGTCGCAGTTTGGTCTCAGCCCTGCCAACAGGGTTCAAGGTGAAGCCACCCATCTCCCTCCTCGCCCTGCCTCAAAGACTCTTCTCATCAACCAGCCACTCTCTTTACCCACGCCACCAGACTCTGGAGAAGCTCTTCAAACCAACCCCTGGACATTGAGAGGCTCTTCAGACCAACCCCTGGACCTGGAGAAGCTCTTCAGACCAACCCCTGGACCTGGAGAAGCTCTTCAGACCAACCCTTGGACATCTCCTTGCTTCCTTCACCAGCTGCCCGGCACCTCTCTGCAAATGGTAGCCATGCAAGGACGGAACTTCTCCCTCACGCAGCCCCGGGATGCGGCCAACGGCGAGCATCTCATTTTCCCAAGAGGTGCAAGATGCTACCAGGGCACGCATCTCTCCGCTGCTCTCTTCCCATCACGCAAGATCCGTTTGCCCAGTTGGAAAAAGCAGACCAAAGACCCGATGGTGACCAGTCCTCCTACTTCCTAAGACAAGTGTGTTACGTCGCTAATTATATTTATATTCTCTTACTCCTACAAAAGAAGGGATGAGTTCAGAATTTCACTGCAGATAATGCATTTATAATCTATCACGACAGCTATCTGGAAGACACCAATTTTCTTGTAATATGTTATGGAAGATTAAATAATTTATATTATTCAACTAAAAATACCCAAACCAAATCGGAAGAAGCCTGCCTACCAGCGCTGTGCTTTTCACATAGTACCCTGAACATCAACCACTCTCACTAGCCAAAGAAAATCTAGGCTCTCGTCAACAACAACGACAACAGAAAAATAACAAAGAGAACCCAAACGAACAAGAAAGTGGGGGATCTTTGCACCACTCAGCTGGGCAATGCTGGAAAAGTGAATATTCTGAGCTTTCAAATGATAGGACCAAAGAGAGAACTTTACTATTGCTCAGTGTCAGTATGTGTGTTACACAATTTATGTGGGTCGGGGAGGGGGAAGGGGGAGAGGAGGAAAAAAAAAAAAAAAAAAGGCAGAAGATTAGAAAAAGCAGCTTTTACAAAAACCACTAAAGAATGCATAAAGTGACCCTTGCACTTTTTTTTTTTTTTTTTTCTTTTGTTCTTGCAAACAGACGAGGTGCTGCAGTACAGCGGCCACAGCACCGATGTAAGACTTGTGTAGTTGCATACAATGTTTGACTCCGGATCTGGAAGAGAAGAAACATATTAAAAATAAGGAGTTAGAAGCAAGCGGTGCAGGATCAGGCAGGGCTGTCCTCCTCTCCTCTGCACCCCTGCGCTGCGTGCAGCACGTATAGCTGATGCATACGGGGTTTAACCATCCCTCGCGCCGCTCTGCGGGCAATTTCTTGGGCAGGGAGCTGAGAAAGCAGCAGTTCGCCCGTGGTATCCAATGCACAGGATTAAAAATATGCAGATGGGATGCTCTCTGCTAGCGGCACAACAAATTGTCATGGGCAGGATTAGCCCAGCGTAACGTATGCAGCGAGCAGAGATTTCAGATAACCCCCTGGGCTGGATGAGATCTACGCTGCCTCCCCGTGCAGCATCATGTGTTCCCATCAGCTGCGTTGCCCGTTAATTGGGCATGATGGACCAAGGGCTCCAGCAACATGCGGAGGGTGTTTAAACAAGCAGCTGGGATTTCTGGGATCCTGAGCGCGACAGGAACCTGCAGCCGGTTGCACGCAGCTGCACGCAACCCTGGTGCTAATGAACAGGCAGGGTGCAGGCAGCTGCACGCAACCCTGGTGCTAATGAACAGGCAGGGTGCAGGCAGCTGCACGCAACCCCGGTGCTAACGAACAGGCAGGGTGCAGGCAGCTGCGCGCAACCCCGGTGCTAACGAACAGGCAGGGTGCAGGCAGCTGCGCGCAACCCCGGTGCTAACGAACAGGCAGGGTGCAGGCAGCTGCGCGCAACCCCGGTGCTAACGAACAGGCAGGGTGCAGGCAGCTGCGCGCAACCCCGGTGCTAACGAACAGGCAGGGTGCAGGCAGCTGCGCGCAACCCCGGTGCTAACGAACAGGCAGGGTGCAGGCAGCTGCGCGCAACCCCGGTGCTAACGAACAGGCAGGGTGCAGGCAGCTGCGCGCAACCCCGGTGCTAACGAACAGGCAGGGTGCAGGCAGCTGCGCGCAACCCCGGTGCTAACGAACAGGCAGGGTGCAGGCAGCTGCGCGCAACCCCGGTGCTAACGAACAGGCAGGGTGCAGGCAGCTGCACGCAACCCCGGTGCTAACGAACAGGCAGGGTGCAGGCAGCTGCGCGCAACCCCGGTGCTAACGAACAGGCAGGGTGCAGGCAGCTGCGCGCAACCCCGGTGCTAAAGAACAGGCAGGGTGCAGGCAGCTGCACGCAACCCCGGTGCTAAAGAACAGGCAGGGTGCAGGCAGCTGCACGCAACCCCGGTGCTAATGAACAGGCAGGGTGCAGGCAGCTGCACGCAACCCCGGTGCTAATGAACAGGCAGGGTGCAGGCAGCTGCATGCAACCCCGGTGCTAAAGAACAGGACGATCTCCCAGCACGTTTTAGCAGGAGCAAAAAACCATATTCAAGTGATATGAAAGCTGGGGAGGGATTCTATCAGGGAGTGTAGTGACAGGATGAGGGGTAACGGTTTAAACCGAAAGAGGGTAGATTTAGATTAGCTATTAGGAAGGAATTCTTTACTGTGAGGGTGGTGAGGCACTGGAGCAGGTTGCCCAGAGAGGTGGTAGATGCCCCATCCCTGGAAGTGTTCAAGGCCAGGTTGGACGGGGCTTTGAGCAACCTGGTCTAGTGGAAGGTGTCCCTGCCCATGGCAGGGGGTTGGACTCGATGGCCTGTAAAGGTCCCTTCCAACTCAACCTATTCTGTGATTCTATGAAAGAGCGTGATGCATCCAAAACCTTAAAGCAGGAAAATTTCCACCCTCCCAGTGCCCAATTACACTTGATGTCACTGAGGTTACTGGTAAAGCCTCGCACGCACCGAGCAGCAAGATGTAAGGTCAAGGTGCTAACACCCTCCGTAGCCCCATGACAGTGCGCCGTGCAGCTACCCCTGCCGGGAAGCAGGGATAAATGGCTCTTCTGGAGTCAAAGCATCTCCCGGAGAAAGGGATTCAGCAGGTTTGTAGGAAGGAGAGAAGCGATGGCAGTGCTCGGCGGCTAATTGGTGGGCAAGGGCAGAGAAAGACAAGGCAGCACTTACATGAATTGGCCAGTGGGTTTACCAGTGTGGAGGTACGTAGCTGTAGGTGGGGGTTCCTTGAGCCCTGTACGTTGGCACGGAAACTGGATGTGCTCCGATGGCGGTGTGTTGGGGGGTGGTCAACAAGGTTCCTGCAACGGCACAGAGAAATATTTAGCAAGGAGGAGAGGTCCATCAGGGGAGCGGTACCCCAGGGGTACGGTGCTGCAGACCACATCTGAGGGATAGGCACAGCATCAGCTGCCTTTTTTTTCTTCTTCAATTCTCCCAAATATTATTCTGCCCGTGAGACCTGAATCAAAGGCATTTGTCTCATGTGGTTGGTATCAGCCAGCACCATGAACGGAATAGAATCATAGAATCATCGACTCATACAGGTTGGAAAAGACCTCTAAGATCATCGTGTCCAACCATCAACCCAACACCCCCATGCCCACTACACCATGTCCCTGAGCGCCTCATCTACACGTCTTTTAAATACCTCCAGGGATGGGGACTCCACCACTTCCCTGGGCAGCCTGTTCCAAGGCCTGACCACTCTTTCAGTAAAGAAATTTCTCCCACCTGGGTAAATTTCTCCCACCTGGGAGAAATTTCTCCCACCTGGGTAAATAAACCCACCTGAAGCTCCAGCATATTTTCCATGCTACTTTCAGCCCTTAACTCATCTTTTTCCCATTTTCCTTCTCCCTAAAGACCAGCAGCGGAGCTAGCCACTAACATGCTGACATCTTCCACCTGCTGAAGGCGCTGGGCTAAATTGCAACAGCAGATTACTGCAGCGATCTGAAACATCTAAGGACCAAACTGGAAGGGATGAGGGTTGCAAAAGGAGATGAGAAAAAAACCCAGACCTTCCAGGGAAAATTAAGATGAGCTTTGCCACTCATCTCCCAAGGGCAGTGGAGCTCTTTTGCTTCATTTAAGCCCCCAGAGCCGAGAGCCTTGGGATGCAGCAGAAGGAGCGATCCTCTCCCAGCCGTGGAGCAGAGGGACTGCCCAGTGCAGCCTCTTTTCTTTTAGTCTGCAGCTGATACGCAGAGGGATTTTAGGTAAGAATTTGCGCGGCGCCTTCAGCAGACGTGGGGAGGGAGAATGCAGCCCCAAACTACTCTGTTCTGGGAGTAACTGGGTGCTCGAAACAACTTCTCAGTTTCTGGGTATCTCTCTACAAACGCTACTAATGAAATTTTAAGACATCCCACGTGCATTAATTACATCTATCCACTTCTAACTATAAGCAACAGTAAATCTCTCAGAGTGGTTCTTGTCATACCCAGGCTGCAATATCTCTGCTTGCAACAGGGATTGCGTCCCATAACAGAGCCCTGTTTCACAGCTAATGCAGATGCAAAAGGATGAATGATGCATTACTTGGCATAATTCAATATACAATCCTAAGAATTGTTCATGGGAGAAAGACAGGCTTTGGAAAAAATAAAACCAGCCCATATTCTTACTTAATGCGCTATCAATTAATTGCATTTTGAAACAATCCTGCACATAAAATGTAGAGGATTTGGGATACATAAACCAAGGTTAATGTTCATTTCGTCAAATGAAAGCAAGACCGTAAGTATCCCAAAAAAAGGAACTTGAGGATAGAAATACAACGGTATTTGAAGATGGACAAACCTGGTTATTCCTCTACTTATGGAACAGAGGAAGGAATAATATATTTAAGGCTGCAAGAGTGCACCCCTCTAGAGTCAGCCAAACGAAAGATCTCCTCTGCTGACCTAAAAACTGAGTTGGATCAGTATCAGGAGCAAATTAATTGCTTTTTGCCTGCAAAGGAGCTGTAACCAGCAAGCAAAACTAGCAGACGAAGCTGCAATTAGCTGTGCGCAAGGCGCTTCTGCAGCCACTTGCCAGATACACCCTGCGAGGCTGCAGGCAGCACGTCGGATGCGCAGAGAGTTTTTCATCCAGGACAAGTCTCCTGCACAGGTTGTTTGTCCCACCCGAGAGATGAAACTATGGCTCAGAACGTGGCAAGATTTTCCTTCTTACCTGCTGACATTGCCATGGTGGTCCCAGCGACCATCCCCATGGCCACACCGTTGGTCCTGGGCGCAGCGACCGGGGCCGGATAGATGGCCGATGGGATGCTGTTGGGCTGAACCACGGTGGTGTGATGGATAACGTGAGGCTGTGCCGCGTACACTGGCTGGGTATAATAAGCTCCCTGTTTGAGAAGGGGAAAAAAACCACCGTCGTCTTTGTCATTCGGTTGAAAGCACGAGCCAAAGCAGTGATTTGAAGCCCGGTGTTTTATTTAGAGCTCTGTGTGCAGTGGGTGTCAGCCTGGTAACACGGACCGTGCTGTCAGCAAGGAGTTACATCAGCTGCGACTGTAGATCCTGCTGTGGAGCGAGCAGCGATGCTCTCGGGGCCGGTCCTGCCGGCTGCGGCGGGCACAGCCCCACACCTACCCCCTGCACCAGATGGGACATAGGAGGTTCCCAAACCCAGCCCGTATCGCGAGCCCAGAGCGGCTCCGCTGTGACAGTCCTTCACTTCAAGACTTCAAGCCCTCAGCTCCTCCAGATTTGTTGCAGAAGCAATATTAAGACAAGCAGGCATCACGCGAAGCTGCTGGTACAAAGAGCTGCCCATGGGACATCACCAAAGGGCTGGTCCTTCCCATGAGCAAGCTCCTGTGCCTGGAGACCTGGACAAGTAAGGATGAAGTTGAACCCGTGGACATGTGGGGTGGTCCCTGGGATGGATGAAGGCAACGGGACTGGGGAGGGGATCAGCATCACGGGTCGGGGAGTCAGCTCGTCAGGGACAAATGATGCTGCCTCTGGTGGGATGAAATGGGGCCTGGACCCAAAAGACTTTGGCTGCTGGTGAAGAAGAGATGGAAGAAAAGGAGAAGCCGTGGCTCTCGGCTGATCCCAAGGTGATTGCTTGGATCCGGGAAGCGTGTTGTCTTCTTGGGTTTCCAACAGGAGACAGAGGGCCTCCGAAATCCAGGCTGCTGGACCCGCAGGGTTTTGAAACAAGAGGGAAAGGATGGGTGGGAATAAAAGAAAGGAGCCAACAGAAAAAGCTCCACATCCAAAATAATGAAGGGTCTGAAACGTGAGCGGCGCAAGGGAGAGAACTGCCGTCCCGGGACAGGCAGGGACACCGCCGGTACCTGCAAACCAGGGATGGTCGGAAAGATTAGGGGGTTCAAAACAACGACGGGAGATTTTATCGTGCATTAGTGATGTTAGAGAGCCTCTGAAGGTATGGATCAAGCGGAGAAGGAGATGCAGGTGAACTATTAAATTACTTCTTTCTTTCAGGAGCTACAAAGGTTGATAGGACAAATCGCAGATGCTGAAAGGCATTTCCTTGGGGAACGGGAAGGACATGCTAAGAGAAATTAGGCCCATGAAGAAAAGGTGACTGAGAAATCAGCTGCGGGGAAGGAACATCCCAGGCGGTGAGTGCTGCAAGCACAACATGCTGAAAGGATCTACCAAAGCATCTCCTTCTCTCCGTCGTTCTCTTCCAGGCTATCAAAACTCTTCTTTGCCGGTCCCTGGGAAGCAGAGATGAGGAAACGGCATCTGCAAGCCCTGCTCCATCTCAGGTTTGCTGGTGGGCACTGCTAGCGGATGCCAACTTGCCGCTGCGGCCGGGATCGGAGAAGAACCGGCAGTCAGGGATGGGTTTGGTCCCCAGCAGTTTATGCAATGCTCAGTTAACGGAAGGAGAGGTGACGGCAGACAAAATCGGCTAGAGGAGATGCTTGGGTCTCAGCAAGGCATGGAGAAACCACTCCATGACGTTGTAGCTGCTGGAGAAGTTGTTTTTTTGACATTAAAGAGGAGGGGGAAAGCTAGGAAAAGATTGCTCTGAGGAGCTTGTGATCTTCAGTGGGAAGGGGCATCAAGGTGACTTTCGGAAGACATCTGCCCTAAATCGCATCCCTGTGGAGGATCTTGGCCCCAGCATATAGCTGGAGGCGGTGGCAATGCAGGAGCAGAGAAGATGGTACTGGAAACCCATCCAGGTGCTCAGGGAGGAGCTCCTCCACGAGGACACGAATCTGGGTCATGCCTGAAGTAGCTTGTGCTGGTGAAGGTGACACAGGGACTTTTCCATGGGAGGTGACAGGAGGGCGATGCAAGTCGAGTGAGATGCCAACGGCCGCCAACAAGTGGACCTTGTGGTGACCCAGACTCATCTGTGGCCCTGGGGAAGAGCAGCGTTGAGAGCTGGGGAGGGTGGGGAGAGGTGGGTGCAGGGACCATCCTGCAGCCAGCAAGCCCTGGCAGTCAGGCACGTGATTTTGGGGGAAGGCACCTGATTCCCAACATGGCTGAGCCACAGGGATGCCACTGTGTCGACTCTGCTCCACACGGACAACCACACAAGACCATGTCTCATCCAGAGGATCCAACGGAGGAGGCAGGAGAGAGACCCCAGCATCCCGGAGCCCCACCAAGCCCCACCATGAGCACCTCCATCCCACCAGGACATGGGTGCTCAGCCCTGAGAGCCAAGGACGAAGCCCTGGAGGAACCTCGGGCACGCCATTGAGCGAGGCGGCGAGCTGCGGTGGCGGCTGGCGAGGCACCTACCTGGGTGTACAGGTTCTGCTGTGGATAGGCACTTCTGATGGGGTACATAGCGGTTTGGTACGGATTCGGAGACGGCGAGTAGGGAGGAGGTGCGTTGTTACTCTGGGTCGGTGGGACCTTGTAGGGAGTCCCCGCAGTGTACCCTGGCAAAGACAAGAGTAGTCCAAGTTAGGGTGAGGATTTACAGCTGCAGAGCCAGTCCACCCGACACACGGCAACCCCTTCGTGATGCGCCGGCTGCTCACTGGGCATCACTCAGCATGGAGGAGACCTACCGAGATGCACCAGCATCTACTGACATCCCATGAAACCCACCAAGCCGAGACCTCCGAGTCCAGCATCCAGCCCCTGGCTGATCGATCACAGCAGCGGGGGCTGCATCCTCCACCCAGCCCGGCAGCGGCTCTTCCGCGCTGCCTACACCGGGCCATAAAGCTGATGAGTATTCCCAATGCTCAAGGCATGACTTGATGAGACTCAACTAGCACTTAAATCGCCTAAGACAGCAGTATCCCCACACCTGCTTACCCATCTCTATATGTCTACTCGATGAGAATGCTGGTTTTCCTTTCCTCTTCCCCAGATTTTTGTCCTTTCACCTTTTTTGCTTGGGGTGTGATGGGCAAAACCAGAATTTAATTGCTGGAGGATCTAATTTCATGGCACAGTATTGCTGTCCCCAAGCAATGACTGGAAAAGCAGCAACCCCGATGATCCAAACCTTAATATTAAGGTGAAAATGATGGATGCCTTTAAGTATTTCATCCAGGTGGATAGTGCCGAGCAGTTTCCTCTCCTGCAAAGGAAGGCTGTGACCATCAGGTCACCTTGCAGGTGGGAGAGGCAACCCCAAGTGATGCTCAAGCACCTTTATACCTGTCTCGCTCCCCGCAGGCTATTTGCATTAGCGACAAAAGTAGCAAATCTGCTTTATTGCCATGAAGAAAAGCCATTTGCTCTGCTCGGTGAACAGGCACGGCAGGCTGCTGGCAAGCCGGGAGGAGCAGCGGGGGCTTGGGAGGGCAGGGGTTAGGCAAGCGCAGGCAGCCGGGGAAACGATCCCTGCAGTATTTGTCATCCTGATATGGCAGATTGCAATTTTTGTCTTTCTTCTGTTCGAATGGAAGGAAAAGAAAATGGACTTCAGCATCCCCCAGTCTTCCCCATCATCCCATCAGGCTGTTTAGCTGGACCATCCAAGTCCCAGATTTACACTTTACTGAAGGTCTAAAGAAACCTTAACTTATCTTGTAGCATTTAGGAGATGCTGAGTATATGAGGAACAAACTGAAATGAAGGCTCTTTTCCAAAACATGGAAATTTGTCCCAAAAAATAAACCTAACCTAAAGGATAAAGTGGTATCAGCTGACCTGCTGGCTGTGGGTGTCACTTCGGGTTTTTGCTGCTATTTGCATTAAGTTCTGAGCTGTCTGGTGCTTATAAAATTATATTTTCCTTGCAGGAAGACCCAGTGGTACCAGCTCAAGATCCTCTAATGCAAGTCGGATCACATTTGTCTCTTTTTTTTAAAGGCTTTCCCTGGAGTGAGGACATCCCGTAAGGATCTCTGCTCTTCTTCTGCTTCCTTTCGAGGTACCCTCCTACCTGTTGACTTGTGATGAATATGGGGTCGACCCCCATACCCTCCACCAATTTCACTCTCCAAAAAGAAAGGGGTGGCTTTAAGCAGCTCCATGATAACACTGCGTAATCCAATTCTTGTGACCTGGCAGCGAAGTACCACAGACCTCACGGCAAGTACAGCATCTAAAGGAGGTGCGACCTGCCCCGAGGATGGGATGTCCCTGCACCGAGGATACGCGGCACCTTTAGAGGCACCTTCCCAACCTTTCGAGGCATTCCCAAGGAAGGCTCCATGAAACATTATTACTTAAGTGCTAAATTGGGGAAAAAATCCTCAAGAATACTTAAAGTTGTGTTTTAAGGGTTCTTTTTTTTAGCTGAGCGGGTGCCATGGAACACCCTGGACTGCATCAGGTGTGCCATGAAGGCATTAAGGTGTTGGTCACAGCTCGATGAATGGTTAAAAAAAGTGGAAATGGTAAAAAATCTGCTCACACAAGCAAGGAAAAGCACGTGGGCTGGGATGGCTGGTGAGAAATGGTGGCCAGCTCTTGCAGGAGGGCTGGGAGAAATCGTCCTTAGAGCAAATGGGCCCCAAAGACTACGTAGGATGGAGAGGAGAAGTGAAGGCTCAGCCCAGCGATAAGACATCTAAACACTCAAATATAATGAACTAATTTACTCAACCAGCGTTCAGGGCAGCAATTAATGAAGGCTGAGATTTCAAGTCTGCTAATATCCCATATTATCCACCCAGCACTGAAACAGCGTGAAGATAACAAGGAGCTTTCTAGGAACTCCCAAACAGCATCTCACCGCCTCCTGATTACCGCAGATTGGAAAAAATGTGTTAATTAAACAGCGGAATAGCTGTGACCCTTTTTCTGACTCACATTAGCAGGAAAGCAACTCTAAATGAGAGATGGAAGCAGCGAGAGGAAATGCAGGTTTGAAACGGCCGTATTCACCATAGCAGCAGAAGTGGAGGCTCCTCCATCATGAAGTCCTCCAGGCACCCAACAACATCACCTACAGACCAACCAACCTCCTGTTTTTCAATCTTATGGATTTTTTTTCTATTCTGAACACATTTTTTCAAACAAAGACCTTGGAGGCTGCTGGTTCTCGGCATCACGCTTCATTTCTGATGGGCGTCTGGAGATATGGACCAGCTCAAGGCTGTGTGGTTTCACTGCCTTGAATGCTAACATTTGCTCCGGTTTCCCAATTGTTGAATCATAGACAATTTGGCTACGACATTAAAAAAGATATTAAACATAATAGTCCAGGCAGATGTAATCTTCCATGTTTATAAACTGGGAAAAAACAGAACAATTTGCAGGTAAAACCGACGCGTAATCAAGTTTTAATGACACGAGATGATGGAGGCTCCTCTCGGAAAAGCGCGTCTGACAGCTAATTTTAAAGCCTAATTATGACTATCTAACACCTTATTAGGATTAGGAGGTCGGCATGGCCCGTGCGTCTGCCGCTTCGCAGTTCAGCAGCAGGCTGGGATTTTAAAAGCAATAGCGAGCCTTTAAGCTCCAGCTTCTATTAAAATTGCTGATTAAATCCCTCGTGCCACTCTAGAAATCTCAACCTTATTGATCCTGCAACACAGAAGTGCCCTGAATTGCACAGATGAATTTTTCTATAATAGCACAAAGGTGGGGGGGGTGGGGGGTGGGAAAAGCTTTCTGATGAATTTTGTATCACCATCTCCTCTTATTTCCACACGAAGGGTTCACCACAAGCATGATTCCTTAGATGGATAAAGAATTGGCTGGATGGCCAGGTCCAGAGTTACAGTCAACAGCTCAATGTCCAAGTGGAAACCAGTAATGAGCAGTGTCCCTCAAGGGTTGGTACTGGGACCAATATTATTTAATATCTTCATCAATGACGTAGATGGTGGGATGGAGTGCACCCTCAGCAGGTTTGCAGATGACACCAAGCTGAGTGGTGCGGTCGACACGCCTGAGGGACAAGATGCCATCCACAGGGACGTGGACAGGCTTGAGGAGTGGGCCCATGTGAACCTCATGAAGTTCAACAAGGCCAAGTGCAAGGTCCTGCACCTGGGTCGGGGCAACCCCCGGTATCCATACAGGCTGGGGATGAAGGGATGGAGAGCAGCCCTGCCGAGGAGGACCTGGGGGCACTGGTGGAGGAAAAGCTGGACATGAGCCGGCAACGTGCGCTCGCAGCCCAAAGGCCAACCGTGTCCTGGGCTGCATCCAAAGCAGCGTGGCCAGCAGGGCGAGGGAGGGGATCCTGCCCCTCTGCTCTGCTCTGGTGAGACCCCCCCTGCAGTGCTGCGTCCAGCTTGGGGGTCCTCAGCACAGGACAGACATGGACCTGTGGGAGCGGGTCCAGAGGAGGCCATGAAAATGGTCAGGGGGCTGGAACAGCTCTGCTATGGAGAAAGGCTGAGAGAGTTGGGGTTGTTCAGCCTGGAGAAGAGAAGGCTTCAGGGAGACCTTATTGCAGCCTTTCAATACTGAAAGGGGGCTTATAAGAAAGCTTATAGGTTGGACATAAGGAAGAAATTCTTTATGATGAGGGAGATGAAACACTGGCACAGGTTGCGCAGAGAAGTTGTGGATGCCCCCTCTTTGGAAGCAGTCAAGATGAGGTTGGATGGAGCTGTGCGCAACCTGATCTAGTGGAAGATGTCCCTGCCCACAGCAGGGGGGTTGGACTAGATGATCTTTGAAGGTCCCTTCCAACCCAAACCATTCTGTGATTCCATGATTCTGTGATTCTATAAAAACAGACTTACATTTTTTCAGTAAATTCAAGCTGTAGCTAAGGAGGCTGCACTCGGCGCACTCCCACCCCTGGGAGCAGAAGGCAGATCCCCTGAGAAAGACACAGGACAGAACTTGGGGCTCATTCCACGGCCGATTGTGGGCAGGAGTAAGCAGTTGCGAGCAGCTCCAGGAGGTCCTACGTGGTTGCATGGCCCAGTTGAGTCTGACTGGTTCCAGGTGTCTGGTCCTGCTTCTGCCACCACCCTCCAGCTTGACTCATCCTCCAGCCTTTTTCCTGGCTTTATTGTCCGTCTGCCTTCCCTGCACGCAGGGGCCTGGAGGAACAGCTTTGGAGTGGTGAACACGGGGACATGGCAAGCGATGATGCCATGGTCTGGACACCAGCATGGGCAGCTGCCTGACAGGCTTGCATTGCCTCTGCCGAAGTCCTCCCTGGCACGTATTGTCACGGCCACCACTATCCTCACCAGCCAGACAAAAGCAAACAGGAGGCTCTGGGGCAGAAACGACCATCAAATCTATAACCTTGTTCACTACCGTGTGCTTTGGTGGACCACCTGGAAAAGCCTGTTTGACTGCGATCCCTGAGCAGCATCTTCTCCCCCTGCCTCTGCCTCAGTTGGAGTTAAAAGGTGGGAATTTCACCCGGGTTCCTTGCGAATCCTGCTTTATTTTGGAATTCTCTCTTTCACTTTTAAGGGAATAGGAAATAATCTTCCTTTGGTTTTTCTATGCATGCTCAACTACGGAGCATCACCACTGCAGATATACACCTGCAAACAACCTCACGTTGCTCATGGGGACCAAACGCTCGGGTAAAAGAAAGGCCTTCACCCTTCCCCACTTGACTCTTCCTCCTCCGAAGGAGCACTAGGAGGGTCAGTGCTCTCCTTTTCATGCTTCTTCATGATTTTAACACATGCGAACAGAAAGAAGCAGGGATGCTACCTGGTTTTCAGAAGAAAAAAACCAAGAGCTCTGCAAAATTTCATCCCAGAAGGGATTGCGGCAGCAGCGCCAACGCTCCCACTGGGCAGCTCCAGCGACAGAAGGTGATGGATCTGCTATATGGTGCCGGCGAGCAGCCCCAGGAGCTACAGCACCCTCACCTGAGTCAGGGCTCAGCGCCCAGGGAAGGACACACGGACACACGCGCGCGGACACGAAATGATCAGCAAACAGGCTGATCCCAAATAACCCCATCCCCAAATAACCCACAGGAGGGGAGGCAAATGGGCCCAAAACAACCAAGTAAAACCCCAGAAGAAAAGGTTTATTTACTGAATGCTGCAGAAGAAGCCTGATAAGTTCTGTTCTCGGTCCCGGTGTCCACCGGGAGGTGGAAGGTGCCCTCCGTGGCACAGGAGGAGGAGGTCTGTGGCCAGGCTTGCTTCATCAGAAGTGTAGCTTGAGTGGAGACAGAGAAGAGGTGTCACACAGAGCAACGAAGATACAACTTCCCGCATTTATGTCACATTTGAACCGCTTTGCTGCTCTCTTCCTCCCCCCCCCACCTTTTAAGGACAACTATCCATAGGAATTTCACACCGCGGTTCCTCTCGCCCCACCTGCTCCCCATGGAGGGGTGGTTTGCACAGCGCATTGCAGCAAACCAGTTACCTACCCCTAACGACTGGTTTCCTGAGCTAAGGGTCCTGCATGAAGATCTACACCTGGGGGACGTGGCCAGCAGAGCCACCATCCCTCCCCAGATACCACTGGTCACCTCTGTGCATAGGGACCAGTAATGGCTGTCCTTGGCCTTTCCCAGCTGGAAAACAGGCTGAGTGTGCAAGGCATTTTATTCACAGTAAACCCCTTTGAGATGCTTGCATGGCAGGTACCACCAGTGGACCAGGTACTGGTCGCTGTGACTATCCCATCATAGCACTGGGTGATCTTTAGAAACTCTGGAAAGGACAGTCAGCAGAAGCCGTGGCTTTGGGCAGGTCACCCTCTATCCCAGTTTTTATGAAGCCAAGTAAGATAATCCAGAAGAATCTCAAGAGCCAAATCTTGTGGGATTTGAGAAGGGACCAATAGAATTCAGTCATTTTGGGGGTCTTAAATTTTCTGAAAGAGGAAAAGGTCTTACACTAACTGCCATAATGCACCTTTGTATGAGGAACCAGCACTGGCTATACCTTTATCCTATATCCAAACACATTGCCAATGCTTATCTAAGAAGGACTGCCATTACACGGAAGGCTTTCTGGAGCACATCTACGGAGAATGCAGATCACCGACACAGTCGGTGCCTCCAGGAAAGGCTTAACAGCTCTTTTTCTAATTTTCTTTTTTTTTTTTCCCCCTGAAACTATGGGTCTGTCCTAACCTTTTGTTGCAGACTAATCTCAAACGGTGGCCCCCACCATCCTTGGTTTAAGTTCCACCACTTCCCAACGGAGTGCATACTCCTTTTGAAAGCCTCAGCTGCTCACCAGCTTAACAAGCTGCTCTAGCTGGCATTATAAAAGAAAGAAGCTCCAGGTTTTCATGTACCGCAGTACCTATTTCGCACACCCAGCTACTAAGGCAAGAAAACCAAGCGAGGGTTGATCGATCCTCAGCAAGCCACTTCGTGATTAGACCTCGCTGGGAAGTTGTGGAGGGTGAAGGAGGTAAAACGATGCAGCTGCTGGAATCAAAGAAAATCACCGATTTATGGCTTCTTTAAAGGTATTTTTTGTGAACGCAGAAGGTAGACTGTTGACACGCTCTCTCTATACCAAATTACTAAATTCTCTGAGATCTCTAGAAGGTTGGAGGTCAGGGTATGTCCCCGTTGTCCCCTTCTCCCCACATGGGTGGGGACAGGTAGGATTTCCCCAGAGATGTGGTAAAGGGATTTTGGGTCAGATCTGCCAACTCAAGAGACTTCTGGAGAAAAAATAAAAGGACCTTTGGGCAAGAGAGGAACAACGGAGGTGTGATTTTGTAGGCAGGGAACTGTTTCTGATAGCAGAACCAGCCAAGCTCCGACAAAGCCGTCTGGTGCAGAAAGAGGAGCTCTTTGGGAGGGACACCATGGCCCGCAGGAGGAGGTGGTGGGTTCCTTATCCTCCCGTCGGTCCCAAGGGAGTCACACATGAAGACATTTTAAAGCTGCACTTCATAACTCCTTCTCCAAGCAAGTTCCTACCGCTGAGGGGCTCGGCGCTAAGCCCCGCGGAAGGGACTTCATGACTTGGTCAGGGCTTATAAACCTTTCTGCAGCCCAAAGGCAAGATCAATGATGTTTCAAACCTCCAACGCCTCTGTGTCTGCTCAGATTAACCATCAGACTCTTAATTAACCATCTCTGAAGATGTAACTGTAAATCTGGAGTGCCACAGGGCTGGACGTTGGGGACGAGTGATTGAGGAGGCCGAGGAGGCATTGGTGCTGGTGCCACAGCCCACACCAGCCGTGCCACAGGTCCTAATGGTTGGACACCACTGCCCAGAGAGAGCGGAGAAGCACTGCTGCAGGTCTGTTGGTGCACCAAAAGCTCATGAGACCACTCTCCTAGTGTGGGACAGAAATCCAGGAGCGTGGAGGACACCCAGCAGCAATGCTTTACTGGACAGCATGGCAACCATCAGCTCTGCGGAGATGTTTATGGGTGCAAGATCTGGCTGGATGGTGCTCTGCTGCTGTAGACGTGGAAACGTGCTCCTCCCTCCTCACCTTCTTCAAGAGTAAACCAGGAGGTTTGTGGGAAGTGAGAGACTCAGAGCGCAATGTCTCCTCCCCTCGAGCACTGATCACGTTCTGCTCCGAGCCTGTGCCCCCTCCCAAAGGTTTGTGAGTTATTAAGGATTTCCAAACTGCCTTGCTTTATTTTCCATGGTACACTGCACTCCTGAAGATCACAGTGGAGAGCTAACTCCCAGCGCTGAGACAGAAACACTCCTTCACTTACGCTTTTATTCAAAATCAGATTCATTTTTGCCTCTGGATTTCACAAAGGTTTTAATCTCCAAGACTGATGAAACAATTTATTTAGATGTTATATTCCTTCCTCTGCGGTTTCTCCTTTCCGCATTAGACCTACCGAAAAATCAAGGTAATTTGGGTCTGAGATGGCTGGGAGCTTGCCATAGCTATGCATGTTCTGTACATTAAATCATGGATCCTCGGAGAATCCATCACTTAAAACTACACAAAAGGTGAACCAAGGAGGCTTCTAGGAACATTAATATCTTTGGGTCCTTTGCAAGAGCTACAATTCACAGAGGTTACAATCCAGCCATGACTAGCTAATATTATTTAAGGTCTGTCTCCTACCAGTGTCTTCTGGGTTTGGTTTAGCCTCTCACCTTGGCTGTTCATTGAAAAATAAAGAGCTTTTATTCGTTATCTGTTGGATCCCTGGCAAATCTAGTGGTGGGAACTGGGCAAGCAATGTGAACTGAGCGTGGGTCTCTGCAGCGCTGGGACTGGTCTGTCCCCCTGCGAGGACCTCTAGCCAACGTGGTAATGTTCAGGACATATTTTAAGCGGAAAAGAGAAAAATATGACCCAGATGTGCCTGAAGAAAATTCTGTGAATTAATTGGAGTAGAGAATCGCAACGAAAGGACGAAGCAGATGATCCAGTATATACAGTATATATATTTCTTGCTTCTCTCTGCCAACCTTACTTGTGATGGAAACGGCCTTGAGCCTCGGACAAAATTTGCAACAAGCTTAATTCCCCAGGCAGCCCCATTACTGTGTGCCCGAGTGCCTCAAAACAGTGGGAGCATTTGTTCTTAGAAAGCCTTGCAAGGCTCTACGGGATATTCACCCCGCCAGACCCCAAGATACCCACCTTAGGGGACCCATTGATGTCCCTAAATAGTCGACGGGCGCCTATAGAGGAGGGTTCAGAGCACTTATGTGGGGAAAGACGATGCCTATGCTTTTCCTCTGCAGAGCAACGTTTCCTCCGGGGAGGTCCCAGACGCAGGAATGGGGGATCGGAGCCTCCGTCCTGTCCCACACCATCCCCACAGAGACCCCTAATTTCCGAGGCTGATTTTAGAAGTATCTGTTCTGCTCTGTAAGGGCACTGAAATAATGGATGCAAAGCATTTTTCTCCCCTGCATTATTAATAAATGCAGTTAAAGCATAAGCCAGCCTCCATAAGCCAGCGAAAAGTGTGTGCCCTACTTTCAGGAAAATAAAAAGGCAGGCTTTAATGAAGGAAGTTAAAACAAAACAACCATCTCAGGAAGACAGAATGCCTGGGAGGGAACATGCACCAGGCTTAATGAAGACATACATTTTTTTTTTTTTTTAAACTGGCGTGCCTCGTGTCTCTGCAGTGGAGTGATTTTAGGCGCTCATTTTTACATACTTGAAAGGAATTTTCTTTAATAACACCGTCCTAAATAACCAGGCTTATTGCAAGCATCAGAGTTTGCAATGCCGGTGTTTTGCAGTGATCTTGTAGCCTGCCTTGTGTCTCTCCCTCTAACAAATACGGAGAAACACAAGCAAGAAAATCACACAAGGCAGAAACTTGTGTTGTTTCAATGAATCGGGAGGGAAATAAATTCATTCCCCAGTTCACGTAGGGCTCCTTTGGCTGAGCTCTGCAAGCAACGCAGTGGCTGGCTGTTATCTATGCCTTGGGAAGGGTGGGTTTGAAATAAGCTGGTGAAGAATTTATCATCCTTTTGGTGCTCAAACATTAGCAAATATTTACCAGATACCTGACACTGAGAGAGGGAGGAATCAAAACTGGTTCCAGTTACCGTTTTCCTTTCCTCACTGCTGGTGGACCTGCATGGACCAAGGGGACTCTAGACTTCTCCAAGCTCCTCTCCAAGTCTCCTTCCGCTTCTCTGATTGAAACAATTACGAAGTTTGGGGCACTAAATTATTTAATTTTCCATGTGGATTCCAGGGTCTTGGGAACCATGAGGTCAACAGAAGAGCATGAGCATCGCTGACTTCCAGTGTGGCGTCGGGGACTGTAGCGTGAGTGTCTGGAGGACATCAAGGATGAAAGCGGATGGCACATAAGTAGCGGGTATTTGAAAACCAGACTTTGAAAATTAACCCCCACCGACGCACTTCTCTTCACTCGGGGTGAACCACACCAAGGGCAGGAGCAGAGGGCAGTCTTCATCTTTGCTCGGTGGCTGATCTCTTGCTAAGATTTTGCATGGAAGCCAAGCAAAACTCATGAGGTTTGGGGCAAGAGACACCTAACCAGAGAGAGCTCGTCTGAGGAACACCATTAGGGTGGACCAGAGAGGGTGATCAAGCTTGTCCAGAAGTTTCTTTCAAGACTGACAACTCACTTTCAGTTATATCACACAAATTCAGAAGTCACAAGCAAAGGATGCTCTTCCCACCCTTTTCAACCCCTATTCCAAGTGGTACGAAGGGGCACATTTGCCTGGTTAACCTAGATACGGAGAATCAGATATCCAAGCAGATGAAACTTTGGTTTGCGATTGCTTTTTTAGTGATCCTGAAGGATTTCTGCCAGTGGGTACCACCCCGCTCCCAGCCCAGAGAAGAAAGAACCTTCTTGAAACAGAAGAACCTTGTCGGTGGATGGGATGCTTCTGAGAGCAGCAACTCTGCTGGGAACATCCAGCATCTCTTTCTGCAGCGAGGCAGCTAAAGGCTCAACATCTAAAATTCCTTAAAAATACCTTTAGAATTAGTCTGCTGTTTCAGAATCAAAGATTTTAAAAATAAAGCTGATCCCCTCTGATTCCCGGTGTGTTTGATGGACGGCATGAACCCCAGCAGCATGTTCTTCTCCGCGGCGGGGTTATTTCCAGCCTCCTGTATGACAGCAGCTGATTCAATTTGAGTAAATGCTCTCTGTACCGATACAGACGACTGGTTTTAACTCAGCCACTGAACCACAGTATTACTTTAACTCAATTCCATTTAACACAGTTGAGGACGCTGCCCGCTCTGTCGCATGTACCCACTGCCGGAATATTTTTATGGAGCTTATTTTGCATTAGTTGTCTCTCAAAAATTATTAATTTTTCTCCTGTAAGTCTGTTTTCCGTAGAGAAGTGACCACTGACAGTGGGTACAATGCTGGGAGGTCCTGAGCGGTGGAGCCCGCGCCTGCTTTCTGGAATTATTAATGCGGCATCTTGCCTGAATCGGGATCTTAAAAAACATAATTCAATAAAAACTGGCAGGGAGTTGCAAGTAGCTTGAAAAAGCCTCTAAATTTAAGAAAGGTCCGAACCAGGATTGCCTCTGTAGCCTTTGCGCTGCCTCTAAAGATAACGTTGATAGATGCTGTCCTCACTCACAGCATCACGCAGGCTTTTTTCCTCCACTAACTGGCACTTGTGCATCCCGCTGGTCTGAGCATAGCAGAGTCCACGAAAGCATCTTTCCTCCCGGTTGCACACGAACAAGCTGAGGGCTCTGAACCATGCCTCCTACAAGATAAATCTCCAAATAATGGGGAAAAACACTGCCGTGATATTAAATCGCATTGATTTCGAGAGCTGCATGATTGTTTATGGGGAGGATGGAGGTTTCTGCACAAGCAGAGTTGGGTTGAGGAGCACCAGTTTTAATCTTCACCATTTCCTCGCTAATTTAGTGCTTAGCTACGTTGTGTTACGCACTGGAAGATTTTTTTGTTCTCAATGCAAAATGACCTGTCAGCTTTCTGGATGATAGGAAATTATTAAACGCATTTTTTAAGAATCATAAACAGAGAAATGAAATTTAAATGTCAAGACGGCTGTGGTTGCTTTCTTGCTTGAGCCTTAAGCTGCGTAACAAAAAGATCTGGCGAGGGGGGACAAAAACGATCAGAGCATTTTTTTAGAGAAAGCAAGTCAGTAAAGATTAGGATTGCACTTCAGAAGGGAGCGTCGGGGGAGTGAACAAAAGGCTGGCTGGCACAAAGAAGATTGACCAGGGCTTTCGCTTCCCCTTTCACATCATGCAAATCTAAAGCAACAGACAATTATTTGCATTGCTTTAAAAAAAAAAATCAGTAACTCAAGCCTTAATTAATCTGCAGAACTGCTTGCTGCAAAGTACTGTAGCGATAAAATATAGCAAGAATCAAAGCACGGGGGAGGTTAAGCATCTTTAATGAAAGAGAGGACACCCACAGCCGCAGCCGCCAGGACAAAGGTAGGGAAAAATCAAAGTCTTCGTGTTTTTGTGCTTATAAAAGCCACGGACTAACAAGGTTTGAGGCAGATTATTCCATAACGAACAATCGCGAGGAAACTTCTGAAGGCCGATCTGGCCGTTTTCAGGGAGGAGAGACCAGGGCGACGGACAACACGGCCCTCACTGAGTGTGGGGGCTCCTTTCTGCTGGATGGAGGACGCAGGCTGTAGACGCTGCTGCAGGCACGTTGGGGCTCAAGAAGGGGTACCCAAGGGCTCGCTGCCCCAATTGGGGATAACCCCCAATTTCCAGGGTTATCCCTGTGTTTCCTTGTTCTCTCCTGGTCTTCCTGACTGTTTCTGGGTTGGGGCATCCACTTCTTATCTTTGTTGTAGGTGCAAGCAACTTCTTTCCTCAAGAGAAGGAGGCCCACTCCAGGACCTACGCTTTTACACGCGAGGTGGGTCCCATTTCTCAATCTATTCCTACCATCCTAACCTATGCCAAGAAGGCAATCCCATAAAACATCAACCTAGAGGTCTCCTTCTCTGAGGGTATCTTGACTATGTATCAGAGTTACTTGAGAGAGCATCTACAAACCCCCCTTGGGTTCCTGTTCCTCATGAGCATGAAGGACGTCCCAGGCAGGATTCATCTCAAGTTCTCCTGGTAGGACAGACAGGCACCCATGGGGAGTCTGTCCCCAAAGGTGGGCTAAATGCCTCTCTGGGGCCGCCTCTCTTTCTCTCCACCGAACACAGAGGGACCTGGGCTGGAAGGGTTAGAGACCTGAGATCTGTACAGCTAAAGGGAACCAAATCTTGCCTAAATGTGGCAATTGCTGCAGCTGTTTAAAATCCTTGACAATTTCCTAGTCTTTTTTTAATTTGGAAAATTAAACTAAGCTGAAATAAAATCTTTCCAAGGGAATGTGTGGACTTCATCAAGATTTTGCAAAGAGAAGTATTCTGTTCGGATAGCAACACAGCATTTCTGGGGGTTGTTTCAATTTGTTTTCTAATAGGAACTCCAGCCTCCCAAGGATGGCATCCGAGATGTACAAGAAGCAAGATAAACCCTCCCCCCCCCAAAATTCCTCGTCCTGCAGCGTTTTGGTGCTCCTTCTCACTTGGGTGTCCCCTTGGCCATCTCCCCACTCAGCGGTGGAGCTCCTGCCTGCGCAAGGCACAGGCAGCGGACGTTTTATCACGTCCAGGCCAATACGCAGGAACGCTGCTGTATTTACGTCCCTGGCCGAGCAGGGAGGACGTTGCCAGCCTCTGGCAGGACAAGCCGCTAATAAATTTGTGGTTTTTTTTTTCATTTTACTCTTTCAGTGTTATATCCTTCGGGGGAATTTGAGGGTGGCCAGCACACATCTAGGGCAACAAAACTTGTTTCATATTACACATTAGGATTTTTAATGGGAAGAAATGCAGCTGAAGACCCTACCAGAAGCACATAAAACCAAACAAAACACAACAGATCCCTTACAGAGTCATCCGCAGTAAACGCCTTTATTTAATAATCTTGCAAAATAACCGTGAATTTAAACTGTGATGTGGAGAAGACAGCACCAAAAGTTTTTGGCAATGAAACCCTCATTCCTGCTTCATCAGCCTTGGAAAGCTCCCGAGCCTGGGGATCCACTGATTTTATGACAACCAGGAGACTGAAAACTTGGCAATTCAGAGGAGAAAGGATTTAGCAAGACTGCCACAAAGTCCGGCTTTGTGTTTGTTACGCAAGCATCTATTTCACTCCGATGACTACTGAACACTTAGCTGAAAAGACGGCTTTATTCAGGGGTTTTAAAATCCCGCAGCTCTTTTGAGGCGAAGCATTCAGAATAAACATCTCGGCCAACTGAAAAGCCATGAAGTCAAAACGAAGGGCGAGATATTATTTTTCATCTTCCAATGTGTGCTTGGAAATGGGTGAGCAAGAGGTTTTTTCAGGCCTTTTTTCATAAAAACCATGAGAAGAGGCTCAGTCCCGATTTCAGAAATGCTTTTCCAATCACGGTTCAGACACTGCCAATTCTTGCACTTGACCTATGTGACCGTAGCCCTTAAAGAAAACGCTCTGCTATCACACTACAGCCTACAAAACCCACGGCTAGTAAATAATGTTCTAACCACAGAATGGTTGGGGTTGGAAGGGACTTTCAAAGATCATCTAGTCCAACCCCCCTGCCATGGGCAGGGACATCTTCCACTAGATCAGGTTGCTCAAAGCCCCGTCCAACCTCACCACTTCCAAAGATGGGGCATCCACAACTCCTCTGGGCAACAAGATCTCAAGATTGCTATTAAATAGGAGATTTCCTTTTCTTATACTACCTTTCACTTAATTCACCCTGGATGAGAGTTACATTTCGAAACTGCTACTTAGCCCTTGGGTTTTTACCACCCTTTGTCATGCCAAGAGGTTCCCGTCCCCCAGGTAATTTGGCTGAAAGCAGAGAACTTAACCGCGCTTTAAAAACTCAAGGTGGCTTGGTCCTTCCAAAGGGCTGGTTTCAGTAAAGTACTTAAATGTCGGTTTGACTTCAGTTAAATGATTTCCCGAGCGAGGGCCTAAGAGAAGTCTTCAAAAAGAAAAAGACTTCTAGAAAGGTTTCCAAGTTTGGGCTCAAAAGCATAAAAAAGCAAGTGATTGATTTAGCAGAGCAACTCAAATATTCCTCATTAAGCACAGAACCTCATTAGTCCGTGCTGTGCTGAAGACAACTCCTTGTGGACAGGTGGGAATTACTCCATGACTCCTGCTTCGGAGTAACTTTGACTTAAAAACAGTGGAAGGTCCACTTCTTCTGGAATAAGAAGTGTCCTTGCTGGAAGTTATCTGAGAGCAGCTCCCGTGATTAATTTACATTCTGTCCTAATCTACATGAATCTTCTGCCATTGGTAGCACTTGGCTATAAGCAATTCCCCCCTCTCCCCACCTCATGTAGATGAGGTGTTCAACCTCAAAGTGATGGACAGGGCATGACTGGGTTTGTATTCATGCCACCCACATGTTTAGATGGCTTTCTCCTCTCCAGCTTTCTCCAGCCAGGCGGGAAGGTCCTGGACATGTGTGCGTGTCCTCCTCCATCCAGACCCTTCTCTGCATCCACAGAGCAGCGTAACTGGAACCAGCGTTTGGCCAAGAGACAACAGCGGAAACCAGACAAAAGGAAGGTGTGGAGAGATGGTGCTCAACAGCAGGGAAGGGAAAGAGCTTGGCAGTCTAGTCATAGGTTTTTGTCAAAAAAAAATCATGGCTCGTGGAGGAATTCAAAGGAGAAATGGCTTTGTGGGTGATAAGGGGAAGCCTTCCAGTGAGAGGAGCAGAAGGAACAAGGGAGACACTTGCTTGGAAAGGTAAGAGGTGAAGAGGACAGACATCGTTGGCTGAGCCGAAAGAGCAGAAAGGCTCTGGACACCAAGAATTAATGGAGTGGGCGTTGCTTCTGTAAATAAAGACAAGTTGCCTGTGCTGGATGTGAGAAAGAGGGAGGCAAAGAGGGGGATGACACAGTTAAAGCAGTGGACTGGGCAAATGATTTTTGTACCAGCTCTCCAGAAGGATGGAGGAGAATTTGCCAAGGTTGGAGATGGCAGAGAGAGCAGGGCTCCAGGGTAGGGGCTGAGCTGCAGAGGATGAACGCGTTACCCATCAGCCTGGCTGGTAGGATGGTTCAGAGGAACTGCACAGGAGGATGCAAAAGAGCATGTGGCTGGTGTGAAAAATGAAGATCTCCCTGAAAAATGAAGACCTTGTACCTCCAAGTAAAGGTTTCCCAGAGATAGATGGGGAGTAGCAGAGAAGGGAATAAAAGACAGAGCCCGGCTGAGCTTTCATGGAAAGCTTGAAGAGGCAGATGACAAATACGTCCCAATGGATACGCTGTGGCAGAGGTAGAAAAAAACTGGCCAAACTGGGAAAGCCAAGGGAAAACAAGATTTTATGGAGAAGAGTGCAGCTGGTGCTGTCAAAGATAACCAGCACACCAAAGCTAAGGCAGAAGAGTTCCTGAGTTTGGCCAGGAGGAGCTTGCTGCACCTTTGGAAGAGCCATTTTAGGGCGGTGGGGAGGGCAGGAGCTGGAGACAAGACACCAGGACAGACCCAGAGTCCGTCAGTGCCACAGGAAAGGGGGGGACAGTAAAGACACGGCACGGGAGATCCAATGCCAAACAGGACACGGTTGCTGACACTTCTGCATCTATGACATGGAAGGAGGAGAGAAGGACAAGCAGGGGGAAGGGGAAGGCAATCTCGGGGAGACAGCATGCGGTATTCAGAAAATATTAAAAGCCATCAATGCGCAGGTATCACAGCGATGAGGATTGCAAAATTCCTGGGGTTAGTATGAAGATATAATTTGTGGCTCAAAAGTACTTTGCAACATAGATAAATATTCCCAACGGAGGGCATGAAGTTAATGGCGGAGTTAGGAAGGGAAGAGCTTAACACAGGCCCCTTCCCTGCAAAGTATTTGCTGACAAGCACAGGGAAACTGCTGGGTTTTGTTCACCGAGCAGCAAAACGTAAATCCTCCCGCATGCTTCAACACGCCCGATCTCGTCTCCACACACAAATTTTTACCTGGGGCGTAGCCAGGGCTGCTGGTTGGATACATGTTTGGGTTGTAGGCTGGGGCAGCGGTGGGATAGCCCGTCGGATAACCTGCAATGAGAAAAAAAAGAGAAATTATGCTTTCGTCAAGAGGGAGGGAGAAGAGGACAGCATCCCTGGAAAGCAATAAACAACTTGTGTGAGCAAAGAGGCCATCGGCACAGCTGAGAGGGAAAGCACAGATGTATTCTCAGTTGGCCAGGGTATAGGAAGGACTATGAATGTGCTCTACAGACTTACACGTGATATCATCAATATTTCATCTTTATTCCTCTGGAAAAAGAGGACAATAACCAGAATGCAGAATGCAGAAATGTTCAATGTGCTCTGAAGAAAACTACCGAGAAAATACACACACTAAATGCAGAATTCAGCTATGAAAAACCACCAGCACAGCTATATTTGAAAGGTTTTACTTGGCTGCTTGCAGCCATCGTAGCTTGATCATCGTAGCACTTTGCATTCTAACAGCAGAGCTCAGCACCCAGCCCGAGTCCTCGGTCCTCAGCACTTCCATTAACCAGAGCTTCTTGCTAAAGGGAAGGTAGAGATGTCGCATGAAAACATGCCAGCCCTTATATTCACTCATGGCTGCACAACTGCCATCCCTGGGAGAGACCCGATTACCTGCCAGGCCACCTGGAAGGAACACGCAGAGCAGCTCGTACCCTTTGAAGCCACATGAGGTTTTAATGGGCACTTTAGAAAAGGTTGCAGAGCATCTTCAATTTTCATCATCTTCACTCGGATCAGTCATAGGGAGTTCAGGGGAAATCATCTAAGCAGTTAGCAAGTCTCTATGGGCACCCACGCACCGTGCAGATGTCTTGCACCAAACTCTTACTTCATTAGAAGTTCTTGTCCTCCACGAAGACCACAGACGACAACCTCCGCACCTCGGTCTGCTCCATTTTGCTTTTTGTTTACTGCCCTACCTCCATTTCTTGGAAGTCTTCCCGACTGAAAACCGTAACACTCAAATAACTCCATCCCTTCTTACATGCTCGGGCGTAAATCCCTCCGACAGACCGACCGAACGGGACATGTTAATCTTCCTTTGCTGGCGGAGAGTTTGGCTTTGCTGTGCTTCACCGCCACGGCCGCTGCCCTGGTTTATCTGTGCATCTCCTTGGCCATCGTCCCAGAGCAGAGCCAACCCAACGGCAAACAAAATGACCCTTGGAGAGCCCGTCCACGCCAAGCTCCATTGACGCTGTCTGCTGGTTGCCAGCAAAGGCTGGAAAGAGGTAATTAGCAGTCGATTCGCACCCCATCTTTTTTTTTTTTACTTTATTAAATAAGAGCGAGCGCGGGTCTTTCCGCCCCCTTTCCGAGCAGCAAGACAAACACAGCGCAATCTCTCCCTCCCTTGCCCCAGAGCTCACCGCTCTTCGACCACGTGCAGATTTCTAAGATCTGGCACCCGGCACACAGCCGACTACTGCAGCAAAATTTTGAAGTTCATTTGAATAAATCTAATTCAACAATCATGACCACTGTACTGGAATAAATGACTGTATGTTCTACCCTCTCATTTTCATCAGTGATATATTTGGCTTCTAAATCAGGTTAATTAAAAATTGCTGTAGTTAATGTTGGATAAGCAGCAGTTTAACAGATTTTTTTTTTTTTTTTTTTTTAGGCTACATAAAACTATGTTGTCATCGTACTCAGGAATATATACAGCCTTTTAGCAATCAAGAAGCTCCTCGGAAAGTTATTTGCAGATCCAGTGATTGCAAGCAGAACATTAATGATGAAGATCTTAAATCAGAAATATCCCTGCCTACTCTCCGCTTCATTAAAAGATAACCATTTCTTTTCCAGTACATTCATCGCTCCAGGGTCCTCCCGTTGCCTGTTCGAGCTCGATGAACCCACTTTGCCTCCTGACCAATCTGGCTAGGGACGTTAAGCCAACTCCAGCTCACTTCTTGACCACACCAAGCGTATTTTCCCTATAATTCTCTCAACCGTGTTTCTACACGGGGTTTTACCTCCTTGGCACACAGTTCAGTAGCCGATGGTTGTGCATGCATGCCATGGTGTTGGGAAGTCCCTTCCTTGCTCATCAGCTAGGGATGGGATCTAGATGATAGCCTCTTGGGGCACCAAGAGGTTCTTCTGGTCTTTGCTGCTGGTTAGTCCCCCCAAATCCTGAAGTCCTGAATCCCATGAACTGCCGCAGTAGTCCTTAATAATAGTCCTTAACTAATAGTTCTTAAGTCAACAACCATGACAAACATAGTCCTGTGTGGCTACATGCAGGAAATGTTTCACCTGTGCCCTCTGAGATATCACCAGCACTCACACACTATTAAATTCAGCAAAAAAACCCTTCTCTTCTACTCGGACCAAAATTTTCAACATTAATTTTATACGTAAAAAACAAGCCTGAAATAAATCAAACCACTTTCAGACCACAGGAAAACTGTGGCTTTGGGTAAGCTTTTCCACCCAGCCAATTATTGAAAGGCTTCACGGTTATTTCAGGCAGATGGAGACAACTGTATATTTAGATCTTTCTTCTCTTTTTTGGGGGTTTAATTTCTGCTTGGTAGGACCACATCTTGCTTACTGTGGTATCTTTTGTTGGTCTGAAAGAAAGTTATGGCCATTTTCAGAATAATTTCATTTCAGATAAATACCGTTTCTATCAAGGACGCTTTAATAGCTTCGGATGCGAAAAGATGCAGGCAGCCCTGCTCTACTCTATCTTCCACTCTGATCTCATAAACGTTGATAAGTGCTGACCTCCAGCAAGAAAACTTGTCCTTTCTATTTTAAGGGGAAGCGGAGATGGGAAAGGTGCAGGAAAATTAATGTGGTTTGCTCCTTTTTTGGACATACTGAAAGATAAGAAAGTAGCAGAATCTGGGACAATTTGTGCCAGGGGAAACGTGCTTGAAAATTCCCAGCGCTCAAAACCCACTGGGTTTAAAAATACATGAGACGTTTTTATACCTTATTGGTTTTTGAGCCGTTAGGATTTACGTTTGTTGGCTCTTCTTCATCCCCCAAATGTCCACAGACAAGCTTCCTCGGGAAAGCAAAAGCTGCAATCCCCGTGGTGGTCCCCATGTCCTACATCCCCTGGGGTATAAGACAAAGCCTGGATCCAACAACCAGGGGCGAGCTCAGGAGAGGTGGCAGCACCAAAGCATCTGGCATCCCGCTCTGATTTTCCCCCTGGATACCCTACAAGACCTCCTGTAAATCCCTACTCCTCCTGCTGACCCTGCTCCCCTCCTGCCACGTCTGTCTTGCCTCTTCACCTTGAATCAAAAATAACAGCAAGTGGGCCAAACCCGCTTGGTTTATGTTGAGTGCTGCTAATCTTCATGGGCTTCCTGCTGGAGACATGAAAATGTCAGGGACAGAAGGAAAATATCCTTTACTTTCTACTTGTACAGAACGGCACACGATGGGACCCTGTCTCTGCTGGGGCTTGGGGCCTTATTACAGCAATGATGCAGAAGGAAGGAAAATGAGATGAAAACGTATCGAACAAAATTTATTAGATTCCTCACAGAAGAAATCAAAAGTTGTTTTCTTGCTTTATTTTAATTTAATATCATCTCCACAATCAATAGGGGTAGGAAAGCCAGTGTTTAATGTTCTCCCCAAGGAAAATATACAGCTCTCCAGCTCTGAGAAGCATTAACTGAGCTGCTTTAAAAATTACGACGCAATAACTGGCTGTGCAAAGCAAAGAGCACGCGGGGCTGCATCAAGTAAGTATTTTAAAGCCGCCTTTAATTTTTCATGTATTTCTAAATGTTTCTCTACTGTTATTTCCAGCTCTGCTCACCCCTGTCCTCTTTGGTGCAACACTGCTTTTGATTAATGGCTTTTAGGCTACGAGTCCCAGCTACCCGCCCGCTCTTTTTGACATGCACACCTTTAGGAGATGCACTAGTAAAGGAGTTCATGAAATAAATTCAAAAAGAGTGGCATACAGAGCCTTGAAACGCATTTAACCACCAGCTTTGTTTAGCCCAGGCTCCTTTGTGATTATACTCAGAACGCCCATAATAAAGCAGTTAGCTTATATTTCCAGCTATAGATATTTTACTGCCTACGTGCAAGACAGATGCGTGTGCAACCGTATACACAAGCTCACCGCGGACCTCCTTTGCACGAGACATAAAATGGTTGGATGGGGCATTTAAGACAGCTCTTTCCATCCTGGCAGCCTTCTGGGATAGCTTATTCCTGGTCCCGAGGTGCCGAGCTCCTACGCGGCCGCTGTGCTTGGTCTGTATGTCAGTACAGCAAAAAATGCTGAATTACTGGGGAGAAATGAGAGGGCAGGAGAAAAAACCCAGAGATGTCAGCGGGCAAAGGGCTGCCCTCCACACCAGCAGGGTGCGGAGAATTAAAGAATTGAATGGGCAGCGATAGAGGGGAAAGGTTTATTTGGGCTCATTCAAGGATTAGATTTGTTATTCTCTTTCATTTGCTTCAGCATTTGAAATTCAGGGCGCTCATACCCAGCCCCAGGTGCAAACCAGCTCCGGCTCTTCCTTCCCACGAGTCACCAGAAAAAGCCTTGCAAAACCCTGTAGGTCGGCACCAGAGGACCACGCACAAGGGACAAAGTGACATTAAAATCCCACGGCAAAGGCACCGGTGGCAAGTTTTAGGGGGGAAGTCCCAATTCAAAGATCTCTTCCCCATTTGTCTGCTTCCTCTAAAGGAGACTTCAGCGTACGCTGCCCGTCCTTGCCATAAATGAGCAACCTGCATCCACAGAACCACAGAATCACAGCAGGTTTGGGTTGGAAGGGACCTTCAAAGATCATCTGGTCCAACCCCCCTGCCGTGGGCAGGGACATCTTCACCTAGATCAGGTTGCTTAAAGCCCCGTCCAACCTGGCCTTGAACACTTTCAATGATGGGGCATCCACAACTCCTTTGGGCAACCTGTGCCAGTGTCTCACCAACTGCATCGTAGAAAATTTATTCCTTATGTCCAATCTAAACCTACCCTCCCACAGTTTAAAACCATTGTCCTTTGTCCTGTCACTGCGGCCTTGATAAAAAGCCTCTCTCCATCTTTCTTAGAGCCACCTTTATATATTGAAAGGCCACCATAAGGTCTCCCCAAAGCCTTCTCTTCTCCAGGCTGAACAACCCCAACCCTCTCAGCCTTTCTTCATAGCAGAGCTGTTCCAGCCCCCTGATCATTTTCTGGCCTCCTCTGGACCTGCTCCAACAGGTCCATGTCTGTCCTGTGCTGAGGACCCCCGAGCTGGACACAGTACTCTGTGGGGTCTCACCAGAGCAGAGCAGAGGGGCAGAATCCCCTCCCTCGACCTGCTGGCCACGCTGCTTTGGATGCAGCCCAGGATGCGGTTGGCCTCCTGGGCTACAAGCGCACATTGCCGGCTCATGTCCAGCTTTTCATCCACCATGTCCAGCTTTTCATTCCCAAGTCCTCCTTCTTTATCCTTTATCTCCCAGCCTGTATTGATACTGGGGACTGCCCCAACCCAGGTGCAGGACCTCGCACTTGGCCTTATTGAACTTCATGAGGTTCACACGGACACACTCCTCAAGCCTGTCCAGGTCCCTCTGGATGGCATCACTTCCCTCTGGCATATCACTCCAATCCAGGTTTGAAAAAATTGAGCGAATTTACAAAAAGACAAAACTGTAGACGCATTATTACAATACTCTTTGATAGTGAAGAACCTCCTTAGGTTAACCAGGATCTTAGCCAGGCTGCAAGCCTGCCTACGTAAGCTTTAGGTCCGATCCTGGAGCTTTGGAGACACCGACATGTGCTACCCAGCAGGGATTAGGCCACATTTCCCCAAAAATTTCATTAATGTTTCTAATTATGTCACCTACTGTGCATACTTCTTACACGCATCTAAGACAGCCTTCTGAAGGCACACCATAAACCTCGATGTATCATAGGATTCATGCCCTCTTGTCCTCCTGTTTCTGGATTTGTGCTCTCCTCCGTGTACAAACGTCACAAAGGCCACATCCAAGAGACAGTGGGGTGCTCAGGAACCGCTGGGGACTTCAGGGGACCTTCCCTGGGGCTTTGGCATTCATTTCTTCCCTCCAGTCCTGCTGAAACGGAGACACAACTCCGTTGTCCGCACACCTGGGGGACACAGACACCAAAAACCGGAGCAGACAGAGCACTTGAGAATACTTAGAAAAGGAATCAATATGGTGATCTGAACCCATTATGCTGAACTGGTCTGGTTATCACATGCCAAAGTCCTCCTCAAAAGGAGCTCGCTGGTTTTGAGCAGCCCAAACTCAACACGTTCACCCAGGTTTTGGCATCTGCCAGCAGCATCTACCATAATCTGTCCACCCGCAATTTCACACCACGTATGGGTGAGCTTCCAGCTTCCGATCACAAGCAAAATTATCAGGAGCGCCTAAATAACATATCAGCCAATGCAGCACTGAAAATCCACAAGTGCTAGGTCTCTGCAGGACTTAGGTACTCTTGAAACTCTTGAAAAAGAATTTGCTTCTCTTCGGCTGGAGAGCCCAGGTGGTCTGGTCCATGACTCAGCCTTCCACCGGCGACTGGATGAATGAACTGTCACTTACAACACTGATTTCCAAAATGTGCCATTTAATTTTTCAAGATTAGTTTCTGTTGGCCATTATCTGATTAGGACTTAAATTGCTACAAGCAGCCTAAATTAATTTACGAGACAAAATATTCTCCTTCATTCTTTTACCTAGAAGTCTCGAGCGGTGATACACTCCTAATAGCGGCCGTATCACAAGGATTTTTACAGGGACAGATAATAAAGTCCCTTATCTAAGCGCAGGACAAGGCACTATAAAACCAGACTTCAACTGGTTGAACCAGTGCCACCAAGGACTCCAGCCCGCCGTTGCTCGGACTTGCTGCGCTATCATCTCGAGTGCTCATTAACCACCAACATTCAACGGACTAAAAAGCTGGGCAGCCACACAAAACTGTCCGTATTGTGTCATTCATTGCTCCAAGGCGGATAAATTCAAGGGACCATTTTAGTAATTACCCCTTTTAAGCCCCTAAAACACTGTATGCCAGTTTGCTTCTGGTAGCTTTGAAGCTGCAACAGGTCCAGGAACTCTTCAGGTCAGCCATATGAAGCCAAAGTATTTTCACCTGCAAAATACTTTCATGTTATGTTTTAAGCTCATCCACCATTTCTCGTTCTTTACTGCCTAGACCTCAGGAACTCTTCAAAAATAATATTTATGAGTACCTTCTCAGGACAGAAACATGAGAAACTTCATGTCTTCAACTTCACGCTGCTGTAAATCCGTTCCCTTTAGATGGATTGGGAATTTTTTGTTGCAAAAAGTCACATTCCGTGACATGAACGTGCAAATTTGGTACTTGAGGAATTACCCCAGAGCTGAGAAATTAAGAGAGCAGACACCACGTAGGCTTCCTGGCGTAGCTCTGCCAAAGCCTCCACCGGCCAGACTTGCAGCAACACTCTTGAACGTTGATTGCTGGTCGCAATGACACCAGAAAGAATGCGCCTAATTATGTGATGACTGGGGGGCACAGAGAAAATAGCTGAGAAGGACATCCCGGAACTAATTCTGCATTGGAAACCAAGCCTCCAGAGATGAAGAACCACAGCATTTTGGAAATTACTTGCAGAAGAGATTTAAACAAACCTTGCTCTCGCATGGCATTGAATCACAGAATCATAGAATCATAGAATCATTAAGGTTGGAAAAGACCTCTAAGATCATCGTGTCCAACCGTCAACCCAACACCACCATGCCCACTACACCATGTCCCTAAGTGCCTCATCTACACATCTTTTAAATACCTCCAGGGATGGTGACTCCACCACTTCCCTGGGCAGCCTGTTCCAAGGCCTGACCACTCTTTCAGTAAAGAAATTTCTCCTAATGTCCAGCCTAAACCTCCCTTGGCGCAACTTGAGGCCATTTCCCCTCGTCCTAAAGGAAGGCATGAGCCTTTCTCCATCCAGAAGAGTGTCTTTGCAGCCCGCCTTGCTCCTTGCACAGCCGCAGAGCTCAGGGCTTGGGCCATGCATCTCCTCCTGCCTTTTGGGGACTTGTCCCCCAGGGAATATCCCTAGGTGCATGGGAGGTAGGGAGGTGACCTCTGAATGCCTTCTTACACAGGGCATTTTATAGACCTTTCCTGTTCAATGGGAACTATTAAAAACATCACTTACTTAAATCAAAGATTAATTGCTCCAGATTTATCCCACCTAAATTAGGTGTGTAGCTGCCCTCATACAACACAGTTCCCTGCCTGATACACAGCAGGTATCCCTGCCCCGTCACTTTAGATGTTCATGGCCAACCTGTTCATCCCCTCCCACAAGCCGTGACCCAATGCTATCAGGCTGCTCGTTTTACGAGTCCAGATGCCTTGGTGGGCACAGGGCTGCACCAAGGTCAACGGAGATCAACGCTTCCAAGACCAAGCACTTGATTTACCAGCCAGGAGCCCTTGGTCACAAGTGACTTAGGGCTCTTAGGATGCTACAGGTATGATCAAACGATTGTACATTAGATTGCCAGTGTGTTTTAAGATGTTACCGTCCTTCAGATGGAACTCGGGTCACACTCAGTCCTAAAACATCAAGACCCATCTCACCCATTAGATTTCACTTACCCCCAGCTTCATTTGGCCTCGTGCACTTTAAAAGGCAAATCTGTTGTACTGAAACTCCTTCTATAGCTCAAAATGTACATTCTCCAATTCACAGAGTTTTCCAAATCAAATTTAAGTCTAGAAGCAGTCTCCAACTCAGGAGGACAGAGCTGAAACCCTCCTAAACCAATTTCTATTTTTTTTTTTTACGCTTAACATTTTATATCATATGAATCTGAGTGAATCCTGTTTTGCCAGGTCACAAATGCAACTACAGCAGGAGGGACCATAACCTTTTCTTTCTTCCCTAACCACACAAACCCATTTAACAGCCGAACCAAGCACAACGACTGCACGCATTTCCACGTCAAGCTCTACCCAAACCTCTCCCGCACGCTGCTCCTCAGGCATTACGAAGGACGAGCATCCAGATCTGCAAATGCACCTTGATGCCGCAGGGAGCCCAGAGGCTGGGCCAGGTTTCATTTTACACTGATTGTCCCACGTTACCACCAGTAATCCCATCACTCACTCCCGCCTTGCCATGAAACTATTCCAGCCCACTCATGCTAAATGGATGTAAAAATAGGGGAAAAGCTGAAAGCAAGGGTGGAACCGTTCTAAAGAGCAAGTTAATGGATGGTTGAGAATCCGGCATTTCTGAAGTCTCTGAGGATAATAAATACATTCATTCCCATGAAAAAGTGCCACCCCCTTATTACTGTTTCAAGCCTCATCAGCCCAAGAGTAGAGCAGTCAAATGAACATGAATTCACCAGACACAGCAACTGTTTTAAAAAAAGATTTTCTCTAGCATTTGACAACCTGCTCGCTTTCCTGGACACCTTTTACAGCTGGTTCTTTTTCCACCTGAAAGGTCCTATCCTTTATATAAGCAGCAACTTATTTCTTGCTCGTTACCCCTGGCCATGCAAACCCAATCTCCACGTGGACTGTAAAGGCACCCACAGCATTGCTGGTACTGTTGTTTCCCATTTTTAAACACTGATGTCCGTACAGACCCGCAGTTGCTGACCGTGTACTCAGGCTGAGACTCCGTACTGGACCCGTTATCGCAGAGCTGGAAAACCGCATCTCACACTCGCTGCTGTTGAGACTGTAAGTCAGCACTGCTATCTGATCCTACGAAAATTAAAGGACTTCAATTAAATGGGGTTATTTATTGTATCTACCGTTCAAGGGTTGCCCTTGTGCCTTTGTGCTGATGAGAGACCTCGTGACGAGCTGCAGACAGACGGCCAAGCCCCCACAGCCCGCAGAGGAGCGGCGGTGGGGAGGGATCTGCGGGCTTATGCTGAAGGCAGCGGGGCTCTGGCTGGAGCAGGGTACGTCCTTCCCATCAGTACAAAGTGCTTTGTGCCGTCTCTCTTCCCGAGGCATTCATTGCAATCACAGAATGGTTTGGGTTGGAAGGGACCTTTGAAGATCATCTAGTCCCACACGCTGCCGTGGGCAGGGACATCTTCCACTAGATCAGGTTGCTCAAAGCCCTGTCCAACCTCACCTTGAACACTTCCAAAGATGGGGCATCCACAACTTCTCTGGGCATCCTGTGCCAGTGTCTCACCACCCTCATCGTAAAATATTTCTTCCTTATGTCCAATCTAAACCTACCCTCTTTCAGTTTAAAGCCTTTGCCCCTTGTTCTGTCACTACAGGCCTTGGTAAAAACTTTCTCCCCTTCTTTCTTAGAAGCTCCTTTTATATATTGAAAGGTCACAATAAGGTCTCCCCAGAGCCTTCTCTTCTCCAGGCTGAACAACCCCAACTCTCCCAGCCTTTCTCCATAGCAGAGCTGTTCCAGCCCTCTGACCATTTTCGTGGCCTCCTCTGGACCTGTTGTAACAGGTCCATGTCTGTCCTGTGCTGGGAACCCCAGAGAACTCTAGGTGGGGTTTCACGAGAGGGGAGTAAAGGGGAGAATCACCTCCCTCAACCTGGATATTGTATTCTCAACCAGGATAAGACTGGCTTTCTGGGCTGCAAGCACACATTGCCAGCTCATGTCCAATTCTTGCATGAAGCAAGAGAATAATGGAGCCTCATTGCCTCATGAGTCCCTCTGGCTTCACTCCAGTTCCACCTTTCCAGGACTGTGAAGATGTTACGCAGGGGTAGGCAGGTTCCCCAAGAGGGGAGGCAGCTCTGGACCTGCAGAGTAGAAGATAGGAAGGAAGAGCGCAGGTCCTCTGGTATGAAAACTTCTGTAATTCCTTCCCTCTCCTTCCTCTCCCTCCCCAGGATCACAACTTGACCCAAAGGGTGGTGAATTCCACTTGTGTGAAAGCACACACTCTTTGAAGAAGGAGTTTTTCTTACGGGTCATCCACATCTTACATGATAAGCACAACACTTGGAGACTACACAGATAGGAGCTCTACAGGCATCACAGATAACATAACCGTGCCTCTGCAACCTTCAGTATAAACCAACCCTCCAAAAAAACCTGACAAAAACTACATAAATCTGGCAAAAAATATTTTATTTTTATGACCATTTCCTTTATATTGTACAGATTTATAAGAAAGCACTGTTGAAAGTCATGGGAGTGGCAGAGGTGCCTTTGGCATAAAAGGTGATGGAGAGAAAACCTTCAACTGGTGGCATGATGGCATGGGCATGTGGTACGATCTATTTGTCTCCATTCCACAGGGTCACAACGTTGACACAATGGGGTCCTGCCTGCCTGGAGGAGATCTTCCCAGCTGGAGGTCAAAGACAGGGGATGGCTGCTGGGGCCTCCCTGCCCTGCGGAGCTGGAGAATCCCCGTTTCTTGGGAATTAGGCAGGAAGAGCAGTGGATTTGCACAGAGCTCTGAGCTTTTCCATGGGACCTTGTGGTTGCATGACACAGGATGTCAGCTTGAAGCTGTTGCCTTCATCACGCCAGGGAATTAAGAGACTTTACAAGACCAAAAAGATATTAAGAAAATGACAGAAGCACTGTTTTGGGCATACGTTGCCTTCATTTTCTCTTGTTCAGAGAAAACTTGTTTTCAGACCATTTGTCAAGGTTTAATATAGTTGCAAGCTGTTGGCCAAAAGAGATTATTCCCATTTCCATTCTTATTTCAGTTGCATCTCAGTTTTACTTCGCACCTACGTCCAAAAGAAACCTCTCAGGCCTTACTGCAGCTGTCTGCGTTCAGGACACATTCGTATGAGCAAAACTCATCTTGAAAACCAGGAGCAACTGTCCAAAAATATTAGTTTGATTATTTAAGGCACATACTATAAATAAACCATAGTGACAGAACTTGACAGACTGTCAATTAATATAACTTCTGGGCAAGAGACATGTGTCATATCCTTTCCTTATGTTGAGACAAGTCTCTATGGGAAAGAAGTTCTAGAAAACTATTTAAGTCACACAATATTAATGCTCCCTGCAATTATTTACTTCATTCTGTATTTGACTCGTCCAAAGCAAGATATGAACAGCCTCTAATGATAACATAAAATTGTTTGTTGCTCCAAAGAAAGCGTAAGCCCTAGATAAAGAAGGCATTACAGTTTTTCTTTAACACTGAACTGTGGCTCCACCTTATCCGATAATGTTCCCTAAGGAAATATTTAGCTGGAAGGATTAAAATAAGTTATGAGAGCAGAAAACTGCTAAACTTGAAGCAGACCAAGTGGTATCCCTCCCATTCTCCCTAAGATAAGCCCTGAAGAATAATGATTTTCATTCTTCCTCAAAGGAATCCCAGTCGTGGTGAAAACCAGCTTGCCATCGGTCTGCAGCTATAGCCAGACATCCACATCGCTGCTGGGTAACCACTAATATGCCTGTCCAGAGCCAAGCAGAAAAGACTAACAAGGCCAGGGTTGCTGGGAGAGAACGGATCTTCTATTAGAGAAGCTGACATAACTGCAAAAAAAAGTCCATCTGCAGTTCTCTCTCAGGAGAACTTGTCACCATTTAGCTTCTTGGGCAGAAGACCAGGTAATGCAGGAAAAATGAGTTTCAGAAGTAAACGCTGATTTACTGCAGTGCTTTAGCATGATGGGCTCTGGACGTAAGCAAGAGGACAGACCATGCCGCCAGAACATGGGAGCTGTACCGTACCATCACATAATCAAGCACACCCTTGCACAGGATGGTCCTGGGGAAGAGCGCGAGGCAAACGTACCAAGGAAAGGCCCATAGCTGGAGAGCAAGCTGAATGGAGAAGGTTATTATTTACCAATAAGGCGAGCTGAGCACAAATACCAGGAGATATTGCTTGGATGCTAGCAATTTGTTCAAAGCACAACTGTTGCTGAAGTTACAGCTGGGCTTCGGGAAGGGCCTCACCAACTTAATGAAGGACATTAACCTACCAGCGGCTGACGACTGTATCGTTTTCCTAGCCCTGCTTGTAAACCTTTCCTCTTCTGAATCACCTGCCAGAGGAATAACACAAGGCACGAGTGTGGGTTGTGAAGACCTGACTAGGTTTGGTAGGGTCATCACTTGACCTTGTGGAGATCCCACAGCAGTGGTGTGATGGACAAAGCTGACTTTCCCTCTGAGAAGCTGTGCACACATTCATTTTAAAATGTAATGCCTCTTTCCTCCCCAGGAAAATTATCTCAGCAAACAGTGTTTCTCTTGCTCAGGCAAACGAAACTGTTCGTAAATTCTTCCACAAGGACTCATAAAAGATGGCTGTCAGGCCCTCCGATCAGTTGTAAGGACAGGGCATGGACCACGCACGAAAAAGGCAAGGACTCTGCCAAAACTCCTTCCTAAAGCGGAGCAGGTAGCGCTGGGGTGCGTTGTAGGCTGCAGCCACGAAGAGATGAACCACCTGGTACAGCCAAGGTGGGAGAAATACTGCCATCGGCCACGACAACGTGGCAAGCCCCTTCCCCGCAGAACTGCTCTCTTGGGATGGGATCAGTAATAGGTGCTCTGCTGTAGAAGAGGATGCTACTGATAAAAGCGTCACGGTTAGCAGCCCAGGTGAGAAGCAAAAAGCTAAACTGCAGGTGTGCAAAAGGCAAATAACATCTTTTTATAGATACGAACATTAAGACTCACGGAAGTGAAGACTGCAAGGAGGGGTCAACGCCCGAACTTGGATGACGACCTGAGATCCCAGACTCCCAGACTGCTGGCATACCCGATGCCCAGCACTTCTCAACCTCTCAGCCCAGCTAGCACGAAAAGCCAAAGCAGGGCAAAGCGAGCCTCGTCCCAAGTCTCTTACCATGATGAGGCACAACAAATCCTTAAATTCTTGCTCGACTGACATGAGGAGTGGGCTATTGAGATTGGGACAACACGTAGGAGCAGCTGTACAGGATCCAGCTAAAGGTCTGTCTAGTCCAGTACCCTGCCTCTGACAGTGGCCAAAACTATGCCTAGGAAGTCCGGGGAAGAAAGTAGGAAAAATAAATGTTTATGATTTCCCCCCAATATACTCCCAACCTCCAGGCATTTACAGTTCCTGTGCTAGATACTATTTTCACCACATTTCATAGAATCATAGAATAGAATAGTTTGGGTTGGAAAGGACCTTTAAAGGCCATCTAGTCCAACCCCCCTGCCGTGGGCAGGGACATCTTCCACTAGATCAGGTTGCTCAGAGCCCCGTCCAACCTGACCTGGAATGTTCCCAGGGATGGGGCATCTACCACCTCTCTGGGCAACCCGTGCCAGGGTTTCATCATCCTCATTGTAAAACAGTTCCTCCTTATCTCTAGTCTAAATCTCCCCTCTTTTAGTTTAAAACCATTCCCCCTTGTCCTGTCGCAACAGGCCCTGATAAAAAGTTTGCCGCTGGCTTTCTTAGAAGCCCCCTTTAAGTACTGAAAGGCCGCAATAAGGTCTCCCCGGAGCCTTCTCTTCTCCAGGCTGAACAACCCCAACTCTCTCAGCCTTTCTTCATAGCAGAGCTGTTCCAGCCCTCTGGCCATTTTCATGGCCTCCTCTGGACCCACTCCCACAGGTCCATGTCTGTCCTGTGCTGAGGGCTCCAGAGCTGGACTTATATTTATTGTTGATTAGTTCTGTCTCAGGGGATTTCTCTTCCATGGTCTTGTCAAGTCTTCCCTTGAACTGTATAACCTTTCAGCCTTGGATCTCCACAGCTCAAACACTTGTTGAAGGAGCTTCATCTTTGGTTTGCTGCAAACATTTCACTTTCCTTCATTTGATGGTTCCTAGTTTTTGTACTACAGAAATGGGGAGTGACTTATTTTTATCAACCGTGTCACCCACGGCTCTATTGACCCCTCTCATATTCCCCTTGGTCACGTCTTTCTTAGGCTGCAGTCTTCCAGGTTACTCAGTTGCTCCTCATATGGAAGCCTTTCCAGACCTTTATTTGGCCTCGTTGTCCTTCTCTGAACCTCTTCCAGCTCTCCTAAAGCTTTTCTGAGATGGGGACCAAAACCACCCAGTGTTCCAGCAGTGGGTGAACCAGGGAGATGCCCAGAGCTGTACTGGCATGCTCTAGTCTTCAACTCCTTTCCTGATTAATTCCTACCATAATATTTGTCTTTTTGGACAGGTGCTGAGCATTGAGCTGATGTTTTCACGGCACTGGCTGTCATGGTCCAGGACCCTCCTCCTGAGTGGGAATGGGCAGCTCAGACCCCAGCATTTTAGATGCGAAATTAAGACTCCTTTTCCTCACATGCATCGCTTCACATTCACCTATACTGAATTTCATCTTTACTCAAGTCTCACAAGAGGCTATCGCAAATCTTCACATTCAGCCTTCATCTTTTATTGGCCTGAACAATTTAAAATTAGCACTCCTCAGCACTCCTTCCTTTTCCCAGGTCACTTCTGAAAGTGCTGAACAAACCCAGCTCCACCATCGACCTCTGCCAAACGCCAGGACCCCTTCACCAGAAAAGTCTGTTACTTACTCCAACCTCCTCTTTTTATCTTTTAATAAATTACTTATCCTGGAAAGGACCTTCCCTCTCCTCCCGTGATGCTTAGTTTCTCTACAGAGCTTTGCTGAGGGACGTTGTTGAACCCGTTGGAAATGCCACCTTGTTGACATCCTTGGAGAATGGCAGTAGGTTTGTGAGGTTTCGGCAAATCCTGCCCTAAGACTAAGCTACTTCTTTCCTTCTTAATCTTTGTTATTTTCAAAATCTTTACTTCAAAAGACAACGAAATATGTTTTTCTTTTCTTCAGAGAAACGAGGATGAAGCACAACAACTTAACTCGGCCAATATCTTAAATTTAGGAAGGAAAATAGAGTAACCGTTCCTCTTCCTGCTCACAGTGACTATACATAGCTCATTTTTCATCCTGTCCAGAAGTTTCTTCCTCTGTCTTTTCTTGAATATTGTAAAAAGCATTTTCCAGGGCTGTTACAACATTTAGAAGGTCAGCACGGGTGCACGGCAGGTGAGGAGATGCCACAGCAGGGCTTCTGAGATGGCAGCTGAACTGATCCAGAGTGACAAACTAAAGGGAGGTTATGGTCAGAAAAATGACGGGGTTGCCTTTTTTTTTCTGAAAAACTCTGCTTTCCCGTGTGTACTTAGAGTCAAATCTGCTTACTTCAACAGCAGAAGTCGCTTTCTGCTCTCACTGGTTTAGAGATGCAACGTGGTTCGGGGAACGCGAGCTGGAGCCTTGCTGGATTCATGTATCTTTAATGGAATAATTACTTATATTCTTCATACCGAATATGCATTTCTTTGTCTGAACTGAAATCTGCACTGAAGTGCGGAGGCTGGAAGGAAAAAAAGCTGTAGTAAACTGAAATTTGGGGAGATGTACGTGAAGAGAAGGAAAATGAGGACATCGGGACATCATGTTTCTGGTACTGTTTTTCCACCTTCAAGTGAAGGTTGCCTGGTGGAACTCTGATGCAGAGAAGGCTCCACCGTGGTGAATTTTAAGCATTGGATCCTCCTTGAGATCCTTCCCTAACTAAGGAGGAGACAGAGCATCCTTCTGGCCCCAGAGACATTCCTTCTCCTCCGACAACCTGGGAGTCCGACCACAAGTCACTCCGGTTCCATACCCGACGCTACAGAAGTGCAAATGCTTTTCAACCGTGAATTCGCCGTCTCCCTGCAATCTTGCGGAGGGCGAGGAGAGCCTCATGCTTTCAGAAGCGGGTACTCCCAGTCCCCTTCTGCTCTGGCAGAGTTTCTCTGGCACCTCTAGATGGGTCTCGAAGGGAGGATTTCTGACAGGCTCTTTCTGGAGGAGTTTGTAACGCAAATGCAGGCAGGCACGAGAGCAAGCCCTCGCTCCCCGTGCCCTCAGGTTATAGGTTATGGGCAGGGTATTTACAATAACTGCTCAGAAAACAGCCCTTTGTGATTTCCAAAATGCACTTGTTCATCTGGCTAATTTTCAATTCATCCTTTTCAGCTCTGCTCCCAAGCCAGGAGGGGAAAAAAAAAAATCATTTCAAGCCTTGGCGTTTTGCTCTAGATATAATTTTGGCTCCGTGACAGACAGTGTGGTGCATGCAAGACCTCCATGCTTCCAGCTAAGGAAAGGGAACCGGCTTCAGTGTGCATCTCTGACGCCTTTTTAGACTTTGGATTTGGGAATTTGCTCCTGTTTCATATCTATCGTAATTCCTTTCTTCTGCCCGGTTGGTGTTTAGGACAACTGGGTCCCAAATATTCCTTGTTTCAATGACAGCAGCATCTGGAAAGGACTTCTCGTGCACTAGATACCTGCAGACGTGTCAGAAATCGATCTGTCCCCACAACTTCGCAATGAGAAGAACTTTGCAATGTGAAGAAATGGTTGAAAAACTGGAAGAAGGAAGGGAAATCCCACTTTCACAGCCAGAGATGCCGACGCGCTGAGGAACAAGGTAGCTCGCCGTGAGTCATTCAGAAACTGAGCTGAGCAGAAGATGACCCTGTTTCATCTGTTTGGCACAAGACTATCCTCCCACTTCATTTGTCACCACTCGAAGTGTGGCAGAGACGCAGTTTGAATGTTTTCTGGGACAAGTCGCCGTTTTCTGCATAGGAGGGTTTGTTGCTACAGATCTCGTGGGACCGGTGCCGCGTCTACTGGAGGAGTTAAATGTTGAGTAATAGGTGTCAGAAATGCTTTTTCAGATTGTAATTTTACAGGACGAACAGCAAGGCGTTTGCTTGGAAGAGAACTGATGGCAGAAAGCCATTACTTTTAGTTTTTCTTATTCAAGATGCTTGAATTTAACTTGCCAGTGTTGGAGCTACCTTAAAAATGGTATTCCAAGTGTGCTGCCAAAGCCAAGGTCCCCAGCACCGCCCGTTCGGCGTGCCCTGGGCATCCCCAGAACATGCTCAAGGATTAACGCAACAAAAACTGCCCAGTAATTAAGTCTCTCCTATAGCACAAGCATTGACCTGCTTCCTATCTCTGCTTTTTACACTCCATATTCTCCTCTGACACTGGCAGCATCCTCCCGATTTCACCGGAGCTAGTCTTGATTCACACCCTTAAACAAGATCTCTGGGGACACCGAATTTCCTATTTCAGCTAATTCTAGTAATAGGCAATTCCAGGATGATCACAACAATGCTACAGAATCAAATTATTGCCCAAAAAGGCCAGTTTTAAAGGATGGACCCAGCGATTTTCATTTGCGAGGGTTGGCAAAGATAAAAATTCAAAATGATAAAATATTTGGGGTTGCAAGAATAGGCCAAGCTTGAGTTAAACTCAGGAAAACCGAGGGTTTAGGGATCACAACATCCTTAACTTAGATGAATTTTAAAATGCTAATTAACTTTAAAATGTCCATATGGTATTTTGGACATTTTGGACTTGGCCCAGCAAAGAGAATTGCTCTCAAATACATTAGCTTTAGACAAACACAGCAGCAGATGGAGCACACACAGAATATTAACAAAACCAGTTTTTGGGTGTTAAAAGGCTTAATGGGTCTCTCGCATGTATTTGGGCCAGGAGATTAGATTCAAATTGTGCTTGGGGGAAGCTGAGAATACATAATATTTGAACTGGCAAAACTCCACAGCAGTGTTTAAAAAAAGGCTCTAGCGAAAATAAAATCTAATTTTACCAGCTCGAAAGTGCAAAGGTTCTCTCGGAAAGCGAGGAGAAATACAGCGATCCCACAAAGACCCCTTATCCCAAGGTCTTCATTATTCATCTTCCAGCCAAGAGCTGGGATGAGACCATCGCACCAGACCCTAGCGAAACCCACCAGCAGATGCAGCTCCTGCCCAACTCACCGAAAGCCAGGGAGGAAGAGCAACAGCACTGAAATCATGGCGTTATGCAGCATTTACTGCTTCTGGTTCATAAACTGAATTTTTCAATCCCATTACTTCCTAAGGAAGTGTATATAAACCATGTTCTTGCCCTATAGTCCCTCTCCTAAAAAAAGAAACTAATTTCAGGAAATGTTTTAATTAGAGCTATGTTTTTGCACCAGCTGTTCCGGTAAAGCATCTCTTCAGAAAGCTTTAGAAGAAAAAAAAAAATATGAAAAAGCAAATAAAAATCCCTCCCCCTCATCTTGTAAATATTTTATTCCTTACAAACAGACTTCTGCCCAGAAGAAACTACAAACGTCTTAAAAACCACAGCTGAGGGGTGACAGCCCAGGGATGTTTTAGCACAGTACAATTTTCATTTGCTTGCCATAAAACAATGATTTCTATGACAGTCCAACTTGGCAAAGCAATTACAGCTAATTAAGTAGATTACATTTTATGGTTGAGGTGCATTCTCCTGGTTGCTCAAGCAGATGTGATAAATTTGTGGCAGCTCCTCTTTTGCTTGTTTTTGACACAGGGAAGCAGTCAGGCTTGTTTAAAAAAATCCCAAGACTCGCGTGGTATTACCTGGGTGCGTTATTTTATGTGGATAAGCAGGGGACCTCTGCGACTCTCGGGATGGATGGCAGATGTAGAGCCGTGAAGGAGGACAGAAGGACCTCCTCCGGCATCGCGCTCAAAACCCACGACCTTGGCCGGCAAGGTTGGGAGATGCTATTTGACAAAATAAAAGCTTATGGAAAAGCCCAGTGCATGCTTGCTGGGATCTAATCACGGATCAGCAGTTCCCAACCAGCATGCCAGAACGGCCCCACGGCTCGGAAAGGAGCCGGGCACTTATCGTGCTTCTTCCTTCCACCGCTGCCAACAAAGCGCTGGAGGAAGCTCAAGCGGATGGTTGACATGGGAGACTAAAGTACAAGGAAAGATAAAACACAAAATGCTTCGTATGTGATTTGTCAGCTGGAGATGCAGGGGAGGAAGGTGCCAACAGCACTTTCCAATTCACGCAGGCAGCTGTAGGACCGTAGGTGGGCTGCAGACCACCGATAGCTATGGCATGAAATCAGTGCTGCCCGTCCACGTGGAAGAACAGGAGGGATTTTAGTAACACATCTTGAAATATTGATAACGTTAGATACACAACAAACCCTCCTAAAATACATAATACATGTGTGGGCGCTGCAGAGGTGGTAGATGTGTATTCGTGATGCACGCAAGTCCAACAGCTCAAACCAAAAGGAGAGCAAGCAAGTATTAAGCAAATCAGTCTTGTGGCTACACTCTCACATGCTGTTCACATTTTTGCGGTCCTTTGACATTCAAGCCCAAATCCCAAAGGATCTAAAGCAGTCCCCAGTGTCCAGATTTAATTAGGTATAACTTATTTCCCCCTTTCTAACATGTGTCCTGAGTTAGACTGAAAGCTCGCTGAAGAAAGACGGTATGTCCGTGTTTCATAGAGCAGCACGTATAGATCCAGCACACCAAAGCTAACGAAAGTATCCCATTCGCACTTCCAAATGGGGTTTTACAGACAGGGTTTCTTCATGATTTAAAGCTGAAACACAGTTCTTTGGGATTGAGGTCCCCCCTTAGTGATGGCACAGGTTGCCCAGAGAAGCTGTGGATGCCCCATCATTGGAAGCGTTCAAGGTCAGGTTGGACAGAGCTTTGAACACCTCATCTAGTGGAAGGTGTCCCTGCCCATGGCAGGGGGGTTGGACTAGATGATCTTTGAAGGTCCCTTCCAAGCCAAACCATTCTGTGATGGCTCAGGACCACAAGGCACCGTGGACACCTCTCTGCAGATGGGAGGAACTCAGAAAAGCATCCCAATAGCACTTCCCAACACGTCCATCCCAATGTCCCAACGCAGCTGGTTTTCCTCTCGGTTTCCTACAACCACCCACTGCAGAGCAAACAGAGCTCTACCAAATACCAGAACGCGTGAAGTATTTCAACCTGTAGACTTAGGTTATCAGAAAAAGTATAAAACTGTGATAAGGGACGTCGCTGTGTTCCCTCATTAAATCATCTTCCTCAGGCATCACTTTTCCCCTACAAACTTGAGGCTTGCCACAGTCAGCCCCCCCTCAATCCCTCTGCCCCACGAGGTGGCTCCTGACACGAAGACAAGGCTCCTTGAGTCACTCTGTGCCCCCTAATTTTAGAAGGGCAGACGGTCGTGCTGTCTTTAGGGAAGATTTTGTGACTTTGTTTTACTGTTCTTAAAGGATTTGGGGATTTTATGCTGCGCTCCTAACTATCCTCTCAAGAATTAAAGCCAGAAGCCGACTTCTCAGCAGAAACGTAGGGGACTTTGCAAATCCGTAATGAATCATCGTGCCGCAGGTAGTGAGGCTGGCTTCAAAATAACACATCCACCAACGTGTCTGGGAAAGGGAAAAAAGAGTCACCAGTTCCCTCCAGGAATAGCAAATTATAGCAATGGACTGGGATGGAAAAGGGAAGGAAAAAAAATAAAACCTCAGAAGCTGGAGGAGCGAAAGGCATGATGTCGAGCAAAATAAAAATCAGATGGTTCACATCAGCCTCCTCCTGCACTGTGAGCTGCTGAGTAGATTAATTAGCTTAAAAAAAGGAAGATGACTAGTTATGGTTTGGGATTCAAAATAGCAGCACACTTCCCTTTTACCAGCAGAACCTGAGGGTTTTAAATTAGGAGCATAGATAAGGAGAGGAAAGAGCCATCCAGCGGAATCCCTCGGATGGTATTACAAATCGTTGCCACAAAAACCAACAGCAGAAAACTGCCATTAATTCATCGCACCAAAATACACTTCATAAGAGATAATCTGAGGCGCTTGAAACTGAAAAAATAACAATATATCTGCGTAATTATGAATTTTTCCTACACTACTTCATGTGGGAAAGGTCTCTTTCCTACAAAACGTCCAAAGCCCGATTGCTTTCACGCATGTCCTTGCCCACACCTCCGTCTTGGTGAGGACCATCCCAAACCATGGATTTGGATGACGGACTGTGGTCCATCATCGCTGACTTTGCAAGCTGGGGAGCTCCTGCTCTGGAGCACCAAGGACTGCACGATGAAGCCATGCTTGAGGGTGCTGTGCAAGGACAAGGTCAACCCTGCTCTGAGACTGTGTTGACTTCTCCTTGCAGACATGCCCAGAGCTGCACGCACTTGTGGAATGTTGATGCATTTAACAAATGCGTTACCGGGTCTACATTGCTTTTGATGTAAACTTGTGACATTCTGTATATCCTTCAACAAGGGCTGTGTAAGGCAACATGGTGAAGAAGCCAAAACTCATGGCAGGCTTCTGCTTTGTCTTCTGCGTATGTAAGTGGGAACAGTTGAGAAATGAAGAATCAGCTGAGGTTGTCTCTAAATTAAAAAAAAAAACAGCTTAAATGCAATAAATATGTATTTAACCTGGCACGTTTTTTCAATATCAACATGACCGGCAGAGCACACAGTCCCTCACCAAAGGTTCAGCAGGCAATGGTGCTACTTTCTCTTTAGATCTCCTGAAATCCTCCTCTGCCTGGATTTCTGCCTCCCACTCCATCTCAGCATGCCGGAGACCTCTCGTCATCCACAAAGCCCTGGTCTACTTCCAAGTAGGGCAGGTATAAACAACATATATTTTATTGGATATGGTTATTTTTAAAGCTATATGCAAAGAATATATTTAAATTATTCTAAAGCCTCAGCGATATAAAATACTAAGGCGATCCTTCTTCATCTCTCTAACCTCTTTATGGAGTCACACATTGCAAAAAGGCGCTAGGCTGGCTCCTGGCTTCAGTGGGCGTCCTTGTGATGTGAGATTGCGGATATAGGGGCCCAGATTGAAGGATAAAAGGGTTTGCAGGACCAAGGATGGAGCAGAGGAGCAGGGCTGAGATGTGGTGTCAGGTCGTTGGGTATTTGGCAGTGAGGGTACTAGAGGGGTGGGATGGGACAAGGTACAATGGTCATCAAAAGATGATGGACACCGGGGGAAAAGGTTCCAAATATCTCCTCGAGCAGGTGCGAGGGAGCAGAGAAATGGGTTCATGGTGATCAGTCACCAAAGAACCAAAAGCTTGAAGAGTCCTCAAAGAGCAAGACTGCCCCAACGGGACTAGCATGAGTTGCAGGAGGGTCTGGTTGTGTGGGATGACCTTTCTCCAATTTGGACCCGTTCCTTGCTTGACATAGTTTTTGAGGGATCAGCAGCAGAGACTCAAAGGGACCAGCAGCTTGGAGGACCAAGGGCAAAAGAGGTCTCTCTGGGGGATCTGTGCTCCATATAGGACATTGTGAGGACCTGTTAAGCATTTCATTTTCGTTTCAGCTTTAAAAGATGTGAGATACTCAATACACACCTAAAAAAAAATAAATATGCATCAAGCTAGAAATATCCTTTTATAAGGGATGCAATTTTTTTTCACGTGGTTGGAAACTGCACATTAAAAATACCTTCATGCTAAATTATTTCCCCTGCAATATATTTTTAAGCATCGTTATATAAAGCAGTTGCTAGTTTTTCAGCAGGTTTTTCAAGGGACCGACTACAGGAACGATATTTTGAATTAGCCTTCTTTTAATCAGCATAGCTGAACTCAGCCTCCCAGTTACCAAATTAATTAAGTCAACACAAAAATCCAAGTTTGCAGAGACTGTTCCTTCAAATGCAAAGGGACATTTCTTCATTAAGTTAAAACTCACCAGAAGTGATGAACCGTTTTAGTAGCATCAGCTGAAACAAAACCCATGACCCATCACCCATGGGCCTGCCCATGAGCTTCTGTGTGATGGCAAAGAAGGTCTCCGAGGAAGCGTTTCCATGCACGTCATGAGCTAAAGAAATTAGCAAGCAGGTTTCCTATAGGAATCTGATTTTATCGGACTGATTTGAGACGGAGCATCCTTACGAAACACCCTCAAGAGATTTTGCTCCTTCTTTTAAACGCAAGCAAGTGACAATTCCAGGTCACTTGGCAAACGTCAAGTGGGTCAGACGCAGAGGCCGTTCTCACTGCACGGTGACATCTCAGGTGTCCTCACTGGCACAAGCAGACTAAAGTTTGGTCAAATAACCACCAGGCACCTGGTCAGCCATGCTCCTACAGTCCTGTTCAATACTAATAAACTTCTGTAGATTTACAAGTATAAAATCAATGCATTACAATTAGTTTATACTGAGTCATTGTCTTGCACTGTCTCCTTGCAGCAAGGAGTAGGGAGAACCACAATTGAGTAATAGCTTCATTTTCTAGGTGAAACTCTAATGTCTAATACTCATCCCCTGCCTCCCCATGTCACCAATGAGTCAAACCTAAGCTTTTGTCCCAGAATAAAATAAAATAAGATCTTAAAACACTGAGCAAAGTTCTGAGATCCAAAATATAGCTGAAGTTAAGAGGAGCCCTACCATTGCTATCAATAACTGGGCTTTCTGCCCAGCCATCAGCCTGCTTGAGCTTAGACTGGTACAACTGACCTCGTATCAAAAGCCAAGTGGTGAACCCTTCAATGGTCAGGCTGTTACCGAATATCCACATTCCTGCCACCGGCATGGAGCTGTGGCCATCCAGGCACTCCCCACAAGTGCTCTTAGGGTTTGTGTGGACCTCAAATCCAGCATTGCTTCAAAATAAGCACTGAGAATCAATCTGGTGACACTCAACACCTTCCCTCTACTGGAGCCTCTTGATGCCTCAGAGAAATGAGACGTTATTGGGGCCTGCATGAACACATCTGTGGGCTCATCTGAAAAAATCTGATCTTTTAGGTGTAAAAAGAATGGTGGAATAAAAATTCCCCAAATTGAAAGTTTGTTATTTCTCCATACCCTAAATATCCAGTTTAACAAACAATGAAATTGCCAACCAAATCACCCATCCAGGAGTTTTATGACTCTAAAAGATGCTGGGGACTCTGAGGACACTTTTCAAAAATGAAAGACCAATAGCAAAGAAATTCAGGAAAATAACAAGAATGGAAAGACCCACTTTTAGCATTTCATTTCTAGTAAAACAAACCAATGAGAGCTCTATTAGAAGTACGGAAGTTTCTAAATTTATGCTGGAAGCTTTTCAGGAAATGTATTTTAGTTGTGCAATTTCACCTCGAAGCTCCACGTTTCATTGCAAGCACATGTGAGTCTTCACCGGTTTTTTGCAAAGCAGCTGCTCATGAACTCCAAAGTCACTTATATGCCTATGTGCAAGCTCAAACCAATGAAGCAAACACCAGGGTGAGCAGGATCACAGCTAGAATAATTAGGAAATTTATAATCCAGTTTTCCTCGTGGAAAAGCAACAGAAATGCTATAAAACCCAAGGAGGGGCAACAGAACAAATTATGGACAAATGCCGACCACATTACTGGGAGATAAATCTCAACCAGGGCACCCATCTCAAGACAGACCACAGTGAGACACCTCTCTGCAAGGAGACAAAAGAGCTGGATTCAGTCCCATCTTCTCATCTCCCTCTGACCTCCAGCAAAAACGAAAGGTGAATTCTGGCTTGTGCCTCATCCCAAATCAGGGATTACACCTTCCTTTTGTGGCTGTTTCCCTGGAAAGGACCCTCCATCCTTTTATTTCCTGCTCGGGATCTGGAATTCAAAATACCAGCACATCAGTGAGGCATCGGGATCGCCAGCGGGCTGGCTTCTTTGCAGACTCTTATTTTGGGGATCAACATTTTGCCTGGTTTCGCTGGCAGCGGGCACTTCAACACCTTGCTTTTGTAAAAAGGAAGAGCAGGGCTCCACGGCCCCTTCCACAACCCATGCTCCAGTTTCTCGTGCAGAATACTCTACTTGAATGCTCAGCTTCGCTTTTGGTTTTACTTTCTCAGAAATTAAGCATGAAGAGGGACATTATGGCATTTATGTGTGTGCATGCTGGAGATGAGGTAAACGATAAGTAATGCCACGTCCAGCACGTGCATCATGAACGCATGTGAGAGGCCAAAGGGGATCTCAAAGCCCACTCATAACGGACACAGAGAGGAAGGCGGTTGTCAGAGCCATAGTTCATAGAATCACAGAATGGGTTGGGTTGGAAGAGACCTTTGAAGATCATCTAGTCCAACAACTTGCCATGGGCAGGGACATCTTCAACCAGATCAGGTTGCTCAGAGCCCCGTCCAACCTGACCTGGAATGTTTCCAGGGATGGGGCATCTACCACCTCTCTGGGCAACCTGTGCCAGTGTCTCACCACCCTCATGGTAAAAAATTTCCTCCCTACGTCCAATCTAAACCTACCCTCTTTCAGTTGAAAACCGTTGCCCTTTGTCCTGTCACCACAGGCCTTGGTAAAAAGTCTCTTTCCATCTTTCTTAGAAGGTCCTTTTATATATTGAAAGGCCGCAATAAGGTCTCCCCGGAGCTTTCTCTTCTCCAGGCTGAACAACTCCAAATCTCTCCATGGTAGAGGTGTTCCAGCCTTCTGACCATATTCGGTGAAGTCCAAAACCTACATCCTTACTGAATTAACAAATTCAGAGGCAAATTTAAAATATAAAGCCAAGAAAACAGGGGAGATTCTGTGTCAAGCAAAGGCAGACAGAAGAACTCCCTGAGTCCCTGGAGCACCAGTCCCAAGACTGGCTACAGCACGGGACACTTACCGAATTTCGCATCAATAGAAGGCAGAATTTGCCAATATTTAACCCAGAATTCACACCCGTGCTTTGTGAACTGGTTCTGTTCACCTTAAGGTTGCCCCACGTTTGAGTGAGCTCAAGCAAACGTGGTGCTTATGGTACAGTGCTTTCACGTAGACGATGGAAGGTATCTGCCCCCCTGAGCTTCCTACCTGGCACCTGGAGAGTGGAGCAGTTCCCTGCTTAGGTGTCCTGAGAAGGAACTGAAAGCGAGAAGACCATCCACGACCTCAGGAGACATCCTTATTGCCAACTATTTGATTCTCGATGAGTAGAATCATAGAATCATAGAATCATTAAGGTTGGAAAAGACCTCTAAGATCATTGTGTCCAACCGTCAACTCAACACACCATGCCCACTACACCATGTCCCTAAGGGCCTCATCTACACGTCTTTTAAATACCTCCAGGGATGGTGACTCCACCACTTCCCTGGGCAGCCTGTTATCAGTATCAGCTACACAGCAGGAGAAATCCCCAGTAGGTTCCACCACCCCTCAGGTGACAGAAATTACGACCAAGCAATTTCAGCACATAAACCATAGAAAAGAGGAAGAAGCCCAAGGCCTTGGCAGTCCCGCCTTGGGAAGAATTTCTTCCTTTCCTCAAATCCCCCACAAGATCTAAGATTCCTTTAGCTTTTCCACTGTTCTTCCACAGGAGAAAGGCAGAGGGAAAGGGCTGAACAAATTCCCACCAGCCCTTCCACCCCCACTCCACTGACATTTCTTTTTAGCTCTGCCAGAGCTTGGCATTTTCTCGGTATATCAAGATGGATCCATCAAAGATGGGCAAAGGGGTTACAACAGTGGTATTAACTGTAATCAAAAATCTTCCATCTGAGAATAAAGAGAACTGAAAATTAAGATTAACATTTCTTCTCTTAAAAAACAGACTTCTAAAAAACAGAATTACTCTGGATTTGCTTCTCGGGATGACAGAAATGGTGCTCAAGAACCAGCTGTGTGAAGTGCGGTCCTGGGCACAAGAAAGTTGCCACCTGGGCTGAAGAAAGCCGCAGCTGAATATGTTTCAAGCAGCTCCTCCATCCTGCAGAACCCATTAACTTCTGGATTTCCTGAACTTGCCGCTGATGTCTTCCCTTAGAGTCAGCTGTGGCCTTGAAATGGAGTAAGGGAAACTAAGAGGTGCAAAGTGCTATTTATCTACCAATTTATATATATGCTTGTATGTATTTATGTATTTTTGGTGGTGCTAGACTACTTCCTACATCGTCCAACTCGGTTTTAAGCAGCCAAAGCTTGCACCAAGACCTTTTCTGGAGACACGTTGTTATTGCTGTTATGACACCTTCGCCTTTGAGTGGAAGGACCTGCTCATCCAGCACACCCTGGGATGAAGAAGATCTGAAGTTATTCTGGGGAAAGGAAAGACGAGCATCTATTTTATCTGCACATGTGTGCAAACTAAGCGAGTGTGGCAGTACCAAACTTGTTCAGAATTAAGGTTTTACAAAAATATGAGAGTCATGAAGCCCTGAGAACCAAATGCTGTTCACAGTCTCCAAAATCCAGCAAAATTCAAGGTGTCTGGATTGACTGCCTCTATCAACCAGCCAAACAGTGTTGGGAACCGATGCCCGGATGAAACTTCATTTTCAGTGCAGCAAACCACCCCAATGGGAAAGACGTACGCGTGCTTAGCCGATCCCTGCAGTGCTGGAATGCTCCACCTTCCAAGGTGGTTCTTACATGTTAAATCAATTTATAAAGGAGCTGGGGAGACTTTAGAGTGACTGCAGACAATGTGAGCATCTCAAAGGCGAACCCACGCGTTTCACAGACGCTCCTGAGGAACAGCAAACACACTTGAAGGGGGAAACAACACAAAACAAACCAGAAAAATCAGACCTTCAAAATGGATACACTAGAACGGTGAAATTTGAAGTCCCCCTGCAATGTGGTTTCAAGGCAAGGGAGCTCGGTAAAGATATTGAAAGCCCTTCAACTGGCTGACTTGCACGTGTCAAGGAGAAGAAATGACCTGAGGCCACTTTGTCATTGTCACAGCCCTGGTCGAATAAGGTTTAACTTTTCTCCCAAGCAACCTCCTGCCAAAGTGCAATAAAAAATGCATGAAGACAAACATCTCTTTTTGCAGGAGATTTTTCTCCCCATCAAAAATAAACTAATGCGTAACACCTTAAGAGTTTTAATCTGAAATAGATTTCCAAAGGGCTCCACGTGCTATCAGTCACAATTAAAAATGCTTTTAATGACTCAAAATAGGAAGCAAAGCTTTATAGCAGAATATTTTGTGCAAAAGAAGATTTTTATTTCAAATAAGCTAAATTATGAAGATAATTTAGAAAGCCAGTTTTCTTCCAGAATAAGCTGCCTTTTGCATGATTAGGGCAAGAAAAATGCCAATGCAGGCTGCAAGGCAGTGTACATAAAGATATAACTGCTTAGAATAGCTGAAAAGATTGTGTTCATCAGTTCCTCTTTATACGTGGTATCAGGCGATGGACCGCTTTCCCACAATGAGGAGCAAGCCCCAGGAACACCGTTCGGATACCACTGCTGGGATAGGGCAGGAAGAAATCGGATGCTTTTTCTTCACTGAATACGTTATTGCCAGTTGTGGTGCATGGGGAAAGTGGAAGAAAAGGTTCTGAAGGCGTTGAGTGCGCTCACCAGGCACACGGCATGTTGCTGGAGAAATTTATTTAAATAAATACACGTCTTTCAAAGGCAAGAGCCCTCTGGGATCCAAAACAAAGGTTTGATAATGGTGCCTTGGACTGGTCCAAGGTTATTAGGCAGATGGAAGAAACCAGTTTCCACAATGGGTCTATTTAACCGCAGAAGCGTATCAGGAAGAGAATTATTGTGTATAGGATGTTATACGTTCCAGAGACTACTTCACTAAAACAATAGAACAGAACAGAACAGAACAGAATAGAATAGAATAAAATAGAATAGTTCAGTTGGAAGGGACCTACAACGATCATCTAGTCCAACTGCAAATTGGGTTCAATTCAAAGGGTTCAGTAATTGTAAAATGGTATCTGCAGCGCCTTGCCATGATACGTACTACATGAGATACAGGGTAAGTTCAGAATATACTCTCCAGTAACCCAAAAAACTGGAGAATAAAAGATGTCTCTGAGAATAGCTACAGGAAACGCCTCTCTTCTCGAAGATCAAGGGCAACAGCACGCTCCTGAGAAGATAAATCTCATACACACATAGTCCATACCGCAGCAACATATATACGTACTCCTTTGCCATTTCCAAGTTTTCAGCTTCCAGAGGGCCTCCACAGACTCCGTCGTTGCTTTCTCTTCTCCTCAACTTCTACACGTTCACCTTGTACAACCCAATCTAAAAGTGCAAATGTAGGTACCGCCTCTGTGCAAATCACACCTACCTTCCCAACCTACGATTTGTCCACAGAATACCCTGAATATACCCAGATGGCTGACGCCCGATAGATGATCAGGTCACGAAATCAAACGTAGCTCCACCTCACCTCCACAAGAGCCATTCCCACCACATTTTTTCCAGTTACTCTGCAGATCACCATGATCCTCCTGTCCCCCTCAGCTAGGACAGATCTCGCTTCTCCAGACTATACCCAAAAATTCCAAATTCTTGCTGTTTAACACCTCTAAACCACAGCCTTTGCCATCCAGCTTCGGAGGCACGTGCCTCATCTGCCATCTTCACTACTGCAACCCCTTTTTCCCTAGGTTGACAACTGCAGTCTCACCCTACCTCACGCATTCGGTCTGCCGCTGCAAAGTTCATTTTCTTAGCTCATCATTAAGATCAACAAATATCCATCTCTGCAGACAGAGCTATTAATAGTCACCTACCTCTCTAACTGCAAATTCAAGGCTCTTCGCAGCCAATCCTCACCCTCCTTAAAATGTCTCTTCTCATCACGTATAACCCTTTCATTCTACTGAAATGCCAGTATTTTAACCTTTGAATATTAAAGACTTTTCTACCACGCACTTCAAAAGGAAAGGAGCCAATAAGAAACAAACAATTTGAGGTCAGGGTATTTCCCTGCTCAGCTCACAAAATAAAGAGGTGATATTCCTCCCCCCTCTCAATTCTTGTGTGCAAATTTTAATTGCTTTTCTGACATCTACAGAATGTAATCTTCTTTCCGTGTTGTTACTAGGATTAGGGCAGTACGAAGGTAAAGCTATTTTTGATTAATATGGAAATCAGAAATTACTTTCGAGAGAAAACTGGGGACTGTTCCTAATGCTACTTTAACTTTGGGGAATTACAAATCTAAAGAGTAACAAGAGAGAGCTGGCAGCTCGCTAAGTCTTCCAACCCGTGCAAAATATGCTTAATAATATCTAAAAATCTATTCTGATGGAAAGATGAGATTAATATAGTTAAGAAAGGGTTCAAGCTGAAGACAAAGAGAATTAAACCCCCGCAGAATGGTGAACATCAGTTTATCTGGCGGGAGAGGGGGGAAAAAAAAAGGTAACGAGACCATATGGTGCAAGAATAGCTTCCAAGGTCTAATGGTTAAATTTGTTCCCAATTCAAATCTATTCTTGCTGAAGTTCAGATTTTTCCCACGACCTGACTTTCTAATGGGTGAAAATTTGAGGAATATAGTGGCATCCAGTTCTTCCTATTTGTGCAATGGGAAGAATTTGGAGATAAATACCAGGCTATTTTGGATGGAGAACCTTAGTTGATTTCCGAATCATTTCTGCTGAAGAGCCTCTCTTTCTTTTAACCCATGATCTGAGCCCATTTGTGGCAACACACGGCATTAAAACTTTCGCTCACGTTTGAGGTCTCGTAACACCTCCGTCAGTGCATCTGGGTGAATTCACCTAAATACCGAGTTATGTGGATTCTCCCCATCTCCAGCATCCACATGCTGGGGTGAGAAAGAAAACAGAGAGATGACAAGTGAGCACTGCTGGTCTTGCCCAGAGAAGCTGTGGATGCCCCATCACTGGAAGTGTTCAAGGTCAGGTTGGACGGGGCTTTGAGCAACCTGCTCCAGTGGAAGATGTCCCTGTCCGTGGCAGGGGGTTGGACTCAACGATCTTTGAAGGTCCCTTCCAACCCAAACCTTCTGTGATTCTGCGATTCTATGCCTGGAGAACAGGGATAAAGACTAAAAGCCATGTCAGCAGTCCCATCTTCCTGCCAAGAGTGAGTAGGAGACAGGAGTAGGAGACAGGAGACGATTTAGAAGGACTAAAAAGGTACATCCTGGCAAGCTTAATCCTGGGAAATTTTACTCGATAGTTCTCTGAAGTACTTATGAAGCCCTGCTCTGACAGCGCCGTAGATGTACGCTGAATAATAGGAAGCCTGTGGAAGAGGAACCATATATCGTACTGGTTTTTTTAATGTTATCATAGGGTGCATGAGATTAATGGGATTTTCAAATGGAATTGTAGCGCTTCAGCTATGCCTGGAAACAAAGGCATTTACTCTGACTACCATAGAGTGAAAAGGAGACAACTGTATTTTATCTTGAAAGCCCTCAGACACTCTCAAACAGATAGAGGAATCAAACAGCTCTGTGTAAAGACAGAGAGCCCTCGAGGACCGGTTGGGCCAAGCTCCTGTGTTTTAAAATGACAAGATGTGGGAGTAGGCTATTGAGTATAAAGACACAACGTCGGAGCACAAGGCTTGGTGCTGTTAAAAATTGATTTAGATGTGGGAAAACACTGAAGTCTTGCAAAGTCAGAGGTTCAGCTGTGTGTGCCGGAGAAAAAAAAATATGTGCTGACATTGTCATGTTGAGCAGGTATCCAGTTGTACAACGGTTACATACATATATTTACTCTGGTACCTTGAGAGGTATCGGGTTCAAACTGGAATTTCTGCTGTGTAAAAGACAACAGGTAATGCTCTAAAATCTGCTGGCGGTGATAAGCAGCATAAAAATAATTCACAGAGAGAGCCCTTTACAAAGGTGTAATGTATTTCTTGCTGTTACCTTCTGACCATTTCTTACCGTATTCTTTTCCATGTAAGATTTTGCAGGATGGTAGGTTTGGGGTTTTTAAAACATTTTCTAACTCCATTGACATATCCTTGCCACGGCACATTCTTCTTCTTAACTGTGGACTTTTGAGAGGGGCAATACATGTTTTCTTTTTTCACAAGAAAATTTTCATCGTCTTAAAGACACTAAGCATAGTCTTCACTTGGTTCTCCATTAGTTTTCTTCATTTCCAGTACAGCTTCACTTCCTGAATTCTCCCACGGGAATACAAATGATACAATTATAATTTTTTTTAGCAGTTGGCTGTGGTGACATTTCCTGCTGCTGGGTGGCTCTGGTCCTGCCAGGATAGATTAACAAGGCTCACCAAACATTTCGTTTGGGTAAGGAACAGCTTAAGGGCATTGCCTCCTTATTCTATTAAAAGCGCCGCAGGAACTCAGTAACATTTTCCTGTTGATCTCAGCTGCTATGATAAATGGAGACCTCATCCATTCCTTCAGGAGGAGAAGAGACATTTTTAGGAAGGGAAACCAATTTCCTTTCCGTGTTATTGAGTTAAACACGGTAGTTAACTTTTCAAAGGTATTAAGGTCATTTCGTTATTCTTCCACTGAGCACTCGCTGAGCCGTCGTATCGGCCTTCAGGAATGAAGACAGAAAAACTTCAGCTCTGCGGGCAAATTCCTACAGATCATGTGCTCCAGCAGCGAGGGTACGGTCAGTACATATATACTGACAGTGATAAAATACATCTGAATGCATAGAGCTCAGAACAATTACTGCTGAACAGCCCTCAGCACACCAGGAGCGAGAGAAAGAAAAAAAATCTTTAACTATCTTTGGAAAGATGAACAATACTTCTCGTTATCAACACTTCATTTAGTATCTTGCTTGCCTAAACCCAATTATATCCAGAAAAGGCAACTATGAACGAACAGGATCTGAGCAACCCCAGATAATGGGACAAGATAAAAAACCACTCCAAAAGTAATGAACTCATTTGGCATTCATCAGTCGCTCAGTAATGAGCAAATGCAGATTTCAAATCTAAATTCATGTCAAATGCTTCTGGATAAAATTAACGCAAAGCATATTTCAAAACACCCATTCAAAGTGTCGCTGCTGGTTTCTCCAGACCAGACGCCCTCCTCTTCCGTAGCTCCTGGTGTTCCTCCTTCCACCGCTCACTCCGGCTTTTAAGGCTCTGTGTCATTTCCCCCATACCCTAACTGGAATCTCATTTTCCACGCCGGTCCAAGCTCTCAGGACAGTTTTCAACCCCCTTTTAAAGGACTATTTTTGGAGAAACTCAAAAATGAGTAGAGTGATGATGTTGAGGGATAGGAACCAACACAGAAGACTATCAAGACAGGTCCCTACAAGCCGGGACACCCCACCATCTCGCCTCTGCCGTTTCCCAGCTGCTTGCTCCTCAGATCAGCAGCTCCCACCGTGCGTTAGCACAGGAGCACACCAGGTACTCAAATAATTTGCATTCCTTCCTGGCAGACACAGACTTTTAATTTTATTTTTATATTAAAAGATAAACTTTAAGACTGCAGCGCATTGCAAGCGAAGACAGGCAATTGTGTCTCCCAAGAACAGGCATGAACTGCTTTGCAGGTAAAGCAGGTGTATGTGTTAGCAGGAGACCGAAAAAGGAGGAAAAATCTCCCCTGTATCTGGCATCAACAACAACTCCTTGAGTGAGCCTCAGCTGCCTGTGATCCATCATTGCCTTTACTCTTTGGCTTTATAAGTATTTTTTATACGGACTGTAAAATCTGTGGCAGGCACCGATCTGATTTAAACTACCCATTTTTTTCCCAAGAAACTGGCAACGGAGGAGATTCGTTGTCGTTGGTAGCAGTGAGCAGATCCAAACGCATTGCTTTTGGTTCATGGACACTCCAGATCCTTGACAGCGTGATGGAGGTCACTAATAGCAGCCTGCAGGAGATGCACATCTCTGGATAAACACGGCCAGAAAGCCCTCCTGCCTACCATGGCCACCATCTCCAGACATGCACATACAGAATAAAAATTACAGCTGTCCATTACAAAAAACCACGGCATCATCCAGCAGCGTGAGAGATAATAGTGGTAATAGCTCTTTCCACCATAAAGGTACATCAAAGTGTTTGCAAATGTTAAAGAATGCCTTTTATAATTGAACGGCACCTTTGCTTCTACTCAACAGAAAATTCCCTTCCATTAATTCTGGCGGTGTGAAAAGACCGGCAAAAAACCCCACAAACCTAGAAAATGCTAGTAGGAAGGGATTATAAGAATAAAAACGTAGTAGGTCAAGTGCTGAAGACAGCACTCAAAACAAGCAGCTCCTCTGTGCCTCCAGAGGAAGCCTCAGTGCCCTTGTTTCACGCTGTTCTATACAATTTAACTACTTTTTGACCTTAAAGAACTTTGAAGCTTGTGGGTAATCCAGCTGTGATGAGATTTCATATTCCTTGATGAAACATTTGAAGCTGCTGTTCAGTTTGCTGATGGATCCTTTTATATATCTGTGTGCAAGGCAGAAGCTGCTTCTTTTTCTTTTTTTTTTTTTTTGAAGATGAAGGGCACTCAGTGGGCACCAAGCAGAGACCACGCAACCTTCTAAATAATTGTTCTGCCAAAAGCAGGAAAGATCTGACGACAAAGGCTCTTTCTCTCTCTATCTTGAGATGTCCGTCTACTGACTTTGTTGTACTGTGGACAGCCAGGCCCCTAATCTGTCAAAGGCTGCTGCCTTCTCCAACTTCAACTGTTCCTGAAAGGGAATTTAAAGCTCTTAACCCCCATACAGAAAACTCAAGTGGTGTCTACTGTAGACCTGATCCTCCTGTCCAAATAACATTTCAGCTTGACATCTCTTCATGGATGTCAAGGATGCCTACCCATCAGCTGAAGCTCTCCAGGAATAGAAGTACGTGAGCTTTCTCCACAAGCTCTTCTTATTACTTCTGCATCGACTGTGCCCAGCATCTTCCTGGTCACTTGCACTTCTAACTTCATCACTGAAGTGGTGAAGTGGTCTTCAACTGCAACGTGTCTGCGCTCCTGCATCCAACTAGGTGGAAATCTTCAAAATTCTTTATGCATAACATCCATAAAACACAGCCTTCCCCATCCATCAAGGCAGCCTTATCATCTCACGTCTCAACTATCACAATAGCTTTTCCTCCAACCCTGACAAAAGCATTGCTATTCCACCACTGTCTATATCTAAAATATTTATTTCTTTTCCCAGCATTCCCTTAGCGCACAGCTTTCTCCCTGCCATTTCTCCTTTGCTCAGCTTGACTGTCTCCCTTTCCTCTACCAAGAGTAAGGAATTTATGCTTATTTTGAGGTTCTCCATCATTTAACCCTCCCTTAGGCATCAATGCTCAGTAGTGAGGCACCAACTCCTCCGTGGTTCCCCCCGCATGCCAGCCTTGCCTGTGCTACTCACTCAGAGCATTTCAAAATAAGCACCTCTCTGTGCTCTCTCTCACTTGGGCTGTCCCACTAAGAAAGGCTAGAATTCCCCCTAAATATCCAATGTCTCCTCAAAACACTCCTTCGACCGTCTACCTCCAAGAACCGTCGTAACAGTTAAGCTGCCACTGTGCTCCATCACCCATCTGCTTGTCTCAGGCTCTGGGGGCAAGGAGTATGGTTTTGCTCTGCGTTTGGGTGCTGCTTGGAACAAGGAGATGTTGATGAACATCTCCTAAATCCTAAGTCCCACCTAATATACACGAGAACTGCTATTTCCAGAATCCACTGACAATCCTCACCATTAGGTTAACCTCTGCAGGGGTGGGAGCTGCTGGGGTAGCTGTGTCAGAAGGGAGAAGAACAGAACAGATTCACCCTAAAGATGTGCTCCTTTTAATTCTTCTTGTAACATCACCGATGCTAACCAGATTTGATCCACCAACTGCTTAAAAGTTGTCAACGACAGAATCCAAGATCATCAATCTGCACTTGGATCACGAGAACCCAATGCCTGTTGATTGGAAATTTGCTTGTGCAAACAGCACGCGCTGTGTTCGGTCATTTATGTAAGCAACAAGTAGATCCCCAAGTAATTCAAGTGCAGCCTTTGTGCTTGTCTCCTCTTGTCCCCCAGGTCTTGCTTTGCTGGTGGATATAAGCCTTGGTTTCTACCAGAACTAAGACTTACAACAGCGGCAACAAACGGCTGCTCATCCAGAAACACAGCGAATGAGAGAATACCCCAGTTTGGAAGCACAGAGCACGTGTAGTCTCAGGTTTGCTAAAGGCACCGTCAGTTCTCCAGGGCTCAGAACATCCCTGCGAGTCAAACATCATTTAAGTCCATACACCGAAGGTTTGGAGGGGCAAAGTGATCTGCAAAAGACCATTCAGCAGTCGCATTCAAAGCCCTGAGCAGAAGAACCTTAGTCCAGCATCCACCTCTCACCCGCTCCTGGTGATATCCTCTTATCAGCAAGGCCTTTTTATACACAAGCTAAAATATTTATTTCTTTTCCCAGCCCCAAACTACTGCAGCGAAAGCAATAATCCACCGTGCATCAACAACATCCAGGAGGAAGCACTCCTGAGACCCATCTGCTTGTATGCGAGTGTGGGACTGACTGTTCACTGATGGCCAGCTGGAAGTTGGGGTCAGGTCCATGAATGCCAAAAAAAAGGGGAAAAAAAAAGTAAAGGAATTGAAAGTAGGTCAAGCAATTCATATTTGCTGAAGAGGACAAAGAACGCTGCAGATTTTTTATTACCTTATGCAAGTACTACCAAATATCTGAGGCATCCTTTTTATCTGATTCAAATCCCACATGAGTAATCCATGATTAAATTTAGTGGGTGTGAAATTTCATTAGGTCGTTCAATTTTAAGCATATTGGATAATGAAGTTCCGTCATCCTTCAGAATTAAGAAAAAAATTAATACTGTAATTTTTATCTCACTTCCAGCCTTCCCCCATCTGTGAGATTATTCTCATTCATGTAAGACATCAATGTCTTACAGCTCCATCTTTGATGCACGTGACCTTTGCTATCGAGAGAGGTTAACTGCCTGTAAACGTTGGCAGGCAGCGAAGAGCACGGCTGAACCTCCTGACCGCTCTGTCAAAAGCTAAAAACCAAACTAGCCTTCACCCAATGCTTCTTTAGGATAAATAGAGATCAGAAATGCAAGTTTTCTTGAAACAAAGCCACGGAGCAGCCCGCTACATTTTACAGACTCCGGCAGGGATGTTTTCTAAAAGATCACGATCTCTCAGAAAAATCTTTGGACTAATTCAATACTATCACACGCGATCGCGTTTCTGTTGGTATGGGAAAAATGTTAATAGGTAGCAGATGCCACATTAAGTCTTAATTTACCACTCCAAAGAGCCAGGCAATTCAAAGAGAAGCCACCAGCTTGCTTCGTAGGAAAAGGCTTCTTGCTAAGACAAAACAAGAGAGGTTTGGAGTTTTTCTGGGGTTTTAAAATGCTGCTTTTTCAAAAACGCTGATTTGAACTCACACTTTGTAGAAGGGAAACACTGGTAGGATTTTATAAGACCAGCGGTGCAACGATGGGGAGCGGACTGGGCGAGCAAACAGCCAGCCATTTAACCATATATTGCCCTGCGTTTCCCAAGTCGGACCAATAAACTCGGCTTATTCCTTCCTCCAGAAGATTACACAACTAAATTTTTCAATTTAATTATATAATCCTTGGGAAGAGCCCAGCTGAGAAAGAGTTAAACGACAGCCACCATTCATCTCCCTGTATTTTCAAGGCACTTAGCAAGCAGATGAAGCCACTCTATGCCAGTACAAATAAATAATATCTACATCCACATCATAACAATGTATTTTCATTCTTGATGTCATTCACCAAAGCATGATGGCAAATAATTGGTGGTGAAACAGTTGTCAATTCTGCCTTAATCATGTGTTTACTTTCCGTCTTGACAGAAGTTGCAATATTTCTCCCATTCTCCTAAATGGCTACCAGCTGTTTTCAGTAAATGAACTGAAAACAGCAAACACCAATCTGCCTTCTATATTCTTCTGCGCTTTATTGCTGGATAGTTTTCTCATGAAAGAAGGAAAAAAAAAAAAACCAAAATCCAGCGAAGAAACTGAAGCTTCGCGTGTCTAGACAAGCATCAAGGAAAAGATCACGTTTGGACAGATACTACTTGACGGCACAAGACCAATATGTGTCAGTCTTGACGTTTATTAGAAGTACACCCCAATATATCGCACAGCTTTGTTGAACAAACCTTGCTAGGAATTCATTTTAGAGTCTCCTAGAGTAGGAGTTGCGAGACATCAGTCAGGCATCAACAGGAAAACAAATTAAACACCACAAAATAGTGAAAAACCAACAAGCCAACCTGCAACTTTAAATAGCACCAATGAGCTTTTTCTGTCATTAGCTATTTTCTGGCCAAGCTTCATCGCATCCTCCCTCAACTTCACCCAAACCTGCGTTTTTCACATTCCTAAAATCCTCATCCAAGTCTGGATCAGTGTAATTCTCGGCCTGTTTATCCCTCGTGCAGTTTCGCGCACACTTTCTTCATCCATCTTGCCCTCCTGTTTATCTTGGATGCTTTTCCCGATCTCCTCTCCCATGGGACTGAACACCTTCACCAGCCATGTTATCGGACACCCCGAGATCGAAAGAGCAGAAGACAGACACCGTAGGGAGCAGGAAAGCCAACGAGCCTACGACCCCAAGTAGTGTAGAGACACACTAACGATGCGCCCACATCAGTGCTTCAGCTTGGGTCAGGAGTACACTTCCCATCACACTTTAATGTCCCAGGGTGGTGGCACGTGCAGGCCGCGTGGATGCCATGGACCTGGAGGAGAACCCGGAGGAGAACCTGGAGGAGAACGAGGGGAGTGAGGTTATTTGATGATGTAGGCAACACTATAGGACTGACTATGGCAAAAAGGAGGAAGGCAAAGGTAGGGAAGAAGACACGGTAACAAAAATGAGAAATATGTGAATTTACACTTCAACAGACTTTGGCTTCTTCAGGGGTCCGGTCAGCGGGATCCCGTGGGATGCTGTCCTTAGCGGGTCTGTGAGAGCTGGCTGTGCAGGGCTGCCATCAGAAAAGCCAACGCTGTGCTGGAGTTGACATCATTGTCAAGAAGGGCAACAAGAAGGACTTCTGCAGGTACATTGGCAGCAAAAGGAGAACCAAGGGAAATGTAGGCCCACTGAAGAAGGAAGCAAGGGACCTTGCAGCAAAGGACACAGAAAAGACTGAGATAATTCAGCTCCTTCTTTGCTTTGTCTTTACTGGCCTGCTCTGCTCCCATGTGCCCGAGAGCAGGCTGTCTTGGCAGAGTCTGAAGGAGTGAAGTACAACCGTTGATAGAGGACAGATGAGTTACGGACCACTTAAGCAACCTGGACACACACAAGTCCACAGTGCCAGACGAGATGTATCTGCGGGTGCCAAGGGAGCTGGCTGATGTCACTGCCACTCTGTCATCTCTGAACAGTAATGGCGATGGGGAACGTTCCTGATGATTGGAAAAAGGGAAACATCACACCCACCTTCAAAAAGGGCGAAGAGGACAACGAGGGGAATGCCAGCCCAGTCAGCCTCACCTCCCCACCCAGAAGTTCATGAAGCAAATCCTTCTGGAAACCATCACCATGCATGTGAAGGATAAGGAGGTGATTGGGAACAGCCACCATGGATTTGTGAAGGACAAATCATGCCCAACTACCCTGACTGCCTTCATTAATGAGACGACCGGCTCAGTGGCTGATGAGAAAGCCGCGGCCGTCGTTTACCCTGACCATAGCATGTCTCTCAGCATGGTCTCCCCTAGGACCAGGGAATTAATGACTGGATGGGCGGATCATCAGAGGGGAAGGATAACTGTCAGTGGTTCGTAGTCAAACTGGCACTCCCAAAGCTTGGAGCATACACAGTATGAGGGGAGGACGGGAGCTGGGTTTGCTCAACCAGAAGAAGAGAAGGCAAGTTGGAGACCTTAATGCCATCTGCAGCTATCTGCTGGGGGGTTAGAAGGAAGACAGAGCCATGCTCTACTTGGAGGTGCACAGCAAAAGCATGATGTGCAACGAGCACAAGTTGCTGCAAGAAAAATTCAGCTCAATATTGGGAGAAAACACATCCACAGGGAGGGTGGAACTGGGGCCCAGAGAGGGGATGGAAATATCTTTTCTTGGCTGAATTTGAAACTCAATTGGATATGACTCCACATCTAACTTTGAAGTTGGCTTTGATTTGAGCCAGGGGCTGAGGAAAAAAGATCTGCAGAGAGCCCCTCCAAACTAAATTATTCTAGGAGAGTTTCTGACACAGAATTATTTAATAATTGCTATTTTATGCTTTCTCTATTCCTCTCCTGCACTTCAGTTCCTGCTTCTTCTGTCTTCCCCCCCCCCGAAATGGTATCTTTTTGTTCCATACTTGCAATTACAACAAACACGGCTTTATATGAAATATATATGAGATAGCAGTCCTATTTTTCACCTGAATTTGGACGCTAAGAGGTGCTGGATTCATTCTGGGCACTGTGCTCTAAGTGGTGTCAAGTACCTTCTGTTATTAGAAGCAACGCTGGCAATGAAGAGCGTGGTGGAGGGAGAGCACGAAGTCAGCGTGTGCTCATTTGTCTGGTAATAGGTGATAAATTAGAATATGGTAATAGCTTTAATCATTCCTGTTGAAGCTAATTTACTCTTTATTTTTTTTATGTGGGCAATTCTACACCTAAGCTTAATGAAAAAGGTAAATAAACCAGAGTGGAGTAATGACATATACCGACTGAGCTGTCAATCAGAAACAGAACTTCTGTATTGTTTGCTAATGATTTGTAGGAAAGAGCTGTCTTAGACCCAAGGATCCGAACCACAAACATAATTCCCACAGTGAATTACGTTTGCCAGAAAATGACACGAAAGGGAGCTTTATGATTCAATGCAAGAATCATACATCAGAAGACTTTTCCTCCCCGTCCAAGAAGCTGCACGTACTCTGGAAAATTAACTGCAAATCAAGTATAGACAGTCAAGCAGGAAGAAGAAAAAAAAAAAAAGGTAGTGAAATGAGAATGCATTTAAATTAATCCTTTGGCAGGGGATAAAGGAAAGACACACAAAACAAGGGTAGAAGAGTAGACTCCAAACGTGCTGGAAAGAGCTGGTGAATGCTCAGCGCGCGCGTGAGCATCTGCCCTCCGCAGCATCCTCCTTCCCTCCCGGAGGGTCCAGCCACCAAATGTTCCAGCACACATGCTGCTGCTATCACCGGGCACTTCAATTAAAAGATATCAGCTCACTGCCAGTTTAAACAAGGGGGAAAAAGCCGGTTGCCTGAACTGACCTGGGCTCGGTGTCCTGGACAGGGTGTACTTTCTGTCTCCCACTGGAACTGATTTGCGCTGTTGCTGTGATAAAGGCATCGATAACAACGGTCAGCGTTAAACAGCCAAGAAAGGACGTTTGGTCTCGTTGTCCTGATTCAGCGATAGCGGCCAGGGACGGGGGGGAAGGTTGCAGCCCTTCATCAAAGCCAGCAATGATGCACATTAAAACCGACGTGCTGCCCTGTGGGCACAAGGGAGGGCTGGCTCGTGAAACTTGGGAAAGGTAAAAATATCCCCCGCCAGCTCCCCTGGCTCGTGGAGGAGGTTCTACGATTTATTTTGTATTAATTCACTGCAGCACCATTCCTCTATTAACTTATGGAAGAAAAACGAAAAGCCATTAACAATTGTTTGATATATGTATTAATAACGAAAAGGGAGTAGTAAAAAAGAAAACCTGCTAGTAAAATGTATTAACAACACTAGCCAGACCAGAGAGAACCACAAGGAATTTAAAGGAAAAAAAAAAAAAACCACCTGTACAAAGTTTGGTGAATAAGGAAAATGACAACCAATAAAATCTACTCCCGATAAGTGTAAAATAATACATAGTGGGGAAAAAAAAAACCATCCGAAGTATTAAATGAACTATATCCACTCAGGAAAGGGACTGGTGCTAACAGTGCCAGGATGAAGAGAAACATCTGCTCAAGGAGCAACTGGGGTCCAGGAAAGCAAATAAGACCTTACGCCGCGTCAGGAGAGGCAGGGAGAAGGCGGAGAGCAGAGCAATGCCTCTCTATTGACCAGTGCTTCGCTCTCCTCGGGACGCTCCGCGTGGTGCCAGGCTCTCCGGCTCGAAGGCAGCACTGCCGAAGTAGCGGGGATTAGGGAAGGGCAGTTCACTTCGGAAAGGAGATGAGAAAGAAAGAGAGAAGAGAGAGGTGAAATTTAAGCAATGGCCTACAGAGGGGAGGTAAGGACAAGAGTAGGGAGCGACTGGCCAGGAAATTCCCAGTCTGGCACAAAATGAACAAGGCACCATTTGATGAAAATAAAAGGTGATTAATACCAAACCAGGTATAAGAAGTACTTGTTCGTGGAAGTCCTTATCACACTACGTCACTGATGATAAAAATTTAGTACGTTTCCAACGTATCCGGGACAATAATTAGTATGGAATACATTCATCATAGAAGGAGTTAGAAGATTTCATATCAGACAGCTTAAACCAAACTAACGGAGCTTGTGATGGGACTTAACATCCACGCACCTGGAGAGGGGAAAGGAAGAATCCTCTATGTCTTCTCATTGTGGAGGTCTTGCACCTCTCTGCAGCATCTGGTGTTGGTCCTGCCATGGAGAGGAGAAGGAACCAGGCAGACCATGAGGACCTGTTCCAGACTGGCAATTCTTAGGCTCTCAGCTTGTCCCACGCTTGAAAGACAGATGATTATAATAATATAGGAGGTGAAACATCTGAGAAAATGAAGTATGGTTTCCAGCTTTCAAGCAGAGGTCAATAAACAAGGCAACTTCTTTTTTTATGGTTTCAGACAGCTTGGCAGGATCCTTTTGGAGTTGGTATATCAAAAGATAAAGAGATTATGAAAAAGAACATGAAAGTGAAGATCTGAAGAGCTTCAGCAGAATCAGAAAGTCCTCCTAAAGCTACTGCAATAGCACAGAAGTTTTATAAACGGCACAAATACACCTCATTTAGGTTTTTGCAACTTCAATGCCTTATCCTCCTTCCAAACTTCCATCTGTCTCTTGATTTTCATCCCACTTCCACAGGGGCTGACAAATCAGCAAACCTTTCTTTTACCTATCACGTACTTCACTGAATTCTGTGTGATTGTGTCTTCGGCTTCTGGTGCACGAAAATGAGCGGTCTCTTGGTACGTCTCCTTGAGAATGGTCCTCCCCAAAGCCCGTGCACTCTTCATCTCCTTCAGCCCCCCTGCATTCACGACACTCAACGGTGCAAAATCAAGCTAGTTAAACGTTTCAGTTCCTTACTGAAACTTTTCTTTCAGGCGGTGTGTCCCAGGAGCCGCTTGCACCGGGTATTTACGTACCGCTTGCATCTAGACCAGCCACCTTGCAACCTGCAGGTGACACCAGCTTCTCGCACGGCATTTATCCTCTCCTAGTGCAAAGAATCACAGCCTTTTTTCAGTAGAAAATTAAAACTGCTGTCTGCCTGGTAATCATGTCTTGGAAGCAGGTAGAGCACGTTGTCAGGATTATTTTATACAAGCACTGGCAGAAGAGGAGATGCTCTGAACGCGGTTAAGGGTACCGACTGGCAAGGAAGCTGTATCTCAGCATCATTACATCTCAGCTGAGCAAGAAGTTACAAAGGTTCAGCCGTATTCTCATGATTAAGGGCATCAAAAAATGATTCTAGCTTAAAATTTTCACTCATAGCATGAAAAAGAAGAAAGTACTGTACTTCCTATAGTATCTGTCTTTTATAACTATATATAACCTATGTAACTCAATAACCTGTTTTATTGCAGTGTATAATAAAATCAGTGTCAGTGCTGAATTCATTTTCCACCACAGCAAAAAGTTGCCCAAAGTAGCTTGAGACGTGGCATTTTTAGTCCAAATCTCAACATGCACCGATCGCCCCACAACTATTTTGTCTCTTGTGGATCTTTTTGCAGTTGTTTTGTTTTGGTTTGGCTTTGCTTATTAAAATTAGCATTGAGAAACAGGCTTGCCAAGTTAAATATCATCATACAGAGGTCTACAATCAGTTATTATACAGATGTTCACACACCTTTATCTCCAATATCACTGACAGAAATGAATCAGTTACAATTAATTAATTATGGGGGAAGGGACTCATTGCAACTCGGGGTAGTTCTACATTTGCTGAGATGAGTAACACTCAAGAAATCCCTGTTTCTCTCCAGCGAGAGCCTGTGGTGAGGGGCTCACGTGTAGACCCTCTACAGTGACACCCCCTGAAGACAGGTGAGATGAATCCAGCTTCTTAGCTAATCTCACTTTAGCTCTTTTTTTTCAAATTTATTTATAGGACACTAAGCTAAATATACATTTACCGTGATTTTAAGTAGATATTTTAATCATGCTCAAGTTTCATTTGAGGAGCAATATGGAGCCCAGCACTTTCTGATGAATATGACGTTCAGCAGAAAGGGTGGTGAAACCCAAGAGCTGGTAATTCTTCAGCCAACTCCTCCATCATAACAAAGCGTAAGTGCTGGGAAGGGCTAGGCAAGATCCACCAGCCCGGTTGCCGGTCACGGTCATATCCAAAACGCAGCGTTAAAGACAACAGAACTGGGAGGCAGGAAACAGAACGAGGACAAAAGTCAGTTGTGGGCTCTCCTCTCATCTCTAGAAGCTCCTGCCCCTGAGATGTCCTGCACTAACAAACACACTACAGCTTCCATATATAACCTGTACTAGCCACGTATTCTGAAACACATTCCGGTTTTAGGGTGGTTTTCTGATTATTAAGCCCTAATCAAAGTATCATACTTACATGAGTTGAACAGAGGGAAAGAGTTTGCTCTCATAATTAATGTCCAAAAAGAACAAATGTTCTTGTACGGCAAAACACTTAAGCCCATGTTGCATTTTTACCTGAACAGGGATGCATTTGAGCTTGAGTGTCTTCCTAAGTCAAGGCCGATGCAAGACAAAATGACAGGTCTTCTCCGAAAGCCACAGCAGCTCTGCTCCCCAACCACCGTCAGGCACATTTGTAAGGACAGAAGAACTTGACAAATTTCCTGATGAACACCAAGCAGTCCCAAAGGGGCAAGATACAAATTAACAAACCAAGCTGGATTAAAATCACAACAGGAGAGAAACCCAATCAGTGCTATTTGAATAAAATCAACCCTAATCAAAGAATATCACCGTAATTTTGACTTTAAAGCCATAGAATAAACTGAAAGTTCAGCAAAGGAAGTGACGGCATCATTAATTTTTATTATTATTCATGCTCTCATCACGACGACTTTCAAAAGACCGGTTTGCTTTTGAGACCCTTCCTCCAGGTCAACTAGATTTCTTCACATAAACAAGGAAAGCCATTTGGTCATATTAAATAAATGATGGCATTAGGGATGTCTAGGGAAACTTACTGGAACAGCCCCTCAATGTTTCACAAAAGAATTAAAAGGAAAGAGCTCCAAAAGATTAGCGTGATTGTGAGTTGGTATCTTACCTGTTTGATAATGCTTTCAAGCAATTTTCCAAAAAGCCTTTTGGTGTAATTCGTGCAGGCTTTCAGGAGATTAAAGAAAATGTAGATGCAGGTTCCTTTCAAAGGAAACAGAAAATGGGCTAAAACTAATTTATTAGTGGTCAAGGGCATAGCACGGCCAAGCGAGACGTAAAATTGAGGTTTTTTCCAGGAAATTTTGGGAAGAGGCACTGCAATTACTGTAAGAGTAATCACCTGGATCTCCTATCCGGTGCTGAAGTACATGCTTTCAAATTGTGTAATTTACGTATGGAAGGAGGTCAGGAGGGATTAAGAAGGTAAATATATCACCTGATTAGGTATGCAAGTTCAGGACGTTAGAAGGACTTATTCAATGAATATTCAAGAAGGTCTTTGCTTCCCAAAGGTTGAGTCGTACGCATGCAATAAATTGAATACGTAGCAGAAGTCTGGTCAGAAAACTAAAGGTCCCACCAGTGTGCATCAGGATGCACTCCTTCCAGGGTGAAATCAGATTTTTTTTTTTTGTTAATTACCTTTTCCATTTTACCTTGTGAAAATAAAGTTAGAGAATAAGGGGAATATACACAGGCAAGGAAGGAAAAACTATGACCTGACAGGGACGTGTTCACTACTCACTATATGTGCATTTTTAACAGAAGCAGATGGCGCTTCCTAATTATTCTTCTTAATTTGTGCAACATTTAATACAAGAGAGAATATCACACTGCACTGCTTTAGCCTTTTACTTGGGATAGACAATACAGGGAGATGACATGATCTTCATCTGCTTTGAGTCACACTTTGCTTCCTATCAAGAATGTCATTTAATTAGGAAATAAAGTACAGACTAGCTGAACTGCAAGACCAAGCCAGCTTTCCAGGAAGAAAACGGAGCTGAACTTTCGCTAAATGATACATATTTACCCTAATAACCATGTGCCTTGGACTGAGTTGAGTTACAAAAATCGTTGGGCAATGGTGTCACAGGAAGAGTGCTCTGCTGGAAAGCAGAGGTGGTCCCAGCTCAGAAGAGCCGAGATGTCTCTACGAGAACCTCCTGCTTTTCTCGCCTTCTCTCAGCTGTTATTCTCTCCTCCTGCTATCAAAGAAACTCTAAGCAGCGCCAGCTTTTTATATTTCCACTAATTGCACATTCTAGGAAAGCAAAACAATGTGATGTTCATCACACATAACGCGCAGCATCGTAAGGCGTGGGTATGAATAGGGATGTGTTTCGGATGAGATGGCGCTGCTACTCCTTTCCTGTTTCTGCCGGGTGACTCACCAGCCTGAATTTGGGAGGATGTGGAAATCCATTGACAAAGCAGCACCAGCTGCAAAAGCTTTGTGTCCACAGATCCTGTAAACTTTGGGGGAAAAAAAAAACACCACAAAAAATAAATGAAGAAACCCGGCGTTCAGACTGATAGTGCAGCAAAGGATACTGAATCATAGAACCATAGAAACACGGATGGTTTGGGTTGGAAGGGACCTTTAAAGGCCATCTAGTCCAACCCCCTGCCATGGGCAGGGACATCTTCCACTAGATCAGGTTGCTCAGAGCCCCGTCCAACCTGACCTGGAATGTTCCCAGGGATGGGGCATCTACCACCTCTCTGGGCAACCTGTGCCAGTGTCTCACCACCCTCATTGTAAAACATTTCTTCCTTATCTCTAGTCTGAATCTACCCTCCTTTAGTTTAAAACCATTCCCCCTTGTCCTGTCGCAACAGGCCCTGCTAAAAAGTTTGCCGCCGTCTTTCTTATAAGCCCCCTTTAAGGACTGAAAGACCACAATAAGGTCTCCCCAGAGCCTTCTCTTCTCCAGGCTGAACAACCCCAACCCTCTCAGCCTTTCTTCATTGGAGAGGCGTTCCATCTTTCCATAAAAGCCATAAAATTTTCCATAAAAGCCCGTAAGGACTAATAGGAAGATTTTGGACCTGCCAGTGAGGAGACAATGGGGCCAGGTTTTGAGGTGCTGCTGTTTGGTTTCCACTGTGCCCAACCTATTACCTGCTCTCTGAGGTCAGCTCCAGCCAAAGCACTGCAGGGCTCAAACACTAACCGAGGGGAAAAAAAAAACCAGCAAGAAAATGAACATTTCTGCACACACTGCCTCAGCATCTAGAAAGAGAGATGGAGGAAAGTCCCTGCTCATTGTGCAGTTGAGGTAAGACGAGCCCAACAGTACATTAAGGTAAAAAAGGACTGGGATGGGTTGGTCTAACACTGGAACAGGCTTCCTAAAGGGGTGGTCGATGCCCCAACCCTGTCAGTGTTTAAGAGGCATTTGGACAACGCCCTTAACAACACGCTTTAACTTTTGGTCAGCCCTGAAGTGGTCAGGCAGTTGGACTGGATGATCGTTGTAGGTCCCTTCCAATTGAAATAGTCATTCTATTCTAATCAGGTCTTCGAGCTGCCAGGGAATCAAGTCAGCGCTAAGAATAATCTAAAATAATGCACACAGGTAACAGCTAAGAGAAAGCCCCTGCAATACGCTTCCATGGCAAGAGTCTCCAGCCAGCCCTGACCCCAGAAGCATAGGCTCATCTCACCAGGCATCTCACGCACGTCATAGGTACCACATCTGCCAGCTAAGGTATATGAAAGCACATATATCCTAGCTAAAGCCCTGAGCTTTCCTGTTCCCCATCTCTCCCTTGAACTACGCTCATTCAAAGCTCTGTCATCTCTCCAGTTTCAAGGAATGAGTGCTTTACATCATCCTGGATCCTCTGAAGGTCCTGTCCTTTCAAAACCTGGCAACAAAGTCAGGAGAACTCTTTTCAGCATAATTTGCAAACCTGCCAAAGCATGTGGCTTCAATCATTCGAAAACATTTCATTAACTTCTGTCAACTGGACAAGGCTCTGAGCAACCTGACTCAAGCTGGACCTGATGACTTCCAGAGGTCCTTTCCAACGCGAATTATTCGGTGACTCTCCTTCAAATTTATGGGATGATTTCAACTGGAAAAATATACTGAGGACTGAACCTGCTGGTTAGGACATTCATTTGGACTCTGGTCCCATTCCAGTGCTAATGCAAAATGGAACAGGATTATAAATAAATAGGAAAAGCATCCCAAAATATCCTTAAAACCTTGTGATTACTCTTGAAACAAGAGCATACAGGTTCAAACCTTCTCAGACAGAACTGAAGCAGGTTCTTCCATACCCCGAAAAAAAATCCTAACCCTGGGACTACTGGGTTGAAGGGGAAAATTAGCACCTCTCTTCACTCCTTGTTTCCTTTAATTTTCTCATAAATGATTGAAATTAAACATTTTGGGTTGAATGAAATAATCTGTATTAAATGCAACCAGACTGGCTGGCAGGCAAATGGGGTGTTTGGAGAAGAAGAAATATTAATTATTCTTCAAACTGAATGGAATTATTTTTATGTTTTCGGTTTGTTTGCCAAATTAAACATAACATCACTGCCACAGCCCAGGCTGAAAAGGCAGGAAAAGAAGCAGGCAGAACTGGGAGTGAAGAATGGGGACAAAAGGGGGTGATGCAGGAACCCAAGCCCAGAGCCGAGACCTCGAGGAACCTCGGGGAAAGCTGCTGAAGCAGTGCTTAAGGACTGATGGAGAGGGATTTTCCTAAACCCTCCGGGCAGAAGAACTACAGACGCTGGCTATCCAAGTCCCAAACTGGAAGAAAAACAGATTTATTTGCCCCAATAAAATTATCTTTTCTTTCCTCCCAAAATCATCGAGACTGCAAAGATTTCTCTTTCTTTTTTACACTGTGATACATTTTCCTTGGTTTTCCACATCCTGGTGAATATACCTGAAATGTTTTTAAAGAAAGCAAGCCAATTTGTAACTCTCTATTTAATTTTTAAAGCAATGTCGTGCCCTGTTCTTTAATAGAATCCTGACTATTTGTTCACACAGAAAAAATTTAGTGTTTTATGTAATATTTATAAAGGGTCACATAAATACATAAGCAGAGAAGGGAACAAAAAATCAGTCTATGGGATTAAAAGATAAGGAGGCTGTCAATCTTCTAGCACGGGTATGGCACTGGAGGTTTACAGCTCCTGAATACCTGCAAGGCAGAAGGCACAGCTACCAGGCGATGCTAAGCCCCCTGAAACTGCTGTATAGGTGCTATAGGAAGGAACAGATATGTATATCGTCCCGCTAACTAACAGCTCCTACTGATTTCCCTGAAATCATTACTTGCTTGTGAAGGAAACCTCCTGAAAACGCCCTGCCTGCCCTTGCAGGGAGTCGCGCCGCCGGGAACGCGAGGCTTCGGAGGAAGCAAATCTAGGATAACATAGCTGACCTTTGGGGTTTTTTGACGCGGCAATGAGAAATATTAATTTATCCTCTGATACGCACAGAAAAGCCTGGAACGTGCCGGCGGGACAGGACCGGTAGATGCCACGCTTGCAGGACGTTATCGGGTGCTTTTGGCAGTCTGTGCCCTGCAACGTCCCTCCTCCTAACAATAACAACCATTTCCAACAACCACAACAAGTTCGTTATCTTATCACAGCAGCATCCCTCCGCGAGATTAGTCAGGCATCCCCGTGCTGTTTTACCTCTAAAGCCTTGCGTTTAGGCATAGCACGTGTCTACCCCAGAAAGCCAGGTGTATTCCAGTCAAACAGAAGAGAATTTATAAACATCTCATTTTTTGATGACATGCGCTACGTTTGCAAGCCTGCTTTAAATCAAACACAGTTCCGACATTTACTTAAGCTTCTGCAATAAATTGGCCAATGATTAAAAAAAAGAGGAAAACACTTAAAAGTCAGGCAAACGTTTCCTGAAAGTAAATTCATATGGTTCATACGTAACAGAAGTGTGGAGTTTCATTTCAAAACCTGCAAATAATGTGTTGTATAGGGCATACATTAATGACAGTGCTTTCATCTGATCCTCTGCCCAGTGCAGCAGAGTCCCGGAATACCAAAAAGCAAGACCGGGTTTAAAGCTAAGCAGGACGAGGTTTAAAAGTGTAGTTTAACCATAGGACATGGGTTTTAAACCTGATGGCGCATCGGCTTGTTGGAATCCTCCCCATCTCCCTTCCCCAGCTACAAAACCCCACCACAACGATATTCATCCACCGCCTGCTGCAACAAGGTAGAGGGTATTATTATAACAGCAAAGGGCCTGGCAACGCTCATCAAATAAATAAATATTAAGTACCTTGGAATATCCCCTCGATGGGAGAGACGTGGCAAAACAGCCAAGAAAGGTTGAATAAACAAAAGGCTCGCGGATTCTCAAGGGGATTCTACATAAATAGAGATGAATAAACTATAAAAAACCCACTCTATAAAGGGCTCTTTATTGCGAAGCATTAAATGAGCATATATTTTCTGCGACGACCAGTACAGCATAGCTCGTAAAAGTGCGTAGGCCACCATTTTACTCGTAAAAGAGCGCAATATTATGAAATGTTTTAATAGGAACACTTGCCCAGATCAACACAGGACAGAGCCTGCACCAGTTTCTTTTCCTTACCTAAGAAAATAATAAAGAAAAATCTTACGGATGACAAAAGGTATTTGATAAACGTGCGGGGATATTTCAGTAAGAAAACTGGAAGTGGCTCTTTGACGCTGAGATGATCCCGGCGCCCGTGTAAGACGCGGGGAGAGAGGGATGTAGATGTGAGGATGCACTCGCTTTGAAAAATATAACGTGGAAGGGAGAGGGCTGCGTTACGGAGTTCACCAGCACACAGCGGCGAACATCCCTTCGGCTCGGTGAGAACAGGCTGATCTCATGTCGCTGGTTGGAGGGTACCCAACTTTTTTCAGGACTAGGGAACACGCTCCGGGAATCCCCTCCAGGTTTCCGTCAGCAAGTGATACAGCCAAGCGAATGAGTAAAATGAAAATTTAAAAGCAGCCAAGGCAGCGTACAAGCGTATCCCCAGAAGCCAAAGCTTTGAAATACGGTATCGGTGAGGACACCTGGGTTACAGCAGGTATCTCCAAGGTGCATCCTTGGTGCAGTTTGCTGCTTCCCAACTCCACATCCCCCCTCTGGCAACCCTTCTGTTGATGGGGCTACGCAGCAAAAAAATAAACACATCGCGTAGTTATTCAATTAATTTTCCCCCTGATTATTTTTTGCCTTACCTGGGGTAAACGAGAAATACTACAAAAGGAAAGAAGGCAGCAAAAAATATAACTCTGAGAAAAAACTAGCGGAAGTGGTGACTCAGGTATGCGAGGAAATAAGACCAAGTACAAGTTTCATCAAAGCTGCAGCCCGTGCCAGGCGTGGGGGAAGGCGGGGAAAGAGCCGCACGGCACAGCACTGCGGTCTCTCTTCATCTCCATCAGCTACCTGCCGAATTTAAGGACCCGGGGATAGATGCTCCTGGAGAGCACGCGATGGATGCGCCTCTTCAATGGGATCTCAGTGGGGTTGGGGGTGAGGAACCCCAACCGCGTTGCTGGTGTCCTGGAGGAAACCTCCTTGGTGGGGATAGGAAACAGAAAAGGTGCTGATAAAATGGGGCAGAGAAGCTGCATTACAGCGGGAGCCGCATTCAAGGAGGGGGAGCTTGTGCCTGCAAAGCCAGCGTGGATGAGCAGACCATGACCAAAATGTAATTTATGTGAAGATGTTTTGAATTTCTTCCAGCTACTCCAAAGTCAATAATGCATAACAGCTCCTTGCTGCTTGCACACAAAGGTTTCTGCAGAGAATATAGTTTGATTATAATTACAGGACAGCATTTAAAATTAATCACCGCAATAGGCCGTTCAGGTGCACTGTGCAGTTTAATTATTACACTCCTTGCTGTCCATAGCACCTTCAGCAACCTGTAGCCTATAGAATTTCCATCCTGGCAACACATGGTTAACAAAATATATTTGGGGGGTAATGCTTTTGGTTTTGTTTGGGTTTTTTTTTTAATACGACTTCAACTTTCAGAAGCCACAGGTAGCAGGAGATCATTTATACCTGCACAGCTGATGCGTAGGGCTGTGATATAACTAAGAGGAGATGGCTATATGAAAGAGAGCATTCAAAACTGGCGCTATGTACTCACCGACTTCATCCAGGCTAAGCAAGGAGAACCAGCACCACCGGAGCGCGGTGGAGCGGGGACATCTGGGCTCCTGCTTCACTTTCAGTCACAAAACCATCCTACGAATGCGGAGTCTAGCAATGGTGGTTATGATAAAGCAACGGGCAAAATGAAGTTCCACTTCTCCAAACCCCTTCTCCGCAGCCATTTGGAGGGTGAAGAAACATTTGCCTCAATAGCGCTCTTCGAGGTAACATTTTTTTGATAAATCTAATTATGATGGTCGCTTGCCACTCAGCAAGGCTGAAATCCCACGTTTTCTTCCCTGTAGTAAAACGAATTTCAATGCCCCAAAGATTTTCTCCTTTCAAAGAGTGACAAGGAATACAGGAAAAAAAAAATAATCTGAAGATCAAATATTCAACAAAAAAAATTGCATAGAAACATCAAGAAATTCCTGGTTTATTGATTTCACAGTGAAACTGAATTCTGCCATTTTGTCCCACCTCAAGGACTAATAACCTAGCTTGGTATGAACCTTAGGGAAACGCAGTGGGTTTTGCAGCCGTGTGTGTCCTCCACTTTCGGATCAGTGGGATCCCAAATAAAAAGGCACAGTAACTCCCAATAAATATGCAAATAACTTCAAAAGAAGATTAAAAACCTTCGTCCTGTTTATGTAACTAATGAGTTTGTGTGTCGGTGACAAAAAGGCCGGCGGCTTTCTTATTTTAACCATTCCTTGAAGGTCATTTCTACTCGGAATTTTTTTTTTTTTTAAAGACCTCAGAACTTGTTATATAACAAAGAGAGAGCTAAACATATGGCCTTCGGCTGGTTTGAATTAGCTCGCTTGTATCAACCGCGTTTCATCAATACGCACTGCCATAGTAACTGGTTCCTCGGCTGGAATGCTAATTACTCTCCTCCGCTTCCAGGAACAAGAGCATTAGACCTACAAAAAAGATTCCTTTCTCCTCCTCTCATTAACTAGTTTTACTTGCTCAGCACATTAATGCAGAGCTAAGAATGATTATACAGGGGCAGCAAATGAGCTGCATAAATCTGCTTTCTGTACGCATTAGCCACAGGGACTCGGGCACAACGAGGGTGATGCTGGAAAGAAACTCAGTGGTCCTCGCCGGTGGGTTTATGTTGGGTACCACACGGGGAGCATCATCCCAGCCCCAGGCAGCAAAGGCAGGGACTAAACCTGAACTCTGCCGCCGTTGCAAGATGTTCAGGTTCAGGGCTTGACCTTCCCTTTCTAAAAATAATCTTGCCACCAGTATTGATTTTAAAAGGTGGGCAGGTCTTCTGCTCACCTGAAGGACTGAAATGACCTTCATTCTGCTGATAAAGTGTGTTGGATTGACAGTGCAGGAAAGCAGAGGCTTGTATTTAGTAATTGAATAAGTATAGCGAGGACATCAACGGCACAGAGTTTGTACGCATGTAGACGCACGCAAGCATCTGGAGACGCCTCCCTATGAAGCCTATTGATTTACACCAGGAGCAAGAGCAAAACAAAAAAATTCGCTAAAAATAAGGAATAATAAAAAAAAAAAAATCTAACACCGCCAAATACTACGCAACTTGTACCATTTACCAACAACATCAGAAGTCATGCCGTCCACCAAATCTCCCCATCCCAGAGAACGCCGAGTCCTCCCGCCTGCTGAAGGTGGATACAGAAATGCAAGATGATACGTCTGCCTTTTGAAGATGCCCAGCTTTGCATTTTCTTTGGAGAGTTGCTCTGAATGGATATGCCAGAAGCTTTAACGTCCAAGTTCCCTAGGACCACACGTTATTCTTCCCCATAGATGACATTTGCACCTGCTTTTTCTTGTGCATGATAAAAAAGTCACGCCTTATTTTGCAGCAGAAGTCGTTCAAGTCTGTCCTATAAACAACTGACAGACAGGAGTTCCTGGTAGTTGCAGTATCTTGCCTTGTTTCTTAAATACTTCTGAAAGGAAAGATTTTGGGATAAACTTCCCAGGGGAAGCAGGAGAGGTTTCTCCAAGGCCAAAGTGGGGCCAGATGGGTTCAAGTTGTGGCCAGATGGACCTGCAGAGAACCACCTGGACCACCTTGAGCGGTCAATTAGTCAAGGAAGCCCCAGGGACTTCTAGGGATGATTTAACTATTGCTTAATGTAAGAGCTGGAAGGCAAACAAGTGGACGAGTCGGTGGATAATCAATCGCAGCACATTCGCTGAGTCAGCAGCTGGCAACATTTGATACCGCGCTTACAGCTGAATTTCCCTTTGCTTGCTTCACACCAGTCTCACATACCAGTTCCCTTTGCTCTTTCATACCAGACGACAATACTGAATACTTTTTTCGTGTGAATACAGGGCCCTTTCCTGTTTTAATACAAAAAAATAGAAACTCCAAACACCACCCACTCAGTTCACACAGGCCAACAACACTTGTCTGATAATCCTCACGTCCCGGCAATTGCCTGGATGGCAGCTGAACTGATGGTGTAGAGCTGAAAAGCTTCACCCAACATCATTAGTCTTGCATCTATTTCCCCAGCTCCGTTTTTTGAGTTAAGTACCCCAAGGCTGTGTGAGCTGCCCTCATTCATCTCATCAAAATACCACACTAGGAAGAACATACGTGGCGATTAAGACCAGCTTGTATCTCCCCATTGCAAGAAGAAATTTCCCCCTCTGTAAATAAAAGGAAAATTTTGCCCCCCATTCTAAGGCTCTTCAGCAAGCCCTGGGAGACCTTATCTCAAATTCAGTTAAAACCAAAGATGGGAAATGTCTCCTCAACCTGGAAATATTGTAATTTTGCTAAAATCTCAAAAAAAGGGTGAGAAAACCAAGTCACAGATCTTTTATTTAAGCTGGTCTAACACTGGAACAGGCTTCCTAAAGAGGCGGTTGATGCCCCAAGCCTGTCAGTGTTTAAGAGGCGTTTGGACAATGCCCCTAACAACACACTTTGACTTTTGGTCAGCCCTGAAGTGGTCAGGCAGTTGGACTGGATGATCGTTGTAGGTCCCTTCCAACTGAAATAGTCATTCTATTCTATTCTATTCTATTCTATTCTATTCTATTCTATTCAACTCTTCAGAACAAAATGAGAAACAAAAGAAGAGAGAAGCAAGTTGGCAACCTTGATAAAGTCTTGGGTTAAAGATGACCTCACGTTTACCAGCTCTGATGGCAGATGAAGCACTTAAGTGCTTTCCGTGGGAATCCAGAAAGAAGAGCAAGAGATATAAAAACCGTTGTGGGAAAAAGATCCTGAGCTCCAAGCACACAAAAAGACAGATGAGAAAAGTCGGATTTTTCAAGAAGAAACAAGTCTAAGGAAAGGAAGATCCGCAAATTTTCAGTTCAAAGAGAGCAGCTTAATTTGTATCTATGGATAACATTTTCTGCAACAAAAGCAAAAAGAAAGCAAGGACATACCCAGTGGGGAGCCCACAGAAAGCTGTAAGTGGAACAACGCAGAACCTCTGAAGGACAAGAGGTGACAAAGCCTCCTAAGTTGATGGAGAAGGTGAATCTCAAAGACACGTCAAGGAGCCTGAAAGACAAAGCTGGAGGTAGAAAGAGATCATTGGAAATTCAGTTGAGGTGCTGCACTGGATGAGGAGCAAATGCTGCGCTAGAAAGGAGCTCAGATGGAGGTACAGGAGAGAAATGCTCCCGATAATTCAGAGCTGGGCATTCACCCTGCAAGAACATACATTCAGCGCTTGAGGAGAGGAAATTTAAGGCTCAGAACTCAAGACCCGTCTTGATAATATATCTTCAAACCAGAGTACAATAAAATGCCCTTACACAGACAGGACCTAAAACTGTCACTGCTGAGAAGATGCCAGGAACCCAACCAGCAACAGAGGCAGGCCACAGTTAAATGGGAAAAAAATCCCCATGTTATCGCAAGATTACTGTAATAATACCAGCAATATTTTTGAGGGGCACAAACAACATCATACTTTCATAAGTTATTGTTCTACATTTTTGCTTGCTCCTTGATCTCAAGGCTTCAAAGATTTGTTTATTATAGTAAAAAGAAATATTTAAGAACAGATTCCTGCTTGGGATGACTTTTTTTGGTGTCCAAGGAAAAAATGCACCAGCTGCCTGGAGCTGTTTGCCATTCGTATTTACTGACAGAACGAAGCTCTTGCACATTACTTGTGGGGTTTTTTTTTAACAAGAAATATTGGAAAAAGCTGCAGATAGCTTACATTTCTACAAAATCTTTATAAGCCCATTCTCCAAGCAACTGTCGGTGCTTTTTGGGGCAAGCGTGTAATCATAGAGAGAAAATCTCCTGGAGATGTAAGGATTTTACACAGCTTTTTTTATCTCTAAATCTTTGTTTACTCCAAAAGTCACTGGAGTGGAATCGACATTAAAAATCACAGAATCACAGAATGGTTTGGGTTGGAAGGGACCTTTAAAGGTCACCCAGTCCAACTCCCCTGCCATGGGCAGGGACATCTTCCACTAGATCAGGTTGCTCAGAGCCCCGTCCAACCTGACCTGGAATGTTTCCAGGGATGGGGCATCCACCACCTCTCTGGGCAACCTGTGCCAGGGTTTCACCACCCTCACTGTAAAACATTTCTTCCTTACCTCTAGTCTGAATCTACCCTACAGGAGGATTCCTCATAGCTCTTCATCTCGGGTAGCCTGAACCCAAACTCCTCTCCTGACCCTGTTTTTGCTGCAAGTGATCTCTGCTGCCAGCAGCTGCACCCTTGCTGCAAGCCAGGCACGACTGTACTTTGCCAAACTGGGACTTTTCTAACAACCTCTGCAAGTTGAGGTCTTTCACCATCTCATCAGCCCTGGCTTACGATGACAATACCCTTTGATACAGAAAAGTCTCCTTCCTCATATTACTAAAGGAACTGAATAGACTTAATTTGTATTTGCGTTGATTTAAATAAGATGAATTCCAATAGGGAAATCTGAAAAATTCCCCCTCCCTTCCAAAATAATACTTTACCTCTTGCCTCTTCCGTACCTGCTAAGTGCGAGAGGAAGGAAACTCCATTCTTCTGTGTCTGGAGATTTCTCATTGCCCTTCACTTTAGCTGCTGATTCCAAGCTTAGAGAAAGCACGGTTCATGGTGTAGTTTGTTAACCAACATGTCTCATAAAATTAATTCACAGGTCACAGAAATGCAAATAAAAAATCAAATAACAACACCCTTAATAACACGCTTTAACTTGGTCAGCCCTGAATTGGTCAGGCAGTTGGACTAGATGATCATCGTAGGTCCCTTCCAACTGAAATAGTCTATTCTATTCTATTCTAAATAATGTAAAAAGAAACAAAAAATCCAAGCAACAAAACCCACTCAATATGAAAACTATCAGCAGTGTTATTAATAACTTGCATAAATTATATTAGCTATATCCTTTGTTGCTAATGATAACAGCCATTATACTAACAATTGCTATTGGGGAAAGCTAAATGCCCTCTTAAACACACACCAAAAAGCCAAAGAAATTATTCTGAGTACAGCACATGTACAAAATTCTGCAGAAACACTTAGATACAGCCACACACCTTACAATCAACATAATTTACCACGTGAGTAATATCAGCATAATTATGCAACGTCCTCGACAAGTAGTGGTACGAAAAAAATTATCAAAGGAATTTATAGGTTATTATTTCATTTGGGTGCTATATTCTCAGCTTCAGGCCTATATCTTCTTTGCATCTTGCAGAATGCTAAGCAACATCAGGATAAAAATCTCGATCGCCACGGTTAGCACTACTAAAATCAACCGTATTTCATAACTACCGCTTGTAACCGAAAAGCAGAACTGAACCATTAACCTTCCCAGGAAATCCTGCTACCAAAATAATGATACAATGTTAGAGAGGAGGGCTGAGTTATGCAGAAATCATGTTATATTTTGATTCCGCATGGAAAATGCAAAATCAGACACACCTGAAAGCAAAAGGACTCTGATGAATATTGAGATTCTGCAAGCAAGAGACATTAAAAAACTATTCTGATTGCTCTTATCGGCTGTAAAAAGATTCAGAGTGACCTTAAACAGCAAAAGGATTTAATTATCCCAGAAAGGGAAAGATTTTACACCATTTAAAAAGACCTTTTTAGAATCAATGATAAGCTCCTGAGCTAGAAAGGCCTAAAATCACTGATAGAAATATTGTCTGTATATTTGCGCCACGTCTGAAAACAACCACTTTTACTTCAAGAAATAGGAGGACGGACCAACACCAGCTTCGTCACAAGAACCTCTTGATGACCCAGCTTTCCGCCAGCGGGAGCCCCTCCAGGCATGGTTTGTTAGGGATCCAACCCCATCCCAACAAAGCCAACCTGCAGGAAAATTAGTGAAAGGATTATAGTGCCAGAAGGTCTGATTTTTGGGGAAAGATTAAGATAGCGAGGCATGGATAGTTTGGCTAAGTGACAATTTCATAGAACCACAGGATGGTTTGGGTTGGAAGGGACCTTTGAAGAGCACCTAGTCCAACCCCCCTGCCGCGGGCAGGGACATAGAATCATTGAATCATTAAGGTTGGAAAAGACCTCTAAGATCATCGAGTCCAACCATCCAGTAGATCAGGTTGCTCAGAGCCCCATCCAACCTGACCTCGAACACTTCCAGGGATGGGGCATCCACAACTCCTCTGGGCAACCTGTGCCAGTGTCTCATCTCCCTCATCGTAAAGAATTTCTTCCTTGTGTCCAACCTAAACCTACTCTCTTTCAGTTTAAAGCCGTTGCCCCTTGTCCTGTCACTGCAGGCCTTGGTGAAAAGTCTTTTATGGGATACTGATGAGCATCTACAAGTACTTAAAGGCTGTTTGCAGTAGAGCTAAGCGTTAGGCTAGTATTAACGATACAACAATTTAAGATAGCTATCAAGAAACTACATAAAAACTGTAATAGTTATTAGATGTGGAAAAAATCCCCAAGTACAGCGAAAACCCATTTACTGAAGGTGTGATGAATACAAATGAAATATCTATAGAGTCTCAGCCACCTTGAAGAAAGACTTCCAGGCTGAGGCAGATAGCATTAGATATTCCTCACAAATATAAACCCACAGGCAATCAAGTGGAAGAGGGCACTGAATCACGCGGACAGGAGGCTTTGATCCGCTGTGCTGCTTGTGGAGCCCCGCAGAGAAAACCCAACCATCGCGGCAGCACCACCAACGGATGGATCAAGCCAACGTCAGCTGCCTACAGAAATACTCTTTTTTCAATCTTCGTTGAAAGAAATATGATGTTTGAATGATCTGAATCAGTACTGCATAGACGACAGTATACTGGAAGGTGTCTTTTTTTAAAATGTTAACAGCAAGCACCTAAATGTAAAGAAACCCAGATTAATCCAGAGCGTCACCTCTCTGCTAACCCTCTCCAGCGCAGCACGAGTGGTGATGCCATCTCAATTTTGCCATTTTTTACTTCGGAGTAGCCACGCTCACACCCATTGAAGAAAAAGCAAGATAAATACTTCATAAATAGATAGTAGTTGACAGTCAGCCTTGCCCAGCTTTTGGGAAACAGTCCGATGGATGCGACCTGTTTTTCTGCTATTCGTTCTTATTACTTCTAATTTCTAATTCCAGCTGACGAGGGGGAGACTCCCACGGATCACACGAACTGGCTACTTGGGGAGAAAATAGAAGCACAGGAAAAAGGGAGGCTCACAAAGTAGTTTTATTTCCTTTTATAATTGAGGTAATCTGTAATATTGCTTAATGGGAAGCTAGTAAATTTTTAGCTGATTGCGCAAATGTTACTCCAGTAAAACTTCCTTTGTAAACTGTTAGAAAGACAGAGAGAAAACTTCCATTTCTGTGCAATTTTTTTCCCCAAAACAACTACATATCAAGTAAAAACAAATCACCACTTTAAGCGTCCTGTTCACATTCTTCTATGGTTTTTCTTTTTCCCTTGTAGATTTTTTTTTTCAGTGTCCTGTGCAGAACCTGAAGTTTTCAGACAGAATTTAATGCAACAAATAGGGTCACATGCAAAGAAGAATACAAGTGCTCGGGCACTACAGCAAATGTAAATATTAAAAATCACACAAGAGAAGATAACAAAAAAAAAAAGAAGTGCACATAATACCACAAAGCAGTAGAAAAGCGTACTGTACAGACCATTCCCGCAAGGGCTGACGGAGCGATCGGTTGACCTCGGAGGCCTCTGCCTTTACTGACTTACATACTTCTGTGAGGCTCATTAAAGGCTCCAAGCACAAAGCATCAAACACTTCAAGTAAAAGTTGGTCTCCATGGGAATAGAGGACAAACTAAAAATAACTATAAGACGACATTTTCACAATTTTGCGGGAGATTGTCATGGCAATGAAGAGAGTTGTAACCTGTTGTCATGATAACCGAAGTTTTAAATTAATGGGAAAGCATTCCGCTTCCACTTCATCTTTATTCATAACGGGTCTAACATCCACGACGGGAGAATTACACATTACTGTCTTTAAGGAACCAGACAGCTGGGGAGAAGCAAGGGAGGGATAACGCACTGTCTGGTTAAAAAAGAAATTAAAAAACTCTACAGCCACACCAAAGCACCCATAGGATAGAAAAGAAGCCAGAGATGAAAATGCGTGGGGAGATGCCCGATGCCTTTTTGAGGGAGACGCTCTCCTCTGCCCTTCAGTGCTTAGATAACGTTATCCTTACTACAGGACAAGGAGCAGAAACGTTGGCAGGGAGCAGGCAGGTCACTTGGGCCAACCGCTCGGGCAGAAGCACCGCTAACATTCAGGGAAGCAGCAACTTGAATGATTTATCGTTTTAATGGAGGCAAATTAATAGGATCAAGTTAGTTAAGCTCATGCTGATGCCAGCTTTCCCTCTTTACCTGGAGTCCCTGTGTTTTGGCAAGTGGATTTTGGCATGAGAACACTGGGTAAGCTGGAAAGCAAACGCCAGCCCCATGCCCGTTGACTCTCCTCCCTTCAAGGGGAGCGGGAATTCAACGAGCGTTATCCTTCATACATACTTGTCATCAGCCACTCTACTGCTTATCATTTATTTTCACTAGTTTCAGCGTAATTTGAAACTTTTAAGATTTTATTTTATCTTGGTGGAGGCATTCCCATGGCTGCCAGAGAGAATAATGCAGCTCTTTGTTGAAGAAATAGTAGAAGAAGAATGGTTAAGAGAAAAGCACATGTTGATGGCACCTGTGTCAGCAGGTCGTTAAGATCACAGCACATGAAAAATCACAGGACGTCCAGTTTCTCAAGACACCCAAACTAGGGGGGAAAAAGGACGAGAGCCATAAGACCCCCAGGTAGAGGAAAAAGGGACAGTTAGTAAATCAGCAATGTCGACTAATGACTGGCAAGAGGCGAGACAGGATGAAAAGGAGAAAGATCCCAATCATCATCAACTCCTAAAGGGCAGAAATGGCACATCCAAAAACCAGCTGGTCTTTGCCAATGAAGGGGAACCCAAGAGACGTGATGAGGACTTGATGGCTGTATGCCTTATTCTCCATCGGGCATGCATGTGGTCCTGGCAGATTCTGCGAATACATTAATCTTAGTGCTGTGAGCGTGCGAGTATGACAGAATAAGAAAGAGGGAGATGAGGCGTGCTGGTTTTTTTAAGAAGTCACCTTCCCCTTCTACATATCTCCTGCATTTTGCTAGAGACATTGCAACAAGCTGCATGATGCGGACAACTCCCACCACCTTTGGAAATAGATATCAAATACAGAGTGTAACACACGTGGACCTTCTTGTAGCCTCCATCGCTTACAGCTAGCTAGCAGAATTGACAGGGAGATGTCAACCACTAATTTTACCGTTTAACTCCTTGCACCCTGGGGTCAGGTGCTAGAGGAGAGACAAACTTACCAGGTTCAAATACATGTACCAAAGGTCAAGCGCCAAACTGAGGTCCCTGCATGAGAAGCCACAGAGAAGATGGGTAATTGCAGAGAATGATCCCCCCACCTAAGATCTGAATTTGTCTCAGACGGCTGCAAGAGACGTGAGAGTCACCAACCTGCTGCTCATGCATTCAATGAGATGCTGTAGGTGTGCACCGTAAGTCTGAGTTCAGCAGCCCTAAACCCTGAATTATATTAATAGTCTCAAAGCAAACCATGCCCTATTTAAAGACTACATAATCATTACTGTGTCTTCACTTATGAAAAATTGCTCTGTTCACCCTGGAATTCCTATAAGAGTTAATTATACTACTGTTTCCTTAACTGTTTTCAGAGGAGAGAAAAACATTCTGGCAACAGAATGCCTGAGCAGTACACACACCTTTACCCACACCTTCAACACGCAGCACAAAATGGTCCTCACCTCAAGAAACAGTTACTAATTTGAAAGAGGAAACTAGAGGTAAACAGAAGTTCAGATGCATACACGCTCGTACCTTTCTGAATGAAACAACTTATTGTTAGGCTATTAAAATCTCTTCTTTCCCCTATCTGATTTCATTTACAGTTACCACGTGCTTTGCATCTCCTGGGAATGCCACCAAAATCGATGACTCCTTCTCCCTAGAGATGGATGCTCTTCTCTGCAATACATCAGGTTTCTAATAACAAGAGACAGCAACATCACTTTTGAGTGTAAATGGATGGCAACAAATCAAGCATAAGGCTGAAGCTGCCCTTGGTTACTTACTACAGAGAATTTCTTAACTATGAGATACGAAGGTCTTCACCTGTCATTACCCCAGGGTTTCATTCTTGTACTTCTCCCTCCAACCCTCGCATCCAATAACCGTTGCCACAACTCAAGTCTTCTGAGAGCTCATCTTTTCAGCCTGGTTTCTTCTTTATTCTTCTTCTTCATGAAAAGATTCAAAATTATTTTGTTTATGAAGCGAAACAAATTAGACGTGCCCCCAGGGGAAAGGCTGCTGGGCTGACAGCACTCTAGAGGGACCCGTCGGGGACAAGCTTCGGAGGTGAACACAGCCAGCACTGGGGTGGTGGTCACAGGCTGCTGCTCTTCTTTGGAATATTAAAGTGATGGGTTTCTTTCCCCAGATCAATGCTAAGACAGCATCCCACACGAAAGACATGGACCTGTTAGAGCAGGTCCAGAGGAGGCCATGAAAATGGTCAGAGGGCTGGAACAGCTCTGCTATGGAGAAAGGTTGGGAGAGTTGGGGTTGTTCAGCCTGGAGAAGAGAAGGCTCTGGGGAGACCTTATTGCGGCCTGTCAATATATAAAGGGAGCTTCTAAGAAAGACAGAGAGAGACTTTTTACCAGGGCCTGTAGTGACAGGACAAGAGGCAACGATTTTAAACTGAAGGAAGGTAGGTTTAGACTGGACATAAGGAAGACTTTTTTTATGATGAAGACGGCGAGACACTGCCCAGAGAAGCTGTGGATGCCCCACCATTGGGAGTGTTCAGGGTCAGGTGGGACGGGGCTTTGAGCAATGGAAGATGTCCCTGCCCATGGCAGGGGGTTGGACTAGATGTTCTTCAAAGGTCCCTTCCAACCCAAACCATTCTGTGATTCCATGATGCAGAGAGAAGTGCTCCCAGTATTTCGGACAAGCAGTGGATGGAAGCTAGCCTTGCCCACCTAACGCAACTCTCGGCCCACAGCAAACTGATCATCTCCACCCAACACCTGCCTTCATCTGGTGACATGAGGAGCATCATTAGGACCAACACCAGCAGCAAACACAGCCAGCTCATCTGTAAGCAGTGGGATTAGCTCCTTTATGCTTTACTTTAAATCACAAGTAGAGATGGCCACCTCACGGAGGAGCCCACCGCAGTGACATGTCGGTAGGGTGGCCAGGAGCACAGCGATACTGGCAGCAGAGATGGCCAAAACCTGGTCCTTTCAGTGGCGGAGCAATGGCAACGCTCATGTTTACTGCTCTTGTTCCTGTCCTGTGAAGGAGGCAAAACATACTTAGAAAATTAAATCACCTCTCCATCAGCACATACAAGAGAAAAAAACGTAGTGGCAGATAACACATAACTCATCGTGCCTTGACCTGCGGGGATGGTTCAAGCACTAGCACAATTTTCCTCCCAGCTAAACAAAGATTTACTGGATACTATAAACTCAATGGAGAAACCATGTTTTCCAAAGACTCTGAAAACCCACAGTAGGTAAAATATCCCCCCAAAGAGCTCAGCTCCGAGCCACAATGACCTATAGGGCTTCTCCGGCAACGTGCCACCCCAAAGAGGTGCTGGATATAGAGCTGATGGTGCTACGTGCTGGCCAGAGCAAGGACCACAGGGACATTTTCACCGCAATGCCGCAGCACCAGCAGTTCATCACCAGGAGCCCAACCTTGTGCCCTGCCACAAAAGCTTCATTTTTTCCCAACTTGAGGATTACAGCTCCTTCTCGGCCCCACGCGAAGCGACTGCGGGGAGTCAAAGGGCTTTATATGACGAGGCTGTTGACAAACGCATTTATCGTAAAAAGACCCGGAGATGGCAATTCCTGCAAGGAAACGAGCACTTCTCAACATCAGCCGAAACTCAGGGGTCGGGGACGGGGGAAGGACCGGTGGGGGCGAGGGGAGGGGAAGGAAAAAAAGGCTGTAACACTAAAGAGTCTTTCAGGATTCATTTATTTGAGCAGTGCCAAGCCAGCTCACTGATGCAATATTTTCTTCCTGCACTCTGAGCCAGGGCTTTGGGATCTAATAAATCATCGCTGGCCGCAGAGACATTAAAATTCTAGCCCAGTACTGCATTAGATGAAATGAGGCCGAATGCTAGCAAGCACAGGGAGAGGGAAAGGCAGGCACACACACTTTAAAAAAAAGTATACGAATGCGTTTGCATATAAGCAACTCCTGATTTCGGTTTCAGACGAGGCTAAATCTAACGTGAGCAGAATAGCAAAACAGATTAACCAGCCAGAGCTTAACCGGGCCACTTTGGGAAAGCTGATCCCCATTAAACTAAAACTAAGATGTTAGGTATAAAGCACAGTAGAAAAATAGACTCGGTAATTTACAGATCTGGTACAAACCAGGGAACTATTTCTGAAGCTTATAGAAGTCCTTTACAACTCCCTACCAGATCCCATTTCTCTACGTACAGACCTCTGCACTGTATCGCATTGACTGCGTACGGTGTAAAAAATAATTGTGCACCAGGAGAGGAGAAAAATTCAATAGTTAATCTACAAACATGTTTCCAGAAGTCAAGCCACAAAATTTTAATTTATTACCTTCAGACTGCAAAAATACAACAAGTATCTAACCACTTATTTGCTGTGCCAGACAAAAAAAAAGGCGGGGGGGGGAGAAGGGGAGGAAAGGCAGCAAATATTAAGGGTTTTCAATGGATCATGAGGCAGCATTGGAACTTATTTTCAATCATTTAATTGAAGCACCTGGGGATTTAAGAGGTATTGAATGTGTGGTGTGCAAGTATGCACAGAGAAAAACAAGCGAGGATATGAATTTGAACTACAAATGGCAGAAAAAATATGCAGAAAAAGCCATTTATTTTAGACTTGGTGAGATTTTAACTCACAGCTGAGAGATTCCGAGCAGACGTGGGGTTTCAGTGCTACGAGACATTTTCATTTTGTCTTATTAACCACCCCCATCTCAAATTCACACAATGACAAGGTCACACTCCAGCTCCACGGTGCCCATGGCAGAGGCTCCCAAAGTGCTCTGCTGAGAATCACTGACCCATTTAGCGACTGCTGACGAGCTTCTGCCAGGCGGTGCTGATGCTCTTCACCTCCAGAAGGAAGGATTTTAAAAATTGATCTAATATTTTTTCCACAATTGCTACCATTGGCAGAGAGACACCACGGCTTCGTGAAAGAAGGTGTGCTAGATTGGAAACAAGGGGAGGGAGGTCCCTAAAACAACCTCTCGGTAGAGGGGCTTCATGGTAGGAACACCACCCACATCAGCAGCTTTCTCAAGAGAGCAAACTGGACAGCCAGAGATAGTTACGGGGAGGGGGAAAATAATTACGGGGGTTTGGAAAGCAATGAGGCCAAAATAAGTTTAAGATTTGATGTATGGCAAATCAAGCGTGACTTGGCAATGTGACCTAGAGGCATGGAGAACCGAAGTGCTGCAGACACGATACCAAGATGGCAGGCATGACCTTTGACTGCCTATAGAGAGGCTCCTTGTCGTTCAGCAGCGAAGTAAAGGGAACATATAGGAAAACATATGGAAGTAAAGGGAACATATAGAAAAAGAAGTTTTAAATGGTGCAAAACAATACGACCATGGCTAAAACAAAGGAAAAGAAGATGGCTTAGAAACACGCTAAAAGTTATCAAAGCCACCAAAAAAGAGTTTCATTCTATGATATACAGAGACTAGGAAAGAAGACAAGGAAAAAAATTACATTCACCAATTTTAATACTGAATATACATTTTAAAAGCCCAAATCACTGGTTAGAATTTGTCTACACACTATGTAAGCCAGAGCTGTGATAGAGCTCACGCTTAAAAATAAAACTTATTTCTTCCCCAGGTGATTGAAGAATTTCAGGTTATGTGCTAATACTCTACAGAAGTAACGGACACACAAGAAAATTCTCCATTCACCTTTTACTTTCTTTAAACGAAGGAGTACTTTCCCCTTTAAAACATGTTTTCAAGGCCATCTCTTTTTTCCCACCTATGTTTTTTTTTCTTCTCTACCTTATACACACTTTCTCCAGCCCTCTTCAGTCCTAGTCATTTAATCTTTTTATTTCTTTTCCACTATGGGGAAAAACAAAATCAATATTGTAGCCAAGGAATGAGGCAGAGCATAAACCAGTTCCACGTACCAACCGAGCACGTAGGATTAAAAGGCACACAATGGGGTCATTCAGGAAAACATAACATGAGTTTTGTTTGCTTTTAAGATCTGAGACTATTCTGTTTATTTACAACACAGGGAGACTCAAAAGCATGTAAAACCTTATACAAACAGTTACAAAACAAGGGGCGAAGGATGTTCCCCGAAGTTGCTATGAAACTCCTTGGAAGGTTGACATCAGTTGGACCGATCTCCAAACTACCTGAGCCTACAAGCATCTGTAATGAGATGTGATGAATTATTTTCTTCTAAGGAGCTTTACTATGCCTCCATTTCTAATACTAAAAATAAAGAAAGTCGTCTGTCTTGAAACACAGGTATAGGACTCCTAAACTTCTGTTCGCCAAGACCTGTTCTGCACAGTAACCTGCGTCCATCCACAGGTGAGTGCAGTGAGGTGACCTCCATGTCCACCATCCAACGATGCTGCCATTGGCAGGAGAACCACCCAAAGACAGCCTCCAGCTATTGCTATTACGTACACTCATAAATAACCCTAATCTCACCCCAAACCCCTCTGCTTCCTTCTCCCTCACTCCCCAAACAAGAAAACTTACCCCTCATTTCCTTAGGGCTTTTATGCTTTTTATGGCTTCGAGAAAGTCCGTGAGTTAATTTATTACGAAGATGGTGAATTCGCCGTCATTGAGCAGCTAACCGGAGCGCTGAAACTCAAACAGCTTCCAACACAGAGAAATTCAGCAAGTTGTTTGGAAGTATTCCTGTACGAAAATTATGCATTTAAACATAAAAATAACAAGAGTCTTCACAAGCCAGAGCTCATTCTTCTCCCAGTCAAGTATGATTTTCCTGTCTGCTCTATACACACCAATTAATAAACATGAAGAAATGGCAGAGGAAAAATATTCACTGTCCCCACTTCATACATTTTTAATCACCCTGAAATCAATTCAACACCCCGAACACAGTTTAAAATTCCTGTTTTACAGAACCGGTAAGCAATGGATCACCTAATTAAATCCAGAAATGGCATTTCCCAATCAGTGGAAAGGGTAGACATGCAGGCAGATCTTACAAGCAGAAGGAAAAGTAAGGAGGAGAGCACCCCAACCCTGCCTGCTTCAGCACCAAAGCCATTTGCCTCGCGTTCCTCGGCGCTCCCCACAAATGGGCTGCGGAATGCCAAAAAGAAAGGAAAAGAAGTCAAGTTTATCCTCTTCGCACACAGCAGTTCTGAAAGAACTTGGCTTTCTTGGCCAAAGAACTAATCTGTTATCAAAGGTCCAGCCTTTCCAGAGAATAATACAGCGCAATTTTAATTTTAAGTTAATACGAAAGGCTGAAATCAAGCCTGGAATTATCTCTGTCCCACAAAGAGTATGCAAAGGAGGATTAAAAGCCGACTGTAGGAATCCTATCAGAACGTCCTTCCATCTTCTACAAAATTGGAGGCTACCGGCTTTCAATGTACCAATAAATTAAATGAACAGTCAAGTGTAAATCAGGTCAGTCCTCACACGGGCAGTTGTGTCTGCGGTTCAACAACGAATACAAATGATACAGATGAGGACAAAAACACAGGTGAGGATCCCACGCCTCCTGTCCTGCCAACAAAACCAATGACCGGAGGGCGGACGATGCCGATTCCCTCTGTTAATCGTTATGTCCGAACAAATGTTGTGGTTTCACCTTGGGGGAAAAAAATGACAAAACTCGGGCGTTTGCAGTTTGGGAGTGCAGCAAACAGCCCGGCTCAGGGATGCATCCCACCCCGCCGGAGCGTGCGGAGGTCCCACGCGGGGAACCCAAATCACGGGTGGGAGAGCTTGACGTGCCAGAGGAAGCGCTGGAGTTTTCACATCCGAAAAGGACGGAGCTGGGCTCACTCAGGTGCAATAACAGAGGGGTGGAAGGTCCTCGAGGAAACCCATCCTCAGCAACCAGTGCCGACCAACCTAGTGAAGTTGGCTGCATTTGCGTTCTCCACCTTTCTACAAAGATTTAGACAGAATTAGACCACGATGTCGGTACGATATTTGCTTCAGACTTGTGCAGCCTGCCAGCGTGGGTCACAAACGTAAGAGCATCAGCTCGCACAAATCCTTAATCCTTTCGGGAATCCCTCCGAAAGATCTCCAAAATTTCAGACGCGCAAGAAAAATACCGAACTGATGCCTTTCCATCAACATAAAAAAACAGTAATTAGTAGGTTGACTGGCATATTTGTTTGCCTACCAGCCACACCCATTCTCTATCAGAAAATCCTGAAACTATAACCGCACGCATGCATTATACCGTAAATCAAATTTGCATTACTTTCATATATTTTTCTCAATGCTTTCAAAAATCCCACAGAGAGATTGCCACTTGAAGAAGCAGGAAAATCAATTAAATTGGAAAGCAAATGAACCCAGACCTTGCAGACAGCATAAAAAGGGTTGACAAGTGACTCAGGGAGACATCACGCTTTTCTACATACAAATGATAAAGCTCTTAGCCAGGACTTCTCCTCAAATTATCAGAAATAAGACTATTTTATGCTTTAAAATGAAGAAGACGCATTTGTTACTTAAGGAAGAACATACTGAATCTTGCAGCAAGATCACAGATTAATTGTAAATGCGATTCAAAATCTTCCTCGCTTTAGACTGCTCCTCTGCTTCCCCAAAATACTTCGGTGAATCTCATGCAGGATAAAACTTGCCGAGCAGCTCCCCCTGAATATTTATTTCCCATTCGCGTGCTGCAGAGGCTCCCTAAAAGCGCCTCTGGGCAGTCGAGGTTAATCCACTTTGGAAAGGCAGCTAAACAGAACCCAGTCGCACGAAGGCATCAGGTTCCTCCTGGTGACACGAGTCCAGCTCTCCCGGACCCGCGCAGGAGTTTCCCAGCGGGGCCAGGCTGACAGACTGCGAGAGAGAAGGAAAAATAGCTGGGATGGAGTGAAAGACTCCAGGGAACGAGCAATGCAAGGAGAAGGACCAGAAGAGCAGCAGAGGGGCTTGATAATAACCTTTCCCAAAAAGCCAGGGAAGGGGGTGATGGAGGGTGCTACCTTCCAGCCCTCTCTGAGACAAAAAAACAAGTGGAGAAGCAGCAGAAGATCCACAGCAGAAACCTGAATGCATGATGGAAACAAATCATAAGCCAAGGAGAAAAAGGAATTAGGAAAAGAGATAAGGTTCATTAGCAAAAGAGACAAGGAAATTCCTCCTGCAAAGACATGGGAAGGCTGGGAGACAGTCTGACAAACCAGGAAAAGCCTCGGGAGAAGGAATGAGGGTATCCGTCACATTCAGATACTGCCATTGGGATTCCCATGCCTTATGTGCAACGGAGATGGAAGAGCGGGGAGTTCCCAGCCTGTACCTGGCCAGATTTAAGGACATTAGGCACTGCCTCCTTAAGGATAAATTGTCTCAGACACGGTGACACCGATCCTAAGATGTTTTTGGTGAAATCCGTTGAGAGTTGCAGGTTGGAGGTGAGGACCCTGCAGTAGCACCCACTGAGCAGCAGGCCTGAAGAACTGAGCTCCTTATAGATCTGTAGCAGTGGGGCTGCTCGTGGCTAACTGACTACCAACAGAACAAGTGCATTAGATATCGGAACTCTGAAATGCACGTTTTTATTTATCTAAACCAGAGGATTAGGCCATTTGAATACTGCCACCCAACAAAAGCTTCTTGATGACAGCAGCTCACATTCATACTCCGTGATCTACTGGTTCCTGAAAGAAACAAAGATTCCTGGACTTGTGCAAAGCATTTGACACTGTCCTGCACGACATCCTTGTCTCTAAATTGGAGAGACATGGATTTGATGGATGAACCACTCGCTGGATAAGGAATTGGCTGGAAGAGTTCAAGGCCAGGTTGGACGGGGCTTTGAGCAACCTGGTCTGGTGGAAGATGTCCCTGCCCATGGCAGGGGGGTTGGAACTAGATGTTCTTTAAGGTCCCTTCCAACCCAAACCATTCTGTGATTCTATGGGTCCCAGCCAGCCCATGCCACCCTCCATGATTCGGTTGTCTTCTCTACACTTTTTATGAGGGGGGATCCTCCTTCTCAAGGACTCCTTGCCGTTGCTTTCTGCCACGCTGTCCTTGGCTGCCACCAAGCTGCATATCCCTGACTCTTGCCTGGGCAAGACCAAAGAGGTGGGAAGATCAGTGACTTAAGTGGCTTCGGACCAAGCCTCCTCACGAGTCCAAACAACTTTGATCTGATGGCCTTGAGGACAGACTGTAGTGATGGCCACAGGCTGCAGGGATTAGATGAGAGCCGAAAACCTTGTGTTTGAGAAATGACCGGCCCAGCTGGCCCAAGGTGTCCACGTTTTACATGTGGGAGTAATCAGCCTAGAAAGAAAGTTACCATCCTTCCTCGCCCCACACTTCCAAAGATAGGTTTGCCTTTCCCTTCCCACCCAGGCACATAACCTGGTCAAGACAGAATCTCTTTAAAATGGATTTTACCATTTTAGAAGACCTGCAGTAAATAATTCAGACACAAACCCCAGGGATGGGACTCAAGACCAAACACAGACCACTTTGCGCAGATGTCTACGTCTGAGTCAGCCATCAATACATCTTGCCGTATCAGAGAGAAACGAGCACTTCTAGGAGACAACCCAATGGCTCATAAAGTAGAACAGACCACATGGGAGATGTTCTTTTCTTGCCCCTTAACATTAAAGCAGCTCAGGGGATCACTCACGTCCACACTGCCCCACTAAATTTGGGCAAAATAATTCTGAATCTGGGTGACCAGGAAAGACCCCAGGCAGGGTCAAACGGTGCGTGCACCAGATAGAAAAGTACCGGCACTTCCACAGCAGGGATTTAGGACTAGTTCAAGGAGTTTGAAAGAAAACTGTGAATTTTTGTCAGAGAGCAAGCAGAGGATTGGATGTGGGAAAAGGGGGACAACCATCTGGAAAAGTATCATCAGTAAGCCAAAGAAGCAAGAGAAGAGAATATATCCATATTGCTTAGTGATTTTTCTGAATGGAGAAAGAGTGAGAAACTAGAAAAACAGAACTTGTCCTCTTTCTTTTAAAATTTCAAATTATCCATTGAATAAAAGCATTTTTCCCTTACCTTCAGTAATTACGGGAGGTTTGGGAATAGAAATATTGCTTCACAACACATAGAACCTAAATGGAGCTGTTTGTCCAAAGCAAACCAAGGGCTTCCATCAGCAAAAATTGAGCTGAAGAACATCTCTTCTGAGCACGGAAGCTCCTGAGCGGGTTGCTGCGGCAGCAGGACCTGGAAAGTGTCGTGCACTAGAGCGGTGTGACACAAACCCCTTGGAGATTTACTAACCGGCTTCACATCTTTGGGCCCTTGGATTTTATTATTTAGAAATAACTACAATGAATACAGAGTCAGCCTACCGAAGGTTCATGAATCACAGCATCTTATCAGCATATTAATCAGCTTCTGGTAGGGAGAACGGTAATAGCAGGAGCTATAACAAACACTTTTATAGTTTCATGCTTGAAGTCAAACAAGCTACAGGAGAGACTGATTCTTCATCCCTGAGTCCACACCAACGAGCTAATCTATTTGCTGCAGGACCGGTGCCTTAGCAAAAGTGAACGCAAGAAAACAGGAAGGATAATGCGGCAAAGGAAAACCAGGCGGTTCAGCAGCTTACATTTGGGGCAAGCAAAGTGAATTCTACAAATGATAAAAAAGCAAATAAGAGTCTTTAAATACATTTTAAAGTTAACCTCAATTAAAACGACAGCTTACATGAAGATCCAAGTTAATTACAGTCTGTTTTAATTAAATAGTAAACAACACTCAAGCACTGTTTGCTGGCGATGTTCTAAAATACCTCGAATTAGCGAAGGGGAAGCAGTCACCAGCTGAGCACGAGGAACCAGGACTTGCCGGAGCACAAACCCGGCGTCGGATGGACGTAGCTCCGTCTGCAGCGAGAATATTCTCTCCGTGTCACCTTAGCTGAGCTCCACAGCCAGCTCATTCCAGAGCGAGAAAGCACTGCTAGCAGAAAACGCACAAGGCTTGTTCCACTCTTTAGGAAGGAAAATGGGAAGGAGGTTGCAATCCAACAGATCTGGGGGTCTTAAGGACCCGAAAAATGAGACGTACTAACTGCACGAGAAACCACCTTTGCTTAATAAATCTATTAGTTCAAATATGGGGAGTGTCTCGATAAACATTTCTTTTACGAATTTAACACTTCTGGCTTTGTTTCACCTAATAACTCTATTTTAAAACTTCCTCATTTAACTTAATTATAATTTCCCATAAAAATTCATCTAATTCAGTCCGCACTTTAAAAATCATTTAGGAAATAACTGTCCTTCACACTGCCTTTAAGGAAGATCAAAATGGAAAAACGAAGAATCTGAATAAAAGTACGGTACATCAAGGACGTGAGTATGTGCCAAGGATTTCCCGTTCTCCCTAACACACGAGTAGCCAATTTGGTACAAAAATTTTTATTTATCTTGAAATGAACTCTGTCCCTAGCCCACCAGGTACAGAAAACAACAAAGAAGTGAGAATGAGAAGAAAATCAGATTAAAACTGATTATTTCAACCAAAAGCAATCTATTCTATATAAAGCATTGACATTTAGCACTAAAAAACCACAAGAGCATAGAATTCAACCTGCCAGTATCCTGATTACCATCCTTGTTTTCTTTCCGCATATATCCCATCTGAGTTTTATTCCACAAGGTTAGAAATTAATGGTTTATGCATGATCTTTAAAGACAAAAATTTAAGTAATACACGTACTGTACTAGATTTGGGGTAAAAAAACCTGGGCTCTAAAGCAAACCAAGAACATAGCCTTGGGCTAACAACCTTTACCTCAACTTTATTATACTTCAGGTTTATTTATTTCTCTTTCTTGTCTAATATAAAGCTTGACATTAATTTTTTTTCAGTGTCCTCCACTACTGCAAAAAGATGAGATTAAAAAAAAAATTATATACTGTATAAATTCTATATTGTATCCCAAATTAGATCTCAAATCAAAATTTTGGGACAGATGTCGTACACTCTGTCTCATGAAGTGATCGTGGGAAGGTTTGCTGACATGCTATTTCAAAGGAGGGGCTCCGAGCAAACTCTTCCATTCAGCCACCGACTAGGACTGAGACGCTCGTTAAGCCCCAAAGCTGTAATGAGTTCCCAGGACCATGGAAGGGGTTTGCACACACGATGGCAGTCAACATCCCCTCCAGATCTACCAGGTCATATGTTTTAGTGATTATTTTCAAAGCAATTTGAGAAGGAAGTATCTACAAACTCCTTAACTTTATGCTTCTCCTGTGAAAAGTCTATTTTGTTTGTCTCTCTGAGTTGAAATATCCTCCAGAATAGCTTGTGGCTACATTAGAAACTGATACGTAGCTAAATGATGCAAGTTAAAATAACGTAAATGAAATCCAAGCATAGAAAGCAAGAATTAGATAGACAGAGCCTGGCACTTGTAATGCAGGAGACATGGCAGCCTTCTTTTAATAACCGTTGAGACCACCCTCAGGAGTTGCCTGTCTTTTCTATACAAAGGATAAAATTTCTAAATTTTCTCCCCCTCTTTTGCAACATAACTTTAGGTCTTTCATTAAATATTCCAACAAATTCATAGTTAAAATGTTTTGTAATACTATTTGCCTATCAAAGAAAATAGCTCTTTGTTTAAACGCTTTTTAACCTATTATCTATTTTGGGACTTCATTGTAAGAATTCAGCCCACTGACTCCTTACCTTACACCTGTGCAAAACCAAGCACTCATATGATTCAATTCCTGCTTCGGTGTCCTACGGTCAAGCAGTCACTTGAATTTTCCCTTCTTTGTTTTCCCATTAACATAACTAAGGACTTTGTTATATTTTTTCCAGTCTGATCTGCCTCCAACTTTTTTCTCCAAGGTCATCCTGCACATCTGCCACCGATTTCTCTTCATTTACCACAAACTCTGGAAGACAAAATGCCTGAAGTCCGATGGTTTGGGGTGAAATCAGTTTCATGGGGGCCACCTCACCATGATCTCTACCAGAGCTGGCACAAGCTGGCCAAGGCAGACAATAGCTTTATATATTTAAGTGCACAATAGAATCTTCATGGTGATTAACCAGCAGGTTATTTTAGAAGATAACATCCTATTAATGCTGCCATTTGACTTATTCTGAATGCAGTCACGTAGAATTCATTCATACAAACCAGAAATCACCCTCTAAAATTCACCTTCCAGAAAGGCCAAGGTACAAACTATCCAATCTGCACCTCAATATTTCAATAAAATTGTGTTACTGAGTGCCAGAAAGCAGCTTCTAAAACATTCAGGATTGTATGAAAGCAGATCTAGAAAATCTACATTGCATGGATATTAAGGCGGAGCTGTAAGCACATGCCAGAAAAAAAAAAGGTAAAGTGGGAGAGAAGTAGACTCTTGTCCAAACCATGCTTGTGCTGGAAAGCACAAAATTGCTGTTATTTCTAGTGTAGGAAAATAACTGCGCACTTATGAGCTCATTCTGTCACCCAAGCACTGCAGGAGTCTGCAGTCCTCTTACAATGGTGATATTTTTGAAGAGACTATTATTCACAGAGATTTTTTTTTTTCCCCAAGCCTCTAGTGCTTTGACTGTGAGACCAAAGTTCCCCCGAGCTACAGTATCTCCAAGAAAGCAGCACGCATAAATTTGATGGGGAAAAAGAAAGGGTGAATAAAAATGGGGCAAAACGCCTTTGAGGAACTCTCCGCTCCGCAGACTATCAGACAGGTCTCCTCGCAGCAACGCAGCCAGCCCTACCAGCTGAAACAGCTACCGAAGCCAACGAGAATATTTTGTAAATGAAGTAGCTAAGAGCATTTGATGTTCATTTCCATTTGCTGTTGACCACTTTCCCCCACAAAAGCACATTCCCAAAGCAGTTTCACACATTAGGTAAAAGTCAACACATACAACTGGCAATGCAAATATAAAGAAGGAAGTCTTAACGCAATATGAAACTTAATAGCTAATTATATTCAACAAAATGTTAGAAGAAGGAGTCTTCCAAGGGTGATTTTGTAAGGTGCTTACGGAAGATCAGAACAGCAACTGCTGGTAAACATAATCCACGGGGAAAACCACAGATACATCTAAGCCGAGATTTTCTTTTTCCAAAGCACTATTTCCCTCTGAGCTAAATTCTTTCCCTATCAGTACACTTTAGTTCCCCACTAGTTACATAATTATGGTAAACATATTTCAATGCCTTTTTCAAGTATTAAAGATGACATTTTTAGACAACTCAGTTCTAAAGACGGACTTCAAACCGACATCAACCTTGCTTGTTAGCTCATAACTTGAAAACAAAATCAGTCCATAATGTAGTTAAATCCCCACCTATAACAATAACTGCACGTTCTCCAAATAACGGGCTCTCGCCCGTGGGATCCTCATTTCTACAGCAGGATTATTCCAGCACGCGCACCCAAGTCGCTCAGGTCAGCTCCGCAGGCAAGCCCTCCAGCTCCCAGCTGACTCCCTCAGCAACTTCTTGTGAGTTTGGTTTGTCTAAAGAAACACCCTTCTGATCCTTTTCTTTAGGATTTCCAGGGCACCCTCTTCTTATGAGTTCAGATCCATTTCTTCTCACTAACCTTACTGCACTGGCTTCGCAGAAGTTCTTCCTGGAAGTCACGTTCCCATCTGGCTCCTTGATGGAAACTCTTTCTCCCTTCGTTAAGGGATTAACCACTTATTAACGATCATCTGCTCTCACCACCGAATAGGGACATTCACAAAAGAACCACTCAACACCAGTCCTACCTGTATACGCCATGTTCTTCGGGTTTCCGTAGGGAGCCCCAGGTTGGACGGGGCTGTAAACAGGGTTCATGGTGGAAGACCGGGAACTCTGAGAACAAAAGAAAAGCAGAGTTGAGCCGACTGCCTTACGTTAGCTCCAGAGTCGTCTTCTGTGCAAAGAGTCTTCTGCTACGTGACAGCATTACCGTGTTATAATTCAAGACACAGAGAGCTGGGAAGGAAAGGATTTACAACTAGACGTTACAACCAGATAGTATATTTAATAATTCAAGTTTTGGATCTCTTGGTTAATTCCCCTAACTTCTTTCAGCGCTGCATATTCTGCCTACAAATGAACGTGGAGCAGATTAATCTTACACATCCCTGCCTTCAGGGGGGCTCAGGACTCGTGACCCCACTTCCAGCTTGCGATGAACAAAGAGGAGAAGCCACAAATTCTGACAAGGAATTCTCCCCCTTGGAGGAGCTAATAGTTCTTGGGCGACAAAAACAACCACAACAAAGATCTGACCTTTCAGAAATTAGCAGATAAAAGACCATTTGCTGCTGGCGAGACGGAGAGCGGCAAATATTTGCGAGCTTTCAGCGTGAGCTGACTACAATAACCTCGAGCCCAAGGCTTGGGTCCTGCGCAAGGCTGTGCAGGGCACCCAGTGCCACCCACCGCATCCCACCACTGTCCCAGACGGGGAGATGCAGGCATGGACCTAACACAGGCAATGAGATTTTAACAGCCCTCCTGTTTTCCTCTCCAATAAAGATGGTGAAGCAGTGCCAGGTTAGCTTCTTGTGAGTTTTATTTAGAGGAAAGCAAGTAACTTGGGAATTTGTGTCTACTAGCTGTCAGTTAAGCAACTGGCTCAGTTAATTATCTTAATGAAGCACATTCTCAATTCTGATTAATGGGAAAATCAGTCATTAAGCTTTATTAGGCGACGCATTTGTCTCCACAGCTATCTAGTGACAATTTCACACAAGAACCTCAGCGATCTTGCTTCAAAATGTGGGGTTTTTTAAAATGTATTATTTTACAGTTCATAAACAAAACCGTTCTTTCCAAACAAGTCTCTCATGATGGATGCACAATTTGTTAGATCATTAACTCCTTCCGCTTTACCTCGGGATAACAAACAAGTCAAATGTTAAATGTTAGCACCAATTGACTTGACAACAATTACTGCTTAATTAATTAGCCTTCCCTCCACCCCCAAGTTAGCACAGAAGGAGCAATTCTCAAAGCAAAGAAAATCACGGTGATAAAGCGAGCTGGAAGAGAAAACTACACAGAGACTCGTATTTACGCCAGCGGCTTCAGTAACGCACGACGGAGCTCTTAAGAAGATCAACGGGAAAATCAGTGCAAAACTTTCCGTCCGTGAGACATTACAGCTGGGGGTTTACGTTCAAGCATAAGGGTTTTATGGCCATTTGGTCCTCGTGTCCCCAGGCAGTGCCCGAGTCTCGGCGAACCTGCCCCTGGCAAGCGGGTGTTTGCCTTCTGGCTTGAGTTCTCATTTACAGGAGAAAACCGAAGGTCACCTATCTCTGAGACGGTGAACACCAGCTTCTGTGAGTGTCCAAAAGCCTGGCTTTTGGGCTGCCATACGGATCCCATTCAACACAGGAGGCTATTTCAGCGTAGGATGGGGCAGATACAGGACGCACTCATACGTATACCTCAAACTGTGGACAAACGAACACGTTACGTGTCTGCATACGCTGTATGACACCCGCCTACCACCGCTTTAAAAAAATATGACTTCTTCATAGGAAGACGAACTTCAAAACCCATCTATATTCACAAAAATTATTTTCTTTTCTCTAGTGAAAAAACACGTTGATTTAAGCCCAACCACCACATTTCTATTGCACGTTATTTCTCTGAATAAATCATCGTACACACCAAAATGAAAAACCTTCCCTTGTCCAAAGCATGTAGGACAGGTTTCACCTGAGCAAGTACTTTTTCAGTAAGTTGAAAGCATCTGAAAAGAGATGGTTTGACAGTAACAAGGTGGGGGAACGTGCTGCCCAGAAGTGCCAGCATGGCACAATCACGAGGAACATCTACTGCCGCTCTAAACACAAGCCACGAAGCCAAAACATCCTCCTTTTTACCCAAATGTCACCATCAACGACTTTTTTTTTTGCAATTCGATTCCATCATCACCCTGCAATTAAAATTCCACATCAATAGTGGGAATAAGGCAAGAAGGGGTTTTGAACTTTTAATGGTCGCAGAATATTCTGACAAGGAAAAGCACTATAAAAATCCAAAGACATTTCTACATTAACAAACACTTCGGTGCAATCAGACATGATCAGGCAATCAAAGCATTTTGGGCTGAGGCTCCTATGTCTCTCCTTCAAAGAAAACTTTGAGGGTTTCCTTTGAACTAGATTTCATCTGGTTTTTTGTCTGGTCCCCACCTGATGCATGGTTTGAAGTTGTCTAAAGGACATCACCAGTATGTCCTTTACTGCTACGTCCATCACCGGTATGGACCTGTATGTCCCATGAGAGGTTGGAGGACATGTGATGGGCAACTGGAGTGAAGCTTCTGAAAGAAATCTGGTCCACGCACACCAAAACCACTTTGCACACGGAAACAACAACGTAGTCGGTGGAGTCACCTCCGAAGTGCCGTACTGTTCTGAATTAAAACACCAGTAGTATATGTAGCCTAAGGGTTACTACTAGTACATGATACTTTAAGTAACAGATGCCACAAATAGACCTGAGAGAAAAAGGAGAAGAGAGATGTCATAGAGTTGCAGAGATTTCCTGGCCATAATTAACTGTTAAATCACTAATAGGACTCTTCAAGAGCAGACAAGAAATGCCCAATGGGACAGGGAATGTGACAGACATCTATAAAAAAACAAATCACAAATGACCTGGAGAAGGTGGAGGCAGCAATCACACACTCTTTCTCATAACCCAAGCAAGCGGAGGCGTTAGAAGAAACAATTGTGTTCTAGGTTTAACACAAGCGATGTTGGGTGGTTGGTTGCTTTGCTTGCCTCACCATGTCCCTCGCTGCTGGGATGGTGGGATTTGGAAAGCTTTCCAAGGGACAGAGCAATTCCTCCTCTCCCCCAGACTGCCTTCCAGACAGGCTTTTAGGCTGCGAGGACCTTTGATCTGATCCCATCCAGCCATCCTTGTGTTCCCAGGAGAAAAGTCAATATCCAGGCTCCATTTTAGGTGTTTGGCCACCCAACTAACAGCAGGGTACCTGACATTGGACTATGCTCTCAATAAATGTGCCCACGGTGCTGAACGGTGGGGGGAGATCCCTGCACCAACGCCGAATGGCTGCAAAAAGCCACATCCTATTCATCAGCCAAGCGCTGGCACATGGCTCTTTGTGTTGGCCATTTCAGAGGATCTGTAAGTTGAGGATGTTCTCCACCAGAGCTAGGAAATCACAGGTCCATCTCACTCCAGCCCTGCATTCTCCTTCTCATACATGCAGAGCCAGCCTCCTACCTAGCTTCCTGCCCAAGAAATAGTTTTTGAGGGTCCCTCTTCCCCAGGAATGACAAAAGGAAAAGCAGGCTTCCTCCTCTGCAGCAGCACCGGTTCCTGTGAGCCAGCTGAAGGACACGACTTGCCTGAAAACCAACCTCTTCCCTCTGCCTTCCCGTCGGATGTGTGTTCCTCCACCCAGGACCACACCGAGACAGCTGGACCTGACAGCCCGGGCCCCCCTCAGCAGCCAAATCAAATAAAAAGGCACCAAATTTCCTGGGGCTCAGCAGACCCGAATCCCCCTCCCAGAGCTGCTCGTACCTGAGTCAGGGCACCTTACTGCTGTGACCATATCCCCCTCTTGCTCCTTATTTGCCTCGTCTGTCCCACCGTAAGCTCCTGGACAAGGCTGGAGTCACGGCTGCGTTTATAAAGTGCCTTGTTCAATGCAGTCATCATTTCATCCGCACTTTTCTGGGTGTAAAGAGGACAAATAAATCATAATTTGGTGAAAATTGCTGCATATGTCTGGCTTGCATTAGGTGGTGGACCAAATGGTAAAAAGAAACACTCTTCTTGAGAAGGATGAAAGAAAATGCTTTTTAGCCGAGATAAAAAGATTGTAATCATGTTAGGGGTTTGAGTGTATTGTGAGGAAGAGGCTTGTGCTTCCTCCCTGCTTGGTATGCAGGGTGTTATTTCCAGCCAGCGTGAAAGAGTCCATGCGAACGGCATTTCAGATGGATGATTTTCTTTCTTTTCAGCATCTAGTATTAAAGCACATTCAGATGAGCTTCCAATACATTCTGCAAGACAGTACCATTCAAAAATACATTTTAAATTCATTACAGGCACCGCATTGTGGCATTCGGAAAGCTACACTGAAATGAGAATAAAACAGGATTAGCAAAATCAAACCTCCTTCTCCACAATAACTTGCAGCACTTGCTCGTGGGCATGAATACACAACAAAAAGCCTAATAGAAATGAATTATAAACAGACAAACACAAGTATTGCTCTATTGCACAGAGCTTCCACCGCTTCCTAATCCCCACGACAGTGATGCTCGATTGCTTAGGAGCTGCTGAGACTCCAGCAAGGAGCTGAAGGAGTAACTCCAGCAGGAATACCATGGGAATAAACTGCTAGCACGCAGTCTCGGGATACTTCTGGCTGTAATCTGGTTACATTTTCGTCTATTTTATCTTTCCTGTGAAAGCGCATGGCATGCTTCCATCACGCTAGGAAATTACTTCAGGTGAAGGGTAAACTGAAACACAAGAGAGGTCAGTCTACGGGCGGCCACCACGCCATCAGCGGGCCAACGCGCCAGTCGAACCGAGCTTGCACGGGGAATTTCCAAGCAGCACGAGAAGGGAAATGCTTGTGCCGTGAATGCTGAGCTTGAACTTGCCGTGCTGTGAAGTGGCTATGAGCTATGCTCGGGTGCTCTCGCCTCGCCGGACCAGGGCTGGGCTTCACGCTCCGCATCGCGCTCTCCTGCTGCTGCCAAGGGAGAGGACGCTGTCCCCTATCCCTGGTGACACCTTGGGACATCGCCTACTTCATCCTCTTCCTACGGGAGCACTCAAAGCGCTCGAAAACCAGCCCAGGTATCACCACCACCTTCAAACTACTACAGACGCAAGACAACAACATCTTACCCTGTTGTTTTTCTCTATCGTTTACTTTGTGCCCCTGAAAGCGCCGCGACCAGCTTCACTGCTTCCCAAAGTCATTCAGGCCTTGAGTCTGCAAATACTGGTGGGCATCAGTAATTTTTACACAGAAACAAGTTTTAACGCGAGTATTTCTATGTGCACATTGGTGGATCTGGCATCTTATACACCTCTCCCACTCTGATATACAGAAATACAGGTACTTCCCACTTCTACCGTACAGAGGCAGAGGAAAAGAAAGACGACATTGAAGGAGATTTAAAAAAAATCCTAAAGAATAAACCTGGCATGCAAGATTCAGGAAGTTTAGGAAGTTATTTTTCATTTTCTTTTCAGACTAAGAATAAAATATTTATAAACAGAGAAATAAATATATTTTACAGAGTTCTTAAAAGAGTGACACTGATATGCGCATCTTTCGGGTTCGCAAAAAAATTAAATAGTAGACCTAAACTTAAATAAAAATGTAAAGAAATAGTAAATAATGCAAATGTGAGCTTTTCTGGGTGCCAGATACTTCTCCATCTTGTTTCATGTCAGTCCTTGTGTCAAGGTGACTCAGCCTTTAACTTCCCATACCGCTTAGGTCGTGATTTGCCTTCGCCTTTTGTGAAACTGGGACCTAAGTGCTTTTGAGAGACCCGTTCCTTACGCTTTTCTTTGGAACGAGAGTGGTGTTTTCTCCTCTGAGTGTTTGCATATTTGTACCAAAAATTATTTATTTCACATAAGGCAGCACAGAACCAAACATGAGAGAGAATGAACAAAGAAAAAAGGCAAAGCAAAGAGATACATTTCTTCCTTGATCTGCACATGGCCTCTTTAAAGTCATTTTATACAAATCGCATGCTAATAGTATTCCGCCAAAGCCTCCTTGAACACGGAAAGACCTCCTGACCTTACACTCCATTCAAATTCCAATAATTTTCTGACAATTTTTCAGTTAAGTCATTTGAAACTTGACCCTCGCTTGGGATCCACCAAACAATAATTAAATTAACTTCCAATTCATCTGCTAAAGTTTAATTTAGGCAAGCTACAAGGCTACGTCCCACCTTTCCCCCAAAAAATTCTGCTGTGACAGTATGCACAAGCTCGGAGTTTCATAACACGATGTGATTTTCCACATTTAACACCTCCTTTTTAGTTTACTGCTTTTTTAGTTATACCGTAACTAAAAGTTGATTGAACGTATCTCATGTGAAGCAAAACATTTAACCTGTAAAAGACCTTATAAAAGAATCAGGTCAAAGTTGACACAATTTTAGTTAATCTTTTATTAATACAATTAATTGCACTTTAAAAAAAATCAATTCAAAGAAAGAAACCAAAGAAAGGCCAGACTCCACAAAAAGTTTAAGGCTTCAATTAGCAGTAAATTATTAATGGCAGGTCTTGTTTGTACAATATAATGTTCACTTTTATCTCCTGCACTATGCTGCAGCTATACCTTGATGTTTATACAAATCGATCCAGCGCATCATTCCGGAGCCTGAATATTGCTTTTTTTCTGCAGTTCTCCCCACTTTTCACTTTCAAAGAAAATTTCAGCTCTGCTCCAGCCTTGTTTTACCTGGATAACTGTAAAATCTGTACTGCAAACTCCAGCTCTCCAAAACCTGCAGCACCCTGCTTCATAAACTCCTGCAGCCGGAGCAGAAGGGGCATCCTTGTCCTCAAACCATCCTACTGATACATCTATTGATTTTCATATCGCTATTTTTATTGATAAAGCACCTGTGAAGTGGCAGCTAGCAGTAAGAGCTAAGCAAGAAGCTTTTCTTCTATCCTGAGAAAACATTTGCTATTCCAAAAAAGTGTTTCCACATTTGAAACGCACGTTTGATTTCAGGCTTGCTCGCTTGCTCTCAGTCATGTCCTGGACCCTTTTTTTCTGGGAGCATTTCCAGTGGAAATGAAGATGTGCAGCGAAGCAGCCGTTCAGGAACGCTTTAGCAGGCGACGTTACTGCACGCAGGCATGCCTTTGCTGATGCGAACCAGATTTGGGATGGCACGTCTGCATCCCTCAAGGGGGTAAAGGCTTGCAGACAGCATCAGTGTCCTCCACACACGGACCATCTTCAGAGGAAAGATACGCTGCACAGTTTTACTCTCCAGTCAAGTTTTGAATTAGAAGAGCTAGTTTAAATCATATTCCCTCCATGCAAGAGATTGCAACTTTGAGAGAATACATTAAAAGCATGATCTGAAAATATTTGAAGCGTAGTCATTACCCGATGCAATCGAGATGTTCACTGCATGAACACGGATGGCGTTGAAGTCAGCGGTACAGCTAATGCAGCTGGTGATCAACACAACGTCATTTGTGTATGGTCTTTTCACGAGGTTCTGAACGTGACTGAATTGCATTATTCATTAATTACGTTGACGGTGTATTTTCTTCATAGATACTTCATGTCACGTCACTTCAGCAATCGCAAAGGCAAGTGCGTTTGTATTTGGCTGCTCCGAGAAGTCCCGGGGGTTCAGCAATGAGCTCCTTGTCCCTGCCCCAGAGATGTTACCAGCTAGAACGACATCCGCAGGAGAGCAGAGACAGGAGCAGTAAGATGTTAATGACCACCACGGACCAGCAGTACGGTTCTCATCAGATGAAACCCTGTTCAGCTGAAGCTGACCCTGATGGAGGGAAAGAATTAAAACAGCTGGAAATGCTGCGGAGCAAGGGATTTCCATAGAGCACTGGACCTATCCAATCCCAAAGGCCAGCAAAGGGAAAAGAAAAACGAGCTGGATATTTTACAGTCCTATAGCATTTTTCATACAGACCCACCTCCAAACCAGGGCAGTAGCACCCATCTATTCACTGGGGAGACACACGAGGGTGGCATGGGCTGGCTGGGACCCATAGAATCACAGAATGGTTTGGGTTGGAAGGGACCTTAAAGATCATCTAGTCCAACCCCCCTGCCATGGGCAGGGACACCTTCCACTAGACCAGGTTGCTCAGAGCCCCGTCCAACCTGACCTTGAACACTTCCAGGGACGGGGCATCTACAGCTTCTCTGGGCAACCTGTTTCAGTGTCTCACCACCGGTGTCTCATCATCCTCATCACCCTCACCCAGTAAAGAATTTCTTCCTGATATCTAATCTAAAACTACCCTCTTTCAGTTTAAACCCATTACCCCATGTCCTATCACTACACTCCCTGACAAAGAGTCCACCTCACCTTTCCTGTAGGCAGCCTTTAAGTACTGGAAGGCCGCTATAAGGTCTCCCTGAAGCCTTCTCTTCTCCAGGCTGAACAACCCCAACCCTCTCAGCCTGTCCTCATAGGGAAGGTGCTCCAGCTCTTTGAACATCTTTGTGGCCCTCCTCTGGACCCTAGCCAAGCTTATAAGGAGCCACATTCCCATCACCTATTGCCTCCTCTCAGCTAAATAACTAAATAAATCCACATGCCTTTCATTTGAGAGAAGTTTGACATCTATAATGGGAAAAAGCCCTTGTGTCTTCATTGTATGAAAAATTAAATGGCTAATTTATAAGCACAAAGCAGCTCTTGACTTTGGAATTTGCTGATCTCAGACTGCCCAAAAATAAATGCTGAGGCAGGAAAAATCTTGACCTTTCGTTTGCTGAAGTTTATGATCTACTTAAAAGCCAGAGGATCCAAAAAATTTGATGATTCAATTATGCTAGATAGCATATTTAAAAAATAATAAAGGAAATCCTTGTCCTAGCCTGAGAAAGCAAAGCAAGAGACAGAGAAGACGGGATCACCAGCTATGGCACTTGGTGAGAACAAGCAGTTGCTCAGTGAGCCTGAACGTGGCATGGCAAAATATCTATATTTTAATTAGGCCGTAAAAATACCCGCATGGGCCTCAGTAAATAAGAAATCAGTTCCCCTACAAGAAACTTCGGCAATGAGAAAAAAAAATGATGCTAGCACAGCTGATGTTATATTAGCTTGTTTCCAGAGAAGAAAATGTCTGTACGTGGATGAATTCTGGGCTGTAAATTTCTTGCTTTATATCTGCAAGACTGATGGATTTTACCAGCAGGTAACCAATAAATAAATGTATTTTTAAAAAATATCTAACATATCTGTCCCTGCATGTCCAAAACCATTCTCAGTAGTTCTCAAACGACTTCCTTGATATATTCCTATTAATTTCCTTAACTTGAAGCCTTGCTGACTTTTCCTTTTGAAATGAACCCTGCTGTACTCTTGTATTTAGTGCTCTCATTCTGCTCTCCAACTGAGCCGCGTCCTCCTCCAGCTGATTATCTCGATTCTTTTATCTTCACAATCCTACTTCATTGTGTTTTGCTGAAAAGACTTCCCAGGACACGCAGTTTGAAGACTCTTCTCTCTGCTCCTTTCTTTCCACAAACGATGGCGTAGGGACATTCAGGTTGGCCATTAGGAAAAGCCTTTTGACTAGGTGGGTACCAGGCTGACCACAGATTTGCTGGAGGTTTTCAGGACTGGTCTAAGCAAGGCCATGGTTGACCCAACCTGGTGCTGGGGAAAGGCCCCACTATGAGCACAAGGTTGGACTGGATGGCTCCAGACGTCCTTCCAACCAGCGTTTCATCTCCGGCTCAAAACAGTTTGTGCTGCAACTCATTTCTCAGACCTCTATCTCCCTCCACAGTCTCAGGCTGTAACTTTCCTGGTGTCAGACATAACCGCTTTTCAAAGACTTTGGCCTTTCCTAATGGCCTCCAGTCAGAAGTTTTCTTGGCACTTGGTAGGACACCAGAAACCTTGGCAGGGTGGTGGGGGATAGGGTAGCATTCACGCTTTTCCATTGATGGGTATCTACACCGTAGCATATCAGTCAAACAGACGATGTTAAGATGCTTCACAGGACCATGAAAATTTACGTACCACATCAGCTATGATGCTAAGCAAGTACCAAATAGTGTCTAACTGGCATTTTTTATTAACTTAGTGCAGAATTTGACCTACCATAAAATTATTGAGGCTTTGGTTAGAAAATTTCCCCCCGATTAAAAACATCTATGCTATAACATCACCCAGTCACTATAAAAAAAAGCAAAATAATATTTTTAGTTATCTTTCTTATCTGAGACTTCTCGGGCTGCTTCAGACCTTTCTCACAGTCAACCATTGCTCCTTCTCCTAAGAGAACCTACACTTTAGGAGCCAGACATAAAAACCAGACACAAAAATAATATTCATAAAAAGACAATTTATGTTACTAATAAATATAAGCCTCCCCTCTTCCAAGCTCTTTAGAAATATTAAATAATCCATCACCACTGCAGCTTCGTTTTGCAGATGCTGAGAAGCCTGCAGGAGCGCAGGGAGATGATGGGCTCAAGGTAAGCAAGACCAAAGTGCCAGGACCAAGATTCAGCTGCTGAGCGTCAAACTTGCTGCCATCGGTATATTGTTTTCAACAGAGAAGACTCAAGTTCTTGAGCATGTTTTGGAGATGGAGGCTCCCACCTCAAAGGGATCATTAAAGCATAACTTAAAAATGAGATGTGGTCAGCTAGAGAAACACCAGGCTGGAAAAAGAGTTGAAGGCGACACTGTTACAGCGAGCTGAGGACGTAGTCACTTGCGGACGACATAGCCAATTCACACCGGCTGCCTGAACTCTTGTTTTCATTTCAGGCTACAATATCACATTTTATTTTCTTTTCCACTGGGTCACACTAAACTGTATTAACCAATTTCTAACAGAAAAATTTCAATACCAGAAAAAGTCACGTTATCCTCAAAGACATGCTTTAATTTATGTTTTGCTCCAAAATTTCCAACCGCTACCACTAATTACCTTCCTTCAATTTTTGTAATTATTCCCCTCAGTATGGGAGAATCACTTTCCAACCATACCCTGAATATTGAAAACATCGCTCCTTCCCACGCACTGCAATAGGATAAAGATCTAAATTTGTTTCTTAGTGGATTACACCATACAAAGTTGACACACCAGAAATACAATATCCCTGGAATTAAAATCAGATGAGGGCAGAGATGTCCTTTTAATAATATATGGGTCAGAATCCTCTTCGATTTACTTGGTCAGCGTTCAAATCCACCGTGCTGCAGGTTTTGACTGAGTGATTTATGACTTCCAGCCATGGTTGTTCCTCTAATGATCTCCTCCCAGGTCCCATTTTCTGGTCACCAGCTTTCTTCTCCAGTCAAGTCTGGAAACCCAACACAGGGTTCAGTGGCAGGAGGATGACAGCACCATCCTGCAGCTCCAGCCCCACTCCCCTGGCAGGCAGCACAGCAAATCCCTCCCTCTCTTTTCCTTTGGTCGCGCTGATGCACGGACAAAGATTGGATATAGAGACTGGGAAAAGTGAAGATTAACCATGCAAATGGAGGGGATCAATCCTCCGTAATAGTCCTTTCTTCCTTAAATATTTTGCAATCTTTGTTCTAAAACAAAGCTGTACCAGGGAAGACGAAGGAGAACAGAGGCTAAATCTGTTAGCGGAAAGGAAGCTTTGGCAAGAGGTCTGTTTATCGTCCTCTTTTGGTAATTTCACGTTGGCAAGAGGTACTTTTAACGAGCCCAGGAGACTGAAAGTCTTTCCCACCCATAGGACAGGCAGACGCTGGCATTCGTTCCCTCCATTTGGAAATCAATCTACATGGAAGGAGAACAATAACAGACCCCAGATTTATGCCAGACCCGGTGTGCTACTGAAGACCACCAATATCTGGCTAATATACGTTGCAAAAGTCGTACCACTTGAAAAATAAGCAAAAGAACCCTGTTGGCTTTTTTAGGTGGAAGCTGCCAAGTGATGAACAAACAGAACTCAAGTTAAGAAAATATTATATTCACAACAATCATAGGCAGAGCTCAGGCAGGGGTTTTACTTCCTAAGGGAATATGGGACACTCTGGGCTAAACAGAAAAAAGAGGGATGCAGACCCAAAGGCAGTGGTGTTGCAATTATTATTACAAGCCATCAAAAAAAAGACGATTCAAACTGAAAATATGAAGTTAATTAGTTGATTTAAATCCTAAAGACTTACTTAATCACCTTCAGCTCTCAAACATCAAAGTGGAGTGGGAGACCGGGTGGTCTACAGCTTTCTCCCCTCCCCTTGCCCACAAAACCTTTGCACTGCCTCAAGGTTAAGCAGGGCTGGTGGGGATCACTGCCTGATCACAGTGTCCCAACACATCCCCCTGCCCAAACCCAACCGCTTCCATGACCAAACCGTACCCGAGCGGCTGCGGGTGGGTGAAGGAGCCGACCTTCAGCATCCTCCCTCCCTATCATGAATGCATACCTCCTTCTGCACATATGCCCTGCTGCTCTAGTACATATCCAGCTGACATCATATCTGAATTCTTTACTACTCGGTATTTCTTCTATAGACTCCGAGCCTAAGCCTCTATGGGTGGATGCTGCAAAAATACGCCATAAAACAACGTATAACCAGCATAAGAGAAAGAAAGTTTGCATCAGATGACCATAATCAATCACTTGAAATCTTTAAATGAAGGCTACATATGTTTATAAAGCTGTACTAGGTCTCAAACACAAGTTAAACATTCAATACAGGAATTACCGAAGGTTAGTAGCAGCCGCTATACAAGAGACATGAGACCAAGATCTGTGAACGTATGATATGACTGTATAATGCATGCAATATGCAGTCAATTAGCATATTCATTTCATAATCACTGTGAAAGCCAAGAATTTTTCAGCCTGCCATTACAGAGGATTTTGCAGTGCTTTTCTTCACCTAAACACTCATTCAGCTTTCCAGTGAATATACCCAGCCCAGGAGGCCAAAACCAGGAATGCTTTTGCAGCCCACACAAAGAAAAGGGCTGAACGGCCACAGCAAGTCAACAATTAACACTTTTCATAGGTTTCCGGACTTTCCTTCCTAAACTAAAGAGTGGGAAGAGATTCAGTGAAGTCTGAAGGAGCTTACGGCTTGCAGTTTATATCAGCAAAAAGGAATTGCTAAATCCCCAGCCGATGATTCAGGCTGGCCAGACAACCCAGCTTTGCTTTCTTGTTTTCCATCCGCGGGGGATACAGGCCAGTTTGGGGATTGAATGGCACGGCAGAAACTAAAAGCAGAGCAGTCATTCACTTCTTCCTTAAAATAACAGTGTATGCTGACATTAAAAAACAACTAAAAAAAGTCTTTGAGGTCTCTCGGAAATGTTTAAAAGGAAAAGCTTACTCTGAAGCAGCTAAGCAAATATTGGTCTTCACACGTGAACATTTCTAGTCACCTCAAATTGATTTCTCCTGCGTGTAAGGTCAAGGATACGTGGACCATTTGAACAACCAGGGCTTCGGCATCCGTGCGTAGGGAAAAAAAAAAAATCCTGGTGTTTGGTTTAAAATATTAACGATGCGATACTCATGCGAATCCAATACGAGACGATGCTCTCGGTGTCTAAGAGTGAAGTAGGATTTCCAATCGCAACTACCGATACTTTCGATAAAAGCAATACCAAAAAAGTTAACACGTTCACCTGTCGAAGGGTATCACACGACATTAAAACTCAAGAGGGCATCCAGCAATGACATGATTAGTTTAATTCACTAATCTGTCATTCACATTTACTTTGGTTTGAAGGACGCCGGAGCCTCCACACCGAGAGCTACGATGCCTTTCAACATAGCAGTGACAAAAATCTTATTTTCTATCCATCAGTGTCCCTTTGATGCTATGACTCCCACGCTGACAAAAAAAAAGTCTAAAAGTTTCAATTTGCCACTAAATGGCTTAATTTCACATTAATCCCCGACATAAGAAATCAATTGTGCAACTTAAGCGATTCAGTGAATTTCTGGTTTTTAAATATCATCTCCAGCCAACAGGTTACCCCAAATCTTACACACATGCTGCCACCACAGCTCGATTGTGTCTACAAAATCTGTTTAATTGTCAGCTTGCCTAAGCTTTCTGCATTTTTAATATCATTTCAGTATTATTATAGGTACAAAGGCAAAAGTTTAATTGGAGACAGAACGTATAACCTTTGGGTAACGGCCTTCTCCAGAATACACTGAAATTAAACTTTAACATCTACCTATGTCTTCACACCATAAATACCGTAACAGAAGTAAGACACCAAAACATACACTTGCTTCTGCCTTCTACCAAAGCCAACACCAAATCAAGCGCTTGTGCATGTCCAAATAGATAGTCATTACCTATGACCGATAATTTAATTATTCTTAGAGTTCAGTGCTGCAGCTCTTTTACAACACACTTCATGTCGGCATGCTCACGTTGGCTCAGGCGCATTCCCCACCCGGGTTTAAGCACATAGAGATGTCTGTAGCCTCATAGCTTTACATTATAAACTCTACAGAGCAAAGTCTTTTGTATATTCTACAAAGATCCTAGCATACGTTAGACAGTGATTACATGACTTACAGATGCACACCCCTTATTTATGCATTTTGAAAAAGAAAAAGAAAAGAAATCAGGCCTTTGATTTGCAACCAATTTGTGACACATTTATTTTCATGCTGATAAGCATCATCTCTGTACATAATAACCTTTTTGCCATCATTCTTCATAACAATTCAATTCCCGTCTTAAATTAACTCTATCAATCATAAAACAGGTGCACACCACCTACTCAAGAGATTTCCTTTCTCCAAATTTTTCGCTGCTCTGACAATGCCCAAATTGATATTACCTGTGATGAAAAACACAGCCTGGCAGGGGACTAATTTTGGTAAGACTCACTCTAGTTTTTAATGAATTCATAGGTTTGTTTTTACATGCTTGGAAAATAAGCTCAATATTCCCAGGCAGTGTTTTGTGAAATACTGGGTGGCGTAATTCTTTTTCTTAAAAAAACAACAGAAATCGAGTCCCTGGTTTCAGTTCAACAATTATTTCAGTTTTAAGAGATGATTCCAACAGCAAGGAAGAATGATGCCTGGAGAGCTAACAAGGAACTGGGGTCTAGAAAGAATCAAATATATAGTAAGCGTATTAAATTCCCCCGCAGCCCGGTGGGCAGCACACCCCGTTAGTAAGACGGAAACCAGACTGGATGTGCATCCTCTGCAAGACCAGCCCTAAGATGCTCGACAATGTGACCGGCACAGAAAACAGAGGGAGAGCACAGGGCAGGACCTAAGCGATCTTCACATGAATTGCCAGGCAACACGGGGGAAAAAAAATGTCCTTGATGGAAAGAAGAGGAGGGCAAATTGTGAGAGTAATCATGACCTCTACGATCTGGAGAGCCTGGGAATATACACTTCATAAAGAACGAGCATTACACAGCAAGACACTTCCCCAAGGCCCCCCCCTTTCTTTCTTTCTTTTTTTTTCCCCCCAAATAGACTTCTTTCAATAACTATAAAATAATCTGGTTATTCCTTTTCAATTCATAAAATATATATTTAAATATTGCGTTTAAATACAAATTTTACATTCAAATTTCTTTACAGATATGAATGCATTTAAACAAAATGGTGCACGTGTTGAGAAGTCAGAGCAGAGTGAATGACACCCCATAAAGTATCTCAATACAAATTTCCTGCGGCGGAGGGGTCCCTGCATTACTGGGGCCGTGCTTCCCCCACCAGCACCCCTTAATGTGCAAAACGCTCCTAGTCCAATTACAGAGGAAGACTCACGACACGCAGAGAGGAAGATGCACTTCACTGTTTTCTACGGAAATAATAAAGCAACAGTGCCTAGATTTAGGTATCAGCACAATAGCGTCAGACTTTTCCTCCTAATGTGGCTGAAGGCTACGGAAATGTAATTAGAAAGCTTTCGAGGAGTGGCACTTTAATTTCACCCTTAGGCAATCTGTTTGCCACAGGCAAGCAATTAAGCGAATGCGTACCTTCAGGGTTTAAGCCCTTTGCAGAGGAAGCCCAGGTTTTCCCCAGCTAGCTATTAGTTTTCAAATTAACATGACACCACGCTGAGCGCATACAAAACCGCAGGTATTTTAGAGCAGTGCACTGCGGGGATGAGTAGGGCCTTTTTCACCTCTTGGAGAAGCTGCCATTGATGCTCGCTGGTCTCACATCCCTTCTTTGTTCAGAGCAGCCTAAAACAGAAAGCATCCGTAAAAAGACGAAACATGTGCCTGCACCTCTATTGGTTTTTTATCTGATGCAAAATACTTGTTATTGGCTGAAAGAGAAAGAAAGGGATGATACCGAAGAACAGAAACGGTATTTTTTGAAGGATTATATTCTGCAGAGAGAGGTGAAACCTTCAAGCATCTCCACAGAAGAACACAAAATCTTGGCAGAGACAAAACATCTGTCAAGGCAGCCTCGTAGAAGGACCAGAGCAGAGTATCGCTGAACTCTGCTCCTTCTCATCCCTTCCAGCAGCACCCGCTCCACAGCTACGCTCCTGAGCTCTTGCTACGGGCCGACCCCGGCCTTGTAATCTCCTTCTGCTGGAGCGTGTTCGATACAAATGCTAATCCTCCTGATTTGCAATTCACTGTCGCCATCTGATTTTGAAAATCTTCTGCAGACGTTGGAGGGGGGAAAGAGAAAACTGAACATGAGAGAGAACTGCTAAGTCTGTGCTGCCAGTTATCGGCAAATCGAGAGGCGAACAAAAATACTCATCAGCCCCTGTACCATCTTGCAAATCTGAGTTGACATCATTGACAAAGTCGGCTTGCCGTCCTTCTGCATCACGTTGTGTCCAGCCTGCTCATCTCCATCTCATGGCTATTGAATAATCTGTGTGAAATGAGTTAATGATTTCAGTCTAGATCGTAGTAAATGGACGTTGACGTCCACAACAGGCAGTAATTGCCCCGTAACTGGCCGTTAACGGGAGAGCACACAAACAATCAAACCATGCACCGATTCTGAGCCACAGCTGCCGTGCAGCCAGAGAAAACTGCCACGATCCTGCCCCAACTCTGTGCGACATGAAGAGCGCTTGGTAGCTTCAAGGTCTGTAGGTCAGCCACTGCTCACCAGTAAATTCACCCTGCCCTCAACATAAGCAAAATTGCAAAATTGCAAAATAACATTCAAATTGCAAAATAACATTCAAATTGCAAAATAACATTCAACCCGACGGAGTTTACTTCCTGCAGCGTGGACCATGGTTGAGACAGCAACCTTCACAAACACCACGATGGGCTTCAAAAGATGACAGTCAATCCACGTAGCTCATGATGAACTTTCCTCCATAGGTGCTACATGGAGGAGGAGAGTCTCCCTAGAGTTCGAGGACAACCAAAATAACACACTTAAGGTCCAAATCTGTCGTTTGTATTACTAAAATGTCAGGTGAGGGCTTCGTGACAGTCTAACGGCCAACTGGATTCGGTGAATATCCTGTGCTGAATTCTTCTTCTGATGCTGATTTATAAAATACTGTGACAATCTTAAAAATCCCGGGATCAATAGGAAAGCCATTTAAACTGAAAAACGCTACTTGAGGAACACAAGAGGACTGGATTAGAAATGAAGAGGGGGAAATTACAGAGGCGGAGGGAAGTGCTACAAAATGCAAAAGCAGCAAGTGGATCTCCGAGTCCAAACCCAGGAACAGAGGAGGCTGAGTCACAGCAGCTATATTTGGTATAAATCCAGAAGAATCATTCCTAAAATAGGTTAACAAAATACTAAGAAGGAGAAAAAGGAAATTCCATCTTGAATATAGAGAGAAAGACTTCATCTCAGAGAGTTTAACGCAGGAGGAAAAGCTCTGGGATCACTAGCATCCAAGCTAATGAAACACTGGTGTAACTGAAGAGGATCTTTGTTAAACATAATCCTGGAATTACAAAAGAGCCATATAAAAATACGACTCTATTTCCAATCCTGTAATCCAGTATTTAACACTTGTTTTCACTAGGGGAAAAAAAAAGCATCCTAGTTTATTTCTTTTTTTTTAAGGCTGTTCAGTGTTTTTTCAAAAAACAAAGTAAGGCTTCAGACGAATGCAGCACGAACTCTGGTGTTTTACTTTCCCAGGGGTAATGAGACCGAGAAAGTATGTGCAGCCCAGGAAAGGTTTGGGAACTCGCAATATTCCCAAAAAGATGGGGCTCACAGCTGCTTCAGCAGCCTCTGCCCTGCAGGGGCGGCCTTTTTAGCAAGCAGAGGCTGCCGCGAAACAGCCCCCGACCTCAGATAATTTCCTGCAAACCTCTTTCACTGCATGTTCTCCGTATACATCACGCTTCGTACCCCGCACAACTTTGGCAAATCAATTATTTGGCTGTTAATTACAGCTACACATCGCTTCTTTCTCAACATCAGACTTAGCAATTACAAATCTTATTCTGTTTGAGTTTTGTTAATTTGATGTCTACCCCCACATCCCGCTTCCCAAGAGAGGGCTGGAAGTTGCGCTGTAGCCAGGGTGGGTTTAGCTCCCTCCCGACCAGTTGAGGTGATTTTGAGGCGATTTGGTTAATGAGGCGATCTGCTGGTCCATGCCCTATATATCCCACGTATACTCCTGACATAGGTTGGAGACTTCACATGGGTCTGTATAATTTCCCATCACCGATCAATCCAAAGACACCATCTACCACAGCTTTCAGGTTAATCCAAAGCTGCTCCACATAATTAAACGAGCCCCAATTCCTGAACTATGTCACGAACTAGTTTACCTGGAAGCTACAGGCCTGACGGAGACATTACTGCATAAATTCCCACAGTCTGGTTGAGGGAAAGCCAGGCTAGATGCATCGAGCAAGCCCTTCGAGCCTCTAAAAATCTATTAAATCTGTTCAGCCGGGAGGCCAAGGAAAGCCTCCCCGCACGCGAAGCACGGGGAACGCAACTGCCTGCACCTCGGCAGCTCACCCACGCTCACTGTCAGCGACTGTCAGGGCTTGTTCTGCTCCCTAAGTTGCAAACAAACCGAAGATGAATCATTATGGATCCGTGGACTTTCAGAACAAAGGATCATTTTTCCAGCTCCAATCTTCCGTATCTTTTGGCTGGCTGGCTCAGCAGTACCGTGCCAAGAGCAGGTATTTCACCCACAGATACTACAAAGACATTTACAGGCTTGGATTCAGTAGGAGGACAAGAAGAAGCACTAGTTCTTCACTCAGCATTGCCCTGAAATACATCACGTCCCATACCCAGCGTGGCTTTTAATCTGCCTCCCAAAAGAAACTACTCCATTAGGAGTAGCCAAGTTTCTGTAATTTTCAAAGCAGATCACAGTACTTTCTTTCAGAGAGTTTTGCTATAAGCTTAAGAATGTTTTTCATTCGGTTCCAATGCTGTGAACAATAACTTTCTACTTGCTAATCTGTGGACTTGCACTGATTATTAAATGAGGCATGAAAAGCAAAGGAAATCGCACTTATTCAAGTTTGCATTAGCAGAGTGCTCTCCATCCCAGCACCGGAGCGCTGTGACATCTGTCGCACACAAACCACCCACCAGCTTTACGGGAGACACCAGCTGAGTATAAAACACGGGAACACAACCTGCACTAACCGCGGTACACCGGCAGTGTCACGGCAGAGGAGATACATCTAAGGAGCAAAGGTAGCAGTCACGCAGGTGTCTACAGGCCATCAGGTCAGCATGAGCTTGACGAAACCAAATGATGGAGGAGGAGGAGGAGGAGAGTTGCCACCAAAGGACAACTGGAGGTGGACAACAACCTCTCCTACAGAATGAGAAACAACACAAAGGGCAAAGATAGGCTGCAAAGGGCTTGTGTGTGAAAAGACTGAGGAGGGGAGGCAGTAGAAGGATGTAAACAGAGGGATGACTTGGTCGAAGGACAACTAAGGAAATTATTTCTGTGGTCCAAAGGATAAACAGCATCTTACGGAGTCCTCTTCCAGCCTATCACCATGATGGAGCACCACCATTAGCCTCTTAGCTAGCAGATTTGAAACGGAGTAATCGGGAATAAACAAACACAAAGAATACAATTTCTTCCCCATGGGTACAAGCACATCCTGCAACCCCTCTCCAGCGAAAGGAGATGTGTCACCTCCGTCAGGCGGCTTTGAGCTAGCAGACCTGACAAGTGGGATTACCTGCCACTGTCCTATCTACAGAGGAGTTGGTCAGCTGAAGGTAGTAACGTGCACATTATCATTCAAACAGCTTTGCTATAAAACCTTGCTATAAAGTCAGGTATCTCCTCCTGAAACACAAGTTTCACCTCTATCAGAAGAGATACAGAAAAAGGAAGATTTATGGTTAAAATACCAAATTATGTCCTAAGGGATCTGAGTTTAGTTCCCAGAGGTACCTCTGATTCTGAGATAGGGAATTTTTTTTCAAGAGATATTAAGAACACTAGAATGGTACAAGGGGCCACAGCAATTCCTTACGGACGTACCCATCTGAGCTGCCAACAGACCTGGAGGTCCACAGACTCCCAGCCAAGGCTCTGCTGGGTTTTTATACCAGCGGTATTAACGGATGCTTCAAGGCTTGTAGTCGGCAAACACCCTGTAAAGAGCGCTCTCACCTCCTGAAATTGCATATGAGAAGTTTGGGAATAAAAAGGGGCTACTATGGAAGAGATTCCAGAGTGACCTCTGTTCAAGGGCAATGCTCTTCTCCTGAGGGTAAACAGGATTATAGGAACAACAACTAAACTATCTTGGCCAAGGAGGCCAAACAAGGAGGGCTGGAGCTTTTCAGGTGGCCAGGATTTCTCCCAACCCCACATATTGCTGGAGAATCTCAAGATCCAGAAAGCAGTCGATCACTCATCAAGCAATGAAACCGGCTCTGTGGACCACTTCCGACTTCTTCCACTGCACAGACACAATTAGCATCACCAGGAAGGTGCACACAGAATCTCTCGTTTACCATACCTGGAATATGAAATGGCAACCCTTAAGCAACAAGGAGACAAAATAATTCATCTTTTAAACTGGGAAGAAAATAACCCCATTTTCCACTCCTTGCTTTAGGAGTCTCAGCAGCTGTGGCTGCACCCAGACAGGCAGGGACACGGCAGCACAATATTAGTCATCGTTTTACCTGCAACATGTGGGAGCCCAGCAGAAGCAGAGGGGCGATGAAGAAGACTCAGCAAAATGAGCTCGCTCTCTCCTGCGGCAAACAGAGAGATCTCAGGCAGCTGTGGAGGCATCAGCAGTTCCTGCTGGGCTCGGATGCATCTGTCAGCTCATGGGAGCTAGTGCAGGTGACAAGGGGGCAGACCTTGGCCCTCCAACCCATCTTCTATTTCCTTCTACCAGAGAATGCCTTGTCCAACCCACAGCTCCTTAACTTGCCTCCAGGAAAGAAAGAGAGACTGCAAAAGGGATTACACAGCTGCGGGAACCTTGCTTAACCCCATCTCAGCACAATCACTCTGGACCACTGACTTGCTCTCCCTGTCTTCCCCTTCCCAAAGTTATACCCATTAGAAAATGTCTAGGTGACTCCTGCATTTGGGGAGCTCGGGAGGAGATGTGTTTCACATCATTTTTCAGGAAACACTTCGTTCAATAAATATGAAATCCTTGGCTTTAGAGTCTGAGATTGTGCTGAAAGAGAAGAGAGAGCAGAAAACAAAATGGACCTGGGCTCCCAGCAGCTACAGCCTGAGCTGCAGGAAAGATGATGAGTTCAGAAAGCAGAGCAGGAGATACAAATAACGTGTCTTTCCCGTTTTCTGTTTAACACAGTTACAATTTCATAGCAGTGGAATGAGGTTGGGGATGGGGGGGAATCACTGCAGAGGATGCCACTAATTCTCCCGGACAGGCGAACGGGCTGTATCAGGCAGAGCGGCAGCTCTGACTCCATTTCAGTTTGAACTCTCAGGCTCTGGATTTTGGTCCATGTCTGATCTTTCAAATGTTACACAGGATGCAGGCAGGCAGCTCTGCGGTACGGAAGCAGGACGCGGCTCAATCTCATCCTTCAGGCTTGAGATTTTTCAGGCATCCAAACCAGGTGTCCACAGCCATTCAGCAGGAGCTCTGCTGGAACCTGGAGGAGCTCGTAACAAGGGCTGAGACTGCTCAAAAATGGTATCCTAAGCCAAATCCCTCTGGGAGCAGGGCATGGTTACTGCTTATTAAGAATGAAATGGTAATTGCAATGATCTCCGTGAGTGCAGCACCAAGTGCTTGCTGCTCTTCCCATCCAGTACCAGCCAGGTTCTGGAGGACATGGAAATCACACATTACTAGGCCAACCTGAAGCAAAGGGGTTAAGCATCCTCGATGATGCACTGAGAGCTTGATGAAGAACCGTGCCTACTCATGACGAATCCCAGGGCAGGGAAAATAGGAATACATAAAAACCTAAGAGTCAGACCAAAAAAAGGAGACACCAAAAGTCCACTTAAACCGGTATCCTACCTCCAATAGAGGCCAGGTATGGACATGTGGAAAGGACAAGCGTGCCGTGCTGCTCCCCCACAGAGTGCTCCTCAACTCTAGCAAATTGCTGTTCACAGATTCCCTGAGAAAGAAGGGTTCAGCAGCCCTTGAAGACCTTTTCTATGAACTCTTCCAGTCATTTCTGAACCAGTGCAAGCCCTCCGCACCGCTCTGGGGCTACGAGTTCAACTGCTGAACTACACAGAAGCACAGAACAACTCTTTTCTAACAAGCCTGCTGCCAGTTCCACTCAACATCCCCTAGTCCTTGTACCGAAGAGACAGCAAGTAAGGACCGATTGCTTGCCTTCCCCACGCTACTCATGATTTTATAGGCATATAACCTTCAAATATGTCAGGAGGGTATATATACTGCCATGCCTGCCACTACGGTATCCCAATGACTATACGAACGGCACTTAAGTGCAAGGATAGACGTCTTCCCAGGCATAACAGGCAGAAGAAGGCGGCTCTTCTCAGGCTGGAGAAGACGAGGCTCCAGGGAGACCTTGTTGCGGCCTTTCAGTACTTATCAGAAAGATGGGGACAGACTTTTTAATAAGGCCTGTAGTGACAGAACAAGGGGAAATGGTTTTAAACTAAAAGAGGGGAGATTTAGACTAGATATAAGGATGCAATTTTTTATGATGAGGGTGGTGAAACACTGGAGTAGGTTGCCCAGAGAGGTGGATGTTCCCCCATCCCTGGGAACATTCCAGGTCAGGTTGGATGGGGCTCTGAGCAACCTGATCTAGTGGAAGGTGTCCCTGCCCATGGCAGGGGGGTTGGACTAGATGGCCTGTAAAGGTCCCTTCCAACCCAAACCTTTCTATGATTCTAAGAACAAAGTATGGTTAGATGCCTGCAAACCTGAGCAACCTATTTCCAAAGAAGAGATTGCACCAAAGAATATTTTTAGAGCAGTTTACAACCCAAGTTCCTTAGCCAGCAGAGGAAGGCATCACTAAAACACAGCCACAACAACATCCCAAGTGACCTCTTTCTCTTTAGCCGCTTTTGCTCAAGTTAAACTTCACACCCAACCTGCTACAGAGCTCTCACCCCGTAAGGCATGGGTTAGGCAGTCTAGTTATATTTCTACCCCAACTGTCAACATCTCCACCAAAAGAAGCCTCCAAAAGCACGAGATGTCATTCTAGGAAGCATATCAATAGGAACCCACCCTGTGGACACATGCCAGCCTTGTTCCACTTGGTATCTCCTCCGTTGCCAGGCAAGGAGAGACGCCATTCAGAATCGGTAGCAGCTTCTGCTGCGGTTCTCCCCAAGGGTTTCTGCTGAATTAGAGCTGCTTTTAGCAAGTTGCTCACAGCATTTGTTTCTCTGTGAGCAATAGGAAGCCTTGTTCAGAGGTCAGTCAACAAGTATTATTGATCGCTTCTTACAGCACCCAAAACTCCACTAAACGCTACACAATACAGATAAAAATAGCAATGAACTTTGTTCCCAGAAGAAAGAAAGAACAAACATTGCACAGCAAGGAGCAACAGCCCTAGGGCTAGTTTGTGCCCCATAAAGCAGACGGGCTCTAACCAGTGACCCTGGTGCAACTGGGAGGGCCAGCTGACCCTGGTGCTGCCTGCTGTACCCTCTCCTTCCCTCCCCTGCTTCGAGGCAAACACACATGAAATGCAGAGAGCTTTTATTCCCCCTCCTTGTTTGCAATAACAGCAGAGCCGAAATAGTTTATAGCTGGCGAAGGACTCCACAGCAAGCCGCTCAAAGGCAGAAGGAAGCACCAGAGCTGGGACAGTGCCTGTCTCTAGACAGAAAGTTGCAGACAGACGTGAAGCTGCTCTGCTTATGCTCAAACCACTCAAAACCGCACGAACGTCGCTGGTACAGGGCCTGATCCAACCACGGCGTTTGCTCCCAGGACTGCACTAAAGGCATCGGCGTGCTTTCGGTCGGCTCTGAGCACGGACAGAGCAAGCTCATGTTGGCTGGGGGATCGCACAGTCCTACGCGCTGGAAAAACATGTGCTTTGGGGAACGGCCGAGTGCACGGGGCTCCTGTCTCAGGTGCTTGCAACCCGTCATCTAAAGAGGGACAGCGAAGGAAGCGGCAATTGAAACTTCAGTAAGATTATAAAACACAGCCTAGCACGGAGGTTTGGCCCTTTGAGAAGCGCCTTTCTTCCAGCCTCTGTAATAGAAGTGCGTCCTAAGGAAGAATTTGAAAGCCTTAAGAACCGAGGCTTCACAAAATCATTTCAGAGGAGGCTCGCAGTGCCCAGAAAGCTGCAGGAAAAGCAATTTAAAGGTCACTTCTTACCAAGCAGGAGAGACGATAAAACTCACCAGCCTCATCTGTGGAGCAGAATAGGTGATGTGAACAGAAGCACAACCAGATAAGTAGGGAAGTATTAAAAAAAAAAAAATAAAGAAAAGTACTCTACGGCTCTGGGTTTGTGCTCCCAACAAGGAGCCTTAATTCATTCCGAGATAGCTTCAGAACAGCACATCAACACTTGGCCCTCCCTGCTAACTGGTTTCCTTAGATCTGCTGAGCTGTTTGGGCTGAATGAGCAATTAGAGTATAAGAAAACAGATGGCTCTATTTGGCAACTTCTTTAAAAGTGTCATTTTGAGACTAGCCAGGTCATATCACAACTAAATTACTCCAGATTAACTGCTTTCAGGCGACCTGTAATAAAGAGTTGAAACTATTCGGGCAGCGATCTTTAAGATTGCCAAACTGATTGCACCCATTCAGCTACCATCATATTTTATCATTAACAGCAGAGTCAATTATTCCTCATTAATAGAATCACAGAATCATAGACTGGTTTGGGTTGGAAGAGACCTTTTAAAGATATTTAATCATTGCAGAAAAGATGCAAGTATTTTTAAGCTGAGTGCATCCATTTCTTTTTCTTTTTTTATTAAAAACCTCAAAGCTTTTCCACATATGGAAAAAAGATTCCTCTTCTAAAATGCCTTTGGGACCGAACAGGGATGCTACTGAACAGCAGCACTGCACAGCAACCCCGGCCGAGGACCGAAGAAAGGTATGGATCACGTTCTCGTGCATAAAAATTTAATTGCTAGTAGAAGTCTGATCTGCCACCCAAGTGCCAAGGTGCCTGTCCATCCCTGTCCATCCGACAGAAGTTCTGGGGGTGAATCCCCGCTACCTCCATCTCCAACCGGTTTGCTGAGAAGCCATCGACAGGAGCTCAGTGAATAATTCTGTTGGGATTACAAAATCACAGGATCATTTAGGTTGGAAGGGACTTCCAGCAGGGGTTTTCTCCCACCTCCAGCTCCAAGCAGGGACAACTTCCAAGCTGCGTTGGGTTGCCCGTGGGCTATCCAGCCAGAGCTTTAGCATCTCTGAGGACAGAAACTCTAGTGCACAATATTAATACAATGGTTATACAATTAATTCTGATTCTCTTCATAGTCATCCTGGTGCAGAGTAGAAAAACAAGAACAAAACACATACTAAATTAAGCTAATACAATCCGTAGACAAATTCAGCCAAGAGCATCATTCTCGAGTTCCCAATTTCAGAAATCAGCTATAATTTGAGAAAGGACTTGGGGTTGTCACGGCTTTGTTGGAATTTACTCTGCCTGATCCCTATTACCTAAAATTTCCACATCACATCCGAGACATCATCTTGGACAGTATAATGTTTCTTTGTGCTTCACTGAGATGTCAGTTTGGGATAGCTTCAAAGTGATCTCCTCCAGTGCTGCAGCCCCCACCCAGGCTGCAAGAACCCCCCTACTTCAAAAGTATTAGACAGCGGTTTGAGCAAAATAAATAGTCGATGTTTTCCAGGATGAAACCAGTTCTGATGACAAGTAAACACTCTACTTTTCAACCGCTGCCAACATATGATTTCAATGTCCAATTTTAAATCAACAAGTACAATCTGAATTTCCAGCAACACAAAACACATGAAGGAATTTTAAGCTGGTATTTTTATGTTCAGTAGTTGCCCATTTCATACAAACTACCAGAAAAATAGACAACGCTACCCAAATCTATCTTTCATTTACTCATCTGTAGAATGGGACTGTAAGCCCATGACTAATTTCAACCCCAAATTTACAATTCAGATGAGAGTCTGGCAAACACACATTTTTCAAAAAGCATGAATCCTACTTTTACACTTCAGTTTAATCATAGATAGGTCCAGTTGGGGAGGGGCAATTAGTTTTTTTCTGGAAGACAGTAACTTCATTCTATGCAATTAATGTTTTAAAAATACTATTATAGGCAACATGTGCAAATGAAGTCTGCAGTTTAGCGATGCTGTCTCGGAGAATGCTTCCTACCTAACCCATTACCACCAAATAAGTTCTGGCAACTTGTTTAATGCAGAACTAGAAGAAAATTGGATTCTTTAACCTGAATTTAACTATTCATAATTAGGTTTTAACTGCAAAATGAGTTAAAGATGAAAACTGCCTAAACCAATTTTAAAATGTAATTTCAAGAATGTATTTACTTATGCCTTTTTCGCTATTCCAGCTGTCCAAAGCTAGAGTTTGCTGGGTCCCTATACCAGAAGCACATCTTGCAGAGCTGTTACCAAGAAATTCCAGGGGATTTCTAGTTATTAACAGGGTCCAGCAGAAAGAAAATCTTATCTGTCGGTTCCCTTTTCGAAGGTTATCTGAAACACAGGAGGAAGAGCTGGGAGTTATTCTGGGAGAGGGATTGAACAGTTCTGGGGAAAATGGAGCCCCCAAAGGCATTCTACTAATTTTTAATTTTTTTTTTTAATATATACATGAGCTATTTAAATAGCTAGACACCTAGCTAGCACCATTTTTAAAAACTGATCCTTCATATGTTCTAATTGCATCAGTAGCTTTTGAGTCATTAGATTACTCTCAACACTGCCAATGGACCATCACTTAGTGGGGCTTATGAAAACAGGATACTTAAGGGAAAATAATGTTTTGCCTACATATTTTGCAATTTTCTACCACTTTAAAAAAAAAAAAAAAGACTCAGACATTTACAAACAGCTGTAGACCACCCAGATAACTGATTCTTTTCCAAGTTCAATAATAGCAAGGATAGATGTATTTCTGGTTTTGGCATATCTGATGCTCCGTACCAGCATTATCTCTTTGTATAACCAGTCTGACTGACCTCCTTCCCCAAGATACTTCTATTGATAATAAGAAAAAAAAATTAAAAATTAACACTGCTAGAGTTACAGAAGGCATTACGACATCCCACAGCTCAGCGTTTTATCGGCAGCAAGAGACTTCGCTGGCCTAAAGCAAAAATGTCGGCACAGCAGCACTCACCTACCATCATCGGCGAAACCTGGCACAGCGTTTTCCTTAGTTGTTCTCATCATTGCCTCCCCAAAAATAAGGAATTTTCAGGCTAAGTCAGGACACACAGTTCAATGGTTTAAGTTACTTAAAATTTTCCTTTTCTTTCCCCAACTTCTCCCAGATTTCTTTCGCTATTTCCTCTCTAGCCAAGAGCAGCAGATGGAAATCTGCTCCACATCCATATGAGATAATGGTCTAATATAAGTGGAAACTATTTCCTTATACTAGAAGAAAACAGCCATCAACAAGACAAATAGGTGGAATTGCTCATTTCTAAGTGTTTCCGGATGAGTAGGAAAAGAAAAAAAAAAAAAAAGGAAAGTTCTGGCTCTCATTGAAATGCATCTGAAAGATATCATTCTACACCCCAGAATCAAACAAACTACCATTAAAAGCCACATGTGCTGTTCCTAAATCGGGAAAATTGCACACTCCCTGTTTTTTTTCTGGATTTCTTGTATGTTTTTCAATAGCAAGAACTGTCTTTAACATGAGGACTCAGAGGACTGAGCATGCTGTCAGTCACCCGTAAATTCTGCTAACAAACAGCACTTCAGATCTTCACTGCCAATAATGAAAGCTTATTTGGGACAGGGAAAAATTGCAAGTGAAGCTGTTTCCAAGGACTTTCTGCTTGGAGTGACATGGTTACATTTTTATGACATAACTTGTCATATCTTAAATATCTGCTCGATTACCCTCTTTTCAGAAGCATCTTATGAGGAGATCTCCACAATTCAATGCTTGTGCACGTGGGCTTTTTGGGTGTGAAGCAGTATAAAATGACTCCATTTTAAAATACTCCATTTCAAAACTACATTTTAATTTTTTTTTTTTTCCTTTCCATGTCTCTGAAAGCCAGGACTCCTGACACGTGGCTGAGTTTCCATCTGCTGAGCCCTGCCTTCGGGATCTGGTGTACCGGAGGCGATCATCACAGCCGGGAGAGGCCACCTGCAGCACTTACACACACAGATCATTTCCTGGGCTGTTTCACTTCTAAGCACCCCGGCTCTGCCTTTGCTCTCTGTTTTTCATCTTTCCAAAGGTCTGATCACTGATCTATGCCTACCTGGAGCAAACAGACCGCGAACGGCTGCGTATTCGTTGTCTCATGGAGGTGACGTGGGAGAAAGACTAACCAGCGTGTGGACTTCATGATGGACAACACAACAAGAAGAAGAGATCCCATGATCAGCTCTCCATCTCACTGGTCTTCAAAGCGTTAGAGAGTCTGTCTGTTTTCTGGTGTCTCTACGTAAGTAGATCCTGCAGCACGTAAGAACAGTCTTTCTTCTGCAATGCCATAAACTGGTTATGGGAAAAGGAACTGCTCAAGGTCTGGCAATATCCAACTGGTTGACATGAGAGGAGATGAACGGTGTCAACCATCACAGCAGAGTTCAGAGAAGCAATTTCTCAGTTCCTTAAGCATTTTTTATTGAAATAGCTACTTCTATTGCATTTAAGAATTGAGGCTACTTCCATCTAATGTCCAAAACAACATAAATAACAAGACCGGCTTTGAAAATACCAATAGTCGTGGCCACTAAGTACCAACAGTCACAATGTCACGGAAGCCAGTGTTTTCAACTACAAATGAGCACGGTGACATGGAAATTTGATGCATTTGTTTACAGGAGGATTTTAAAAGAAGGATAATAGTATGCAAGAGCCTTAAGTCAAAAGGTGAGAAAATTAAAGACAATGACTCTGCCTGTCGTCTACCTGAGGAGATGTAACAGAACCTCCAATGCGAGGAGAAGAGGACAGCAGGGAGGAGAAGGCTCATCAGAAAACAAGATTATGGGAAGCAAACGAGTCAAAACCCAAACCAAGAGCACATAAACAGACAAAATACCACAAACAACCTAGAAAGTGCATATAGCAATCACAAATCTACTCCGCGTGTATTATTTTTCAAGTATAGGAAGATTAGGCATCTCCAGAGAGTTACTAGAAAAATACAAGATGGAAGAAAAAGTAAATACGTACTAAAGTCAATAAAACCAAAGATTGTTCACTTAACAATTCAGGAAGAACTTAGAATGACCTGTCAATAATGTTTACAAAAATACACTATCATACTCAAATCACTCATTACGTAAGAGCAGACGACTTGTACTTATCTCTAATAAGTGTATTAAGGATTATCATGGAATTACCCAATGCCTCATTTCACACGAAGCAAACTGGCTGTAATGGTGCATTGCCCTACCACACTCAGATAAACAGACACCGCACGGGAAGCAAAATAACTCAGACAAAATCCTTCAATTGTGGCTATACAGTAATGACTAGAGTCCATAACTGGAGGGGGGACAATCTCAAAAAGCTATTAATAAAAGCCCTAGCAAGACACTATTAAAAAACTAAAGTTACAGGATAAGAGGAAAAGGCACTGTCATGGATTAGAGAGCAGCTAAGCTGTAGGAAACCTGGTATTAAATATTGGATTTTCAGGCTTCCAAAAGGGTAACAGCAAGGTGCTCCAAGATCCTTTGCAAGGACCAGCAGTATTTCGTGCACGGTGCTAAAACTGGAAAAGAGAGTAAAAGAGATACCGTAATGTTTTCAGAAATGAAATGATTCATAATAGTCATAATTAAGTTGGGAGATTCAGAGAGCCCTCACAGAAATGCAGCCAGTGAAATCATCTGCTGAGAGATGCAAGGTAGTGTGTGTGTATACTGAATAAAATCATATATCCCGCTCGTATATAATGAGGACTTCAGCTATGCAGGAACGACTCGGGTAGCAGCATCTTCCGAAATCTCTGCAAACTGAGCATGCTAGCGTACGCACAACACTGCTGCTCGACTAGACACCCGAATGTCCAAGGTGCTCATGAAAGGTGGATATTTTGGGGCAATCGGTGCAGGACAGTGACGTGCACGGCAGGGAAAATCCCCTTGAAAGCTGGACGACACTGCATCTCATTGCCCTTCCACCCCCTTGCACCTCTGGGTGCAAGCTGCTTTCAAGGTCAAGTATTCAGGCAGCCTCTCAAACACACAGGCAATAATCCTCCTACATAATACTGGGTTGCACTGGCAGCTGACAACAAATATAAAGGGCTCAATTATATTTTTTCTAATCATTTCACAAAAGGTTTATCAAAATATGAAGATATTAAGCAATGGTGACAGAAGAACTGGATGAAGAATATGGAAGGGAGCACAAAGAAGCCAAACATCACCAACCAGAGAAGCTGCGTAATGTACTGACCCCCAAAGCACCCACATTTCCCCCTTCCCTTCTCCCCTACCTCTTCTCCTTTTCCACTTCAAGTGGCTGATGAGATGAATTGGAGGCTAGGAAAAATTTACCCAGGTAAAGAAACAAAGGTTTGCACTGGTTTAAATTCAAAAGAAAAGTACCATGCATGAAAGCAGTGTCTTAAAAAAAGACAATATGAGAAATGAAATTAAACGTCACTATTTACCCCACCATATACTACAGGAACAAGGGATAAGAGAACAAAGTAAAATTCAATTGCAATTTACTCCAAGTTTGCAAAACTCACTACTAAACACTGCGCGCAAAAGCTTAGTGTGATTCAAGAAGAGATTTGAAGTTTAAAATTAATTCACATACACATGCACATGTTTTAAAGGCGAAAAATCTAAAGTATCAGGACTTATAAACATCAAATAAAATGTATTAAAAGGATGTCCTAGAAGCAGGTTTTTCCAAAATTGCTTGCGATGGGGCTTCTTGAATCTTTCATTGAATGCTGCAATTTTTGCATCCACGCAATAAAAATCAAATGGCCAGATAAAGGACTGATTAAAAAAAAAATGCATTAAACACCGCACTTAATTTTTTCAGAAATGAACAGCATTTCTGCATTAAATCTGTCACTGCATAAAACCTGTCGTTGCCTCGAAGAGCTTGGGGAAGAACGGAGGACAGGCAGGGGACCTCCAAGAGCACGTTTGCCCCCTTCAGATGTTCCTGCCCAGTTAGGCTGGGCAGCACCCTAGCCCTAACCAAGAAAAGGCACATTTCTTCCCTTATAATTCTTCTTTCCTGAAGATACTAAGTCTGGAGGTTTTCATAGCCATGGCTTACTCTTCAGCCTGAGATGACAACCCGCCGAGCATATTCAACTTTGGGAGGCAGGAGAACAACGTCAGCCCATACCGAGTATTCCCAAGTATAAATATTGAACATGAGGTGCTTGGGTGTGTTATTTCGAGCGGGTTGCACTACTGGTAAAAAGCTAATATGAGAGGACAGCAGCATTTGAAGCTCCGATTTGGTTCTCATAAAATTGCCTGCAGCTCAGCTCCAGCAAGACACAACCGATTCCTCCAGATGCGAGACACCCTTTCTCAGATGCATTACCTTTACATTTTAATTCCCCCTGCTTTAAATTTATCATCCTGCAGAAACATTTAAGAGCCAGTAAACGCGTTTGTGTCCATTCTGGCATTTGGGTTTTCATTTTGAAAACCACACCTATTTCACAGGTGAGATTGGGAAGAAAAAAAAAAAAAAAAGATGGACACAAAAGATGACGATGATAATGAGAACTGAAGGTTCAGTTACATGTCTGGCTTTCAAAGGAAAAAGCAGAATCAAAGCAGAAAGGAGGAAGAACTCTTTAAAAAATACATATAGTCAAAGGCAGAGCCGCAAGGCATCTTGCAACGCTCTCCTTGCATCGGCAGCGAGATGATAACAAGACAACATATGTGCATGGATAATTTTTTCCTCATTTTACCAACACAGATATTCCTACTATAAATTTATTTAGTTAAATGATCAGGAGAAAAGTAATGATTTTACTGTTGCCCACACTGCTCATGCTATTGCCCATCTACACCTCTCGGTGAGGTATTAAAGGCAGCGCAGCAGAACAGCAACGTCTAAACGATATTTGACTGATAACCTCCTGTGCCCAAGCAATTCTGATTGTTTTTTTAAATCAACATTAGCACCAGCTGATTCCTACATGGCATTCAGCTGGGATCCTGCAGACACAAAACCTCCATACAAAAAAAGTAATTTTTTCCCTTCAAGGTAGCAAAAAGATTGTTTTCCCCCTTAAAGCAAGTTGCATTTCTGTTTGAGGAGAATAATTTAATGCACATCTCCTCTTGTGTAGGAAATATTCTGACTGCACTACAGAGACCCATATTCTGCTGATACACTTTTAGCGTAAAATAACACTCAGGAAAATGAATTTTTAAAAACATCAAAGACAGTAAAATATATCCAGTAACAGTTTTGAATACCTACACCCACTCTGTAATCCCCAGGGATAAACCCAACAAATTCATACGCTTGTTAATTAGCCCTTATTGCCTGCCACATGTAAAAATGAACAGCCTTCCTGCCACCGCGGCAATAATCTGCAGTCAGGACGCGTTTTATCATCGTATCAGCTGCAGCCACCGCCAGCTCTGACAACAACTGAACGGTTTGGCAGAGTGCCTCAAATTACTGCCGACTAAAAGCACTTTAAACCGTCCTGCTGGAGCTTGACATGACAAATAAAGCAATGATTCATAACTGAATTACAGCGAGAAGCTCTGGAAGGCAACGAGCAGGCTTGCTGACGAGAAGAACTCGCCATTCCTCCACGCCGGCAGCTGGGGGAAGGGAGTCCGAGGATGCTCCGGTGACACGCCGGCGTTATCAGTCCTGCCGGAGAGGCTGCTAAATGGAGGGGAGGCATCGAAGGAAGCAAGTGATGGTAAATAAGCTGCAGTGGTCTTCCTATACAACGTCATTACACTCAATTACTTTCCGTAGTCTGTAAGCTTTCTGCCTATAATCCTTTTGAAATCAGCAAGAGAATTGGCTACCGATTCTGAAATCCCACGTTATTTGAACATTAAATGCAAAATATTTAGAATCCTGAAACCAAGTCCACCAGAGCAACCAGTTATCAGCCTATAAATCCCATCAAAACCTTAATGAACTGACAAAAATAATCCTCAAGCAGTACCTGTGAAATAACCCTCACAGCCCATCGACAAACCATTTTATTGTTAACTTGTGATGAATAGCAAATTCTTCAGTTCTTTTCCAGGCATTTTTGCTGAAGAAACCTGACCTGCCCACAGACAAGGCAATAGCATCTTTGCAAATGTAGAGTGCTGCCATGATGGTCTCCAAAATGCCTATTTCAAAGTCCCTTCAGAAACAGGACTGCAGCTTACACTATGGTAATAGATCTGTCTTGTACAGCTTCTGGAGGATAGCGCACTGAAGTTACTTTTATGATCAGCTTTCCTTCCTTGAACAACATCTAAGTCCTTTAAGAAAAGAGAAATAGGATACTGGCCACCCAAAACACTTTCAAAGCCAATGTACAGTTCCTAGATAGAGCTTTGATCTACAGTACTTGGTTTAGGTTCTTATAAAGAAGACTAATTTTAATTAAATATCTTATATAAGCACATGTGTATATCCAATAGTAGCCACCAACATAGGCAAGACTCACAGGGTACCGCTTATCTTCCCTAACTATCTCCATCTAAATTTTTGGTATCTAAGCTACGTTAGTGGTCCAGATGTCCTCCATCATCAACTGGAAGAAACTTCAAAGGCAAATTCACCCCATTTTAACACAACTGTCTATAGCAGGTGGGATGACCATTTGCTGCAGATGTCTGCGTGTCCCCGCGAATTATGAGAGGAGCCTAGACAAGAAACCAGGTGATTCACATTTAGGTGGCTAAAGTTATAAGAAATTAATTCTCCCAAAATCGCCCTAGCCCTCAGACCAAGGCACCATCCACACAATGAATGGTGTTTTTAGAGAGAGAGAAACCTGGACAGAAATATGGCTGATGAGGCCCCACATATATATAGAACAAAACGAAAGTGCGGTTAGTGATGTACAGCCCCGTTATGCTTTTTGAACTTGCAATCTTGACGTTAAGCTGTCTTTTATTTTTAACTAGAAATTACACACTCAGCTGTATACAAGACACAAAACACGTTTCTCCTTGTCCCCAGCTGCGACATCCAGAAAGAATCATAGAATCACAGAATCATTAAGGTTGGAAAAGACCTCTAAGATCATCACGTCCAACCGTCAACCCAACACACCATGCCCACTACACCATGTCCCTAAGGGCCTCATCTACAGACAAGCAAAAGGCACACGCTGCAGTGCCAAGACGGCCTCAAGTTTGTTTGGTTTTCTCCCATTTACATTGTTACTGCCTCCAACTGCAGCCTTTCAACTTCTAATTCACCTATTTACATTTCTTCCTCTCAGAGCAGCATCTCACTTATTTGCAGATTCGAGCCAGCCATGGCCAGCACCTTCACGGATCCAACGTGTAGTTCCTCAGGGAGGTTGATAAACTGGGAAAAGCCTTTCACATCCGCAAGAGAGTGCAGCGGCTGTTCTGGTTGAAGTGGAGACCACTATTTCCACACTTCAACATAAAAAATGGAAAATAAATATACATAAGGAATCCACCTGCAAAATGAGGGAGAACATTGGGCAAAAAGAATTTGTGACAGTATTCTTAAGGCAGCTTTTGCTCTCTACCAATTTGTCTTCAGTTTTCCCATTTTTGTACCTGACCTCCTCTTCATTACATAACTAGACCACATCCAAGGGTAAATAGGATCCTAATGATCTCTCATTAGCTAAACTTCCCAGCAGAACACTGCCAAAGAAAAAAAAGGTCAAAACCTGCCATTAGTAGAAGGAAAATTTCAAAGGACCGGGAGACCAGCAACGTTGTTAGCTTTTCCTACTCAAAATCTGTAGCTTGTAAGGATCCACTCCCCCACTGAAACGCTGTACAACGTGGACCCAAGGAAAGGCTGTTGCATTCAGTAAGCCATTAAAGAAGCATAAAAGGTTAAGAAGAGCTGGCAGCTGTTGTGTAATATCTTGTGACTGAATACAGCATTTGATATGAAAAAAAAAAGATATTTTAAATAACAAACAGTTGGTCCGTACACCACGAGGACCACCAGCCAGAACTCATCACATCTTGTTTCACTGACCCTGCTCCAAAGGGGCACAGACCATCCACTCCCAAATTGTACGTTTCTGTCCCAAATTGTATGCGAGATTTCATCCATCGAGCAATGGTAGATTGGGAAACTTTGGGGACTATTATGTGGGATGAAAAGGAGAAAAAGGGAACCCTCAGCCTTGCATTAACACATGGGAAAAAGCAAATAAAATCTTTCGAACGCCAATGTCTAGACAGTGCCGACGTCTTTGTCTTTGGGAAGAGGGATTAGGACAGAAATCGTTTGATATGAAAGCTAGAAGACACTTTGGGCTAAAGGCCTGGCCCTGTTCCAGAAACTACTTTATTATGAAGGAACTGAAGAAAAGGAGGTCTGTAAGACAGGAGAGTAAGATTTCTGCCTAGCAGTCACAGCAATTAAGCAAGCTGTCTTGATGAAGAGGAAAAAAACATTGGAATAGAACCCAAAGGCTCAAAAGAGCAGGAGAAAGTAATTTTGAGAGTAGGTCAAGACTCCAGAGGGGATTACCTTTCCAGTTTGAGACTCAGCGCTAGAGACATGCTTCGAAAAGCTGACCAGCGAGATTCTGCTGATACCACGGATGACCCCATAACGTCTGCACGCTCAAGCACAAGTCAAGTATTAAAAGTGAATGTTGAAAACCGTGCGAGTTGGGATCAAAATAAGCAGAACTAAAAGGTGCCTTCTCCTTCCTTCCTTCCCCTTATATTAAAAAAATGTATGTTTTCTAAAAAAACAGCTAAATATTTTGTATACCTGGCATTATTAGGTTATTCAACATCTCAGCTTGAAAACAGCAATCTAAGCACAAAGCTCTGGAAGACAGACAGAGTGGACTTCATATAAAGTTTTCAAGAAAGAGGGCCTCTCCTGTATTTGAATCGATTCCACTAAAGCTTGAACTTGTTTTTATTAGGCATCGGTATGATTCCACTCCCTCAATTACTGCACTATCTGAGCAGGTAATAGCCTTAAAATTGAAGGAAGGGCTGCTTACACTTCTTGGAGCTGAAATAGCTAGCGACATTCTCCCAAATAAAATCCCTGCTATGAGACTGCTGGGTAAAAGTGGTCTAATCGAATTCCAGATCGTATAAGAAACTTCAAAGATTCACTTCAAAGTGCTACTTCAGCAAACAAAGTAGTTGAGTCAATTTAATGCTTCTCGTACTGGAAAGAACCACTTCCTTCAAGTGGGGAAGGAAAACAAATGACGGCAAGTCAAAGACCGAAACATTTGTGGTAGCTGTGAATAACCATCCTCAGGCTGCGACCGTAAGGAGATGATGGGCTCACGCTTTCCTGGCTGTACCGGCACACGGTACGATGCCCTGCGCACCAGTGGTCCCAACACACCGGACTTATTTCTAAGGATGTGCTGACTGAGAGTGAAAAACAAAATAGAAGCTCAAAGGCTTTCATTCTTACCCAAAAATCTCTCCACCAAACAACGCAGACGCCGGCAACTCACTGCCCCAAGGACTCAGATGCGTTCGGGGAAGACAGAAGGGCATGCAGCTCTTTCAAGCAAATGGAAATGTTTTTACCTGTCAGAACCTGAGCTTGGGCCCGAAGCATTTTGCTTCTTCTCCACGCAGGAGTATCAACAGCGACTGCACCGGATCAAGGAGCCGCATTCTTTACCCTGCTTCAAGCGCTAATGATGTTATCAACTGCAGCAGGAGAAACAAACTTGGAGCCTAAACAAACTGACAGGTAAGTGAGGGAAGAACCAGCTCTTAAATATCTGTGTGCTGCTAAAGATATTTGTTATTTTAGGTCTGTGTTGCTGTTAGGAACCAAGTTTTGCTAAAAATGCAGTTTAAAGGCAGTTTCCGTATCCCTGAATATGCAGAGGATGTTTACAACTCTATACTCCAAAGTCCTCTACAACCACCATCACCTCTCAAGGTGCATAGTTGGATTCCCAGATGTTTCATTTTCTGTATTTAGCCATTCAAACACATGCATAGCATTTCTTCTAGGGTATAAACGCACTACCAAATTTTTCCAAATGGTTTTAATTCGAATAAATAAGTAAATAAACCCCCACTAAAAACAAAAGCAAGGTAGAGAGAGTTCCCCTCTCTCTACGTTGTCTAAGACCTGTTTCAACAGCTTCCTAATCCTGCCTCCAGTCCTCCCTAATCCCTTCACCACTCTAATTAAACCCATTAAAGACAATTCTGGAAATTCTGTTTCCACTACCCTTTCCTGAAGACAACTGGACAAACTGCCAAGCAGCAGGTCTCAGTTTGGGTTTTTGCAGGAAAGGAAAGAGTAATGCCTATTTTAAGGTTTCTTGGAGAGTGTATTTTGAATAGATATAACACTTCTGAAATGACATGCAACTACCCCACTCCTAACTCTCATAATCTTACCTCATCACTCAAAATATCCTTTTGCCTTTTTCCCTAGAGAAAAAAAGCTTGAGATATATGATGAAATGATGCAATGACACAAAAAACCTCCCAAAGAAAACAGAAAACAAGGAACTCCTTCAACATTGGTTTCCCACGGAGTTGTTTCTCACGTCGATTGACTTTGGTCAAGTGGAAACTCAAAACAAAGCTGCTCCCGTGACAGGGCATTTATCAGATCACTGAAGATTTTCTGGCACCTTGTGTGTGAATACATGTTGCCACTTTACTCACTTACAGAAAGACTTCTTCCTTTAACTTGCAGTATTTTCATGAGACCTAGAAGAATTTAATCATCTCCGAGACTTCTCCTTCCCTTATCAGACTTCCAAAGTTTGCAGAATGGAAATGCTCACACAGAGAGTGTAAGGCATAAGCTCAATTTCTCTAGGATATCAGGTTTTGAAAAGAAATGGTTAAACCCTAATCATTGTTTTAAGTCTAACTCCCGATTCTAAATGAATCTAAAACTAAACTCCCTGCAGAATTGCTCTGCCTTCCCCACCACCTAGGTCTGTAATATATTTGAAGAAATTAGGTTAGCAATGTTTACAAGGCTTATGAAAATAAAAGCATCTTCCTGCCAAGACTCAATCCTAGGACCTCCTTGCTGTTCTTCTGCCCACATCCTACCCGCCCTGCCTGCACAGTCCTCTTCTGACTTACCATGTTCCCCCCATCCCTGTTAAAGACCGGCTTTTCCCCAAACTCAAATAAATGAGACCAAATTCCTAGTTCACCTCTTCTACTCTAGCTTCCCAGGAAAGGGGAAATTTCTCAGGACTGTCCCCATAGCGTACCACATGCCTTGTCTTACCCTAATAATCATGAGCAGACTTAATATCTGAAGCAGAAGCATATGCTTTAAACTCTTTCCGAAAAGCAAATATTGCAGAGATGACAAATTATCATTAATGTCTAACTGAGCAGGCAAGAAGCAATCGTTTTTATTACAAAACTCAGCCTGCCTCATGACAAGTAAGTCTTCAGATATTACTAATTTTCTCTTTTGCCATTATTTGATATCAGAGAAGGAAGGAACCATTAGAAATTGTTTATATTATGAAAGAAAAAGTCCGAGCAAGAGGGAACAATGATGATAATGAGCAAGAGGATGATACTCAGCAGGCAACTGTTAGCAAAAATCCTTCAGGAACAAAGAGTAATTTGGTGGTGAAGCAGCACATGCACCTGCCAGCACTAACACAGGTACGTACTTGGGCAGGCCACGGTTTTTATTTTAATTACCACATCCTCTTCTGAAAATGCTTCTTTTTGCATCCGTCTCTGAGCAAACACAAAAATCCCCCCTAAGCACAAGCGGAAGCTTTAGTACCAGGTCTCATCATTAGTCTCACTGAGAGGTGCAAACCATCGTCCTGCTGCAGAGGACACGGCAATGCAGAGCTTCTGGGGACCCGCATGCATCATCTGTTTTGTCATATTATCTCCATAAAGAACCTGGAAAACCATGACGTAGTACCGGCTACCCAAAATTTGACACTTGATTAAACGTTCAGCAATTTAACGATTTTTAAATTAAAACTTGCCAAAAAAAAAAAAAAAAGAGAAAGACAATCCTAATTTGTCATTTAACAAATAATACAGGTTTATTTATACCTCAATCCTTTATTGGGCCAGGCAGAATGATAATCACAATAATCACAACTCTTTGCAATGGCTTTCTATTTTCATTTCCATTTCCATTCATAAATGGATTCAAGCAAAGACTCTGAACAAGAGGAAGATGATAGAAAATCTCCAAACCTACCCTAGCATTGCCTTACAACTTTGCTAAAATGCCAAAAATCAGAGGTCCCTTTCTACCTTCACTTATTGAAACTTGGTTATTTAAAACAGAAGGGAATTTTCCATAGGGTTGGAAAAAGGCAGCACCTTGACAGCAAAGCGTGGTCATAGCCCGGCAGCTTTCGGCCGTGGGGCCAAAGGCAGCACGTGGACACATTTTGAAGGGTACACCACAGGTTTAGGAGCCGAGCACGAGGGTATCTGGAGAGAGATGACAGCTCTCACTGTGTCCTAACCCAGCAGAAGCTGGGAGGATCTCTGCAGCAGCGACCCGTGATACCCTCTAATAAAGCCATCATTAACATCTACCTGCAGAGAAGGTCTCCAGTTGGTATTGGGTTTCTACTGACATAATTAATGGTGAGAGAAGGGAAAAGCATACGTTATTATGCTTTCAAAGCTGCCAAACCTTGAACTGGCCTACAAAGAACGGCAGACGTCTTCACAGCACAAACATCTTTTAAAATACAAATTACAATAGAAGACATCAGTATGTCACTATACACATATAAAATATTCAGGAAACCAAAGAAGGCTTTTTGTTAAGCCGAGGAGCTTCCGATGTATTGCACCATTCTCCCTCGTCTAAGGATTCAAAATCTTCTGGATCAGCTGGATATTTACATGCTTAAAAAACATTTCTACAGTGGGTCACCGTTAGCAACATCACACGTGCCCACAGCCAACTGTTATAATAAATACATACTATCGTAGAGAGGAAATGAAGGCAGTGTTGGAGGTGCCACACCGGGCAACTGTTGGCTCTTTAATCACAAGCATTAGCAAGTTTGGATGGAAACCCAGCCCAACATTCTTTTCATAGAGCAGGTAATGTGATACATATCTAAGACAGAAGGAAACTTTATACGGACAGAGGGAAATCTTAATTCACAAACAAACCAGAGGCAATTATCAAAATTATACCAGTGGTATTGTTTTCTTGCAGTCAAGCATAATTATGGAAGGTCTATTAAAAAAACAACTTAGCCTACAATTTGCATTTCAATTAATTTTCAAACTTTTGTGTGGAGAATAGATGGGTAGAATTGGGTGCTACAGAAACTACCATATACTGAAATACTCTCATAAATGTTATCATGTAAGAATTCCAAGTATAAAACCCAGGCAATGCTGCAAGGTCTGGATTTTTTTTTCCTATTAGCTTGTACGAAATGGGTGAAGATGTAGTGGAAAACAAAAAACACCAGTACTATCTGCGATGCAGTTTACAAAATTTCTATTACGCTCACGTGCTGTTGAGGTACCGCACAATGGGCAAATCCAAGGCTCTTGAGAATATATCCTTTCCGAGGTTGACCAAGGGTGCCCACAGCTTACAACAAATCCTCTGGATATTGTTACTGCAAATCTAACAATATCAAGTTATCACATCCACATGTTAAAAAGAAGATTTCTCTATTGAAATATATGTAAAGTTCTGGCCAACTGCTTTATAACTTTATTGCTTATAATTGTCCAGGGCTTTTGCTCTTCAAGCCCGATCACTGTATTTCACACTAAACTCTAATTATACAATCTAGCACAAAAAAAAACAGAGATACAGACCTTTTAACAAGCTTAGGCAAAAATCAAAGGCCCACAAAGGGCTAAATCAAAAGCTGGAGCACACCAACTCTATTCTTTGTGCAGTCAACCAAGACTAATTAATGCTTTTAATGTCAGTTTACCCCTTTTGGCACTATAAATCAGAACACGCAGCTTTTATGAGTTAACAAAAGAATCTGTGAAAGGTGTAGCTTATTAACCAAACTCACTAATTCAAATGCACTTAATCAGAAACAGGTATATTTAGCAGCATTGTACTCGACGAGCAGAATTATCTGCAGGCTGTACACCGAGAACATTCATTTATCAATACAAACAAGGCTGGCACACCGGGAAGAGGTGGTAAATTATACATCCGAAAGAAAGGCCATTGCTTCCAGCACGGCTTTTGTGAGAGCAGAAATGTGGAGCAAACGCTGCGGGCAGGCGCTGCAGAAAGGTGTAGGGAACATACTGGATGTTTCCCTACAATCTCGTCTCAGTCACAGAGACTGCAAGAACTGAGCGCGCTATTGCACTTCTTCGGCAGGAATAGAAAATTGGTCCTCAAGTAGATCTCCTACCATCGCCCACTTCCGCAGTTTCTCCGTAGGGTGCTGCACTCGTTTAGATGCATCATTTGAAGAGTTCTCATTAGGGTTTTGCTTCTTCCCCTCGTCAGGAAACACAGATCTCCATTTTTGTGTTGTTTCTGAAATCCATTTTGCTCTCCATGCAGCAGCCGGTTGGGACTTTCACTTTGCAAATCTGCTGGACATCAGTCTGGCGTCTAAGAGAAGCAGCTATCACAGGGCTACAGAAAGATACCCACATGGTAAACCTCAGTCCAAAAAGAAGTCAAGGCCACAAAGCTTTTAAGATACATACATTTTTTTTTTAAGAAGAGATGTAGATATGGCTCACATCCTAGGCTCAGAGAAAGGAAAGAGACCCTAACTGCGTCCTTCTGGCTGAGTAGACAGAGGAAAAGTATTTTGGGGCACTTTCCACATACCTCAGGGCAATATCTACGGCACACTTTGATATGCATATAAATTCATAGATCAAAAGTAGAAAGTCAGTCCAGAGCATCTTGAAAAGTCTGATGTCAGAGATCCTCTCTGCTGATGATGTCCATAAATCTTATTAAAATCTTCCTTTGTTTTTAAATCAGTTTTTGACAGTTGATTTTTTTGCCTTGTTATGGGAAATGTCATCTTCCTAACAATGCCTCACTCCTTATTCCTTTAACAATTACTGTATACCAGCAGTATTGAGCTATAAAGAATCATGAAGCCGTCAATAAAATAATTCCTCTACACCCCAAACTAATCATCGTGGGATGTTCAGGGTGATGTTCCTATCCTGACACTCGATTACAATGCATCCCGGTGGCACAGCATCCATCAGGCACCACAGACAGGCAAAGGACACCGCAGGTTTGACCTGGAGAGCTGCAGTGGATATGGGAGGTGACACAGCCCAGCTTGGGGACCCGCAGTCACATTCACGGGTGTGTGATTCGCTGGTGACTCTGACCGCCGTGAAATACTGAGGCAAAAACATTAAAAGAGGATTTTTTTAAGGGAGTAGACCCGACTAAGAGAAGCATTTGCACGAATGTTACTTAGGATGAAATGCGGGGTCATTTATCTTTATAAATTCGTCACCTTACGCAGGGAAGGAGTTTCCCTATGTGATATGTTACAGCATATTTAGGTACATCACGGGGCGGGGGGGGGTCCTTTCCTTTCATTGTAGTCATGTTCACAAAGGAACAAAAGTCTTCTCGGGAAGTGAAGCAAGGACAGGCAAAGTAATTCCAGATTCTAAAGCCTTCCAAATCCTATGATATTTGTGACTGGCGTGGGAGAGAGGGAAGAAAGGGAATCTGACCAACATCCAACACCGTGTGGGACTTGGAACAGTCTCAGTTGAGGTACGTTTAAGAGAGCCTTGCTGCTCCATGACTCTCAGGCTGTGTGTAAAGACGAAGGAGACACAGCTTAAGAGAAAAAAGAGTACCTACGTTCCCCACTATGGACCGAGAATGTCCACTTTCCTGCTTCTTCCAATATATGGCAAGAGGTTGCTGGGTAAAACCAAAAGCAAGAAGAGCAGAAGAAACACATTGGAGGGTTCTGCTCTCAAGGCAGCCGTTCCCGCTTGCTGCAAGAGCATCCTTAGGAAATGCCCAAGCGTGTCACACACTCAGCAGAGATTCAGTGATGTGGTATGGTGGAAAACATGGGCCCTCTGACCTGCCCTCACAACCAAACCCATACACCCCACAGACAACAGTAAGCTGCTTCTTCCCTCAAGCCCACCATCTGAATCAGAAAACCAGCAACCTCAAGCTAAAAGCCTCAGCCGTCCTCTCGCCAGCTATTAGCTTCAGCTCTCAGGATGTGAGCCTGAAATATCTCCCCAATAAAGAGCTCTGAAGCAATAAGCAATATTCTTGAACCCCAATTTATGCTCATACACTGCTACAGTGTAGATACAGCCACGCTTCTGCCCACATTTTGCAAGTTGTGTGGAGGAGCAGCGAGCTCCTAACTCAGAAGGGTGTTCACGTGTCATGGGCACACGCAAACACACACACTACAAACCCACAACATGTTCAGACTAGATAGAAGGCTACATTTAAAACATTAACAATGTTCTAATATGACGTATTTCCCTCCTCTAAACATGACCCAAAGGAAAGAAGGGAACATAAACGACTGTTCTTAATATCACCATCATTGACTCCACCAGAAACAAGGGAAAAGGATCTCCCTTCACTCATCAAATAATCCCATGTTGTCTCACAGGATCCTGGGACCTACATAGAATCACAGAATGGTTTGGGTTGGAAGGGACCTTTGAAGATCATCTAGTCCAACTCTCTGCCATGGGCAGGGACATCTTCCATTACATCAGGTTGTTCACAGCCCCCTCCAACCCGACCTTGAACACTTCCAATGATGGGGCATCCACAGCTTCTCTGGACAACCTCTTTCAGTGTCACACCACCCTCATCGGAAAACATTTCTTCCCTATGTCCAATCTAAACCTACTCTCCTTCAATTTAAAACCGTTGCCCATTGTCCTGTCACTACAGACCCTGGTGAACACACACATTCATAGAGTCATAGAATCATGGAATGGTTTGGGTTGGAAGGGACCTTAAAGATCATCTAGTTCCAACCCCCCTGCCATGGGCAGGGACACCTTCCACTAGACCAGGTTGCCCAAAGTCCCATCCAACCCGGCCTTCCAGGGATGGGGCATCCACAACTTCTCTGGGCAACTTGTTCCAGTGCCTCACCACCCTCATCATAAAGAATTTCTTCCTGATATCTAATCTAAATCTACCCTCTTTCAGTTTAAAGCCATTACCTCTTGTCCTACCACTACATGCCCTTGTAAAAAGTCCCTCTCCAGCTTTCTTGTAGGCTCCCCTCAGATACTGGAGGGCTGCTATAAGGTTCAAGAGTTTAACTCAATTTCTTCCACCTTTTGATTTCTGAACACTGTTTACCATCATGAATCTAAAAGGGGGAGGTTCAATCCAGGATAAAGACACCCGAAAAGTAAATGTCTGAAGTGACTGGTGGAGATCCCAAGCAGGGCAGTCACAGCCTGGAGAGCTACTCCGATCAGCTTGAAGAAGACAACCAGCAGCTACTCAGCCAAATCTCCCCAGGCTCCATCAATTCCACTCTCGAGATCTCCAGGGACCAGGCTGGGAGCTCAGACACCTACCACACATAAAGCTTAAACTTAAGTTTCTTAATCTGGAGCTGAATTGGACCAGGAGCCCCTTGGACCAGTAGCTCTCTTTCTCATGCAAAGCCGACACTTAACAACATATTCTCATTTGAAAAAACATCTTGTCTTCCAGATCTTCCATCAAGGCCAGTCCCAATTCTCCAGTCTGAGCAAGTCAGCCCCCACCTCTGCCTTCTCTCTACTTCACAACCCATCAAATGCACACCCTTGGCTTTGCCTCTCTTCCTTTTGCAGCCCTGGACCTCTGTTTCAGGTCCAGAAAAAGCAGCATAGCCCCAACTGTGTCTCCTACTATTGCTTCAACTTGGAGATATGTGGGGCAGTGCGCAGAAAAAGGGGACAGGAACAGCATCAAAGTCCCCTTTTTTTCCTTTATCCTTTTTTCTAGCATGATATTCAATAAAAAGGGGAAGAGAGACATGGAAAGGGGCCCATCATTGTTGCTTTAAGACTGGCACAAGCAAGCACGAAGCAAAGCTTTTCTGAAATGCTTGGTACTTTCTGTCACATTCCACCAGACAGGTTGAGTTGCTGAGGGTGGGATGAGGCAGAAACAACAGACTGGTTTTGTCCGTACCCAAAGAGCAGGCATCTTACCAGGGCAGGTTGTTCCCAAAACAAGGATGGAGTGCTTCTGCGTGCTAAAATATCGGGAGGATAAGGGTCACAGCATGCCTAAATGTTCGATCCCAGTGCAGTGCGGTGGATCCAAGAGTAGAGAGCACCCGTCAGCACTGTTGTTGTCTGTCTGCATCTGGTTTTCAGCAAATCTGACTTGAGTGGGAGCAGAACACTCAGTGGTATCCTGACATTTAAAGTTCATGTTACTAGGCAAGCAGCAAAACATATAAAAGAGGGGGGCGGGGAAAAGTCAACCTGTTTTTTCCATACAAGAACAGCTGGATTGGGTCAGACTGACACTTCAGCCACCCCAGTGTCTTCTCTGCAGCAACAACCAAGTGTGAATACCTAGGGGAAAATTTAAGCACAGGGCAGGCATAAAGTGACATTTGCCCAGCATACTTTCCAGCCCGTAACTGTGTGCAGCACAGAGATTTCCTAAAGTGGTATGTTCATATTTAATAGCTAGCTGTATATCATATTATACCACTATTATAACATATAGCCTAGAGGGCTTGACCTGTTCAGGTCTCGTAATGCTAGGCACCATATACAAAAACAAATAGTTAAGGTAGAACCTGCCCCAACCAATTTATAGACCACATTACACTGCAATGTTTACATTTTAAAAAAATGTTTCTAGCTTTCTTTTAGGAAAGGCTGCAACATAAACTATTAGAAAATAATTTGCCTGTATACAGGCAAATGACAGAAATTTATACCAGGAATCATGCCTTTGCCAGCCCACTGATTTTAACCCAGCTAGCGAACACAAGAAGTACTTTTTGCCTTCTTTTATAAATTATTTACTAAGAAGATATTAAGACTAATAAACACTAAAAAAACCCTAACTCTCACAATTATTTATAGGAGCAGCACATACCTACTGTGTGTTCTACTCCAGTCTGCTGATTACCTTAGGTTTATTAACTTTATAAATCAACACAATAAAATACGCTAGACATACAGTGTTGCTGGAGCTTCAATTTATGCATTTCTTGACCCAGAAATTATCTGGTTAGTTTAAAATGTAATGCAATCCTGTACCAAAGTTCATTTAATATAAAGAAGGGTCCAACCCATACCAAACACCAACACTTTTTAATCAACACTTGCAATCTCTGTGGCATCCACCTGTGGAGGGAGTAGGGAAAAAGGTGTTTGGAGGAGTATCTAAACTCAAGCGCTACAATTCGAGGTCACAGGTAAAACATGAATTGATACCTCTTGGATACGAGCTTCCTTCGGATGGAGATAATCCGGAGAGGAGTCTGCCTACGGCTGCAGGGCAGTGAGTCTTCACAGCATTCCACAACTCTGCAGCAGCAACCAACAGAGAGAAAGAGAGAGACCCGTGAGGCAAACCTGTCGGACAGAAAACACGGCTCTTTCTAGCAAAGAGTGGTCTTTATCTCCACCGGGGCAAAAGGAGGAATGGGTAGATGTAAGAAATGCAGTCAGAAAAGGAGGAGCAATGGAGATGCAGGGTAAGAGGAGGAGAGGGAAGGGATATGGGAGCTGGCTACAAGACCAGCAGTCGCAAAAAGACAGCGTGATGTGAATGGTCTGCCACTCACATTTCCTACCTGCTGTCGCTAAACAGAAAGATATGCATATTTAGTGCACCTCTCTTACAAACAAATATCTCAATTTGCCTTCCCCTAAAAATACCAAGGATACATTTTTCCATCACCAGAGGTATAGGGAGAAAGACAGCGGAAATTCAACATTTGCACCTTCAAATCAAGACACGAAATCTTTCCGCAGCTGTAAGCTACAGCTCAGTGACTTTGGGTGGAATACTCACACGGAGTGTCTCGCACAGTCTACATCAACTATGCTTTGCCTACGCTCTGCTGAAGAATTGCATAGAAACTAGAAACAAACAGCATCAGGAGCGCATGAAATCAGAACTAGGATCTTCCCAGCTTTCAAAAGGAAGAAAACAAAGTTCAAGCTTTCATTTAAATACTTGATAACTAGCTATTTGTCAGGACTTGGGACTAAACAGGCCAAACAAAGTTTTACACATTACTCCTACACCCTCCCTTCCCAGCTGACACCAAAGCTCAGAGAACTGAAAACGAAATACCTCAAAATAAAGTACAGCACACAAAAAAAGCTCTCAAGCAGCTCCACATGCTTTATGCATTATACAGAGGAACAGAAAACCTACTGTTCACAAACCAGGACCAGTGCTCCTTATAACAGTTGTTTATTTTAATCAACCCAGTACCAAAAGGTTTACATTAAATATTTTTTCATTGCTTCTAACCACTGATCCAGTATTAGTTTACATTCACTCAAAAAACACTCTCGGGGAGAAAACAGGACGCAGAAAACGTCGAATCCAGTAAAACAACTGAAAGTTTCTTTGGGAGTGCCGATCCATCCCACCTTTCCCTGCAGCATTACACCAAGAGGCCCTTCAAGCCCAGCAAATAAAACAGCATGAAATTGGAAGTGAACGGGGGGGGGGGGGGGGGGGGGTGTAAATCTTCATTTTTACAGAAGTTCGCGGAATCGCCTACTGCAGGAAACCACCACCATATCATCTGAGATGGCATCCTTGGAGAGAAGTCAAAACCCACCTGCTGATGCTCAAACGTCCAGATAATCCCAACGCTGTTGCTACCAAGAGCGTGAGCGCATGCAGGGAAACGGCTCAGTAGTATTTCCACCTGTTGTACAGGTGCTTGACTTTTGTATTTCCACCTTATAATAAGCATATTCATTGCTTGGCATTTAATCCTGGTTTTAGGCTTTTTGACTTGCCTTTATGGTCCCCCAGTTCAAAAACGTAACTCTAAAATATATAAGCAAACATCTTTAGGAGAGAGAGGAAAGCGTAAGTGAATTCCAGCAGAAACGACGACTTGACAAATCTCATCACATCAAGCTCTACAGTGGCAAATTAATCTCTCTTTGAGCACATTCTGTACTCAAAGTAGTCTCAGTGCTTCAGGAGGTACCAAATATAACACAGCCCCATTTTAACTTCCTTCCAGGAATACACACAGTCATTTATCAAGAAGACGTGGGCTGCAGTTTCACTTCGAACAGCTTCAGTAACATTTTGTAAAATTAAACAAATGACTCCTTTTGTGGCAAGAAAGAAGCAGAAAATAATCTGGGTCCAAGCAAATGGTGGAGAAAACCACCTCCCCCAAGTCCTCCTCCACCCGTTAGCAATTTTCTGAAAAGCACGCCTTGCCAGCTACCCCAGGCTCAGCATCAACCATGGGATCAACGATCCTTCTTTCCGCTGCTTTTACATCCCGAATCTCCATGCCTTTGCCATTACTATTTCATTTAGCAGAGCCAGTTTGATAGCGAAATTTGTTTCAAGTCCAAGTTTTGGAACATTTTTACATCTTTACACTTGTACAGCCAAGGAAGTCAATAAGCTCTGCTTAGCAAATACTAAAGGCTCCCCGTACGTGTCCAACACCGCCGCGTGTGCTGAATACGTGAGGGTTTCCAGGCACCACCTCAATTTAGCAGGAGGACAGTACTGCAGCAACCTTGAATGCCGGGGGATTATCAGAAAGTTCACCTTTTTGTTCGTTCTAGCTGCTAAAGAGACAGAGAGAAGTACTGTACCCACCTCCCATTAACCTTGTCGGTGGGATTTTTCTTTAGCTGCAACAACATCAATACCTTCTTGTATTGTGCTGCCACACAGACAGTCAGTAGAATCACCCTTTTGGGGAGGATTTTTTGGTCCTTTTCTGTTTTTTCTTGACCAGAAGTCAAAACGATTAAGTTCATAATAACTGGATGCTGCTACTGCAGCAGGGAGAAGCTATGGTGAGCTGCACAGAGATGGAGGCTATCCATCTGCCTACACACACACATCACTGCACCCTTCACCATTCAAAAACCAGTTGCAAATGGTCAGAATTTAAGAGAAATCATTCAAATGAGTACAAACACAAAAGAAAGCTAGTTTCACGTGGATCTTTCTCTTAACTTCAGTGCATGAGGGAAATAGCACAACATTGGGAAGCTCTGCTGGCACGACGAGCTTCATCAAGAGCATGATCTGGGTCACACTCATCAAGAGTGTGATCTAGATATAAGGAAGAACTGTTTTACAATGAGGGTGGTGAGACACTGGCACAGGTTGCCCAGAGAGGTGGCAGATGCCCCATCCCTGGGAACATTCAAGGTCAGGTTGGACGGGGCTCTGAGCAACCTGATCTAGTGGAAGACGTCCCTGGCCACGGCAGGGAGGTTGGACTAGATGGCCTTCAAAGGTCCCTTCTAACCCAAACTGTTCTACGATCCTATGACTAACCCCACGATGCCACCAAAGCCCTCCCGTACAGTGTGCTGGTGCAGTTCTACCAGCAAACCTTGCTTCTCTGAAACCAGCAGGAGAGAAGCAGCAGCCGGAGAAACCTCAGCTTCTTGCGGAAAGCTGACTAAATCTGCAGAAGTCACCTCCATGCAGGACAGGAGAAGGTAGAAAGGGAAGAGAAAAGCTTGCTTCTCTGTAGATGAACAAAAAAATAAAAAAGCAAGGAAAGGGAATAAACTAATTTTAGTGCTGAAGACCAGCAGGCATACAACATATCTAGGGTGGACATTTAAATTGTAACGCGGCATTTTTAATTACCCATCTAAAAATGCTGGGCAACATGTTAAAAGTCCTTCAGTACCCACCTGAAGAAACTATGTGCCACTCCCTGAAGAGCTAGCTGGAGCTTTCACGTGAAGCATCTAGAAACCAAAAGGAGCAGTTACCCAGCACACAAGTCCCTATCAAGTAAATACTATTACTGCTTCCTTGGGGAAGAGCATTAGGGAAGAAGGGGGGTCTCCTCGTCAGTGTTAATATTCTTTTTTTCCTGGTTCTCTCTAGGTCTAAATCAGGCTTATTGCTCCACCTATTAAAAAAATCAAGAAAGAAAAGGGCGTAGGGAGAAAAGACTTCAAGAATACAGAAAAAACAACCCTGCCGATCCCGAGGTTTCCTCTTCCCACTCCTGCCACCCCAGCAGGCTCAGTTTCAGAGCTGACGGAGGTATCGCCATCATCCCTTGGTACCATGGGAAGCCAAATGCTGATCTCACACCAGCAAGCTCAGGCAAGGCGAACAGCGATGGAAAACTGGAATCCACCTCCTTTAGCAAAGGTAGAGCACCAGCTCCCCCAGTTATTGAGCTGACAACGTTAACGTAGGTAGGACTGCCTGAAAAAATTAGCGTTTTTCCTGAAATGAAATACGGAAAGAAGAAAAGGAGAAATATTCACTAGCTAGAAAAGTCTTTCATGCTTGGCAAGTATTATTGCTCTTTTTATTTTAAAGTTATGATCTGGGTATTAGAGAGTCTAGAAGAGATGCTGGAACTGTCCTCATCCACCCACCCACCCACCAGGCACCCCCCTCTACGGGCAGGGGCACTGCCAGCCACAGACAGCTGAGATGTATGAAGAAGATACTTGGATGCCTTATCAAGTTTGGGAGGTGCTTGTTTCCTGGTGGTGAGGGGTTTGTCCTGTTTGGGTTTTTTAGAGGTACAGGATGTTGCTAAACCTTCTCTCTCCAGTCTTCACAGATTTTTGCCTTCTTTGCTTGAACACCAGGTTTTTGCAACTGCAAGCAGAAAACCATCTCGGTTGAGAGTCAAGACTCTTCCAGCTCCTGCTTACTCCGTTTGACTTCCTACCAACCCCTGTCAACTCCTTCTCTAGAGCCAAAGTTGCCCCAACTTGCCGAATAAATTCGTTAATTCACGTAGAATACATTTTGCGTAAGTTTCCCATTAACTTCTAATTTCCTAATTATTAGATTACGTGCTCTAGCTTTTAAAGCAATTTACCTCTATCAAGTTGAGCAAAGAAACCTAACAGGGTTCCTGCAGCCGACTCCATAATGAAGTCCTGCCTCCCCTCCTACTTTCTTCTTTGTGTGAAGAAGTTTAAATCCCTTAACATTTCCTTATAAGACTACTGTAGCTACTTAGTGAGAAAACTTGTTCCCTAATATCTTCATCAACTACGTGTGGTATTTCAAGCGGTGAAACAATATTTTTCATTTTAATTCTATCCTCCCCTCCTATGACCAAAATTTAGTTTGCTGCTTTTGTTTTAGTACCTACACCATTATGATGATCTTATTACAATTATTCTTCTATAATTTCCCTTTTTTATCCATTACTTTTGTTCTTCTTTCTATAAAACTGGACTCCAGCGGTAGGAGTTGGATACACGGATTATAAAATAAATCAAGAATTAATTAGAACATGGTGATTAAAAACCTGCCTCGGTAGATTGCAGATTGTTATGATAAAATAGTGTTAGCATAATTAATTTAAAAATACACTCCACAACTACTTATCAAATGAAGAGAAAAACATTCACTAAGTGTCTGACATGCTGGAGAGCAAAAATACAGCATTCTCCACTGAGAAAATAACTTTATTCAGTTGGACAGCACTGCAAAACTTTCCTCATGAGCCAATTTTCCGTCTCAAAAACCTTCCATACCGCTTGAGTCCCCTGAATTGCACAGCCATCCATCAGGACATTCACTGAGACTGGGATTTTTGAAGGAAGAGAAAAACATTAGGAGCTAAAATCCAACTGGACAAGGTCTAATGATGCTTGACTGGAGCCAGGAACCTTCCCTTAAATCCTGTTCCACAGCGTTTTGTGTTTAACCCTCTGAGTATCCAAACCCAGTAAAATGGAAAGGGATGTTCTGGGCTCCAATAAATAAAATTAAATTGACTGAGATTAGAGAATAAACATCCCTTGGGGCAGCAAGGAGGGCTGACATTGAGCTTGCATAGCCTTGTACATTGGGCTTGTCTTTATAACAAACATGTTTCTAATTCCAGCAGGAAAAATTCTTCAAAAGTAGATGTTGAAGTTATTTACTTCCTGTTTTCATCAATTTTTCAAAACCGGTTCTTAAGTATTGATTTGGGATTAGTTATTCTCTCTTGTGCAGTTTATAGATTCTAATTCTATAAATTACATATTCTATATATATTCTAAGACACTTAGAGGTTGCTAAGTCACAAATTACTTTGTAGGCAAAAGAAAACAGTTTAATTATGTAAGATTAATATTAATTGAAGGAAACAATTTACTGCACTACTGACAACACTCAACCTTCAAAAGGAAAAATAGGAAAGTTTCAGTATTAAAAAAAATATGCAGCCATTGTCTTAAAAATAAAAGTAAACCTTACAGCAATAGCAGCCTTGTTTGACCTTTACCTCTATATAAATAAAATAAAATCTGAGAAAAACATTCTAACACAAGCCTTCACAGCATTACAAAAGAGGGATTAATGAGAACATGGCAGATAATCTATTTGGACATTAGGAAAAGCATTGACAGTGCTTCATTCTGAAAGTTAATTCAGACACCTTTACTCACACAGTGAGTATAATTAAAGGACTATAACTTAAAGGCAATAATAAAGGGTGTGGTATTGAGTTGGGCATAAGGAGATACCATAAAGAGGATTCCAGAGATATTTGTCACAGAGTCTAACACATTTAGTATCTAAATTAAGGAAGAATAGGGAAAAATGTTAATGAATATATACAGATTATCCAGAATGGAGCGGAGTTCAGTTCTTCTCAGGGCACATTAAAAAAAAAAAACAAACAAAAAACAAACCCTGAGAAACCAGAGGTATTGGCAAAAAAAAAATCACATGAGATCCACCTGGAGGAATTGGAAGCCAAAACATCTGTGCAAATACCTAGCAGGAAATAAAGGCATGGAAAGAAATAATTTTGGAAGGCAGAAACCATGGCAGGAAACCGCAAGGACATTACTGGCTGGAAGCGCCTTCCCGTCTTTCCTCCCCTCAAAAATTGCCAGTTGCCTTTGTACCAACACGACTGCTACGGAGCTGCACAGTGAACCAGATTAGTAAACTGATCTGGGTTAAAAATAACCTTTTTTGCTGCTCACTGAGCTGGTTCACCATATGGCCTCTCAGAGAGTTGTACCAGCACAGTTAAGGGAGCCCAGCAATGGGAACAGGCAGCAGAGGAGGAGTGAAACTCCCAAGAAAAAAGCTTCACCCCGAAGGAAGAAAATACAAGGCGCAGCCAAGAGAATTTACACTGAGCAAAAAGGACAGCACAAGCAGAAATTTACCCCTGGTCTCCCCAAACACTGCAGCACGTTGGTGGTGCTCAGGAGAAAAAGGCTACCAGGACTGCTTGCACCTCCCAAGCTTGCTCCTGCCAAGAGCTGGGCAAGCAAAGACCCATCCCTGACACTTGTCCTGTCCGGCTGGTGGAGGCAGGTTGGGGATCACCGGCGATGACTTTGGCCAGTCTAGAGGGGAGAGAGAGTTTTTGGAAGATGAGGGTGAAGAGGGACTCCTCCCACGCACCACGCTTCACCAGCAATGTCATGCACATCCATGAAAACTCAAAGTCAAGGTACAAAACGACTCATCATCTCAAGGCGTGCAACGAGCTTCTGAAATTAAAGGGTTCTTTAAACTCAAGAGTATTAAATATCACACAGAGCCACCTTTTTTTTTTTGTACATACAGGATGTAAGTGTGAACTAGAGATGTAAGAAAAGTGCGGAAGTCATTAAAACTGGCAAAGCTGGGCATCATCCTTCCTCCAGGAACATCCTGTTGTCTCGGCTTGCAAGAAAGACAAGTGACTAACACCAATATTCATCTGCTGAGTATCACCCCTGGCCACACCTCCCTTTTACATCATTTCTTCCACTATATTGTTAGAATCACCTTCCTGTTTGAAGGGCGCCATATCAAGGCTAGAAGGGCAGAGCGAGATTAGGAAAAGCAGCAAATCCCATCCCCATTTTTACTTACTCGCCAATTACTGATTAAAAAAAAAAAGTCTAATCCACTGGAAAACTGGACGGGTTGCTTTTAGAGTCAAAGATTGGTAAAAGGACAATTGCTACCGAAATATCAGCAGCGTTTTGCCTGTGTGGCTCAGCTCCCTGCTGCTCTTGAGCTCTGGATTCCAACGCCGGAGAGGATTCAGGTGCAGAGCTGGGAGCCGACACAGCGGCAGGGTGGATATTTAAGTCAGCCACTCTAATCTGAACTCACATCAGCAGATGAGAGAGGCTTAAACAAACGGAGTGAGATCTGGTTTGCTTTTATATTTACATCTATTTAAAAAAGACTAATTCTTATAAGGCCAGTCTTTCAAACATGCCAGTTTACAAAGAAATGTTGCTATATACCACATCTGCTACATTTTGTAGTCCAGAAGAATATACACTGGAGATAAATGCACTCATTCTTGATTTTCACTTTATTATGTTTAGAACAGAAAATGGCATTATGTTCTAGTCTGGTTTATTAATCTACTTCAATTTATACCGTCTGTCTTTGAAGATGGTTTTTCTTAAATTTCCAAACTCTATCAGAATAATTAGGCTCAATACACTGCCTAGTAGCAGAGTTTGGGGAGACAGGTGCTACCCTCAACAGAGGATAGAGGACTAAATTAAGGACTAATTAAATAAGTCCCCAGGACCAGACAGGACACATCCCAGGATGCTGAGGAAGGTGGCCAATATCAGTGCAAGGCCTTTTGATATCTGATTTGAAGGATGACAGCAATCACACCCCGATTGCCTCTGGCAGGGGGATGACCAGCTCTGCGTATGATGAGAGCGCAGTGGGTGGCACTTACCTCGGCTTTAGCAAGATTTTCCACATGGTCTCCTACCACTGCACCATCTCCACATGATCTCCCACCATTATATCCTTGTAATCCATTCCCTTCATAGCTCCCCAATTTGGCTACAAGATGCATGGCAAATTGGCTGGCCTGTCAGACTGAAAAGGTGGTTGCCCGTGGCTGAAAGTCCGGCTGGTGGCTGGTTGCGTGTGGCACCCCTCAGGGATGATAATGGGACCAATACTTTTTAACAGCTTTCTCAACAACTTTGTAGACAGGATAGAAAACTTTTTTATGAAGTTCACAAAGCATACCAAATTAACGACAAACTAGAAGAATTGTTAACATTTGGAGGGATCTTGTAACGCTGGAGAAATGGGCTAACAGGAAACTCATGGAGGTTCAGCAAAGGCAATTGCAGAGTCCCTCACCTGGGATGGAGTAATCCCATGCAAGAGCATGCGGTGGGGAGCAGCTCTACAGGAAAGGACCTGGCTTCCTGGCAGATAAGAACTGGCCTGTGAGTCAGCGTGCCCTTGCAACAGTGAAGGCCAACCACATCCTGGGTTTTACGGCATGGGAAGTTATTATTCCCCTTGGTTTGGTACTTTTGAAGCTTCATCTGAAATACCAGCTCTTGGAAACCAGCAGTACTGGGGTCCCCAATAAAAGAGAGTCTCCAATGGAGAGCCATCAAGATGGTCAGGTGGCAGGAGCACATGAAGAAAGGCTGCAGGAGGTGGGTTTGGTCAGCCTGGAGAAGAGAAGGCTTTGGGGGTCCTCCTTGGTGCCTGCAAGTACCTTCAGAGAAGACGAAGCCAGACTCTTCGAGGTGCACAGTGAGGCAACCGGGACAAGTGGCAGGAAGGAGAATTCCAGCTGGGTGTAAGGTAGAAAAAAGTTCATACTGGGGGTTAAGCGGCAGTGGAAGTGGCGCCCAGAGAGGAGGTGCAATCTCCACCCTTGGAATCTCCTGATCTAGCAACCTGATTTACTGAAAGATGTCCCTGCCCATCACATGGGGGTGGGACTAGATGATCTTTGAAGGTCCTTTCCAACCCAAACCATTCTATGATTAGGTTTTAGAATCTGGTTTTCATTGATGCTCCTTTAACAAGCCCAAAGGATGTTGGATGAAGTTTCCCAGTGGAGGCTTGTCTCTTGGGAGAAAAGCAGATGTTTCCAGCAAAGACAGACATGCTTTCCAAAAGAAGACGTTTATTTGTCAAGCAGAATGCTCTATTTAGGGACAGTGAGAGAAAACAATAGAACAAGACCTGCACATACCTCTCTCACCACTTCTGATGGTTTTATCCATACTTTTTCCTGTCCAGTAAAACCAACTAACGGCTTGTAGTCAAACTCCAAAACAAAATTACACGTTAAGAATAGACCTTGATCTCTTCATGATGTTTTGCTAATATAGCTACACAAGGCAGAGTTGTGATCTTTTCTCCACTGTCCTCATGACCGCAAAAACATGACCAAAAATCAATTTGCAGACTGTTGTATTGACAAAGAGGCTTCTTGCTGCAGTTATTTCCATTTGAAAAAACAGCTAAGCTACATCGATGAAATCATTGGTTTACCAGTATAAGCTTTGTCTTGACCAAATAATTTTAGTAGCAACCCTTTTGTCTCTAGAAACTACAACCAGTTCTGCTGCCCCGTATGTCTTGGGAGAAGGAGTTCTGGTCAAAAAAGTGATTCACAAAAGTGATTTTTTTTTTTTTCCTACTTATCCCTGAAGTTTCCCAAAGCAACAACTGACTATTTATCAGATCTTTTGTCTTCCATCATACCCAAAGCATACACTTGGTGACATATCTGAGCAGCACCCCTGCACTGAACTACACTTAATCAAGTAATTAATTGAGCTATTCATACAGATTAGGTAGCAATAAAAATAATTTTAAGATAGGTAACTGCTTTTCCATAAAGGTGTTTCCAAAGTTCACCACAATTTTTCAAGGACTTTAATTACTTATCTTTTCAATAACAAACTCACGTTTAAATAATCTTTAAAGCAATTAAAAACAAATTAAGTCAACATTTCTTTCACTAGGGTCTATTAAGCACTTGTTTAAAGCAGTCCCAATCCCTCCTTCCTTTGGAAGTCATTAGCAATTTCTGTCACCATAGACTTAATTTTTCATCACTTGATTCCCTTTGCCACACAGAGAGACACAGATATTGCAGTAGGAATGCCAGTGAAAAAGCTAGTCAAAATTTAGAGTAATACCCACCAGTTCTTAAAGAGATCATAGGGGACCTCCTCCACTCAAGTACTTCGCCTTCTTGAATACTGCAGATGGATAAAAAAATTCTTACTAATATTAGAGAAAAATAAAAAGCTTTCTTCCAGCTCTGTAACAGCTTTTGCAAAGGACTTTAATCATCTACTCTTCCACTACTGGCCAGTCATAGCAAAGACCATGCCTAATAGCACTCTAGTCCTTACCCCACACATTTAATTTCTTGCAATCAGGTCAGGTCACTGAGCAGGCCAGAAATTATCCGTTATTAATTATTTAGTAACTAGAAAGTGTGGAGTTTCCCCATTTTTTGTAATGCCGTTTCCTAACTTTCTAATGTGTCATGGTACTCTTGAACTTCTTCATCAACTCTAATAAATACATGTTCTCTTTCAAAACTACTCCAGGTTGCTCTCAGCAGCTCTGCCACATCATCATCTCCACTCCAGTTGTCCTCCTCTGTCCTACCCCAGACCCCCTCTCTACCCTACATCTTCCACCTGCTCCTGTTTTTGCCATGCTGACTCCTACTTTGAAGACTACTTTTCCTTGCACAAAAAAAAACCCAGATTTTCCTCCAAACAATTCCTAAAGGCGCACTTTTTACCCATTCTCCTTTACACAACAGCCAGTGTTTCCACTCTCACATTTTCTTCTAATATTACCTTCTTCCATTTAAAATGCCACTTCCCTAGGAAAGGGCTATGTCAAATTTTGTGCAAAGTACATACTGAAATCAAGCCATGTGACCGATTTTTTTTTTCTCTTCATTGACTACAGTGAGAAATATTCCAAAGCAATGGCATGCAATGGCCAGCACCAAAGCTTACCATCTTCTGCTCAAGTGCCCTTGATGTACCCTCTCTCAGAGAAGCTAGAATTCATCTTCAAACAGCCCTGAAAATGTGCCTGGAGAACATATTCTGAGCCAAGCCTATTACTCTGCCCATAGCTATCTAATTAAGATACCTACACAGCCTCATCTTCACAGTATCTGACCACAAAAAAAAAAATCTGAAGTATTTTTCTTTATAACATTTCTGCAAGAGAGAACGGTAGCAGTGCCCCTCTTGTAGAGGTAAGAAATAAACCATATTACATAGACTGCAGCCTAATCCCTCAAAGATATTTAGGAGCTCAACTCCCACTGAACCAACAAAGTTAAATTCCTAAATTCCTCTGCAGATCTGGGCAATGGAGAAGTACAGTATTCTCCTTCAGCTGGGTATTTCACATTCAATTTTTGTTGCATGTTCTGGAGAACCTCCAAATGTGCCAAAGCCTCCAAACGTGCCACAACCTCCAAACCTTTGCTTCCAAAATTTCTTCGCTCCTGCCGTTATCGCAGCAGTTTCAATTCATGCCGTTTAGTAGGGGTGAGAGGTTCAGCCATTTTATGCTTTCAGCAATCATAACATAACTCCATTTTATTTCATGCACTGCAATGAGAGTTTTGCCCTTAGTTTGGCAGCTTTTTATACCATGTAATAACAATTAACTCCCTTTGGCATAATTTATATGAATCATTGATTTAATACAGATAGTTAGGAAAAAAAAAAAAGACCTATTAAGTCATCTAAATGACCTACCATCACCGCTGGATTGTTCCTGGCAGCACATTTTCCGTGCTTGTTTTAAATGTGCTTGCCACAGCATAAGTAAAAAAATTGTCTGCAAAGCAGAGACATGTTTCACTAACATATGCTTTAAGTCAACACGGTGTTGGGAATCTTCAATTTATGACTAAATGTTGCACTGCACTTTTTTTTCTCCAAATAGACTTTAACGTTTCTTGAGGGAGTGAAAAAGGGCTATTTGTATTTCACTGCGCAGCAAAAATGTGTAGCAAATACTTCCCTGATGATTTTCAAGTTGAATCCAAGGCTTGCGTGTCCAACAAAGTAGGACTTGGAACACCCTGGTGCCCATCTCTGAGAAGATATGGATGCACTGCAAGAGGGTGTCCAGTTCTAGAAGTACAAATAATATAGGCATGCAACATATTTTCAGGATGTTTTTTGGTGGGGTTTTTTTTTTAATCTTTATAAGAAAAGAATGTGAGACTTTCTTCATGGAAGTCCAACAGGCTGATTATGAGAAAGGCAGAACTGGAAAAAGTCACGGTCTCGCTCCAAGCTTCAAAGCAAGAACAATACTGGAACTATTCCTGGCAGATGTGCTTTCTAATTTAAATCTTTCTAATGGGGATTCCCATGTTTCCTCAGGCAATAGTTCAGGGTTTGGGGTTGCTTTTCCTCCCCCTCCATGTGTAACCTAAATCAAACCTGTCTCTGTTGCCTCTTATCACTACACACCTCTGAGAAGCATGCACCATCTTCGCTGTAACCTCCTCTTTGGGTAAATGAAGATAACAGCAGTAATAAGGTTCCCCCTGCAACCTTCTCCAGACTGAGCAGACCCAGCTCATCACCTCTTCTAACATCATGCGCTCCAGCTCACAGCCACCTTGGAGGCTTCTCCAGCATTTCACTGCCCTTCTTGTGCCAGGCAGCCTCCTGCATGGAATTATTCCATCCCAGGTGAAGGAATCCTCTGCTGAGCTTCATGGGTTTCTGTCAGTCCTGTTCTCCACTTTGTTAAACTCCTGAATGGGAAGCCCTGCCCATGATGACAACAAGCACTACTCCCAATTCAGCTCCATCCATTAATTTACAAAAGGTGCATCCTATCCCATTTACCAAGCTATTGAGAAAGATGTTAAAAGGTGTTGGTCCCACTATTAATCCTCAGGGAGGCCACACATAACCAGCCCTCTGGTTACATCAAACCACTGACCTTTGCAACCAGTTTTCCACCAATCTCGTAGTCCACCACTCCTCAGTATAGCTACAAGGATGTAGAAAACCTTGCTAAATCTAAGTAAATGACATCCACTGCACTCTCATCATCTGCAGAGCCAGTCATCCCCCTACCAGAGGCAATCAAGGAACTATCACGAGTACTATGGCAAGAAGAGAGGTGTTTGCAACACGCGCCTCTGCACAAACGCAAATTAAATATGCTCCGTGCTTTATTTGAAGTTAGCAGTGCTGGCAGAGCATTACTGTTTTGCTTTTGCTGGCACAGCTTAGAAGGCTGCAACCTGAGGGGAGAGAGAGAGATTTGTCCAAGAAGTGGTAAAACAAAGCTAAGCAAAATAATGGCATAGTCCACTTTAAGGGCCCCCCTACGTGTGCTTCCTTGACCTACTAAAAGCCTACTGCAATAAAAAGCCAACCATACAAATGTGTAAGTCCCTCCCGTGGAAGACATTACCTTCTAAACAGTACATAAAATGTGAAAAATAAAGATCAGCGTTTCCGGGAAAAAAAAAGAAATGCCATGAACTTGCAAGAATTAAAAGTCCTTAATTTCACTTTATATCTCACAACACATGCTCCAAGCAGACTTAATGTCCCTTCAATCCAGAGGGAAAGGCTTTTTGGCTTCCGCATTTTCTATCAGCCTTTGCTGTTCTGGCACCATAGGATCTCCTGCAGTTTGTCGTTGGGTTTAATTCAGGCAAATACAGAGTACATCTTACTACAGCAATTTAAGGGGGAGAAAGTCATGCACAAAACTGCCACTGTTTTGGTGGACTGTTGGTCCTGAAAAAAAACCCACAATACTGAAAGTTAAACCTAATGCCCTTTACATTCTGTTGCAAAAGATTGCACCCAGCGCACTGAGATTTTCAACAACTGGGAAAGACGACACAAAGTGGTGCTCCTTAATGCAGAGGAATTTAAACAGTCAAGAGAGAACAACAGCTTGGAGGGAGATATAAAGGAAAGTATAGGAAAAATAAAGACAACAGGAAAACATAAGCCACACGGATCATGCATTTGCCTGTTAAAGCAAGAAAAGGCCTCCTGAAAAGTATATTAAAAAATATCAGAAGCCAGAAAAATATCAACGTCATTGTTTCATGAAAAAGGACCAATGAGGCACAGCTCTTTCCAGATGTCAAGCACCCTGCATTTTTAAGTTATAAAGGGACAATGAGATTTTGTATTAATTCTGATGTCTTTCTCAGATCAGTATGTATAACAATGCATAAAAAGAACAGTCCCATTTGCATTGGGTGGTGGTGTATAAATACACACATCCACACATACGTAAAATAACATTCTGCATGATATGGCTAGTATCATCTCCAGGCAACAATTCAAAGAGGGGTCCCATAACCAAGTGAAAATACGGGAACAAACCATTGGTGACAGTCTCCATCCTCGCTGAACTCTTCACTCCCATGGCAAACATTGCTGGGTCAAAAAAGGGCATCACCTTATAAAAATTTAAATTGTCTTACTGACTGCATAGGGAAGGTAAATCGCAAGTTATTCTGAGACCCTGAAACTCCAAGTCTCCTGGCTTTGTGAGGTCCAAGCAGTACTTACAAAGAGATTGTTTGCCCCTCAGCTAGTGGAAGGCAAATGATCCCGTGTAATAACACCAGAAGTGATTGGATGAGAGGAAATGGCCTCAAGTTGCACCAGGGGAGGTTTAGATTGGACATTAGGAAACATTTCTTCACCGAAAGGGTTGTCAAGCATTGGAAGAGGCTGCCCAGGGAAGTGGTTGTGTCACCATCCCTGGAGGTACTTAAAAGACGTGTAGATGTGGTGCTTAGGGACATGGTTTAGTGGTGGACTTGGCAGCGTCAGGTTTACGGTTGGACTTGATGATCTTAAAGGTCTTTTCCAACCTAAATGACTCTGTGATTCTATGATTTAACATGGCAAAAGGTCTGCTTGTGGCCTTGAGGGCTGAAGTCTCAAAGGAGCACAAGTTTGGAATAGCAACTGTTTTTCCTTCTTTCTCTGCAACAGCAATGTCTCGTGCTCTTGAAACCTTTGGTGCCTTGAGCTTCAGACAGTTTCTGCCTGCCAAAGGGTGCCTGTGGTCTGAAGTTGCCACAGCATCCCAGGCTGAGCCTTTGGTTCCTTCTTGCTGCAAGGACACAAAAGGAAAAGACCAGGTAAACTCCACAGCATCACCAGAGGCATTTGTGGTAGCGTGTGTCATGAAGGAGAGGGAGCCAGATTCCACAACTTGAATTTACCACTCTTCTTTTTTCTTGCGATCCTTTTTCCATAGCTAACAGAAGGACACCAGTCTTTTTTCAGCTGGTCTGAGCTCAGCTCTAACCATAGGCAATGTTTCGTGTTTCTACCAATTCAAGTTGAGCTGTAAGACTTTGAAAGCTCAAGGCAACCGTTCTCCTATCTGGACAGGATAAACAATCTTCTGAGTCAGGAAATACCATGCTCCCTTTCTCCATATAAAGGCTTCCAGGTGAAGATCGGTGATTTTGCAGGATCTTGAGAACCACCACGGGAAGAGCACAAGATGAAAAACTAGAAAACTGGGTAAGAAGAAGTGGTATGTTCGGAGGACACCAGAGACCAAGCGAAAATTCTCACTTGGATTTTCCTAGCCTGAGGAGTCATGTTAAGGAAGGATCTCCATAATGAGACCTGGGTAGCTGAATTACCATCAAGCTGATGAGTTATTTGGAATAAACCAACACAGAGCAACATAATCAGTATCAATCTCTTTTCATAGCCAGTGACAACGCGGTCCCTGTACCACTCCGGCAACCTACAAATCTTTAGACATGGAGAGAACAGAATATAGAAAGAAGAAAAACATTAGTGGCTTGGGACCACAAATCCTAGGTAACACTGAATATGTGCAGCAAGGCCATAAGAAATTGGACACAATGCAGTCCTACACTGGATAATGGGAAGAAAATATTAATGACCCCAAAATTTTGACTGCAAGCCCAGAACAGCATGAACAAAGAGCAACAAACACAGAGAAAGTGTCCCTGAATGTCGGTGATTCGTAAGCGTCACCATCTGCCTACCTGCTCATCGGTCTCAGAAGTGCTTCTGTTGGACATTCTACACACACGATCACCCAACCATGGACAAACAGCTCATACAGCTCTGCATGTCAGCATTACCCATTGCCTTGCTTGGCATCCTCAGATCATTACCACCACCAGACTGACAGCTCCTTGGATGTCAAATTTTGTTATATGTTATCAAATTGCTTTCATTTTATCATTAACACCATGTGTCCCGCTGCAGGTTTTTATTTCTTTCCCAAAAGAAAACAAGAAGCAACAGGTCACAGTACATTACGGTCACTAACCTGTTTACACAGTTGGTGATCCCAAGAGAAAGAAATAGTTGGTCTCCTGAATATAAATCGTTGCCCTTGCCATGATCATGACCATTGCCATGTCATGATGTGCAAGAATTAGCTCTAGAAAGTGTCTGTACTATAAATTTTAACACTGAAAAAACGCGATCCCTAAAAACCTCTCTACTCAGCTACAATAAGGAAGAAGACGGAGAGGAAAAACTTGTATGAGTAATAGGAGAGATGTTTAGTGCTACAGATAATGCATCAAAATTTATCCTCCAACCTTTTACACAACCCAAAAACGAGTAATTATGTGCCAGGAGATATCATCTACTCCACAAATCAAGTCACTGAAACTACAGACTAAAAATGTTTTTTAAAAAAGTCAATTTATTAGAGATTACTGTGCAGACAGACATATGAGTGCTCTTGTGTACTTGCTGCATTAACAACCTCTCAAAAGCCACAGGAAAAGAAAAATCAATACTGTATATTTTTTCTCACATCAATTTATCTACTGCTGAAAAAAATAACTAGCTTCTGCGTATGTTATGCGTACCGTATTCGAGGTTTCCTTCAAGCAGGGAAAATAAAACAAGACTTTGCTGGTTTTAACCAACTAAACCCTGCCTTGCTGAACTCAGATTTTGCTTTTGATAAAACCTGAAATAAAACTTTATAAAATCAGAGCAGTCTCAGGCAACTTGGCACTGGTACACAGAGCCTTTTGTTACTGATCCTGCGGTACTGGCGCAAATCTGGAGCCCATTAGCAGTGAACTGCCCACTAAATATTTCATGATTCTGTATTTCAGACATTTCCCAGGACTGGCTCTATCACTAGAGATCATACAAACTGGCATGACAGTTGCTAAATAAAGTATATCATGGCAGAGTAGCCTCTCCAAAGCACTCACAGATTCCCCACCCAGGAAAAAACGAAAAAAAAAAATACCAGAAGTACATTTTTTTTCTCTCCGACTATAAACCACAGAATTTCACTGTATAAAGTCTTTCAGACTGGTACTTTCACAGGAATCAAAATAAATCCCACAACGGCATTCCCTGTCGAGCAGGCTAATCTTGCTTCCTTCATTTTCTTTTTCCAGGTCATCAGTTTACTTCTCTCTGCCGGGAGCTCCCTGTAGACTGTGGGAGGGCATCTTAAAGAACTCTGCAGTCCTAGCATTTTACCACCCCATTACAAAAGTCTTCAGGGCCTCTAAAACATTTCTGCCAGATCCCAAAGAGGAGCAAAGTCCTCTCCAAAACTGTTGCCACAGCTCTTATTCTGCAGGTCGGTTATTATTTCCAAAGACACAGCCTTGCTGTTCTCCCACAGCCGGTGGAACCAGGAGTGCGTGTCCACAAAGCCTGTCTCGGGGTGGAAGCAGGAGAACGTGGTCTTCACCAGCCATGGTTTAGCAGACGTTCGTAGTCTGGATGGCATGGAACAAAGGGGCTACGTCTGGCTGGTGGCCGGTCACCCGCGGTGTTCCTCAGGGTTCAATTCTAGGGCCGGTTCTGTTCAATATATTTATCAACAATCTGGATGCCGGAGTTGAATGCACCATTAGCAAGTTTGCTGATGATACCAAACTGGGAGGTACTGTTGACTCTCCTGAGGGACAGGAGGACTTGCAGAAGGATCTAGATAGATTGGAGCATTGGGTTATGATTAATGGGATGAAATTTAACGAGTCCAAATGCCAGATCCTACACCTAGGACAGAATAACGCTGGGCACAAGTACAAATTGGGAGAGGAGTGGCTGGAGAGCAGCCCTGCAGAAAGGGATCTGGGGGTGCTGGTCGACAGCACGCTCAATAGGAGTCATCAGAGAGGGCAGAATGCATCCTGGGGTGCATCAAACACAGCATGACCAGCCGGTCGAGAGGCGATTGTCCTGCTGGTGCGGCCTCACCTTGAATACTGTGTGCAGTTCTGGGCCCCACCATTTAAGAAGGATGTGAAGGTCCTTGAATGCACCCAGAGGAGGGCAACAAAGCTGGTGAAAGGGCTGGAAAGAACTTCCAATGAGGAGCGGCTGCGGACTTGGGCCTTCCTGAGGCAGGGACGTGGAGAGGGAGGTGCTGATCTCTTCTCCCTGGTATTCAGTGACAGGACACGTGGGAATGGTTCAAAGCTGCACCAGGGAGATTTAGACTGGACATCAGGAAGCATTTCTTTACCGAGAGGGTGGTCAAACACTGGAACAGGCTTCCTAGAGAGGCGTTTGATGCCCCAAGCCTGTCAGTGTTTAAGAGGCGTTTGGACAATGCCCTTAATAACACGCTTTGACTTTTGGTTAGCCCTGAATTGGTCAGGCAGTTGGACTAGATGATCGTTGTAGGTCCCTTCCAACTGACGTATTCTATTATATTCTATTCTAAAGCAGCAGAGAAAACGTGAGGACTCAAGCTGATAAGCTCTGCTAGACTTCACCAACTTCTCTTTGCTCAACCACCGTGGTTGACATTGAGGTGCTGTCTGATACTCCTCTCCCAGTAACACTTGCTCGCTCACTTGGATCACACTCAACTTGCACAGCCAGCGGGACTAATCCTGCCCAAAGCCAGGCTCGTTAAGTCAAAGCGGCTTTGTGCAACAGGAGGAATGACTCGCACCACAAACGGGATTCCTCCGTCGCTGCCTCGCTGGGCTTCACTTTCACAATTGCTTTAAGCTGATCTAAGCTCCAAATAACATGGCCAAAAATGCTTCCTAAGTAGCGGTGATCCACAAATGTTCATGCTAGCATAAGGAGAGGTGGGAACAGAGCAGGAGAAGACATTTCTTTCTGGCGGGAGCCTACCTAGTGACACAGGACAGGCCACTCTTTGAGCCAGGGAACTACTGCAACCTGTTTTTCCCATCATTTTTGTTCTCTACCCTGATAGTCGTATCATAGCTCACCCACCTGCGAGGCACCCAGTTCTCCTCCACCTCTCTTGCTCCCCTGCTTTGCAAGACCCCCTCTCCCTCCCGTGCCCCACTGCCAGTCCCTGCAGTCGGGCAGTCAAAAAGAGATCACTGCTGAGCTCAAAAGTCTGCCCTTCCCCAAATGTCACCAGCCACCAAACGTCAAAACCTGGAGCAAAACTTATTTTTTAATCAAAATTTGGTTGAAGTTGGCCCATGCACGCAAAATCTCTGAGGAAGCGGCAGACGAACAGATGTCACTGCTGCATAAGCCTCATTTCTTTAGGAAGCCGGGCTAAAAATGGAACCAGCGATCACCACCATCATCTATGTTTAGACCAAATATTCTAAACAATTCCTTCCTTCGCAGTTCTTCCCCCCTCCCCCGCCGAAACTATCTTTGGCAGAAGAATTAAACAGCTGCCACCGAGAGTAGGAATTGAGTTAAAAGATGAAGAAATGCAGCGCTGGTAGGAAAGGAGACACACCAGCTGGATGCCTTCCAGGTCACTGCAGCCCATCAGTCGCCCAAAGAGGACAACCCAGCAGATCTTAGCGACACACAGTTTGCTTTTTTCCCCCGTGTATGCAAAAACGATAACTCCTATATAGGTAATCATTTCACGCTATAAGCGATGCATTTTTAAAAAGGCCTGCCAATCAGATTAGTATGTTCAAACTAAAGGAAAAAAACATACAGAAAGACTTTTCATGGGGAAAGCATTCCACTTGAGATTTTACTTGTCTTCCTGTGCCAAATTGGCAGAACTGTGTAATTACAGTGCTTTTACAAACAAAATTAATTTATTGCAAGTCTGTACATGGTCACCCTTACATACATGTATTTTATGGAGAATGGAGAGAAAGGATGTCATAGTTTTATTCCACTCCACAGTTAAACCACCCTCCCAAAAAAGGAATATTTTTAAATAAAATCACTGTGTGTTGCCACGAACCGTAGTCCCCTCTTCCATTTTGGAAGACAGACAAACTTCACGACACAGAGCCACGGAGAGCAGGGACAACATCCCTCAGCTCTGCGGTCCCACGTGGGGACCGGGATGCAGGCTGCCCAGGATTGGCACCAAGACATGATATGCAGATATGGAGACAGAGGAAGGGCTATAATGGATGCTGTTAAGCATGAAACATTGTTTTCTTACATGTCTGACCAGGAGACCCAAGCTCAAGATGTATCATTTTACAGACTAAAATATAACCAAATACGTGTATCGTAAAAATCAATTATCCAAAAAAGCCGTGTTGTTGTATACTAAAGGTTTATTTCCCTTCGTTATACCAGCATATCAATTTCATTAAGATATGCAACCAGCTTCCAAGAATCCTCTGTTGCTTTCGCAAATGTTCATTCTGTGTATCCTAATTTTCTGTTGTTTTCGCTGTCACATTCAATACATCTCACGTTCATAAATAGACTTGCTTGATTTTCCTGACATTACCCAAGAGTCTACAGTAATGGAGGAACCCAGCAGAGGCTGGCGAGGTCCAAATACAGGATGCTGAGACTTTTTTAAGATGCTAAGGATACATGCTGGGACTTTTTTAAGATGCTAACAGACTAAGGCACCTAATTCCTCCCAGACTGAACTGGCCACCTTCCTTTCCCTTATTCTCCCTCTGAAATTCAACCCTAAAAATTTACAGTTGAGGTGCTGAAGAGATGAAGACGACCCATGTCTGTGGTCCCCGGACCTGCTGGTGTAGGATTGTACCTCACGGTGTACGCTCCAAAATTGTGCCGAACTACATCAAACCATACAGATTCCCTATTTCCCAGTGACACGAGACACGTCCCCACTTGCTCAATAGTCACAATCCAGATTGTTTTTGGAAACAAGACGAGATCTGTCATTTCAACAGCACCTCCGCATGACCGTAACACCATGATCATCAAAGAAATTACTGGCTCAGTGACTTTTGTAGCTGGCAGATAAGTAGATATACTTCTCATAAGTGAATTCCTTCCAAACTCGCATATTAATTTTAGTATTATTTTGGACACGGTAATGCTACCGATACAACTTGTAATTTAGAGCAACAAACGTCAAAAACATTCCACTTCTTCCCTCACGCATGCGAGAAGCTTGTTAGCCGCACAGCCATCAAAACATGCGTGTTGAGCTGAACATGTCTGCAACAAAGCCATGCAGCACAAGCTTCATAGCTGCTGCGCTGACGAGCTTCTATCCAATTATTCATGTTCTTTTACCATTGCTAAGAGGCTTTGTTTGTATTGTTTTGAGGGAGTTTAAGTCATCTTATATATACTTCCCTGGTAGCTCTCTTAGGGGGGAAAAAAACCTATCTTTAAGAGGATTTTAAATTATTTTAATCTGAAGAGCACTATAAACATTTCCCACTATACAGGAAGAACAATCTGTTGTTGTTCGTACATTAATCCTGGCAAGCACTTGAAGGGCAGAAACACAATGGGGTGAAATTGTTACAGACAGCCCCAGGGTTATTCCAATACTTGAACAACTAGAATAACGGGGTGGAATTAAAAACGTAGGCCAAAGTGTAGGAAACATGCCTCACGATAAGATCACCGTGCTCAAAAAGTGGAACATAAAACTGTTGAAGAGGAGACAGTTGTAGAAATTAAAAATGAACCTTGTAGAAGCATAAGAAGTATTTGCTAGCCCAGATAGAAAACCATCCATCCTTTTCCACTCAAAAAAAATAATCATCAGGAGGCAAATTATCTTTCTTCCATTTGGACAAGTAAAATCCATAAGGTTACTGTAGAGAACAATCCAGAACTGGCAAGATGGAAGAGAGGCGAGATAATCTAATAGGCCTTTTCTATCTAACTTTTACGATTCTTATGAAAAATGACCTGAATAAGTGAAGTTATTTGCCCTTGTCCTCTTTGTTCATATTGAATTTAGTCATAAGGGAAATCCTGCCAAGGATAGTATGTTTTACTCAATTTACTACCCTTTGTGATTGCTCTATAAAATATTAGATACATGACAGAAAAGGTTATGGAGTTTTGGGGTGGGGTTTTTTTGCAATAGAAAAAGAAGGAACACCTCAAGTACTTGCTAGCAGAAAGAATAAGACAACAGGAACTGATTAAATTTTCTGTAGAGAATGTTTATCTATTAGTTCATGTTCAGAGGATTATATTAAACCCAAATGCGGTATAATTTTTTAAAAAATAGTACTTGAGTATTGAACAAACAATTTCTTAAAACATTTCAGTTCCAAGTAGGTCACAAATAACGCTGGAGTCAGAAGCTCCATTTATCTGGTGCACAGACTTCATAATTGCAAGAAGCTGAGGCTTTTCTTTGAAGGTGCAGTATTTTATTAGCCTGCTACTTTTGGACTCTCACTGTTAATCATACGGTTAGACTGCTACTGTTATTACAGCAAAATGCAAGAAATAAGAACCTACTCTTTCAGGGTTTGCATTTGTTGTAGCTGACGGATACCGCACCTATCCTTATATTGTGCTGCAAGTCTCCTTCGCGGACTTCTTCCACGAAATACATCACTAGCCCCAACATCTGTGCAGACAAAACTTGGGTCATGCACAGTGCAGACTGTGAACCATAAATAACGGGCAGAGAATTATGGTAAAACCCAGGTGCAGCCGGTCACAAGCACCACTGATCAATTCTTTTGGACTCGAACACACTGAGGTTGTTTTTCTAAAGCTATAAAAGCGAACCATAATTATGCAGGATCTGTTAAGTCTTGGGAACACATTCCCTGCACACCCCACTACATGTGCAAGCGGTGCTGTAAGATTCCAGTAAGAGGTTTTGACATTTCTCTCTTACCATTCAATCCCTACCCCAAAACAAGAGACTGGGAACTAGCAGCTGCACGCTATTGTAATAAGCGGTGTCAAAAATGCCAAGCAAATGAGTAACACATGTCTGTGAAGCAGACCCTTTTCCTGGGCTGACCTCTGAGGCTGAACGGCTGCCCCTTTCCTGACAAAAGGATTGCAAAAAGAAAAACATCCCGACTACCGCAACATAATCGCGCGGGTAAGACGCTGCGTCCCTTTTGGCATAAAGAACGTACATCGTGTGTTAGGGATAAGATCGGATCCAACCGTGGTAAGCACAGCTCAGCTCCTTAAATACTCCCATTTCTCAGAAGTTTCCTTAAAAGCTGAATGGACTCCCATGGAGCAGGTCTCCGTTCCCTCAAGCATTTTTTTTTTTTTTTTAATGGGGGATTTGCTAAATCACTGCTGCTATAGCATCCCCCGTGGATTTGTTAAGGCTGTTCTTGGAATGAATACTGGGAGACAAAGTCAGAGCAGAAGCCCTGACTCACCTACAGGTTTCTGGAGGTTGGATTTTTGTTGTCATTGAAAAGATGGATATGCTCCTCTCCAGCTGTGTCAGACATTAGCATCAAAAGGCCGAGAAATTATACGTGTTATTCCTTAACCTCTTTCACAGCAAGTTCCTCCTGACCCTTTACTTTGGACTAAATTATACACATTTACAAAAACTAATTGTCTAAGATGCATTCCAATTACAAGTCTAATTATACTTTTCAAACTGTTGCCTGACCGACTCAGTGTGAAATCAAACCATGCTTTTTTCTTTTATTCAATATTAAATTGCGCTGAAAGACTTTCTGGAGTTCTATAAAGTTCAGAAGTAGATAAAATGTAAGCATCTGAAGACTCAGTAGATAAAAGGCCGAGCCAAGACAGAAGAGCTTTCCAAGCATACATCAGAAGGACTTGTCAAGACTTAATGAATCTTAGACTCTGCTACCCTCCCTAGGAAGGTGCAGGAGGGAGAAGGGTGAAAGCACATACCTTTCTCCCCTCTCCTCTTCACTCTCCTGCATCTGTGCTTCCTCTCTTAGGGCATGAAATTTGGCTTGGTGGAAAGCACCAGCAGCTGTCTGCCTTCTCCCTGGAAAGAGGGGCCCCCACACGGTTCCTCACTCATCTCGGAACCGCTCTCATTTCCTCCCCTTCCTTCCCAACCCTTCTGTAGTTGCCAGCTTCAGACCTTATCCCACTTCCCACCACTTATCTAGCATCAGGCTCTGCCCTGTCACTCCACCCTGGTCAGTGCAAGCCAAAGCTCCTTTCCTGCAGTTCTTCTGCCTGAAAAGACAGCTCCTGCGAAGTCTCCACTTGTTTCAAACCTGCCAGAAGTAGTTCTCTTTTCTTTTCTGGGACATCCTTAAAAAGGAGAGGGAGAGCAATTAAACACTGTGAACATTTATTAGGAATAACAATGGACTCACCACTGCTTTGTGTCTTTACGCGAATATTAAGTGTTTCCAAAATGCTCCTTTCCAAGCTTTGGAAGAGTTTTTCAGCCAGTTTCCAGTTACAACAGGATGATTATGTCAGTCGCTCCTGATCTTGGATCCTGTCATCCAAGTCAGCTATTTTACATTTCGAGGGGGGCGGGGGGGGGGGTTTGGAGACCCTGAACATATCTATAAAAAACTTGCAACTACATATAAAGGCAATCATTACAATCAAAGATATGTGTGTAAATGGCTTTAAAATGATCTGGACCACTGTGCTCAAAGGACAGTAATCAATGGCTCAACTTCCAGTTGGCAGCCAGGGGTTGATACTTGGACTAGTGTTGTCCAAAAACTTACTTGAATAACAGCACCTTTTCTTCAGCAGATTTGCAGACGTGACCAGTAGAGCTTAAACCAAAAGAGACCTTGAGAAATTTGAGGACTGGGCCAACCGAAATCTCAGGAGAACCTTGCTGAATGCTGAGATTTGTGTTGGCCGCTGAGATTTCTGTTGGCCCAGTCCTCAAACGAAGGATGAAGTTGCACACCTCCAGCAGAATAACCATGACATCAGGACAGGATGGGAACGTACCAGCTCAGTAGCAACCCTGCTGAAGGAGTTGTGTTTCAGCAGATATCAAGGTGAACATGCACCAGCCATGTGCACTCAACTCTAATAAAGCAAACCTCACACTCAGCTACATTAGGAGGAATGTAGTTAGCAGGTCAAGAGAATTCATTACTGGCCCCAACTTGGCACTGGTGAGGCAGCACCTGGCAGGTGGGGGACACCCTTGTCCAAGAACAACATCAAAAAAAACCCAGCAAAAACCCAGCAGAGAGCCACCAAGATGATTGGGGCATACAGCGCAGGACTTACAAAAACAAGTTGAGGAAGCTGGGCTTGTTTCATCTGGCCAAGAAGAGGCTAAGGACAATCTAACCACAGCCTGCAGCTACCTAAAAGACAGCTGCAAAGATGACAGAGCAACAGCGTTGTGGGGTGACCCCTGCAGTAGCCTCTTCTCAGGCACCCCGGAGCATCGTGCCCGACGTGCTCAGGATCAGTCCAAGTATCAGACTAAGTCCAGGAAGGAAGAAATCCCCTCCCCTCTTCCTCTGCAGCATGAACTGTGCTGAAGTGAACCTTCAGCAATGCCCCCTCAAAGCAGACTCAGCAATTAATATTCTCTTCTTTCCCATCATTTATTTGTGATAGAGTTTAGCCCATAGGGCTAAAGTGTGTATTTAGTTTCCTACTCAGAATTTGCATCATCTAGTTTACTCATAATTAGCACAGATGATCTAATATTCTTTTCTGACCTTAATTTCCACAAAACTCATCAAATTAATTCTTCTGCTGGACGCGTACGCACACTACAAAAGCTGGAGTCATTACAATTCCTATCTGGTTCCGTGCTGGTGTAAATGAGAGAATCGGACCCTTAAATTCCCAAAGAACTTGTAAGCAGCGTCGCATTAATGGATCTCCTGGAACAACCACGTCTCTGTGAAGAAGAATGTCAACCACTTGTACGGCAGCCTTTGAAGCACCTCTCCACAGAGGAAACAAGCCATCAGCCTAGACAAATTCACCGGCTGGGTTTTCATGGTTAGATGGATCACATGACAAACAGATCTGTACGCAGCATTTCAAACAGATGCTGAAATTGCTTTCTGCTCCACAGTTTATACTCCTAGGAATCGCTGGTGTCAATAAAGCAGAACGGCGCCCGACTATTTTACCTTCTTTGGTTGCTGTTATTGCTGCTACATAAGAAAAATACTCACCTTCTGACAGAGCGTGGGGCTTTTACGCAGCCTTGTATTCTCGACCTCAGTCCTACTGCTGTCCCGCTCAGCTCTCCGCTCACACAGCCTGTTATAAAAACCTTGAAGTGGGTACATACATATTTGGGGATGCAAAATATTTACTGCAAAATCCAAGTGCAAAGAGAGCACTCACACATCTGAGGAGAAAAAGAAAAAAAGAAGCATCTTTCATTTGAGTGAGCCTGATGTTTATCTTCTACACCAAACAAGCTGAGACAGGTTCACACTTTTATGTACCCTTTAGTTTTCTGAAACAGTCCAAAAGCATTGAAGATATCATCTACCTAACGATGCAGGAGAAGATGCTTATTCTACAGGACCTGAGGATCCCAAGCAGTTGGATATCTGCGCCAGGTCCTGGTTCTGCTTACTTACAGGATCTTCCTACACAAACCCCAGGACAGCCCTCCTCACCGGCAGCTATCGTCTCCCACCTGTATGCGTTGTGCAAAATTACCGTGGATGAAGTAGCGAGCACAGGGATGCCAACAGGGGCTGAACCACTGAATGGTCAGAGGATGGAGCCGAGATCTTTCCTTGCCAGTGGGGATGAGGCAGGGCAGAAAAGGGACAGGACGATACAAACACTTTGAAAATCTAGTCTGCAGCGGCCAGAAACCACCCTGTCAATTCGTACCTGCTGTTAACATCGCAGTCTGTTTTGAGAGAGGTCTGTTGTTTTTCTCAGGAATCCATCAAATGAAAAGTAGCTCTATTAACGTAAACACTTGTGCATCCCACACTGTATTAAACTGAATTCCAGTTTCCAAGGAAAGTCTGACATTAGTTACTAGCACACATCATCGCTGAAATGTATCATTCTCTGTTTCCGACATAATGAAAAATTAAACAAAGAATCTCAAATTACTGATTAGATGTCATTGTTTAAGTAAGTGTGCACAGAAGCAATGGCCACAATAAAGGAGTTCTAATTTTAAAATGGAAAGGCAACATTTTACGACTAATATTTGAAGGGTTGTACCAAGCAGGGAGTACAAACTTCTTTTAGGAAAACAGAAGCACAAAGAAAAAAAAACAAGTTTACAATCAAATGTTTTAAATCATCAATCTGGGATCCGTGACTTAAATACAATTAAAATCAGCAATAATATCAACTTGATTCAAATTAACCTATCGTATTAGCAAATGGGTACACTGCCAGCTTAACAGGTAATACTCTTCATCCCAGCTTTCCCAGGCAAAACTTTTGCTGTTTCATTGCACCTATATGACTCCTTTAAATACTAGGAAAGCTCTAGATGCATGCGTGAAATGGAGCCGTGCAATTGCGGTCTCAGGCAGCACTACATCAGTTGTCTCATATTGGCACAGGTTATTTTCAAGGATACAACAAATTTCATTTTTTCTTTAAATACAAACCAAGAAGATTCAATACAAACTGAAGATTCAGCAGCACTCGCCCAAGGAAATTCCTGCACATCACAAACCACCTGCTTCATTAAGCCACAAGTATTGCATTTACACCCAAGAATGATACAATCTACGGGCATAAAATAAACACGGGTATAGCAAAGCAAGCCTAAAAACACTTGTTCATGTTCAAATCAGCAGCTCAACGTGATGGAAACGGCACGTTGTCCTGCCCAGTACCTCCTCAACCGGGAGAGATTCCGTGGTCCTCCCGAAGCCCCAGCGTGCGTTTCCACCTCTGCTCTGCACTAACAGTCCTTGTTATGCTCTCGCACGACCTCTCTGTACATCGTGACAAGCACAACTCTTGCTTCCCGGGTCCTGCAGCCGTCTCACATGTGCAAACTGGATTTTAGCAAAAACCCCATCATTTTCTTAAATTAACAGGAAAACTAATCTCTCTCCAGAAACACATGAAGGTGCATCTGAATCTGAATGAAAGATGAAGAGGATGACAAAATAGCAAGCTTTGATATACATCTATAAAAGAGAGGCAAAAAATAATCACTTCCTCTCCCAGCAGACAAGACTCCAAGATCCCCTTTGCCAAATAAATAGGAAATTTTAAGAGAAATTCAATATTTAAAATGCATTATGGCTACTGCAGCCCTTTCTCATATAAAATACAATAATCCTAAAAATAGAAACAGTCGAGCTTCCCTGACAAGGTTATTACTTAAGTATTTGCACAATCATTCTTCGTCTTTGATGTATTTCACTGAATAACTTCTAATCTGCCTGCAAGAGCAGCATCACTCAGGACCGCAGCCCGGAGAGGCGATGCAGAGGAAGGTCTGCGGCTGCAGCAAACCTTAAGGAGTTTTGTAAATCTTGCCTGTGCTGGCAGTACTGGAAAGGGCCACGTGGGATGGAAGAGAGGAGGTATTCCAGCAAGACTCCTTCCTTTTGTCCCCCGCAATGACATCCTCTCGTATCTTAGGCTTTCATTCAGAAATTTCAAATATCAAGCTTTGCATAGGCAAACCCAAGGACAGCAGAGAGATCAGCCTAAGGATCCCACCACAGCGATCGTTACTTTCTAAGCATATGTCGAAATACAGCCAGAGGTGGGTTTAAAGCAACATAGATAAATTTTCAAGGCGGACGGCAGTTTCCTATTTTCTAGCACTTCCCCATTTATCCTAACTAGAAATAAGCATGGCAAAAACAAGACAGTTTTAGCAACTTCTTTAAAATTCTTCCTATTTCAACGTAAGACAACTGATTGGGCAAGTAAAATGGAACATACATAGATGGCCTAAATGTGTCAGATACCAAGTAGTCTCATAAACCGAACTATTCTATAAGGAAAACAATACCAGGAAGGCAAAAAATATTTGAAAAAGGACGGTAAGTGCTAAAATCCAACTCTACCAACCTTCCCCACCAAGAATGCAGTCACACACAGACTGCGTCTATATGCTGAAATACAACAGGAAAAATTAAACAGGGTGTAACAACAACAAACAGAATGAAAAAAAGAATCTATTCAGATCCTCCCACTATTGAATTCCTTTGATGGTGATTGCTGGAATTAACATAAATCCAAAGCAGAAAAATCAAGAAGATACAACATGTAGGTTCACTGCCACTTCTTACCTTTGCTTGTACTTACTACCTAAGGCACTCGAGGACTTTAGTGCATTATAAAAATCAGTTCTTTCTTCAGTTCTCACCATTACTTTTAAGTGGCACCAATGCCAAAACCCAGAGCTACAAGGACTTTTCTTCGATATAATTGATCCCTGGAAAGGTTTTATCCAAGAAGACTAAAAACAGCCTTGTAAGGGAAATACCAATCATTCCGTTTCAGGGATATGAAAAACAAATATCCAGGCGAGCGACAGGTCTTGCTCGAAGTCATACAAGAAGTCAGCTCCTGTGTCATGCACAGTCCATGTCTAGGTCCCTGCTCTTGTCTTTCCCTTGTCTTGATGGAGACTCTCTTCATCCTAAATCTAAAAAATACCTTAGCAGACTGCAAAAGAGTTCATTTCCAAGAGAGAAAAACATAACTTCGCCTCCGACAAAAATTTTTTATATTGAAATACCCTATTGAACAAGAGAATTTTCCACAATTAAAGGGTTTGAAAGCTCTTCAGCTTCTTCTTGCTAAGTTTTAGATAGTATTATTCAGGACCAACTTCCCAAGCAGAGCTTTTAACTATTGGAAAGGAGCAAATAAGGATAGCGGTTAGTCCAAAAGTTTCTGCAAGGTTTTCAGGCAGACCTGTTGTTTAGGGAGAGAGGAGAAAATGGGTGGGGAAAAGGGAAGAATCTAGTTACTGTGGCTGAACGAGCACTGAAAATGTGAAGTTTTGGAGTTTTTTCCAATCCCACAGGTAGCTCTACTGTCTAGTGCTGAATAAAACTGGTTAACTCCACTGCAGATACTCAGCGCTCTGAGCGCTACAGCAGTTACATCCATAATTCACGTCATTTACACATCTACCTGCTGCTTCGGGAAGATGAGTGGAGAGAGCCATGACACGGGGAAGAGTTTTCTCGTTCTTTTACTCTCATTTCCACCCTCCCAAAAGAAAAAAAAAAAAAAAAAAGATGGAAGAGGCTGAAGAAGCAGAATAGCGATTAATCCCAGAAGTGTAAGAAAACCTTACTGCATTTTTCCAGCAAAAGAGAAGAAAAAGGGACTGATATGCTTTATGGGGGTGACAAGAAATGTGTGGCCAAAGCAGCTGAAAGGCAGAGGTGGTAAGTGGGTCTTTTGACTAAAGAAAGCATCATTCCCCGCACCTCACGAGGGCAGCCACCTTCCATGCAAGCCCCCAGCTGCCAACTGTCCACACACACACATATGCACACTCACAAAAAGCAAGTCTTGCATATAATTTTTAAAAGTTCAAGATAGTATTTTACCTTTGCAGTTATCGGTTTGGAACCCCAAAGAAATATATACCCCTTTCGAAACTTAAAACAACAGTGAAAATTGTTTAGACGTTTCAAAACCCTCTCTTGCCGAACTTGAAAAACTTCTTTAAAAAGTCTGATAAATGGGGAAAGTTGACTATAGGAAAGAAAAGTGCTTAATTACATTATACTGAATCAAGTAGGCTACATTTTCTTACTGAGCAATTACTATCGCTATTAGTAGATGATAACTAGCTGGGGTCATGTCATGGAACACTCCAGTGCGTGAAGTATCATGCATTTAGTTCGTATGCAATTAAGACCATTTCATTGTCTCATCAGGTTCCCTGTGACACCCAATTAAGTAATAACACAAGGAAAGTGCTCTTAATTAATGAGGAAAATCCTCTGCAAGCTAGACACAGGTGTGTATATCTCAAGTAGAGCCTGAAATAGTTGAATAGATCATTTAATCTTTATTAAAAAAACCCACTCAAATTTGTACCTAATTAACTCAATAGCAGGATTCTTTTTGATTTCTTCCAAAGGGGCTACCTTTCTTTGCAATATTCAACAATCAAGTGGTTTATAAAAGATTAAAATTAAAACTGATACTTGGAGTGAAAGAGTGGTTGCAAGTGATCACAATTTGCACATCATTATTCCCATTTTTTCACAAATTGGTTTAAATGATCTTTCTTCTTGCAACATTTTTTCAAAAACAACCTCCTATAAACCTACTGGTCTCGAATGAGCACATTTGTATTATTTCTAAGCAGGTGCTTTTCAGTGCATTTTAAAACATTGCTTGAACCAACTAAAATAACATCAACAACATGAGACCCGATTAGATATCCTTTGTCTCCCACTTATACAGCTACAGGACCACTAACGGGTGATGGACAGTACAGAGTCAGATGAAGTGAAGGTGGCCCATCTTTCAGGTCCAAGCTTATCTGGAGACAGAAGAGAGACTGGAACCTGGTCAGGGGCTTAAGCCCAGTTTCTTTCAACAGCCATGCATTTTTCTTGCTTCTTTGATCACAGACAATTGCTACTCTCATACTACAACAAAAGAATATTTCTAAACCACAAAACATAAGCAACAGTAACGCTCACCTCCTGGTATGGTATTTTCCACTATTTATTTCTGTTTTCCTTTGTACGCTGTCTACTCAATACAAAGTTTTCTTCAAAACAGGGACAAGGCTTTCATTTGTGAAACTTCTACCCAAAGCATATACAACCCTTACAAACTACAGGCATGGACATTATTCTTCTAAGAAGCAAAAAGATGTTTTTAAGGTCTAATTCTATATATAGAGATGTATATGTGTGTCTATATAAGGCTAAGGTCATCCCCAAGAATTGGTGTGTGCACGTATTTGTGCATAGACAAACAGTTAAGTTCAAAAACCGGTTAAGGACAGATTTAAAGATACTATCTGAAACACTCGCATAAAACTGTTCTTATATACAGCTATGCTATTTTGGTTGAGCTAAATGAAACCGTATCATGCCTAGCAATGTTAGATTAGTCAGTGCAAAATCTTTAACGTTTTGTGATGCCTGTCAAGGACAATGTTGTACAGAGGCTATAGCAAAAAAATGATACTAGAAAAGGTCAGAATATCATCCTAGGTCTCTTTCTTACACGCTTCAGTAGGCAGAACAGCAAAACCTAACTGCAAAGACTGACATTTGCATCAAGTACAGTAGTTTTGTACCCAAATTTCTCCAGCTCAGTAAAGTAGACGTCTGTCTTTCAATGCATTAAATGCATAGGACCATTCTTCATAACTGTACGTGAAATTGTGTATCCGTCATGTGCAGCTGGTATGGACAACTTCAGTAGAGGTTATCTTCCACTTTCCATTGCTTGATTTCAGTGACATTGCAACCTGAATAAATTCTAATTGTTCAAGCAATAGTTTTCTACCTTTGGCATCTGACTTGTAATGTATTTTGCAGGACTTCAACCCTGAGAAGCTGGAACTGGTCTGCTTCTTCTGAGACTAAGAAGGTCCAGACCTTATCGGAGTATTTGGTGTTCAAACTTTGGTTACAGGAGTTGGCCAAAAAGTGAGGCAAAGTTAATAGGCATTAAAAACATGTTTTTAACTATGCTTGTAAAAATCAGCCCTAACTGGCCAAATTATAGACCTCTGAAAACTGCAGATTTTACAGGTTAATTTGCACAATTAAACACAGAATATTTCATCTTCCGGCTCCTCCACTCAGGCCCTTTACGTACGCCAGCAACAGGCGCCCTACTCTATCCCCACAGGCTCAGCATACGGGATCTTTGCAACTCCCCATCATTATGTTCTTTGGTATCCAGGTTTCAGGATTTTTCCAATCTCTGCATCCTCCAACATCAAATAAAATGAAATAGTAAGAAACATCAAATAGCATGAGTCCCTTCTTACAGTTACTTTGCACAAATAGTATCAACCTCACACTGACTATGTTAGACCTGTGTTTTCTATTTAAAGGCTTAACGATAAACATAGTTCCATATTATAGATGTTTATTTTTCGTATTTCTAGTTCATTAAAGCCTGGCATGAATATACACTTGTGATTGCAAAGCCACACAACAAAAAGAGAAATTCCAGCACTGATAGTACGTGATATTTTAGAACTGATATTTCACACACACTTTTTTTTGCTAAGACACCTATCTTAATCCGTCCAAGAACCAAATTAGCCTTAAGAGCAACTAAAGCCATTGTCTGCAGGACTCTTGCCCTCTCGGCTGAAGAACTTGGATGGCATATAGTACAGACGACAAGAAACTGCAAGAACAGCAGGTATGGTCTTGCCATCAAGCATTAAAACAAATATTGCCCCAAGGAACTGGTCTTCCCTAGCGTCTGCCATAGAGATTCTCCGTGATGCTCGACTGAAAACTCTTTCTAGCTCATTAACTAATTGTGTAATCTTCATTTTCTGGACACTTAAGGCCAAATCTGCAAGTTAGAAGCTGAGACCTGACAATTGCACTTGTGGTCAACAGAGCTTTGTATTGAATATATGAAGTCATACGAAGATGCAAAGATTCTCTGAAAACACATGCCTCAGGCATCTCAAGAAAGAAATGTGGTATTTATGAGCAAATATTTTTCTGATGAATACTTAACTATCCTCTTTGGACCTTACTTCTCCACTGTAAAATGGGGACCCATTATACGAGAATTAATGTATCGCATTCCTGCTTGTGAAGCAGCCTGATCCCGCACTTGAATTCGGACCTACTGTACGAAGAAGGGATTTTTCACATATATTTCCAGCACAGGTGGCCCACTCTTTGCATGCAGTCGTGCTCAGCTACGCAAGAAGAACCGATGTACTCTGCCCAATAATCTGCTTCCAAACAGATGGACAGCTTAGTTAATCTGGTGCAAGCACAGCCTTTATCAGCTTCCACCTGCAAGCCCAGCTCAGGGTAGTGTGCCAGGCACTACAGATCTATTCTTCCAGCTCCTCGCTCTGCCTTTGCACTGCCGTGACAAAACATGACCCTTTTTTTTATTTTTATTTAAACTTCTCCATCTTGGTGTGTTTATGCCACACCAAGAAATAGGTGTGTCTCAGCCACGCAAAAAGTACATGGCTAAATGCCTCTGAGGAAACCTAACTCCGAGCACCACTGTGCCCGTAAGCTCCCCTGCTCATTTCCAGCCTCATCTTTCCTCCCTGCGAGCATCGTCACTACCAGACCACCACATCTGCTGCAGGCAACACTGAAACATTGGGAAATTCTAAATTTCTTCCCCTGACTGAGAATCGGGTATTGAAACAAACTCCTAAATCCCTACTTTAGAGGCAAAACATGAGTAATTGCAAGAAACATTATTTGCAGGAGACAGGGGAAGGGCAGGGAGGGAGGCACATGAAAATTTGCACTTGCCCTTCTTCCCAGGCTCCTCAAGCACAGTCACCTCCCCTTGGCAATCAGCCTTCCACCTCTTCAGTTCTTTTTTCCCCCAGATGGCAAAGGAGACCAGCTTTCTAGAAACTCAAATTTTTACAGGACAATAAAGATCTTTGATTAAAAAAAAATCTAAAAAATTTTTTAAAGTAACTATCCAGGCTACACTTGCCTGTCCAAAGTCTTCTACAGCAGATCCCTACGGGGGAATGTTGATAAAGAAGACAGAGCTGTCAACCTGTACTTTCATAACCTTCCACCCCAGTTTCTTTCATCACGTAGGTTCTTCCCTAAGCCCTAAATCTCTTACCTCAGCTGCTCATTTTCAGCTCTTGAAAGTTTTGGTACAAAGAAGCCACTGAGCCAAATTTTTTTTTCTTTGATCAATCATGTCCCACTGTTCAGAAAACAGGTTAAAAACCATTAGTCTTGCTTATGTTATTCAAACGCTTGCTAGGATCTCATCTTTCCTATAATTTATTTAGCACTGAATCCCTTGACAATACATCTAAAGTATTCTTAGATCACTTCAAATATCACTCAAACCAGCAGTTTTGATTGCGAGGCAGAACTGGCAGAAATAGGTTTTAGATGCAGACAAAGACTGATCAATGCCTGTGGCACATTTCCCGAAAACCCCTATGAATAGGGTCCGACCAGTACCTCGGTGAAGCCTGACTTCAATGACCACAACAGATCATCTGGAGACATCCAGATACATCACCTGCAGCCAGTGGATTTAAATAGAGTCTTTGTCTTGCTGCTCACGTGCCTTACAGTATTCTTGTTGCATCATTTTAGCTGCTGCTGACATGCACTTCAAACTCCATTTTATAAAGTTTTCTAAATTATTTTCTAAAGGCACAGCAGTCAGAGGTAAACACTCCGGATGAGATCACTTTGGGGAGGAAGCCATTATACAGGTAGCTGCATTTCATAAATCCCTCCCTCAACTGATCCTAAATTGAGATCACCAGCCACCACCCATCGCCCTACGAGCATCATCAAATTTCAAAACAATATAGGTCTCTCTTTACAGCTCTTAGAGATTCCCTATTATAAATAAATATAATCCTTTTATCCTTAACCCTCAGCAATACAATTCTATTCCCATAATCACCATGTGCTCTGCAAAAGTTTTAGGGCTTGTCTTCAGCTCACAGTTAATTTGAGCTATAACCCAAAACCACCTTTACCAGCCTGTACGGAAATTTTTAACTAGAACGAGGTAGTAATTTTAATGCAAAGGTTGGCCCATTAAGTAAAAACTAATGTTTCAATTAGCAAACTCCATCACCTCCTAACACAACCTCTGTAACACGGCCACACGTTAACAGCGCCTGGTGCCTTTCCGTAATTCTTTCTGCCCAGGAAGAAAAGATGTGTTCACAGTTTCATCAATTTAAAGGCCAGAAGAGAGCACAGCTTTGCTGAAATTCCCCTCCTGCCTACCACATGCCATTACGTATCACCCATAAACTGAACCTAATACTCGACAAGAACATACCCTGTGTTGGCCTATACAGTTTTAAAAGAAAAGTGATCAAATAGGGGTATTTCTAGAGATGGAAAGTGCTCTTTTTCGTTTGAGCACTCATTGCAATGGGCGGTCCACCTCCCTAATAAAACCATGCCTCGCTTCAACTCTGAACTGCCTGATTTTCCCTTTAAAACACTGATTTTAGGTACGCCTTCCTCGGATGCATTGGAGGACACTCAGTGCCTGGAATTTTCTCTGTGTGATGCTACTGCTCTCTCTCAAGTGCTCTCTCTGATAAGCTAAACAGACTTAGCTCTAAGCTTCTCTGTGCTGTGTTTTTTCTGGTCCTCAGACTATTTTTGTGTTTCTTCTGTTCCCCTACAACTCATCCAAGAGCTATTTCAAGATGCTGAAATGGAAATCAAACACAATCTTCCCGTACGAAAGTCATGAGTACCAAATACAAAAACAAGATTTATTCTCTTCTAAATATTTTCTTGCTCATACACCTAAAAAAAAAAAAAGCATTTGCCTTTTTTGCTACAGCATCAACCCTAGTGTTTACACTAACCTGCTTTGCCCACCACTGACCTTTTAATCCCGAAATTTCAGTACTACTATTCGTAATACAACTCTCTCCTTCCCCCGCCTCATTCTGTAGGCATGGCTTGCAACTCTTACCTGCAGCAGCATTGCTTTGCATCTGTTTTATTCTCTTTTTTGAATATACCTCAAATCAAACACAAAGGTACCAAGCAATCAGAACCACCTCGTATGATGGTATCTGCCCTTGATGAGCACATCTAAGCAGGGAGCTCAACGCTCTTCACGTGGCACCGTCCCTCCAGCCTCCAGGGCAGTCTCCTGGAGACCAGGAGACTCCACCAAGGTGTCCACCTGCTCCTCTGTTTAATGGGTCATGAACTACTGTTCTGTCGCTCTGTGTGACACGTCATTCACAAACAGTACTGGTGACGCTACTTCAAGAGCACTAATAAAAATGCTGTTGGGTCCACTGCTAGTTCATCGAAACCATTCTAAAACCCCATCTGTTTGACCATGATAACCTGTCAATGGTCATTGTTTGAAACCCAACGGCTGTTCTCAATGTGATTAATACAATCTTTATTTGATAACACACTGCCAATTTTCTCAATCAGAATGTCACCTGGTACTAAAATGCCTCTGGAGTCATAGTTCGCTGGGACACAGTTTAAAGAACGGCTTCATTTGTTGATACATCCCCAGAAGTTTTAGCACAGCACCAGGTCTGCAGGCACCGCAGGACGAGGGTTACTTCAGCGCTGCTGCTCTCCTTCGAGCTGCTGCATTTGAAAATGGTAATTTGAGCACAGTCAACCTGATTTAATTTCCTAGTGAAGAAATAAACTGGCAGCCTATTTAGGCATTATTAACTTAATATTAACTTGATATTAACTGGACAGTAACTTGCAAAGTAGATCTGCTCTAACAAGACTGAGTTCAAGTCTTTAAGCATTCCTTTATTATCTGAGGTTTGGCTGTCTCTCAAGGTTCTTATATGAAGACATTTTTAAGAGGTGTTTATTGCATGCCTATGTATACAAGGCAGAATCCCAAATAGCTAAGTTGAAAACAATAATCTTTGAAAAATGGATTTTCACAACTTTCCTGATCTATGGCTTTTAAGAGACGTAAGTTTTGAGAAACTAAAACAACCGAAGTGAAAATCCACATAAAAACACAACGATGTCTTTAACCTTTATTGACCGGTTCTCATCCATTTTGTGCACTTTTGCAAAGACCAACTAGTTACCTAATGCCACCTGCCAGCTCAAAACTGATCGCCCAGGGCTGCTGAAGGCAGCAGTCCAGCACCGCCCAGGATGAAGAGTACACATCAGACAACCTGCCACCAAAATCCACCACAACAGGAATCCTGCAAGTCCAAACACATATCATTATTTCCATGAGAATAAAATCACAGCAATCCGAGTCCTGCAAATTACACCGTTATTAAGACAAACATCCTATTTAAACAACTCTAATCAGATAAATAGCTTTATTGTATCTATTGTTGCATCCAACTTCTGCAAAAAGGTTCAAACCAGATGATAATTTCCTTCAAGCAGCAGTTGCTATGAAATTGCAGTACGGACCTCCACCTTACCGCTCCCTTTGTGTTCTGCTAGAAGGGTCCCAAAAAAAGAGAACATACTGCTACGTGCCTTTACTAATCATCTGTAATAACAGTATGCATTAATACAGATTTATTTTACTGTACTGATTCTCCTATCAAATGTGAAAAATATAGTAAAAATACAGTGCATTCAAGACTTCCAAAGAGAAAAAGAGAATTAGAGCATTTTCTGCAAATTTCAGTTTATCATTTGCTAAACCATAACATGCTTTTAGTCCAAGAATGTGCGACTCTGTGCTGTACCACTTCCCTAACGAGTCTGTACACAACACTTCAAACAGCTGCAGTTTCAGAGAATAACAACATATTGCACTATCGTTGCCTTTAAGACAGTCACCCAGATGAAAATCAACGTTAAGATAAAAATCAGCCGCTTCTGGTCAGATACATTAGAGATAGATAGTGCAATCATTCTGAAAACAAACAGAGTAAGTTAAGGAAGCTTAGAATTAGAGGTAAATTTTAGAAGGACTCAAACTATAATTAGGGTATGAAAACGAAGATTACAGCACACAGTCTTTCCTGCTGTGGCAACAACATGTTTATAGCAGAGATATTTTAATGTCCGTCATCCCAGATAATCTGAAATTTATTTCTGAATACAGTCTTTTCATTTTCCTCTTCGTTTTAGCACACGAGAACAAAATTCTGAGGTTTTGTTATTAATGTGTACGATAGGCACGCTGTCAAACAGAAATAAATTATACCCGTTAAAAACTTCTAAGAGGCAAATGCTGAAAGAGCAGCACTTTTAATGGTTAAGCTCAATTTTCCAGGCATTCTGGAAAACAGACCTGCTTTTAAAAATAAGGTACCTGCACGCTTTTTTTTTCCTTCTGAAATTAGAGGGATACAGTTATCTTCAAAAAACTATGTTTAAAGGCTCCCAGCTATCTAACTTCCCTGGGTTATCTGATAACATTTTGTCTTTGTTTCCTAGTTTTAATTGTTTCGTTTCTTCACTCTTGTAGGCTGCCTATAAATACGGAAATGAACAAAATCAGGAAGAAATCATCAGGGTTAATTATACATAACTGACAAAGAAATCTCAAGTGCTATTTGTGGCAGCAGTGGATTTTTATCCCCTCTCTAAGTACAAGATATTCAATAAAACAAACACAAAAGGTGAACCCAGGACCTATGTCCCCATTGATTCAGGTTTAGTATATAGTCTCTGAATCCCCTACACGGAGTCTCTGTTTTCCCAGGTGCTGCCCAATTTTTGTTGTTTCTTATTGTACTCAGGCTACTTGAAATGGATGTGAAATGCCTGGGGTTTTTATAATCTCTCATGCTACTGATCATTCTTACTGTTACCACTCTGGCAGGAAGCACGGCTCCCAGAAAGCTGCTCCAATTAAAACAGATTTCCGCTCTTAGTACCAGGAATAGACTCTGGATACTCCCCAATAATCTTAAAATGGATACTCCCATCAAATTATTTCAATATAAAAAGATTTGCAGAGACTATCGATCTCCCACAAAGCATCCGTGTTTCGTCTTGAGAACACATCTTAAGTAAATTTAATCTCCGGATTTTTTTCCGCTCCTTCTTCACTAAATGGCAAGATCCCTAAGAGTACAACAAGATCAAGTCAGCTCCTGGTGTCTACCTTCTCGAGCAGCAAAAGAAACACTGCATTGCTCTAACTTTAAAAAAAAAAAAAAAAAAAAAAGAGGGAGTTGTCCCGCTAGAAGTCCCAGAAGATGCCAGACATTATCCCTGAGCTTATTCTTCCCCTTCCAATTTATGCTTAGCAAGGTTTTTCTTGATTATTTGCAAGGTTTTCCTGTAGGTTATTTTCCTGCCAGCTCAGTGCGTTGAATCAGCTCACCACGGAGTCAGACGCATCATAGACGGCGTAGCAAGGTGGCCTGTCCCCTTACCTCAAACATATGGTACAAGTACACCCCGAGGATGCTGTTTCAGTTCCTGAAGCCAAATTTAAGGTCATTTAAGTCAATAAACTCATGATGTGGTCTCACCTGAAGATGTGGTCTCACCTTTCCTCCCTTCTCCTTGGCCATGTGTTCCCAAGTACAAGTGCACACCAGGTGGAAACATAACTGGGCAGCTCCAAGCAGAAGGTATTGGTATATTGGTCCCGTCAGTATCTCATGAAACGATGCCTTCGGCACAAGGTATGTGAGAGAATGTGGCAGGAGGGAGAGCAGACCTACATCTTTCGCAGCACCGAGGACTTGCACCTGCCTAAACCAGCGACAAAACCAGGCTCTCAGTCCATCTGATGCACATTTTACAGATGGGAAACTGGGGTAAACAACACTTCTCTACCTCTAAAAGCACTGTTATGTTAACTACAGTTTGTAAGTGATTCGGTCGGTCTGAGAAGGAAGCCATAAAAGTACTTCAGGTGTTTTTAGTACATAGTATTTCTATGAAATAGCATTTAGACTATCTCCTGATACTTGGCTATCAGAAGAGCCTTTAGAGCATGCTATATTTTACATCAGGAGGCAAGCAATAGCCTTAGTTCAGAGAGGGTATGTGCTGTATCAAGGGAAGGAGCTAAAATTACTGCAAGACACCGACACAAAACTTCTTGCCTTCAAAGAACAGCGTCAGGATTTCTGGATTTGGGTGCCAGAGCTTCAGGAATTTGCAGTCACGAAATACAATCACAGTTCTTATTCTGCTGAGATGTAGATGCAGATGGCATCAAAGGGTCCCTTTGTCTTTGAGTTTATTTTGCACTGCAGTATCTCGGAGTTTGGGGTCGTACCTTTTATCATCAACAAGATTGTTTTAGCATCAACAAGACCTTACGGTTAGCCCTTCAGGTAGCAGTTATTGCTTGAGAAGTTACATGGCTGCTAATAAAAAAATTAGTATCTTATGTCCACTGAGTGGTACTGATTTACATTTTTCTTTCTATGGATGTAGCATAGCCAGAAGTAACAGTAATGGGCGTAATTCAAACTTTCTAGATGAGTGACCTCACTCCAGAACAGCCCACGCTTCTACAGACCCACAGATCTGACACCTGCAAGAGTTCACATTTATTAACTCTGACAGTGAAACGGTTTTGAAACTTGTCAAGATAGAGAAAATGTGTGTTGCCATGTTGGCCCTTAAGATTTTCCAATTTTATTTTCTTTTTAAATCAGAACAAGTTATGAACTTTGAAGTCAAGATCGCCTGCTTCTAGAACTTAACCGAGCCAAGTCTGTCAGACCCTGTTTTCTCCTCCTTCAGGACAGCCCGTGCCTCTGGTACCCTGCCAGCATCTCAGGAGGGCAGGCAGAAACCAAGAGCCAAAGAACAAGGGATTGTTTTCCCCCATGTTCTTCTCACTATCTTTTGGTTAATATAAACACACATACAAAACAAGAAATATGAAATAATAATGAAAAGGTAAAATCATAGGAAGGTCAGATAAAACCTAAAACCGCTGACGACACATATGGCTTCCTCCAGTTGCCACTGTAGGAAGAAAACTCCGTGATCCATAAGCCCCGCAGCTTATCTCAATAGCCAGAAAATCCTGATAACACCGAGAAAAACATATTCCAGAATCAATGGCCCCCTGCCCCAGGAGAAAACTCTGCTGAAGTCCTCTCAGATTTAAAAACAAGATTGTTAATGAAATAAAGCCCAGCTAATCTTGACTGCCAGCACGGTCCTGGGGAAAGAGGTCTCACAAGGAGATAAGATTCAAATCAAGAGTTTCGCAGATCAAAGCCTGAACTGTAAACCGAAAGGAGTAAGACACCAGAATAGTCTCTGCAGCACTGATGTTATGCACTTTCTGCAATAGCCATTTCCATGTGAGCGGAATAATTTGGTGCCGTTTCGAAATCTGTACAAAATTTAAAAGAAAAACTCCATATAGGGCACAATGAAGGAACCAAACGAGGCGACCACAAGCACAGAATCAACAACCTTTTCATTCCTTCAAGAGCTGGGGAAGGGGGAAGTCATTGCTGTGGGTATCAGGGCATCTCTCCATGTTTCATTTATCTGTCTTGGGAAGTACAGGCATTACCAACCCTTTTGCCATATTCCAAACAGGAAACCGAAGCACAAACTTATGCAGTTTGTGAACTAGAGGGAAATTGTGGGCATGGGAAGAACCGGATGCCAGTCTCCCACGATCTGACATGAGATCATCATTCATCACTAGCAAAATACCAGCCATAACAAGAAAGCTTGGAGATTTGGGTTCTCCGGCAGAGAGATCTCCCCTGAAGTGAAAGCACAAGGCTGAACCAGATTATGAATTCATCCAAAAAATCTCCATTGAAGACATTCTGTTACGTGGAATTTTGCAGGAAAATGTTAAAGCCAGGAAGGCTGGCCACAAACTGGCCTAAACAGATGTGAGTAGAAAAAGCTTCCCAAGGACTGAACACAAACACAGAGCATCAGAAGGGGAAACTATGTAAAACCGCAGAGAACAGGAGAGAATACACACACTGTCGAGCCTACTGACAGAGCCAGAAACGTCAGTGAAGAGCATCAGGAAAGCATGAGAAAGTCAAGGACAGCCAGAGAAACACCCATGGTGTAAGTCACAGAAAAACTCTGCGCGTACATGTGCATGCGGGTGCGCATGTATTTAGTGCTGGCAGGAAAAAAACTGAGCAAAATGGTCTCCTGCCGTTTGTTTCAGACTGTGTTCGGAAAAAACAGGCTCTGCAAACACAGTCTGTGAATCAGCACGATTGCCTCCGAGAAATACCTGGCTGTCATCGATTTCCTCTTTCAACAGACAATCACAAATATTGGCTAATTACTCTGGTCAAAAGAAGTAACCATGCATACCGGGAGCAGCAACTCCACGTCAGCTGGAACTAAGCGGATGAGAAAAGAGTTCAGGGATCCTGGAAAAGAACTGAAAAGGAAAGTCTAAGTCAAGGTTTGGCAATCTTTGCACGGTGCCATGCCAGGCTTTTTCTTCCCCACACTACGGCTCGAGTGTGCCAAGAGAAACCGAGCAGGATCTGGTAGAAGCTGCCTCTCAAACGGGCAGGAATCTGCTAGTCAATGGTATCTTGCTTCTACGCAAGACAGCGGCTTTTGCTGAGTGTGGAGCTCAGGGAGAGCTGGAAATTGCAAACTGCTGCCTCTTGCAAATGAGTGCCTCAAAATGGCAACGCTATTAGCCCCACACCCATTCACAGTCTGATTGGACATCCACAGGTTGTTGATCCCCAAGCTAAAACGTGCACCCAGTACTAGATGCAAAAGAAGGCAAAAAAAGGTTGGCAAACTGAACAAGGCTGCGTGACTGATGAGAATATTTGGATTTGAGTGATTGAACGATATTGCAGGGAACAGAGAGATCATGAATTGCAGAGCCAGCATCTTTCCAACTAATAAGACACCTTCCCAGATGAAACTGCTGATGCATCCAGGAAAGGAATCAGCTAAACACAAGAGAAGGACACTTAGAAGGGCAAATGAGGTTCAAAGTCAGACAAGAGCATCCATAAAGAAAATGAATTTTCTATTGCTATATATGGGTGCAAGGAGTCTGAATAACAAGCAGGAACAAATAAAATCCTGACCGGCAATAAGAAAAAAAATGAAATCCGGTGCAATGAGTGTGTGACTGGACTTTAAAATCATTAGTTCGGCAGTGTTCAGATATAAAAGGGAAAAGGTGGCTGCAATGTACCCCTACAAAGAGGAGGAAAAAAAAGGCTCATCTCTTTGACAGTTATCAGTAGCGCAGAAAAACTGAATTTCCAAGGCCGTTCGGCAGTAACTCGATGTGTTATAATGGGTGAAGCCCAGGAGGAGATTCTGGGAAGCACCAAGACAGGGAGCAGGTACATAACTCCATAGGCTCATAAAGGGGGAAAAAAGATGTGGGGTTACGGAGGAGACAGGAGGGGTACAGAAGCTCTCACACAGCAAGTAATTACAGGGGATTAGTTTTCCAAAATGCTACGTAACAATTTATAACAGAAAGTAACTATTTTGGACCTCATTACAGCCAATAAAGCTGTGGTAATCACTGGACTGGAAGTCTTGGCAGGGGAGAAAAAGAACTGACTCGCATTTAGATGTATCTAAGTCTAGTAATTCAATCAAGATTGCAAAATGTCTTGATTTAAATAATTGATTTTAACTTGTATGATGTTTGTACTTTTTAGTTATCATCTTAATGAAATATCAACATAATGAAAATAGGCATCACTTAAGATGTTGATTTTTCACAAATGTAACTTAGCAGAGGAAAAATTAAGGAATTTGCATATAGATGAAACACTTATATCCACTCACAAAGTTCCAAAGTGCTTTTGGGATCAAAAAGGAAATAGCTACAGAGTGGAGTTTGGAAAAGCTTCTAAAGCAAATTAGAGATTTAACTCCCCTTGCAATCAATGGGAAGATACTAGAAAAATTATTAAGCAACCTATATAAAAGCAACTACAGGATAAAGCAAAAAATGAAACAACATGGATGCGTCAAGATCAAATTGTGTCAAACCAAAATGGCCTGGTGGAACTCAATACAGACAAGTGCAAGAGCAGCGTATGCTACGCAGGTGGAGAATATCTAGCTAGGCTGATGATCAAGAGAAAATAACCCAGAGGGTATATTGGATCACAAATGAGTATAAGTCAACAATACAATGAATTTGCAAGAAAAAAAAAAGGGCATTTCAGATTGTTTTAATAGAGTGCCATGTGGAAAATAGCATTATTTCACTTTATAGAATGCTGACAAGACCACAGAGTACCGAGTCGGTGTACAGAGAAAAGTAAACATGTCAGAGTACAGAGGAAAGCTGCAAAAATTATAAAGAGATTTGGAAACAGTATGATCCACAAGAACAGATTAAAGGACCTTGTTCAGCCTAGGGGAAAGAAAACTGAAGGAGAATGTAACACGCTCCCATCAGTGACAACCGAGACAAGGGCATGGGTTATTTTGCACGTCCTCTGGAATGAAGCAAAGTATCTTGATTTGCCAGATATAAGATACTGGAAAAGCTTTTAACTAAATTGGTTAAGCACCCGCTACCAGCTACCTAAGGAGGGTGGGTACCTCCTAAACTGGAAGATTTTAAGGAAAAATTAGAAACACATTTGTCACGGATGCTCTAGAGACACTTTCTCTTTCCTCAAGGAGCTGAATGGACTGGAGAGTCTCCCGAGGTCTCTACCAGCTCTGCCTTTCAGTAAGGAAGGGTGCCTCAGAGGCCCAGGTTGTTTAACTGGAGAGTCCTCAAAGAGTCCTCCAGCATTTCTGAGACCCCGAGGGTTCATTTTCAATATTTTTTGGAACGCAGGAGAAAATTTGGAAGACAAACATTTCTAACACGACAACATCAGGAGAGAGCAAAAAGATGATTCAAGTATCTATCAACCAGTTAGCCAGACATCAGCTCTGGACAAAATAAGGAAAAACTGAATCAGACTTGATCTGGACTTAAAAAGGACAGGAACAAAATCCATGACAGTCAAGTCAATGTTATGGAAAATAGGCCTTGTCAAACAAAGCTGATTTCATTCTTAGATGAGATTGAAAATCAGGTTGATAAAGGTAACTACTGCAACGTAACAGGCCAACTTCTGTTGAGCATGACATCTTGATTAAAAAATACCACTATACTATGTCAACAAAGCACGCTAAACGGATTTAGAGTTGGCCAACTGACAGATGACTAACAGCAGTCATCCGTGGAAAATCACCGTCAACAAAGTTAGCTGTAGTAGGGTTCTGCAGGGCTTGATACGGAGCCCGGTACAATTCCAGAGGTCCACTATAGATCTGGAAATTAATATAATCACGGACAAGATTTGTGAATGGTCCTCTGGATGACAGATGAAGAGGACAGGCTGACGATACGCAGCAATCTGGACTGCAAAGGCCACTCAAAGTATATTTCGATACAACCAAATGCAAGGTCCTACATCTAGGAAACAAAATCTGAAAGCCAGAGACCCTGAAACACAATCTGAGGTACTGCCAGGCCAGAAACTGCCCAACACTTCCCAGCTCAATGCCACATGTTTAACTTGCGCAAAATAAAAGCTGAAAGACCACTCGGTTATGGAATTATGAGTTCCTTCCAATGGGAAAAGTTATTGGGTATCAAAGGACCTTTTAATTTAGCCAAGAAAAGGCTTTTGGAAGCAATAGTTGGAAACGAAGTCAAATTAGACCTCATTTTTTTAATCAGATAAGGTAATTAATTGCTGAAAATATATCAAGAAAAGTGGCGGATTCTTCATGACTTGAAGATCTTCAAAATAAGACTGACTGTCCTGGTAGAAGGTAAACAGCCCAAAATAAATAGTCATTAGGCTCCTTTTCCAGGGAAAATATAAGGATCTGTGGTTTCGAGGAGGTCAGTCTAATTAAGCCTTACGCTCTAGGAGCTCTCTTCTAAGTCCGTACAGAAAGTCACCAATGAAGCATCTGAGAACATCCCAGTAGCACACAAAGCAAATCAAATCCATCTCCTGGCCTCCACAGAGGGAGAAGCAGTACAGCATCTGATCCAACCTTGCTGGGCAACGTCAGCAAGAAATCTCCAGGCTCCGTTTTTCCAGGGTGAAAACAGAGATAGGACATCTCCACACGAGGATCTTGCACGGCTTAACCCAGGGAGGTCTGCAAAGACCTTCCAAGAATCTTGGACAGAAGCAGCCTTAATGGTATATACAGCTGCAGGTCACTGTGGTAGAGGCAGCAGCAGAAAGGAAAGGGGTAGTCTCTTGGACCACCTTTTCAGCGGTGTTGTGGAAGAGAGGGAGAGGACAACATGCTTCGTGCTGGACACTTTGCTAAATGGCAATCCAAAAGCAACCAAGAGCTCTGAGGGTTTTATGCCTTTTCTTCAGAAGTTGTTTGTAACATAAGATGAGGGCTTTGATTCACAAACCAGCAAAAACTCTAGATAACACCGATCTGCTGTAAAACACTCCAACATCATTTTACAAAGCCTAAAGCAATTTAGGACATTATTTCTTGATGGTAATGCTAACAAACACATACGTAAAATCAAACTCCAGGAATTACGAAAGAGCTGAAACTGAGATGAGAACAGATGTGATACCACATTTATCTACTGAGCCCACAACATAAGTCTACTATCACAGAAGTAGCTAACTCAAACCAAGTATCTTCTCTACAACTTCAATTTTTGTGTGTGTGTTATATACAGACAGTGAAAAAATTCTTATGGAAAGAAATATTTTATTGAGCTTCCAAATATGAGACCAGTCCATATTCAGAAGACTCAGCTAGCTGCCCAGTTCAGCAGCTGCGATTCAGATGTTACAGTAAAGAAAAAGAAGCCATTTCTCAAATTTATGGCACTGCATTTTAAGACTTAAAAAATTCTGTTGTGAATACAAGTCAAATCAAGAGCAAACTTGAGCTTTAACCAATTTTCCTTGCGTTGGTTTCACCTCTCGCACCACAACAGGAGGCAAGGATGACCGACAGGAGAGCGTTAAGGTGGCCCTGTTCTCGTGGCCAAGTGACGACCCTCTGAATACAGCACCGGCCACCCTAGGACAAGAGTAGGGCACGCGAAAGACAAGTCTGATTTCCTCCTCCAAAAAACCACAAGGCCAACTGGAAACCTTATTCTAGCTGCCTATACCACACAACGTTGAACCTGAAAAATATGTGGAATGCCGTCGTTTTGCAAAAGCCATTAAATGTCTCATTAAGTGATGACATACACAGGAAACTGAAGAAAATTATTTGCAGAATAAACTACTACAGAATAAATGTTCATACGGGGACCTATTCCAAAGTAATTGCACTTTAAATGCACCCAAGCTTAATTCAAAATACTTTTCAATGGGGACAAGTCCTTAGAGCCTGCCTGTCTGTATAGACACTACATTCATCTTGGTTGAAAAACCATCAGCAACTGTAATGAGTGATCTTACTTTGTCCACCTAAATGGCAGAAGATCAAACATGCCTGGAGACTTCCTTCACTTAGGGTCAAGTATCTCTAGAAACAGGTTAAGCCAAGTAGTACCCATCTGGGGACATGTAAACGAGTCGTTTTCCAGAGATCACCTCCAACTCTGTCTCGTCAATAAATACAAAACAAGGTGTCTCATATGTAAAACATATATATACACACACACATATACACACACAGAATGCCATTAAGTCCAAAATCTTCCATTGGCCAGGGTGACCCACAGAACAGGAACAGACTTATCTGTGGGGACTGCAGAGGGTCTTAGGAGTTTGTTATGAATAACCACATAAACCCCCGTGTCCATTAAAAAAGCAAGCTGTCATCTCCTACAAATTCAAGTATGAAGAACCGAAAGGAAAATGGGGAAAAAGCAGACTGCGCTCAAAACTTCTCACTAGTATTCAGGATGTATTTCCAACATCAAAATGATAAAATCCACACGTTATCAAATTTAGAGGGTTGGGTATCTAACGCCAAAGAAAGCAAAAGGCCAAATACTGTGCTTTAACTCCTGGCAGATAAACTAAAGAGTCTGATGCCATAAAAGAGCCAGATCTTTTTGATTAAGTTCTACAGCAAATTATAAGCAAGAAGAAAAACCCTGCAGAACCCGAGATGTTATGGTCTATTTTAACTTTTGCTGCAGTCTGCAATCTTCATCCATTTTATCAAAGAATTAGACATGCCTAACAGGCGTGATGGCATCTATTCTTTTCTTGCCAGTTTAGTACTTTTTCTCTCATAAAATACTCTAAGCTCGTCTTCAATAATCCTCCCAAACCTCTAACCCTTGCTAAGACAAGGAAGGCAAAAATGTTCAGCCTACAAATACACTTCAGCATTAATCTTCCTATTGAGAACGTTATCATATGAAAGCTATGATAAACCCCATTTTTCTGCTCTGATTTTTACTTTTCCCCACCTTCCAGTTTTCCAGGTGACCATTTCACTCAAGGAGAGAAAGGAAAGTACAGCCAAATAAAAACAGCATCTCCAAGAGGACAGGAACGTGTTTTTTCAGCTTTAACAAATCCTATGGCAATAACCTCCGAAATGGTTTGCTGGAGAGCACCAACAGGCCCGCATTTTTTCCTCCCAGAAAGCACACAGTCACTTGAAATTCCTTTGCAGTGCTCAGGGTTTTCAGCACATCCGTAGTAAACAAAACTCAGAGGAACTTTTTAAAAGTGATTCAAGTCCCACTCACACTGTGAGGAAACCAATGCATCTCCGTCATCCTCAGCAGAACTGTTCCCTGTACAGTTCTTTGAAAAATAAAGCATTATGCCACGAATATCATCATCATCGTCATCGCTTCCCTGCAGGGTTCCAACAGGAGAGAGGGAAGAAATGTAAGGTTTACTTCAATACAAGCATGATGAACCGTGTCATCTGCTTTCAGACTGAGAGGCAGTGAGAAAGAGATTTTAGATAAATCGATAAATAACAAAATGCTCATATTTGAGTGAAGTTATATATTAAAAATCTATCTGGAAATGACTCAGATTTGTGCATTCATGTACCTGTTTGGAGCCCAAGACAAGAAAACGGCCTGGTTCTCAAAAGTTGCTTCATACTCAAGAGCTTCCACAAATTTCAGAAGATCTGCAAATGCTGGATATACCTTAAGAGCTGGATCTTCCCTGACTGGGATCTTAACTATGGGTCTGGGATTCATGCTTCAGACGCCCATCACAAAGCGCACCTGCCCCTCAACAAAAGAAAACCCTGAAAATTCACAACTCTTTCTGTTGCTACCGATTCAAACCAACAAGTAAATAACAAAATCTCACGTCAAGATTATCCACCCAACAAAGCAAAGCATCAATACATCAGAGCACAACAATACAAAATATATATCCCATACGTGTTGTTCCAAAATCAGCTAGACAAACAAGCACTTAATTCCTATTGATTTTTACGTGAAGGCCATCAACCACCACCTACATAATACTTCCCCACCTGCTCAAAACTTCTTCCAAACTCCTTCCCCACAGCCCCTACCTCTTGGTTGGGCAAAGGACCACACGTGCTCCAGCTGCACGTGACCCGACCAGCGAGATGCTGTCTCCTAGAAAAATAAGGGGAACTGTTATGAGCCCAGTTCCCTGGGTAGAAGCAGTGATTTTACTTTCTCCCCTCTGCCCAACAGTCAACTTCCTCAAAATTTAGAAAAAAAATAAAGCTAGATTGTCTTCTATGTCCATGGCCCTTCGAAATCTGGATCAAAGTGCAAAGGGAGCACAGACTTAGTGGTGGGCAGGTAGATAGTGTGGTCACATCATCCTTACTGCCTCAAGAAATTGGGTTTACACGAACTTGCATAAATAAACATAGCACTGCCACTGACATTTTCCTCTCATATTTAGCGATATCAATGTTTTCAACACAAAAATAGGAACAGAATGATTCAGTTGAGTGGAAGGAACAAGAAGGTAACACGATTTAGACACCTCTGGAGAACTGCATCTGTTCAACTGGCAGGTAGGCGAGTCACACGGAAATAATTCTTGAAAATTTATTCCCAATTCTAAAAAGTGACAGATTAAGAGCCAATATTTTTTAATTCAAAGAGCTAAAAGACCGTCAACAGGCAAAAAATGGGTAAGTGGATTTTATTTACTGTCACTGAAACAAAAATCTTCATCTATTTATTGAAGAGATGCATGACAGAATACAAGAATCCAGTAACATCGGACGGGACTAACCAATTCGCATTTGAAATCAGCAAAAAAATGCTGTTTACGTAGTTTGGAAAAATACTGTGGAATACGAAGAGAACGCTTTACTCATTCGATCATTTTGGATCAAATATTTCTATGGACTGAACATGATGACTTACGGATTTTAAGCAGCAAAATCGAGCCTAATTGACGAGAAAGATGATGGTACATTAAGAAAAGAGACCAACGTGAATAGTTACGAACCTCTCCTTCGCAGCCAGCTTCTTCTCAGATACACGATCTCACCCGCAAATAAATCAAAGACGGCGCTGTACAAAAAATTACCTCGTTTGCCCTTTGAAAGCCATGCAGGAGTCACTCCTCCCCGAGCACGCTGGCTAATAACACAGTTCTCTAGGGGATGCTTCAAATACTTCTTTGTCGTACCAGCCTTGGGAGGAGGAGATTGGCAGGACATGGCACATCTCTCGCCTCGTGACGAGGGTCAGCCCGAGCACCTCCACGGCGCGGGGAGACGGCGCTCAACCACCCACAGCCGCCCGAGGAAAAGCCAGCCGAGCGGAGCACCCTCCAGCCGCACATCAGCGAGTGCGAGGGGAGCTAATTCGGGACCGAAATGCACAGTTAAGAACGCCGTGGTTTAAGGAGAGACTCTATGAATCGCAGAGGAAATACAAAGTACACGGAGCACTTGTGCTGCGGAAAGGGAAATCAGGGGCCTCTGCAGATACAATCAAGCCCAAAAGGCATGACTGGAAGACAAATGAAGATCATAATCTGGACTGAAGGAAAGAGTGAGCTCAGAAAGGAAGATATAAAAGTTGTATTTCCCTTTTGACAGCCTCATCAACTGCTACCAACCGCTTGAGAGCTGGAAATCGGCAGAGAGCTCCTGGGTGGAAACGTCGAGGTTTCTAACTACCAGAGGATAAAGGTCTGAATCGCTCCTCTGCCACAGGCAGCAGCAGAAAAACACCTGGGTTCAAAATAAGACTGAATTATGTTTATGCCACGGTTCCTGCCTTCCGCGGCGGGTAGGATTCGGTGACCCAGGAGCTCCATCCCCGCTGCGAATGTCCCGCTTCCCCGAAAAGGAGATCAGTGCCACTCTCACGCGGTCACCTTTGAAAACTTAGCAAAAGCGGACATGAACCTGGATTAAACACACGCTTCCCCTGCCCGAAGTGGCTGCATTTGCACCTATGCATCCAAACTGAGATTCACAAGCTCTTCTAGACAGATCAGATAATTAAATTTAGACTCAGTTTAATTATCATTTTAATTATGCTTTCAGTCGAGGTACTGAGGGCCTTTCGCAGAAACGCTTCTCCGAAGCATTTTCACTCACCCGAGAAACATTTTCAGGGGCACCAAGAGCAGTATTACCTTTCTTTCCTGTTTTTCCCCGTTATCCGTGTGGTGGATTACTGATACAGGGGAGCACAAAAACTTAACTGCAAAGAGGGGTTTTAAAAATTCCTAAATAGTTCACCTACTGCAATGCAGGCTTATCATCGAATTTGACAGATGAATATCACCTAAGATCAGAAAGGATCTCTACAATATGTTCTCCCTAAATGACCATATCCCATAGTTATTGCACGTTAATTTTGACGCAATACGGGTGTATCATTTAGGTTTCTCACTCCAAGCACTATTTCCCATTACCGAACAAATTCAAAACACCTTCACAGCATGCAATCATTTTGCTTCCGATCCCTTTGTTCCAAAGGAGAAGGGTTATGTATCTACCACTCCAAAAAAGTGTGTCTTTACTAACAGCCAGGAATTTTAATCAACCAAAAAGTATACAAAAAAACCCCATACATCTGAACAATAACATCTGAAATACTTAGCACACATTCACTAAAATGAAAGGCCACTATAAGCACTTCATTTGGGAGAGAGAGATCCCTTCTGAAAAATGTAAGCATTTACTTTGGTTAAAAAAAAGTTAACTAGGTAAGTTGATATTTGTAACTTCCAGAACAAAAGATAATCAGATTTAATACATATTTCATTCAAAAAATAAAATGCTAACTGCTATCTGCCATTTGAATGACTACAGACATCTAGCAAGAATAAATATTCAGACTATACTTGTTGGTTGGGGTTTTTTTTATGTACTCAACCATAAAGGTCAAGAGAATCCATGAAACAGTTAAAATTCAAAATCAAACTCAGAAAGAACTAAAAAAAAATTAGCATTTGGCCTCCTAGTACTAATTTCCTTTTTCTTTACATTGCTCAACATCGCTCCTCAATTTGACTTCATATCAACAACCACTTCACAGTTAACATTTCATGAAATAATGCGGTTGATGCAATCAAGTCCAGCAAAATGTTTCCCTAAAGATGTTTCCATCATTCACATTCCTTTAAAAAAAAAAAAAAAAAAAAAAGAAAAAAAGCTCTAGCTTCCTCCATCGCTATTTAACAGCAAGAATAAACACACCACTGCATTTTAAATCATATTTTGATTAAAACATAAATAGAATCACTTGGGGTTTCTTTCTGGTTAGTACAACATGCCTTTGTCCAGAAGAAGGAAAAAAAAAAAAACTCAAACCCTCAACCTGCTCATTTTTCTACATTTGACAGTATTCAGCACTAAATAAATGCCTTTTGAATGAAATTCAGTCTATGGAAATACAAGCCATAACCTGAAAGCTTATCATCACGATGTGCTGGGGGAAAAAACAAAAAAGAGGAAAAAAAAAATCACCAAAAAAATCCAACACAGTACAAAACCTTTTTTTGATAATGAATATTTATTTCATTTCCATATTTCAAGGCTCCTCTGTTTTCTATAAAGGACTGAAGCTAGGCACCTTTTTGGCATTATTAACCTGCAATATAGCGATGGACTTCATTGCCCTGAAAACCACCATGCCAATAGCAAAAGTATTCAAGCAATTATCACCCCAAAAAAATAATCAATCGCCCCTTTCATAAAAATGAATAGAATATACTATTTTACATAGAGAGAAAAATAACGCCGCCTTACATTTCACAACCTTGCGCTCTCTGCTTTCAGGCTACAGATGTTGCACGCTGACATCCCCCCTTCTCATCAAACCCGGCTCGTTTTTAAACCCCCCCCGCAAAGGGGAGCGGGACGGGGGAGATGGCCGCAACTCGGCCCTTCCCATCCCATAAAGTTGCTGGCGGGCTCGTTAATATTCCCTATATCGCTCCCGCCGTCGTCGTCCCCACGTGCCCCTCACGATATTTGCAGTGGGTACGCCGCGAAGCGATGGCATCCCCCATCTCTGGGGTGCACCCAAGCCCCACACCCACATCTCCTGAGGGCTGAGAGCTGGACACGCAGAGGAAAATCACCCGTGAGCCCCGTCACTCCATTTCCCTTCTTGGCGCACGAAGAGAAGGTGAAACTTGGCTTGGACCCGGTGGTGGCTCCTCAGCGGGCTCTCCCTGCACCCAAGCACCCCGCAAGGCGGCTGGGGAGGTGAAGCGAGGCTCCCCCCGACCCCCTGACCGTCGCCGTGCCCCCAACCTGGGGGCACCGAGCCCACTCATTCCCCGTGGGGCTGAAGGCAAACCCTGCCACCAAGGCTGGGGGGGCAACAGGCTCCGGGGGGGGGGGTAGGTTCCGGGGGCGGGGGGGGACACAACAGGCTCCGGGGGGGTCTCGCCCTCCCCGGGGCGGAGGTCTCCCCTTCCCACCGGCTCCGGTTCTTCTTCTGCCACGCGTGACCCTCACCCTCGAGGGGGCCACGGAAAGCCCCGTGCTGAGAGGATGCTCCCCCCGCCGCCCCCGGCCCTGTCCCCTCCGGGGTGGGGGGCTCGCAGCCACCACCCCCCCCGCGGTCCCCTCACGCCGCCCCCCCTCCCCCCCCCCGCTGTCACCCGCCGCTTCACACCCCCCGTCCGCAGCCCCCCCCCTCAGCGCCGCCCTCCGGGGGTGTCCGTCCCCCCCCCCTCACCTGCGGCTCCTCGGGCGGCGGCGGCGTCGTCCCCTCTGCCGGTGCAGCGGCGGCAGCGCGCTCCCCCTCCTCGCGCTGCCTGCTCCGCGGCTCCTGCCTCTGCCCGCAGCCGCCAGCCGGTGGGGGAGGGGGCGGCGGCGGCGGGCGGGCGGGGGGGGGGGAGTACCACCACCGGGACCGTTACAGGCGCCGCGAGGACTACCGCTCCCGGCATGCCCCGCGCGCCGCCGCCGCCGCTCGGCGCCGGCCGGCCGCCGCGAGGCACGCTGGGTAGTGTAGTTCGCGCGGCGGGCGGGGAGGGAGCCAGGGCCCGGGCGGCCGCGGGGCTTGCTGGGAGGTGTAGTGCCGGCGCGCTGCCTGCTGGGAGCTGTAGTGCGGTGGGGCCCTGCGGGAGGCGGGGCAGCAAGGCATGCCGGGATCTGTAGTTCGGAGGGGCATGACGGGAGTTGTAGTCCGCGCGGGCTGAGGGGGGGACGCGGGCCGCGGCGGGGATCCCCCACCGGGCCGTGGAAGGCAGGGCTCCGCGGGTCCCCTGGGGTCTGGCCCCGGCTCCGGGAGATGGCCCGCGGGCCGCCCGGCGAGTGCGGGGGCCACGGGGCCTACAGCAGCCAGGCCCGCGGCGGGAGAGGAGGAGAGAGCCTCGGGGCCCGGCATTGGGCCCCCCCTCCCGCCTCCTCCTCCCGCCCTGGCCTGGCTTTGCCCCGTCCCCTCTCCTCACACCCCAAACCAGCCCCTCGCCCCACGTTCTGCTCAACTCAAACCCTCCCCACTCACCCTCTCCAGGGCGCAGACCCCAGCCCACTCCTCCCTTCCCCGCTTCCCTGCCGAAACCCTTTGCCCCACGTTTGGGGGGGGGTGGGCAGCCACTCCCTCAGTATTTGCGGGAGGCGGCTGCTGGCCCCCCGTGGCCCAGGGAGGGGGAAAGAGCCCTTCTCTGGGAACGCAAACGAGCACTTTAATTTTTCATGCAGGAGCAGGGGTGAAAAATTCACACAAAACCTTTTAGGAGGGACCGGCAGCACCCGCTGGTGCACACGGCTATGAGGTGGGTGCAAACTGCATCACCGCAGCTCAGCGCCCCGGTTTTAGGGTGGGAAAGGAGTATTCTGGGGAAGTGCTGGTGTCCGGGAGGTAGAGAATTAAATTCCTATGGGACTTCACCCAGGGACTGACACCAATAGGGTACGTCCCCGCGTCCTTGATCCCTCCTGTCACACCACTCAGTGCTGTTTGGAGTATTTTGCTTTTCCTGAAGATTCTCGCTGGTGATTTTGTTTCCCAAGTGATTGACATCAAACCACCCCCTGGGGAGGTGGAATTGGGACGGGGGTGTCCCAGGGGTGGCAAGGGTCACACCTGAGCTGCTCACTTCAGTTTCTCACCCCTTGGACACACTGGTGCAGGGGGTGTCGTGAAAACCATGTCAAAGGAAACATTTCTCCTTGTACCTTTCTTCCGCAGGGTAGAGGATGCTGGTGGCACCGATGGGACGTGCTCAGCCGCAGTGATGCCCGACGTTGTACAGTAAAAGGAGCCTCCAGCGGGATTTGGGGGCTCTTTAACAGCCCACCGTGGGGGTTTTATCCGCCCTGTGAGCCAGGTACCCTGTGTGACCTATCCCAATGCATGTTAGTAAGAGAAAGAGCAAACGTTGGGGTGTCCTCACCCGCGGCTCTCCCCGGCTTCAAGCACAGGGACAGCGCGTCCAAACCCCCAGAGCTTCTGCCCATCTGCCTCCACAGCAGGAGGAGACAGGGGAGACCCACCAGGGGAGATGCTGGTTTTCTACAGCACGGGAGACACGGGAAGAGTTTCAAAAATCCTTTGTTTCATACCCAAAACCCAAGGCTTTGGCTGGGGGGAGATCTCCACCAGGCACCAAGCGACTGCTTTGTGACAGCTTCTTGCTGTTAATGACCCCCCGGGTGAGACACAGACGGAGCCCAGCTGGAGGAAAAACGAACTGGAAGTTTCAAAGTCTGTCTCTTTTACGGAGCAGCACCAGATTGCTACGGAAAATGAGGGGAAATCCATGATTTGGCTCCACTGGGCAAGGGGGCTGAGGCTGTTCCCAATTGCACCCTCTTCCCTTCTTCCACCTGCGCAGCTTTGCTGGCTGGAAATAACCTCCTGGCTCCTCACGTCACCGTTTCCACCCAGCGTGCCCCAGATTTATCCCATCTAACCAAAAAATAAAACCCCAGTTTGCAAAAAATAAATAAACCAAGCCCCCAAAATCGCGCACCAGCATTATTTTCTTCCCCAGAGGAAAGCAGAGCGATTCGGGGATGTTTTAATGGTGCCACGTTCGGTTTGCAATCCCCGACGCCTGCCGTTTCAGCCTGTCCATCACAAACACGTGGGCTGCGTTGATGTTTGCTCCCTGGGGGTTTTATTTCTGCTTTTTTGTTGTTGTTGTTGTTGTTTCCCTCCTCTCCTTCTTGGAATAAACTTGATGTCTTGTCTGCCAACCGACCGGGGGCTGCAGCCAAGCAGAACCCATTAGTGCAATGCTATAGATTTTCAACCCCATGAAAATCTGCTGCCATTTTAAATACCGTATCTATTTATTTCACTCGATGGCGTGTCCTTTTGCTGTCAAGGAGACAAATTATTCCAGTCCTGTGGCAGAGCTCACGATAACACAGCGGAAAAGCTTTGAGAACAATTTATACCAAACTGTGGCATACGTCTACCTACGGAGGGGCAGCCCGATACTGATGGATACCCCGGAGTAAATCCAAATTTCAGCCCAAATCCCTTCCTAAGGGAACTTTTTTATTAATTCATCGCAAAACAAAGTATCTGGCCCAACCCCTGATTTCCAATGTAAGGCCCTGAAATATTTAGCACGACCAGGGTGTTTTGCAGCCCGATAACCAGCGTGGAGGGATGCGCGGGGGTGCGTTTGTGTGCCCCGGCCGATGGGGCGATTGCAATTAACTCCTTTGTCATCAACCTACGTGCTGCTGGATTAATTTCATTCCTTCTGCTGTTCACCGCAGTAAAGCCAGCGCTGGAGGGAGGGGAGGGGAAAGGGCTTTACATTGAAAAGCCTGCTGGAATAGATGAGGGTTTTTTTTGCATTAAGGGCTGCCAAATGCTTAATAAACATCTTTATTATCAGCCCAGCCTTGACTATAAATAACCTGACTTGTATTTTAAGCCACGTAACGCCAGCCAGCCGCCGGGAATTGCGCTCCCTACATTGTCTCAGGCCTGAACGTTTCCAGCGCGCGAGTGGAGCCGTAGGAAATGTGCTGTTTCCTTCCCCGGGTGGCAAAAGAGGCTTTGGGAGAGGCTCTGGGATCCCACCGCAGGCTTGTCTCGATAGAAACGCATCCCTGCCCACGCACAAATCCTGCCTGCTGTGGGTAACACCCGCACGTTCGCCTGGGCATGCCCTACGTACGTGCATGGAGAGATACATATAAAAAATACATAGCTATTCCTTGCTGGCCTTTATTTTGTGGAAGAAGGGGAGTGGATAAGAGGGGTTGGGTGATTCTTGGCTCTTGATCTCCCTGAATAATTCAACCTCGTGTTTTCCCCGCAGTTCCCCAGTCTGCGATTTCCAAATCTGCCCGGGGGCCGGGGACCACGTCTCCGCCAGCTGCCGGCCGGGCGCAGGGATGCATCCCGGGCTCTCCTCTGCTCCTAACCTCCATTTTGTTTTGCTCCCAACAGGTTTGCAAAGCCTTGGCCGTCTCAAGCAGGGCAAAGGGTTCCAGTACCGTGCAGCGACAACTCCAGAAGCTTTTCCAACCCTGCAGCCTTTGAGCACGTGCGACTGGAGCCCACCTCTCTCCGGAGTCGAGGACAGTTTTGCTCTTAACTCCAGCAGGAGCCAGGTCAGACCTTGATTTTAACCCAGAGGGTGTCACCCCACTCAGAAATTCAATTCAGCCGAGCACTTAGGTGCTTAAAATTTGGGTTGTTCCTGATTTATGCTCCTGCCAGTGGCGTGGCCCTGGTGCTCGCTCTGGCGGGATCCCGTTGTGGCATTAAACACTTCCTCAGACCCATTCCCAGCACCGCAGGTGTCCTGCATCCCCCAAACACCTCATCTCCCCATGCCCAGCTCTGGTCCCACCTCTGCGTGGGACAGGAGACCCCCGGGCATCCCCTCGCTGCCCTGGGCATGGCTTTGGGGCTCCCGTTTGGGCTGAGCCCTCCCAAGGGCACCCATGCCGCTGCCACCAGCACCTGGGTTATTTACGACCCCCGTAGTTCCAGTCCGGACCCCCGCGACTGCCCAGCTTCTCCCGACTGCTGGCTGCTCCATCTCCGGAGGAAAAAGGGGGGCTCTGGGGAGAAACTGGGGCTTGGGGGTGCTGGATCCCGACTCCTCGGTGGGTCGCGGCTGGATCAACCACGGGCATCACCGGTGCCACCAGCCCGCTAGCATCCCGGCCTCGCCGGCACCGGGCATGTGCTTTTTTGGGATAAATTACTAAAAAGCGCTATTTTCCCTCTGGCCGGCACTTTAGGATGCTTCCACCCAGCCGAACCCGCCGCCCCGCTCCTGCCCGCCCCTGCCGGTACCGGACTACAGCTCCCGGCGGGCAGCGCGGGCGGGCAGCGCCGGGCAGGGCCGGGCAGCGGGAGCAGAGCGCAGCGCTGCCCGCAGCCGGGACCCGCCGCGCCGCCTTCTCCCGGTGAGGGATGTGCGGGGCGGCTCCGGGGGGCTGGGGAGGGGGGAGCCGGCGGGGGGGGCTGCGACTACCGGGAGGTGGGGGTACGGGGGATGGGGGTACGGGAGATGGGGGGTATCTGGATGGGGGTACCTGGATGGGGGTACCGGGGGATGGCAGTACTGGGGATGTGGGTACTGGGGCGAGTGAGGGTACCAGGCAGTGCCAGTACCGAGGGATGTGGGTACCAGAGGGATGCAGAAAGGGGGTGCCCCAAAATGTGGGTACGGGGGGGGGGGGGGGGGAAGATGCCAAGGGGTGTGGGTACTGGGGGATGTGGGACGAGGGCACTAGATGTGGGTACCAGGGGGCTGCAAATACAGGGGGATGAGGGTGCCACGGGAATGCGAGTACTGAGGGATGGGGGTACCAGGGGGGTGTGAGTACAGGAGGGCAAGGGTGCCAGGGGATGTAGGTGCCAGGGGCTGCGATTTCTGGGGGGTGCAGGTACCAGGGGCTGTGATTTCTGAGGGATGCAGGCAGTGGGGGGATGAGGGTACCAGGGCTGCGGACTCCAGGGGGATGTGGATACCCGGGGATTCGGGCACTGGGTAACACAGGTACCGAGGCACAGAGGTACTGGGTGGGGGTCTGCGCTTCAGCGTGCCCCCAGACCAAGAGAAGAGCCAGCTTGGTGGTCCTGGAGGCTGTCCTGGGGTGCCGAGCTCCCATCATCGGGGCACTGGCGTCCCTGGTTAATGGGTGGATGAGGGGGGCCATGGCCACAGAACCGCTCCTGCCTGGCCCTGGGGTGTTGGCTCTGCTCAGGGACCTGGGGAGTGATGACTTCATGGCCTTATTAAGGACTAATTTCCATCCAGGCAGGGAAAACAAACAAACATGGCTGTCGTTTACCGTGGAAAGTTACTGGGACCGTGGGGAGTTACTGCCTGTTTTCATGCATGGCCCCGATTTCTCCACTTACCTCCACGGGATGATAATCCCTAAATCCCAATGAGATTAAAGTCAGAAAGAAAGGTGGCTGGAGTTCCTCCTCCCTGCCTTCGTGATGTTTCCCAGATGACAAAATCCCACGTCTGTCTAACCCCGATTAACCCGTGCGCTCAGCTCATCCCCCCCCAAAAAAAGGGGCAAGGAGGGTGAATCCCCATCTCGCTTTGCTCCTGGAGCCGTGGGGAGGTGAGAACCAGGGGAAAAGCCGCAGGTGAGGCAGGAGCGGCTATTTTAACCCTGTTATTTTTCCCGTGCCAGCAGGTCCGGAAAACCCTCCCGCAGCCATGGCGCTGGTGAAGAGCGGTTGGCTTTGGCGGCAGAGTAAGTGCGACCCTTGAGCTTTCCAGGTTGGGAGGCCCCTCAAAAAAAAACCTAGAGAGGTTTTGGCTCTGGGATGCTGGGAGGAGGTGCAGGGGGGGCGGGGACGGTCCCCGACCTGGGCAGTTAATCCATAGCAGCGAGGAAATCGCGGCTCAGCCGCTTGCGGATTTACGTAAGAGGAGAGAGGGGCCGTCTGCCATGAAAACAAGACGCGGGGCTCCACGTCCGGGGCTGGATCTGGTCCCGCACGCACAGCAGGGCAAGCGCCAAGATGCCCTGATGGCTTTTTTTGGCAGCCCTTTTTTAATTTAAAGCCACCTGGTCACGCTGCCCAGGATGCTCGTGCCAGGCACGGGCGCCCTGCGGGATGCAGTGGTTCTTGCAGGGGGTGGCGAAATCCCGCTGCAAATTTGGGGGACGGTGCTGGGTCTTGTGAGCGCGCTGGGGTCCTTCACCTCCTCCCCATCCCATCAGGCTCCATCCTGCGCCGCTGGAAAAGAAACTGGTTCGTCCTCTACCTGGACGGCAGCTTGGTTTACTACCACGACGAGACGCAGCGCGACATGGACGGCCGGATCCACGTCAAATACAGCTGCCGGGATGTGAGGACTGGCCTCGAGTGCAGAGGTGAGCAAAGCCCCACGGTGTCCCCAAGCCCCATGTCCCCAAGCCCACCCCGTGCAGGGCTCTCTGCCTGGCTGTATCCCTTTTAACTGACGCTCTGCGGGTCTGAAACGTGCTTGTGCACATCCAGGATACCCCCAAGGAAACCCAGGCAGCCTAATTCACCCCCTTTCTAGTTCCCAGCCAGCGCCAGGCCGTCCCCCATGAGATGCACGTTGCATCTTCTCTTCTGTTGCTTTTCCACGGGGAAGGAAGAACTCTCCTCCTGGTTTGTGCTTGTTCAAAACACGATCCCACGGCCCTGACTCATCCCTCGCCGTCTCGCACAAACAAGGAGAACAAAGCAGCAGCTCGGCTCGGCCCCGGCAGCCCACGGCCGCCGCACAAAGCGCCTTTCTTGGGCTGCGAGCGGCGGCAGTGAAGCCGGGATGCCGCGGTGGGAGCATGAACCCAAAGGTTTGTCCTCACCAGAGGGTCCCGCCCAGCTTTGAGCTGGGGGAAGGTGCAGGCATAAACGAGCCTCGTGGATTTAAGACTTTGTTCTTGCGCGTGATCCAACCCCAGCGGCGAGCGTCTCGCGCTTCAACAAAATTTGGGTGCCTGCTGCAATCTGGCAAACGCAAAGCAAACGCAGCTCGGCCGAGATTTTTGGCAATTTTCTGTTCTTCCATTTTCTTTCTGCCGTGGGGGTGGAAGTTTCTGCTCGCCAGCTCTTTGCTCGTGTTTGCTTTTAACCTTTGAGATCCCGACCGTGTCTTGCAAGTGGAGATGGAGACAAAATTGCGAGCACGGTGGCCCAGCGGTTTTTTAATGGTTGCATCTGTTAACAGCAACATGGGGGGGTTGCTCCTGCCAGGGGTGATTTGGAGCCCGACCCTCTCCCGAGAGGGTCCGTGGGGGGATGGGGAGGGTCTCCAGGGCATCTCTTTTGCTGAGGCCAGATCCTGCCCCTTCTCTTTCCAGACGTGCAGCCACCCGAGGGGAAGAGCCGCGACTGCCTGCTGACCGTCGTGCTGCGGGACGGCTCCAAGACAACGCTGTGTGCCGAGAGCAAGGACGACGCCGTGTAAGCTGAAATCCCGCCGCGGCGGCACTGAAATCCCCCTTGGCGGCTTTTTCATCTGAATTATCTGAGCCTGGAAAGAGCCTCGGCCGCGGGAGAGCCCCGTCCTGCTCCCACCACGTCCCACTCGTGGCTAAAGCCCCACACAGCCCTCGTTTTCTCAAACGCCAGCGTTCGCTCACAGGGTGATAGGCACAGGTGGAGATTTGAGTAATTCAGAGCCAAAAGCAGCTATTTTTAAGCAGTTGGTCTCCTGCGGGGCGGGTTTCCCTCCTGGACGAGAAATCACCTCTCGGCCTGACCAAGGATCACCAGGGAAGGGTTTTTCATCGGTATTTGGCGATAAATAATGTGAGAGTGAAGTCCTTACTGGCTTAAGGCCATGCCCAGCAGGAGGAAACACCCACTTTCAGCACTGTTCCCCTTCTATTTATTCCTATAAAAATTAGGAATTTTATTTTTAGAAAAATTGATTTTTTTTTAATAAAAATCTTACCAATTTATAAAAAATAAAAAGTGGGAAACCTTCAGCTGAACTTAGATGGAGGGAGATGTTCAGCCGTGGCCAAGCTGAGCTTGATCAATTGAGCTTGACCCCACTTGAATGGAAATTCATCTGTTACCTGCTTTTCCCCCCAATTTAGATGCCATTTTCCAGATGCCTGCCCTTATTTTAGCCAGAGCCGTTCCCAGGGACAGCGTTCAAGCCCTGTGCCCATCCCCGTGGCGTCGGGTACCTCCCGGCACCATCCCATCCCCACCTATTAGCCCAGCGCTGGCTAATAGGGAATTAAAGATTAGCGCCAGCCTCGCGGCCGCAGCCACGTCACTGGGAGGGGAGGGAGGGGGACGCGTGTGCCCGTGGAGCTGCCGTCCAGCCCCATGGGGACAATTCCCACCCCCCCCAGCACACCCCAAAACCGGGTCCCTCTGTTTTGTTTGCAGCGCTTGGAAGATGGCCGTGCTGGAGGCTAAATCCACCCCGGTGAGGCTTCATCCCCCAAAAGAGGGGCACGGGCTTCAGGCAGGCGCGGGTGGCGGTTACACCAACCCCAGCCCCGCCCCAGGGCTGATGCTGAGCTCGGGGTGGCCCCCCAAGACCCTGCACCCAGGGGGGCACAGGGAGTAAAGCCCCTGGAGCCAGAGGGGGAAGAAGGTTGAGGAGAAGCGGCAGTGACAGAGCACTCTGCTCGTGATGCCACCAACGGAAGACGACAAAGCCGAGGGTGACCCCGTTCAGCGGTCTGGGGTGACGGGGGGCAGAGTTAAGGTGACCTGAGCACAGGTAGGCGATTCGGGTGCTTGCTGCCCCCGGCATTTCGGACGCTCTGGGTCCCCCTTTCAGCAGAACAGGGGAACCGAAACGATTCAGGTCCCCGTCACACATGGGGGAAACTGAGGCACTGCACTGGCACGGCCACACCGGCTGCGTTGTGGCTTCACCGTGCGGCCCCGGTCTGGACCCCAGCCTCACGCCGCGCTCCCACCGCTCCCAGGTGCACGTCTACGACCCTTACGACGACGACTACTACCAGACGGTGGCCCTTGACTCCCACCAGACCGCCTACATCAGCTCCGGCCACTACGGCCACCAGTACGGAGGTGGGTGGCCCCGTCCAGCAGCTCAGGGTCATTGGCTGGATCCTAATTCACCCCGTCCCTCCCCAGTGTTCGTTTGATGCTCCGCCTTATTACCAGCCAGGGGGTGCTTAATTTGGCCAGGGCGTCACAGCTCGCCCCTCAGCACACGGATCCCCCGAGCGATGGTTTTGCGGTTTGGGGAATCGATGCCCGGCACCCAGGAGCCGATGGGCTGAGACCTGGCAAACTCGGTGCAGCGCAGCCCATTCAGGGCGGGGGCTGTTTGCCGGGGTGGGGACGCTGGAGCCGTGGCTACACAGGGGACTCGGGTGACAGCCATCCCATTCCAGTCGCACCCCTTGATGGCACCTCCGGGCCCTCCGTTGGCATCGGGGGTGCCAGGAGGACGGTGTCCCCCCGCCAACCCCCCCCACTCACCCCCTTTTTTGCCTTGCAGCTCCCGGGGTGACCCACGTCATCGTCCGTGAGGATCCCTACCGGGTCTCCGGCGACCAGATGGCCTTGGGGCTGCTGGCGGGGGCTGCCACCGGCGCTGCCCTGGGCTCCTTCATGTGGATGCCGTGCTGGTTTTAGCAGCCCCGCACTCTCCTCCCGTAGGACGCGGCCCCCCTAAACTGGGTTGCAGCCCCCCGCCACAGCCCCCTTTGCCTCCCCAGCCCAGTTTAACTCCCCGCTGGCTTGGTACCGCCATGAGCCTCCCGAAAACAACCTGCTCGGCACCCTGCACTCTGGGGACAGAGACCCAGCCCCAAACCCATCCCATATCCTCCTCCCAGCCCCGGCTTTTGCATTAAATAACCCTCATGTGCTTCAGAGACCCCAAAAAACCTACCCCAAAACCCCACAGTGTCCGATTCCCATCGGCAAAGGGCCTAGGGAGCTGCCGGGACCGTCGGCAGAGGGGAGGGTGCAGTGTCCGAGCCCCAAAACCTGGCTCAATTCCCTACCCCAAATCTCTACGGGGAGCTGGCCGCAGAAATACCTGGGTTTTTGGACCGAGGAGGAGAGCGGGTGCTGCTCCGAACAGCTATGCTGGGGAGATGGCTGATTTTTTTGGGGGGAGGCTCCAGCACCGGGGCGAGAGTGGGTGCTGACAGGAGAGGCAAGCCCAGGCATGCTAGAGAGATGGGTTCGATAAAAGATGAAGGGGGATGAAAATCTTGGCAGGATTTCCACCCCCTTCCAGCCTCGCGCTGGTCCCCTGGGCCTGGCCGAGCTGAAATAGTGCAAAACCCCCTGGGAATTGGGGCTAAACTCCTGGGAATTGGGGCTAGGAAGAGCCCTGGGAATACCACAACTTCTCCAGCCAAGCGGCAGTCACTGCGGGAGGGACAGGCAGCATCTTGAGTTTCACCCTGATTTTTGGGAAGGGGGAGAAATCACCTGGGGACAAGGGCAGCTCTCCCCGGGGACCAGGGACCCTTTCCGGCAGCCAAGCTGGGATCTTCGAAGCAGGGATTTGGGATTGAGGTAGGGGAGGGTCCCTTTGGGTGGCCCTCAGGCCAGGGGACAAGTGGCAGCTCACGTTTTTTGCACGGCGTTGGGCAGCACCAGGCAGATGTCGAGGGAAGGGGAGCGGCGCAGCTGCCGAGCATCGCCCTTAGAGGCATGATTTTATCCTGGAGACACCATCGATATTAAACAAATTCAAGAATTACAAACAAAAACCATAGCTAGGTTAAAAAAAAAAAACCCTAATGACACCAGCGCCCCCACCCGCTCTCGCCGTTAGAGCCCCAGATCAGTTCATCCCTGCGCCTGACGGGGGATCGGGATGTCCCCAAACACCATCCTCATCCTCCCCCCGCCTCCCTTGCCTCGCTGCTGCTGCAAACCCGCTCCCGTCAACTGCATCGATTTTTGGAGAGAAAAAAGAAAAACAAAAAAGCTATCAGCAGTCTAATAAAGGCAGCGAAAAATGAGACCCAGCCTGCGGGTGATTGAGGATGAGGAGGGAGCTGCTCATCCTCAGCGATTTCAGGGGGTGGGAAGGTTTGGGTCCCCCTCGAGAGCTGCGCGTGGGTGTCACCAGCTCCCCCCGTCTCCTCCTGCACCCCCTTTTCAAGCGGGAGCTCCGAGGGCAGCTCGAGGGGAGGGACGGGCTACTGGCAGGCTCGAAAACGCGCCCCGCTTCTTGCAAAACCAGGGCTTGAGCAGAGCTCGCGGCACCCCGACGCGGTCCCCGGCACCGCAGGGTCTCGGGGTCCCCGCTCGCAGCCTCTGAACGTGGCACGGTGGCCCCGAAGAGACGCAGGAGGGACAAAAGCTGCCCACGAAATCCTGCTCACCGCGGTTCCATCGAGGACCACGATCGCGTGCCGGCAGAGCGGCTCCTTCCTTTGCATCCCAAATTCAGACCCGCGGGATGAGCCGTCTCCCTTCGTGAAGGCAGCCTCGATTTAAGCCTCGAAATGGTTTAAAAGCATCACTGGGACTGTTTAATTCGCAAAGAAGAGAGAAGCCGAGGTTTGCCTGCCCCCTGCTTTTAGATAAAATTTAGCATTTTCTAAGCTAAGGGTTTCTCCCACAGCCCCTCCATCGCCGCACGTATCCCAGCACACAAACCCCGGCTTCCAAGGGGCGGAGAGGGGAAGGATCCGGCCCCGTACACCCCTCTGCGCCCTCATCCCTTCTTCCTTCTCCCGTTTCCCCGCCCGGGTCTCGCGTACGGCACACTCACCTCTACACCTCCCCGCGGCACCACGCGCCCCCGTCTGCCGCCGATCCCCAGGCCCCCCGCCGTTATTCCTGCTGCAACGGTGGGGGGGGGACACAAGAAATGAAACGACAAACCCATGACTGCTTTTGGGATGCACATGGGATGGGAAACGAGCTGCGCGGAGGCTGAACAGCGCTTGGCCCCGCTCCCTCCTGGATCCGCGCTTGGCCCCGTCTAACGCGTGGGGCTGCTGTCCCGCTTTCTGACCCGTTTTCCATCATCACCGCTGCCTAAACCTGTCCCCGCAGGACCAGAAGACCCTTGCAGGGTGTCCCCCACCCTGGTCCCAAAGGCAGGGCTTCGGGAGCAACAGCCCTTTGCTCCACGTAGCTGGGAACAAGCCGGGGAGCAGGACCCGCCGCAGGGCGGAGGGATGGGGCATCCCTGCGGCGAGTGCGGCCACCTCCTGTCCCCACTACGAAGTCCCACGGTACCAGGGTACAAGGGCCGAGTGTGGTTCAGCCCCAGCTGCCGTCGCCGCCAATTAGCACCGACAGAGACTCCCCAGTGCCGTCCCATCTGCCAGGAAGCGGGGCAGCGCGTCTGGCTGCTAACGAAGCAGCCTGGGACGCGGAGACCCCGGGGTCGAGCTCAGCTGCGGTGGGAATAAAGCATCCGAGTCTCAGCAGCGTAACCTGCGGGTGCAAGAAGGTTTGGGCTGGGCAGGGAAGAGGCACTTGTAGGGACACGCCAAGAAGAGGGATGTCCTCTACACCCCCTTTTCTCGGGGACTTCAGCAATCCCAGGAGCTGGCAGCTCTGGGAAAAGCTGGAGCGTTTCCTAGGCAAGCCTATCTCCAGCGCCGGGCCAGGAGCTGCCGGCAGGCATTTACGGCACAAGGTGCATAACCCGAGGGTGAGACTCGCCTGGAGATGGGAACATCTGGAAACGCTTCGCCGAGAGCAGCAAGACCTGGAAATCGGCACTCCTGTCCACGCCACGTCCAGCTGCTGACCTGGGAAAGCTCCAGCTCAGACAGACCCCCAGGCTCCCCATCCCTGCGGTACCTGAACATCCCAGGGCTGATCCGACCAAGCGGGGCTGTCTCCCGAAGACCCAGGGACACCAAGCGATCCAGGCGAGGCCGCCGAGAAGGGCGGCGACGGACCAGCACACGCCTCCAGCAGAGATTCCTGGGGTCTTCACGCTGTCGGTGGGAGCAGCTGATGGCAGCCAGACCCCTCGCTAGGAAGCTAAACAAAAGAGCAATTAAATATGTTAAAAATAAACGTGGAAGCACAAACAACAGAAACCATCATCCACAAAACCACCTGGCTTGGTTTCCGCTCCGCTGAGGTCTTCACCCGCAGGAGAGGGGCTTCCCGGGGGCCTTCGGTGCCAACTGGGACCGACGCAGGACCAGAGGGACAAGTGCCAAGAACTGGAAATTAGGATTGACCCGCTCCATTCAATACAGACCCGTACGACCTCTCTCTCCCAGCAGTGAGCGCTGCTGAAGCCCCAAGCACCGGCCGAAGCCCAGAACAACTCAAAAAACCCTCCGAAATGAGGATTAACGCGGTGGGATCTGCAGTAAGGACCAGGCACAAGCGGTTAACATCCAAGCACGCCCACAAACAGCCTCATAAGATTAGTCCCCGATTGTCACAGCGAAGAAATCAGCTGGAGCCCGCTTGACCCTCGCTGCGATCAAAAACCACTTATCTGGAAATAAAGCAGCTGCATCGTGGACTGCTACACCGCGGCAAATGTCAGCATTGAGCCTCAAATTTCCACCCGTCCCCTCTTCCCGAGCTCGGATAAATGCAGCAAAGGTCAGTGCCAAGTCCACCGCCAGCCCCGGGAGCATCGATAGACATCGCTTTCTCCCTCCAACACCCTGTATCCGAGGACACGCAGCACTGCGGACGGAGCGATTGGCTGTGCAGGGGGGGATAGAGAGCGATTTCAGTGCTTTAATTAGCGGTAACTTTAACCAAGCCTTTAACACAGTCCTCATTCCAGAAGCGCTCTCCAGGTGGCCGTCAGCGAGCAGTCAAAATGGCTTTAATTTATACCCAAAAACCTCGGAAACAGGTGGCAAGCCTGGAAGATTCGACTCGGAAACAGCACTCGCAGAGAGCTTCCTCCCTCCAAACCCAGCAGGGCAGAGCCGTGGGGCAGCGGGAGCATCACCCAGCCTGAGCTGCCTTCAGCCCTGCCCTACTCATCCTCCAGGGAACGGCAGAGCTGCTCATGTCATTGCTCATGTCATTGTTTAACTCCCGACACGCCCGAGCCAGGCGTTTACAGCATCAGTCTGGGCGGGCGGTTACGTTCAGCCGCTACGAGAGGATCCCAAATACCTTATAAAAAGCTGTGCTCGACTTTGGCACGCACTCAGCCCAGGGTGGGGAAGGAAAAGGTGGCTAAAGTGGGGGCGGGGGGAAAAAATAGGTCCTTTTGCAAATCGATGAAAAACCCAGCCCCGCGAGCCTGGAAACGCCAGCTCGAGGAGGAGGCTGAGCACCGAGCGCTACGGCAGCGCAGATGGGAGAGGCTGTTTTGAGGTCCGGGTGTTCGCAGCTGCTTTCCTGACTGCGGGAGCGTTGGCAGTGTCTGCCGCAGCCACGTCGCAGGTAGCACGGCGAGAAGCAGCCTGCCCACCCCCAATTTATATTCCTTTCCGGGCTGGTACATGCCCAGCATGGAAAAAGGCGCTGCTGCATCAGGTAGAGCCCTCCCACAGTCTGGTTTGCTGAGGATTTGGGCACTAGAAGCAAAAACCGACACTGTGCAGCGAGGGGACGGCATCGGCTGCTGCAGCAGCTCTGCAGACGCTGCTAGGAGGATGCTGCGGCTCCTCCAGCCCGGCAAAATCAGGGCTGACCCCACCAGCAGAGCAGACAAAGAAGCCATCAGCAAACACCAGCACGAGGCACCCTCTAATCCAAGCCAGACACTCCCTGTCTGACTTTATGTCCAATAAAAACCAGCAAGGTTGGGAGTGGAGAGCTTGACCCGCTGCAGCCATGAGCTAGCGGCCAGGACCAGCATCCCCCGCTGGAGCTGATGGGTGCCCCCAGACCAAGCCTTGCCCAGAGACAGCCCCTTCTCTCCAGTTTAATCCAGTCCCCTTTTATAGGCAGGAAATTGGGATACCAGAATTTGAGGTAACAGCCCCAACGCTACGTACAACAGCAGCATGAAGGTGATTCAACAGCAACGGGGAGCAGTAAGGAGGAATCGAGACCGTCACACTCCAGTGATACCCAGCAGACAACACCCGCTTATATTAAGTTCAGCTTATATTAAACAGCTTAATCCTAAACCCACTTTTGAGAGGTGAAAGCGTTGTGTTCAGGGGCATCCTCCCGTTCCCTAAAGCCCTCGGGCAGCTCCCCAGGTGTGCTCCCACCCAGGACAGGACTGGAGGTGCCAGGGACAAGGAACAGAAGCTCCCACCAGTGACAAAAGCCTCTTCCAGTGACCTGTCCCCACACGCCTCACCATACAGCTGTTCCCATATCACTCCTTCCAGCACACCTCCGCAGCTACAAGACTACGTTCCAGTTTCTTCCTTGTCAAATTTAACGACCAATTTACCGATGGTCCTTTTAATATAGAAGAGCTTGAACAAGTGACAGCAGTTAGGCTGCTGGTGTTACCAGACCCAAACCAGTTAATTTCCCTAGAATACTAGACAAGGATAACTCCGTCAAAGAGCATCTGTTACTGGTACTCACCTACCCGTCCCCGCAGCCCTCGTCTGCCATCTCCAGCAAGATGCAGGCTTAAGGAGGATCCTCCTCAAGGAAGGTGGGGTTGTTCCACCCTCGCTCCCCCAGTATCGCAGAGCAGGCAGCCAGGAAAGCTGAAGCAGGCAGCGGTGAGGCCGCACAACGCGCCCGAATCACCTTTGCAAAAGGGAACGGAGGAAACAGCTGGATTTCGAGAGCGAGAAAGGACCAGAAAGGCACAGCTGCAGCAGGCAGAGGACGTGCTCTCTGTACCCGTCCTCGGCATCACTCGTCGATCGCTGGAAACAATCGCAGAGACACCGTATAGAACTGGAGGAACAGTAAGCACACAACTCCACCATCTTTCCTCCAAAAAAGAACAACCCCACAAAAAAAAAAAAAAAAACAACAACAAAAACAACCACACAGCTTACTCTTGCCCTTAAAAAAGCCTCCTGCAGCACTTCAAACCCAAAAAGCATGAGCAAGAAGCAGCAGCCTGACGCCCTGCACCCCCAGGAACCTGCGTTCTGATGGACATACTTAGAGAAGAGACCCAGAGCTTTCCAATGAGACAGGTATTTATTTAGTTCAAGCGCTAAGGATTTTTTTTCTTGTTGTTGTTTCATATTATCAAACAGAGCTGAGGTACCAGTGACATTCCAACATGAAGAAAAGGAACCTTTTTCCCCTTATACAATTTCTTCAACTACTTGTATCAAGACAAAAAATGAGTAATGGAATAGCTGCATAACGTACTGTACAACAATCAAGCCAGAGTGGGGAGGAGAAAAGAAACAGAGCAGAAACCTTCACTGTTTACAAAATCATCATTAAAAAAGTCCGTTCCCATGGTTCTACTGGCCATGTCGATGGAGCAAAATAAAATTAAAACCTAAAACCTGTTAGACAGATGGCGCGAGGAATTATGGTGCAAAAAAAAAAAATTAAGACTGTGTTGCTCCTGTGCTCACTTTGGAAGTGTCTTTTCTCTGGAAAACTGAGATTAGGACAGGATTGAGTCCTGTAGTCACGTTAAGCACCGACTATCAGCAAGGACATCGGTTAAACATACCTGGCTGTCCTGAGCAGACCTCAGGGCCCTCCTGGGGTAAGTGCCCAAAAAACTGGTGACTCATCCTTGTTCCTGCAACCACTGGGCTCGTGGACACGCTCCTTTCCAGACCTTTTTCTAGAGCAAGTTATAACGGGCCCATTGAACAAACCTGCTCCCAGACGTGCAGCCACTCTCCACAAGCGGCTTCCATTAAAAGCAGCCGAGCTGCTCGTCCACCGTAACCCGTACGGGATAAGCCAGCTCCTTGCAAATCCAGTGCTTAAAGCTTGTAACTATGGGAAATGTAGGGATTTGGTTATATCAGAAGCAAAAAAGTATGTGCTTGTGAAAAACAGCCAAATGATGACCAACATAAGTTGCATGAAGAACCACAGGAGAAAAAAAAAAACCCAAACCAAACCAAACAAGCAGCAAGATGAACCATTTTTGCACAGTTAAGAACAGTACAATACAGGAAAAGTAGCCGGTTTCCTTCCCCCCAAGAGTTTCTTTTAAATAAAGAATGATCCTTTGTCACATATCATTGATGTTTATTTCAAGACATGCCACGTCAAAAAAAACTCGCCTTTAATATTGCATTATAAAAGCACTTTACATCTCATTCTGCCTTTAAGTTATTGTTGTGCAGAGTTGCTATAAACCCAGGGCAGGGCACGAGTCTAGCATTCATTTCAGGAATGAAGAATTCCAAATCTTTTATGCCCGTTTCCTGGTGAAAGTGGTGGTGAGGACGATTCCCTTTCTCTCCCCCAGGTGGTTATTTTAGATGGTAGAGGGGCAGAAGAGAACAAAGGAGGAGCCTGAATATTTGCTTGCAATTGTTCATTTAAGTAGCAATCGCAACACAGACTCAAGAATTCCTTCCTGCACTGTAACTCAGCCATATTCGCCCAGCAAACAATGTATTTACAATTGTGTTTATTAACTTACACAGCAACTTCACAATGACTAGTAAAGATTAAAAGGGTGCACTTCTAGTGTGTTCGATTCCGTGTTTCTCAGGTAGCTACATCTCGCAACATCAGCAAAGCTCTAAACGGATTCCTCAGCAAAACAAAACGAAAAATAATTACTGAAAATAGTAAAAAATTAAGCAAAGAAATAAATATCAAAGAAAAACGGTTAATTGTAAGCCTAGTTAAATAGAAAACTAAATTACTAGTTATTTAACCAAACTATACAGCTCTAGTGAACCAAACTAAACCAACTTGGAAGACCGAACATAAAAAAATGCTAAAAAAAGGCATAAATCTGCATAATCATAAGTTGGTTTCCATCCTATTAAACTCCCTTCCTTTCCATCTAAGATCTCTCAACTAGATTTCTGCATGATCAAAGGAAACACCCCTTCCCCAGTCGACCTACGACCACGCTAGGGAAAAGCGGGTGCAATTCCCCCCTTCCGCCGCCCCCTCTCTCCCAGCCGTGAACTGCCTGTGAACACAGCATCTCCACTGGGTAATCCAGCTGATCCTTCCTCTTTCTGCCAAATTTAAAAGGTTTCAATTCACTTCGGCAGGTTTTATTGCCAGTCCTGAATTCACTTAATATTTCCCCTAAAACAAAAAAAAAAGTAAAACGCTTTCTCCTCCAAACAGCCGAAACGTTACGTTCCCATCTCTCAGGCAGTAATAATTCACTTCATTGGTGTTCTACATAAAAGGAAAAAAAATGTTCTTAAAACTCATCTCGCACTCGAAACATATTTCCCTGTTCCTGCAAGTGTTTTGCTAATGCACATCCACCCTTTCCTTCCCCCCCAAATCCTCCAGAAGCCATTCATCCCGTTCAGAAAGACACTTCTCAGTATGCTTTCTTGGAAATGTGTTCACGTTGCCTCTGCAAGAACTAAAAAATCCAGTAGCCTTTCGTGGTGTCAAAACCCCTGCTAAGGTTGGTTTCCAAAAACATTTGGGGGTTTGAAAACCAGTCAGGCTATCTCTGCTCAAAAGATTAAGAGCTTGGGTTTAATTTTTTTTATTATTGTAAGGATAAGCATTTAACCCTCAGCATACGCCACCTCCGCTTGCGTTTCTGACTGCTGTCTAGTCTTTTCCAGTTTGTTAGAGAAATCAAATGGGTAAGATTTGCAAGCATTCTTCTGCACATACATCTCGTCTAAGTCCAATTCAAAACTTACTCAGTTTCCATCATTTCAAAGTGCAATATCATAACATATTAAAAAAGGAACAAATATTAAGAAATTGTACCTATTTTTTTTAAAGTTATAACTAGAATATGCTGGAATATTTTGGCTTTTTTTTTTCTTATAAATAATGAAGACACTGACATTTTCTTTGTGTGTGTGTGTGCTTGTGAAGCTAATAGATCATCTCCACGAGACAGCCAGCGATGATGAACTGCAATATGTTATTACTGAAAGGGGAAGGTTCAAGCCAATATTCACACTGCAGTCAATGAAGAGTAAAGGGAGGGAAAGCAGTGATGTTCTGGAGAAAGGTAGAAGCCACATGGTATTAGCAGGAACAGCCTCCTTCACTGACAGGCTGCTCTTGAGGCTTTTCCAGTTTTATGTCAATCACTGGAAGAAATAAGTTAAGGCAAACAGATATCCAATTCAGTCTCCCTACCACGCACAGGTAGGGCAGGACTTTGACTGGCGTTTTCCGTTCAGTATTTCCCACCAAAATACTTCAAAAGTATTTTCAAAAGCTCTTGAGAAGACCAGCTTCAAACCAAAGCCAAGATACAGGTTTCTCAGCAGCCCCTCTTGCCCTGGCACGTTTTAAGCACGTAGCAGAAATAACGTCAGACCCCAAACGCCTGCCTCTAACCAGAGCCTGCTTTTCTCCAGTGATGTCTTCCTGTTCCAAAGCGATTGCTATAGTAATTAAAGATCTATACGCTGAAGGGTCTAATCACCATTTTCAGAGGGAACCGCCAGTTTCAGATCAATGCTAGACTCGGTCTTCCAGCACTGAGAGCAGCACCTCCAGCTGGTGGGCATCCAGGAGGGGATCGACCTGCTGGGTCAAGGAACAACTAAGCCCTGGAGATAGCAGGAACCTGGAGGAACCCATGGAAGGACAGTTCGCTTCCTTCTCAACCTCCTGCTCCTCTGCGCTTCACAGCCGACTGGCAAGTACTTCCCTCTCACTCCCCTCAGCTTTCGGGCAGGCAGGAGAGTCTGCCTGGGTTTGAATAAGGGGTGTGAATACAGATGGCAGCGTGTGCTCTGCTGAGAGAATCCCCCAGCAGCATATTCTAGCGAGGCCATTCCTTCGCACGCTGTGCGCATCACTAACCCCCGAGTACTCACACCCCCCGCAGATGCGATGCTCTGTACACGCCATCCTGAACTTTCCCATCAATCCTTCCTCCAGTTAAACTGCTCTGCTCACCCCACCGCCAGCCCACAAAACCCCTGCCGTCTCCCCGAACTCGCCCCTCACAAGGACAGCTAATATCCAACAAGAACATAAGGTCGCTGGAGACCTTGCTGCCCTGAACCAGCTTGTGATAAACTCCTCCCTTTGTGGCACTCGAATTCCCAACTGATGCCCTACAGTTACAACGCTTACGTAGCCTTTCGCAGGCGGAGCTTTGAACATTAATCCCCAAATCCGACTCACAACAGTTCAGCACAAATCTCAAGCGTTTTTCTTATCAGTTAACACAGGCAAATAGGTCACACAGCTGGTACTTCCAACTTATTTCTTTAGGGAGCTGAAGTTGCTTTTCACAGAGGTTGGGAGAAAATAAACTCAAAAAGGGAAACAAAAGGCCAACAATTCATCTCAAATATTTGGTCCATTTGTTTTGCTGATCTAAACCTCCATACACATTTAAGAGTCAGAGATGCTTGAAATGAGCCTTGCCAGCTTCACCACCGAGCACCAGCAGTTCAGGATCCTGAACCCTCAATGTTCTGCAAAAAAGCCTATGGAAAATTCCCCCATTAATCCTAGCACAGCTGTCTGGGAAACAATCATATTCCGTTTCTGCTATCTGCAGTCTGCAGGAAGTCAAATTCAAAGTGCCCATATTGCATTCCCATTTAGAGACTGGTGATTAAACTCTCTGATAGGGAAACTGCAGGCCCATCCGCCAGCGCCTGTGCATTCTACCACCATCCTCATTATAAAGATTGTTGCTCATTAACCTTTTGGTGACCTGCACAACGAAGTATTTTTGATCAATCAAGTCCGTATCACACAAAGCTTGTACCTTGGCTGTTGCAATCCGCAGCTTCCCAAATCCTCCTTTCCCCTATGCAGTAAGACACTCTACAGGAGATGTAGTTTCAGCACCAGGCTTGTCCCCTCCCACAGTTCCTGCCATATCCTTCTTCCAAAGCACCATTTCTCCTCCATTTACCCGCTGCCAGCTACGTGATCCCTGCTGCAAATAAAACTGACAACCCTGAAAAAGTTCCTCTTCTCAAAAAAGCTCACCCACTTCTAGCATCTCATCAACTTTTTCAATCAAGATGCAATGCAACCCTCTTTGCTCCCACCTGGAAGTACCCACCATGACTTCCCCCACTCTTTGTCCGTTCAGCTCCCGTCCAGCACTCTTGCTGCAGGAGGAGCTGCGTGCAGAGGCAGGCAGCCCTCTCTCCACCTTCTGCGTTACCCTTCCTCTCTAACCCAAGTGAGCAGAAATGGGTATTCAGGCGGAGCAGAGACTGTAGGAAGTGGCTCAGTTACCACAGAATTTCTTTCACCTTCAGAGCTCTGCTGAACAACCACAACTGCTCCTACAGTTTTGTCACAAACCACCCACATGGGCTTAACTGCCCTCCCCAAACACACCCAGCTGGCCAGGTAAGAAATTCAGATTTAGCCATACTGCTTGTTATGCCTTTTCCATCCCTCATGCCACCTCCTCTCCCTTTCCCAAGGCTGATCCCTTCAGTTGAGTCTTTTCCTCCCTCACACCACAGAGATGCCTGCCCAGAGCTGTCTGGGGTCAAGCACTGCACCAGGCTGCCCTGGGAGGTTATGGGATCTCCATCCTTGGAGATTTCAGAACTTTCGCTGAACATGATCCTGAGAAACCGGCCTGATTTTGGAGTTAGCCCTGCTTTGAGCAGGAGGGTTGGAGAAAGGACCTACAGAGGTCCCTTCCAACCTAGCTTATTCTAGGATTCTGCAAGTCAGATCTACAAGAGCCGCAGAGTTTTTTTCAGGCCTCTGCAGCTGTTTTCTCCCACTTCACAGTCTTCCCCTCCCTCCCCACATCCAACCTGCTCAAACACCAAGCAAAGAATCTTTCTGGATCTGTTTGCACCCTTCTGCACCCTCCCGTTGTCCTCCCTTCAGCTTTCATTCAGTTGTTCTCACTTTTATACTACCTCATAGCCCTAAGCATCCCTTCTGCTTTACAGCAGAGGCCTCCACCCTTAACACCCCTAGTCCCAGCCTTCTACCCCACCAAGCCTTCTTCCTCAGTTCTTCAAGCTCGAAGGTTACTTGCCCCTATTTCCCCCTCTCAGGCCTCTTTTTGGGATGTCCATAAGCTGACTGAGGGATGCAGGAGAGAGATTGCTCCCTCTTTCTTCATCCTTGTTTTTCAGGGCCTGCATTTTCCTCGTCCACGGTAATGCCTGGCAGCGCTTTGCCACCACTGAATTGCAGCACAGACGCATAAAGGATACTGTCTTCTCTACTTTTGTCTTGTGTGCTTTCCATTCCAGGCAAGGCAGCTGCCACGCGTCGGAAAAGCTGCAAAAAACACACAGGGAACAGATCAAAACAATTGTACTTTAAAGAGTGCACACCCCAGTTGATACAGTTCAAACAATGATTCAATACATTCTTCGGTACTATTTACACTGCTTACACCAAAAAGCCTGACACCAAATATAACCTTTATTCTTAGGAAATGGCAAACCACATTTTTGTTGTTATTGAAGGTAAATGTTACTGGCTACAAGCAGCAAACCTTCTACCACCTTCTCTGCAAATATGCTCTGTTTGGAATCCAGCATTTCCACCTCACATCTGCCCCAACAACTTCCCCACGTCAGGTGGGAACTCGACCTTCACACCTCCTGTTACACAGGAGCATGGACACACTGATAAAGTCAAACACAACAAGTCTGTCACCAATATTGGCCAAGCTGGCATGCACAGAAGAGCTTCAGAATAGGGCATGCACGTAATGACATCCCCTAAGCATCTTCTTCCAGGTCCCACGTATCTGTGGCTCCCTATGAATCCAGACAAAGGATCTTCCTTTCAGGCATTTGCCCAATCCTTTTCTGAGCACCCTCAACTTTTGGTGTCCACTCCATGGTTATCATACGTCCAGCCCACACACACGGTATGACACACAGAACAGGAACATGTGTCAAGTGCACTTGCAATCCCAAAGCAGTTGTCCTACCTCTCAACTTGGACACTGTCTCCAGTTTCCCAGCAAGGTCTTAGCTCCAAACTCTCTTCATAGTTTTATTCAACTTGAAGGAGGCTGAGAGGTAAGACTGAATGGGACCAGTTCCCTCTCCCACATTTTCTACCTTTGCCCCCAAGGCTCAGACTTGTGGTTCCCACCACATGGCATTTCCCCAACCCTCTGGGCAAGGAGCCTATAGATTTGCCCACTGTTAATGAATGAGAATTCACTTGGATTTCCTGAGCCCACAATAGTCTTCTCATGCACAGGAACAGCACAGTTAAGGACTGTCCTTCAGCTGAGTGTGATTTCTCTGCGAAGCTGCCATGTTCAATTGGTAGGAACCACACAAGTTTCAACAGTAGCGTTCTCTTTTTTTGTGTGCCTCGGCGAGTGCGCGCGCAGGAGGGGAGGACAGGACAAATCTGATGGACAGATGAATAGCCTTTGCTCTTCATCGGCATTATCAAATGATTACCTAATTGTTTCTTACCGTTGGAGAACAGCCCTAGCAGAGTTTCGGTCCCATGCTGATGTGCTCAGTACACACCCAGGTACAAAAGCATCTGACGTACATTGCATTAATGTTTTTACACCATTACAGACATTCTTACTACTATGTATTTCTTGCCTGCACATCATCAAGCACCCAGGACACTAGATGTTTCCAAGCACTCAACACCTCTGTCCATCAGTGTGTTAAAATCACCCCACTGCATTGTCCGACAGCAGCTCGGGAATCCCAAAACGCCTGGTGCAAGTCTGACATCAGCCTTAATGTGTTAAATTGACATTATTGCACATTATCGCAGTCCTCTCCTCAAATGACACAAAGCTAAACCACTTATTCCCAGTGACCCACTTTCCACAGAAAACTGGGCCAAGCCACTGTCAGTCTGTTTATATTACGAACGTCGGTACCCGAACAGCTTTGCAGATCAGTGCCCAAGTGCTTTTGCAAATTTGGCCCCAAGTGTCCAAATGATACTGGGAAGACATTAAGACAACTTTATCGTCTTGACAAGTACTGCCCGAGCTAATCATGAACAAGCCCCCCGGTTTGTCAGGTGTGGTTGTGACCCTTGCAGGGCAGGAGTACAAACACACTATGCTTGTTGGTGTCTGACCTTTGCTGTCACCACTATTTGTTACTGACTGAAGAGACTACTACGTGAGAAGACAAAACTGACAGGCGGAAGGCAGCAAAGCTGCTTTTCTTTGCAATTCCCTCACAACCACTCTAGAAACCATCTCCAGCATCCTCACCCCTTTTTCACCAACAGCAGTATTACTTTGTGGGCATACACTGAAATCTGGACTGAGACAAGGACATGGGTCTGGAAAGTCAGTTCTTGATGTATCTCACTGATTCTAGCCAAAAATTTCAAAGCAGAAAAGCTTAGTATCCCCATCTAAGTTTCTATTAACCTCTGCCATTATCCTGAGCCTCCCAGCCTCACTGAAAAGTTCAGCCAAATTCTCATATACCAACAACGAAGAAACAAAGACCATGTCAAAATTCCAGATGCTGAACTGTGCTAGCCAGCGACGCTGAACAGACAGCAGGAACGCACGACCACCCAAAAGTATAAAGGCAAGAGAGACTTCCTGGTCAGAATCAAGATAATTTTGACACAGGGAGAAGCTAGACATTGATCAAATTGTAATCCTTGTACAAAAAATTGTCCTATCAATTGAGCTCACCATTTCTTGTTACTGTATCTGCTTGCTCATCTCACCACCACTCTTCACTCTTAATTCTACTTGAAAAAGCAATGTGACTATCATTTTCCAAGCATTTTAAAACTAGTCAGACATGAACCCTTTGGCTTATAAGAATGAAATGGGGGAGAAGAAAGAAGCTGCAGACTTTCAGAGCTATCTCCCATCACATCCTCATGGTCAGCATTATTTTTCCTTGCCACTCCAATGAGGTAAGAGGACAGCATTGCCAACCTTCTTAGCTTTATTACTTTTCAAAAGGCTTTTCATTCACTCAGTATAGAACTAGACTATTCATTATAAGTTTTTTTGCATCTTGGAGATGATCAGGGAAGTAATTGATATTCCATCTCATCTTCCTCTGGAAGCCTTAAAAGTTTCAGTACTATATTTGAATGCACAAGCACTTTGCAGTCTCGATGCTTTCTTTGCCTGTAACAGTCTTCAATAAACTTCCTAACTTGATCACATTTGGGTACAGAAGGTTCGGACTCTCCTTCTTTACTGGGCTTTGTCCCTAAAATTTCTTCTACTCTCAAAACGTTCAATATTCAATGAGCTTTCACAGCTTGATTAACAGATCTCAACTTCAATTTTATGAAGGAAAACAGCTTTGTGATTTCTGGGCAAAAAAGAAAAAATGCTTACTGGACAGCCACCAGATTGCACTGCAAAATATTCAAATACCATCTACAGTGATGCTTTCAGAAGTGTACTGGTATGTCAATGCATAAATAGATGATATGGTAAACTCTGCTCCTCTCTGGCACGTGACTTCATAGCCACATCTATCCCTATTAGCTCTGCAGGGGAAGATCTCCTAAACCTCTTGCCCCTCTAACACACATGTTCCTGCTGATATGCAAGTGATGTATTAGAGGTAAAGAATGGAGCAAATTAGCTTACCTACCCTTCCACTACATTGCTTTTTTTGCTCATATTCTGCAGAAGATTAGTAGAGTAATTTTGACCCAGTTCTTGATGCGGAAGGTTTGATGGGAAAAAAGATCCCTCCCATCAGTTTTAAGGACAGATATGCAACAGAGGTTGGCACAATCCTACCAGATCGTGCCTAAATTAAGATGCTCGCTTGACATCTTTGCTCTGATAGAAAGAAGGAAATGCATCATTTCATACAGGTCTTTGCTGATGTCACGGGCTTTGAGACCCTAGGTGAAAACAGCATTACAAAAAAAAAGTTTTAAACTGTAGCATTGCTATTTATTTCCCCCTTGTACCATATGTAGAAAGTGAGCGATGCAGAGGGGAGGGGGTGGGGAGTCTCAAAAAAAAAACTCAGCTGATGGGAACCGACTGGAATTACTGCATTTAAACCAAGCTGCTGACAGAAAGGCTAAGTGTTTAAAATACAGTAATCCTTTCTTTACATTAAGACCAGGAATAAAATTATGCCTTTAGCAGTATTTCTCCCCTAAATTATTTGACTAAAAAAGGAATTTGGCAACTAAGAAAATCAACTTACTTTCTTATTAACCTTCTGCTTATCAGCCACAGCATATGTGAACAAATCCAATTAGGGAAACTTGGTGGTTAGAAAGCAGCCTTCTATGCGGGCACATTACTGCTTTGCAGTGCCTTCAGGACCCAAACCAGCAGTCTTATCTCACTGAAAAAGGTCGCAGGCAGTTGCACACATATATATGCATATATAATTAGTATATATATACACACACATATACATATATATTTGTGCATATATATGTGCATATAAAAACATGTGCATTGGTGAGCATTCAGGACTTTTTCCAAGGCAGGAGTTAAATGCGGCCATCTGAAAGACTGAGTCACACACAAAGTCTCTTTCAGCATTCAACCTTGCAATCTCCTTCCTGATTAAACTCCAAAAAAACCCCTCATCTCTCCCCATTAGTTTCAACTCATTTGCCAAACTGTGCTTCTCCTACTACTCCAGCCAATAAATCCCCAACAGATCAGTGTCACAAACGACTGTAGGCATAAAACAGTTTTCACTGTAACACTCCTGCAGCAATATGGAAAGGACAGGAGGATCACTGTCCAGATGGAAAAGCCAGGCAAGAAACCTGTTCCCCAACGCAAAGCAAACAAAAATGTTTCCCTAATTCTCATTCTCTGAGGAGAGCAGTGCAACTCAAAGAATAATTCTTGCCCATCAGATAGACAAAAATCAAAAGACAGGAGAAAGAGCCAAGCTGCTAGATGCAGCCAGCTCCCTGAAAACAGGGTTACTCAAGGGGCCATGGTCCTTTAGCTACTGCCGTGAGAAAGTTTTTCTGCCAAATACCATATTCAGCCTGTGGCTCTTTGAGAGCAAATGTGAAGTGTGCCAGGTACCGCTGTAAGGAGGTCTTCAGGGCTCTCCCTCCCCTCTCTTTCTACAAGACAGCAAAATGAACCCTGACATATTCTGGGCATGAAATCCACAGACTAACAATAAGATTCTCTGAAATACAGACTGCCGAGATAGAGCATGACTCTCTAAGTCTTTTAAAGCTTATTCAGGGCTGACAAATAAAATGAATCAGAGACTACGATTCTCTGCATTAACTCAAGCAAGTTATCTACTTCTCTCCTCAGTCTGAAGGCTCCCCTGGCAATCAGCCTGTGCTGAAACTTGCAGGATCCAAAAGCCAATTTTTTCCATCAATTTAACCCCAGAACAATACTATCACCATTTTTACTCCGTAATAATCATCCACTCATTTCTCCTTCAACACCGCCTCCCCAAAGCCAGAAGGAACAGCAAGTGTATAGGACCCTGGTGACGGGAGACAGCTCTACCTTAACAGATCCAACAGCACACAGCAGCTGTACGTTACAATCTAGTTTGATAGTGTGCAACTAGAAGAGATGAGGCTTGCCCCAGCAGCTCATCAGATCAGTCCTCGGGGAAAAGAAATGCCAGAGAAGTTATAAAATGAAAGCCTGCCATGTCCAGGTTTCAGCCAGCACGTACATAAGCTGCAAATCCTCTTAATTCTCTGCAGAGACTACATGGAGATCCACGTCTGAGCCTCTAAACCAAGCCACAGGTTACTCACTTCCACCTCAGTCCGCAAGTACGGTGTTACCTGAGGTGCTGTCTTCTGAGCTGCCCCTTTTCATGCCACAGGGGAATGGCAAAAAAAGCCTGTCAGCACTATGTTCCCCTCTATTTCTTTGTTGGTAGAAGATCCTGGCATTGAAATACACGCTGTTTGAGGTATGGTGCAACTCACCTTCTGGAGTCACACTATAAAGCCAGGCACTCTGGATTTGTAGGATAGCTACAGCGAGCACAGCGCCCTTTCCCCTTATCAGTGCTGCCTTCCAGCAGAAAAGGATGAACAAGAAGCTAAAAGTAGCACACAAGGTCAAAAGTACCCTGGCTTCCCACTGACAGCTAGCAAACACGTGACACAGCTGAGGAGGTGAAAAAGTCTTGTCCCGAGCAGGACAAGAAATTAAGCTTCTTCCGTATCCTTAATGGGGCAAACACTGATTCTGAAACCTTGTGGACAGCACCCCTTGGAGAACCCCAGTGCCTGGGCAAATACAAGTAGCACTAAGATTCACCACCTGTGAGATGACATTATTCTTCAACGTCTGACCAAGACTGGAATGAGGTTAGCGTACTGGCTAGTGCCCCACGGCATCTCCCGAGCTGCCTCTGCTCCGGCTAACTCTGCCTGGCAGTCAGACCTAGGGCAGCGAAGGCAGTCATGTCTCCAGGACTTGCCTGCACACAAGTGACGCTGGAATTCACATCTCTGACCTGAAAAACAGGATGGAAAGAAAGCAAGGAAGCTATGGTGGGCCATACAGGAGGCATCAGTGAAAAGAGAGCTCACTCTGGAATTGGTAACATCAAGATGTCTACATCCGACACCGCACAGGAACCAAAACCTTAATGTGAAAGGGATGGAAATGCAAAGAAGCCAACAATGGAGGACTGAGGGTTCAACTTCATCCCAAGTCTCCTTCTGTATTACCTTGTGCTATTCCTACCTTTAACCCAGGGCAGAGGGTTTAGATCCAGGAGACAAATTTTGTGCTGGGAAGAGAGGACAGAGGAAACAGCAGCGTTTTGTCAGCTTTTCTGAACTGCTCAAGGTTGCCAAGTGAAGCACTGACAACCTGAGAAGTTTTAATACTGGGAGGTGACAGTTTTGCGTGGAAGAAAAAGAAAAAACCAAACAAAACAAACCAGTTCATATTCTCTAATCTACAAATTTCAGTCGTACGCAGCATCAAAGCTGCATGGTAATTGCTAAATCTGAACTTATACCCTATGGACAAACCAATGACTCATCACTAGTCTAAGATTCACCTTTACATTAATATTTAATATCCGGCACTAGGTGACCTTAATTTTTACATAAATGTGTTTCATTATATGTAGACTTTGTATCTAAAATAATTTGACACTTGAATTAAAAATCCTGTATGAAAATTAACTTGGACAGTAATTGTTCTGCAGAATCAGAATGTATTACAGATAGAAGTTATCAGTTAGGGGAAGGCCAAATTTGCATTCAGCTTATTAAAGAAAGACTTTATACAGGTTATGGGAAGGGTATCCATTCTGCAGTTGTACCCAATATGCTTTCTCATTTCATTGGGGAAGAATTTATTGACAAGTTAGTAAAATAAATTCATACCATTCAATAGAGAAGCTGGAAAGAAAATAGAGAACTAGATAACTAGTGGTATAAAAGTCTTATGCTTTCAGAATTGGTTTCAACAACTACTTATTAAACTAATAAAAAATGAGAGTTTTAAATATTCTGCAGTATAGAATAGCTTTGAAATTCCTGAAAACCCCAGTCCATGCCTGCAACACAAGGATCAAAACTCAGAAGAAAAATCCATTTTCAGTTCTTTTTGAATAACCACTGGTGTCTTTTGTTTTGATATTTTACACAGAGAATGAAGTCACTTAAAATCTGTCCTCTTGTCCAGTTCTGAGAAGACTTCACACTAGATGAAGTACCCACTCGGATCATGATGCAGTGATACGTAACAGCCCCAAGTTTATTAGATACGACTGTTTATTGATGTTAGTGAAGAACAAGAATTATGTCTCAGAACACCAAATCTTCCATTTAATACAAAGGGAACTAGCCCCTATGTTCCCACCACCACTTTTTTTTGCTGGAGCTGAACTACTAAACCTATTTTCTCACAGAAGTAGTCTTACAGCATGTAACCTGGCAATTGAAATCAGAGGCGTAATTTGTCTAGACCTCCGTTATACAAGACTTTTCTCTAGAGAGTGTGCAAGTGAGGCTACAGCTACAGAAATGGCTTTATGCTCTGACAATCTCATTAGTACAATCCCTGAATGGCTTCAGCATAAAATACAAAAAGGCAAAATTTGTTCCTTCATAATGTATTAAAAGGAGCTACCATCCTTCATGATGAAGGCTGTGGTAGCTTTACAACGCACATGTTTTATTAAACGACAGTATCTTGTGCCAAAATGGACTACAGGAACACCATACAAGATTCTCCTACTTACCTCTCAAATCATCAGGGCTCCAACTGGCCCCAAAAGCTACAAGCTACCTTACAGGCTTGGACATGGACTTCTGGAAACGTGTCAGCTGCACAGCAACTCCCTCAAGGAAAGAGGGAGTATAGAGCTTCATCATCATCATCATCATCATTCCTCTCAGCGAGACAACTGCTCTCAAGTGCGCACACCCCTAGTCTAAGTAAATATTAAGGATTCCAGCACAAAATCCAAGCCTTAATTACAAGCCAGCCTCTGTGTTGTGGCAGGATAATTGGTGGACCCTGCAACCGAACACTTTTATGCTTGCTAATGCACTGCAACGCAGGGCTAAGTTAACACGTCTAATTATTCCATTATATAGGGAACAATTTTGCTACTAATATACAAAGTCAAGGGACATTTTAATAACAGACCCTTTAGTCCTGTCTATAATGTACAAAGTAATTTATAACTCTGTTTTAGCAACTCCTGATACAATTCTGCACACAAACTATTTGTGTAACTATATATATAAAATACACGTGATTAAATACGCTCTGTGGAGACCCCCAAGAATGAATATCTTCTACATCTTGCATCTACTGCTTTTCCTCCTACCATAACACCAGCTGCCAAATGCTTTAGCAGTCACGACTCCGCATGAGAAATTGCTAGATCAATGAAAAAGCAGTATCCCATTATGCACCGAGTCAGTAGGGATTTACAGCTCTAGCCCTCTATTGATGAACTGCTAGTAAGCATATTTGGATGCATAACTAATAAGCTCAAATGAAATTTCTTTCATGTAAACACCAGATCAGTTCCACAGGGTTTACTACTTTTACCAGTTCACCGTTTGCCAAGTGATTTATCTTCATTAACACAAGTGCTAAAACTTCAATGAGCAGGTCAGAATTTAAAGAGCCGCAGCTCATCTCACAACATAAAATCTAATTTCATTGCAGTTGCATCAGCTCAAGACATTTCACTGCTTTCCCTGATTCAAAAGCAACTCATCATCTACCAGAAATAAATAGCTTCAGCTGTCCAAAAACATTTGCTCACACTTCCAGTGCCTTTCAACAGAGTGGGAACACCAGTTTGCATTGTCTCACTGTACAGTGGAAGCATTTTAAGCTATCACATTCCTCCTTATCTGGTTTGCCCACATTCTTTCACTGAATCGATATCAGAACCAGCCCTCAGACCTGTGTTTTCCCAACTTTTTGGATCATGCTTTAATCCCTTCAATTTAAATACCAAATCTGGATCATCAAGAATCCAGGAAGGTAGGATTCTGTATCCACAAAGCTCCTTCAATAATTCCTCTTTTCTAAGGGGAAAGAAGTTCCAATTCATTTGCTGCAAGGTCAGGGATCCTTCTGATCCTCAACCAACAAATCACCTCTGAGATGTTGCTTGCTGTGTATGGACTACAAATGTCCCTCTGACACCCTTTGCAAAGGCTTCCCAACATCTAGGGAAGTCCTATTTCCGCAACGGTGCGCTAACAGAAGTAGCGTCAGGGCTGGTTGCAGCCAACACATTACTCACCTGTTTTACATTGTATCCTGCTTTTGCACTAGTTTCAATGAACATTACATTCAGCTCTTTGGCTTTTCTTTCTCCTTCCTCAATGGACACTTGTCTGAGGAAGATAACACAGAATTAGGAAAAAAACAGACAAACACCTTGAAAATTAAGATTTTCATCTTCAACCCAAGAAGGTGACTGCTTCATTACAGTTCTGCAAGCATTTAATATTTTTTTCCCTGCATACAGACGCCTGCGCATACTGAGCACGGTTGTGGACAAGTATCACCATTTCGTCCTATCAGATGGACTTTATGGCACACCTGGTTCCCAAAGTAGAACTCAGCTTTCCAGGGGAACAGCTAACTTGGCCAACTAGACTCGCCCAAATCCCTGTCCAGGAAGCTATGCTTTTATGTCTGAATAATCAGCAATCAATAGATTTCAATATCCAGTAACACTTGTCAACTTGCAGTCTACCAAACTATTTTAACAAAGGACCAAGCATAACCACTTCATATCAAATTAATTTTGTCTTGTTTTCCCCTGGCAAGGTGTCCCACCCATTAAGCGGTCTGCTACAGCAAAAACTGGGGAAAACTTTGGTTCAAGAACTGCCAAACAAAAATCATGAGGTATATGAAGGGCATATGTGTGCATGAACTATTCTTAATAGGATGTTAGAAATCTGAAGTAAGGGTCACAAGTGAAGCTATTCTGAGGAAACAGGGATTTCAATCAAATCCAGAATACTTCCCTCTCATGCTTTTGTTTTACCTCTGTGACTTTTTACTCATTTGTGTTAAGAATACCATAAACCCAGAATAAGCAGAGTACACAATGCAGCAAAAGCTGAAGATGCACAACTTCTAATAAAAATATTTAAGTTTGCCAACTTATAAAAACCCCTGAAGAGTTTTAAAAGGGAGGACTACTTGCACCTATCATTTTTATCTGAGCAAATCTATCAAGCATGAATATTTGTAACAACTTTAGCTTATTCATTCGCTGATGCAGGTTGTAGTTAACACTCCATTCTCTCCTGACATCTGAACAAACTGGTGACAGTTTCTCAATTCATTCACAGCACCGTGCTGGAAAATTGTGCTTAACCAAATGAAAGAAGTTTTAAAATTGAGATTTCTCTAGTCACAGCCATCTCCAGCATAGTTAAAACAAGCTTAAGCATTTTGGGGGAAAAAAAAATAAACAAGTGTTCTTATTTTAAAATAGCTGTCTAGGAGAAAACAGCAGCAGATTAAGAAAAGCATTTGAAAGATGATTTATTCCTCCATACCTCTTATCTGCTAGATCTGTTTTATTTCCCACCAGCATAATGATGACATCACTGCCCCTTTCCGTTCTGACATCATCAATCCATTTTGTTGTTTGCTGGAACGAGTTTACATCTAACAGAGAACAGTGGAGAGGATTATCACTGCAGGTATCCTTCACAGATCACTGATAAATACATCTGTAAGTCTCAAATAAAAGCTTCATATTCTCTGGAATTGGCATAATAGGGTGATGAAGAATCAGCAACTGAAACCCTAAGTCTCCCACACTGAAGTATATGAAAACTTTGGTATTAAAATGGACTATACTTCATTACAGGTGAATTCAAAGCCAGGGATTGAAGTGAGTTGATGTATAATTTGGTTTTGACAGCGTCTAATCACTGTGTTTTAGACTAGTTCCCTTTTTTCAGTTCAACATAAAACATTTTATATAGAGAATGGGGATTAACGTGATAGTGCATTCTACACTGCTCATGACTTGCACATCTACAGCAAGAGGTTCCTACAGTTTCATTGCTTCTCAAAAGTACTTAATACCAGCTATGCATTTTGTACAGCTTAATCACTTTTTACTTGCTAGGTTCAGGATTTTCTCTAGGAAATATCAGGGTTATACAACATACTAGCAACTCCTGTATCATTGAACAGCGAGTTCAAAATAGTTTCCAAATCATTTGCGTAGAGCCAGAAATACAAATTTAACTTATCCACAGACACTTTTTCTTAATGATACATCCTTAAAAGCTGCAAGATAAGAATTTTAGGAAGCTATCCTGATCTAATGAGACAGTACGTTGTCTGAAAAGTTGCATCCCATAAGGAAAAACGAGTTGTATGGAAGCTGCCATGGAGCTCAGCATTTGCCAGTTAGCTATACAAAGAGCATCAGAGTTGCCAAAGTAGTTTTCAGTACTTAAAAAAGGGGGGGCTCTGCGGCAGTTCTTGACACGTATTGATTTTTTTTAATGGCTTCTACTGCATAGTAATATATTGTATGCTAGACAATCAAGACTTGATCACTTGCCAGTGTCTTAATTCTTCTCTTTACTACTTGGTAATATTGAATTTGCTAGGTCAGTAAAAAAATTTAGAAGTTCACAGCTAACCTGTAATTTTAGCTCAAATGAAAGTGCTATTTTTAACAATTAAAGCTTTTATAGGTAAAGCCCTTATTCCTGCTGTAATCTTCTGTATTTATAAATCAAAGGACGAGCGCTTTTGCATTTGTATAGAATTAGACCATTGCTCTCAGTCAATTCCAGTTTAGAACTGAAAATGTCTGAAGGTTTAGTTCTCCTAGAACAAAATTTCTGTTCTTTCTAAATACAGAAAGCTACTAAGTTAGGGGTCTCTGGACTGAGGGGAGGGACAGAAGGAGAAGGGTTGAAAAAGCACTAATATTTTAGTTCACAAAAATGTACATACCTTAGTAAGAAATGAAAGAGCAGTTGTTAAAGGATAAGGGCTTAGTGGTAAGTTTTAGATATTGCAAAATATGAAAGTGACTGATTCAAATGAAAATGTGATGTTAATGCATTTCCCCCCCAGCCCATGCCCAGATTTTTTTTGAGGGGGAGGGCAAATGGAGTGAAGCAAGCTACAGCTATCAGTGCAAAGTCTCTAATTTAAGAATTCAGATATCTATGAACATGATTCAGGTGTTTGAGACCAAAAGTCATATGTGATATTATGATGAAAAAGCAGATGAAAGAGGGTAAAGTGCAACAAGACCAGCCAGGACTCAAGGTTTCAGGAGAATGCAACAGGAAAGGGTTACAACATGATGTCATTTGTAAGACAGTTTATACATTACAACAGCAGCGATCAGGTGGCTAGCTTAAAACTTGACTACAATAAAAGAAAACTTTTTTTTTCATGCCAGAATGAAGAACAAGCAGATGACTGTGATAGGACATGCAAAGCTAGGCTAGAGGATGAAAGGGGCAGAGTATTAGAAATGCAGAATTCCCCCCACTCACTTGTGATATCATAAACAACAACTGCAACAGTGGAGTCACGAATGTAGCTAGGAATCAAGCTCCTGAACCGTTCTTGACCTGCTGTGTCCCATAATTGCAACCGTACCTAACAAAATCAGTCAAACAAGCAAGAAAAATAAGAAAAAGGTCAAACCCAGTGCAATATACCTACTTGTGATATCGTAAACTACTACAGCAGCAGCAGAGTCACGGATGTAACTGGGAATGAGGCTACGGAAACGTTCCTGACCCGCAGTATCCCACAGCTGCAACCTGATCTGTGGGTGGGAGAAAATTAAAAAAGCCAAACTGCCACTAAAAATAAAAGAGTAAATAAATTTTACTTTTTGAAAAAAGCTAGATAAAAATTATAAACTCATGCAGGAGATGACTGGGGACTGGGAGCGGCAGCATACTGTCTCCTTTACAGCAATCTCTCCCAAGCGCTAGTAGTAGCCAAACTGGTATATTGCACTTATCTCGGCTTTCTGCTGTCTTTGCTTTTTAAAAAACGCTTCCCTTCCAAAAGGGGAGAAATAGAACTGCTCAGCTTTCAAACTGAGAGGACCAACAAGAAAATTATGGCAAATGTTCACCTGCAGTTCTGCCTACACGAGATTTTCATGCTCTGCTGCTATCCTTCCTCAGGACTCACACATGTAACCTCCAGCAGCCTGGAGGATGATTACTGGTGGAAGAATCAGACCACACACCATACTTCTAAAGGAAGAGCCTTCAGCTGCTGTCAAAGCACCAGAAAAGCTACTAATGTCAATTTTTCAAGGAGGATAAAATGCTAGTTATTACTCTGCATTTAAGCCTTAGCCACACTGCAAAGTAATATGCACACAGATGAGGCTGAATGTCTCTTACCATCAAGGTTCTGAAAGAAAAAGCAAGATATACTAAAAGCAACATGTATGGCAAGATGTGCAAGGGCCAGTTTTGCTATGGAAAGAACATCTCATCACTCAAGCACTTTCAATGCAATCACATTTATTGTGGGTTTATACAACACCATAAGCTTATGCAGCATTGCACAATTTGCTTTTGCAAACGGCTCAATGGCTGAATTTCTTAATTAAGAATCTGAGCTCATTTTAAACCACAGGCTTGCTTCCACAGAGGAGATTTCATTTCAGGAACTAGAACTGCATCAAGCTAAGAAACAGCTATCATTTGTGGATTACTATTGAACGCAACCTTCTTTTTAAACAAGTAATATTAAGAATATCAAGCTAGCCATTAACTGGCAACATTTGGCAATTTATATTTTATCTTTCTGTCTTGTGACTTCAAAAACTGAAGGGGTTAAGCGCGGTCCCCTTCTCCAAATTCCCACCATTATGCACCCCTCAAACTATCTGTATCATCCCTTTCTTCAAAGAGGCTGACACTAGAGTACCTTCTGCCGCTTGTAAAATGGCACTCATGAGCCCTCCACAGATTAGCCAAACGGTGATTTCCCATTTCCCCAAAGAGAGAAGGGAGCCGTCTCCACAGCACTTGTCAGTCTGGAAGCAGCTGGTAGATGAAGGCTCAGTCTGTACTTCCAAGTGATCTCAGAACTGTGGGCTGCACAATTACAACAGATGCTGATCCTCATTCCTACTGTACATGGAGAAGTGCAACAAAAATCTTACTCACTGTTCGATCCTCCAAATACATGGTTTTCGATAAGAAGTCAATGCCAATTGTTGCCTGTAAAAAAATGAAAAAACCGACATCTTTTAAATAAAACATCAGAACAACTGTAGTGATTTTCAGAGGAGCAAGCATTACTGCCACATCAGAATTCAGTACCTGTAGCACATCTGCAAGAAAAATATGCTGGTTTTCTTACTTTCAAGATATAGCTCTATAAGTAAGATTCAATAAGCAGTTTCCTTAATATCCATAACCAGAACAGTATCTTAAAGCACAAAAAGTTGTTAACCTTAACTTCAGTTTATGCATATTGACAGTTTAATCCATACAGTCATACGGGTACCAGCAAGGATTTTTATGCATATGACCTCAGTTAGCGTCCATCAGCTGCACCAGGATATCTGGGCACACTGTATTCTTCCTGACTGCCAAATATCTTAATGGATCTTGAAGTTAAGCCTTTTTCATTAAGGCTAAGGTGGACATCTTCACATCTGCTACAACGCAAGAGCGCGCGCACACACGGGCCCCAGCGATTACTAAAGCTCAGTTAATACTGAAGCTCACTGCAGCATAACTGCATCCAAGTTTCTAGACACTAGTGGGAGCTTCACATAGAACATCCTTGTATCTGTTTAAGAGAAAGAGCAAAGCGCTACTAAGCGCTATCAAGAGCTGCTTCTTAAATACAAGATCTTCATCCCATTTTTCAAGGCTGCAGTGAGGGTGAATCCAAGCTCTAGGAGTTCGTTTGCAGCAGGGACACACCCAAGTTGACCTGTTGGGGCTGTAAAGGCTGCCCTGGCTTCAGCAGGAGACTGAGCATCTCAAGCAGCTGCACTGCTCAGCAACATCAACGGAGCCTGGAAGACGTTCCAAACAAATCAGTTTAAAAAGAAAAAGAGAAGAAAAAAAAAACCAACAGATAAGAGGTAAGTCTCTCAGCTAGGGCAAAGAGGTTTGATACAACTTCTTCCTGCTCTCCCACACTGAAGCAGTAATTTCTAATGGAAAGTCTATTTTACTGTATATGCTCCATATTGTTAGACTGCTATTATGCCCTCATTATATATCCCCATAATTAATTCCTTGTATTCTGCCAGATATTTTACGTGGTAGGAATAAAGAATGGAGCCAGCCAGTCTGCTTGCAAGCAATACAGAAAAAAAACAGCTGCAAATGAATTAAATAAGCAGAACTGAACAGTCCAAACTGAATTTCCATTTGCAACTAAATATAACACATCAGAAAACAAAACTTCCTGGCTGGATCAGGATGGCAGTTTTGGAGTTCCAGAGATGCATACATGAAAAATAAATACTGGTGGATCCCAAGACGGCTACCCAGTGATTTTCACCTGTCATCAAGAACTGTGACATTACAGAGAGATGATATTGAAACTGTAAGGCGGAGATGAGAAGCCTCAAGAGACTAATGCAACAACACACTTCCCTCCTGCTTGTGTTTTCTATTGTTTTGGTAAAGGGTATTCCTTGGAAGATTGCCTCAAAGATGCTTCTATTTTCCCTCGTGTCTATCTGAATTCACTTTACAGTGGAAAAGCTACAAAACCCCTAAGATCTTGCACCATACATACAAGTCAGGATCCCATTCTGGCTGACAAACTGCTGGAGGCTCAGATTTTCTCTGCTCTCAGTAGGAGTTGGAACATCAACTGCAAAGCCCAAAACCTGCCTCAGCCTGTACTTCATGCCATCCCTCCCACACAGCTGCATGGCAGCAAGAGCTCTGAAGCTCACTCGCTGCCGTAAGAAGTCTCTGCATGCCTGGTGCAAGTGCCACACAGAAATGCATTGGGTCAGTGAGATTCCTGCACTTGAACGCTCATGGGAAATGCAACAGAAAGGCCAAGCACAAAACTTCTTTTAGATCTGGGCGATGAAAATATTCATGCTAATCATGTTGAGAAGAACATACGGCAGGTCTGTTACTTTCAAGCTGTGAAATGGCTCTTAACTTAAGCCCCCACAAGCTTTAAGAATTACATGGAATAACTTACAGCCAAACGTATTTGTCCACCTGTACTGTTCTGACCATATCACGATGATACAGAGAAGCAGCAGATGTCAAGGAGCTGATTCAGGGACTCTAGATCCCAGGCTTTTATTAAAATAGGTAACCTACAAAGAGGCATTTTGTCACAATTCTGACAGAAGGAGCAAAAAAGCTTGGGGGATCTTTAGAGATCAGTTGTAAAGAAGAGCTGTGCAATGTATGAGTAGAGGAAAAGTCTGCTTACCAATGGGAAAAATACATGGACATGAAACTAAGCTAATTACCGTAATTAAAGTGGAGGCAGGTTTAACGCGCTTGTTCCATGTGGTGCACAGCATTTCACAAGCAGGAACTAAGCATGCTCTGAAAATGATGCGAGGTTACTGGAAGTCCCAATTGCAAGTTTAAAGAAGACAAGCAGAACAAAAAAAGCTCGGGAGGGCCACACTATAGATGGGGCCATGTCTGAGAATGCTTTTTAATCCATCTGTCCTTACAACACTACTGTCTAATAAGAAACTGTTGTTACCCCATTTTATAGACTATACTCGCTGACACAGATTACCCAAGACTATGCAAGGAAGCCTGAGGCAAAGCAAGAACCTGAATCTTTCAAGTCACAGGCCAACGTTTCAACTCACCACTGTCCTCCCTCTCTCCTCCTCCAAGAGGCTGATGCTAAAGGGAAACGTGGCCTGTAATTCTTCTCTTGCATAACACATACAGAATCATCATGTTTGCCAACGTTGGTCTTTCATCATACATCAGATAAGGTGCCACAGAACAAGGAAGATCTTTCCCAGCATGTCCATGGAGAGGAACCACTCCTGGTAAAATATACACCACCAATGGCACAGTTTTATTTCAGGTGTTTGGGTTTCCTTGACACAGTACAGCGAGTTCTTGTCTGATTCACAAATGTCGCTTTCATGAAAACAGTTTATTAATAAGCTACAGGGGCAATGGCTGAATTCCTCTTATCTAGCAGCAAGCAAAAGAAAACTAGTGCACAGCACAGATTTTATTAAATGCCAGCTTTCTATTTTTACCAACTGAACACAAAGAACCTTGTTCAAATGGTAGGTCGTGGCAGCTTTCAGAAAACATGCATTCAAAATTTATCAGAAATGTCCAGAACAAGCAAATCATCCATCAGCTAACCTACAGCTAGTGTTAAGCACATACACGGTTTGATATGCATTATCATTCAAGTATTTGGCTTTAAGAGGTCTCTATATAATCCTGGGCATCGAGAAATTTATATTCTGGTTTGACACTAACATGTGGCATGATTTTGGTCAAATTACTGGAGCTTTTATGACTCGTTCTTTCTTCCAGCTATAGCAAAATAGGACATATCGCCCTACCTCAGTCATGCCTTCAGTAAAATAGAGGTCTTTGGATGAATTACACCATACCAAGTACTTTAACACCCAAAATACGCATGCATCAGTGATAGCTAAATTGAAGCTATCTTGTAAACCCTCAAAATTTCTTGCTGTTTTAAGTCCCACTCATTCATTTTGCAATCATTTAGTATATTATGTCAGACCAGCTTCCCACGGAGACAACTATATTATCATAAAGCACAGAGGGTCAAAACTCAAGAAAGAACTAGGACGCAAGCTCCATAGAGAAAAGGAGCAGACCTGAAAGAAAAATACTGTGGGAAAAAAACAGATTAAATAAAAGAACTGCATTCACATGTCCATGTAATTACAGCGGGTAGAATTTGAAAGGATGTTTGCTCCCTTGGGAGCAATGATGTGTACTCTAGCCCTCCTACACCATAGAAGCTTTGCTTCTCCCATAGTTAAGTGAGAACTTACATCTCATTCTACCCAACTTGCCTAGCAGCAGCAATGAGGAATTACTGAAGAGGGAGGAAGGAAATCATTAAGAGGTAAAGAGATTCAAAGGAGATACTTGGATAGACACTAAGTAACAAGAAAGTCACAGCGTTTTTCTTATTTTTTTCCCATTACCTCCTCCTCCCACCCCCCTAAAAAACCCTTCACATTCATCAGGGAACAGATTCTTCTCAGCTTAGTGTATTCAGAACATCACCAACTGTAACCAAGTCATGAAACATTCTGCTTGAAGATACGCTTTGTGAAACTAAAGTACTTTTATGGCTTGCCACCTTTTGAAGCTCATCCTAAATTCTGGGAGTGGGCAACAATGATTGCTCCCCCAGAATTTAGAAAAGTTAGCTTGCATCAACTTGAACTGATTTGTCACCAAACATGAAGTAGTGAGGGGGCTACAGGACCGACTGGAATAAAAGACAACCACTGCTTCAGCCCCAACATTGCCAACCCCAATCTTGTTCAAATAATAAATAAATAAGCATAAATAAGCAGTCACAGGATGGGGACGTGTACAACAACCAGTTTTGAAGTCTCTGTTCCAGCAGACAGCATAAAATAGTGTCCTAAAACACACCCAGTCCTACAGTCCACTGCTTTCTGCTCCACAAGTCCGTGTTCACCCCACTGCAGAATCTCTCGCTGCTCAGCTTGCTTCTTTTTTAAGAGAGCCAGGTGCCTGTTACATTTTCCCCACAGAGGCATTAGATCTGTGATGATCTGGTGGCAAATGGTGAAAAAAAAAAAAACTGGTAGAGTTAACAACTGCTATTACTTGGGTATACCCAAGAAGTCTATCCTTTCGAACCACAACTTACCCTGCTGCAAGTAGCAGATAAGCTACTCAAGCAGAATCCAACGCTGAAATGCCATTCTGAAAAGCTATTAAAATACAAAGCTTAAAGATTTTTACAGTTAAGAATTTGGTCAGTGTACCAACTCTTATCCACTGCAATCAAACAGATTCTTCCTGCAATAGGAGACACAGCAACAGAGGGGCCTTACAGAAGACAGTAATATGGATTAATTTACCTGGTAGGTGTTGTCAAAGCTGTCATACATGAACCTGGTGATCAAGGAAGTCTTCCCCACTAGAAGAAGAAAAAAAACAAAACAAAACACACATTCAAGGAACAATTTCAGTGCAAGTTTTAAACAAGTGATTCAAAAATGGTTTCAGGAGGAGTTTTACTTTGAGTCCAATAGATCCATACTGTGCAATTAAACCTCCTACAATCAAAAGAGCAGTTACTTGACTTTACAATTGCAAAGTCACTAGTAGACACATTTTTTTCTGAAAAAGGGTGGCTCCTGTATCATTCCTGAGCATCAGCTTTACTCTTAAACATTCGTGATTCCAGAGAAAAATTGAAATAATTTGACCGTTCCAGATTCTACTAAGTCATTCAGAAATTTTAGTTGAACTAAATGAACAAATATAATAGGTCTGATAACCCCTACAACAAATTATTATAAACAAGACAGCTCTTCTCGCTCATAAAACAAGGTAGCTGTGTCGCTTTCAAATACATCTCGTTGCGCATCTCCTCAATATCACACTCTCCACATTTGTCACACAAATGGCAGTCCCTGCTGTAGTATCACAGTAGCATAAGAGAAGATTGAAAAGCATCATTGTTGAGAGGCTTGTTTACCATCTGCCCACAATGCCTGCAGTCCTTATCACTCCATTAACTTCACCCTTCCTTTGACAACATATTCTCTACACCTTTTTGTATAAGCAGGTTCCTATGCTGTTAAAAATGCCATTATCCACCCCAGTGATGGCTGCAGCTCGTGACCGGTGTATTTGCTCGGCTGTTCAGCACTAGGAAGTCAGTCGGCACTGCAAGCAGAAGGTGTCACTGCAGCATGTGCAGGCACACCGGATAGTCACAGAGACACAGGCGAAGCCTTTTTCATGCAGCCATTTGTGATGCTGCAGCTCCTCTGTAACTGCGACTCAGCTTAGTCAGGCTAAATCAAACACTGTGTCAAGATCCTCATTTCATAACCGAGATCAACATAAACTGTGTGTATTGTAACATTCCAGCCAGGTATCGGACTACCCTGTAATCTCATTTTCCTTAAAAGACAAGTAATATGAGGTTCATTTTAAAACAATCATTGTCACAACAGTTACTTTCTACTCCCGTAAGACCAAGGATACAGCTGAGCTGGGACAAAGCCTAACTTACACTCAACAGACATCTTTTTCCTGCTCCATGCCATCTTCACCTGGAGGGGACCACCAAGATATGCAGGAACTGGAACATGTCAGCCTGCCTCATTTCTATATGTTTAAATACTTTTAATTGTAGGCAAATTATTTAGGAAACAACTGAAGTTACTCAAGAATATATCACCTCCAGTTGTTTCTTCTGACATCCTTGCAGCCGGCATTTGCCATCTCCCACTGGCAGGGAAGAAGAGCTGTATGACTTACGTTAGCCAAACATTGCAGGTACAGACAAAAGGCAGATGCGCACAAGCCAAAGCTTGTTTTGTGTTCTTCAAATAAGCTTCCAGAGATGTTAGTTCTCTGCAAGGGCGACCATCCAGACAGTAGGGGAATTTAACCCAAGACTTTTTTGGGGGGTGGGGAGGTGGGGTGGTGTTTTGGGGGGGCTTTCTGGTTTTTGGGGGGTTTTTAAATCTTAGTATAAAACTTTTAACAAAATCTCCAGTATCGTACTTAAGCAGCATTTTAATCCATCTGCAAACTTCAGTTAACTCTGTAGAAGTGCTAAACTAACAGGAATCCAGTAGACAGCCTTTGAGAAAAAAGATTTTCCCAAGTCAAAATCTGAATTCCTGTGTGAATTTTTAACATATTCTGCTCCATAGGCAAAATCAGGTTTCCCACAAAGTTAAAAAGCTGCCTTCGCAAAGGTAGAGCAAACATTCCCTTCGGCGAGTAGGTTTTTGGAAGCAACGCATCTCAGATGGGCAGGATTCCTGAATCCCTTACTTAAGTTTGTCCCAGGGCCCCAGAGATGCATTGAACAACAGCACAAGCTGGTGCAGGACAAACAGCCACGGGCTGTGAGAGGAGGAGGGTTTCACTCCAGACCCAGCAACAGCAACAATTCTCAAGGGACAGAGATGAGCAAATCCAATACCTTCCCACTGCAGCACACACTATAAATCCCAGTAATGGGTTTGCGGCACCACAAACAAGCTGGTTTTTCCACACATGGCCACTTACACAAACAGTCAAATTTAATTCTTTAGAGGTACAAGGGGATGTAATCAAATCCATGAAATAATACCCTACCTTCACTCATTTCACAAAGAGAGGGGAAAAAATAAGGTGCCACTTTGCTTGCTTAAATTTAAATATCTGCTTCAACCAACATTTGGATAGAGTGCCTTAATGCACTTCAGTTCTAACACATTTCTTCTCCGAACAGACCAAGGTTTTCTTTACACAGTATGTCAACAGGCACCAGATAAAGTTAGTGTTAATACCAACTGCTTACAGTTTTAATTCCACCATGACTACTGAGGCATCACCATTTCTCCTTTAAAAAAGAAAACTTGCTTTAAAAATCCTGGCAGAAGCCAAAGCCCACAATTCCCACTGTATCTATAATTAAAAGGAAAAGTCAGTGAATCTTCTCTTCAGAAATTCACAAGTTTAGATTATATAAACAGACACCTTGTCCAGAGGGTTACAGGCTTTAAATATTCCCTCTTTAAAAGAGCCACTCCTAATACTTAACACCATCTCACCTCTCCCCAGCCTCCCCACACACACCACCCTGCCTGCTGATGGCAGAAGCTATCCCCAGCCCTACAAAAAATAGCCGGATGAATCACCTTAGGATTCATATACCATCTGTTGCACACTGAAGTGATGTGGAGGCATATGCTGATTCTCCTGTGGAAGCCGTGCTGCTATAAGCCCTGTTCAGAGAGCTTGAACAGAGAGCGAAAACACACAGAAATTAATCTATTGTCAATTACGTTGATCACACTTCTCCCATACAGAGGCACAGTACAGGCCCCTGGGCTAGTCACAGCTAAAGCACTGTCACACGTGATTTTGTGGCTACACCGAGCACTTCAACATGCTAACTGTATTTATGACGGACCTAATACAACAGTTACAAACTAAATTCCCAGTAAGGATAATCCCTTACGAAGGGAGACCCCATCGTGCAGCTAGCACACCACAACCTGCAGAAATAGCTGGTCTTTTTCCCCTCCCTTGGCAGAGCAACAAGGAAGGGCCATTGAGCCACAGTTCAGCATTCGCTTTTGAAGTCGAGCCCCTGGACTCTTGGACATGTTTTATTTTTACATCAGTTTTTATTCGGAACGTCACAACGGAGTGTTAAGCCCCTATGCATGGCTTTAAATATAACAGTAATAAAGAACATTGCCAAAAAAAGAGCCAATTTACTGACTGAGGATCAGGAGAGTTTGAATCCCACTGTGACATATTTTCACTTACTTTCTATTCCGTTTTGCTGGCTGTATGTTTATCGAATTCACAGAAGGCATTAATTTGGGAGTGACTGCAAGCAAGAGGACAGAATCGGAATTCAAAATAATCTTGAAAAATGCAGAAGTGACCTCAAGAGGAAAATGAAGCTCAGCAGGGAGAAGTAGCACAAGCTAATACAACACAGACAAGAACAACTGGCTGCTTAAAATAGATTGCAAACAACTGGGTAAGAAATCTGGGGGCTATAACCAAAGGAAGCAGGTAAGACAGTCAAGACTTCAGTCTTGTTTCATTAAGCAGTTTTTTTTAAATCTACAAGGTTAATTTAATCTCTTGGAAAAATTTCAACACACAAATATGTCCAGGGCAGCATTAGTCAGCGACGTGGTAATATACAACATCTTTTAGGCCAAAATATTTCTGGTATGCTGCTGGGACACACAAAAAAAAGTTAACATTACCCTTGGAGGAATAAAGGTGGGGGAAGAAATGCTGCAAATGGGGTTTTACCACAGTGCACAGCTTTGGCTGGAGCAGCGAGGGGGATTCTGCCGGACACACTGACAGCAAAAAACTCCAACAATTCAGGAGCTGAGGAAGAGCTTTTTGGCAAGAAAAAAAGGCAGCTTGCATAGTTTACCAGAACAACTGAAATGTGATGGACAGCAGAGGAGTAACTTAGTGATAAGGAAAGGTGGTCTCCAGCCTCTTTCCTTTCTGTAGATCAAGATCTAACAGCTGAAAGCCAAGTCCAAACAAAGTCCTACCAGAAAAGGCATGCAATTTTAAAAGTGAGGGTAATTAAACTCTGAAATAACCTTTTCAGCTGGGCAGCTGATTCTCCTCCGTTCCTTGGCACGCAGAGTTGTCAGATGTTATTCCAGTGTAGGAACCTACATGCAAGGCATCCGAGAATTTTCTGAACCAGAAGGAAGCTAAGAAAATTAGTGATTAAACAAAGAAACCATTTGTTCCAACACTGCACCTGAGCACCAATTTTGGAAACTCTTCTGTTGTTAAGTGGCTGAACAACAGGAGCAGCATGGGTTTCATTAGATGAGTTTTCTGCTCCTTCAAGCTTTTGACCCAATGAAAAAGTAGTCCGCATTAACCAGCCCCTAATCACACAGCTGTGGCTCAGGCACCATTGCTTAAGTGCACAGATTATCAGTGTACACTCCTGGATGGGACGGCAACCAGCTCCAACAGGAATTTTTAAGCTCGTACTACCTGACTTGCTCAGATGGTTTTCTTCAGCTATACCAGCTCTGGAAGAATCTGGACCTAGAGATCACTGGTGGCTCCCACACTGAACTAGCTACTCACCAGCTGCAACTGTACTCGCCCTCCTAACCATCAAACCTGAACAGCACACGTTAACGCACACTGCAGAGCCTGCGTGGTGCTTTTTTCTGGGAGGCTGGGGGAAGAGTAGCGACAGAAGTGTTTTGCTGTACAAGGCAGTAAGTGGAAGCATTCATCCGCATTAATTCTGATAAGCTACAATGTTTTAATATGTTATGGGACAGAAAGAAGTAGGCTGTTCTGATATGTAAAACAGGAAACTCCTAAAAGGAAAGGTTTGATCACTGGTTCAGCACAGAAACAAGTAGATGCCCAGGTACTAACACCCTCCTAAATCAGCAACTGAATCAGTGGCAGCAAACAGCAAAGTATCCAAGACACATAACTGAGTTAAAAGATGGTAACTTGTGAAGCTCCTATCAGCGAAATTGCCATTAACTATGAGGGCCCAAATTCAAAGCCTTCAACAGCTAATTGAGTCAACCTGATCAATACTTTGTCTGGAAGCCTTGAGCCACTGCCTAGCACTTATTTCAGAAAGAGCATTCATCTGCAAGATGAAATCAATACGCTAATCTCATCGTTCCAGCAACTTTGATCTGACAGCAGTGACTGGAGAGATTTCAAGGTCGTTCATCTGATTCTTGAAGACTGCCTTGTCCCGCTTCTGGGGCCTTGCGTGCTGGAGATTTGTATGTCCAACGCCAACCACCACTAATGACATTGATTAATAGTGCGTACCAACAACTCCTCTGCACCAGTGCGTGCAGAATACGTGCAACCAACTACCGGTGGCAGCACTACAAGCAGCACTCCATGCTGTGTGCTTAACGAGTCACTGGGGAGACTCTCACAAGAGCCAGGGATGGAGGAGACCCATTAGATAACACAAATCATCTCCCTGCCAGCATGGGATTAGAAGGTCATTTGTTGCCAGGCAGAGTCTGCAAAGGGCTCAGGCAACAGTCAAGAGTGACCTACAAAGGAAAAGTAATTGGGATTGTGCCACTTCTACTGTATGATGTACGAGAAGAGGGAGGAGGGCCTTACCTCCCCATTTCATTTTCTTAGGCACGTGCTTGCCTCTCATATTAGAGATTCACATCTTGTCCAAGGATTCTTCCAGAAAAGTCATACTTAAATCTCCAAGTTCAAGCGAGTTGTTGTTTAGCACTTTCAAAGCATCAGTCATAAAAAATAAACCAAGATACATCCACAAAGTAAAATAATCTTAAAAATAATCAATCTATCCAGCCTTTTCATTGTAAAGCTAAAAAATTCCACTTGAACTCTCCCAGTTCTCAGAGGCAGACTTGGTTAACAGAGACTTACTAAAAGCCTAAGTTAAAGAGAGGAAGATGAAGAAAGCCGCCTCATCACACATCCAGATAAATCACAGTGTAATTCCAAAATTTCACTTGCCCTTTGCAAGATTTGGTTGAAGGATAAATCCCAGTGACACTACAACTTTCTTTCACAGATAAGCTCACCTCAAAATCTTCACTGGAAGCATAACACAGCTAATCCAGCAATAAATGAGGTGCTGACAAGAAACAGTATTTCTTACCAATAAGTCAAACTCTGTTCTGCCCTCAAGTCTCAAAACAGATGACCCGCTACCACTCGAGGAGTCCTGTTGAAAGTTACAGCTCCAAGATCTTCCGACTACCGGCCTCACATCAAGTTTCACGCTCAGATTTGTTGCTACTTGAGACCCAATGCCTAAAAGAGTTGCTGAAACTCAAAGATTTAATGCTGAGGATCAGAGAACTTGCTAGTCCAGATCTGGAAAAAACAACCTAAGGCAACAAGAGGAAAAAGCATTGCTAAGAACAATATACTGAATTATGAATGCATGAAAACCATTTTTAGATTTTTATTTAAAAAGAAGCCCCAAAAAGATGATGCTCATAGTTGACTTAAAATGATCTGTGTGAGCCAGTAATCAAGAAGAGTATTTTTAGGTATGTCAGTCTGAGCTCTTAAAACAGAAATGCTGTAATAAAGTGATTAAAGCAGCTTCTTTAAAAAAAAATCCTCCTCTGCTCCTCACTGTCAAGCTATGGCAATTTCACCCGGTTCCCCGAAAGCGAGAAACAAAACTCATTCATTATCCCGAAGACACTGACAGAGCCAGCAGACTGCATTCATCTAACAAATTCTCAGTAAGTTTATCCATAGTCGCAGCTGAGGAACTCTGAGGATGGCATCAAGTCTAGTCACAGAGAGCGGAGGTAAAAGGCAGAGTTGATGTGGTCTCGCCTCCTTGGTCTAATTAAAGAATTTTTTACCCTGAAGTTTTTTTTTTTCCCATTGATTCCACTTCTGCTCTATTGTCAAACCTCTTCTATTCTGCCATTTTTTTCCTGATGCAAGACACCAGATGAGATCAAACCAAAGGACCACCTGAGCCAATACTCCGCATTTTTAAGACTCTAATAAATCAAAAGGGGAAAAAAAAACCAAACAGGGAAAAAAACACAGAAGAAAGAGCGTGCAAAGAATAAATCTTCTTGAAATCCATCCATGGCTCTACCCTCTGTAGGTAGCTTTGTTCACAACTAGAATTATGGAATCTGGTAAAAAAATGTTATTTTTAATTTTAAAAAGTATGGCTATAAATATTTTAAATTTTTTTTTAGAGCAAAGGGCAATATTAAATGCACATTTATCAGACATTTTGAAAGCATGTTTTGGCTACGCAGGATAAAGCTGGCTGAAGGATGCCCTCCCAGCCTGGTTCCTGAAATGGAACGGCTGCCCCCATTGATTCCAGGCAATAAGAACATTTTGTACTGTTAACACTACAAAAATTGTGCAAGTGGCTTTCATACTACTTCAGTGGTTCCTGCATGATACCAAAGCAGCAATGGCTTCTTTATGTACAAACAAAATGGTTCACATAGCCTCTTTTAAGATAATTTATTCCCAGCCTAGTTAAAGATCTAGGTTATAAATTACTCTTGTCCTTTTAAACAGATTTGCTTCTTTAAGAAGGAATTTAAGATTCTGTTTAGAAAGTTAATGTAAAATATGCAGAGAATTACAGGGAAACAAACAAGACTCAGAAAAACAAGGAACAGTTTTGTTTTGTTTTAAACAATTTTAGTAATTAAAGAGATGTTGCATCATTTTCTACTCTAAGTATATTTTATTTCATTCATCCCGGAGAACAGAGGCAACTCACCTTGATCTTAATTGATTATATTTTTCATATCCATTTGAAATAGAACAAACAATGGACTAAAGCCTGCAGCCTAGATCAAACACACAAAGATCAGCAAAGGAAACTGAAGTACCTACAGTCAATCCATCAGCTTCAGATCAAGTTAGGCATAGGGAGCCCTGAGCAAGGAGCATACTCTGAATAAAAGTCCATTTGATACACTTCCAGCACTTTTGTCACTTCTATTTTAGTTGCAACTTCTCTGACAAAGGAAATTTGCAGCCACATTGCTCTACACAGGAACTATGGGCCAGTGAAGATCTGCAGATAACCTGCTAATGCAAAACATCAATATTTATATATTTCTTTGGCAGTTCAGTAGACATTTTGGTCCATCATAAGGATACTTCTAAAATGCAAAAAAATAAGTCAAAAGTCCTTCAAGAACTTAAAAGCAGGTTCTACAGGCTGCAGACGACTGAACTCCACAAGTCAGAGTCCTCTGTGCATGGCAAATGGTAGGCAGCAGCACAGGAAACCAACTGTTGCTTTGCAAACGACAGATCATCACCCAGTGAAAAACAGCAGCAGAAAGATGCTGCTGGCAGCGGCCAGCAGTTCGTACACAGTTGTGGGGGGAAAGGACAGACAACAGAGCAACCAATTCAGAAAGGGGTTTTTGGCAGTTTATTTGTGTAGGTTTTATGGCATCCTACCTCGAAAAGTAATTCTAGAAAGGCAGACACAATCAATAACAATGTCAAACAACTGTAGTTGACTTTTTTAGGCCAATGAATCCCTGCCAATCCTTAATTTCTTTTCAGGTCACCACCCACAACAAAGCCTTTTTTTCTCCTTTAATTAAAAGCACTATTGAAAACTGTTTGATACAGTCCTGGATCAATTACTTTGACCTCAGGGACTGCCGGTAGTCTCTAGCTCTCAATTTGAGAGTCATTGGCGTGTACCCACAAAGCAGAGTACCTAAGTTAGCTTACTGCTTCTGGCATACACATCTTACACCTTGCACGTTGCTAGCACAGCTGTATCAGTCCACAAATCTGTAAGACACACTGCCATGTTTGTATCATGCTATTCAATAATTCCAGGGACGTGAACTACACTCATCAAAATCTGCAGTTACAAGTCTGCAAAAAGGCATGAAACCAGCACCATAGTGTCTACAAGGGAGCAGGTATATGGCAATGGGTTCTTTTTGATTCAAGTTCAAAGGAAGCAGAAGAATACGGAATAACTGTCCCCTTAGAGTGTTATTTCGTACAAAATATCTCCGTTCAGTAGCCTCTTACAACTGGAGATGAGGAAAGAAGAAAACTCAAGCTGCCATCAACAACACCCTGCTCTGACACCTCCTGTCTTCCTCCCCAAATTAAAACAGAGCAACAGATCAAGACAGTAAAACACAGGCAAACACATGCTAAAATTCACTAGCGTAAGGTCCATCAGGATTTTCTCTAACTCCACCATCTCCTCCTTCCTCATCTTTGAAAAGATGCATCACCCTTCCCAGCTGAAGGTCTCACCCTTGCGCATTTTTCACACCTGCCCTTGTGGGCTCCAGCACTGGCACAGACATTTCATATCCTATTTGGCTGTGACAGCTTGAACTGACTGGGCATTATTTCTTATCAGAAGTTTTAAGACAGATGAGTCCCCAGGGACTCCCAGTGGAGGATTCACACAGTCCAATTTCATTCCCGTAGCAGCCTGTCCAGCTTAGTGAACTACAGGGAACATGCTTTGCATTTTCGTATTTTCTATTTACGTTTGTGAGTCACCAGTTGACAAAGCAGTAAGAAATAACTGACCACAGCCATCACCATGTTCAAAGACTATTTATATAAGAAGCAATTAAAATTAATAACTCTACAGAAACTAATCAACTGGATAACACATCAGACTTTCAGAAGCCCAAGGTAATCCTGAAGCGTATCAACTATTTTTTTTTTCCATCCCAGGCTATAGTATTGGACATTACATAGAATCTTAACATCTTTACTAACCTTGAAGTCTCAAATCCATAGTGTGAAGTAATATCAGTGCTCAATCCTCTGGCTCAGGTTAAGATGTGCTGCTCATTATCTAGCTCCCTGTTCACGTAAGATCCTGGGAGGAGGACTGATCCTTTTAAAAATTAACTTCTTTTTTTAAACACACATTTTAACACCTTCCCAGATGAACAGTAATAGCATTGCCCCAGTTAAGAAAACCAAGAGCAAGGGCTCTACACAAAATGGTGATGAATTTAATGAGATACAGCATCTGACCAACGAACCCGCGAAAGGACCAACATGATAACTGGCCTCAGAAACACACCCTTTCACCTCCCCTCTATACAGAGCCCCGAGTATTTTAAAGTACTGAAAGATACTGAACAGAAGTTACTTCTTTTCTCATTGTAAATTTGACTTTCTTAGTCCTTACAAAGATTCTATCCAAACTGGACTTCTCAAGGCAGCTTGAGACAGTTTTGTTACAGCTGAGCATCTGCTTCAGGTGCAAAGATAAGTTTTACTCATTATTACAATTAAGGGAGAAACAGCATGGCCAGAATGTTTGCTGCTGAGGAAGTTTGCATTTGCATTTTACCATGTAATAATCAAGTGCCTTGAACTTCGGTCAACTCTTTGTGATGGGAGAATTTCCAAACAAAATCTTTTAAAGCCTCAATATCTCAGCAGTTCTCAGCAACCTCACAAACCAGAAACTGTGACATCAGCCTTTTAGCTCACTAGACAGCCTTCAGCACTCCGGTGTTAAAAAAAGCCTGCATTTAACAAACTAGAACAGACCATAAGCTAGGTATACAAGCCTAGATGGATGGTAGGAAGTATGCATGAATATTTATGACTGTCTGGTGCAGAACAGCAGGAAGGGAAGCAACAGAGTCGAGTGAACTAGCGTGATATAACAAGGAATGACACCTACCTAGCAGATGAGCACACATAAAGCTATTATGTGAATGGCTGATATCATCTGCAGCTTATTCTCACATGCTACAATAACAGGGACACAAAGAAAAGAAGCAAGTCCGTTTTCACAGTAGCACCATTTTAAACACTAAGTATATGAAAAAAAGATACAACGATCCTGCATTTCACACGCGTTGCTCTTCCTCAATGCTTTTCCTTTCAGAGACAGAGAGCATAATATGATTTTCCTAAAGGATTCTAAAGAGTTACGGCAAAAATATCTACTATATGTATTTTTGTTATACAGGAAATCAGTGAAACTTGCAGCTCCTTAAGTCTCAGTAAAACGTCTTCAAACAGTAGACCCCACTAAAGCTATTTGTCACTCAGGAGGCAAAGATTCAACTCTTCTCCCTCGCCATAGCCAAAGATTAGTTTTTTAATGGCTTCTAATAGAAATTGATAAATACACATTTCAAGCAATGCCCAAAATTATGCAAGTTTCACAAGCATTTGAGACCTTGCTGGAAGACATGCCCTTGCTACTGAGAAGCAAATAGGAAATATAACTTTGTCACAACCCAGATGTCATCAGAGCAAAGGCGTTTTTGTTCCAGTGAATCTCTCCAGGCAATAACCCACACAAACAAGAGTTTTCATGCCTGCTGCCTGGCCGGCTGCTCTTTCCTGTCAAGTATTTCCATAATTTACAAAAAGGGACCAATTACTCCCTTATCTACAACAACCCGTAATCAAATGATTAACACTTCAGTAACTGCCTTATAAAAAAAGATTACTATGAAAATACATGTTAGTCTGAAAAGCTCATTAACATTAATTTTCATTCAGTCTTTTCTTTGAGAACCTCAGAAGAGCACGTACTTAGAGCTGTTTTCCTAACAGAAGTGATGAGGCCCAGCTTGTGCCACAATACTTCACCCAAGACAGAAGGAAATTGAGATTGATGCACTTTTCTGACCTAGAAAGTATTTTTTCCCAGGGTCTTGCTAACATGCCCAGCAAGGCCTGTAACATTTGCACTGGTGTTACGCAGAAGCTTAAGTAACACCCATTCTTCCAACCCAGCTTCTTTTATTCCTGCCGAGGAAACCACCAGCTCTGGTTCAACAAGCTCAGACTTCCAACTAGAAAGGATCCTGCCTCAATAGTAAAACTTGATCTTTGATAGCCAGGTTGTCCCTGACAATATATATTTAATTTTTGGCCCACTGAATAGGAACAAAATTCTTATTCGCTAGTTAAAGCCCTGCAGGTAGCAGATTATTTATGCTCGCACACGGCCGCTTGCTTTAGGTTCTTTATTCAGAGGGATAGATGGGTGGAACCAAGGACTGAAAAGCTGCCCTGGCTAGCAACTGTCTTCCGGAAGGAATCTGCAATAGATTTTGGCATAAGTATTAAATTTTCAGGAGTACCATGCTCCATGAGCAAGTTGTCCTTCCAGTTAAGTCTGCCACAAGACAATTTGGGGCAGATTTGAGAGGTTCTGCATCTGTATTAATTGAAGTATTAGTTTGTATCAAGTTTCTGCTCCAGATTTTTTTTTTTTTACTCTCTAATATTACTATAGGAGATACACAGGAAACATCAGCTCTGTGAAACTACACTCCTGTCGTGGTTTCACCCCAGCCGGCAACTAAGCACCCCACAGATGCTCACTCGCTCCCCCCGGTGGGTTAGGGGAGAAAATCGGAAGAGTAAAAGTGAGAAAACTCGTGGGTTGAGATAAAGACAGTTTAATAGGTAAAGCAAAAGCCACGCACGCAAGCAAAGCAAACCAAGGAATTCATTCACTGCTTCCCACCGGCAGGCAGGTGTTCAGCCATCTCCAGGAAAGCAGGGCTCCATCACGCCTAACGGGTACTTATAACGGGTTCGGCCATCACTCCGAACGTCCCCCCCTTCCTCCTTCTTCCCCCAGCTCTATATGCTGAGCACGACGTCGTATGGTATGGGATACCCCTTTGGTCAGTTGGGGTCAGCTGTCCCGGCCGTGTCCCCTCCCAACTTTTGTGCATCCCCAGCCTCCTCGCTGGTGGAGTGGGGTGAGGAGCAGAAAAGGCCTTGACTGTGTGTAAGCACTGCTCAGCAGGTACGAAAACATCCCTGTGTTATCAACACTGTTGTCAGGACAAATCCAAACCACAGCCCCATACTAGCTACTGTGAAGAAAATGAACGCTACCCCAGCCAAAACCAGCACAACTCCCAATCTTGTTTTTAAGTAAAAGTCAATACAATCCAATGCAGAGAAACTTTGCAGAACCTGAAAATTTATTCTCTCTCTCCAAAAGAAAGAGGAGAAGCTTTCCAAAACCTAGCAGTTCAAGATTGGTTCATGTCTTAAATTTGAAGTTCTCAGCCTTACTTTAGGTTAGCTAAACATCTGGACAGACACACACTTGGGATTAAACCTAGCTGAACACTGTTAATATCTTAGTCTCTGTAACACGGAATGCATAGCTAGTCAGTGAAAGCTATTAAAAAAATGCTCTCTTCTTCCTTAAATGAAAAAGTTTTCCTTTTATTCCTATTCTTGCACTATAAATTTTCCCAGTCTAATTCCCATTGTACACTATTTCAATTTTCTGCACATATCCAGCAAAAGAGTTATCGCAGAATTGTTTGGATTGGAAGGGACTTTTAAAGATCATGTTGTCCAACCCCCCTTCCACGGGCAGGGACATCTTGCACTAGATGTTGGTTAGTACCAACGTTGTTGTTTTCCATTCTAAAAATCTCAAGTTAGACTTCCTTTCCCCAAGGGAACCTGCTCTCAATGCTGAGAAAAAAAGCTCAGAGGGGAACTATGAACAGTATCATTTCTGCCACTCAAAAAGATGCAAGCGGACACACCGACAAGTGGAAAAGCCCCTTGTTCTGTTGGGAGAGGTCTTATGGTCACATCTCAGGAGAAGATTCCACCTTCCACTTTGACAGCTGAACTGGCTCACTGTTATATTTTAACAGTTTAGCATCTTCAGGTTCCTCAAATCTTCACCACACCCTTTTAAAGAAGCGTATGTTCCAAGTATTTTGTGTCCTGAACTAGGCTCTGCTGATCAAGATCATCTACAAACACCTCTGGAAGACTTTTGGGGGAGTGTGGGCCAGGAAAGACGTGAAAAATACTGTCCTTGCAACTGCCTGTTGAGCCTCTTTCTTGACTTCAGGCTGCAGCGGGGGGACATAGACCCTGGCAAATGCTCGTTCACAGACCGTCTCTGTAACAGGGAGGGAACAGACAACAGGAAACACTCAGGAGAACACCCTCAATGTCACAAGGCAGAGCCCAAAATATTAAAAGCTATATTTATATTTATAAAAGCTAATTTTGTTTTTATATTTATTAAAAGCTAATATTTATATTTTATAAAAATATAAAAATGGTACTGTATTAAAAACTAACAGTCTCCCTATACAAGTCAGAAGAACCTGCCTAGCTCTCCTGAACACTAAACGCTGGTCCTTCTGGCACCAGGGTCCTTTTGCACACCTGCCAGAACATCCTCATTATGATCTTCGCTAATTGCTTTCAAGCAGCACACCCCAAATCTTGCTTCTGGTAGCCTCAGTGTCCATAACACCGCAGCTCCTGAAAAACTGCATGTGCTACCCAATATAATCACATGATGCACTCTGAAGTAATGTTAAGCCTATGCTAAATCTCACATACGCATTCTCCAGGGACAGAAAATGGACAAGAAATTGCCTCTAACAAGCAGAGTAACAATTCTCCCAAAGGATCCTACCTTTTATGCAACCATTCCACCAAGATCCAAATGCCACACTATGAAAAAAAACAAAGGAGTTTTACGGCTGACAGCTAGGTATTGAAGGATGACTGGATAAAAGCCTGCTGTGCCACTGATCTAAGCATTCAGTGCCATATGCATGTATTTTATGCTGTCTCTAGGCATTTTAAGTCCAGCAAGAGAAGCAAAGAATTGTCACTTGTATTTAAAGTTTAGCAGTAGCTAAAGGGAAAAGGAAGAGGCAGAAAAAGGTATCTTCTATTATCAATCTTTTTTTTAAGTCAACATTAGCCTCTCTGCTTTTTTTAGACATGTTAGAATCCTATTTTGTTTAGTACTACACTTTTTTCTTGAGGGAGATGCAAGTTAAGTTTTATCTGGAGTTTACTATCTCTATTTATCAGTAATAAACTAAGCCACACATTGAGACTGATCATTAATGGCCTGTGGCAGGCCAGAGTAGAAGGCTTAGCCTAGACATGTAAAGCTGGACAAGGCTCCCCTTTGTATATGAAAGGTTCACACAAATCAATAAAAAATTGTGGAGACTAATCACAACTTTAATGACTTAGACTCAGTACTCTTTTCCACTAAGTAAATCCTAATAAGCACTGGCATAGCTGATAAAAGTAGAACAGTATGACTGATTATTAATGCATGGGCAAGATTTCCCTTAGGATATACACCAAGCCTTGTGACAGTGACAAAAATACATGGTGATAAATAGCTTCATTAACTCTTGTGGGTTTTGTCAGTAATTAGCTTTACTTTTCCTCCCAAAATGGGAAATACATGAAAGAGCACAATGCAAAAAAATCTTGTTCTATTTGCTCAGTCATGGCCATGAAGAAACAAAACACTGAACGTGGGTCAGTCCTCTAGTTCCATCTCATAACCACTCAGTTTACAGACTTTGCAGCTGTGATTGTTTTTAAACAATTAAGTTGCACACTGCAAAGTTTCTGTATAAAAGCTGTGGTTTTTTCCACCACATTCACTAACCTGTAGAAAAGAATAAACAAGAGTCAACCCCTCACTACTGAACAGGAAGGAGCAAGTCTATTAGAATTATAGAAGCGAAATATGATAGTTTGATTACCCTGTCAAGATAGTAAAATAAAAAAAGCATGGAAATGTTACCTCTTAAGCACAGCTATAAAAATTCATTTTAAAATGTAGGCCTTGTCTTACAAAGATGAAGCCACTTGTCTAGTTTTCTGCAGAGGAGTTCCAAGTCAACCACACAACATAGCCAGTGCTATTTTCACAATTTAAAAGATTTCTAAAAACAACAGAGCCAAAATTAGTGTCACAAGAGGAGGACCTTCAGGCAATTTCAGTTTTCTTCATCTGGTGTAACACCAAGCGTCTGGGAAGTTACACAATGCCACTTTATGAGAAGTACTTCCAGTTTTCTGTTAGCAAGAACATCTGTCATCTTTCATGTTTAGAGCTCTGAATCTTCCATCATCTTGTACAAGAGGGCAGAATATTCTGCTGTCTCTTGAGCCATGCACGCTGCAGGTGCACAGACAGTCCCTCATAGGTTGAGAAGATGGAATTTGAACTGAGTTTTCAAGAAGCAGAATCCTGCCCATTTCTGAACGATAGACATCGTTTAAGCTGGCGCGAAAGCCAGAAACTGTCTTCTATTGCCTACAGCAGACCAAGCTTAGGAGCTTTTCCTTCGGGGAAGAGAGTCTTACAATCTTGTAAAGACCTGTAACAAAAATGCTAAGATGGTATGCACGAAATAGGCATGTAAACGTGTGCAACAACAGGCAACAGCAGAAGAAGGATTAACGGAATTGCACATGCTAATTGCAACATAGTGTGGTAAATGTGGTTTCATTCAAATGACCAGATAGCAAGAAGAGGAAGAATAAAGTTAAGATAAGGTAACAAGAATTGGAGCCATAAATTCCCAGATAGGGGAAACAAAAGAACAAGGAGACTCAGGAATTTTGCCCAAGCGGTAAGAAGGATGAGACAAAATACCTAGAGGAAAAGTCCCAAACAGTTTCAGCTCCTAAGCGATACATGAGTACAGTCCACAAGTTAAGTGTTACAAAATCTAGAAGAATCCAAGAGACATGATGAGGACTCAACTGCGTCCCATCCTGTGTCACATTAAGCAACTCTGGCCACAACATTTCGGCACACATCTTGATCCTTTTGAGGACACGGATGAGAGCGCATGCAAGTAAAATTTACGCTAGAGTGACTGTGAGTGAAACCAGTTCAACTGGAAACAAACAACTCCTTTCACTTCCATAAGGGCCTGCACTGAGTTTTGTTACACTATTTTTTTTTTTTTTAATGCTATGGCTCTCAAGAATGGATTTTGGAAACTGGTTTCTATTCCTGGCTTTCTTAAGCCCTGGTTCACCACATTAGAAGCAGCAGTAAGCTACAGGGCTGCCTTTCATATATAGTCAACACAATTTTTGTTAAAAAAAGCCCCCATATTTCGAGAGCATGTGTAGGAGTCTCAAGTATGAGCATATTAACCCTTTACATATTTCTAAAAGGAAAATCTTCACCTTTTGATGACGCTCATTTTAAGTATTTTGAAAAAAATATCCCAAAGAGTAACTGTTCTTGCCCACGGCAGAGAGAAGAGGCAGATGTCATGCAGATGAGTTTAAAACCAAAGAACAGGAAGCATGAATGATACGCTCTTGTTTGCTATGCGAGATACCCAGGAAAATGGGGAAAAAAGGTATTACTAAGCTTAGTTAATTAACTAAAAGTACGCACAGGTCACCTCTACATCTCAAAGACTGCTGCACAGTCTCTTCTTATTATTAACCAGGAACGGAAAAAAAACCCCAACATTTACAGTCCCATGAAGATATTTTTCGCCACAGCCTGAAGATTTAGCTTTCCTTCATATCTTACATAGTTAAGCTTTTTAAAACAAGTTTCCAATTAGGCTTAAAATATTCTCTAAAGGACTTTCTTATTTTAACTGCTCACAAAATGCCTCAGAAGTAAGGCTATTCGAGCCTCAGCATAAATATTGATAACACAAAGCAGCACCTCTATGAAACTGTCAGAGCACTTGGAAAGATTGTAAAACATGTCCCAAGGATCTTCTGATCAAGTCTGGATGACCATGAAGCTAAGGAAGAAGAAAGATTCAGTAGTACAGAAGTCCATCTGATGACAGCCTCTATTCAAAACTTCTTAGCAGCAAGGCACAGCGAGTGGAGGCAGGAGCTCTCAGCTGCAGGTCAACATAAGGAAGAGAATTTCAGGTGAACCTAATCAGCAACTCAACTGGCAAGAAGGTAAGTACATATTGGAAAGCAGAAGACATCCCATGCAGGAGATGTTATTGGAAAGCTCTTCCTACATCTCAGAAGTGATTTTTTTTAAAGGTGATGAACAGCAGCAGTAGCTCTTGCAAAGTCATGTCTTCTGGACTCCTCACTCTGCTTTTAAACACTGGAATTCACCCAACACATGGAGAAGTATTCCACTATCAGACTGTACAACCATCTCCAATATTATATTTGTTATATTTGTTATGTACACTTCTGTGGAAAAAAACATATAAGACCAGATTTGGGAGGCAGGGGAGATGAAGAATGACAGGGGAAGGGAAGGAGGAGGAACAGTAATAGATCTTGGATAGGAAAGTCCTCTTCATTCCAGTTGCAATTTAGTTGGGAATGGCTGCCTGTCCCTGAGCCAGAGTATGAGGATTTACAAGATTCTGTGTAAAATCAAAGAATGATTAAACCTTGTATAAGTCCATTACTAAGGAGAGAACAGCACTGAGGTAAGCATGCCGAAATGGGTTCTTGGAAGTCCTACTGGAGAAAGATTAAATGAATTTTATATTCTCAGCAAGTCCACGACTAAAAGTTAATTCAGACTCTAAAATGACACCTGTATGCCTAGGCAAAATACGGCAGGTACTACAGAGCTATCTCCTTTGGGCTGCGATTCACATGTCCTTGAAGTGGTAAGGGCTGAGCTGAAGCTGGGCAGTAAACAAGAGTTCAGAGTCAGAACGGATGACATTTAGTAGTGACTTTTTACCAAAACGTCCTGTTTAGTTATTACTTCAATAGTCCCTGCAACACTTTGGCTAAACATTTCCTTAATAATGCAATTTTTGGACAAATTGCAGAACAACTCTAGTTAACTGTGTTCCAGTTTACTCAATAATAAAACACACAGCTTTGCTGTGAGCACATTCAGACAAATTAAATGCTTTTAGAGACACCTCATCCTTAGAACATCTTCAGTCTAGGCAGAAATGCAATTACATTAACACTTCATAAGGTGCTTGGAGTACGAAGAAAGAAAAAAACCCTGTTTGTTGTTTATATAATAGCTTAGAGAAAATTTCTACTCGCTGTAGAAATTTTTTACTTTTATGCATTAATGTTACACAAAATTTCAGTTAGAATTTTGGTTCCAATTTATGTGTATTTTTACAATGTAAACAGACTAGCACACATTGCAAATGCTAAGACAAATTCATCTTCACCAAAAAGCTTTAGCCCTTGGGTCAGGTTGTTTCAAAAAGAGCTCTTGTAAAGTTATACTGCCAAGCATTTCAGTGAAGCAACAAATTTATTATTGAGACATGCAATACATACTAAATGCCAAGTCACTTCTAGCCCAATCAATGGTTTCTAAGCTAGATTCATAGAATAAAGCCAAAAGAAGGAAAGTTTGGTCCATTAAATATTTACTCTGCCTTTAATTTTAACTGCATGTTTGTTTATTAACTGAGTGGTGGTTTGGTTGTGGTTGGTTTTATTATTTCAAATGCTTTAATGGTCCTCTTGCTTCTTACACAAAAATTTGAACCTATCAAGTTTAAAAGACCAGCATTTAGGTTTTATTATTGTTATGCAAGAGTAGCTTAATATTCATGGCAGTTAAAGCCTACGGGGATGAATTCTCTTTTTGAAGCATATACTACATATAGGCGACATCATTCAGACACCCCATTAAAAACATGTGCAGCACTGAGCAAAAATCCACAAGGAGACCTTCAGTAATTAATCATTCATAAGATCCAATTTTTACATCCCAGTATTTTACTTTTAAATACCTAATCATCTGCTTGTAAAAGACTTGGAAGATGTAAAATGCAACATACACAGATCAAAAGCATTAAGCCACTTCGGACAGATATTACATTGGAAGTGTGGATCTGCTCTTTAAGGAGTGGTGCTGGTAAGTACAACTGTTGCTCTGCACTGAGCTCCTCTTGCAAAACAGGAGGGAGCTACGAGCTCCTCCATCACCTAGACCACAAGATTCAAGCAAAACAGTTATTATAAAAATGACATTTCCAAATTCAGAAGACTGCTCTTAATATTTTACATTAGCATAAAGTCAGAATCAACACAATTGTTTCCCTCTCTTGCAATTGCAATTGCTTTTGGAACGAGCACATTAAGAGTAAAAATAAATACTCAGGACTTCATTCCACTTCCCCCAGCTTTAGGTGAACATGAGCAAAAAAGTACGATCCATGCTCTTATGAAGCACTTGGTCATACTTACTGAAGAAAAAGTGAGAAAGTGGTAAGAGAATATATCCCTTCAACTAGATTTCCAGATTTTACTGCCACGTTAAGTTCTTGGTTGGAATGAGAAATTAATCGCCACAGAAACATTTTGAAAACAAGAGGCAGACATTCAAAAGATAATAATGAATTTCTGGTTTAAATACCTTTAACACACTATTTGTTCCAGGACAAACCATATTCACGGGCAGTCTACACAGGAATCTGCATATAAATCCTCAACATAACAACGTTTTCCAAAAATAACTTTTGCTAAAATAGGATGAACTAAAAATGATAGGCTAATACATCATCTAATACAAGAATACTCTTCTGGATTCTTCAGAATTATACTGCACTGGTGACATCTCCCTGTTTCATTATCTCTGTGGTATGGCACCACAAAGAGTAATGTCCATTTCTCTGCCACCATCGAAAACAAATCTTAGTATCTGAGGAACATAACACAGTAACAAGAGAGATTCCTCTTCCCAAAAGTATTTAAATACTTTCAGAAATCCTGAATTTTTCATTGCATCATTCATCTTCTCCTGAGATTTGAGTATGATCAATGACAATCGTAATACATACACTAGAAATTACATCAGTGAAAAGACTTGTTGCCATGTCTGATGATTAGCTACCTGAAACCACCAAGTTCAGCTGCTAGTTAGGCTCCTTCCTGGATAACCTCAGATTATCTTCCTTTTCTTCTTTGGTACAGAGTCCCAGGATTGTGATGGGTTATCTTTCCACTCTAACCTTCAGAGCATTTGAACTCCAGTGGTCTCGCATCTTTTAATGCGGCAACTCAGGAAGAGTACAGGGATCTCGTTAGGTCGTGCAGAGAGGAAATTAGAAAGGCAAAAGCCCGGCTAGAACTCAACCTGGCTACTGTTGTGAGAAACAACAAAAAATACTTTTATAAGTATGTTAATGACAAAAGGAGAGCCAAGGAGAATCTCCATCCTCTATTGGATGCGGGGGGGAACGTTGCCACCAAGGAAGAGGAAAAGGCTGAGGTACTCAACGCCTTCTTTGCCTCAGTCTTTAGTAGTCAGAGTGGTTATCCTCAGGGTACTCAGCCCCCTGAGCTGGAAGACAGGGACGGCGAGCAGGATAAACCCCCCATAATTCAAGAGGAAGAAGTTAATGATCTGCTACGCCACCTGGACGCTCACAAGTCTATGGGGCCGGATGGGATCCACCCGAGGGTACTGAGGGAGCTGGCGGAGGAGCTTGCCGAGCCGCTCTCCATCATTTACCAGCAGTCCTGGTTAACTGGGGAAGTCCCGGATGACTGGAGGCTCGCCAATGTGACACCGATCTATAAGAAGGGCCGGAAGTAGGATCCGGGGAACTACAGACCGGTCAGCCTGACCTCGGTGCCGGGGAAGATCATGGAGCGGTTGGTTTTGAGGGTGCTCACGAGCCATGTCCGGGACAACCAGGGGATCAGGCCCAGCCAGCACGGGTTCATGGAAGGCAGGTCCTGCTTGACCAACCTGATCTCCTTCTATGACCAGGTGACCCGCCTAGTGGATGAGGGAAAGGCAGTGGATGTGGTCTACTTGGACTTCAGTAAGGCCTTTGACACTGTCTCCCACAGCATTCTCCTAGAGAAGCTGGCGGCTCACGGCCTAGACAGGTGCACTCTTCGCTGGGTAAAAAACTGGCTGGACGGCCGAGCCCAGAGAGTTGTGGTGAACGGAGTTAAATCCAGTTGGCGGCCGGTCACGAGCGGTGTTCCCCAGGGCTCAGTGCTGGGGCCGGTCCTGTTCAATATCTTCATCAATGATCTGGACGAGGGGATCAAGTGCTCCCTCAGTAAGTTTGCAGACGACACCAAGTTGGGCGGGAGTGTTGATCTGCTGGAGGGTAGGAAGGCTCTGCAGAGGGACCTGGACAGGCTGGATCGATGGGCCGAGGCCAACTGTATGAGGTTCAACAAGGCCAAGTGCCGGGTCCTGCACTTGGGCCACAACAACCCCAGGCAACGCTACAGGCTTGGGGAAGAGTGGCTGGAAAGCTGCCCAGAGGAAAAGGACCTGGGGGTGCTGATTGACAGCCGGCTGAACATGAGCCGGCAGTGTGCTCAGGTGGCCAAGAAGGCCAACGACATCCTGGCCTGTATCAGAAATAGTGTGGCCAGCAGGAGCAGGGCGGTGATCGTGCCCCTGTACTCGGCACTGGTGAGGCCACACCTCGAATCCTGTGTTCAGTTTTGGGCCCCTCACTACAAGAAGGACATGGAGGTGCTGGAGCGTGTCCAGAGGAGGGCAACGAAGCTGGTGAAGGGCCTGGAGCACAAGTCTGATGGGGAGCGGCTGAGGGAACTGGGGTTGTTTAGCCTCGAGAAGAGGAGGCTGAGGGGAGACCTCATCGCGCTCTACAACTACCTGAAAGGAGGTTGTAGCGAGGTGGGGGTCGGTCTCTTCTCCCAAGTAACAGCGATAGGATGAGAGGAAATGGCCTCAAGTTGCGCCAAGGGAGGTTTAGATTGGACATTAGGAGAAATTTCTTTACTGAAAGAGTGGTCAGGCCTTGGAACAGGCTGCCCAGGGAAGTGGTGGAGTCACCATCCCTGGAGGTATTTAAAAGACGTGTAGATGAGGCGCTTAGGGACATGGTGTAGTGGGCATGGTGTGTTGGGTTGACGGTTGGACACGATGATCTTAGAGGTCTTTTCCAACCTGTATGATTCTATGATTCAATTTAAGGCATAAGATTCAGAAAGATGAACAACAACTTAACAGTAAACAGTCTAAGAATAGAACCAAATCATTTTACATTCATGCTTAATTACAATTTAAAATTGATTACAAAACTGAACTTCAATGAAGCATATTTGATGCTTCTTCCCTAAAACAAGTCTTGATCAAAAATTACCTGTGCAGTTCGCTCCTGCACTGAGACTGCTAAAGACCGAGACATGAATATATTTCTACCACTTCAGAATATGCACACATGGGAAAAATCTTGCCTAAACATGGATGGTCAGTCCAATATTCTCTAAATGTTGGTGATTTTGAGAATGCAATCTAAAAGCAACAGTATCATCAGCTATAAATATTATTTGGATTACATTAATGTGCATGAAAAGCTGTATTCACCAGATACAAAAGGAATCACATCTGTTCCAGAGAGCAGAAAATATAGGCAGAAATCAACAGGAGAAGAAAAGGGATTGAAAAGTTTGGATAGCTATATGGGGGAAAGCTATTTTATTCAAAAAAAGCATATTAGTTCTCAGATTTTTTGCACTCATGAAGGCATACCAAACTGCCCCTAAGAAATTTCTTTAACCTACACTTATTGACAGTGGAAGTCAGTGAATGCTATTTAACCAATTCAACATTTGTGGAAAGCCTTGATGATGACATGTTCAGCTGCTTCAAGTTACGGTGTTGCATAACTAATACAATGTTTATATTTTTCTCAAGAAATTGACCAAAAAAAAATTTTCTCACAAAAAGTCAAAACTAAACAGAGAAATTGGGATGAAGCTCAATAGTTGTGCTAAGAAAAATATCTTAACTTTAGCTTTCAGAACTATTGAAGCAAAACGGAATCTTCTCTCATTCAGGAGCAGCCCCAAATTAAGACGGTAATTCAAGCACTTCACTGAACAGGTTACATGGACAGAGTCCTGCTAAGTTTAGCACATAAATAGATTCTACAAAAATGTGAAGTCATTGCAGGTACACCAGAAGAAAACTGAATTCCCTCTGCGTGTTTAATTACCACAGCATGAATGCATCAAAATCAGTCGATTTTTTGAAGGCTACCATGCCCACCCCATGCCTCAACACTGCACAAACATTATTAAAATAACTTGAGTCTTCGTAAAATCTCCAATTTTCACCTTAAGGAAGTGTGACATTGAACTCTACACTGGTGGCTGTATTAGAACTTTCCAATGAAGTTTAGAGGAAAAAAAAAAAGGAGGAAAATTTCAAATTATTAGACACCCAAAACCCAGATGAAAATATCCCAATGTTATTGATAATGCTGCCTATTAAAGGCAAACCATTTGAGTCCAGTTGAGGAGCTGGCACATCTGAAAGATCCTTGCAGCAAAGACATCCCAGAACACCCCAATTCCTGCCACTTGACTTGGAGCAGCCGAGTTTTAACCTTCAGCTGCTTCTTCTTCCTTCTATTTTGAGCTGTTATACTTCCCACTTGAAAACTTAACTGGATAGGACACAAAGTGCTGATGGCACACAAAGCTGCTGATACAAGATGACACCTCATTCTCCGGTTCTAGAGCAGCCCAAGTACTCTGTACATCATCTTAAAGAAGGAGAAATAAGTTCATTTACTAGAACTAGTAACACAGAACAGTACAGCCTTTGGGATTGCTCCTGAACTGTATAGATTTCACAGAAAAATGTATTTGGGGGAGAAGGAGGATAGTATCTGACAAATTCACAGAATAGTGCAAATAACTTTCTCAAAGTTCTTAAAGGACTGTAAAGAAATATCTAGCCTAAGGAATTTATCCTTTCTTTATAAAAAATATTTTTAAATACTTTATCTCAGGAACTATCCAGACAAACTGGCTCCAGCAATAATACAGCAATTGAATCACAAGATTCAAACGTTTTGACTAATCTGTGTAGGGAGAACCCCACAAAGTATTCATTAAATACTGCAAACAGGACAACACGTAAAATGCCTCTATTTAAATGCCTCTATTTAAAAACATCTCATATATAACAACATCACATATAACAACTTATAATGAGTTAATTAACTCATTATAAGAGGTGTTTTCAACTACAAAACACCAAGACAGCCTCTATTTAGATGTAGCAAATACATTAGGAAATTGAATGCCATGAATAAAAACCTGGAAGATCGCAGTGTAAGCAAGGTGGTTCAAACTTCTGGACACCTCCACAATATCAAAATGGGTCTTGCGATAATGCTAAATTAACATTTTAATTGGTATTCCATGCTCAGACTAAATGGAAGAGAGGGATCTGGATGATTCAGCTTCCATTCAGAACAGTTCCAGTAATCTCAGGGCAAAAAGTGAAACATACGATTGTCCTGTTTCAGAAGATGTGTGACCCATGGCAAACCTCAGACTTCTCCCAAGACAGCACAAGTGGGTTCCTCTCCTGCAACTATTGAGAAACAGGGAGAAAACTAGTTTTCATTAGCTAATTCTCATACATAGAGGTCATATAAAAATTACAGAAGGAGAGGTGAGCTATTGCCCGGCTTCCTTACATTTAGCTGAATCACCTAACACCATCCTTCTCCCTAAACTGGAGAGGTATGGATTTGATGGGTGGACTGTCTGGCAAATGAGGAACTGGTTGGATGGACGCACGCAGAGGGTATTAGTCAATGGCTCAATGTCCAGATGGAGATTGGTGACAAGTGGTGTCCCGCAAGGGTCCGTATTGGGACCAGTACTGTTTAATATCTTCATCAATGACACAGACAGTGGGATCGAGTGCACCCTCAGCAGGTTTGCAGATGACACAAAGCTGAGTGGTGCGGTCGACACGCCTGAGGGACGGGATGCCATCCAGAGGGACCTGGACAAGCTTGAGAAGTGGGCCCGCATGAACCTCATGAGGTTCAAGTCCAAGAAGGACTTGGGGGCACTGGTGGAGGAAAAGCTGGACATGAGCCGGCAATGTGCGCTCGCAGCCCTGAAGGCCAGCCGTATCCTGGGCTGCATCCAAAGCAGTGTGGCCAGCAGGTCGAGGGAGGGGATTCTGCCCCTCTGCTCTGCTCTGGTGAGACCCCCCCCTGCAGTGCTGCGTCCAGCTCGGGGGTCCTCAGCACAGGACAGACAGGGACCTGTGGGAGCGGGTCCAGAGGAGGCCACGAAAATGGCCAGAGGTCTGGAACAGCTCTGCCATGAAGAAAGGCTGAGAGGGTTGGGGTTGTTCAGCCTGGAGAAGAGAAGGCTCCGGGGAGACCTTATTGCGGCCTTTCAGTACTTATAAGAAAGACGGAGACAGACTTTTTAGCAGGGCCTGTTGCGACAAGACAAGGAGGAAGGGTTTTAAACTAAAAGAGGGGAGATTTAGACTAGGTATAAGGAAGAAATGTTTTACAATGAGGATGGTGAAACACTGGCACAGGTTGCCCAGAGAGGTGGTAGATGCCCCATCACTGAAACATTCAAGGTCAGGTTGGACAGGGCTCTGAGCAACCCTTAGGGAAAGGTGCTAACCAGACAAACTAAACCAAACCAAAAGGCTTGCAAACTAAAAACAGATCACTCAACGCATTCTTATTCATTTCACTTTGGAAGACTCCATGGTTAGGCAGGGCCTCACTAATACAAAACATTAAGTAAGCTTATACTTTTTTTTTTTTCCCCCAGGCGTGTTTGTAGAGGGAGTGCTAGGATGATTCATCAAAAAATTAAGGTGTTTGAATTTTGCACCTTTATGGATAACACATCTCCACTGAGGAAGGAGATTTGAGAAAGTTAATTGCAAGGATGCTCATAGTTTAAGGAATTGTTGTTTTAAATCAGTAAAGCAACTCAGGTTTGATAAGAAACATCATCCTCCTAACATCTACATAAAGCACTGCCCCCATTACAGATGCAGATAAATAGGGGTAAAATTCACCCACACTAATGCAAATGCCCAATATTAGATTATATCCAAGCTAGTCACCCAAGGTTCCCACTGTAATCAGTGGCATCCATTTTACTAAAGATGAATATATGGTTCTATACCAGCTTTACGTGAAGGTAATCTTACAACCAGCTGTGTCACAATGACAGTCAGCCAAGAGTACAGGGTTAGACCACAAGAATTCAGGATTCTTACTACACTTTGCCCTAAATGGACCCTGATCTTCACAGCAAGACACTACTCCTATAAATTTAAACTTCATCCTTCCTGCTTACTAGCTGCACAAAGCACCTCAAAAAGTGCTAATTCAGGAAGATATTTCCATATTGTTATGGGAACACCTATACACTTAAAATGATTAATCATCTACCTTGCATCCTCAGCTCCAAATCTAGTCAGTACAGAATCCCAAGTAGATTTATGTCTACTTTTTTGTAACAGGGAACTACTACTCTCCTCCACTTTAAACACCTATACAGCCTTCTACGCCCTTCTCAGAGGGGTTCCAGCTCCCTATGAGAAAAAGCCAATATTCTCCTCTTCCCTATTCAAAATACCGTATTACAGAAATCTCAGATTCTGGCCTCAAAGTAAACTGGAGAAGAATTTCAATGAAGACTGTAATGAAAGAGTACAATACAGACTTGTAATGTATTATCTTTGTCAGCTAAGAGAACCATCTGGATTATTAATTTCTAAAGTGTTACTGAAGGAGTTCTAATGCAATTTCTGCCTGAATAGCTGGAAGAATTCAATGCATTGCAAGTTCACTTTTTATATTGCAATATCCCTTTATACATGACATATATATAACTTTATACATAAAAGCCAAACAAAAGCACTCCCTCTCCCTAAACCACTAGCTTTTTAATTGTTTCAAGTATCCAAAAGTTTCTTTGGAGTTTGCAAGTCTTTCTCTTAGAGCTCACCTATAAACTCCTTCCTGGTTATCCAAAGCTGGCCTCTTCCCCACACCTCAATACCATATGGTCGCTGTTGGTGTGAATGTGTCTCCACTCTCTGCCGTCCGGAAAAAGTCTCTATACCACTACGGCTAACTCTTAACCTTGGATGAAAAAAAAAAAATAAAAAAAATCTGTTCTGTCTCCACTATCTTCTCTTTAAAGAAAGAGGCAGATTCACTGCTGTGGGAGGAATAATCTGAATTTTCAATAACAGCCCACCCGTCTCTCCCTATCTTACTGCCTTTGGAGAAAGCACGGGGAAGAATTCATATTTCTGCAAGCAAAAGCAGCTGAACGTGCTACTTTGACTCGAGTTTTTCCTATAATATTTGATTATCTGAAGTTTGGTTCATCACCTTTTCCTACAGCTGATGCCTTCCTAATTAAACCCTGCTCTCTGCAGTGACTAAGAAATACAGCATTAGGACATCTGTCACCACTGCATCTGTCATTCTGCTTGAACATTATTTATTCTTGTCCTTTCTTCCTAACCCACAAGGCTTCATTTAGGTTCTTTAGAGCCACAATTACCTGACACCATATTTTCCACAATGCCTAGGCACAGCTGAATCCCCTCCGAATAAATCTTTTGATTTACAGTGCTAGTAGTTCAGGTAGAAACTTCGCCAGCCCAGTTGCAAGCTAGGCAAATATAGATACCGCCATTCTTCCTGGCAAGAGCTATTTGTGTAAACAGGAAATTTGATACAGAAATCTTGATAATGGTTAGAAAGCATACAGCCTTTAACCAAGTTCACTATGGGCCTTCAAATGTTTGTCTTCCAATTTCCCCTCTAAATAAGTACGCAGAGTACAACCTCCATCTTTGTCCTCTGTTTCCATGTCATCTCCCCCCTGCCCCATGTTAAGTATTACTTGCATAATTTAATGAACTAAAGTCAGATAAATCCAAAAAACTGTATTATAAAATGCAACCAACACTGGCGAGTTAGAGAAAACTACATAAAATCCCATGCAGCAGACTGCAGTGATGCAAGAGAGAAGATATCGTAGATTAAGTCTGTCTCAAAGGAGAAATTCCTCCTTCACGGTATCATGGTATATGACATGCAAGACTTTCTATAGCTACGGAAAGTAATGTTAAGATAGCAATATCCTCTGGCAGAGAACAGCTGCAGAAGGGAGGAGATAAAATAGGCGGCCACCTGAGTATACATTTCTGGAGTGAAACATTCATGGTTTCTACTCTTTTCAGCACTAAACATTATTCTGATGCAAGCTAAACCAGCATATACTATCATCTAGCTCAGGGAATCCAGTCGTCGTCTCCCTGTACCACATGCTGAATTGAGTCCTTAAAACAAGCTATCGCTATCTTCCTAAATATGTTTTGCCCTTGAAAGCACAACAAGCAATGCTAAGTCAGCCTTTTCAAGCGACGAATTAAAGTAGTTTCAGGAGACCTATTAAAATGCTAGGGATTACTACTGCCTTCCCTCCATCCTCTAACTAATTTAAGTCTTGCCTAATGTTTCCCCCAGCACCATTATCCACCTGGCAAAACAAGCAAATACTTCCTCCTGCTCCCTCCTCCCATGACTACCTACCCTACACTGCCACAAAGAAAACTCTGCCATCTCACACTGCAGCGACTTTTGTCCTGGCTGTAGGAAGGAGAAAAAAAAGAAGAAAAAGAAAACTCCATATAGCTTCCTCCTCAGTGACTCCATCTTATTCCCAAAATCTAGCATCTTCTGGGCAGCTCTGGAAGGACTAAGACTTGACCCTTACTCTTTCCGCATGAGAGCTGCAGAACAGCTTCCATGAGAGCTCTCTTCTCTCAAACTCATTCTTCAGGCAGACACACAGGTGAGTATTTCTTCAGAACAAAGCTCAAACAACATCTTAAAATAGTCCTGATTTAAGGTCAATGCAGCCTGGCTTCTAAGGAGGCAGCTTGTAAGGAAAAGAAACGCACAGAGTACATTCTGTGTGCTTTCATTAAGTGCACCTCTCCACCAAGCACAGCATGAATTCAGTCGGCATTTGCTGATCCAAGTTGACAAGGATGTCTGTGGAGAATACCTGGGGACTGGTGCAAAAATAACCAGAGATGTACATACTCCTCTGCACAACAATACACATGGGTTAGCCTATATGATGCAACTCCACAGCAACACAGGAGGAAAATAGCTGATATCAAAATAGAGTAGAACATATATACCAGTGCACATTACAAGAGCAGCACAGGACCCTGTTTTTCAGTACCAAAAAAAACAACCACAATTAATTTTTTTTAGCAACAGAAACCAAAAAACATGTAGAACTTGAGAATACCACAGTTTAAGAAGTTGCACACTCTGGTCTCCTCAGACGATCGTAGGAGTCCAGGCAACACATGGCTACAAATACCTTATGTTAAGAATTCAAGATAAGCGTATCTTGACATCATGCTACCCATTTCTCCTTCACAACTCTGCTCCTGAGCTGTGACAGCTTTCCTCCTGGGGACTGGAGCAGAACAGTGGCCACCAGCATGGACACTTGACACTCCTGCTGCCTGCTCCACCTGTGCTGCAAATTAAGAACTTCAAGCTCAAATGATGTTAATCTGGAAAACTACGCAATGTTAATCCAGCACAGTAATTTTCAGCCTTTCAACGTGCAGGCCTCTAAACGCTTCCTAACTGAGACACAGGCCTCCTTGGAGGGAGTTTAAGCCAGCTGACAATAAACTTGTTTCTTCCCAGTTGCATTTCACAAATGCCTTGGAAAGAGGCCATGGAGGCTGAGAGGTCTGCAGACCCAAGGTTTAATACTCATCTAGAAGAATTTTTAAAAAAAGTTAGTCTTTAAAAGATAGGAATTTGGTACCAAATAATCAATGGAACAAGGTTTTTGGGTTTTGTTGTGGTTTGTGGGTTTTTTTAATTATTATTTTATTCTGACCTTTTCTACAAAAAGGCTATTCCAAAAAGAATTGTAGGGTTCAACTATAAAAAAAAAAGAAAGCGCTTATATGAGAAATAGGGTTTGGAGCAGAAAATTCTTTAGAGAATTATCTACACTCCAGCTGGGATACAATATCTTGAAATAAATATTCTCCTCCAGCAGTATTTTCCAGAGGAACAATCCCTTCATATAACCGCTCTAAGGACATATACTGGTTAAGTTTCTATTTAACTATAATATTTACTCTCCAAGATACACAGAAAAGACCTGTTTCCAACTCTAGCAATTCCCTGTATAAATGTGCACAGGAGGTAATTTTGGGTCTTCAGGCTGTCATACCTACAAAGCCAGCTTTGAGTGCACCACAAGGTTCTTCGAGGATCTCAAAGACATGCGACCAAACACAGAAGGTGACATTTGTTCACCATTAAGATTCATAAAAGAGCTGCCACCAAGTCCGGTAAATACTACACAACGCCTGGTTGCCGTCTTCTTCCACTGTGTGACTGACGGTGGCAGTGGGAAATAATCTACCGAAATCAAAGCAGCATTGAGATACAATGTAAAAGCAGATTCTTGAGCCAGGTATTTTAGGCAAGCATTTGAGAAGCATCAAATCATGGAAAAAGCGTGGAGCTGTTTTGAAACTCCTTAAAAACAGGACACTTCTTCCCTCCCTCCACTTTCCAAAAGGTAAAGCTGGAAAGCCTTTGCTCTTCCAGAATCAAGGCTCCAGAGACACCCCTACCCAAGGGTACATGGCTCCTCCATCTTCTAAGGGGCACGGTTCTGGAAACAACAAGGCTTGATTTAACCTGAAACCAAGCAGGCACAGCCAGATCTCAAGTCTTCGTCTCATTCTTAGCTGTGCAAGTCTTGCACAGACTACAACAACCATTTAAAATATCATCCACACAATTCCACAGGGGATTTTTTCTCTAGATGTCATGGAGGGAATGCATGTAATAATTCGCACAAGGTTCCTCTTGAGTTTACTATATATTCTGCAGTTTCGGGGAAAACCCAGCTGTATTCCAGAGACAAAAAAAAAAAATCCCGCTTGTATTTTTAAGCAAAGTTGTAGAATTCTTAAGGCCAAGACTGTATTAACTGTAAATTACTAGCTTAACCAGTCCACCAAGCCTACAGATATAAACAAACAACCTATCAGCCCTTTGCACTCTTGAACAGAGAAGGGGAAAAGAATTTAACACCAAACCAGCAGATGATTACAAGATTGTGATGCTTTCACTGGGAAAACCTTTTTTTTCAAGTCTACTATTACACTATAGCATCCAAATAAAGAGGCAAATTTTATGGGACACAAGTTTTTGATCTGCCTACTGTTTATGCAGTTTCAAGAAAAAAACCTATCCCCTTCTCCAAGTCCAAACCTCCCATTGAGGTTTAAGAGCAACTAAAAATAAAACAGTAGAAAAGAACTATGGTCACAAAGTTAATTGTATGATGGGGGATAAAAGCCACTCCAATGACTACTCAGCAAAAGGCAAAAGATAACTCAACTAGGAAAGAAAAATGTGAAGTTGGAAGAACAGAAAGAATAGGAACATAATTATGAATTGAATACATAAAGGACTGATATTAAGAGGCAGCTTGGAAAGCTGAGACGGAATTACAAGAACCTGAACTGGTGGGTAGGTCTGGAAACAAGGGGCTGGAAGAGACCCACCCTGTGAAGACCTCTTTGTAAGGCATTCCGAGGTTGGAAAATAAAAAAAAAAGCTTAGGATTTCCTTGAGACGATACCCCAAACTCAAAATTTCTTCAGCCATTTTAATTTGAGCCTCCTCCAGCTGTGTTCAGCTGCCATGCTGAAAGATTCACCTACAGCTTTAATAAGCAGCAGAAGCTCAGCTTTAGTAAAGCCATCCTAGCTTTTATGCAGACACAAGTGATTTTTCAGCCATTTTGAGTGAGCCAAGGACATAATACTCAAAAACTGCTTCAGCAGCAAATGCATCAGTCTGAAATCAGAGGAAGAGAAAAAAAAAGAAAATCAGGTAATATAGACAAGACAAACAAGACAAATAAGGCATCAAACCTCTAGCATGAAGACCTGCCTACTGCTGCCTAGTAAAGTCCAGGAGGGGTCAGAACTTCCTTTGAAAGAAGAGACACTGCAGCACAGTGTTTCACTGCCAATTAATTCTGTTATACATGAAAGTTAAGCCCTGTTCATCTACTTTCACAATACTGACTGCAGCCATCAGGAAACATTACCTGCAGATTCAGTTGCTTTTCCAAAAGCAAGCGTTCTCCACTTACCTGCATTTCTAATCGAATGCCCTCTACCCTGGTTCTGAGCTCATGCTGCTCTCGCCAAGATTTATTGATCTCTATGTGCACACCATGCTTTTGCTTGCAGCACTTACAATAAATTTTGTTCTCTCCATTTCCTCCGGCACCTCAGACATCCACTGGATGATTCAATCACCCATCTAGCTCAGATTCCTCTGCTAAGCCTTCCTTCTGTCAGACCATAAAAAAAAATCCTCCCATCACTGACAAGTAGGGTTTCTCACAGCCATTTCTGTGCCAGCAGAAGAGGACAGAGTCAGTAATGAGTGAATATTTTCTACTCCCAGAGAAGGCAACATCTTCATTAAAACAAATGAAGTGCCCAGCCCTACAACCTGCAGAGAAATACTTCCGCACTCAGATGAATACAATGCTGCCTGCCCATTTCTGTGCAGACAGCTTCAGAGCCTCTGCAGGGCCAAACTCTCGGCCTGTTAGCAGGAATTCACTCCCCCCGACTCCAGCAGCAGCTACTTAGACCCCTTGGCAGAGATCAAACCGACAGGAATCTTGTCAGGCCTGCATCAGCCATTGCTTGGAGCTTTGCCGGTGAGACTGCACCCTTCAGGGGCCCCTCTCCTTTTAGCTACACGTCTATTCTAGATTTAATTTCCCTTCCCTTTGTGTTGCACATATCAAGACATTAAGAAAACGAACTGGCTGTAACTCAAACCTAGACAGAACCAAGTACAGGAAGCATAGCAGGAAGCATTTAGAGGAATGGAATAAACTGGCCTCTGCATTAATTACAGAAATGTTGGAGTGGGTTTTTTTTTCTCACTGCAGCAATTGCAGATTGCTCTCCTAGAAGCAAATCATTAAAAAACATCACTTAGCAGGATAAATGGCATTCATTTATATGGTCACAAATGTTAATAGCACAGAGGTTTAAGTGGTCACAATTCAAGACATAAAAGAGACCAAGTGAAAGTTAAGAACATTTTCTCATTAGCAGGTTTATCCATACCTTCCACTTCCACCAGACATGGCACAGCTGGTTCTGGCCATGTCTGAAGACAAATAGCTACCTGCTCATCCGTGTTGCTCCAATATTTCTTCCCAACTCTTTCAGTTCTGGGCAAATATACTTTAGATTTAAACCAAAGCCTTAATTCTGTGTGTTGACGACACCTACGCATGTCTGGATGAGAGAACACTACGAGCCTGCAAATCTCAGAATAGCTGTGTGGCATCTCCAGGGGATACTGGCAGCTAGTCAAGTCATGGAAACTCTTGAAAGTGCGCCCCAACTCTGTGCATTAAAATGGAACCAACTACCATGGGCGATACCAGGGTGCACCTGTACTTAGCCAGGCACCTGCGCTCGTGAAAGTAGCCAAGGTCAAGCAGGATTCACTTGCAGAGTTACCAGTTAGGCTCCCGCGCAGCAGAGCGCAGCATTTCCAGCTCTGGTCGTTGTGATAGGACTAAAGAAGAAGTTGTTATTATATGGACAAAAAAATGTCTTAGCAGAAGGAAAGGGACTTCAGAGCATGTACTCTTTAACTGGTTCTTATGACTGTTGAGAGTCTTAAGGATTTTGTGTTTGGCTCTGTAAAAATACTTTAAAAGTCAAACTTCAGGACATCACACAATGTATTCCTTAGCTCTCCTTGCGCACACTGTAACTAAACCAGTTAGTGTCACACTGGGTATGCCAGAAGTCCAAGACGTCTTTTCAAATCATACAGCGGAGTGGGAAACCATGCCTTGGCATTCTGGCAGCACTGACTCATCGCGGTTACAGCGGTCCAGCAGAAAGAACGTGCTAACAGGGAACAAAAAAGGAAAGTTACACCCTTGTTCTAAAAAGTCAAATTAAACAAATGGCACTATTGTGCTGTACAGCTGAATGAGGACTTCCTTCCTAATTTGAAGATTGAACTCAGTTTGACAAACTCAACAGGAGGCAGCCAGAAGCAAGCGAACTCAGCGGCACGCAAAAAACAGGTCCACGTATCCAACAAGGGGAGGTTTCAGCAGCACATTTTATAATCACATTGAGTTGCATGCGACATCAGGAGGAGGAATTCTTTCCATTTAAACCCCCAATTTTGATACTGCTTTGCATTTAGAGTTGGTTATTTTCTTAAGTTGGTATTTTTACTGGTTGACAACCAATGAGAAGCGATTTCCGTCTCAAAAGGACCTCAGCCACTCAGTATGGCCTTTGCACTAAAATTGCTATTTTCCAAGTACAATACATGTACATACCCACACACACAAATTTACTGAATTGTTACATAGTTCACACATATGAAAAGAATTTATTTAGATTTAGTTTCCTATAATATTTGCTTTCCAGATTAGCTTTTGTTTTTTGTGATGCACTAGGCTGCATTTGCGTAAGAGTTAAACACTACTGAAACACACATAAAAGTCAGATTTTTTCAGTTAATGTGACTTAAATATTCCAAAACATATTTAGCCCATCATGTTTTGAACATAAAAGAAACTATCTGACATAAAGTAATTGATTCAATTGTTTGCTGTCCCTGGGCCCTTCAATATATTAGAGCCAGAAGAGTTTGTTTTATGCTGAGGGGAAAACAAAGAATCCATTTAGCTTTTCAACTTTGTGTAAGCTCAGTAAATAAATCAAGAAAATGGACTTAAAAATTCTACTTTCACTGCCAGTCCATATTTTGACTGCTGTTTGTTTGCCGAGACACACATTTTTCATTTAGACTACTCCATAAAAAATTTATACTGTGTCAAACTTGTAATCATTTTGATTATATCAGTTCATTTTCAAAATAGCACTTTTAGTCTTTTTCCATCTTGCTCCATATCAGAAGAGATGCATCAGAGCTCCCATACCCTTTCAGAAACATTTGTCTGTCACAAGGTAACTGTTCTTGCAGGTTACAGGACTCACAGGTGAGTTTTGGAGGTTGTCTTGAAAAATCTGATGGTGTTCATGTCGAGACAGCAAAATTTGATTTCTTCTGAGCCATGTTTCAAACCATGTTTTTGTTCGCTTGTTTTGGTTGGTTGGTTTGATTGGTTTTTTTTAAATCAGTAGTGTATAGAACAGGTACTTGTACATGCATGAACACAACAAACACCTTTAAACACCTGGACTAAATTATCAGGTAAATAAGAAGGTAGCTACTTCCTCACAAACTGAAGACAGATTTTTAACAATCAGTGAAGTTGAGAAGAATGGCTGACAACTGTTGGCTCTGATAATTTCCAAATGCTAGATCTTTTGCTAAGGTGGCCTCAGATGTTTCTCTGTTAGTCCCATTTACAGCCTCAGCAAAAGCCTTAGACATCAGCTTTGTAGAACCTGGATCACGTGCCAAGAAAATGCCAAGTACCACCAAACACCCCAACAGCTGCAGATACAATATCCATTATTTTAAATTAAGGGATAAGAAGATCCTTTCCTTCCAAGTTCACAAATTATTTTTCAGATACAGACAGAAAAACATACCAAAGTGCAGAAAGGCGCAGCTATCCTTCCTTTGAAGAAAAGATCTAGCCCCTTCAGAAGCTTCCACAAATAGACAGGGATCAAAAGGCACCATGAAAACAGGCACCACAAAACACTCAAGTCTTTTTCTCCAAGTCTGACGTGCTTCTTCCAGATGGGAAGGGGATTATAGGATGCTATAGGAAAGGCTGTTTCAGAAATGGAGAAGAGAAAGATCCGGGACAATATTCAGCCTCCAAATGTACCCAAGAAAATGAAGTTCAGCAACTCACGGAAAATGCATATAGTCCAAATATAAACACAAACATCTGAAGGCCCAGCCACAGGAAAACCAAGACACTAGGAAATTAACAGGAGGGAAGGGGATAAGATTTTAAACCACCGGTGGGACAAGTTAATAGCTCTCTGGAGCTCGGAAAGCAGAGAGTTCCTTAAAAAGAAGGGAGTTTTAAGTTGCACAGGGGAGCCAGTCTCTGCAGACAGGCTGAACTGTGACCAGTGTTATGCCAGCCTCACGTTACACACAAACCACCTGCAGTTCTCCAGTTATCTAACAAGACAGATCACACTGTTCAGCAGTGCCTATAGCAACATCGTTATGCAACAGTATAGTTCATTAGTGGTTTCCAAACAGTTATATTCCTCAAGTTATTATATTGTACTTAGCAGTTTTTTCTATATTAAAAATCTCGGTTGCTGATAAACAAAATTAGAACAAATTAACATTTCTTAAGATCTTATGCAATGCAGAAATGCCAGCAGAAAGAGACAACAGGGACTTATTTTGCTTTCTGTACATATTAATGCCCTTCAGACTTCCTCGCCAATAAAAGCTGCAGCATAAACCCACGTGACGAAAGAGTATTTCTGTTGCGGTGCCCCGGCATTCAGTTCTGTCCACTCAATCAAAAAATCGATGTATTAAGTAGGAGAGGTGCTCATATGCAAGATAAAACTAAAGATGTTATTAATATTGGAATATATACCATATTGACTGCAAGCTACCCTGTAACACAGGTGATATGTACACTAACTGATGTGACCCAGAAATCAGAATTTCTTAAACTTGAGGCATTAGGACTGACAAAAATCACCTGATAAAACAAGATCAAAGGCAGTAAGAAGCATACTTCCCCCCGCAATAGCTCTATCTAATCCCTTAGCACAGAGCTCTCTGCCTTTTCAGTAAAGATTAGCATATTTAAAACTGCTAAACTCTGTATAATCTTCAATCATTGAGAAAAGTAATTCAATTAAGGCAAGCGCTGGTGAAGTTGCTAGCCACCCAATGCTATATCCTTGTACTACAAGTTAAAAAAATAAGAGAGAAAGAAAGAGAAGCTTCTTCTAGCTGGACACGGATTATATTGCAGGCTCATGATGAATCCACAGTACATGCGGCAAGTATCCAGGCTCGGCTGAGGAGGGGCGTGGGGGACACAACAACCATATTGCTATCGAGAAGCAATGACTTGCAGCAAATCCTGAAAGGAGCCACGAGCAACCCAATGTCATGACACACCACCGACCGACCGGTCAGCACGGGCAGGACCCACGCACAGCGAGCTGCAGCGGTGTGTCAGCTCACTCGCCACAGCACCGAGTGCTCGAAGACTTGGCGCAATAAAGACAGAAAAGGCAGACAATGTGAATAACACACAGGGGAGACAAGAAGATTTTGGGGATCAAGGAGCAGGGATTTAAAAAAAAAAATAATCAGCATCTTAGCATAGGAGAGAGAATCTGCAGCTAGTGACGAACGGCATAACTAGGAAGAATCACTGCAGTCCACACGAACGCCTAGGTATACGGCATTGAACTCTCACAATATGGCTGAGGATACCAGCAAAAATCAGACACTGCATCCACTGTGCAATCCCACTTTCAAATAAGAATAAAACATCTAGAGACGCTTCCAGATCTCACATGGAATGATATGGCCTTCGCTCACACAATCGCATGGAAAGCCTGCACAGTAATGAACTCTGGTTAAGAATTTCTTACCCATAACATACACATTTATTGAGGAGACTGTATACAGTCAGCACAGAGGGTCTGATATTAGCCAGCTTTGGTTGCTGAGGCAGCTAATCGACATCGTAGCCCTTTATAACATTTCATTTGTCATTGTGAAGTCCCTGAATGTAAATGAAACACAAGCATTCAGCCTCCCTACCAGCAGCAGTAGGATATCTTTAATTATGGCCTTCCAACAGGGTGGACAACCTTTTAGCTAAACAGGAAGCGAATGCAGCAATCCAGCGCAACAGTTGTACAAAGAGATCTTCTCATTTATGAAAGCTGCTATTAGAAAAACTTTATTTCTACATTCCCCTTAACCTTCAAAACAAAGAATGACAAAGGCAGCTAGGTGTAAGCAAAGCCCACTCGAACTCCCTTTGCAGCATCAGAGATGCTTCTGTAATTATCTCCATCATACAGAGGAACATTATTAGGGCATTTATTCTTCCAGGAGCTATTTGTTAATGGGAGCTATACACCCTTTGGACAGTAAAAAAATTACACAGAATGACATCATGACAGCAATATCTATAGAGATTCAAGCCAGATTCAGAAAAAGCCGTTTCTCCATCACAGACAAGAATCATCCAAGCGCTGTGTGGGAGCATGCCCACGCTGCAGCACCCGTGGGCTGCGTGGACACACCGAGGGCTACGCTGCCGTCGGCATCGCCACCTTTAGCACCAAGTTCAGCGCAGATCAGTCACGGAGTCATCGCCCAGGATCCGAGACAAAGGCAGGTCTGAAACCCACACCACAGCTGCTCGCCAGGCCCTAACTAGCGAGGTTCAAATCAGCTTGAACACATCCATAAGCCACAGTCAAGACAGCAGTTGCAGCACTATGTATATTTAGTTAGGAGTATTTTGCTCTGCTATACCCATAAAACCCCTTCTCTCCTCCCCAGATGTGATGCTATGAACAGGAATTATTTAAAACCTTCCAGCGTAAACACAGATGATTAGCTGAGAGGGGAAAAAAATGACAAAGACTAGAGGAAGCAGATATCTGATGTTATGTCTGCTAGAATAGACAAGAAATCCACGTGTAAACTAAGAGCTGCTGAGATTTAAGATCTGCACCAGGTGCTACAACCTTCCATGGAGGTATTCGAAAAGCTTCGTGAAATCAAAGCTCAGAAATACAGTAAAACAAGCCAAGCATTTTGCAAATGCATAGCTAATGCTTAAGATTCCCTGTTACCAAATACCCTGGGAAAACAAAAAAACCAGCATCTTCTACACACTGACCCTCTTCCAAAATCCTCATAAAATGGCTGGCCAAAGAGCACCTCACCAAGTAGATCAGGTGACTTACCCAAAAAAGAAAATACCCAAGTTGAACTTGTGCTCCCTGAATCCCTAATAAAGTATTAAAAAAAAAAAAAAAGAAGATGAAAGGAACAGGCTAAAGGAAACCACCAATGTATAGGTAAATCATTTGAATAGCAGCCTTATCACCAAGCTCATCTACATATGAGTGAGAAAACACCAAGATATAAGTCATTTGGGGGAAAAAAAAAAAAAAGACTAGTATTTCATCATCTCCTACCACACAGAGACCAAAGGTGGCTGAGGGAGCAAATACCCCACCCCGAGACAGAAAATATTTTGCACCTACTCATTATGTCAAAGATCGCTCAATATCTGACCAGGATTACACAAAGCATCCGACAACCGAGCATTTTTTCAGAAACCTCTCCTAAGTGATAGATTTGAAATGCAGTATTAGAGAGAGAGGCCTTCTACTGAGGAAGGAGACATCGTTTGGGTCTGTTTTTTATTTCCAAAGACAGGAAAGAAAATCTCATTGACCGAATTAAATATTTAGAGCATTGAATCCGCTTTGCCAAGGCAGAACTCCATTTTCAAAAAATGCTATATTTACATAGAAAACACCAGGGATTGAGACTCCTGCCCCCCAAAAAAACAGAGGAGCTGGGATCAAATGAATCAGCAACTGTTTCTGGCGATGTGGCCCTTAGGTTTTGGTGGGTTTGGTTTGGTTTTTTTTTTTTAAACCATAGCTGAAGCACTCTCGATCCCTCCCTGTCACCGAAGGAGCGGCGACCACAAGGCAGAGCAGCCTCTGCAAGGGGGAGGCAAACGCCCCGAGGCAGCCCCCCACCCCACGGAAAGAGGCGGGGAGGGGGCGGGAGACCCTCTTTTCCCTTCCTTACGTTGGGTTACGGCACAACCGAGCCCCCCCACAGAGGGTGAGGAGGGGGGGACCCCCTCAGGCGCGATCCCAGCCCCCACAAGGGTGGTTCCGCCGCGGCGGGGGGGAAGGGGGGAGCCCGCCCCGCCGCCGCTGTGTGAGGGAGACCCGGACCGAGCCGGGCCGGGCGGTGACTCACCGCTCTGCTCGCCCAGGAACACCAGCTTGAATTTCCGCAGCGGGTTGCCGAAGTCCCCGCCCGTCGACATGATGGAGGAGCCGCCGCCGCTCCGCGCTCGCTCCGCTCCCCGCGGCGGGACCCGCAACCGCTCTCGCTCGCTTCTTTCCCCGCTCCCTCCTTCGGCGAAGGCTGCGGGCGGCGGGCAGGGGCGTGGGGCCGGGCGCGTAGCCCCGGCGAGGCGCAACCGGCTGGGTGAGGCGTCGGCGTCGCTGCCGCTCCCCTCAGGGCCGGGCTCCTTCCCCCGCGCTCCCGGCGCCTCACACCGCGGCCGCGCGCTCCGCTCCGCCCCGCCCCGCGCGCCCCGCGCACGCGCCCCGCACGGCCCGCCCCTCGCTGCACGTCGCGCTGCGTGCCCATGCGCCCCGCCTACCCCCACGCGGCGGGCCAATCACAGCGGGAGAGGAGGGGCGACATAGGAGAGGGCGGGACTTGCCGTCCTCAGGCATCGAGCGGGGTGTGGGTGTTCACTCTGGAGCCTAACGATGGCTGCGTGTGTTTCCTGGACGCTGGGGTGAAATCCTGCTCGCTGAAATCGCTAAGCTGCGAGGGGGGGACACCACAGGTGTGAGGAACAAGCAGAGTCCTTTAGACCAAAGGCCTAATCCTAAACTGATATGGATATTCCTTTCAGAGAAGCATCTCTTGGGGACACTCACTCCACAATGGCCCCAGCAGATCCCACGCAGTGGGGAGATGTTACCCAGTGAAGGCAATGATTCCCACTGTCACCCTTTTGTGGTGGCTGGGGCTGTTGTTCAGAAACGGCTCAGTGCTCCCTCCCTGCCTGGCGGAAGGCCAGAACCCCACTTGGGGGCCAGCTCTCCCTTTAGATATTTTTTGCCCATTTCTCCCCATTTTCCTTGACTTGCCCCTTGAGGAGGCTCCCAGCTGCATCCCAGCCCCTCCTGTTTAAACCTTGGCTTTGGGATGTCTCTTGTCCACGCAGCCTTCCTCCCTCCTCTCCCATGCTGGTGCAATCCCGCACCGATCGATACTCCCTTGCTTGAATTTGAACACAAAATATGATTTTCAGAAGCACTCACCTCCCTGGGCTTCAGCTGGCATTGGCATCGCCTGCAGTTCCCAGAAATATCTCAGCTTGGCTGCCTGAAACAAGACTGAGCCCTCCGGGGTCTGTAGCTCCTGCCCCGTGGTTGTATTCGTGTTGATGTTGGTGCAAATCTCTTGTGATCCACTCAACAAGGGCCAAATAATGCTCCATGGGGTCTTTTCCACCTGGAAACAGGGAGGTTTTCCACTGCTCTCCCATCTGGGAGATTGCTCCAGAGCCTCTCTACTCTGATGGTCAGGGAAATCATAGAACCACAGAATCATAGAATGGTTTGGGTTGGAAGGGACCTTTAAAGGTCAGCTAGTCCAACCCCCCTGCCGTGGTCAGGGACATCTTCCACCAGATCAGGTTGCTCAGAGCCCCGTCCAACCTGACCTGGAATGTTTCCAGGGATGGGGCATCCACCACCTCTCTGGGCAACCTGTGCCAGTGTCTCACCACCCTCAGTGTAAAACATTTCTTCCTTATATCTAGTCTGAATCTCCCCTCTCTTAGTTTAAAACCATTCCCGCTTGTCCTGTCGCTACAGGCCCTACTAAAAAGTTTGTCCCCATCTTTCTTATGAAATGGCACCCACTGCTCGCTTAGTCCCCCTAAATACATTCGCTGCCAGTGAATTTTGTTCTCTTGCGCTCTCCCAGATCTCAACACCTTCCTCTCCAAGGCCTGAGGGCTATGTCTCAGCACCGCAACCCTTCTGCTATGGGGACACCACACCCCAACTCCATCTCCTGTTTGAAAAAGATCATGGGTTGAAACTAATATTATTCCATCTCCATGTGACCTGCTGTCCTGGATTTGTAAATGGTCCACGTAGCCGAAGGAGGCACAGGCTCTCGGCAAGGATTTGCTTGCAGCTAGGTCACCCTCGGCCATGAATGTCCTTTGTTTGGCGTCTCCATGTCTCCAGCCGCGGTCTCTGTGCTCCGACTCTGCCTGGTGAATGGAAACGCTCATCGAACCTTCCCGCTCCGTGGATTTTGTTCTCGCACACGAATCTCACCCCGACCAGTGCTCGCAATCCAGGTGCAGAATTAGTTGGCATTTTGAAAACCGAACAGTCTACGCTTTCTATTTTTGATCATTTCATTTGTGCTCCCTCAACATGATTAACTGTTTCTCCGTTTTTTTTTTTCCCCCCAGGCCAATACCAGCAAACTGAAAGAGAAAATGTGTCTTTAAAAAGGTGATTAAATTTAAATAAGTTTTAATAAAGATATGAACAGGAGCTCACATTCAGATGTGCACCCGGCATTTGGGAGTGCTTCCCCCTTGCTGTGGCACTGGTCATGTGGCTGCTTTCCTACACCACGGGGAAACGGAATCCAGAGACCTGACTTAAATAATTCCAACATCATTTTAAATACATATATTGTCCTTGCTTACACGTCAGTATGGATTCAGGGATCTTTCCCACTGATCCCAGGGAAAACAAGGGCTCTCTACCAGGGAGAAGTCTTGACTGTTAGTAACAATTATTTTTATCACAAAAGCTCTGCTCAGGCTCAGCATCTCTTCGCACTGGGCAAAGGAAACACTTCTGCATTGCCTGCCAAAAAGGTTTCAGCCCGAGGGGCTGGCAGGGGATATGGATGAGGCTTTCAACATAAAGCAATTGAGGGACCTGCCTCTACTCGCTGAAGCCAGGGGAGATCATCCCGCCGACTCCTGTGGGCCTCAGGCGCGGTCCTAAGAAGCACTGCAGAAGGTAGAGGAGACACACACGTCAGAGGTTTTCTTCTAGGGTGTATTTAAATGCTTTTTGATTGTTTTTGCAATTGGACAAGTCTGAAAAGAAATTGAGACTTTCAGGTGCTGGACCTCAACTCTCCTAGGACCGCTTTGCTCCTCCGGGCAGCACAACAGAGAGCAGATTGAGAAGGGAGAGGGAACCTGTAACAGCCTTCTGCGTAGGTTGCAAACTGCTCGAGCATCGCCTCTGCCAGCACTTGTGCTGTGCACCACACTGGGTCATTGACAGGGCACATCCAGCTACGTGACGGGGAGAGAAATCTGCAGCGAAGCAGAAGAGGATGGATGAAATAATCCCTCCAGCAAGGCCTGGCCCTCTCAGCAGCCGGGGGAGGCCTGAGCAGAAGAAGAGCTCCCTGGGTTTTTTTTAGCGCAGTACAGAAAAGGAGCGGTTTGGGTTTCTGTGTCTGAGGGGGAAAGCAACAAAGAAACACCTTTCCTTCTTTTTCTAAATGTCACAAAAAGGCAAGCTGTGCTCCTGCAAACAGGGATTCAGTTACCTGGCTGTGAAACGATTCATTAGTCAAAGAAAGGCATGGCGAGGACTGGCGGGTGGGAATTGAAGTTGAGGCACATTCAAATTGGAAAGAAGGTCCACGTTTTTAACAGAGAGGGTGCTCAGCCGCCAGAACAAGCTGCCAAGAGCAGCGCTATCTTTGTATCCAGGGAAAATCAAGAGCAGGAACCTTTATGAGAAAGATGCTTTCATCGAAACAGGAGTGATCTGCTTCCATCCAGCTGTAAGTCAGCGGAAATCTATAGCCTGCAACGTGCAGGAGACTGGATTACATCATTTAACAGTCCTTTTTGGCCTTAAAATGCATCCGTCTATGATATATGTTGGAGAAGCTCTGCAATGAAGAGATGGACTCGTTTTTCTCTGAGACATGTAGGACAATGATGGTCATTGGGAGGGGGATTCCTGCAATATGTTTAGCAGTGACTGCTGTACCCCAAACCCGGTCTGGGGCAATGCTCCCTCCTCAGCCACATTTTGTGGGTAGCCGAAAGAGGAGTCCCCATGAGGGGCAGAGGGAATAGGGGGTGTAGCCCCCTTCCACGAACACACAGCGTTTGAGGTCATGGAACAAGGGGTCATTGTGAGCATTACTTGCTCTTAATTGCGGCGCCCATCACGACCTCTCCCCACAAATGCAGGACTAGGCAGTCCCCCTCCAGTCACAGCAGTCTCTCCTCAAGCATGGAATTTCCTCCAGGGCTTCAAAGTTCACAGGAGGAGAAGCCCAGCTTTCCTGGAACGGGAGTGCCGGTCTTAACCCAGCTCAAATTCCCACAGTGCTCCTTGCTCGAAGCACCCTGGAGTTATCAAACAAGCGTCATTGCCAGGGTGGCCCTGCCTGGGGCTTGCGAGGTGAGATCAAAGGGCAGTGCAATATCCGTTCCACATGAGCAGTTTTCTCGTGTCCGGGGAGCGCCACGAAAACACAGCTCAGAGCTGGGAGCCCGTGTCCTTGCAAAGAGTGGAAGAGAGAGCAAAGGTGGCACAGATCCCCTCTGCTTCCTCCTCATATGCTGAGCAGGAGACAGCACAGCCCTGTGCATGGCCCAGAGCCCGCCCAGCCTCTGCTTTTGGGCAAACCTTGTCCTCTCACATTCCTTTTCTCCTCTCCATGCACCAGATCACAATGGGGATGAACATCTGGGGTCTCAGGTGTGTGTCGGAAGCTTCAGGCTCTTGGAAAACGCAGGACAGGGCCTGGCAGGGTGGATCACACAGCAGGAATCAAATGCACGAGTCTAGTCTGCAGCGGAGGCTTGCCACATCAATGAACGCAGATGAACTAGAGAAAGTCCATCACGAGCCCTGACAGCTCCAGCCAAAAGCAATCGGAGCAGTGATCAGTCAGCAGAGCTGGAAATCCTGACCCGAAATCAAGCTGCCAGGCAGCTGCTGCCCAGGATGGAGAGCTCTAAGATGAGGGCTCAGGGAAGCAGGTGGGAGCATCTGCCATGCAAGAAGGGGAAATCGGGGCCAGGCAGGAGAGAAGGGAGTGGGGAAGAGCCTAGGTGAAATGAAGGTTTGGATTGGAGACGGCCTGGTAAAGAAGAGGATGGTGGAAGAGACAGTAGGGCGCAATTTGAAAAGGCATGGGTTTTCCCAAGCCAACTCCAGACTGCCAGGTTTGGGGAGCACAGGGCCACGCAGCACCCATCTCTTCCCACCCCAGTCTGCCAGGCAGACCCCCTTGCCCACCTCCACTGCCACTGGGAAACACATGCTGCAAATCAGGGAGGTCCCTGTCAGTCCATCCTTCCTACAGTTTTCCCATTTCAAATGTTTTAGGGAATTGCCTCCAGCCATCGGCTGGGATCAAAACGCTGGCAGTAAGGCAGGAATCAGTTCCATCCTCAGAGGGAGCAGCCAGCTGCTGAAAGAAGAGTTTGTTTTTGCTTCCCCCACAAGCTGAAAGTGTGCCTGCCGCAGGGCCCGAACACCTCATGCTGACACATTCCTTCATTTCCAAGGCCTGCGGCGGCCTGCCAGCAGGGACACAGCCGACCCTGCACCATTTCATGGCTGCTGACTACAGGGTAAGGTCCAGCCCTGCCTCTAAAACTAGAAAAAAAAAAACCCTTTGCAGTGGTCGTGCCAGGTGGCAGGGCCAAACCAGGCAGCTTTAGTAGCAAATCCTCTGGCCCCGCTTCAGCCCTGCATGCCCAGCCCGACCCTACGCACCCTCACACCCCACAGGCCCGATGGGGCCCATCTCCAGGCTGGAACAGGGGCCTGCTAAGCCCTGGCTGGGTCCCTGCTTCCATCCCACAGCCAGCGGGGATAACACGCGCAGACTGAGGACTCATGAACGCAGATCACCCCGCCCTGAAGCCCGCTCGGCCCTAGGCCGCCCGCCCTCCATCCCCGCTCCCCCTCACAGCGCTCCCGGGCCGCGCTGACATGGCCGCCACAAGGCGGGGCCAGGCAGGCCACACTCAAGATGGCCGCCACAACACGCCGGGGCGGGGTCGGACAGTCGGCGCTCAGCACAGCCGCGTCGCCACGCGGGTGCCATTCCAGGCAGGCCACACTCAACATGGTCGCCGCGCAGTACCTCGATGGACGCGGTGGAAGGCCAATCAGCCTGCGAGGAGGAGGGAATGGAGGGCGGGCCGCGGCTAGCAGGGTGCGTGGTGCTGGGCGCAGGGTTGGGTGCGCCGCGCAGCCGCTGCCACGTCGCGCTGCTCCGTAGGAGGCAGCAGGGACAAGGTGTCCTCCATTGCCGCCCGCCCTCCGGGGCCTGCCCACCCCCTCCTTCAGGAGACCGGGGCCCTGCGAGCACCGGGGCGGGGGGTTGTCCAAAAATTTTGTCCCCCCCCGGGGAGGGCCTGGCGGGCGGAACGCGGGGCGGGAGCCGCAGGGACCCGGGCGGGGGAGCACCGAGGCAGCACCGAGGCGCGGCGGGGGGACGCTTTGAGCGACGGACGCGGCTCCGTCCGAGGCGCCGGGATGAGCGCGGCGCTGCCGAAGGTACCGGCGGGCCGCGACCGGCTGTGGGGGACACCGGGCCCGGCCCCGGTACCGGGGGAGGAGGGAAGGGGAGGGACAGGCCTGGTTCTGGGGACTGGAGGGTCAGGGCCAGCCCTGCTACTGGGGGGTCTGGGGTGGGGGGACCGGCCCTGGGCGTAGATTGGAGGGGTTGTGTCTCTTGGGGGGGGCACAGGCCTGACCCTGAGTTAGTGCCCTCCGTCGCCTACCCTGGTGTACCTGGGCCAGAGACACCCCCCCACACCCCTCCTCAAGCACCCAGGGATCACCCTAGCGACACGGGGTCCATTACAGCCCCCCACCTTGTCACTGCCCTCGGGGACCAGCAGATCTCTGGTCCTCCCTGGGGACTCTTTGGGGACATTAGTAATTATCTTCCCGCCCTGGTTGGCATGATGCAGCTCCTGCCTGCCAGGGTTGTGATGACAGCAAAGCTTTTTGCTTTGTGCTGCCTTGGTGATGGATGAGCTGCGCTTCCCTCCATCCGTGTGGAACTGGAACAAGCATGAGGGTTGTTCACGCGGCTGTCGTAACCTGGAGGCGGTGGGACAGTGCGAGGGATGAACATGATCTGTAACTGAGGGGAGGAGGGCCTCCTACCCCAACTTGTTGGATCCTGAAGCAAAGTGAGGGGGTACAAGAAAAGGTTACTGTATTCATCATCTTCCTCATGCTTCATCTCTTTCCTCTGCGTTGCGGTGATATTCTGGGGAGTGACAGTGGCTGGAGACTGTGGAGAGATTGGGAGGGTTATTGGTGCGTTCAGAGGGTCTCAGGAGTTGTTTTGATGGCTGTATTCTAGTAAGTGCTGGTGAGAACTCGCCGAGTATCTGCAATGCTGTTTGCATTTTGACCATGGTGGTTCATTGCAGGTGCTGTGCTTGAAGAAGGGAACGTTGCTAAAGCAGGTGTTTGCATTCAGCAGGTGAGTGGTCTGAAATCAAACCCAGCAAGTAAAACACAGTATAAGGCATTAAAAACACTCGGTCACTTCTACTGACAGTGTCAGAAAACATACGTGACAAAAAAAGTACTTTTTGCCAAGGAAAGTCTTTTAATTGTGGAGAGAAGACTTTCAGCTGATGTCTGGGAGCGGAAAGGGCTGTAGGATGTGAAGAAGAGAAAGTCTCTTTGCTACTGGGATCTGTCTGTGTATGAGGGCCTTGGGGTATGAGCCTTTGTTCGAGGGGATTAGCCAGATATGTTGTGTTTCCACAGGTGGGTGAAATCAGAGCTTTTAATGATTATCTTGCTTCCTACAGAGCAGCAACACCCAGAGAAAGCCATCTGTGTGCTGCAGGTAAGGCCTCTTATTAATCCAATGCAAGGCAAAACTTCATTTACTCAAAATAAATATTACACATTTTGGCGTTTGTGTCTTCTTTTTAATTTTTTTTAGCTAATTTTGGGCTGATTAAATAACCTGAGCAGGTGCTTTTCCACTTCCATACCTTTTTTCTAACTTTTTCTTCTGTTTCCCTGTTCTTGGCTGAGCAGGTGCTCCTAGTCATGGTGTTACACTGTGGAGTGACACCAGCCAGATGTATTTGCTATATTACTGTCCAGGAACTGACCTACACCCCTGTGAGGTCCCACTTCCACATTTACTGAGCTGGTGGAGTCCACTGTCGCAATTTAAAATAGAATTTTATTTTGATGTGGAGGCAAAGTATAACTGAGTGGCTTAGATCCTTGGTGTTCGGTTTCTCTTTGCCATTCTGAGTTTCGTTGATTAGAATTAGGGTTATGAGGGTTTCATTTTTCCCTGGAGAAGGAAGTATAAATAAAAGCTGATGCTGGTTTGGTTTGGCTTCCTAGCACATGAATATTTGAAAGGACTGGATTTAAAATTAAGTGGGGCTCAGATCCGTCATAGTGGCATCACTGCTGTCGCACAAGAGGAGGCAGATGTAACATTTCATCAGTATCCTCACCATCCACTGGTGCTGACAAGTCTCTCTTTTTTTTGTTTGCCTGAGAATTCACCTGGGAATTGAGTCACCTTTAATCTCTTCTTCCCTTATTTGTTGCTCACCGTAACCAACTGTGAATTCTAACAGGCTTGCTGTGATGCACAGGCTGCCTGCGTGGGGCAGAGACTGGCCGAAGCCTTAGCCTGCCTTTGCCTTCTGCCAAAGAACTGACAACAAATTCTTGCCCCCAGTGTGGATTTTGGGCTCTGAAAGCACCCATTTATGTTTGTTAAAAGAAGGGCTGTCTGCCATTCAGCTGGAAACATGTTTGCTCTGCTTTGATTTTAAGGTGATGTGCTCGTGAGTTGCCACAGACACTACAAATCCCGTCCTACGCATGGTATTGGGAGGTTTAAATACCTGCTCCCAAAGGAGGTAGGCACAAGAACTCCCCTACTGTGCTTGCTTTTGTCTGACCCATCTTTTTACAGTCCGATTTAAATGTTGGTATTATTAATTCCATGGCTGATGAATCATATTAAAAATGAATAATGTAACTGTTTACTGCTACTTCTCTTGGTAAAGAGTGTTATGTCACCTGAAGTACCCACTCACAATGTTGCATAAATCCTTTCTTTTGTCCGGTATGTTCTCGTTTAAATTAATGAGTAGTTTTGGGAGGGAGGAATCTCTTCATCATGCTGAATTTAACACCCCAACTTGAAATTATTGCAGAATATTGTGAGCAGGTCTTACTTGCATTTAAACTTTTTACATTCCTTGAAATTTGGAAAGACAACAATTTTTGTGGAAGGAGGAAACAATAACTCATCTAGACAGCTGCCTTGAAGGCAGGAACTGAAATAAAAAGCAGTTTGTTTTCTGCTCCTTGGTTTCTTCTGGAAGAAATTAATCATGGTATGCACGTATTTTCTGTGTGACTTCTGTGGTGCTGCCATCCAAGAACTGAACTGCTCAACTTGAGAACATCTGTTCAGATAACGTCATCCCAGTTTTGTAGTCGGGGAAAGTGAGCACAGATGGGCTGCGATACGTTCGATACAGTTCAGCAAACCTTTGTCAGAGGAGAGTACCCTAGCATGGTCTCCTGTGTGGGCAAGAGTTACCGTTTTTTATTTCCAGCTTTGTTCAAAACAGATAAGCTTTCTATTTTTTCTTTCTTTTTTTTTTTAAAAATACAGGCTCCAAAGAAGAAGAAGGATAAAGTACAGATGAAAGAGATAAATGTTGGAACCGAATATGAGTATGGAGATGTCAACATCCAGATGACTTCCTATGATATGTGTCTCGTGGAGCATTTTGCGCAGTATGTGCATAAACTCTGCAACCGATTCTCCATTCGAGTGAATGAAAGGTATGAGGAACACAGCTCTGTGTTTGTCATCCCTTGCAATCGTGTTGCGTTAGGGCACGTGAGGCTGGTAGATGATGATACCTTGCAGACAAGGGCACGGATCTAATCTCTCTTGATAGATTCTCTCATGTAAATCCACATCTTCTATCATCTGCCTGGTGTTCTCTTTTTGTGTGTCTGTACAGTTTGGGATGCTTTATTTGTATGAGGAAGGCTGAAATGGAGTTGTTCAGGCACTGACTGAACAAATCTCAAGGAAAAAAAATAGCTGTTACTTTTCACTCCTTTGAGAAAAAGGCTTAAGCCTGTGGCTGCTGAGCCCGGCAACGTAGGCTTAAGTATTGCTGACTTTTGCTGCTGTTTTTTCTTTATAGTGTTTTATCCAGGCTCTTTTCTCTGTGCATATATTGCAGAGTAAGCAAGTGGTACTGAATATACAAACTAGAATGAGCTTGGGAAACCCCTGAAGATTGTGGGAGAGCCACCCGCTACTTTAGTGTAGTAGTAGAGGATGCCTCGGTTGGAGACTAGATCTAGTATCTCTAACTGTACCTCTGAGTATAAACAGATTCCTGCTCATGCTGATTTAAACCTATCAAAAATCGTTTTCTTTATGTTCATCCACTTTGCTGAACTGTCAGCCGTGGATCTGAAATCCTGTGCCCACAGATCAGTTGCTTGTAGTCTCTCTGTCATGTCTTTTGCACCAAACAGCGCTAAAAACTGTGACACGTTGGTGACTGATAGGTGTTTGTTTTGAGAAGGATACCCGGCGACACTAAGAAATTACAATTCTGTCAGCAGCAATTGCTGGAAAGCATTCGCAGAGAAATCCCACGGCCTGAGACTGTTGATGGCACTTTCAGTGTAAAGCGTTATAACCTTGTATCATACTTGTGCCCTCTGAGATTGGACTTGGTGTGCAGAGTTCGGTAGGTACAGAAAGAAATTATTTGCCCTTTCAGAGCAAAATTTGTACGGTAAAACGTGGGCAGTAGGATGTAGCCTGTTGTTATTGATACCGTGCAAATGGAGATGGGGAGGCTGAGCTCTCTGGAGTAACGCTAACTGGAGAGCAGAATCTGATCGTACTCCTGTTAAATTCACAGAGGTGAAAAGAATGTCTTTTGAGCGGGGTGTTGCAGCACCTGGTTTTTAGCTCTGTTCCCAATGAGAATAGATAGGCTATTACAAAATAAGTCAGAACCATTGCTTTAAAGCCCTCCTTCAACTATAAAGAAGTTAAAAGTTCTCTTCTCAGGCTGGTGTTTGTAGCTGAAACAGGTTTTTGCTGGCAGTAGTGCTGCAAGCTTCTCCCTTATCTCTTTCCAGTAAAACACCCGGCTTCTGCCAGTGCTTGATTTGCAAGATACATTGTTTGCATAATTAATTTCTCATGAAAAGTTAATCTCCTTCCACATTCTCTGCTGCTGGAGGTTGATTTGTTCCTGTAAATTAGTGCAAATCTATCCTCCCTGTCCTAAGCACTGACCTGTGGTTCCTGCAGCTACGCGATGCCCACCAAAACCAACGAAGTGCTGTTCTTGGAAGAGCGAGGTTCCAAAATGCAGCTGGATGCAGTCCTTACTACCCATCAGAGGGTTGTCCAGGTACGAGCTGGCGCTTGCTGATAGTGCTGCGGCTCTTGTGCAGCACCTCCTATCTCAGGCTCTCAAAACCCCTTAATAATTGGAGTTAAGTCCCTTGAACAAATGAAAGGCGTAATTTGTGCATAAATTGAAGCACAAAGAAGTCTAATTAGATTTCTTGCTAAAGGTTACTCACAAAGTAGAAGCAGAGGAAGGGTTCCTGTATTATGTATTTCAGCCAGAAGATTTATTATCTATTTTATGCAGAATACCTGATACAAGGGGTAGAAAAGTCATGTTTAAGGATGAATGATTGAACAAACTCGATGAAATTTTGAAGTACTATTAGTAGCAGGGCCAGCTTCAAAAATGTACAACTGATTGAGGTAAACAGGTATTTCTCCTAAGTGACTTTTTCCTATTTTATACTGTGTCCCTTGCTATATGCTAAACCTCTGCTGAATTACATTTTAAACCTAGAGATAGACTTTTTTCCACTGGAAAGAGCTGATGTGTGGTTAACGCTGGGGCTTGCAGGTTTGCCGTGGTAGCCTTTGTATTAGAGTCTCACCTAAATTAAGATCTTCATGCGTGGTTAAGTCTCTTTACATGCAGGAGAGCGTGCAGGCAGGGACGGGAAGCAGAGTGTTCACAGAGAAGAGCTGAAACAAGAGCTTTGGGCCGTGCTGTATGCGAGAGGTGTGCGCACGAAGCAGAGAGCGCTTCTCTAATGAAGTGGTTGACTGCCACAGGCTCATACTGAAATGGACTCTCTTTCTGTGCCATTAGTATAATGAGTCCACTTTGTGTGTGGTGTTCTGCTCCTGCAGCACTTTTATTTCTTCTTTCAGATCAGCGGTTTGAGTTCAACATTTGCTCCAATACTCCTGGAAATTATTCAGAGTAATCAGCCTGAAGGGGTCCATCTGTTAGTGAAAGAGGTATGTTTAATTTTACCGATGCTTTTGCATTTAGGAAGCAGATACGATGCGTGACACGAATTTGGTTTGAAAATACAAACCTGGTCCTGAGGCTACTGCCTGTTCTAGACTTACGGATACCCAGGATCTCCCAGAACCAGGCCCTCGTCTATGAAAAACCATTACCTCTAATTCTTGATGAGTGTTTCGTTTAGCCTCCTATAATTAGTGCCACAGAAGGTACCTTCCCAGCTAATCCTATAGATCTGCAGGAGATGGCAGATTGCAAGTTGCTTTCCTTTGCTGCCGCAGATTCCCTGCAATTCAGAAGGGAACGCTTTCCTTCGGCAGTGCCTCACCGCCTTCTATCTGGGAATCACCAGGAACTTCGTGGAGCAGTTGGTAGCAAACCTGAGACTGGGAACCCAAATGCTGTGCCCTGTTTTGATGGAATTTGCTCTGGGAGGGGTTCAGCTTTCCGCAGAAAGGCCCAACAGTTTGCTCAGCACTGAGGACTTCAGGACAGAACTCCACTCACTGGTGGACCAGGCATAAGGAGATATTTAAACTTCTGTCATTTTACATTCAGACAAAACAGTCCCAGGAAGCCCTGTTCATTTAGGGACAAAAGATTTTTGTGCCTTGAAAGGGAAGGCTATACAGTAAACTCAAATATGAAAACACAGTTGGCTTCTTAAGTGGCCTTTGAAGAATGTTTAGTTATCTCCAGCTCTGCAAAACCGGGAGAAGGTCTCTTGAGTCCAGTAATCTTCTCTGCTTTGGTCACAGTCCTGTCTCTGCCTTAGGGCTGCCATTTGTTTTTTTAATTTTGGCTGATGGCTTTGTCTCTGTGACATTGTGCCATTTGCAAAGTCATTGCAGTCTGATGCAGGAAGCCTGGGGGAGAGACCCAAGCTGACTTCACACGACTGGCACTGCAGAAGAGAGATTAAAGCTTTGGGATGTTCTTGCAAAGTTCTGGAAAAAGTGGCAGATCTCCTCAAGAAAGTGGATGCTACGGTGATAGGCAGTGGCAGAGTTGGGGGCATCCAGTTGACTTCTTGAGCACAATGCCACTGCTCGCTCTTCCAAAAACAGGTAGTCAGGTGAGGAGGAGCCTACAAGGCCGAATTTTAGAGCCCGTGCGGTGACCAAGCGTGTCCATGGCTGCCACGCTCGCTTGCTGCCAGAAGCTTTCTGCCCTCTCTGCTTTACCCCCAGCAGCTGCTCCTGTTGGAGGCTGGATGCAAGAGAGGAAGCTTAGAGCTCTGCCACCAGCTTCCAGGTTGAGCTGCCCGCGAGATCCTAGCCTGCAGTGACTTTCCACTGGGGCTTCCCACTCCCTGGGTTCAGTGGACATTTAAATCTTTTATTTTTCCACTCGTAAGTGATTCTCCTTGCGAGTACTCAAAAGGTGATTCTGATTTGCTTGGTGTGGTTTTTTTTCCTCCCTCCACAGCACACAGAAGCTGACTTCAAGAGCCGATTAAAGTCTCGACCAGAACTTGAAGAGCTGCTAGCGCAGATGAACTGAGATGAGAAAGAACGCTCCGTCCATTTTAGAGCCACCCCTGGGAGAGCGAGGCTTCTCCTCCATGGCTGCTCAAGCCTCCAGAAGGCGACTTCACGAGCGCTGTACTGATAATTTGGTGAATTGGAAGAAATTTCCACTGTTGTCAAGCAGCTTGTCTTAATAAAGACAAATACACGTGTTTATATCTGACTGATTGGTACACTGAGTGAAGGGGGTCCACAATAAAATGTGGCTTTTCTCAGTTCTTCCCCCTTTTTTTTCCCCTGTATGTTTTACTCTTGGTATATGAGGATTTCTGCAAGTTTTCGTCTGCAGAAATCTCTGCAAGTTAATAATGCTGGACTGCAGCTCTCCCAGATGGTACTGATGTGGAAGTGACCATCCTGCTCCTTTCTTCAGCTGAAGGCTGGAGCAATGCATTATTCTCGTAGCGCTGCTTAAAACAGAGCTTTGCCAATATGAACGGAGCCTCGGAGCCCTGGGAGCGGTGGGGATCGTCGTCCCCGAGCAGCTGAACAACCGCTGCTTGACAGAAAAAAAGCCTCGGAGGGCAGAGGCGGGAAGTTGGAGCTGTGTGTCAGGCGGTGTATGCAAAATTTCTCCTTAATTTCTGATTCGCTTTTCAAGCCACAAACTTTCCCCTGGATCCCTGAAGTCAGTCTACTTTTTACAACAGATGTTTGGAAAGGGAGAAATTACTTGTGCCTTGGATGAATCTCGGAAGCGCAAAGAGGTTTGGGGAATTTCCCAGGATGGTGCCAGAAGCTTTTCCCAGGACTGCTGCTTTTCTTGAGTGATGTGGGGACCGAGGATGCGCCAAATTTGGCCGGGCTGCTCAGCTGCTTATCGCCATCCCGCAAAACCCAGAGTCCGCGGGAGCTGCGGCTTTTGGGTGCACGTACGGGTGCTGGGTCGAACGGGTCGTGGCGCCTGGGTTTTTGCTCCAATCCTCGTTATTTCAAATTCAGGTACACGCAGCTGTTTTTATTTAGGCTGGAGCTGAGATGACATCTGATCACGCCATCCTATTACGGAGTACGTTATAACCAAATTTGAGCCCTGGTTTGATGGATGCTAAGAGGAGGTTCTGTTCCTGCCCAAGAACTGCTTTGTTTGGGATTTTTTCCCCCTTTTTTAAGGACCAGCTCTCTAAAAAGAGGGAAAATAACTCATTCATTAGCACTTTTCCCCCAAACTGGGGCTGCCCACATGTTGCTTGTGGTCCTGTGCCGGCTGTGATTTTTGGCTGGTAGGCCCAGCACCCACATTCCTGGGAGACAGCCTGAAAAGTTCCCCCTGGCAAAAGCCACGGGTGCCCTTCCCTTTCCAGCCCACAAAACCCAATTTTTTTTTCTTTTTCATAGCTTATTTGCTAGGAGCTGGTGTTCAGAGGAGTATCCCACCATCCCTACTGCTCCTGGGGTTTCCCAGGAGATAAATCCCCCCCCAAAATCCTGTCCCATGGGACACAAGGTTATCACCGCTGGGAAAAGCCTCGGGATAGCGCAGGGAAGGACATGGAGGGGAAATCCATGGCAGGGCTGTTGCGGAGCCGAGCTGTGAATGCTCCCAGTTTGGGACATTTTGGGCTGGAAATGCTCATCTGACCCCACAACCATACCCTCCGAGCTCCCAGTTATCCCCAGCGGCGCAGAGAGAGTTGAGCGCTTCAGCCAGGATGATAAATGCCACCGGATTTAATTTCCCAACAATGTAGCGTGGATTTACCGGCACATCCACCCGCTTGAATAAAAAATAACACAAAAAAAGGGTCAAATGGTGCAGCCGTCCCATTCCCGGGGTGCCGATGGTGGGCTGGCCGGCGGTGCCGGGAGTGGGGATCCCCGGTGATTTCAGTCCCCGGCGGGCGAGGGGTGGGCTTGGTGCGAGCGGGACGCCCGACGCGGCTCCTCGGCACGTTGCCGCCGGGCCATGCACTCGCCGAAAGCCCGGACCTGGGGCTGGCAGTGCCGCCAGTCCTGCCGTGCCGCCATGCACTCCTGCAGCTCCCGGTGCTGCGTCGCGCAGCCCGTCCGTGATATCATGGCGTCCACCGGGTCCTCGTCCTCATCTTCCTCCAACGACGGATGGCTCCTGGCGTGTCCGGGCCTCGCCATCGCTGAGCCGGGCCGGAGGGAGGTGGCTGCCTTCCCCTTGAGAGCCCTGCTTGGGTCACTGCCCCCTGTTTTGGGGGCACCCCCCACGGGGCTCAGCATCTCCATGGGTGCTCAGCACCCCCATCCCAGCACCCTCCATGCCCCCATGGGCGCCCCAATACTCTCCATGCGCCCCCAGGAGGAGCTCAGCACCCCCCCATGCAGCCCCCACACCTCCATGGGTGCCCAGCATCTCCCGTGCATCCCCTCCCATGCACCTTACCCCCGCCCATGGGTGCCCAGCGCCCTCCCCCACCCATAGCTGTCCACCCCCCCCCGAGAGCTCAGAGCACCCACAGCACCCTTCCATGGGTGCTCAGCACCTCCCCCATGCACAGCACCCTTCCATGGGTGCTCAGCACCTCCCCCATGCACCTTACCCCCACCCACGGGTGCCCAGCACCCTCCCCAAACCATAACTGCCCATCCCCCCCATGGGCGCCCAGCACCCTTCAAGCCCCTCCCATGGGTGCTCAGCACCTCCCTCATGCACCTCACCAGCACCCCCCATGCCTTCCCGATGCCCTACCCAGCCCCCCCAGCACAGCCCACCCCAACCCCCCCCCCCCCCGTACCTGTCCCCAGCAGCGCAGCGCGGCCCCTTTAAGGCTGGCGTCGGAGAAGGCACCGCCGGGGCGGGGCGTGGCGGCGGAAGCGCTCGTTCATTGGAGGGCACCTTCCGCTTCCGCCCCGCGGGGCCTGACGGGAAGGAAGGAGGCGGAAGGGGGAGTGGATGCCACGGCAAGATGGCGGCGACGCTGCGGATCCAGAGCGACTGGAGCCAGGCGCTGAGGTGGGCACGGCCCTTCTGGTCCCCTTCCCCTAGCCCTGGTTCCCTTCCCCTGCCCCACGCTCACCACCGCTCTTTCTGTCCGCAGAAGGGACGAGGGTGAGGCCTGGCTGAGCTGCCGGAGCCCTGGTGAGTGCTGAGGGGCCTGAGGAGGCCTCGGAGGGAGGCGGGCTGAGGGGTTGTCGGGGGGGCTCGAGGGAGTGACGGAAGTTGGGGGGGGGCTGTGGTTTAGGAGGGGGTGAAGGAGGTTGGGGCGGGTGCAGATGGTTGTGGGGACCCTGTGGGTTGGGAGGGGGTGAGGGAGGTTGGGGGGGGGCTGTGGGTTAGGAGGGGTGAGGGTGATTGTGGGGGCCCTGTGGTTTAGGGAGGGGTGAGGGTGATTGTGGGGGCCCTGTGGTTTAGGGAGGGGTGAAGGTGGTTGTGGGGGCCCTGTGGTTTAGGGAGGGGTAAGGGAGATCAGGGTGTGCTGTGGGTTAGGAGGGGGTGAGGGAGGTTTGGAGCATGACTTGTCGGTTAGGAGGGCGTGAGGGCAGTTGGGGGATGCCCTGTGGTTTAGGAGGGGGTGAGGGAGGTTTGGAGCATGGCTTGTGGCTTAGGATGGGGTGAGGGCGGTTGGGGGATGCCCGATGGTTTAGGGGAGGGAGAGGGGAAGGTGAGCTGTGGGGGTGTCTGGGGTCTGAGGGGTGGCTGAGCTGATGGCTGCTCTCCCTGCAGGGAAGCCGACTCTGTACGGCAGCCTGACCCGCCGTGGGCTCAGCACTGAGGGCGTCCCTGACATCGCTGCCTCCGAGGGCTTTGTGGTCGGGGAAGTCACCAAGGTGCCAGGGCTGGGGTGGAGCCGGGGTGTCAGTAACCGCCTTCCATGCACAAAGGGACGATACTCTTGTGCCAGTCAAAATAGCAGCCTAAAGCTGTCTCCTGGTCCTTTGTACGGTCTTATCCCGTGATCCTGGGCTTCCCACCTGAGCAGTGCCCTAGAGCTGGTCCCATAGTTAGGCTGGGGTTGTGCATCATGGCTGGCCAGGCCATAGTGGCCATCCCTTGCCACCCGGGGCCCGCATCTTGAGGAGACGTAAGGAAACGAGCCCAACGCTGCACCTTCCATCAGTCTTCAGGCTGTGAGAGACCGCAGCCAGGTCCAGATCGTAGTTCTACCTTGGCAGCCTCTGTGTTTCAGTAGGACTAACAGCACTTCTAATTCTTTTTCTCCTCTCTTTCCTCCTCTAGAAAAGCATTCTCATATCTTGTCCTCACGAAAACGTGTCTACAAAGTTCCTGGCCCCATACACAACTTTTTGTAGAATTCATCAGAAAAGTGTAAGTAATCTTGTGAGGTGAGTGGGAAATAACTGGAAGCGACCGTGAACTTTCGCAACGTGTCCGACTCTTGTGTGCCTGTTCTGAGGGATGGCCTGCAGCGTGACTTTGTGCGTGAACTAGGTAATAAAACCTATCAGATCATAGAAACTTGGGAAACTTGGTCATGGTTAAGTTTACCCCCCAAAAGTAATCTCTAAAATTCTTTAGACTGTTTTCTTGCAAGTGATCTAATTTCTGCTCATTCAGGCCCATGACGCATCCCCCTGTAAAGGAATAAGATGTGTGAATTGGTGTGTCAAAAACCAAGATAAAAATAAGAGGTTTCAGGCACTGAGCTCTTCATCTTTGCCTGGTTCAAATCTATCCCTGGTTTGTAGCAGCTGTTTGCTCCCATGTAATGAAGTTGTCTGTCTTTGATATTTGCTGTATGAATTTCTTTTTGTGGGGCTGCGAATTGAGTGTTGCGTAAACTCATCTGACCTGGTGGGAATTCAGAGACCAGAAAGGGCCCAGCTTGTATTTAAAAAAGAAATAAATTGTGTGAACTTCTCAGTTAAAAGCGGTCCTGCTCGTTTTGCTGAATAATCTTCTTTCTTATTGCACCCCGATCAATCTGGGGGTGCAATAAGTACAGCTTCTCACTGAACAGCGATACAGAAAGGCTGACTCTTGACCTGAAATTTCATTTCTTCACTGATGAGAAGTGCAGAACTTGACTTTGCTGGAAAGTAGTCTGTACTTTTGCTGAACACTTAACCCTATATGGAAATGATCCAAGAAACTAAGAAGTGTGTAGCCTGCAGGTACAGCCGGCTGCCCTAGAGGGAGTCCCCTGAAGGCTCCTGGAGATGTTTTAGTAGACTTGTCTCACGATTTATTGAGTAAATTGTTGTGATAAACCCAGCCAAAAATGCTGAAAAGTCAGTCTCTATTCATGAAGCTCAAAAGCAGTATAAATCAAGGTGCGTTTTGACATAAAAGCGATTCTGCATCTCTACAGCTCTCTTAAGAGGAAGCGGGGCTCTGCTGAGAGACGGAGCTTGGCAGCTCCGGAGAGAGGTGAATCACTTCTCTGAGCTTTGTGCTACTTAAGAGTCCCCAGCTGCCCTTTTGTGTGATAAATGGAATCAACATTCAAAGCACAGCAAAATGGAAATGCCGGTGTAAGTGTTTAGTCTGCTGTCAAACGGGTGTGATGGGTTACAGCTGCACTGCAGATCTCTCCTCTGGAAAGCAGCTGAAGCAATATCTATTAATATGTAGATGAGTTTAAAGTCTGTGTGGACTAAGCTCCAGTTATCCTTTTTACCTGCTGCCTCTTGTTCTAAGCACTCAGGCCTTACCTGTTTACACATCCCTCCTGAAAGTTTGGGGATATGTCAGATGTCAGTGAGGCTTTTCGTTCCTGCTTGAATGACCTTCACAGGCTTTTTTTTTTTATTTTTAACTAGGGAGGAAATTACTACAGATTGGCTTGTTATATAAAATGCCACTCATGTTACCAATATATTTTCACGTTACCAATGTGTAAGTAAATGTACTTAATGGTTGTTGTAACGGCTAAACCCTTACCTTGTGCTCTTATTTAAATCTTTTAATTCCTGTTTTAATTCCCAATTATTATTTTTTTCAAGTGGAGGGTTGAGTCTTGATCCTGTACCCTGTTAAAATTAGCTGTGGTTTGAGCTATCAGAGCTTCTCAGGAGAGCAATTTGGTCTGACTGTTGCTTGGATAGCAGAACGTATGGCTGAAGTGTGGCATATCGTGTCCCCACAAGCCCTGGCTGATGCACGTGCAGCCATAGGATGCCATAGGACGTCCTCCTTAACATCTGGAAACAGCTGCAGATTGATGCAGGTCTGTTATGTACTTGGTCTGCCTGAGGGCATCGTCCTTAAATCTCGGGCCTCTAGCTGTCATCTTTCTTGGCAAAGTCTCTCAGTCTGCTCGTATCTTTGAGTTTCCCTGTGAACAGGGTAGTAAATCCAACTGTCTCTTCAGTCTGGCTGCTGGCTAAGGCTGAGCATGCAAGAGGTTCAACAAAGCCCAGTCCTGTTTGCGAATAGTTAATTGTTCAGAAAAGCATTTAATCTGAAGCCTGGGATGAAGGTGAGCAGCCTCATCCCTTACATACCTGACCAGTGGTTGGGACCTGCAAGCGCACTGACGAACTGTGCAAGTTAAGACCAGAAACCTGTGCTTCATCATGGTGGTGTGGGGTTGGAATGGCGGCGGAACTGTCATCTGCGTTTCTCGTGGTGGATCTGCATTTCTCATTTCTGTCAGTGGTTTTTGCCACTGAAGTACTTTCTTCTAATCCATGTAGTACAAATACAATTATTAGGAAGCTTTTGGAGGTGATATAGCATGAGTCCAGTACCCAAATCTTGCAAGACAAGGCAGCTATTCCACTACACAGTTGTGATAGTTCTGTTGTTTTTTGCAGGATGCAGACTAGTGTTAACCTTTGTTGTAACAAAATCTATATCATTGTTTTTTCAGCCTGTTTAATATTACTCCAATCTATACTGGAAATATCTCTCTCACTTGGAAGATGTAATCGTTTCTTTCAAGGCTAGAATACCTGTTGTCTTATTTCATGCACAACTAAAATACATCTGCCTTTCCCAAATGGCAGCAGTAATGTCTGGCATCCTGGGAAAGGCTACCCTTTTGCAAGAATATAAGCTCAACATCTGCTCTCTTCAAAAGTATTCAGCTCTCCCAGTATTTATGCAAAGCAGGCAGTTGTTAATACCCTAATGTGACAGACTGTGAGGAGTTAGCCTGCCTGCATAAGGAACTAGTTTTCAGTCAGTGTTTCAGAAAATTTAGGCTGTGCCGTTGGCTTCATAAATATCTCGAACAATGTCTCGTGGGCTTGTGAGTCAGGGCGCTCTCAAGCTGGCCAGTTATCTCGGACTAGCATGGAAGGGCTTGGCTCAATTTCTTATCTGTGTACAGGAGTTGCTAGAAAAATCCAGATTTCTGCTTCACCTGGGGTAAACTGAAATACAACTGCTGTCTGTGCAGGCTCCTGACTCAGCATTTATTTTTCTCCCTGCTTTGCAGATCTCTGCGGAATCACAGGCAGAGAATAACAATTTCTCTGTCAAATTTGGTGGCGATTACAAGAAATCTGGGGTGCTTTGTGCCAAGTTCCAGTCACCCAATTGGTCTGAGCCCTGGCTGTGGGTCAGCCGAGATCAGCAGCTTGCTCTTGAAGGAGGAATGCAGCAATCTGTGTAAACAGATAAATTGAAGAGAAATTATTTTTATGCTGCCTTTGTCCTCTAGAAAAAGCCTGATGCTCAGGATCCACTTGTTTTTTGATTTCTTAAGGGCTTAATTAATATCTCGTAAAACTTACTGAGAGGTTGAGGAGAGAAAGCCTGTGAAGTCCTTGCATAAGGCTATTAAATGTTAAAGACTGTTATCAGGCTGAAACTGTTAAGCTAGGCATATGGATACTCTTTCGGGTGTTTTAAATGAGTCCAGCAATATGTCTTGGGGAGATAATAGTGCTGAATGATGTACTTAACAGGTCTCCCCCAGCGCAGAGTTAGGCTCTTGAGCAGAAATACCTATACACAGGGTCATATAAAGCTAATGTTTGGTGTTTTTACCCTCCTGCAGATTACCTGTCTTGATATTTCCAGTGGTGGAGGGCTTGGTGTGTCTACCAGCACAGATGGGACCATGAAAATCTGGCAGGCTGCGAATGGAGAAATAAGAGTAAGAGCATCTAGCTTTGATGTTGTGTGTTGTCTGTGACATTACTGAAGTCATTCGGCTGTGACGTTGGTCAGGCTACCTGCATGCTGTGGTCTAGGGCAGGCAAGAATCTGGCTTTTGATTGAAAAGCTAATTGAAATTTGACATCTCAGAGGTTTTAAGTCAAATCTGTTGGAAAGCATGACTTCTCCCAAGGCAAATGATGCTCAGCAATCCGGAGAGGAGTCCCAGGGTGAAAATGAGAAAGGGTAGTTAGGAATGACAGCTGGAGTGCAGAAGGTAACTGACAGCTCCTAACCTGTGTGGTACAAGCGCTGAATTTCTTCTGCAGTAGAGAAGAGGTGAGGAAAAAAGACTCCTGCCCGTGATGGATTAACCACATCATGGCTAGCTGCCTTCCCAGTTAAGGTGTCTCTTGTGGAGCTTGACCTGTCAGCTGCTTGTTTGGCAGATGATGAAGACATTTAACCTGTTATTAGAAACAAATGTAGTATCCTTTGCTATGTAATTAGCTACCCAAATGGCAGAGGGAGGCCCAAAGTGTACCTGCTAGCTCTTTGAGTGCCTCGAATTCAGATGAGTCTGTTGCAGGAATGCAAACCCAGAGGATTTGAGCTTAATCTTCTGCCCACATGGGAACATCCAAGTTTTCCAGTGTCATAGCTCAAAAACTGCTCGGCATAAGGGTGATAACAATGGAACTAGCACATAGTTCTTTGTTTTTCCAGAGACTATTGGAAGGCCATGTGTATGATGTGAATTGTTGCAGGTTTTTCCCATCGGGCCTCGTGGTTCTGAGTGGGGGAATGGATGCCCAGCTAAAGATCTGGTCAGCAGAAGATGCCAGCTGCGTAGTAACGTTTAAAGGTCACAAAGGAGGTACAGAGTACTTAGCCTTTAAAACGCTTGATCTGCCATGTGTATAATTGTGTTGCATCGAGGGCTAATGTTCCGTCACCAGCCTGCTGCACTTTGTGCTGTGCATTTGTATTAGATGTCTGGAGTATCTTTTTCAAGCTCCCAGAACTTGAAGGAAAAGATCAGTCGTTTCTGTATTGGACAGCTGAAATGGTTTCTGTCACTGACCTGCATTTATTTCATTAATTAAGGTAAAAAGAGGGAGGATGCAGTGCATTAGCCTGTTGTGAATGTCAGAGGTGGAGGCAGAGAGTGTTCTGCTCCTCCAGGGCAGTCTCAGCTCTCCAGAGCTCTGACCGACATTCAGTAGCCTTGCTGCCTGCACTGCACTGGGAATGCCTCCTGCTTGCACCCAGATCATCCTGCTCACCTTCAGTTGCTCCACAGCCTCTTCCTTTTTTTTTTTTTCTTGCCCAGAAAAGCATATAGCAGTTTATTATGGACTTGCAGAACTCAGGCAGGCAGTTACTTGCCTCGAGGACATGTGCTGTTGAAAATGAGTAAAGCACAGCAAGAGCAGCTGCAAGGATACTTAAGTGATTATTTCCTAAGAAGGGCTGGAATAAGCTTGTTCACCCTTGTACTGAGGACAGATGTTCAGCTCTGGCCCTGTTGATGGTCTTGCTGCTGAAAATGAGGGTAAATTCTTCACCCTCCTTGTGTCCTCACGTAGAGATGCACTGGCCACCTTACATGGTGAGTTGATGCTGTTCCTTGTATTCAGGGTCCACACTACAAACTCCTCCAATTGACACTGTTTTAGTCCCAGAGAAGAACTGCAAGGGATTGAAAATGAGCTACCAGAAAGGCTCCTGAGAGCTATGATTGAAGCAATTTCTGGACAGAGCCTCCGTTAATCTCTGGAAAGAAGATTTGGTTTCCAGGACCCCTCGTTCAGAAGCAGTGTAGATTTATACATAATGCTTAAGCAGGCTCCCATTTTACTCCTGTTTACACCTGGGCCAGAGCACAGTGGCTGGTGGTGCTGTCTTGTCACGGTGATTGCTTCCTAAGGGATGCCAACTTGAACGGATCATGAGCTAGTCCAAATGAGTTGTGGATGTGGCATCAGATGCCCAAAACTGTCCCGAATTACCTCCTCCCTGAGCAACTAACATGGCTCTGAACAGGCTCATTTTCCCTGTCTCACAAGGAGCTAGGCTTTATTAAAAAGGTTAGTAAGTCCCGTGGCTGGCTGCCCAAAACTTGATTAACTCGAAAACTTGTCTTGCACTGAACCTGCCATTGTTCTCATGTGATCTGTTTGTGTGGATTCATAATACTTTGCCGCAAATGTCCTGTAAATAACACGTGGCAGGCGGTGTAACAGAGCTTTGGTGAGAATGACACTGGCTGGCTCCTGACGGCTCTGAAGTTGACTTTATTTTCTGCTTTTAACTCCAGCCCAAACTGCTGCAGTCAATTTGCTTGGTTTGTCCTATCGTTTGAGCTTGTCATATTTAATGACTGCTTCTGTAGGGAAAACGTCAATTAAATCTTCTAATCATCTGACTGTTCCCTTCCAAAAAAAACACTGCGTCATTTTTCAGATCTAGGCTCAACAGCCCATGGTGAAATAAAGTCGTTAGAGGACGTTGACACCTGCAAAAACTGCTCTTTTGGTGTTGCTGTAGCTGGATAATGTGGATGCTGCTTGCCCCACACAACTTTGGGGATTATGCAGAGCTGGAGTTGGCAGTGTTCTAAGAGTGCTGGGCCAGGCTGTTTTCTGCCCAAGTTAGAGGTTAATTATGGAGGTAGAAACTCGGCAGCAGCTGCGGTATCAGCTCAGTTTGAGGTAAGGTGTTGCCAATCATTTTATTGGTAATATCTTGCCTTTGTGCCAGGTGATGGCTCCCACTCTGGCATGTGGTTTGCTGGGAGCTGCTGCCTTCCACATACACCTCTTCCTAGATGCCGTGGCTCCCTGCCCCATGTTGCACCCCACGCGATTTGACTGGGTGTGACTGGTAGCACTCTGGGGACAGTGCCTTGGGGCTTGTAGTCGAGTTCGCCTTGGGAAATGAGATGCTTTGTCTATTTGCTTTCTGTGCTGCCTGTCTGAACATGGCCTTTGCTTTGACGCAGGTATTTTGGACACTGCCATTGTGGATCGGGGAAGAAATGTCCTTTCCTGCTCTAGAGATGGCACTGCCTGCCTCTGGGACTGTGGAAAATCCGCCTGTCTGGGTGTCATCGTTGACTGCGGCTCCCCTATCAATGGCATTGCTGTGGGCACTGCTGACAACTCGCTGAACCTGGGCATGCCTGAAAAAGCTCCTAGTAAGGACCTTACTCTTAAAATTCATCTTCATTCCCCTGTCCCAAACTGCTTAGGCTTGTCACCAGTAATCCTGGGTGCGTGGCATGCTGCTGTGTGCCCTTGTACCATCTGGGGAAGGAAACTAGGGTCGCCAGAATGGAGCACTCCAGTCCTGTGGAGAAATTGAGCCTTATCAAGCACTTTACGACTGGGATCTCTTTGATTACTGGCCTGCCTTGCTGCAGCTGGTGTCTTAGACTACGGAGGAATGCTGTTATAGGTTCAGCAGGGGTAGAATAGAATAGACTATTTCAGTTGGAAGCAACCTACAACGATCATCCAGTCCAACTGCCTGACCATTTCAGGGCTGACTAAAAGTTAAAGCATGTTATTAAGGGCATTGTCCAAATGCCTCTTAAACACTGACAGGCTTGGGGCATCAACCACCTCTCTAGGAAGCCTGTTCCAGTGTTTGACCGTGGTCTCGGTAAAGAAATGCTTCCTAATGTCCAGTCTAAATCTCCCTGGCGCAGCTTTGAACCATGATCCAAGCTGTCGGGTTTTGGTACCATCAGGACTTGTTGTGAGGAGTTAACTATTGTCCTCTTGTCAGGCGAACGTGAGGTTGGGACAGAAGGGAAAATCCTGCTGCTGGCTCGAGAAGACAAGAAACTTCAAGGAGTGGGACTGCAGAGCAGGCAGCCGGTAAGGAATCTGAGACTATCACAAGTACTTGCACAAGTACATCTCAGTGCTCTGAGATGCTGCTATAAAATCAGCTCTGGGGCTGCAGTCCCTTTGTTTCCATTGCTGCTGCAGCAGCTCCTCGGTTTGTACGCTGCTGTTCACGTGGCTGTGCAGAGCACTGGGCTGAGGAATTGAGACAGGTTGAAACTAACCTAGGTGGGTGAACTGGTGAATGTTAATCCCGCTCTGTTTCCCTGGTGAGGTTCACCACGTGGCACAGAAAGGGACAGAAGCAGGCTGGAGGCAGGGGAGGGCTGACCTGCCAGCCTTTGGCCGAGGTCCTACACTGCAGTGTTCTCCCCCATGTGTATTCCGTGGAGGAAAGACTAAAACCTGGTACAATAAAGGGATGCTTTCTCTCCTTTCTACTGGCTAGACTTGTGTGCAGGGGTTTGAGGAGTACCAATTGCTCAGGTTTGGGGAAGACGGTTTAAACAGTGGCCAGTAGATGTCATCGTGAATGCAGGAACTGCAGGCTGCCTCATCCAGCCAAGGTGTAAAGTTGCTGTTTATTCTGACAGGTGTTTTAAGTAGGGTGTGAAGGAGACCTCAGGAGTTCACCAGTCCATCTGCCTCCTCTTGGCAAAGGGAGATGGAGTTGGTAGATCTCAGGTGCTGAAGATCTTATCAGGAGCTCCTGTTGATGCAGCAGATTAAACTGCTTGTGGTGTTTGTGGAGAGTAAAATGTGGGTGGAACAGATGTGCTCACCACGGCTGGTCAGGGAGATGGCAAGGGCTCCCCTGGAAAAAGCTGGCAGCCTCTGTAACAATGGCTGCAGCTCGGGGAGGAAGGAGTGGTCTTTGCCAACCTGCCGTGCAGATCTGGTCTCGCCGCTCCGTGGGTGTCTGAAGATTAGCCTGAGCTCAGCATCGGTTCTCCTGTCACGGTGACACATCCTTTCTCCAAAGGAGACCCAGGAACATTCACTGGTTGCAGTGTCTGCTGACTTAGCAAAACCGATCCTGGAGCACTGTTCCCCTCCATGTTTTGGAGCAGATCTGAGGGTTTATTAACCTCTGGGTTTGCCAGTTTGTGCCACAACTCATGGAAGCGACTGTACTGACTTCTAAATAAATTATTGCTTCCTTCTGGGTGTCCTGTGTCCTCATCTGTGAGTGTCTGACACTTGAATTTGTTCCTGTTTTCCCAGGTGTTCCTCTTTGTCGGATCTGATGCGTTCAACTGCTGCACATTCCTCTCAAGTACCTACATCCTAGCAGGGACTCAGGATGGGAACATATATCAGCTGGATGTGAGAAACACAAAGTGAGCGAGTGCCTGGGGCTGCAAGTACTTAAACTAGTTTTTTGGCTGGGAAAGTGGCCCAGATTGAGGGTCCTGGCAGACAAGGCCCCTTCTAAAGGGTGGATACGGCCCAAGCCATGGTCCCGTGAGCTTCTGAGCCTCTTCAGCCATTTCTTTCTCTTGGGGAGCACTGGGGAGGATGCTTTTGCTCAGGTTGGTGATCTGAAGGGATGTTCTCTGGAAAGTGCCTCCTAAAAGACTGTGCAGGTTCCCTTAGTTACCGAAAAGCTTTTCAGTCTTGATCTGTGACCAGAGGTGCTCTTGGCATAGCCTTACCTTCCAGATTATTGCTTTATAAATATATATATATTATGTTCATGTACTGTGCATATTTTGTTATATATGAATATCTGTGTGATTATATACAATCTATGTACATATATATGTACATAGATTTAGCAGAAAACTTCTTAACAGCAGTATTCCTCCCACCAAAAGCACAGCCCCTTCCTTTTCTTCACCGGCGAGACTTAAGTGTCTTTGTAGGATCCTAACATTTACCTGAGCCTCATTCCAGCATAGGACTGGAGCTGCTCTAAATTGGTTTTTCTTAGTGTCAAAGGTGAGCTCGGAGCAGGGAGGCTCCCAGATGGTGCTTTTTGACTCTTTGCTAACCACTGACCAAGTCCCCATGTCCTCTCTGTTCTCCTCGTGTACCCTTCAACCACGAGCTCACGTTCTTCTTTCGTTGTTTGCACACTGGAATGGACTCTTGACTGTAGACCGTAATACTCATCCCTTGTTTCCGCTCCTTTTTCTAGTGCTCCAATCCAGGTCATCCATAGATCAGGAGCACCGGTGCTTTCGCTGCTCCCGTACCGAGATGGATTTATTGCCAGCCAAGGTAACTCAAGGGCTGTGTCGTGCCAGTAGAAATTGTATAATCGAATCGAGGAGTTTTGTGCTCTTTGGGGATTGCCCTCTTGCATACGAGCGCTGGCTGGCTTGTAGAAGAGGGCTGGACAGTGTCTGTGGCAAAAGGGTGATGTGGTAGGAGCTATATGACGTGGTTGCTTTTTGCCTTGTGATTTCCACCCTCCACGTCCCCTGTGCTCCTCCAGAATAGGGCCTCCAAGGTGCATCTCAACTGTTAGAGCCTTTTCCCATCTCTCTGACATCCTCACAGCATGTTTCCCTCTTCCTGGGGCTTCATACCCTGTGGTCAGGTGTTTCTGATGGACCTGTTAGTGCCTGTTTGTAATTAAGAGCATGGCTTCTTTCACTAATTGGCCAATGTTCCTTCCTTCCTTGGTATCTGTTCTGCTCATGTAGGTGATGGAACCTGCTTTATCGTTCAGCAAGACCTTGATTACGTCCTCGATCTCACGGAAGCTGACTGCGACCCTGTGTACAAGGTAAGGAACATGGTGTATCGTGTGGGATAAAGGCTGTAGGGAAAGGTGATGCCGGGTAGCAGGCAGCTGCCTTTATCTCGGGATTTGGATCTAACGGAAGAACCCTTGTGTGAGCACTTACCTGCTCCTGGTGAGACCTTGAACTGCCCTTTAAAACCTGCTAACGCTGTTTCGGGAGACACCCACCTCCTCTTCCCTCTGTAAAAGTCCAAAAGGAAAGCTGATCTCTCTAAATAAGTACCTGAATTTTACTTTTAACTGTCACTTAACAGACACTATGCTTAAATACTGCTTTTTCTCTCCCCCCCCCCTCCCCCCTTTTCAGGTAGCTTCTTGGGAGAAGCAAATTTACACATGCTGCAGAGACGGGATAGTGAGGAGATACCAACTTTCTGACCTTTGAGTGCTTGGGTCGGCCGAATCGTGCAGAGATGTGTGGAAATAGCTCTTCCAAAGCTTATTTTCCTGTACAGCGCGTTTGAGATGTGTAGATAGAAGTTTCTGAGGCTGCTGTGGTGAGCGGGCTCTACGCAGAGGTTTTTGGTGACAGGTAATGTTTCTTACTACAACACAACTTTGATCATTTTTAATTTGGAGAGTGGCTCGGAGGCGTTAGAGAGGGTCTTGTGCTGCAACAGCTTTTTCCACTGCTGAAAAACTGTTGTTTCTAGGCGGGTTAAAAATAAAAATAAATTGGAGGTGGGGGTGATGCAGGCGACTGTACCGCAGTATGGATTGAAATAAAACAACTGCTTTGATAAAAACCTGTGTGGGAAAGAAATTTTCCAAGAGTCGATTTTTTTGGTGGTTTTCTTTTTAAAAAAAGCTAAAAGAGAGGGAGTGGTGAGGGCGGGAGAGGGGCGGCCGGAGTCCGGAAGTGCGCGGGGAGAACTACAACTCCCATAGTGCCCCGCGCGGGAGCGACAGGAAGTGCCGCGCCGACGCCGTGTCCATAGCAACGGGGCAGCGGGCCGCCATGGGGCAGGACTACTACGCCGTGCTGGAGCTGGGCCGCGGCGCCACGGACGCCGACATCAAGAAAGCGTGAGGGGCCTGGGCCTTGTGTGGGGAGCCCCGGGGCCTGCCGGGGCAGGGGAGCGGCCTGGTGGTGTTGGGAACGGGGGCGGCCCTGTGCGTGGCTGCCCTTTGCCTCCCCTGCCACTCCACATCGGGGGCCTGAGGGGGGAAAGGGCCTGGGAGAAGCTGTGAGGGAGCAGCCTAGGCTGGGGGTGTTCTGGCACCCCGGGGCTGGCTGTGAGGCTGGGCTCTCCCCTCCTTCCCCCTTCACAGCTATCGGAAACTGGCCTTGAAGAACCATCCTTTAAAATGCAAGGAGCCCTGGGCGCCGAAGAGGTTCAGGCAGCTGGCGGAGGCCTACGATGTGCTGAGCGACCGTAAGTGGGGAGATGGTTCTCTTCCACGGAGTTTAGGGGCAGGAGGGGCTGGACGAGGGGTGAAGCGTCTCTGCTCTGGCCAAGGGTGTGCTGAGGTCTGAACCCCTGGTCTCTGGCACACCCAGGGAGGTGGCATCAGCTCTGTGACCCACAGCTGGGCTGATTGCTGCCATGTATTCCTGCTTCCCTCCCAATTCACTGTTCTCAAGGTGGCAGGGGACCCCCTCCCAGTCTCCGCCCAAGCAAAGCCTGGATCTCAGGCTCTCGCCCAGCATGGGAAGGCGTGGCCATTCCCAACTCCTCCTTGTTCCCTAAGCTATGAAGAAAGGCATCTACGACAAGTTTGGAGAAGAGGGTCTCAAAGGCGGCATCCCCTTGGAGTTTGGTGGCGAGAACCCCTGGACGGTCGGCTACGTGTTTCACAACAACCCTGACAAAGTCTTCAGGGAGTTCTTTGGTGGAGACAACCCCTTTGCGGGTAGGTAGGGGGGCTCTGGAGGGTGGCCCAGGCCCCGTCTGTGGCTGCTGTGATGCCATGGCCACCGTCAGCTCTAAGCTTTAAGCTTTACGGGGATGTTTCCCAGCTACTCTCAGGTCCCTCTGGTGCTGCTGGTCCCCGGTGCTTGGAGGTTAGATCCTGACTTCCCCCAGTCTTGGGTGGGCGAGAGGCCTGGGGGTGCGTGTCCAGGCTGTCAGCTTTCCCCAACTACCGTAGTGACCCTTTTCTTGGAGGATTTCCATCAAAAAAAGGGTGAGACTGACGGTTGGTGAGACTGCCGTGAACAAGATAAAAACACTCCCGGAGGAAAAACATTTCATCTGGAGGAGGAAGGTGGTCCCAGGCAGAAGCAGATGGGAGGTTTCTGGGTGGCATATTTGGGGTGCTCAGCTTCCACGATAAGGAGACCCCAGGGGAGCCCCTTAACTGCTGATCCGAGTGAGATGGCCCCCCTCTGCTCGCTCGTGCAGAGTTCTTTGCCGAGGACGGCTCGGAGTTGATGCTGCCCTTTGGGGGGCTGCGAGGACGAGGAGTGATGAAGCAAGACCCCCCGATCGTGCGGGATCTCTACCTCTCCCTTGAAGACCTGTTCTACGGCTGCACCAAGAAGATTAAGATCTCCCGCAGGGTAGGGCGTAAAGGGGGAGCGCGCTTGGCAGGGTGGGGAATTTTGGGCTATACTCCCCCCTCGGTGTAGGACGTTTTGGCAGCAGAGTCTGAGGCTTTAGGGCTGGTCCCACTCGGGGGGCTCGGCAGACCACAGCATTGATCTGATCCCATTTGTACCCGCAGCCGCCTTGCTGTGGAGTATGAGCCGTCCTCACCCTCTTCGCCGCCGGCTCACACACAACTGGGTGAGCAGTGCAGTTATAACCCTCTCTCTTTGGACACAAGAGATCATCTCTCTGAGTTGTCCCTCGGGGGGATGACAGCTCTGCCGAGAAGGACCTGGGGGCACTGGTGGAGGAAAAGCTGGACATGAGCCGGCAACGTGCGCTCGCAGCCCAAAGGCCAACCGTGTCCTGGGCTGCATCCAAAGCAGCATGGCCAGCAGGGCGAGGGGGGGGATTCTGCCCCTCTGCTCTGCTCTGGTGAGACCCCCCTGCAGTGCTGCGTCCAGCTCGGGGGTCCTCAGCACAGGACAGACATGGAGCTGTGGGAGCGGGTCCAGAGGAGGCCACGAAAATGGTCAGAGGGCTGGAACAGCTCTGCTGTGAGGAAAGGCTGAGAGAGTTGGGGTTGTTCAGCTTGGAGAAGAGAAGGCTCCGGGGAGACCTTATTGTGATCTTTCAGTAATTAAAAGGGGCTTAGAAGAAAGATGGAGACAGACTTTTTAGCAGGGCCTGTTGTGACAGGACAGGGGGGAATGGTTTTAAACTAAAAGAGGGGAGATTCAGACTAGGTATAAGGAAGAAATGTTTTACAATGAGGGTGGTGAAACCCTGGCACAGGTTGCCCAGAGAGGTGGTGGATGCCCCATCCCTGGGAACATTCCAGGTCAGGTTGGACGGGGCTCTGAGCAACCTGGTCTGGTGGAAGATGTCCCTGCCCATGGCAGGGGGGTTGGACTAGATGGCCTTTAAAGGTCCCTTCCAACCCAAACCTTTCCACGATCCTATGGCAGACTGGGTAGCCGCCCAGGGGTGCCTGCACCGTCTGTGTGGCTGTGTCCAGCACCGCAGGGTTGTGATGCAGCCCGGGGGCTCAGCGCTGCTGTGGATGGAGCCGGCACCTCGTGCTGGCTGCTTTGATGACAGAGCAGAGCCAAGCTCCCACCTGGTCGCAGACCCACCTCTCCAGACAGGACCCAGCTCTTCTAATCCCCTCATCCAACCCCCAGGTGATGAATGAAGATGGTCAAACGAGCACCATCAGAGAGAAGATCCTAACGATTGACGTGCAGCCAGGGTGGAAGCAGGGCACCAGGATCACCTTTGAGAAGGAAGGAGACCAGGTAATGACCGTGGTGTGACGTTCTGGGCCAGGTTTCCTCGGGACCGACCACGCACTCTTTGCAGGTTTCCCATTTCCGCAGGCTGTGGGCAGTTGGTGGCACGGCTAATGGGGCGATTCAGTGTTACTGTGCTCAGAAACACTCTAAGGAGCCCTTCCTGCCTGGGTTTGTCTTAAGCTAGATAAAAATTAGTAATTGAAAGGGATGGTTTTCTGCCTGTCATCACCTTTGCGAAACCCAGTCTGATTTCCCTTGGCTTAGCAGGAGTGTTTTATCAAAGACTATTTTTTTTTTCCTAAAGGAAGAAAATACTTTTCCCTTCTCCCCAGCCAGCTGAAAGCAGCAACAAAGGGACAGGCATTTGGGTCACCTTTCCCTGTGTAAAATCATCTGCGTTACACCAAACCACTTCCAGGTATCTTTATTTTTTTTCCTCGATTTTAGGGCCCAAATGTCATTCCAGCTGACATCACCTTTGTTGTCCAAGAGAAACTCCACCCGAGGTTTAAAAGAGTCAACAACAACAACCTCGCTTACGTCGCCACCATCCCCCTGGGAAAGGTAAAGAGCCAAGCGAGGGGACGGAGCCGATCCCAGCTTGTGTTTGCCCTCTGGGGCTGCAAATGCCCCTGCGGTCCCGCTCCGTGCCTTGCAGGCGCTGATCGGTTGCACGGTGGACGTGAGGACGCTGGACGGGAGGCAGCTGAACATCCCCATCAACGACATCGTGGAGTAAGTGCCGTGGGGCAAACGACTGGTGGGCTCAGGTGGTCGGACGGGGCCTTTGGTGGCCAAGGAGGTGAAGGGGTGCTCGGGAGGAACCTCAGCGTTGGCCTGTTCCTCCTCGGACAGAGCTCGGCCCTTCCCAAGCTCGTCCCCGTTGCCTGGATTCCTGGGGTGCTTCAAAACCTTTTCCAGCAGGTTCGGGGCTGGGAGGGGTCCCAGCCTGGAGGAGGAGGATGCCCACTGTGGGCTACTCTTCTGGTTTGGGGCCGTGTTGCTGGTAGCAGAGGCAGGGAGAAGCTGGAGGAGCAAACTTGCCCTAAGAAACCTGCTCAGAAGCGTGCATGGGGCTCTGCACGTGGACAAATGCGGGCTCGGTGCCGTGGCCCCCACGTCGGGGTCGCCCCGCGGCTCCTCGGTGCCGTGGCCCCCACGTCGGGGTCGCCCCGCGGCTCCTCGGTGCCGTCGCCCCCACGTCGGGGTCGCCCCGCGGCTCCTCTCAGCCCCTTCCTTTGCTTTGCAGCCCCAGGTACTGTAAGGTGGTGCCAGGGGAGGGGATGCCGCTGCTCCAGGACCCCCAGCGCAGGGGTGACCTCCTGATATATTTTGACATCTCCTTTCCCAAGAAGCTCACGCTGGACCAGAAAACGCTTTTGAAAAGCGCCCTCCTCTCGTAGGGGACGACCACCTTCCCGCTCCCCTCCCACCAATAAAGCTCTGGAACCAGCACTGTGAGCGGGTAGAGGTTGTTCCCGGTACCGAGCACCCTCAAACACAGCACCATTGAGGCTGTTTGCCCTGGGACTCGGGTCCACCTCGCTTTCCGGGCTCTTCTCCATAGCTGCCACCCCACAACAGTGGCACCACAGCGATGCGGAGAGTGATGGAGGATTTTGGGGGGTTGGAATACTCCCAGCTCAGCTCGTGCATGGGAGCAGCGATGGTTTGGGGGTGACTGTGCGCAGGGTGGTGAGGGGAAAACCAAAACCAGGGAAGAAAGGACCACAGGATTTACTCCAAGCCTTGCTGCGCTCACTACGGGCTCAGAAGGGGACCTCCTGCCAGCCACACGTGGCCATCAGGCCCCATTTCAGCTGCCCGTAGGTGACGAACATCACGACATTCCAGGAGCGGAGCCGCAGGAACGAGGGCACAAACCTGCCGGAGCAGCCAGGGTCGGGGTCAGCACATCCCGTCCCAGAGCGATGGTGCCTCCACCCCAGAAGCAGCTGCGTTTTGGAAGATGGTGGTGAACCCCTGTTCGCCCCTTGTAGAAATCTTTGGGCCCCTCGTTTCTGAGCAGGGTGAGGGCACAGCTCCTGGGGCTCCGCAGCGGAGCCGGGGGCCTCGCCGCTTGCGTCCTTGACGAGATCGTAGGTCACCGGCGCGGCGCAGTTCACCTGGGCCATGCTGGGGGACGTTCCTGAGGGACCAGAGGGGTCAGGGCCGCGGTGCCGGAGCAGCCGTCCTTGTGGGGTCCCCAGGAGCTCCGACCCTTCCGTGTAGAGCTGCACCCAGTCGTACAGCCCGATGCAGGCGGAGGCGAAGCTCGTCTGCCCCTGCAGCTCGGCCCCCAGCCCCCTGTAGAGGCTGCGGGGTCCCTCCATCCTCACCGTGGGGGCGATGGTGCCAAAGACCCCCCTTGTACTGCGCCGCCGGCCCCTTACCCCCGGGCTTCGCCTCCCCCTGCATCTGCGCAGGGAGAAAATGGGGTGAAGAGGCTTCATGGACCACAGACCCCTCCTGGGGCTGGGGGGTTTGGGGTAAGGAGGGCAGGGGAGCCTGGCTCACCTGCAGCCACGCGTTGGCCGTGTCCAGGGGGAAGGTGACGAGTTTGTCCACCCGGGTGCCTGTCCTGGCCCCGACGAACTTTGTGATAGCCATCGAGGGCACTTCGGGGGGCTTGAACCCAACCATGGTGTGGGCGCTGGTGGGCAGAGGGGAGCGAGAAGGGGTCAGGTGCAGGAGGGGACAAAAATGGAGGGTGTTTGTGCCATCCAGGAGGGCTGGGGCCCTGCCCCAGGCACCGCTCAGTTTCAGGGGCTCTGCGCACCAGCTGGCTTGGCTGCTGGGACAGTCAACGCCATTTTGCATCCGCACAGCCCCCACAAATCCCATTTTTCACCGTTACCACCCGCCCTGCCCTGCAGCCTTTTCCACATCGGAGCCAAGAATGGAGCAGGGACTAAGGGAGGAAAAAAATCTGGGATTTTCCTCCCCCTGCAGCATTGGAGCGGGGTGAAACCAAGGTATGGCATGGCAGGAGCAGCCTGCCTGCTTCGGCCTCCCCCACCTCTTCCTCTCCCTGCCTGAGCTTCCGGACTGGCACCACGGGGTCCGGCCCTTCCCGAGCATCGTGGCTCAGCCCCATCCCGCTCCCCAGAGACTGGGAGCCCCCGTGGGGTGTCCGCTCCCCGCAGCTGGGGCTGGCAGTGGGGAAAAGGGGGTAACCCCAGGCATCACCGCAGCTCTACCCCCTTTGACCCGCGTTTTCAGGGGGACACAGCCCAAAACGGTCCCCGGGGAGGTGTTGAGCCAGTCGGGGTGTGCAGAGTGGTGTTACATGCACGGCTCAGGGTGGTGAGCACCCCACACTGTCCCCCCGAACACCCCAGATGTGCCAGCTGTGGCCCCTGGCAAGGGGACTGGGGTTGCCCAGGAGAGGACACGGGAGTCTCCAGCAGACCGGGAGGGCAGGTCCCGGAGATGGGGCTCACCTGGGACGGTGCAGGGATGGTCCCCAGCACAGCGCGGGGGAGATGGGGGGGTGCCCCCGGGGATGGGGGTCCCCAGCACACCCCGGGGACTCGCCTGCTGCTGCGGGTCCGGTAACGGGGAGAGACCGGGAGGGGCCGGGGGCCCCCGCTGCGCCCCGGGGCGGGAGGGACCGGTGCGAGACCCGGCGGCGCCGGGAGGGAGCGCGGGAGCACCCGGGTTCCAGGCCCGGTGATGGCAGGTTGGACAGAGGTGGGGGGTCTGCACACCCCATCTCAGGTGGATGGGCCCTCCTTGGGGCTGTGGGGGTGCCTCCCACGTGGAGGGGGCAGTAGCTCGTTGCACCCATGGGTGGCACACACGGCCACCAACCCGCGCACCCGGCTTCAATGTGGGTTTTTCCCCCCTAATCACAGAAATCATCTCCGCTAAAGCCAATCCCCGAAGGCGCGCGACTCCCTGGGAAGCCAAACGCCTCTTTTGCTTTTGGATAAGGCCTGGTTTGCCTTTTCCAGCGGCACCCAGGGTTGGAAGAACGACCCTAAACACCCCCCCCCAAAAAAAGCAAGGGAGCCCTGCTGCGATCAGACCCCATAGGGGCGGTTTATTGGAAGCATCCGTAAGGAATAACAGGAATCGCCGCATCTCCCGGCCCTCGACTCGGTCCCGCCTGCCTGCACCGCTCGCCTTGTTCCGTCCGCTGCCGGGAAGTGATGCTCTTGGCCGGAAAAAACCTCTAAACATTTTTTTCTTCCCCCCTAAACTTCTCTCTAGAAACCTCCGGGCTCCCACGTTTCTCCGCAAACAGCGGCGTTTCTCCTTCCGTCTCACCGGTCCCTCTCGGGGGGGGGTGTCCCCACGGGGCTGGGGGGTGTTTGGCGTTGCTGCTCCCCCGCTGCTTCAGCAATTAATATAATTTACTCCTTTGTCTCGCCAGCGCTGACAAGAGGGGCCAGGGTGGGGGGGTCAGGATTGGGCCGGCCGGGCCAGCACCGCGGCGCGCTGCAGCTGCTCGTAGGAGATGAACATCACCACGTTCCAGGAGCCGAGCCGCAAGAAGGAGGGGACGAACCTGCGCCGGGAAAAGCAGCGCTGGAGGGGACATCGCGGGGACCCAAAGCCCTGCCTGGTGCCCCGGTGACGGCACACGGGTTCGGACTTTTGGGGTGTGCCAGACGGTGCCGCGGTGTGAAGCGGAGCCGGTCCACGCTGGTGTCCGTGCGCACCCCATCGTTGCACTGAGTTTGCCGGTGCTCAGCGGGGCGTCCCCAAACTCACCCCTTGTAGAAGCCGGCGAGGCCGTCCTGCATGAGCAGGGCGAGGAGGCAGCTGAGCGCGTTCCGGTACTGCCCGGGGCCGGCGTTCATGTACCGCGTCTTCACCACGTCCACTGGCGATGCCACCACCGTGGCGCAGAAGCCAGCCCCGAAGGCGGCTACGAAATGGCAGGGGACGTTGTCTGCGGGGCAGAGCCGGGGGGTTGAGGGTCGCGGGGATGGGGACGGCGCCCGGTGACATCCCCCCCTGCACCGTCCTCACCTGTCATCAGCTGCGCCCGCAGCAGCGCGTCCTTAATGAGGTCGTAGGTGACGAGCTCCCCGCAGTTGACGATGGCGTTGCGGGCGATGTTGGGCAGTGTCCCTGTGCAGGAGGGTGGTGGCATCGGGGATGGCGGTCGCATCCCCTCCTGGAGCATCCTGGATGGGTGCCCCAGCCCTGCTGTCCCCATCCCCATTCCCATTTCATCCCTGTCCCCACCCCCATCCTGTCCCCATTCCCGTCCCAGCCTGCATCCCCATCTCCATCCCCCACCCCATCCCTGTCCCCTTCCTCATCCACATTCCCATTTCTGTTCCCATTTCCATTCCTATTCCCATCCCATCCCTGTCCCCATTCCCATGCCTGTCTCCAACCCATCCCCATCCCCATCCTCATCCTATCCCCATCCCATCCCTGTCCCCATTCCCATCCCCATTCTTTCCCCTTCCCCGTCCCCATCCCTGTTCCCATCTGCCCCTACCTCTCCAGAGCCCGCGGACGCCCTCCTCCCTGGCAATGGTGCGATAGGCATCCACGGTGCCGCTGTACCGGCGGGCGCCGTCCGGCAGCGCCCCGTTGGCCTGGAACCGTACCTTGACCACGTCGGTGGGCTGGGCGCACGTCACTGCCACCGCCCCCGTGGTGCAGCCTGCCAGCACCCGCGCTGCCAGGCCTGTGCCTGGAGAGGGCAGGCGCTGGGACCCCCGGACCTGTGAGGACCCCCAGCCCTGCAGGGACCCCTGGCCCTGTGGGGACCCCTGGCCCTGTGGGGATGCCCAGCCCTGTAGGGAACCCTGACCCTGTGGGGACCCCCGGCCCTGCCGGGACCCCCAGCCCTGTAGGGACCCCCAGCCCTATGGGGACACCCAGCCCTGTGAGGACCCCCAGCCCTGCAGGGACCCCCAGCCCTGCAGGGACACCCAGCCCTGTGGGGACCCCCGGCCTCGCGGGGATCCCTGGCCCTGTGGGGACCCCCGGCCCTGTGGGGATGGCCAGCCCTGTAGGGAACCCTGACCCTGTGGGGACCCCCAGCCCTGTAGGGACCCTCAGCTCTGTAGGGACCCCCGGCTGTGCAGGGACCCCCCAGCCCTGCGGGGACTCCTGGTCTTGAGGGGCCCCCTGGGGTGAGCAGCCTGGAGTTGGGGGGTGCTTAGTGGGGGGTACATCTTGGGGGGGGGTTGTGCACATCAGGGTGGGTTGTTCCCCCCTGGGGTGGGCTGTTTCCCATCGGGGTGGGCTGTGCCCCGCCGGGAGAGGGTTGTGCATCGGGACGGGGGGTGCACAGGGATGGGGTCCCAACCGCCCGGACACTCACTCTCAGCACCCTTGGGGGTGTAGAGCTGCTTCACCGAGTCGTAGAGCCCGATGCGGATGGAGGCGAAGCTCATCTGCCGCTGCAGCCCGGCCGCCAGCCCGCTGTAGAGGCTGCGGGGTCCCTCTGTCCTCACCATGGTGCTCAGCGTCCCCAAAACACCCCGGTACTCCACAGTGCTGGTGCTCCGGGGGATCCGCACCTCGCCCTGGATCTGCGGGACACCGACCGCGTCACCCTGCCCTCCGTCCCCCCCCAAAACTGTCGCCAGCTCTGGGGTGGAGCTGGCGTGGGGGGGGGGTGTCCCGCTGTTGCAGGGTGCTCCCTCCGCCCGTGGGAGTTTGGGGGGCCAGCGGATCGTACCTGCAGCCGCACTTTGGCGGTGTCCAGGGGGAAGGTGCAGAGGTCGGCGATGCAGGCGGCCGTCCCCGCACTGACGAACTTCACGGCAGCCGTTGGGGGCACCTCAGGGGGCTTCAGACCCACCATCGTGGTGGAGGGGCTGGAAGGAAGGAGGGGGGGAAGCCGGGATGCTGCATTGGACGGGGCTTCAAGCAGGCGTCGGTTTAGGGACAGAGGTGACGATGTGCCATGGCGCTGGCTGGCTTCAGACAACCCCGAAAGCCAAATCCTGCCCCATTTCCTCACCTGTATCCCTGGGGATTCACCAATGCCCACAACCCCCCCCCCATCCCACCCCAGCCAAAACGGGGGTGCTTGGTGAAAGCATCTCCCCCCACGATGACCTGCCCAGGGCTGGGTCCCCCCGTGGCCTCACCGTAGGGACCTCAGCACCGCGTCCCAGCTCCTGCGCAGGCAGCGCCCTGAGAGCCGGCTCCTTGGCCCCCCCTTATATAGCACCGGGGAGGACATTCCAGCGGCTGCAGGGATCAGGTGACAGCGAAACCCAGTTCCCCTGGTGGCATTTGAGGCGATGAGAGTGGGGCCACCCAGCACCCATGACGGGGTGGCTGCGTTTCAGCCCTCTGCTCTCCCACAGGGCTCGGGCATGGGTGGGGGGGGTCCTGCCCAGACCACCAGCACCCATCGGAGCAAAGCTGTGGGGCAGCAGCACCCGACAACGTGGTCCTGCCCGTTTGGTGGCCGCTGGCACCACAGGGACGGGGTTTTTAACCCAAATGCGCTTGGGAAGGATGAGCCAAAGGCTTTAAAAGCGAGCGGTTTGGAGGCAGAGCAGCTCCCCCGTGGGGCAGGTCGGACCCCTTTGCCCCTGGCACGGACCACGCAGCCGTAATTCATCCCGGGCAGCTGCCGAGCTTGCCAGCGGGATTTCCTCCGCAGGGTGTAACGTGTCCCGAGGGCCCGGGCCATGTGAGCGGCTCGGAGGTAAATCCCTCCTGTGTTCGTGCTCCGCGCGACAAAAACCACGAAGCCCTTTCGCGTGGCCGTGCGCAGGGTCTGCAGCCGAGGCGAAGGCACTGCCGGGAGGGACGGGGCTCAGGGTTGGAGGCCAAGGGTGGGGTGACGGCTCAAGAAATGCCCCTTTTCCTCCATTTTCTTAAAACTCAGTGTGTTTAACCCTTTGTGCTATTTAGCACTACACCCACAAAGCCCAAAGGGACACGCTCGCGGAAGATGCGCAGAAAGCCTCCGCTCTTGCATGCGAGCTCGCCCTGCGTGTGAGCACGCAAGAGGGATTTCGAGCTGGTTTGAGACCCTGAAGCCCCTTTTGCTCCATCGATGGGGCTCCAGGCAGAAGCTGGTCTGGCGCTGACACCCCCTCTCCACTGGCTGCCCTCCTGTTTTCCCGTCCGGCTGGACCGTGCTCCACTGCTGACCTAAATGCAAAAGGAAGAAGCTGTTTATCTCTCATGCCCGAGATAGAACTCAGGATCAACATTGTCACCCTGTTCCCAACCCGCCTGGGTTTTTTGGGGATGCCACCGGGATCAGCAGCGGCAGAAGGAAGCCCGCGCGTCACTCCTGTTCTCGCAGGGGGACGCGGGGACGCTTGGCATGTTCACCGCCCAACCCTCACCCGGCGAGGGCAGGGAAAGGGGACTCGTTCCACGGCGACATTCGATTACTTTGAGAAGCAGCGACCTTTACGTGTGCCCCCAGCCACACCAGGAAGCTTTTCTACGACGTCCCCTCCTGCCCGTTAGCGGAGGCTCCCGGGGGAAGGAGTCCCCTCCACCTGTTAAGGACAGGCTCGTGACCTGGCAGCGGGACGCTTCGCACCAGACAGCGAGAAAGCAGGGGAATTTTATTGAAACACAAACATTGGAGAACAGTACAAAAATAACTTAGCTCGGTTTGCAAAGAAGTCCGTTATCCAAAAGGTACCCAACATAAAAATGTACAAAAATAATTTAGAATACAAAAGTTCCATATTTGTACACACATCAGTATTTTACAGTATCCTTGGCCTGTATTTACACAAGCACCTTGGGCACATACTCTCCTCTAGAATCAGCAAATTATGCTTCTCTCCAATTATTTTTGAATGGCCACCGGGGAGGGAGCTCATCTTCCCTCCCCACCCACAGCACCCGCCGGCAGGGAGGCAACAGTTCTCTGCTTGCCGCTGGGATGGCAAATGTCTGATCTCCATCCTTCGGTTGAAGAAAAAGGAGCTGTCTCAATATGGGATGCTTTGTGTTTACTCAAAAAAAAAAAAAAAAAAAGGTCAATTCGAGAAATTTCACATGAATAAACCCCAAAAATGGAGTATCTGGAGACCAAGTAACAGCTCATCGGTTACCCAAAGCGGTGAGTCTCATCGGGGACCTGCCCTTGCAAGACACACGGTCTCTCAGCTCCCCTTGGTTGACCACCAGGCTTTAAGTCCCTCTAACGGGATACCAATTAGGCAAATTAAAAATCAGAGCCCGAAACCTACAGCTTCCATCTCTTCTTCCCTGGAGGACCTGGCGTTTGCCGATGCGTCAGGCCGTGGCTCGGGAATGCTATTCCTTCTTGGACAGCCGAGTAGAGAAGATCCTGGCGATTCTTTTGGCTTCCTCTTCCGAGAGGTCAGCCATGGGCCTGGGACGATTCAGCCTTCGGTACGGGATGCCCCCCGGCACTGCTCCGCTTCTGCTCTGCGGAGAGAAGGAACAAGACGTTAGAGCCCTGCCAGCTCCGCCCCGCGCCTGTTTTCTGATCGCAGCAAACCGCAGGGTCGCGCAGCGTGTGAGAAGTTGGATACACAGGAAAAAAAAACCCCTCATGATGTGTTTTGTGTTGCTCACCAGTTCTCCTCAGAAAGGTTTTTCTCTTGTTCCACTCAGTGACAGGCAACTGTTTGGAAAACCTACCTGTTTGTTCCAACTGTTTGGGAAAAAAAAAGCCCACGATGGTGAAATATTTCCCTGCTCCGCACTGTATTAGGTGCTGCAATGCTGTTCTTTCTCAGTGCTACAGAACGCAAAAGCTGAAGGGCAAAATTAGAAAGTCCAAACCACACAGTTCTGCTCTGGCAAGCCAACTCTGAACTTGGGAATGCCGACCCTCAGCCAAAGTCGTCTTCCCTGAAGCCAAAAGAATTACGCCAGTGTATTCACCGGGCTCTGTCTCTCTGAATTTTTATTTTATATTATTTATTTGTATTATTTGATTTTTAATTTGCAGAACCCTAAAAAGCGAACCACCTTGCAAGGGAGAGGCAAGGCTCCTACACAACAAATCCAAGCCTGCTGACAGGTTGGACCGGCCAGTCTCAGTTACCTGCAGCAACCCCTAAGCAGCAGCCCACGAGATGAAAACCTGCTGTTTTTAGCATTTTAACATCATCCTTGGTTTGCCTGCATCCTCCCAGCAGTCAGGCTTTCTCCCAGTTATCAGTAGCACTAAAGACCGATATTTTCAGTGTACAAAGAAACTCGCATTTCTCCCCAACGAGTTTAAAGCCAGGTCGTGCCTGTGAAGCACCAGGAGAGGAAAGATCCAGCTTCAGCTGCCTTTAGAGGCTGAAGCAAGCGGTGCTGTTTTAGGACACGCCACTCACGAGCTGCGGGGCCAGGAAAGTCTCCCGGAGAGCGGGGTTTGATTTGGAAAGCCGATACGCCGGTCCGGCCTTTCGCCTACATCACTGGGCTGCTTCTCCGCCCCAGTTGGGCTCAGCTGCGGTGGAAAGGTCTCCTAAGGATCAGCTCCCTCCCACGAGGAACGGCGCCAGGATCCTGTTCCTGTGCACTCCCCGCATTTGGGGAGGGAAATGGCTTTTTTAGGAATAAATGGATTTGGAGATTTCTTGCGTTTGGTTACCTGCGCTTTACAGGCTCAGATGACGAGCACATTGAATATTAAGCCTGCGACAGCATCGCTGGTGAAGACCCTTACGGGAAAACAGCCTGTAGGTAAAAACCACACCTTGATCTGTGTATTCTGGGCGTACTTGTGTTTGCTAGAGCCAGGGCAAAGCACAAGAGGCTAACCGTAAGCTAATTTAACATCAGCTACAATTTATTCAAACAGACAAGACCAGGAGAGGCTGTAACCGCAGGTCAAGACTCCCTAAAGGATGATTTTCAGATAGGCTGACCCAGCCTGCTCCTGCTTAGCCGGATTCGGGAGAGAGACGGGATCAACGCTCACAAAGACGATGGTTTTGGTCGCTGGCTGGCTGGTTAATAAACAGGATGACAAGGGTGGGAACAGCTTGTGTGGTTTCACGTCCAACAGTGCAGAAAAGGCTTACGACAAGCTAACTATAAATTCTATAGCCCGAATACCCAGTTTCGTATTTAATTGTGTAAATTATGTGAAAAGACTTCTGTAAAAGACTTCAAACTGTATCCAGGAAAATAGCTTCGGCTTAGAATACTTTAAAACACTGCCCATTTTTATCATACTGAAAAAACATACATTTGTATTTGTAAGAATCCTTGCTTTTTTTTTTTTTTCCCTTTTCTTTCTCCTTAACGCTGCTCTAGGATGATTTTTCCTAAACCAAAACGTAAGAGAGATTAAATGCAGACCTGGCAACATCAGAAGGGAGAGAACCAGCAGGGAGAGACGCTTGCTGGCCAAACCACCTCCCTTTGACAGAGTATTCTGCTCAAGGTTGCCCAGAGAAGACCGGGTCTGTAGCTTATTCTTCCCACGCTGTTTTCTGTGCCAACTGTCTATGAAACAGCTGAAACATTAATATTGGCTGGCGACGGACAGTAACCAGCTCATGCTGGCTCGCTGCTGGTCCCTGATCTCTGTACAGCATTTGTAAGTAGTTCACAGAGAAAAATGTTCAAAGTGAAAGCTCGGAGGACTGGTAAAAGTGCATCAGGCAGTGCATCTGGTTTTAGTGCATCAGGCAGCGTTTGCTTCTGAGCGCCAGATTTATGTATTTGCAAAGCATTCGTACGGACCGCCTTATGCCTCGGCCCAGGAAGGTCTGTAACTGTAACAGAAACAAAAACCCAAGGAAATTCTGGCTCTTAAATCCAATACGCTGGCCAAATTGCAGCTAGACAACCCTGTGCCACCTCTCTGCCCTGGCACTGTACTTCAGAAGCTCTCCTTTCCTTCCAGCAAGCTGTGATGCTGCTGTTTGTTCTCTAATGAGCGTGCTGTTCTACCCTGGAGGAGGCTACACCGCTAACATACCTAAAAAAGATTGTCTGCACAACTACATGCATGTGAAAAGCTTGCAGGAACTAATTGCAATATTAGAACAGAAGCAGGTTTACACTGTAGCAATGGCTCTCTATCAAATTCCCCAAATCATCCAATTAACCCTATTTCAAAGGGTCATGAAACTGCACTTCCTACCTCTCACGGGTCCTTGTGCTATACACGTCTTCGTGCACGGCTAGGAACCGAGAGACAGCAACTCACAATTTGAAGGTAAGGAGTAAACGCAGATGGCTTCCGCTGACCCAACAGGACTTTTCTAATGAATTTCAGCAGGAGCAGCTGCAAGCCCTGCAACTCAGACGAGAAGGTAACATACCGTGTGGGATAAGATAAAGGAAAAGAGAACAAAATTGCCTGGAGAATCCCAGACCCACCAGAGACAGCACAGCTGAGAATGTCTGCAGAAATGAAAGGACTTTTTTTTGGATTGTACTAACCCAGTGACCCAAAATAGCTGTAAAATAATCTTACCCTGATTATAAGACATTTTAAATTTGATTCTGAAGACAAAATTAAATGAGATTTTCTCCTTTGTTCTTAGAGTTCACAATCCAGAGGTGCTACAGTACTTCTCCTGCCAACAGTTATTCCTGATCTCGTCTGGTCGGCCGGAGAGGCTGCTGCAGAAAATGCTGCCCCTGGCTCACATTTTGCCAGCAGTGTAATAACATACCCTGAAAGAGCACTGTACTCTAGCAGTGAAAATACGACAGAAGAGCAGGTGTCTGCTGCTATTAGATGACACCGAGGCGACAGACAGCAGTTTGTTCCCTCCTGACTGTCAGTAAACAAGGAAAACATACCGCTTGCATGCTGTTTCAGGTAGAAGTGGCTAAAATACTCCTCCTCCCATTTTCATACTGCTGTGTCCATTTCCAGCAATGCAGAGGTGTTAAGATGCATGCATCTATCCCAAGGACCTTCCTAAAAATGAACTTCCAGCTGTGGGAAAGGTTTAGCAGCTCTTCTTGCTGCTATTCTACATGCAGAGGTGTGAACCAAAATGAGAGAAGTTTAAAAGCACAGTTAACATTCCCAGCTCACACAGATGATCAGGAGCCTTATGAAATTACTTTGGCAGGTTTACCTTCACTGCCAGTTTTGAGATATGGCTACAGAAAAGAGCTACACTTCTATACTTACCTCTGTATAAAATGATTTTTCTTCGAAATATGCAAATTCCTTGCACATACAACATTTAGCAAGACATTCTAGCCTCAATGCTTCATTTTTAAGATCCTCCTTTGATACATCAAACGGGCAGTTTCAAGCAGTCAGAGTTTTAACCTTCTGCACAGTTTTGAGAGCACACATCTGAAATGCCGTGTTTACACCATTCCTTGCCTCCGAAACAGGCTTTGCCAGTTCAGACCATGATGACCTGAGCACAAGCAGCGCTTGTCCTGGGCTTCTCCCTCTCTGTCTCTAAGCCAACGCAGGCTCCGAGTATCTGATGCTCAGCCATGAAACACACACTTTTAATCAGAAAGATGCAAGAGGAAAGAGGACTTACGCACAGAAGATCATGCTTCACTTTTCTTTTTATAGAAATGGCAGCGATACAGCCGGACACTTAAACCAGCCGAGGATTATCTAATTGCTGTGTGCCAGGGATTGGGGTAAAGCAAACAGATTTATTAGCATTTTATAGGTGTTGGCGGGATGGCTTATTTCAAGGTCAAAGAATTCTGGTAACCGAGGTGGAGAACGTTTCAGCCCTGTGGTGCAGCAAGTTTGATGGCTAGTTTTGTTTGTGCAGTGATGAAGGAGTGAAAACAGATCCATGTTAACAGGCTACAACCTACCCCTGGAGTCACCTTGCACCTACTTCTGCTTTCTGGACAGGAAAAGGTTTATATCAAATCATGGACCACAGCCAGCAACTCCGAAACGGACGTGAAGAATACAGCTACCTTTTCTTCTTTTTCTGATCGTGAAAATGAAAGAGAACGTCAGCATTTCTGTTCAGCAGGTTAGGAGGACAAATTTAGTAAGTAAAAGCCTTAACTCTGTCCTCTGGGTAAGCTGAGTAAGGAAAAAGAAGAGCTTTAGTGGCTGTGACTGAAATGGGAGCAGATGAAGAAGAAACATTACCACCAAGAAAGGATGTTTGGACCACTGCTACCATCTGCATTTTTAGAACAGATAAAAGCCTGTTATTCTGAATCTGCCTAAGTCTGTGTTATAAAAGTGTTATTTCTAATTTACACTAAAGGTAAATCTACGTATATGCAAATATTAATTATTCTGAGTAAAACTGGTTTCCATATAAGTTTCTTATCCTTTTGGAATATTTATAGAGGTGAGGGGGGAAAAAAAATCAAGACATTTTAATGAAAAGTTTGTTAACTCTCCCATTTTTTAAATACTTCCTTCTGCCCCCCAAAAACCCAGCTTCATTACCAGCGGACTGGGCCAACTCCGAAAGGCAGCAAACCTTAATATGGGTTTCCCAGCCAGCATCTCGTTGGAATCACGTTTGAATGTTTTTACTCTGGCAGACGACTGCCCCAAACCCTAACCAGAATCACTGTTGCAGTGCCCTCTGTGTGAAACAACACATCTAGAGAGATTAAATTTTTGCCCTGAAAAATCAGCAATAGTATATAAAATAATATGGAACATATGAACGCAGTGAAGGCAAAGAGGGAGGAGAAGGGAGGCCAGGGGCAACAGTCAGAAATAAGATTTGGATAGAGCTCTGGGTCACCTACACAATGGCTCTGACTCATCTGAAAAATTGTTGTAGCTTTACGTTAAATACAATACAGTGTTGGATGCTGTTAAATTTAGCCATGAACTTGGATAATTTTCCCTAAGTTGTATCAGGAACTGCCTGGAAAAGGACCGAGAGGAGAAAAGTGCAAAGCTGCTTGCTGAACTTGAAAAGCGGCAGAAGTTGAACCAGGGCTGCTGGATCAGACAGAAGAGGAGAGCTGGGAAGGACCTCAAGAACTGGAAGCCTGAGTCTGATGTAATGGAGAAAAAAGGTCAAAAAATTTTAGATTTCGTGAGGCTCTGCAAAACTTAGGTCCCTGGAAGGTGACCACGGCATCCAGGCTGAGGCCCGAGCTGCTGCAGCACCTTCTCAGATCCCCATCTCCTTGCAGCATGAGCTGAGATGAGCCTTTTGTCTCAAAATGCTGCCAGCTCCTTTGACGTGACTGCCCGCTTCACCTTCTCGCCGTTTCTCCATCCTTTTGCGTAGGAAGACAGGGAAAGCAGGGAGTCAGAGAAGACAGGGAGAGGTGGCAGGAACAGTAGGGAGGCCAGGCGAGAGGTTTGCCAGCTGCCACGTGAGCGAGAGGGCACTGCTGATCTTCGGGCGAGAACAGCTCCGATTTCAGCCTTGCTGTCACGCTCCGTGTTTGCTGAACTGTACAGAAACCAAACAAACCCAGATTTAGAAACTGATGTTCCGAAGGCTAATTAAGAAGAAAACTATGAGAAAGCAGTTTTCCTGATCTACATTTTACCATCGGCATAAGCGAAGAACTTCTTGTTCTTCGTACAGGCTGTCTGACGCACAACGTAAGGCACAACTGAGTCCTGTTTCAACAGACGCCTCTGAGTGGTACCGCGAAGGATCAGCTGTAGCTAATCCTGGAATTAAGCTGGTTTAAGGTCAGCTATATCCAAATAGTGCCTTGCTAATATGCTCCCTAATTATTAATCACTTTCAGGAGTGTGTTTCTAGCCACTAAGCTTAGCACTGCAGAGAGAGGGAATTCAAGTAAAGCTGATATTAATATTAAACCGTAGGTTTGAGTGATGATTTGCAGGTGCACAGAAAGACACGGTGCTTCCACGGGAAGAACTGGAGCTAACTCTGCAGAGAAAGCAAAACTGAGAAGAGGGGGCATGACATCGAGACAGAGTGGAAGGGAGTATCAGCAATGGACAGAAGGGAACAAGAAGAATTTGAAGGAGATTCCAAAGGAGAAACGCATCTGAGATTCTGCTTTTGATTTCACCCAAAATATTTAGACACAGCACGAAAAGTATGCTTAACAAGCGCTAACATACAGTGGAGTCTAGGTGTTATAATCAAGATATATCTTAGGATCCTTGAGGCATACTATGCCCAAAACTTCTCTGATAGAGGTCTCTACTTCCATCAGGAACAAGTTTCAAGGGCTTTAGGGAAAGATAATATCATGTCAATCAGAAAAAAAAATCATTTTTACAACACAAACCAGCAAAAAGTCAGGTATTTTACCTGAGCTGTAAACATGTTTATTAATTTAAAGTAGTTTCCGTTACTTCAGAGCTATTAGATCCTGCCTGTTTCTGTTCTGTTTAATCAAGCAAGCTGTTTCCGATTACACAAATGTTCCTTAGAGCATTTCTTTCATAGGTCATAAGGAGGGGAACCAACGCGTTATCTTTTCTGGGAGTGGTAAACAAACAGCCCAGCTCCTGCAGTACCCAGATCCCCATCAACACCCATAGAAAATCTGTGGCTGGAAAAAAATAATATTTAGACCTCAAAACAACTGAGCCACAACCTTTTTGGAAATAGAATTCTCTCTAACCTTTTGCAGTAAATAATGTTTATGCACATAAAACCACCTAAGAAACAGCAAAAGCAATCAACAGTTTTCCTGTATGAGTAACGACCACTCAAACTGTTCTGCTACTCCCTCCATCGAAGAACGGTTACTTGGTATCTCTCAAGGAGAAGCTTTCTGTTGCAAACTCTAAAAGATATCTATCTGTCTATCTAAAAGATATAAATTGGAGTCATAATTACAATTTACAGCTTTCGTCCTCGAAATTACGCACCTTACCTCACATTAAAGCACAAAGAAGTGTGGAGTGAGCACCTGCCACTTCCACTGACCCCCACGGAGAAGAGCAACATTCACTGAATATATAGACTAACCAGTTAACATAAATGCATAAGTATCACAGACGATGCAGCCATGAATGCTGAAAAGCATTCTCACAGAGAAGAGGTATCAGAAAGATCCTTCTTGACTCGATTTGGAAGCCATCACCTCTAACCTGAGGGCTGACAGGCAAAGACAGGGAGAAATACTTCCATTCCTGCTTTAACGAAGGGACTCCGTTAAGCTAGGACAATAAAGGAAAGGATGTCCCGTACTTACTTTCAGAGCTGTGGAAGGATGAGAAGAAATGCTGAGCAGCCTCATGGAGGTTTCCATCTGCTGGGGTGGAAGGAAGAAGTTGGGAACAACAACAGGATCAGACCTGGGCAGAGCTGTTAAGGAACAACCTTCGGCAGCGTGTAGTTGTGCAGAGCTCCACAGGAGCTGCAGGTGTGGAATAAGCCTCACTGTAACAGCTGTTAATGGACCCCAGATGGTGGAGTCTCATTAACTTCAATCAATATTCTATCGTTCTGAACACTTGGTTCTCTCACCTGGCCCCACAAAGCATGGGGCACAAACTTGCTTTACAGTAATATCTCACATATTTGTAGAGTACTTCATCCTGCAAAAATTCCAACACAACTTAGTGAAACTGAATGCGAGATTTGGGATCTGTGCGAGAAACGTGGGGAAGTATTTTAAAAGCAAATTAAACTACGTTTCTTTCAATACAGAAGAAACACAAGAGCTACAATACATGGAGAAAAACAGCATGGGGAAAAAATGCAAGAAGGTACATTGAAACTACCCAAAATGAAATAACTCTCACGGATCACAAAATATATTAGTTACAAATGGCAAAGAAGTCACCACTGCATTGTGTGAAACACAACATAACAGGGTCTTCCAATACCTTCCCAAGTCACCAATTCTAGACTCATTTCCCAGGGAAGAGCTCCACACAGGAAATTCTCTTTCCTAAAGCCAGTGAGATTCTAACCAAGAAATAGGACATGCTCCTTGAATGCAAAGAAAAGAGAAAAGAAGGATACAAAACAGTTTTTGGTTTGACAGGCTTTTCTGACTGTCCCAGTGGGTCTTCACTACCGTCATCAGAAAAGCTTTCACTATTTCCTTCCAAGCCTGCTTGGGCTGATGCACTCCTAACGCAGATCTCATCGGAACCACTTTCTTCCTCGTCTTGACGATCTTCATTTACAACCTCATCGTTTTCCTCCTTCTCTCTTTCTGAGGTTTTTGGATTGATCAAACTAACTTCTCCTGGAAATTCCAGTAGTTCTTTGGAGGCTGCATGAAACTCTACATTTTGCTGTGTTGGTCTAGTGTTAAATGCTCTGTCCCACTCACAATTTCTATTTTCTACAGGGCCATTGGCTGTTTGATGCACTTCTGACAAACGAGCAGGCTGAAACGGCTCCTTCTCCATTGTTTCTGTGCCACTATTCAAGCTTTGAAAGTCTTTTGTTATGCCCTCGTCTGCATGGAGGCTAACGCACGGGCTAAGGGCGGTGAGCATGCTTTGGTTGTCACCTTGTAGTACGCTGGAGAAGGTGCCACTCCGTCTGCCGTTGCCTCTTTGCAAACAGTCTGAGTGCTGATCTTCAGGCCCCAAGTCTACGGGCTGCTGGTCAGCACCCTGCTCCACTTCAGACAGCACACTGGACCAGGGACTGGTTTTGTCCGTTATGGTTGTTATTTCATTGAGAGTTCGTGGTTCTATAATGTCTTCTTCATATTCTTCTTCACTGTGTGGCTGGATGGCAAAAGCACCTTCACCTTCCTGGGTGTAGTCCGCTGGCAAAGGATGCTCATCTTCAGGGACAGCTTGCTCTAGAAATTCATGCAACATGTGTCTCTCAAACACAGATCTCCCAAAAGAGCGTGGCCGCTGCGTGTCACTGCAAACGCTGGGCGAGTCCAACTCAAGTTGGCCTTGACATACTTCAGTCCTGGCTTCTTCATCCTTCTGGTTGGGTACGTGTGTAGCACCCAGCTTTCTGCTGTTGTCTTGATGCACATTAGAAGATTCTTTACTATTTTTAGTTATAGTCTGTAAGTCTGAATAATAGAAAACAGCATCAGTAAATGCACAGAGCAACAATTCACCTTTTATCTGATTTATCTGGGCTTTTTGCAGAAAATCATGTATGCAAGAATGGTTAGGAGTTAAACATACACAGCTTTGTCAAACACGCTGCTGATGTGATCACATTCTGCTCTCTTTACCATTGACAAGTCCAGGAGAAGGACAGAAATGCTAAGGAAAAAAGGAAATGTTCAGGATGAAATTCCTGGGAAATAACTAGAAATACCTACATCAATGTAAAGAAAAAAAATTGGACAGTGAAAATACTCTGATATACAGAGGACACTTAAAGCAAATGGAAGAAATACCTATTGCTTGGAGTGGCTAAAACCAGTTTGGTCAGTTCAGACCACATGGGAAGGAGAGAGGAATAATCTAGACAGGAATGATGGATAATCTAACCACCTTCTCCTCTCATAGCTTTCCCAGTTTTATGTAGGGGCCAAATAGACACAGTTGCTACTGATATGCTCCAGTTTTCAGTTCTATTTAGCAACTCCAATCAAACGACAGACAATTGTTAATTAAATGTTTGTAAAACAGAAATTCACTCAGGACTATTGCTCAGTTGTGGTGGTAAAATTGTAAAGTCTGAAAACAAAGAGCTGCCTGTGCTCCTAACACAGCCTCTGAAAAAAAGGTGATTGGATTAGGAGCCTAAACATTAATAAAATCTACGCAATCCTGAAAATCTCTGGGGATTTTACAAATTCTTTAAAAAGCCACAATCACCTATTTTTGATTCCTAGTTAGCAGATCCTATTAATTTCTTGCATTCTTTGGGAAATTAGTTCACCAGTATTAGGTTAAATGGTAAACTACTGCTACTCCAAAGCAAGAGGAAAAGTCTTGCTATAAGGTAATGGTGGAGGACATTTGGAAAAGGAGAAGGAAAGGTTTGTGACAGATTGTACAGGAGAGCATGTAAAGAAGCAGTAAAAACTATTAATAAAGATGAGAAGAGGAACAAAAAGAGCAAAACCTTGGAGAAGAAAAAGAGAAAAAAAAAAAGAGAAGATCAAGGTGGTGATACAAGAAAGGCAAATTCTGGCATAATAGAAATGTGCCCTTCAACTCCATCTCTTGGAAGCGCTGCTTCCCTGGAGGTAGCCACAGGCAGAAACAGCACAGAATAATTTTTCAACTGGCAGCGCTCCGAGCCACTGTTTGTTCTCTAGTCTGATAAATTATTTTAAAAGCACCAGCATGGATTTGATTTCCTAGTCATTTTGCTGCTTACAGCACCTCTCTGGTATGAGATCAGAGCGACATGAACAGTTAAGCTAACATTAAATTAACTGCAATCAGAGAGCAGGCTAGTGCTGACATGAAGAGCAGTTACAACGGAGCTGCAAGAAATGCCAGGCAGAGTGAAAAAACATACATCTGAAAGCAAGGTGTACAAAGAGATATGTTTCCTTCCCTGTTGTGTCATACTCCATCCTTATTAAGGATGTCATTCTGTGTCCAACAGCGCTAACGATAGGGAAAATTAATTGCACTGATGCCTCTAAAAGAGGAAAAGTACTGAATGCGATAAACAGAAAAGAAGCTGCTTACTAAGAGCTTTGTCTTACCCATCCTAAAAGAGCCTTATTTTAGCTATTCATCGTAGGGCATAAATTTCACCTGAAAACAGAGATATGCCAATTCCTATTAGCAAAGAACCACAGACTCAGCTCAGTACCATTCTGTGGATTGTTTTTCCGCAGGACCTCCCTTTTTCTACTGAACAGACAGTGAAATTTAAGTAGAATTTAGGCTTTCTTGAGAGGACCTTAACTCCCACCTAATCCTCCCTCTGAATGTTTCAGTTCAACACTGTCATTACCGACAGGGGTTTGAAAGTCTCCCTGAAGCGTTCTCCCAACGGACCAACACAGACTGATACCAACACCAGGAACTGGTCCTGATCACCTAAGAAATTTGAAGATACTTTAAGGCAACTTCTGACAGAAAATTTCAAACCAAGTGACAGCTTACCATTGATGAGGCTGCTGACCTGAGACACCAACTGACTAGATTTTTCCAAAAGATGGCCTCCACTGGCATCCACTTCTCTGCTCATCAAGCCCCGATGATCACTCTCCTGCTCCTCATGACTTGGTTTGGATCTGTTACCATAACCGAAGTCAGGAAAAGATCTGGTCAGCTTCTGACTGAAGTATCTTTGAACCTCATCCAGCTCACTCAAGTTTTTTCTGTAAGCAGTGGTAAGGAATTTGGTAAGAGAAAAAAAGCCTGTGGCAGACTGATTCTATTTGTATCATTCTACTCAACAGCAGTAAATATGCAAATACAAGATTAAGGGTTATTATTGAAAAATAGGTCAGTAGGTAGGGTTGAGGTTGCTCTGCCTAAGCAAGAGGATAACACTCAAGAACAAATGCCAAATCAGTTATGAAACTTAGGCTGGAAGTTAAAAAAAGAGCTAGTTTTAAACTTACTTAATCAAAAGAGTTGGATTTGAGATGACCTTCCAATAGAAGTCATAAAGCCAAGAATATTAATTGACTTTTTGACTGAGCTTGATAAAAATCTGAGGATTTCTACCTGCTTAAGATCTATGGATTTTATGATATACTGCTTGTGGAAGCAGGGGAAAGGATGGAAGGACTCAGAAAGTCTCTTTCAGTCCTATATTCCTACAGATAATAAATATTCTTCTCCTAAAATTTATACCTGATTTAAATCAAGAACCTAGTCAAAAGAAAAGTGCTTCTAGTAAGGAGAAAGGCATCCTGTTGGGAAAGGACATCCTGCTCCATGCACCATGCTTACAGGCTTGTTCTTGCATCTGTGAAAACCAACTGAGAGGACTATTGGCTTAATAGTGTGCGTTGAGTTACAGATGTACAAAGATGGATAAAGCAAAGCATTCAATCCAGATTTGGAAACACTGTTGTTGCTGTTTCCCTTCACAGCATTGCTAGAGCCTCACTCCTAATGCAGGGTTGCTCCCCTAGTCCCTGCTTTTCCAATCCCATCTCATCCTGCTGTAAATTACATTGATATCCCACTGATACCTCTTAATCAGTTATGATATATTTTCATTTTCATTTCCTTTAAAATTGGATGCAAGAATTCTTTCGTTTCAAGCTCTGCTTTGCAAACCTAAGGCTTTGAATTACCATGTTGGCTATAGCTCTGCTTTACCTGAGAGCAGTTAGAAGAGAAGCACGTGATGACAGCGATAACGAGTCCATCTTTGCCGCCTGGTGCGCGTTCCCCTCTGCTTGCTGCAGGGATTCATGAAATCTGCGCACGTTCTGCATATGCTCTTCATGCCGAGGCGCGTGTGTTCCAGGGGGACTAATTCTGCTGGAAACAGGCCTACGTTTAGCAACAGAAAACAGTTTGAAATCTCTCATTGTGAAAAGTCTGCCAACTAAGAATATCCAACATCTTTAAATGCATTAAGGAGCCACCGACGGATGAAACTGGCTCTTTCAAATGTCATCAAGAATGGCGTTTACTGTTTCAGATTTACACTAAAATAAAGTAAACTGCAGCTACCCTCTCCGCACTGGTTAATAGTGTGGCTGACGGGGAATTTGCAATGTCTGCTGGGAGCTGCCAAGCCAGCTGTTCAGGCCAAATAACGGTGGCTCATGGTCCCCCTACACTTCAGAGACACATACAGGAAAAGCATCATCTCCTATGTATGCTAAATAAACAAACCATGAACTAAAACACTCTCTCATGTGTGGCTAGTTAACTATATAAACATTGGTGCTTGTTTTAAGGGACAGAAAGCAGGAGGTGCTGCAGGATACCTGACAGTCCTAGTCCTGGAATGTGTAATATTACAGCATTTCACCAGCTGTCATTCACCAGCCATGGACAGAAGTTACGGCAAAATAAAGGGGATATGTCAGTAATACTCTATTCTAACTTACGCTTATTATCCTTATTAAAAATAAATACAAACATAACCCGTATTCTTATAAAGGCCTGGAAGAAGTATCTGCCAGTTTTAGCAGTGGCTAGTGTAAATCCTAACGTAGAAGGGTGTAAATGAAACAAATCAGGGAACATCAGTGAGAAGATGAGGGACCACTCTCTCACTGGTAAAGGGAATTTGGTATAATCTTTAAGTCCAAAAACTGGGAAAGACCTTTGATAGGGCTTGTTATTTTTTCAGTAGAGTCAATAGCCTTCAGATAGGTAGATTTCTGAGTCCTGAAAAAGATCAAAATGACCAATAGCCAGCTGACTTACCGCTCTCGAGTAGGAACACTGACTTCCTTTGATAAGATATTCAACATCTGCTTGGAAAAGCTTGTAGCATTACTGGGAAATATTGGAAAGCTGGGCTTCACCTACAATAAGGAGGAACACCACACATGAACCTTCTACAGCAAGAAAATAGAGAAATTAAAGTAGTATCTTGCTGAGCGGGCAAACAAAAACTTAAGTTTTCTAAATAGATTTAAATTTTCAAAGGATTTTCCAGCACTGAGTCGAAGTACCATTTAACAACACTCTTATTTCAGAAACATTTGTTACCTCCCCCCACACTGCCGAAGAATACACTGATGGAAAGCAGGGTATAGGGACTCCATTACATGTGTGTATCGCACCCCAGCGTAACTGGAAAGTCTAGAGAATAAAACACACACAAGATACGGCAAATCTTCCAGAAAAATAGATTTCTGCCAAATTAGAGATTTCCTGACCAACGGAAGGCTGAATTTACAGTATGTTTTTGGGCATCAGCTGTCACCCAAAGCAGCAAACAGAACAATGCCAGGCTCCTAGACATCCAAACCCAAGGAATATTCTTTCTCCTAACAACAAAAAAACCCCAACACCCATGAAGCAACAACAAAGTGATAGAAGCCACTGGAGATGATCATGACCTAGGATTGAATGAGCGCCGTTACTAGTGTTGGCCTGCAGCTACCATGGAAACATAGAGCAGAATTTTTAAACAAGGAATTAAGTGTTCCTGGTACGTTTACACAGACTGATCTATTACAGTACTGTGAATTTGCTATGCTTGCTCGTTACTTCAGAAACGCCCAGAGTTAGTGCTGATTATTAGGAATCTAATCAGATAGGCACATGGAAGGAAACTGAAGTACGTACTGAAGAACTCGCTGGCTGGGTCCGGATCCTTGCCTGCCTTTCTTCTTTGAGGTTATTTATGTTTTGAAGAGGGGAAACGGCTACTTTGATCTGCCCTCGGCACTGTCCACTGAAGTCCGTAATATTGTACCACCCGCACACGAGCTGGAAGCCAGAAAGAAGAGGAGAAAGGTCCACTGATGCAAATCCTATCACTCGCTCAGTCTCTGGGGAAGAAGAATATAAAGCACATATTCATTTAAACTGCATGTAAACAGGGATGCTAAAAATCAGTCAGGTATACAGCCCTTGAAATATGTCTAGACTTTACAGGGAAAGACGTCTTATAGAACTGAAAAAATGGTTTAAAAGCTGACAGCTCTCATGAGGTAAAGAGCAAGCAAAGAGTGGAACAAAAAAAGTAGAGAAAAAAGAATAGAGTTTAAGACAACAGAAACAAGACTTAAGATTTTGGTTGTTAATATGCTTCAAACTAAGAGACCTATGGTGCCTGATTAAGAAGCAGGAAAAATTGTTTCAAGCAATTAAACCAAGTTCCTCCCTACGGATTTGCCAAAATAGCTGTCCCTATTGCAGCTGTTGATTACCTGAACACCTCCATTGGTAATAATTCACAGCAGAATGAGGGCCTTGCTGCAGGTCTAAGAAAGGACATGAGGGTTACGTACACTATGCAATACTTAGTAAGAAGAACTAGTTAAACAAGGGTTGTGATAAAGGGAAAAATATTCAGCTTGAAAATGGGCTAGAAATAAGAGACAATCAGAGACTTGAAAAGATGAACCTGGAGGCCAATCTGAAGACCTCAGCAAACGCATTCCACCTGCAGAATTGCATTCTCACTTCAGAAACTCAGGTTTCTTCCCTTTTCACTTTGCCAAAACTTTCAAAAAGGCTGATTTGTCATTACACTGTTGCATTTTTTGTGCAACATTTTGTCTTTTCTGTCCTGCAAATTTATCTGAAGTACAGAACAAAAAAGCCTATCCAAGAAGAGGATATTATTTCGATTACCTTAGCAGTTACATTCAGCTAAAAACGTGCCTGCAGAAAAATGAAAGACCAGGGCAGGGAGAGGGATTGGCAGGAGAATCAATGTGTACACACGGTACTTTCTATAATACAGAGAAAGGCTGAGTTACATAGTTTATTTTTGAAGCAAGAAATCAGTCAGCTGAACTTTAATATGTAAAAAGAAAGGAAAAACCCCAGTATTTTAAAGATCATATCCTAGCAGTTTGCATCGAAGAAGTAGGGCTGTGTTCCAAACAACACACACAGATTTTTGCGCTTGCTTGGTACCAATTAAATATTGAAGGATCTGGGCTATCAAAAAAATAAGCAAGCATCTTTTATCATTTAACAATAAACAGCAGGTTCAGTAAAAATGCTTAGAAAAAGCTCTTCTGTTGTTAGGTTTGAAACCCAACAAGGCCTTCAACTCCCCCAGTGAATGCTGAGAGTGGATACAGGAGCAATTGTTAAAATCTATCCAATCTATCCATGCCACTATAAAAGTATTTGATTACAGCTGGCTGCCCACACTTCAACCAACTGCAGAGACAACGAACAGCATATGAAAGACACAGTAAAGGATTTCCTTCACTGGGAAAATCTACTCTAAAATACTGTCAAATTAAAAACGGAACCAAACCTTGCCAGATGATTAATAGGGAAAAGAAGGATGATGAGGGGCAGGAAATCAGTGGGTATTTATCTCTAGCATTCTTCTAGTGCAAGGTGAAAAATGTCTTTACCATTCTACTCTCCAATTTACGTAATAGAATTTACTTTACTCGTATTAAATACAAGTCACCCAAGGAAAGGGATGCAGAAAAGACACTCCTCTCAATACCACACTGCAAACTTTACCTGCTTTATGCCACACTTTGAAGACCAAGGTTTGCTGTGGATCCAGCAGAAGTTCTTTGGATAATCTGTTAAGAACAAAATCATAATTCGTTATGCAAAGTAGGAAAAAAGCGCAAGTGCAGTAAAATGCCTCTGAAGATTCAATGACATTGTATCTATCCAGACAAATCAGTTTCCTTCAGGAATGATGGCAGGGAGAAACACAACAAAACCCAAAATCATTGAGCCCCCAAAAGCGTAACTATCTTTACATGGTTTTGGCTTTTGCTTATTCAAGAAGTATTTCCCTCTCCTAATTCTTGTTGTAAATTTAAAAGATAGGACAATAAAACCGTGAAGAAACGGAAATATGGTTAATCTCATGACTCAATAATCAGTGACAGCAAAGCACTGGGGTTATGGTTGAAAGCTGTAATATTTGAAGTTGATTTCTGGAAAAAACCACCCTGAAAATTGAAGTGTCAAATGTAGAACAGCTTATAAGTTGCTTGAAGCAATTCAGATATGACTCTGAGCATAAGCAACCTCTGAAACAAAACTTTTAATCTTCAGCTATCACTCTTTCATATTACAAATTCTCTAAAGCCAAAAACCCAACACAGCAATCTGGCAGAAAAGCCCACTCCTGTGCAGGCACTGGTATGTATTTGCATGCATTTTGTGATGGACAAAATAAATTCAGTATGCTTTCTTGTGGCCTGTAACAGAGTTGTTCCACCTAGTTTAGAAAACGCTTTTGGTTACTGCTTTGGAATTAATTTAAAATCTGGTATAGAAACACTGGGGAAGCCACAAGACTGCAAACACAGGTTTATTACTGAATATTACCATGTGTGACTTGGTCTGCTGAGGTTCATTAGAGTGGTCAATTCATCTGCTCTAATTTAGGCTCAGATATCTAACTCCGAGCTATGTTCCCTACACTACTTTGGCAGTCACCGGAGAAAAATAGGCATCCTTAGGGAATTTTGTCCTAAGTTGGGTCTCTAACACGGGTCAAGCGATTCACCATCTGGAGGTGCCTGCATCTCTCCAGTGACTGCAGAGGAAGCCAAGGCTGAACAGCTCTGTGTCAGAAACCTAACTTCCAGATATATAAAGTTTCAGTAGGTGAATCCAAAGTTAGAGCTCTGGTCCTGAACCAGGGCATAATTTCTAAGCATGAAACAAACTAAAACATACAGAAAAAGCCAATACATTGGATCAAGTCTTACTTAACCTTGCCAAGAGTCCTTTAGCAATTAGCAGCCCCTTCCTCTAGATGGGGAAACTACAGATGAATGGAAATAGACTGACTCACCCAAGGTCTTAAGGCCAAAACACAATGCAGCCAAGGTTCTGCACACGTCAAACTGCCTTTCCTCACGTTAGTTTTAAGACCAAGCCTCCTCAAACAACTTTTATCCCAATATGAGCACGTGATGACAGTAAAATATGGGAACAAGCATTTTTAGCTGAGTACAGGCCTGGTAAGTAGAAAAGCACCCCGCCCCAACTGGATATGTCCTTCTCACACCTAGCCTGGCTGTCAGATCCAAAGTGCGTCTGTGCGAGTCCACGTCGTTTACCTTGCTTGTTGCTGGAAGTCCCAGACCGGTGAGTCCGTGTTTTCTATTACTGAAGTGGTTACTGGAGCATCTGCACCAGCAACAGCAAACGACACACAGCTACTGGGTGCTGCCACTTCACGTTCTGTCAAAGGACTCCCTAAAATTATACAGAATTAAGTACAAATTTGTTATTAATAATTTAAAGAAAAAATCTAAAGGAAGTTCAGCAATTAAATCAGATAATTAACAAAGAAATCCACCATTTAGGAAATACTCCTTTTCATTGGTGGAGCTGAAAATACTTTATGTTTACAATGGGAACAAGTATTACATTAACCTTTTACAGAGCAGAAACTGGAATATTCAAGGGAGAAATGGAAAACCCATTTGCCCAAGATCACCTGAGAAGTCAGAGGCAAAGCTAGGAATAAAACCCAGGTCCCCAGGACCCTATTCCAGTGCTTGATCTACCCTCCCTGCTGGACCACAGAGTTTGGCAATCCTAGCTGCAAACATAGAAAATATCCAGCGTTACAACAGGCAGTTTGACTTAACAGCTGGATTGCTGAGAGGAAGCTCATTTGTGTTGACTGAATAAGAAAATGCACAGCCGGTGTTAATGATACCCAAGGATTGATAAACTTTTTTATAGCCTCTATTAGTTCATCTCAGAAAGACTGAAATAGTTAGAGAAACTTAACATCCTTGCAAGATAGAAACAAGTACCACTCTCATCTGTTATGAAGATTTAAATACAGAGGAAAAAGCAGTATATACAACTGTATTTCAAATTCTTGCTGGCTTCTCTTCCAACTTTTCCCACCGCCCTTCACACCCGTTGCAGAAGTGGGAGTTTGTGTTACAAGATCAGTTGTCACAGTTCCCTATATTTTCCCGTGGAACATGCTTTCAGCAGGGATAGAGCACATGGAAAGTAAAATACTGGTCACTATTAAGTGCACATGTGCTCCCACCAGCCCTGCTACTGCACCAGCAGAAAATTTGAGAGAAGAAGGTCTAGTGTAGATGAGGCCTTAACATTTTGGCCAAAACATCAAAGTTTATGTCAGAATTAGGGAGGGAAAAATCACTTGCCTTCATGTCCTAGTCCAGGGAGCTATACATGGGGCAGCAGGTAGGCTTTGCTGAAATTGTTTTTAAGTAACTCCAGGAAATACCATTTTTAATCTATGCACAAAGTAGACCTTTGTGATTGCCACGCTAAGCAACGAGGATGGCATTCACTCTGCAATGCACCAGTGAAACCTTTACAAGACTCCTTGCGTAAACATAGTTCAGGGCTGGAACCATAAGCATTTTCTCCCTCGTTCATCCTGAAATAACCTGGGAAAAGGTTTGTGAGAAAACAGCTAACGAATTAACTAGTCTGACTGAATTGGGTATGTTTGCGCTTAGAGGCAGACAGTTTATCATCAGAGGAACGCAAGGTCAAATTAAGGGATGGAGCTAGATGTTCCCCAGATGCTGCTGGATATTATGTTGAACGAAAGCTGCAGAAATTATACAATCACTTGCACTGAATTATAGTCCAAAAAGGAGGAGAGATGCTTAGGGCCTCTTCCCTTCTACATGCAACCTCTCCTCCAGGCTTGGACCCTTTTAGTCATATTTACATTAGGGAGATTAATTTGCTGCGGTGTATCATGGCCTGTAAAGCTGTAGTAGCACTTTACTGCTTACAGAGCTGTTCAGATCGTGAATTTGTAGCTGGCAAAATCTGCTAGGAGAAATGGACTTAGCCAAGGGGAAACAAGATCAGACTTTGCAACCAACTATCACTCAGTTATTACAGATTGTTTCCTCCTTTCTGCTTTCCAAGGACTCAGCATGTGGCTTTGGACTTTTTCAAGACCTTGCTGGCCAGAATGATCAAAACTGATGAGTATGAATCTGATTTAACTAAAAATAATTCTCTTTTCTCCTGAAGTCTGATTCTCTGTGAAAATATGATCAAATGTGACTGATTTATAGCAGCTTACTGAGTTACTGCTCATTTATGCCCTGACCATGAGGATTTGCTTGAGAACAAAAATTTTTTTTTTTTTTTTACAATATCCACAACGACTTCAGTTAAAACGTGCCACACAAAACTCTTCGCGGTTTGGTAAGACTGTAGATATGACAATTCAAGCACAGACGTGGGCAATGTGAGCTCAGCTTAGAGAAATGAGCAAGACCTATCCAGACTATCTCACCATCTCCTGCGTGTAAAGGCAGACCTAAAATCAACCTTTGTAGTCAAAGGCAAAATCAGCATTTCTCAGTGTTAGCTTGCTTTTCTTCTAGGAAAAGAAAAGCCTATAATAGAAAGAATTGTTGGCTCTAATTAGAAAGCTCAGCCATAATCAAAGGAGTCTTACAGAGCCTGATTTAGCCTAGCAACTCCCAATGCCTGAACTTTGTGAAGAAGTTACACTTAGAAATACTAGTTTCATTCTGCTTTATAAAAGCAGTATTTGAAGAATGAGGTGAGAGAAGGAATTGAGATGCGTGACCTGACGGTTCAGGAAGTGGGCGGTAAAACACAAAAGCTTTAAGCCTAGGGCACCTCCTGCATGTCATGGTCCGGACCGGCAGCATAACGTGCCGATGGCTATCACATGGCTGAAGGGTTGCTGGAAACATGTTCTTTCCACTATTCCGAAAGGACAATTGTCCATATGACAAAAGTCTCTGTAAGGAGCATCCTGGCAGAGAAGCCAGGATTGGGAAGGGAAACTCCTTCCCTTTTGCAAGGGATGATCTTCCATTGATAAATACACGGACCTACATCCCAGAGAAGTCCCTGGAGAAGCTTGCACTCCTACGCTTCTGTTTTGTGGCTGCTCTGTGGGGAGAGAATCAAAGGTTCCGCGTCTGCCAATCCAGCAGCCGTTCGCTAGTGGTGAAGCTTAACTTTAAAAAAGACCACCAGAGACAGAAGAAAATGAACAGACGTCTATTCCCTGAGGATGCGAGAACTGTACAGAAAAAGATGAAAAACATGGCAGGAAGAGGTTAGCAACTGCAGATTAAAGTGACTTCAGTCCTTAAAAGATGCATGGAAAATTCTGTTCTAATATTGTTTGAAACAGTGCTCAAAACTGTTAGAACTAAGTTAGAGAAAGGACTTGTTGGTTTGAATTTCTGCATTTTGTAAAATGCAGAAAAATGTTATAAACACTTCTGCGTTTTTATAGAATTAATTTCATTCCTTTCCAACGTTATGAAATTTAGGCTATTTCTTTTCTTTATATTATTTGGAAGATGAAGAAAAAAGAAAACAGGAAAATTGACTTTAGAGCACGAGGAATATGAAGAGGCTTGGGGAAACATTTTGTATTTTCACTCAGTTTCTGAAAATTGCGTATCTTAAGTAATTCTACCAAAATTGCAGGAAGTCTATCATCCATAACATACTGGTCTGGAAGTGTATTCCAGCCTTTTTATCTGTAACACAATAATAAAATTGTTATCATGAAGAATGAAAATTCTTATTGAAACCAGCTTATATAGCATTTGTTTCAGTGCATCAGTTGCCTCTCAGTTAGCTACTTCTAAAAATCCCCTAAAATGATAAGTTTTTTCAAGATGGAAATATTGCAATAGAGTACACCATCAAAAGAAACCTCCTTTATGCCATCAAAAACTTTGCAGTAGCAACCAGTGTTGCATCAGGTTTCCAAAGACTATGAATTCCAGAAGACTATAGAATCATTATAAAAAAAGCCATCAGAATTACTTACACTTAAATCATGGCTTATATTTGACTCTTTTAGTTGTGTTATCACACCATAAAATGCTGAGTGTTCCTTTCTGGCATATCACCTGGACTGTGAAACAGTTGATCTTAACAGAGACATTTCCAGTAAACCCACCTCAGGTCAGTTCCTTACTCCCTTTTGTATTTAGGGAGCGTGCAATGGCCCAAACAAGATCAGATCACTGATCTGAGCAAACACAAAGTGATCAAGTCATGCAGTGCTAGAGGTGCCCAAGGTGAAGGGTAGAGCACCTGACGTGTTTTAAAGGGTTTAACTCATCTTTAACAGAGACTCATTTACAGATTGCAACTCAAGGGAAAAACAAAAGGCTCCAAAACCCTGCAAATTCACCAAGGGTGTTACATCGCTGCACATCAAGAACCAAACATCACCTGCTAGGAAGGAATACTTTAATACGCTTAGCATCAATTTAAAAAGCAAAGAGCAGTTCTTTGGGGACCCTCAGCATAGTGACTAGCCACCGAACTGCAATGCCCACTCTACGGAGCGGGAAGCAGTGTGTCAAGCCTGGGTGAGCTCAGACTGCTCTGCCCTTACACTGCCCTTCCTCACTGCTGTGTCTGGCAGCCTCCAGATAGCACGAGTAAGCCAGCTTTACAAATTGATTATATGCTAAAAATGCAAATTTGCAAGAGTCTTTGAGATATGAGTGTCTTGGGGTTAAGTTATTCAGATAATGCCTGACTTCAGGATTCAGCTGTCAACTGTAAGAGTGAACATTATATTGCTTATATTTTGGATTTTATTATTATGAGATAGGTTGAATAGTTTAACCTCCTGCTTCCCCTGTACTTATACAATGATGCTCTTGGGGTTGCAACACTACAAGGCCAAGTTCAAAACCCATCACATCTATTCACCGTGCCAGAGTAAGTTTAAGGATTTGTTTTTAAATTGCTCCATGCAGTACCTGTTATGAACAGATTCCAGAAAAAAAAAAAGAAAGAAAAAAAGGGGGGTGGTGGTACCTTTTAAACTTAGATGCATTGCTCTTTCCACGAGGATATGGACAGCAACTGTGTTTTCCAGAAACGTCACATCTTCTTCTTGTGGTTTGCCATTGGTGATTTCTGAACTTATGATATCCAGTTTCTGACTCTGATTTTCAGAGACCTGTTGGCTCAGATCAGGTGCCTTCTCTGTGTCTTCATCTTCACTGTTGCTGTATTCCTCAGCACAGTGAAGTCTGCTGGGCAGAGCAGCAGAAGTGGAAGAAAGAACGATGTGAACACGTACAGCAGCTCCTGCTAGGTTTGCAGCGTTGCATCTGAACAGTGGATAAACCCCTGTAAAAGAATTCACAAACAACCAGCTAAACAAGCCAAAGAAAAAACAGGATCTTGGAAAAAAGCTGGTACAGTTCATTACAGTAAAGATCTCACATCAGACCAGCAGGATGAATTTTGTTTTTCAATGTAATTTCTATGCAAGGTATCCCCCAGTGCACTGTTAGAAATATCAGCTTGTAAAGGTTAAAAACAGGTGACCAATCCCCCAGACTGGGTACATCTGCATTTTCCCACTGGCAGCTCAGATTACTATTTTAAAGCACATCAACTTCCTGAGAGTCCTGGGAATAGTGCCTCTGCATAATTTTATACACATCTATGGAAAATACAATACATATGCAGCATAAAAATTTCTTTTAACTCCAGTGCCTTCTCCCTTCCCTGAGCAGACTCCAAAGAAGAGCCAATAACCTGCCCACAAATCCTTCTGCAAGCTGGTGGCTGATGGATACCATGCAGATGTCAGAAGCCTAAGTAACCGAACAAAGCAGAAGTTTCCACGACCTTCTTGGTGTCTAGTCCTTTGCTCTGACCGCAGGCATTCAGCCTCCTTGAGAGCCATTATTTTTACTCATTCTCACTCTATTATGGTGCCAAATCCATAATTCTGAAGAAACATTCTTCATCAATCCATGTAGGCTAATTGCTCTCCCTATTACTGATCATTACTGCCAATTTTTCACTCATTTAAACTTGCTAAGTTTTGAATTCAGAGAAGCAAGCATTTTAACCTTATCTTCAGTGAAAGGAGGAGTTGAGTGCGTGTTGCACACAGGACAAAACAAAGCTGTAAATGTTTTGCTTAAAGTGACCAGAGAAGTAACCAAACTAAAACATCAATAATGAGGAATGAAACATGACAACATTCTCTAGGGACTTACCACTAACACTTAGTGTTGTCCTTGACCTCTCTGCTAATGCTGCGAGGTCGACATAGGCAGATCCAATAAGACGATCTGTGTCAAGTGGTCTTTCCACATCATTTTCTTTACCATAGGCCCACCACACCTGGATTTCTAATTTCTCCTCTCTGAAGAACCAAAGCAGTCCTTGGCTCTTTCTGAGAATCACCTTGTTTGGTTTCTTAAAGTTCACTGTAACGTTCTTTGTGTCGTCACTCAATTTTGGCCTCCGAAGCAAAGTCCACGTGGCTTCCTGATTATATAGCTTATACCTGAGGTAGCAATAAGTGCTTTTATTTAGGTGCGTCTGGCCTGCAAGCAGCACACAGTGGACTGGCAGCCATACTCTTGGAGTTGAGATGGTCACAGTCGCTGGACTGGCACTCTGCTCCCATTCGTCGCTATCATCCATGCTGTCTTCACGGCTCTCCTCACTCTCCCATCCCAAAAGCTTAGCGGCCTCCAAAACACGCTCTCTGTCATCCTGATGAGCAAAGGTAACAGAAAGTTCCAGTCCTCCCACAATGGCTTGCATGACGTTTGTGCAGTGTGAAGGCATTAAATCTTCAGATAGGGTAACTGGGTACCAGCCTGTAATACCTTCGGGAGAAAAGATCATAATTAGACTTATCCTACCTTTTAAAAACGTCAGTAAAGAATTTTCCGCTCTCTGGTCATTAGTCAAGGACCAGTACTTGAAGTGTTTATTTCTTGTGAAAGTTTGGAATTTGTCAAATGATTTCTAACTGAAAAAGCAGCAAATTGTTAGACCTCAGAAAACTTCACCGCTAGTTCTGATCCCAAAGGCATTTTAGGTTCCATTTCATTAATGACACTCATTTTGCAACAAAACTATACCCCATGAAAGTCCAAGTATAAAATCAGGCATTCTCATTTTTTTCCTTCTCTGTTCCCATTAAAAATAATCCCAAAACTTCATGTTGGAGAAAACTAGCACTATACTGAGATTAAAGCAGAAATAAACAGGATGATAACAAAAACATTATTATTACAAGACATTATCATCACAAACTAATACTAAATAGAGGAGATATTTTACATTTAGTTTTAAAAAAGTTAATCCAACTGCTTTCTAACCTATCTAAGCCTTTGTTTCCAGCTTTGGCATCTCAAAAGCAATCATTGGTCCTCCACTGAACGCTACTACTCTTGGACTTTCCATCTTAAGGTAGAAAATAAATGGCACTAAGGAGGTTAATAGTCACTCAGCTACTATACGTCCTCCAGCCTGAAAACTGACCTTCAGACAACAACCCTTATATGAGTTTTCTAATACAGGATTTTTAATGAAGGTCTGTGCAATGTCTGAGAGAACTTTGGTCTAAAAAAACCAAACCAAACCAAAACCAAACCCTCCAAAATGGGAATGAAAGTTGTTTTAAGCAATTACTATAGCATTTACCCAGAATGTCAGCAGCGTAATGCTGCTGTATTACCTGATCTTCTTCTCAGCAGGTCTCTGGTTGGAATTGTGACTGTCCCAAGAAGATAATCTCTTGATGTCCGAGCTGCCAATGTCTCAGTGGCTGGAAAATAAATCATTTTACAAATACACCAAACTGGAATGCAAGATTTAAAAGTGATTCAGACAGTATCTCTTCTGAAAGAAAGCTGTATTGCCTCAACAGCAAATAGCTCAGCTGTCATACTGAAAACACTTTTAACCCACAAAAAAAGGACAAAGTCAAAACAAATGGCCCAGTACATATCAGGCCAAAATCCGTGAGAAACAGGGGTGTGAACAAAACCTGCCTGTAGGCATTGCCAGTGCACATTCACTACAGGATACATGCTCCACCACCACTGAGTTTGGAGAAACTTTTAGGGAATATTTCCACAGAAGAACATTAAGTAACCAGTGGGGAGCTAGTGACAGCTACCCTAACAACATGCCACTCCTGACTTTTCTCCCCCAAGGAGTAAAAAGCAATGTCATCTTTAGGTAAATTTTGTTTATAAAATAATTCTACAACATGTTGTTACGTTGTAAAAGAATCCTGCCTATCTGCCACAGGATCATCAGAGGATTTTAAGCCATCATTTCTCTGAACCTCCATTACCTCGTTCATGAAGTGGAGGCAATAAGGCATGCACGTACAAAGGCAGGGTGCTCCAAGAGTCAAGCACTATTACTGTTAATTGCATTAGCTTTTCATTTAAAAGGTGATCTTAATCAGCTGGAGTCTTAGAAACCTTAACTCTTTGCACAAGGGGAACAGTATCTCCCGAAGCCTTTTCTGAAGACAGTTTAGGTAATTACATCTATTAGCAACTACACAGAATAGTCTCTCTCCTAAACTAAAAATTAAGGGGACTGGATCATTCTGCAACAGCATTCAGTCATTGTAATCACTTGTCCTCCTTACCTGACTTGGTGCTCTGATGGTAGATAGAGAAGACGATATTGGCAGACTGCAAGAGTTCCCCCAGACAAGAGGCTTCTCCACTATTTTTCTGAATGACGAGGTTACAAGGAAACTCTACATGGTGCTCGAACTCCGGGCAGAAAGTACGAGCCACAGCTCGTGTGTTGCGTCTCTCTGCCTCAGGTAGGAAGGAGAGGTGCACAGAGACATAAGCATTGACTCCCACACCTGCACAGTACTGGACCGAAGGGTTCTTTTGTGCCACAGCTCTTCATTTAGTATGTAAAAAGAAAAGAAGAAAAAGAATAAATTTAATGTACAAAGAATCTAGGAACCAAGCAATTAAAGCAAAGGTTTCAAGTCTTCATGGTGAAAAGATTGGACAAACCAGTGAATGTTGTAAGTCAAAACAGATGTGGGTTCTGGCTGCATATTATTTTTCACCATTTTTTTTTCACCTGAACACACTAGGAGCAGATAGGAAATGGTGAGAGTAACTATCACAAGGTCTGTCACTGGTGGCTGAGCTCTTATCATTGTCAGGATCTGAGACCAAAGTGCTTGAGAAAGTACTCGGCACCTTTAAAAATATCCCATACTGTAGAAAAAGCTGTAGGATAAGTTCCCAGAGAACCTGCTCTAGAAGGAAGCAAAAGGCCAAGCCAAATTATTTTTACAGACTAGTACTGACAAGCAAAAGGAAGTGAAATTAGCAGATGGAATTATTTACAATTAAAACAGACCCAGGTATTACTCAGGTCATACACCTGAAGGATGAGGATTCTGAGGTCATTCCACTTTATTAACTTCTCCAAGCACCATACAGTAGTGATCCTCATCTTACAGTCTACTTGAACTGAGATGGATCAGGAGCTCAGCAACACTGAGAAAGGGTCAGTGGGCACTGCTCTAGAATGACAGGAGCCATCCGTCTCTTATGGAATGGACTCCCTCTCTTCTAGCCCTTTCTTTCTTAATTCTTGAAAATGGCATATTGGAACTAAGTTCAGGTGATACCATGCACTTAGACAGCAGCCTTCTGGTGAAAAGGAATGTTTCATTTACTAGTTAGTTTATCGATGTTTCCACAGTGAAATTCAGGAAAACAAATCTCAGCTAGCTTTTAAATAGCATCAGTAACACCAAGATCCAATGCCCAAATAGGTACCATTTTATATCAGCTGATTTTTGTATCAGCCTTTGGTGTAGAAAAACGTGGAAATGTAGAAAAATGTGCCCTGACAATCTCGATCCTTCTGCAGAATGAATGCTACCACATTGTACTGCAGCTTAAGGGACAAAAATAACCACTGATGTTCCTTATAAAGTTATTTTCACTTCTGATCAGAACCCAGTTTGCATCTCGGTCTCTACAGATGGAAAGTTAGCCAGTTACAATTTGTTCTAATCTAATGTCTCAGCCTGCTGCCTCCAGATAAAGCTATTTTAAAAGAATCTTCCTTTTAGAATTAGGCCTTACCTAGCTGCTGCTTGCAAACCAGCTGCTCTGTGTATTTGTACAGAAAGAGAAACAGCTTGAGCAGTTATTCCTGCTGCTGTTTTTACGGATCGTTGGTATCTCACACTCACATCAAGCAAGCCTGGATTAAATGAAAGAAAGAAGGGAAAGAAATGGTCAGCTTTTTATAGAGTTATATCCAATATAATCAATACTTAGTTATACCTCTTAATACAAAACTTTATTAATGCAAAAAAATAATTCCATATGAAATCCATTGAGATTGACCGTGCAAGATGCTGTATTTCAGCCAGAAGTTATGGCCTGATACAGGAGGCACAGAAGGAAATTTTAAGGACTGCATCCTGCAACCTGACCTACTGACGGTCAGATCAGACGGTCTTCATGGCTTCTTCTCATTGGCAAATTTACAGCATAGTAAAACCAGAAGAGGCTTTTTAACCCAGCCGCACCCTCATGTGTGCCTTCACTGTAACACTTTTAAAATATCCTGCTGCAGTATTTCAACACATCTTTTTCATAGCACTGCAGTGACAAAATCTTCAGAGATACAGATTTTCCGCTGCTGCATATGCCTAACCTATTATAAAATAATTGAAGCACACTGAACTCCCTCTCCAGCCCCAGCTTTTTTACGGCCATTTTTTCCAAGAAGCTGTCTCAGATTTCCTCAGTGGCCTTCCCAGAGCTGATGTTTGTATCACTTGAAAGAACCACAGCAGAACAGAAAGATGTCTCTGCCCACGCCGTATACCATAAACAGTCCTTCTTCAGATCTCCCATTTCCTACCTTACACGGGAAGCTCAACTACGGACTGTGGCTTATTTGGCAACTAAGCAGTTCAATACACAGGGAGGGCTTTTTTAAACTCGTTAGGAGTTCGAGGGTTGCTCATGTTTAATCACGGATTCTTCACTAGGTATGGTGATAGTGAAAGCTGGGAGGAAAAACACTCATGGCTGGTATCAGTTTCCAACACAGATATATATTTTTATTTCCCTTGGCAGCAAATACACAGACCTTCACTTTTACACATAAAGTGAAAACCTACAAGCCTTCCTTACCTGAAGACCGCAGATGAAATTCCTGTGAGGAATCAGTCCTGGGAACCAACGGAAGATTAAAAGTCTGTATCCCTATTTCTTCACGATGCTGCATAGTCACCATGGCACACAGTCGTGACAAAGGCAAGGTCCCTTTGGCAACCATCTGGTCTCTGACATTTGGGTAATAATACCTGGTAAGACACAAAGAAGCAGCATCAATCATGCTGTACTGATGATGACAAAATGATCATCATTTCTCTCACGACTGCACATAAGTCAACTTTAATTTGTGTGTCTTCAAACACTAGTTAATCTCCCGATAGCTAATGGATAAACGCAAGTAAATGAATTTCCACGGGAAAAAAAAAACATTAAGTGCTCAAGTAGGTAATGCTACAAATATGCTTTTGCACTGGTCATAGCAAGTCAACTAGCAGAAACTCTACTCAAAATTGGTATCCCAAAGAAAAACAAGAGAAGGATCTGGCACCAAATATTCTCCGCTCTCAATTTCCATTAATAAATAAAAATGCTACTTGCAGAACAGATTTGTGGTACCAGTTTGTGAGTGTAAAAAATGACTCCAGACTGTTTCTTACTGTGCTACTTGGCTTCAGACTCATCCTAAATTGAGTTTTGGCACTGTATCTAATGAACAACAGGAAGACCAGGAGAAAGACATCCACTGGGTTTTCAGCAGCAGTGACTGAGTAACATGGTAGTGCTATAGCCTTGTGTTTCTCCTTCCATTTTGGGACAAATCCTGAACATTAATTGACTGTTCGAGTCTTGGGTAGAGCACTGCCTGAATAGTACTCCCAAAATCTTGGGATATTACACCTGCTGGTTTCTACTTTTTCCCCATACACTTCTAGGAGTAATTCAAGATGCTGACAGCATCACAGCGAGAACGCTCTTGATTTGGAATCTGGCAATCAGTATCTAATCTCCTTCCTCTTTACAAGGATCTGTTGGTAAGTTTTTTCCATCTCAAATATTGCAAACTGGCAAGAAGATGTTTACAGAATTCTTAAAAGGCTTCCGGCTCAGTAATTTGCTCCTTTCACTCAAGACAACCTAAATTTACCAGCCACTATCAGTGAGTGGTCAGGGTGAGATTAAACCAAAGTCCAATCATCCTCAGGAAACTGAGCTAAAGCAGGTTTTTGAAATGCCAGGTACTAACAATTGGTCACTTCAACTGCTCTGGTCATTACCAACATTAACGTAAACACATCCAGCATGTAATAATTCTCATGTGAACTTGCAATTTTTAAACAGCTTGATTTGTTTACTACAGAATGAACACATCATAATTTTATAATTATGCTTTTCTAAAGCTACCTGTCTTCATGGTCTCTGCTTCCCGTTACTAGTCATTAGTTTCAGTTGCCAAAGAAACTACAATTTGAACTTACAAACATTTTATAGTATATTCTTTCATACTCGGTGACTTGTATTAGGGAAAAAACCCACCCAAAACAATGAAATTATACTGCCAGGGTGCTATTAAGTAAAATTTACATGTGCCAAGCATTTAAACACTACTTTTAGACCACTGTGCTGATAACAAAGTGGAAGAAAGCAAGTAAGAGCACACACTTTCTAATGAAGTTGTAAAAAGAAAAGAGTAATCAGCACTCTTGGGGGGAAAAAAAGGCTCACGTGTCTTAAATGCAATCTTAAATGCAGATATTCATCACCAAATGTTGATGAGCCCATCATTTTTTCACTTATTATTAAATACCCATCCCACAGCTAGAGATTTTTCAATACCAGATATGTCTCTATCTGTACTGCTGTGACATCTACGAAGAATAGGATGTTATTCTGTACCTGCACCAGACTTCAAACTGGATTCCTCCTCCAGCCGCTCCTGGTGCCACAAATGCACTGACCAGGAGTCTCTGGACTGGGACATCAGCAGGAACCAACAAAGAATGATGATGCTCATCATTAAAGACGGGATCAGGGACACACAAAGTGGTGGCTGTGCGAAACGGCTTTAATTTGATGCCTACAAGTCAAGCAGAGTTGGTTAAAAATGGTGGCATTTGGGGGTTTCAACCTATTTGCAATCCTTCAGAAGGGAGGACCCGTGGAAAATAAGCTAAATCCTCCTGCCAGAGGGCTTGCTCTTCTGAGTTTCACTTCACAAATCTTTTACAAGCAATTCACGCAGTCCCATGAACCTGTGAGCCACAGGCTGAAAACTGCTGTTAAATGTGGCTAGAAGCCAACATAGTCCACAAGAGTTGCTATGGAACAATGTTACTGACTGTCATTTTTCAGAGGAAATACATGTGAGTGATTCAAAGCACTCAAGATCAACACGGAGTCCTTTTCTACAATTGCAATTATTTAAATATTCCTTTATAATCCTAATGATCTAAAAAAGGCAAGTCTTCTCTTGGTGTATCCATGAAAACGAGCATCTTGAAAGGCTTGCGTATGTAAAGCCTTCCTTGAATTTAACTGTATACAATCTCAGTATTCCCTGCGAATCTGTTCTTGCATCTTTGCAGGATCAGTTGGCGAAGGCCTCCAGGATCTTTAACAAAAAGGTACCGTGTGAGGAGATTCAGAACTAGGTATCTTTTTTTGCTGGGAACTTTGCCCCCTGCCTCAGTCAAAGCAGGCTTTTAATTTACTGACGCAGCCCAAGTACAGTTGTATGCAGATCTTTTGAGGAAAGCAAGCATTGGCTGCATTACGGAAGCTCAGAGAAATACAAACCCTCTTACTTAAGCAGAGAGAACATCACTGAACAATATTTAACTACAGCAGTGCTCTAAATAAGGACGGATTATAAAAGAAACTTACCATCCTCATGCGATTCAGTTCCTTGCAGCGCACCACAACCAGCTTCTTGAACTGGGAAATAGTACTGTACGTAGCAGTCAGCCTCTCCCCAGACGGTGGACTGTAAGGGAGTGAGTCCTTTCACACTCTCCACATGGATTTCAAACACATGCTCCATCAGGTCTTCCCCTTCTTGGTCTAACTGCTAACAAAGCAAAGGAAATCCACAAGGAAAGGACGACCCTTTAGAAAACAGCATACAAGAGGACTGGGAACATAAGATTCTAAGAAGCCTGAGACAGGCTTCTGGGGGGCAGAACCACTATCTGCCATTTTGCTCCTAAAGTTCACAGAAACATCGAAAGCCTGATAGTAATTTTTTTTTTCCTGCAAAAGCCAAAAAACACAGCACAAAAAGCATGAAAGTTCCTACATATCCAACTCAAACGTAGTGGCAAAACCTGTATGGTACAGAATAAGGCTGTGAGAATTAAGATTTTCTAGAATTTGGGTTTTTTTTTTTACTGCACTTGTCATGTAGATAGAAGCAGTGGATATGGAGGGTGATAAAAAGGGCAATAATGTCAAGACTGGTGAGAGAAAGCTGGTAAGAAAAGAGTACAAAAATATAATTCTGCATAGAACGTGATCATTTATAACAAAATTGGCTACAGCATCAAAAGAGATTGGGGATCACTGGTCTGTTAATGAACCCACTGGTAAAATCCTTTTCATGTGTCCCTAGCAGCAAGAACGGGAATTTACTGAACAATACCGTTGTGAGCTTTGTAGGAGGAGGGTCCAGAGAGTGGGAAGGGCGCTGTGTGACGGGAGGTACCATTCCTTCTTCATTTTTTAGCCTTTGCAGTGCCACTATTTGATCAGCTGACCCCATCGCCAGAATGACCCTCAGGCTTCCGCTTCTACTGCCAGTAAAAACATCTATCACAGGCATATAGCTGTCCACAGCAACCACTGGATATTGAGCTTGAAGAAGCAGGTGGGAAATCTTTGGATCTCTAGAACAGATTAAAACAAAAATCCCCAAAAAGCCCCAGCAAGAGAATGAGCCATCTGAATATGAACATGATCACACAAAACTCATTTTAGATGGGACTTCCAATGCAGTTAGAAACCAATCTATTTCCATGCCTCCAAAATCCATCTCAACTACATTAGTCTTCACAAAGCACAGACCCATGAGCTATTTTCAACAATGAAAAAGCACAGTTCTCCAAAAACTAACACGGCCTTAGCTATAAGCCAGCCTAGAAATCTGTGAGCGAGGGGATGAACTGGAACAAGACTCCTATTAATATACTGTAGCCACATTATAGTTTTATGAGGCAGTTATGTGCCTTCGGGGATGGACTTGGGCAGGAAGAAAAGAAAGAACTGGGACAGTCTCCCAGAGAAATGTAAAAAACTCTAAAAATACACGGCAGATATACACAAGTAAACTACAGTGGATTACCGAAAAAATTATACAAATGACACACTAATAATTAACAAAGTAACGGCCAGTCAGTTCCAGTACCATCTAATTTCCACCTGTCACTAGTTTGACCAAAATAAAAGGAATTAATCTTTTGCATCAGAAGGAATTTCTTCTGTCCAGTATTTCCACTGATTTAAATTGCTTTAAGCAGGTTAACATGACTGAGCAAGAAGCCAAAACACTGAACCAAAAAGAACAAAGAGCTCTGGAGAGACCCATTGGATAAGACGACAACTAAAACGTGAAGCATTTAGAGACCTTTTTGATACCACAAACATTATCCTGTGCTGTGCAAACTGACAGCATCCCTAGCAATGGGATCTATGCAGAGCATAATCAGGAACAAAATCACTCAGTCGTCACCTTGGAAAATCACCAACGGAAAGCCACACTTACTTTTCCTGTGCAATCACTTTGATCTCTTATAGTTTTACTCTTCCAAGGACCACAAGTTAACCTGGCTCCAAACCTGATGCAGCACAGTGTCTTTAGTTCTCATACTCGTATTTCTGTACGAGGACAGTGTAACTTACCCGTATACTGCTCAGTGTAGGAAAGTGCCAGAGGAAGCTTGGCAGGGCAAAAATGCCTTTTGCTATAAAGTATGATTAAGAACCCTCCCACACAAACCCCAGACACCATCCTTCCCTTCTTTCTCTGAGCATCAGTTAGGATATATTCCAACCCAATAAAATACGGAACAAAGATGTTTACTTGAATGAGACGTAAAACTGATGCAGAGGAAGTTTCACTAATCCTAGCAGTCTGTCACAGCCAGGGCTTCCCATCTTGTTCCATGCTTCAATTACCATGACGTTGTTCTTCAGCCGCTCCAAGTGTTTGGAAGTCAATGAAAAAGGCATCACCTGAAAGAGTTTAACGCAGAATTAGTACACAGAATACACTGGAAGCTATTGGCTAAGTATAGAACACTCTGGTAACGCTACATTATTCCAGTCTACAGAATTGTGCTCTTTACAAATGGAAATTAAAAATCAAATACATGTTTGCCTAACAAGTTTCAGAAAACGGACGAGAGGAAATGGCCTCAAGTTGCGCCAAGGGAGGTTTAGATTGGACATTAGGAGAAATTTCTTTACTGAAAGAGTGGTCAGGCCTTGGAACAGGCTGCCCAGGGAAGTGGTGGAGTCACCATCCCTGGAAGTACTTAAAAGACATGTAGATGAGGCGCTTAGGGACATGGTGTAGTGGGCATGGTGGTGTTGGGTTCACGGTTGAACTCGATGATCTTAGAGGTCTTTTCCAACCTTAAGGATTCTATGATTCTATGATTCTAAAATTGGTAAGCTTGGAGAAGAGCTAGCCAGGAAAATAAATGCAATTTAGATAAATTTTAAGATAAGATCATATGCTATCTTAAAAAACATTGCTTTTATCTTTAAACATCTGTTTACTAAACAACGGATAAATCATTTCAGACAACTGTTTCAAATGTCTTTTGCTATGTTTTACATTTAACTCTTTCAGCTGAAGAATAAGGAGTCTCACAAATCACTAGGTATTGTTACAAGTAAAACAAATGCATTTGAGCAGCCTGACATTTCCAAAGAAAAATGCCCATAAAAAAATTACAAACTCGTAACATTATTAAATGCCTGAAATTCTGCTGTTTGCCGGGGGAAGGCTCTGGCCCATATTAGGACAGTAATCCACACTTCCGTGCTGATTATCCATTGAGAAGAAAAAGAACGTGGGGCAATGGAACAAACAAAACAATTCTACATCTACATATTAGGATGCCATCAACAATACATTTTCTTGCCCAAACGGAAGAAAGGAGAAGTCAACTTTTTTTCAGTTTTAACCTAAACTTTTCTGACTGTTTTTCTTTTGTGCTTCAAAAGTCTTGTTTATTATTTGGAACTGCATTTCAAACTGTGCAATGAAGCCAAAATAATACTGAAAATACTTTTAATATACTGGACAGAGCCAAGCAAAGAAGTTCCTACATATGTAAAAGTAACTTATCTTTGACATGTGTTTGTCAGTGTGGAATAGCACATTTCAATCAGTGTTAAACAGAAGACTTGTGACTTGCCTGAGAAAAATTAAAGGCAGGTTGTGTTGTGCCCCATATGACAGCAGATCTCGTTGCCTCCTCAGTGCTGAGCAGCTTGCAGTTTAAATACACGTTACAAGAACTGTGGAGCCCATAGTCTTCAGCAACAAAATCCTTTCCATCAGGCACCATCAACAGCACGTGCAGTAATAACCCATCCTCTTCAGATGCAGTTATTTGTGTCATCAGATTACGGGCTACAGAGGTTGGTACAGCCTGCGGTGGCTGCAGGACGTTTATGCTGGCTGGTCCTGTCTTCTGTGAGTCCTTGTAGTTGTTAAGTTTCAAGCAGGAAGGGCTTTCTGCGTTTACACTCTTCCTGTTGGCCTCCTGGAATTCCAGCCGGGGACTTCTTAGAGCATGAGCTGGGACTCGTTGCACAGCCATAGCTGGCCTGGCAGCGGTGCGAGTGAAGTCTTTGTTGTCGGCTGCGAGCTCTAAGGATACCTGCATCGTGCAAGGCAAGGCGGGCTGATCAGAAGATGTGTCCCAGAAGAGACAAGAGACTGCAACGTAAACTCAGGAAAATGCATTGCATGTTTTGTTCAAGAACTGTGTTAGATCATCACCCAGAAGGCTTACCTTTAGACACGTGCTGGTTACAAGCTACAACTGTCACTGCAAAATAAACTACATGCGGTTTTATCAAATAAAGCAGTAACTCAAGTACAAAAACATACAATTACAGCTGAATAAAGGAAAAAATTAAAACCAATCACAAAGCTAACTGAAAAATGAACACCTACCTAGCCAAGGTGAAAAGTACTGTGACAAAGTATCACAACTGCCATTTGCTCCACTTTGCTACAGCACTTGCCGCTTGAGAAAAATTATTAAAAAGAAGTGTTTCTCTCTAAATGTTTTCTTTCACTGCACTTTCACTTTTACATTCCCTGCTGATTTTAGCTATCCCTAACTCCTCTCCCTTCTGTTAGCTCCTTCTTTTTCTCTCCAATGGTCTACATATTCCACTGCATTTGTCTTCTTTTTTTTGAAGTTGGGTTTTTTGGCTTTTGTTTTGTTTTTTAACACTCTGTCCTATGTTTGAATTGTCTCTTCATGTTGTCAAGATTTGCGAGAGAAATAGTTAGATTAGTATGAAGGAAAACATGTGTGTGAAAGCAATGAAAGAAACACCAGAACAAGGGTTAAAGGAATTGCAAGTGTTGATTGCTAGAAAGCATCACAGATCTGCTGGATTTATTCACGTGACAACACAGCAAGAAGGGAAGGAACAAACTGAAGCCCAGAAGATAAGGTAAGAGGACAAAGAAAAGGATTGGAGCCATAAAATGCCCAAATAAGGAAAACAAAGTAATCAGACTCAAGAATTTTGCCTGTGACTTAGGAGGCATGAGACAGGAGATTGCGGCAAGAGGTCCCAGACGGTATCTACTCCTAAAGGGTATAAGGAACACGTCCAAAGATGAGGAGTTCAAGGCCATCTGTCAGAAAGAACCCAAGAAACGCAAAGTGGACTCAACAGCTGACATCCCGTGTCCTCCATGCCCTGGCCAGAATAGCTGGACACACACGTATTGCTGACAGGCAGGTATTACACTGAGTAAGTGAAACCTAAGAAACAGGGTGACCAAAATCAGTTTTCTTTAAGTATTACCTTCTCCTTCCATAAGTTCTTGCATTCAACTTTGCTTCATTAATTCCCCACAACACCTTCTTCCACTTTTCTCCTCTCAGACCCTGTTCCACTCCATTCTCTCCTGCACAACACAGCATTTCTCCTCCCTGCCTTCCGTTAACTCCTTCCACACCTAACCTCTACATTTTATGTCTCGCTCTTCTGCAGCTCCTCTACTGGCAGCTCTGCTGAATGGCTTCTTTGGAAGAAGTTTCACAGCGCCTGTGACAGAAAGCATCGCTCATCCTGTGAATTACAAAGTGACAGAAGCAGTCCATGCTCATGTTCTCTGGGAATAATTTAAGAGCTCTGAATGTAAAATTGCCAAATACTCTCTTAAACCTTCACTTGCTGATCTAGAGAGCTGTTCATCCTCAGAACTGGCAAATCCCTCAAATGGGCTGCGCAGGACTGTTAATCCCTCTTAATTAGAAGTTGAGCACGCTGGTAGAAACTTTGGCTGGAGAAAATAACTCCTGAAGTGACAAGGTGGTACCAATGACAGGGAGCATCAGGACTCTGCATCAGGAGACACCTCAGCTCACATCACGTGTGGAGCAGAAGCCAAAGCTCTCAGCCCTGAACACGTGCCACTCAAAATCTGCCTGTAGAGTGGTTTCTGTATCCAAGCCCTAGCTTATTGACCCTTGTTTCACCATGCAGCCAGGGAAACTTTACACAGCAACATCCCTAGACTTGGAGGAGGTTCAAAGTATTTCTCTAAAACCCTAAGGAAAAAAGAAGTTCATGTTATCTTGTATTGGTCTTACAAACCTTTATCTCCAAGACCTGGCAAATTAAAACAAAGAGAAAAAAGAAAGAGGAGGAAAAATTAAAAAAAAGCCAAAATCAGTAACAAGAAGTCATTTAACTCAAACTCTATATGCTAAAACACATACCTTTAGTGGTCCAACTTGTGTCTGACCTCCCTCTTTTTCCACAGGTATTTCACAGCTGACAGTGAGCAACTCAGACTGAATAACCTTGCATAACTCAAGTGCTGCTGAGCCAATGGCCACTGGCTGAGGGCAGAAAAAGAATCCTTTTTGCAAGATTTCTGTCAGGTTTAAAGAACTAAGGGCATAGTGTGAAATGAAAACCTTCTGGGAAGCCGTGGTCAGCCACTCACCCTCCCCACTCCTATACCACTAGTTTTACCAACAGGGATTTGTAGGAAAGTTTCCCTTAGTTCCAATTTCAAGGATCACTAGGACAACAAAAAGGAAAATTCTCCCAGTACCTTCAGGAAACAGTTCCAGGTTAATGCAAAAATGAACTTCCCAAATCCTAGTAACTGAGCAAAATTTCCATACTTAAAGATGCAATTTATTCACCCATTAAAAGAAAAGTTCCTATTAGAACAGATAGGCAGATATCCTTGGTGTTGATTAAAACAAAACATAAGCTGAGTTAACACCTCTCACGGACTTCATCACATACAGATGATGATGCAAATATTTTTAGCCAAATGAAAGATATCTTTTTTCCCCCCTCCAAATGCACAAGTTACACCACTTTCTCACACCCCATACTATTCCCCTTACCCTAGGCAGAGTAATGGTATCAACTGCATCCACATTAACTCATTCTATATTCCTAAACAAGTCTTCAAGTTCCCATTGAAGACTAATGCTTGTAATTGATCCAATATGCTTAAACAGCAAGACACCAGTTTTAAAGATGAGGGAAGGACAATTTTTTTTGCCTGTCAGTCTTGAACTCAGAAAATCATTTAGTTGGGTGACACGATTAAAGAGCAATTAGTTAAACTTATAGTATCTGCACATAGTATCATTTCCCTTCATAATATCTGGCAATGGTCAATTAAGAAGTGGCTCGGTCAAGCCACGTTACTTTGTCTGTTTTGCCTCAGATGATCGAGATGGCAGCAATTGCAATGAAACGTTGCAGAAGACTTAGAAAAGCCACTGCTGTCTGCTTAAGTATTTGGAGGAAATAGAAATGCAAAGAATTTCTTTGCTTCTCAATACACAAAGTATAAACAGCTTTTAATAAGTACCTTTTTCTGTGTGCTTTTTCTCATGTAGATTTTAAAAGCAAGGTCAGAGCTCCACCAGTGCTCTATCATCGTTTCACCAAAACGGACAGGGAACACAAACCGCTGCTGAAATTTCACCACTGCAAGGAAGACAGAGACTTGTGAGCTCTCAGCTGAATTCAGAGCTAACCTGTCTTTTGAGCTTGATCAGGAACAGACAAATCTTCAGTCTCTGCAGAGAACAAGCAGGGTGAGTAGAGACACATGAAGTTCAGAAGGTACGAGGGGAAAGCGATGGCGCTTCTGAGAAGGGTAGACAAACACACAGAGCATTTGCACAGAATCTGCCAGAATCAGAGATCAAGCAAGACTGGGAGCTGAAGGGGGAAGGGCTGTCGCTGGAACCCTCGGCAAGAATCGTTTGAGGTTTCAACCTATTAAATTATGCTACAACTCTGCAGGTAATTTACTTCTTTTTTTTTTGTTGCTCACAGGAGCAACAAATATTCAAAATTAACTGAATATAAATAAACATTCCCGTGGAGATCGCCCTGTTACACACACAATCATTTCATTTTGCATTACATATTAACATCAAGCCCAAAGTAAACTGCTCTTCATTTTCCAAGGCCAGAAAATAGCAGGAGAGCAGCAAGACAAAATTAATATTATAACAGCATTTAAAGGCTGCAGTTGATACCAAGTGTCTGTCATCCTAGCACGCAGTAACTTTCCCTTCTTCAGTGGGAGAACCCTGTCTCATTTGGAGCAAAATATTTCAAGACATATCTTGAGAGAGTCAAAGCTGAACTGCAAGAATAATCGCGGGTTCACGAGAAAAGTAGTATGTGCAAGAAGAGACTGAATGAATTGGTGTTTACTCTAGAAAAGAGAAGAACAAAGAGAAGTACAACAGTGTTGAAAGTAGGACGTTTTGCACATTTACAACGGATAAAGTAAGTATTCTTGTGATGGCAAAAACTCAGGTTAGACATAAGGAAACTTTTCTAACAGGAAGCGCAGCTTCGAAAGCTTGCCTGGGATGGTTATGGAATTTTTCCCATTGGGCATCTTTAATAAATGAGATAAACCGCTCTCAGGAAAGCTTGGTGGATTGACTAGATGACTTCTTCAAATTATTTTCAGCCTTATCTCTTTTTCTAGGTGCCAAAGAGCTGGAATCTAATTACACAAGACAAAGTGCTGGAGACTCTATTCTCCTTGTATTACAAAGAGCTCAGGTTCAGAAGAATTAGATGTTTTGTCTGGACACTGATGGAGAATACACAAAAGAACTCAGAATTACCCTCAGATCCCTCAAGTGCCACCCAGAAAGATGCAAAGCCAATGAATGACCGTACGGGAGAGGCATTTGAAAGTCACCCTGGAATTCCAGTTTCTGGGCAGAGAGGATCTTGCTCATGCAGCATTCTCTGCTCACTGAGGACAGAAACGTACCCTAAATTGTTCTCAGAGATATGAACACTGGTGACTCTCAGTAAAGAGACTAACGTCTACTGATTTGAGCACAGGACTTGTCAAGATCTCTTGGACTCAGCAGACTCTCTGAGCTCTTGCAGATGTTATGTGACATACTTCAGCATCTGGAAAAATTATTTATTCAAGATATAAGTATTTCTGATATTTCTAAAAGTACTTTATCATCTTCATACTTTTGCAGAAAGGATATTGGTTTTATGTTGAAATGAAGGAATGGGCTTACTGACCTGCTGTTATGTCCTTTGGAAAAGAAATGTGAAAATCCCAATATGACTACTTCTTGGAAGCAAAAAAAAAAAAAAATCTCTTGGCTTCCTCCTCCCTGAGAGGAGCGTTCCACTACCTGCAGCACAGCAACTCTGTTGGTAGAGGTGCCACTAATCATACTGTATTTTTCAGGCAGCAAAGAAAATACACAGAAAATGCTACTAAATAATTTCTAAGAGATGAAGAAGTCAACAAAACTAAATACAAGGGGGAAAAACAATGCTCTTACCATCATCTGTGATTTTACGTGAAGCTATTCGAATTACTTCTGTTGTTATGGAGACCTGTCCTTTTTCATCCTTGGAGGCTCCCACAGGAAAGTGGTACTCAACAAAGAAGGTACTATGAATAAAAAAGTGAATAGATGATCACAATCCATCAAAAATCTAATGTACATAACGAAACTGAACATAGCAGGCAAGTTTCATATTCACAATTTAATAAGTTACTCTATTTTTTTAGAATAATTGACTACCTATTTTATGAATTCTTTCAATAGATTACACGTATGTCAGATTCTCCCCCACAAAAAAAAAACACCCTTTTGTTTTCAAGGTACTGCCAAGCACAAAGCACATTTGTACCTCCCCAAAATCCCAGAAAAAGCACAGCCTGAAGTGAGCCTGCATCCGGATAAATTATTCACATCTCTAACTCTCGGAAGTCTGTGGTATACAATTTCCTCAGAGCAGCAGAGAAAAGGGAAGACCTCAGAAGCCTGGAGAGCTTAGGTAAGCTGGACTACACAACAGACCTCAGAGGAACCTACCTCCAAGGCATAAGTAACAAGCTGGTGAGAAACAATCCTCCTTACCACTTATTAACTGATGCAGGCCTTGGAGGCTTCCCCATTAAGCCTTTCTTTTTTGGTGTAATCTGGATGCTCTCAGGAGGGATTTTCAAGCTCTCAATGATGACTCTGGCTAGGTGTATTCGGCCCAGCAATGCCAACCTGTCTGCACTCAAGGATGTGACATGAGTGTGATCTTCTGTGTGATCTTCTGCATGATCTTCTGGAGGAGCAAGTGGTCTAGTAGGAGAGCCGCTGAAGAGAGAAAACTGAGAATCAGGACTACACGAACATTCTTAACACAACTACACGAGGGGAAAATTGTAGCTTGGTGGGATTTTATTTAAAAACTGCCCATGGTTCATTAAAATGCACATTTTTAAATGTATTTTTTACAACAAATTTGGTGGTATTCGTAACAGAAATCTTACAATATACAATATCTAGGCTACATAACTGAAAAAAAAAAAAAAGTGCATGTTCCACATTGTTGGAGTTTTGAAAAAATCTTTTACAGTCTAACTCTTCAGAAAGAAAAGCTTCATATACAAAAAAAGGGAGAAGATACAGTTACACACATGGACAAGTCACGGCTGCAAAGGAACAGCAACAGGATTTTTGTCATAATTTAAAATCTCACTTGCACTTTATTTGTAAGACTTGACTTGTTAATGGTTTTGTGTTGGTATCTCTGGAGATATGAATTTTACCTGAATGTAAAAATAGCAGTATTTGTAAGAAAAGTTTCAGAAATAATTGTTTGGAGCAGAATTAGAAGGGAAAAAAAAGTCATAAAATCTTAATACTAGCTGGTATTGTACAAGTAAAGCTTGATAACTGGATTTTTAGGGACACAGTTTTATTGGTTCTGTCATGGAAAAAAAGGAATACAATTTAGATCAGGTGAGAACAGAAGTTTAGTTACTATAGCTATAGGAGAGAACACAAATCAGCAGAGAAACAGACTCTGTTGATGTGAACTCTGTCCCTGCAAAGCAGATACAAATTTTATACACTTAGAGACATTGTGCAAAGACAGATAATAGGATGTGAGTTATTTCATGTCTGTTACATACATAAGGCTACGGAACTGCACAAAGCTGGTCTGGAGTCTGCTTTTTTTCAGCACTGATTTAGCATGAAGGTTATACAGCGATTATTGTTTGAGGAGACAGGGCAAGAGTTCAGTTGAGAGGCCCGCTCAGGCCTTAACATTTCTGCTTCCACAGTTCAAAACGTTATTACTAGGCTTATTGCATTTTTGGCAAAGTCGTGATTTTAACTAACTGCACCTCAATAGTTTCTTTAATGACATATAGCAATTCCTGGGTGATGCTGATGCTCCATCATTCCCAGAGATGCTATGAAAATTCCCCACCAAAATGGTTATTCAGTGAATTGTGTGATAATGATGGAATACGATAACATAGTGTGATTCTTGCTAATACTAACTTACAATGAGCAAGATGCTGCAAAACAAGTCTCTAATGTAACTATTTACCTCTGTTTAATTTCTGTCACCTTCTGATCCTGATCAAAGGCATGAGAATCCTTCTGTGGATTCACTAGATCAGCTTTCTTGAGAGTTTCTGTCTTCCTTACTTTTTTGGAGGTGTTAACATCATCATCACTGAGGAAATCACTTAAACTGGAATCAGATTTCTGAAACAGAAATAACACACATAAAATAAGAAGTTAACTGGCATTGTCAAGAAAGATACATAATGGTCATGATACATAAAGAAAAAAGAAGAACAACTTGCGGATTGCATAATTCAAAACAATTAAAATTGTATCAAAATTTTTCAGAGGTTTAAAAAAAAAACAGTCTTCACGGACAGCCACTATCCTAGCAATTTCCAAACTCACTGCTTGACTTTGTAGTCTTAATAGTACTCTTTTAGTAATACTAATTTTAAGCAATGTTCTCACAAGCTTCTGTATGACACTTAATGCTAATTAAGCCTTACTAATACTGAAATCTGTAGCCTTTTTTTTTTGATGCAGACTTCTGATTTTCTTCACCTTAGAGACTACCTGTGAAGCACCTTCCTTTTGCTCTCCACTTACAGGAGCCGTGTAAAAAAGACTCTCTAGCAGACTCTGGTCGTAATGGGGATCATTGAGATCACTGTCAAGCACCTCACTCCCAAGAGAGAGAGAATCCAAAAGGGAACCCGTCTGATCCCAGAAATGCACAGGAGATAAATCAGCACTGTGGACACAAAAGAAAGAAACATAACTTAGCGTTCCAAGTTCTGCAGTCAATGTCTTATGAATTCTGACAATGCTGTCTATTCTATGCTGGATTTGTGCTATATTGGCTCCAGATACAGCCAAACTGTGCTTACATAGCGCTATGCCCAACCTAATACATGTCCGTGACCCAACCTGATGGGTTATCTTGGTTTTCGTATCTCTGGACCCGATGTGAGAACAGCGTGTGTGTATATATATCCATAGAATCACAGAACAGTTGAGGTTGGAAGGGACCTCTGGAGATGATCTAGTCCAACCCCTGCTCAAAGGTAGAGGATGCAAATAAGGAAATTGTCCAGTCGGTTCTTGAGTATCTCCAAAGCTGGAGATTCCACAACCTGTTCCAGTGCTTGACGACTCTCATTGTAAAATATATCTATTAATATCTACCTATAATATTTATCCATAGGTACTTTATAACTTTTGGAATGCTTTAAGATATCAGTAATACTTAAAGACAGTTTATTTTAACAAAAAATAAATACCAACTATGTCTGAGTAGGTAAATAGAAGTATCTTTAGAAAATGGTTGGAGCAAGTTGGGTTTTGTTTGGTTTAAGGGTTTTCTATCTGCGCTGTGTGTTCAAAACCATTTTATGATCTACAAACACTTCAGCGTTAGCCAGTGATAAACCGCAGGGGAAAAATAAGCACACGACACATGAACTGAAATTCTGAACCATATCTGACACAGAAGCTATACGTTTCATACCCCTGATTTGGACACAGACAATGTAAGCATCATTTACGCTCTTGCTATACTAAAGGAGAGAAAAAGGTCAATTTAATATTTGGAGAAAAATTAAAAACAACTATTGGTTCTCTCTATTTTTAATTTACAGACTGCAAGTTCTTCAAAGAAACACTGTATTTGTTTTATGCACTTCTTAACATTTTACGACGCAATAGTTACAACTATTAAATAACTTAATTTTAACAAAGATTGTGGTTAATCTTTCTGACATCACTTTCACATCACTCACTTGAGTTATCCAGGTTGTCATGCATTAAAGTTGAGTGTGAGATGAGACATAAAACACCTCCATGACTTGCACATATGATTCACTGGTTACATTTCCAGAAATGTGCAGAGCTTCAAGAGTCAAGAGACGTTTTTCAGTATAAAGTGGTCAAATAAGAAGAATTTTGCAGTAACCTCCGGTGCATTACACTCACCTGCCCAATAGTAACTGTATTGCTCTCTCTTCAGAGTTTAGGTCAATTTGCTGACCTGAAACTTCAGATGCGAAGAGATGGGGGTCTTCAGGAGTCGGCACAAAATTTGAGTTCAAGCCTTTTGGGCTCCTGGATAACAGCGATTGCAGCACGGAGAGCAGAAAAAGGAAAAATAAAGATATTAAGGCACGTTCAAGATTAATCCATCAAGGATAAAAATCAAAGGTTATGTACAGCCTTCTTCAGTTTGTAGCTTAATCTCTGGATACACAAAAACTTTCTGCAACCCTGCAGTCTGCTGCAAGTCACATCCAAAATCTTATACTTTGCAATGTGTCATAGAATCACAGAAACATGTAGGTTGGAAAAGACCTTTAAGATCATCGAGTCCAACCGAAAAGGTTGGCCCAATCTTGCACTTTAAGCACAGCTGCTGCAAACAAGAGGAGAGGGGGCCTGAGAAAGACAAGCAAGATGTTTACAAATGATGCTCTATCAATTTTTCCTGGCAAGTCCAAAATCATCTACTTTTAAACAAATTGGAATAGTCTCAGCAGGAATAACTTAAATTGTGTTTGCAACGGCATCACTGACTGACAAAGACAATGACATTATTTTCTGGTTTATAGTAGAACAAAAGGCATAGTTAATCTTTTTCCAAAAACAAGGAATTGAAGTTTCTCCTATTAAAAACATGCATTTGTCTTAATACTTCTAAATTTCAATTTCACTGAATTAAGAACATCTACTAAGCCTAGTACTAAGCAAAGCTGGAGTTAGAAGTTGAAGAGGCACAAATACTTTTTTTTTTTTTCAATCTGCTAAGAAAGATCATATGGAAGAAGATAATGGCTACTAATTCTGAGAACAGTTATAGATGCAAATTTTCATGGGTATTTTGACACCAAGAGATGCAAACTAGAATATGCAAAAGCACTCAATTTATGTCACTAATTACTTACATTTCTTTGAAAACCTGTTCTCTGTGATGAAGTACCATTTAATTTGCTATGTTCCTTACGTTACTCTTATTCCTTATCAATATTTAGTATTTCCTTATCAAGTAACTCTGTACTAAATACAAATATACTGCGAAACAAAATTAAAATAAGTGACTTAAATCAAGGCTTACTACATGATGATTAAAATCAATTCACAAAATTTAGGCTTTTATTCACAAGTAGAAATTAATTTCCCATTTGAACGAGAATCCTAAAATACATCACATGAATCTCAGTATTTCAAGTTTTCCTGGTAAGGTCTCAAAATTTATGGTTTGGAACTTAATACGACTTCCCCTTTTTCCAAGCTCACTTTGCTGTTGCTTTGAAATCGTCTCTCTTTATAAAAGGAGGCACTTCATTCAGTTCAATCTCCATGTCTGGGCTAGACTTCATTGCAGAAACAACCATGGCATCACGGAGTTTATTGCCTTGATCCAGAAGAGCTGAGAAATAAGCAGAAGGATTAAATCTCAGCATTCAAATGCAATTTAAACGCAATGTGTAAACACAATAAATGTGCCAGCTACAGTCAAGAAACTTCTGTTTTCTGCTATTATAAAGAGATCCTGACATACTGGAGATTAAGTGCGTGCTATGCACCATAAAACAGATAGCACAGCTGGGAGTGAGTGAGAGTAATCCTCTATCAGTCTCCCACTCAGAGCTGTACAAATAACTCATCTGCACACACTGAGTCAGGCATTAGAGGGGCATTATTAAGATAGAGCAGCAAGATTAATTTATGGAAGAATAGCTTGTCACCTTAGGATGTCCCTACAGCAGTGTAATTTTAGGTCTTCTGTGTAAATATAAAAAATAGTTCAAAAGACAATACATATGGAAGTGTGCCCTACTTCGATGCTCGTTTGAATCCAGTCCAGGCGGTCTGTGATCTAAAAGGCATGCTAACTGGCAGGTGATGGAAAAGAAATCATTTTCCATCTGAAAATGCCAATGGCATGGAAACCCTCCCCAAGACCTATTTGAATGTGAGCGGCACCTTTGATGGCCGTCTCGGAAGACGTGTCAATGATTGAACAGCCTGTGAAGCTCAGCTTCCTCTTCTTTTACCCCTCCAGGTCAGAGCTCAGGCATACTGCTAGGACAACATGTTTTGCCTGATCTGGATACTCAAGCCACATTCCAACAAGACTAAATCAGTAAGACCTTTTTGTTATCATTTTCCATTTGAAATAATATAGTGAGAGCGTGCAAAGTATCACTTTTCCTTAAGTCTTTATCTCTAGATAGGCACCTAAAATAGTATCAAGAACTATTTATTGTGAAATCTAAAAGATGATGCCAATTGTATACAAACCTGAAAGCAGGTCTTTTGTAGCCGGGTTATCCAAAGAGAGCACCCGCACGTTTGTTCTAGCAGGTGCTTCAGGATGAGTGCTGGTGGGAAACGACACTTGCTGCTTTGGAGGATTCACTTTCAAATGTTCATCTGGTAAAATGTGATGGTGATGAGAAGCAGAAAAAGTGTCCTTTATGTTTTCAGAGTTCTCTTGAAAGAGCAAATGGTCCTTTCCTCTACTGAAAAATGAAACGTTATTTCAGTAGCAACTAAAGCGGATCGGTAAAGGGATTCAAACCTCTTCAAATTCTCCCTAGCAGTGCAGCTGCCCCCTTCAGTACCTGCTCCAAAAAGAAATGCGACACATTATTTTAATGACTCCTCATCTTCCACTTATACCATCAGAGAGACCGACTCAAGCTGTAAATAAAAGATTTGTGGCGCCTCTACTGTCAACTAGCATAGCTTGAATTAAGTCAGCGTAGGATGCAAATTTATATCAGATGAGAAACTGTCCCTGTAAGCTCTGAAATGCTGAATGTTCTGGATTTCATATAAAATGCACGTTCAAAAAGATCAAGTATTCCATAACTCACAAATGTATAGCCATTACTTAAAAAAAGTGTGTGAACTGCAAAATAAACCAGAATTTTGTCATGGGAAAAAAAAATACCTGGGAATTGTGGCTTTGCTGTTGTTAATGGACTCTTGGTCAGCAAGAGTCATCTGTGTTTGCCTGGACTGCTGTGATGGAGGAAGAAACTGGGGCTTGCTGCTTCCCTGAGCAGGAGCAATATCTAAACTTCCATCTGTGGTTGGGATAGAGCTGCTGGTGTCGTACAATTCCGGTAGAGGTTCTAGAACTAGTGAGACCTGAAAGACAGAATGTGAAAGTAGTATTTTGTTCTTTTCTCAATTAAGTGCAACACACACTCTATTCAATTTTACATTTCACGCTATGGAAAACTGTTGCTTTTATATACAAAACAATATTTATATCATACAGTTATGTAACATTGTAAAACTCTGACATATTTACAACTACTTATTTCACATTCCAAGTTTTCAAATCACAGGCAACTATCTTTCAGCAAAAATTGTCCAGAGCCAGGGCTGCAAAACAGAACACCACCTTCTTAACCCCAGATTCCAAAATCTTCTACAATTTCAGCCCAGTGAGGCTCTGCAGAAGTGTTAGAACTGAGTATCTGTTTTTAAATCCCCTGTTAAAACTCACTCTCAGCGTGGAGACTACAAATTTTCTTTATCAAGTTGAACCACCAATGCCACACATCCTTATAAACAAAACAGAGCCAACACTGTCAGTATTCATTTTTCATTTGCTACCTTAGTTCACGAATGTGTTAGATAGAGACCAGGTCTGCAGCGTACCTAGTACAGCTTGATCCCCGCACCTGATTACACTGGTGTTACAACAATACAATCTATAAAAAAAGAGCAAAGACGTAAGGATTACCTGCAGCTCTCCTAGTTTATCAGATGTTGGTGAAACTACAGTGAAAAACCCATCGATTGGATGGCTGGGAGAGAGTTGGGACAGTCCGGTGATTTGCACTCTGCCAACTGGCAGATGGTCAAGTTTGGTCATCACCTCCAGGACAAGCACACCCATATCTGCAAAAATTAGGAACAGCTTCAATTCAGTCTCACACAACACGGTCACAATTAAACACAATAAAAACTTTTCTGTTAAAATGACAGAGATGCTAGAGGTTAATATAACGTCGTATCATCAAATTATGATAATGAGGCAGCAGGTAAAGAAATGTTATACTGATAATAAATTATGATAAATAAGTACAAGATTAGCACAAAAGGACTACTTATGATAGGACAAGGGGAAATGGTTTTAAACTGAAAGGGGGTAGATTTAGATTAGATATAAGGAAGAAATGTTTTACGGTGAGGGTGGTGAAACACTGGCACCGGTTGCCCAGAGAGGTGGTGGATGCCCCATCCCTGGAAACGTTCAAGGTCAGGTTGGACGGGGCTCTGAGCAACCTGATCTAGTGGAAGATGTCCCTGCCCATGGCAGGGGGGTTGGACTAGATGACCTTTAAAGGTTCCTTCCCACCCAAACTGTTCTGTGATTGTACGAGTAGCAATAGCAGGCACAGGTTTTACAGACAGACTCAAGACATCAGGCTTGTATTAACATCCTGCAGATCTTTCAGTAAATTAAGTGCCTTAATAACATTACAAGCTCATCTGAGTATCTTTTTATTCTTCATGCCCTTAGAACACTGAAATGCATCTTTAATATGATATTTGTAACACCAGAAGTCATCTGGTCTTGAAGCTGCTGGGACTACAGGAGACTTCAATAGTTTGCAGACCTGAGTGCTAAACCTGACTACTAGAGAGGCTGATGCCAGCAATTCCAGGCTGAGATCAAAAGCCTCCCGAATCAGAAAAACGCCCTAAAAAGCCATAGGTGAAAACAGGACTGGGGTTACTTGGCGGGTGAATAACTCCTCGGCCTCCGCGGGTCTCCCCGCAGCTCCGGCCCTGACCTGCCTGACCAGGGCGAAGCGGCTCTACCTCTCAGGTAGGCAGCGAACTGCCTGGGCCCGCAGCGGACAGCGTAGCGGGCGGTGGTTCTCCCCGCCGGCTGCCCCGGCCGGGAGGCGGGTTGGAAGACGGTGCCGTCGGAGGTCTCCCCCCACCACCTCAAGCGGACGAAGGCGGCGGGCGGTTTGGGGGCCGTCCACAGGACTCGGGGGACGGTGCAGCGGAGGAAGCAGCGCAGCGGGCCCTCCACTAGCGGCGGCAGGCTGGTGGAAGCGGGGATGTCGCCGATACCTGCGGGGACGAGGGAGCGAGCGGCGTCAGCGGCCCGGCACGACGCAAGCCACGGGTTGAGGAGCGCTCCCAACCGTCACCGGCCGCTCCCGCCGCCCCTCAGTCCCACCCCGCGACCCTTCCTTCCCGCGCGGGAGCGGCCCAGCCCACCTCCCCTCCGCCGGGAGCCCCCCGCCGCCGGGCCGAGCGCCCTCGGCCTCCTCTGCCGCATCCCGCTTCAGGCCGCGCCGCCGCCCGGCAACTGCCGCCTTGGCGGGAGCGGGACGCGCCCCCAGTGGGCGCCGAACCGCACTTCCGGGACTACAACTCCCGTCATGCAACGCAGCCCCATAGCTCCCTACTGAGACGCGAACTACGCTTCCCAGAAGGCCACGGGAGCGCGCGACGGGTGCGCGCAGTGGCGGCGGACTGCGCTTCCCGTGGTGCCGCGCGGCGGCGCCGTTGGGGGAGGCCGCTTCCGGTGGGGCTGTTGCAGAGCGGCGGGCGGCGGCGGCCGAGGCGGTTGGGGAGGGGGGGGGGCCTGGTTTGGGGGGTTCGCGGTGTGGCCTTGTGTGTTGGCGCCTCGTTCGTCGTTATGTCGTCCCTGAAGAAGCAGCTACACCTGGGCCGCCTCACGCCTTGGCCCACTTTGCCCCCTAGCGGCGGCCAGTCCAGCTCCAAGATGCGTATGGGGTAGGTGGGGGAGGCTGAGGGGGGGGAATGCTCGGTGGGGGGTCAGAAGGGGAAAGAGGCTAACAGCGGTGGGGGAGGGATGCTCGTTGGTGTGGGCCTGGGGGTCTCGCTGGCAGTTTTGGGGGGGAGCTCATTACTGGGGGGGGTCTAGAGAGAGGGAGTGCTGGTTATTGGGGGGTCTGGAGGGAGGGGTGCTCGTTATTGGGGGGGGTTTAGGGGCAGGATGTCGTCTTTGCTGGAAGGTGGCATCAGAGGGCAGAGGGACCACCCTTGTCTGGGCAGATTGGGATGCCCTGTACAAAGGGGGTGCTCTGTCCTGAGTGGAGCTGGGGGTGTACTTTGGGGGATGGGTTACTTGTTGCTGGGGGGGATCGGGGGCTGGGCTGTTTGCTGCTGGGGTATTTGAGGGTGGCGTGCTGATTGCTGGGGGGACCTGTAGGAGAGGGATCTTCGGGGCGGCAGGGAGGATGCTTGTTCCTGGGGGAGTTGACAGGGAAAGGGAGAAAAGTGGGTGCTTTTCCTGTGGGGGTTTAGGGTGAGGGGATCTTCGTGCAGGGGTGGCAGCCCCATGGAGGTGGCCGGCAGCGTGGTAGGTCTCCCTGGATGGTGACATGATGCAAGAGACCATCAAGCCCCCGGGCTGGCCCTGCTGTGTGCTGGATTGCTTACCAGTGCCCCGGGAGAGCAGCTCTGGACAGGGCTTCTCCAGCCGCCTCTCCCTGGCAAGGAGGCAGGCAAAGATGTTACTGCACGAAGAGCATCTTCAGTGCTGGGGGAAGGTGGCTGGTGCTGGGCTTGCTCTTCAGCAGCCCTTTTCTCTGAGTCCTTTTGCCATCTGCGTTTGAAGGGAGGGTCTAAGGCATTGTGATTTATCTAGATGGCACCTCAAAGGCGGTGAAAGCATGGCTGGGGGAGAGAGGTATGTTTAAATGTTATTTCTCAGCAGCAGACACTTCTGTGAAGCTGTACGGTAGGTGAGGTCGCCCAGTCACTTAAGTCCCTGCTTCAGATGATGGAAAATCTGGCATAGTCCGGTACAGATGTCAAATCTTTTAAGTAGGAGTGAGAACGTGTTTTGCAAGCTGTGAGAGAAGATTGACCAGTGTCTAGGTCTGTGGATGGCAGCTAAAAAGGACTGACTGGACAAGAACAACCTCGGCAAAAGCTTTATTCTCTAGCGATGAATCAGAGGGAGAAAATGCATTGCAAATGGGATGCCTTTGAAGGGAATTTAGTAATTTCACCTCCAAAGGTGTGAGGGAGAAGCTCGTCTTCCAAGCAGGTACCTAGTTATGGTAAAATGAGAGCAAGATGATCTTGCAGCAGGGTTATGGCTAGATTGCAGGGAGGGAAGTTATAACTGCAGAGTGAAGCAAAGGAAGCTGGCAATAATCATGGGGACTTGGGCTCAGGAGAGGTGCGGTCTCAGGATGCTGAACAGAACAGTTTGGCAGCCTTGTGCGAAGGTGGGGAGAGTGTAGATTTGAGCAGAATATCAGAAACACAGACATTTTATTAAATCTGGAGAAAATGCGTTTTCAGGGCTGTATGGCTTTTCGTACATAGGCGGTTGTTAAAAGTATGAAATCTGAGGTCTGGATTGTGACAAAGACCAGCAGTTGATCCTCTGGAGGAACACCAGCCTCCGCGCAAGAGCTAGCCTCTGCGAGGTCCTCCAGGTGTGTGCCGCACGATTCCTGCACGATACGAAGTGCTCTATTTGGAGGATAAAAATATCCAACAATTCCTACAGGAAATCTCCTTTGCCTTGGTGCATGAAATCAGATAACTAAAAGAAATAATGAAAAAGACAGCTACTCTGCTGTGACTGAAATAAACTGTTGAGGTATTTATGGATGGGAGAGGACTACTTCTCCTCTCCTTTAAAGCATAGTTTGAAAACATTTATTTCACATCTTATTGTTTATATTATATTTGGATAGGTATAATACAGCTGATGTATTTAGTATATGAACTAATACTAACATCTTCATTAAATACTTCTTTTAATATGAATTATTTTAAAGCTAAGCTTCATGTAAGTGTTTAATGGCATGGCTTTGAGGCTAAGTAAAAAAGTTGTATTAAGGATTAATTTGTACTGTTAGCATAGAGATAGGCATAGAAATGAGAAAAAAGCAGTTTTGAATGAGTTTCAGAGGGGGTTGCTCTCTCTCAGGACTGCTGTCTTTTCTCCTGTGTCTTTTGGTTGTCTGAAATTGAGAGTTGGGACTCGTGGGCTCTGTTTCCTGATGTTGTGTTGAACTGTGGGGTATGAGCAAGTCACTAAACCACTAGTTCAGCTGTTTGTGTTGTGGAGAGTCTTGTATTTCACAGGAGTGTGCTGAAGGTTATGTGGTACACAGAAGGCTAGATTTAATGTTAACTATGTTATTTAATTATGCTGGCTCTGTTCAGAACAGAGTTAACCAAGCAAACCCTTATGCTGTACAAAGTCTGCCAAACACACAATTTTTCTGTTTTAGGTGAAGAAATAAAGTTTTTATTTCTTCCTCTTGTTTTATCCTGTTTAACTTGAGTTTCATCCCTTGCGGTAACTTTGTGTAATTTTGAATGTACTTTATACTGGTTTCATGCATTGTAAACTTTGTCAGCACCTCATCTAATTCTTTCCATACAGCAGTACATACACCGATGGCACTGTGAACAAACACCACGACACATTGCTTGTTCAGTTAGGGATTCCTACTTCAATAATAAATACAAAAACTTCCAACATTGGTGTTAAGGTGGCCTTAAACAGAATGAAAATCAGTTTGCAGTTTCTCTTGCTGCTGGTGTCAACTTCTGTCAGATATTTCCTGAAGGCAGGTGTCTCCATGTTAAGTAAAAAGTAAAAAATTAATTTCCTGCAACATAGGGTGATCTGCGCTCTGCTGCGAGACCTCTGAGTCAGTAAGCTAAAGGAGCTGATGTCTTTTTCATGTGCCTGTAATTGGCTGTGTTCTTGCAAAACGTTCGGGATGTATTTTCCACGTCAGTGTTGTCGTTCCTGAAAATCCATCCTCGTGATAATTTTTATTAGAAAAATAGACAAAAGTAAAGGCTATTAAATTACTAACTTAATGAGGTGCTGACAAAAGCCCCATGGTATTTGTTGCTTCACTTACTCAACGCAGGTAAACAAACAAATTACGACTGAGCATTTCCAGGGATTTTTAAATGGATTTTATGATGTACGCCTGTGGGGTATTTTTGCAGTTCGGTAATATTTATGCTCGTGCAGTGCTCATTAGTAGCATCCTGTATAGTAATTTATATAACGCTTCCTATCTTGCCGATCTTCGGAGGGTTTTTGAATATTCTCTGCTAGGGAAATGATTATGAAGGGAAGTTTGTTTTCTATTGTTCTGTAATGCTATAAGCCTCTCTTTTTTTCCCTTTCAAATACTTTCTGAAAGCACTGATATGAAATCCGGTGTTGTGGTTAAGGGTCAAGAATTCCCCTGTCCTTCCCCTTCGAAGCAGCAGGGAATAGTTCATAATCGCGTTGTAGTCCCATGGAGCAGTTGTGTTTTTGGTTTACTGCTCTGACAGCGAGTAAATCCCTGTACGGGTGATGTTCCTGTTGTGTGAGGCACTGCCCGTCTGACACGAGATCGGCATCATCCAGAGATACTCGCAACTTAAGTGTAAAAAGGAATACGGAGACAGCGAAGCACAAGTAATGGTGAGGTGAAGCTGTCGCGCTGTAGACGCTGTTCTGGTGTCGTCGGGCTGGAAGGCAGATCTGGCAAAGTGGTGAGGTGGCTTTTTAAATAGGGTGGGTAGGGTGGTGCATCAGAGAGCTCCAGCATTGGTCTGAAGATGGAATGTGGGTAATAGATGATGATTTTACTGGTGCAGCAGGCACTGTGGCTCAGATTTTTAGTCAACACTTTCAAATGCCAGAACTGCATGGAATTGAATTTGTCAACCTATTTGTCTGATTGTATAATTTACTTGTCTCTGGTTGCTGATGAAGCTCACAGGAGATGAGGGTGGCTGGATGACAGCATCATCTAGACCTTTGCTTCTGAACCTGATCAGTCTATAGACTCAATACTTTGTTCCTTTAACCTTTTCTTCTTCCCCCAAGATCTCTGATCTCTCCTCGTCTTAAGCTGTGTTTTCATTTTTGGACAGCAGTGCCCAAAACTGGACATGGAACTTCCAACAGAAGCTTTCACACACCTGTGAGCTGGAAAGATTATTTCATCTGTATTTGTAGATGATAACTTCATTCATACATCTCAGCAGAACAGGGTTGGGGGTTTTTTTGTGGTATGACTCTGCCCCCGTTCAGGTTGTGGGCTACAGTTCTGCTGTGTGGCTTGCATCTTGTCTGCATTCATGTAAATTATTTCTATCTGGGCTTAACTTAGGTTTAGGTAAGTTTAGCCTTAGCAGGATGCAGTTCAATACAAACAAGTGCAAGATTCCATAGTTAGGCCGCTGAAAGAGAATGTGATTAATTATACAGAGAAAAATGAGTGCGTGACTTATGGTGCTGGCAAATACTAGGCTATACTGAAATAGTCTTTTAAAATTTAAACTTTTACGAGGAACAAAAATAATTAAACTTAGAGAAACATTTGTTTGCTGTGTTAAGCATCTTGTGTTTATAAATCTATTTTACTTCTGCGCTTTGAATTTCTTGAATTGGAAGCAGGGCCATTAAAAGGGGTTTAAACTTAATATCCAACAGTGCTGGCAAGCTGATTTTTCCATGGCTAAATGCTTTGCTTTGTATGCACCAATACTCTGACTAGCATGTTGAGTACTCCCTTTTTTATTCTTTCTTTTTTTATCAACCAGGCAGGCCATGTTAATGTGACTTGTGGTATGGTTGAAAACAGTTCATAAGAAGCAGAGGGTGGAGCAAGTAATATTGCTGTAGGAAAATAGAAAAATAATTTACTGCAGCACTGAAATTTCTCAAGCTCTGGTCATCCTTGACTGGGAAGGCAAGTTATGGGGTAGGATGCTTTCTTCAAAACATCGTTTTCAAGCTTACTCTGAGATTATTCGTTTTGCAAAGAAGCTTTTGCCATTTATACTGAGGACTTCTTAACCAAAATAAAGTCTTGCATCTTTTTGGTAATATGCTGTTAAAAGGTTAATCCATTTCAGTAGTTTGTAATAAAATTTCACCTATTACTGCATTGAAATAGGTGAAAATAGACTTGTTTATCTCTTTTTTTGTTATCTTTTTTTTATTCTTTTTTGCCATTTTCCAGCATGATCGCTTCCTTACATCTCTTTACTGGAGAGTCTCATTTGAGAAGTCAAAGCGCCTGAAGCCAGTAGCTGTGCTGTGTTTGTGGGACTGTCACACGGGGCCGAGTGCTCTGCTCCATCACTGTGAATCTTAGCTCTGCTTGCAGCTGCAGATTTCCATGCTTCCAGTTTTATATCAAAGTAATGATACATGTGAAAATGCAGACAGTAGGGATGTTGAACCCTTGACTGTGTGGAACACGGATATTAATATTTAAGTAAAACCGTTGAATAGTTAAAATGGCTGCAACGTAGTTTTGACGGGCTTTTACGGTAGCACAAGATGTACGCTTAGAACTTCATCGTATTTCACAGCACATCGCATTGATTTCTGCAGCCTTGCTTCCTCTAAATTACAGCCCCCTCCCATCTGCAGACACACGTGTGCGTGTGCACTGTTCCAGCAACACCTGCCTTTGCTAGCGTAGCGCTCTCCTGCCTCTATTTAAGGAAGATGGTGCCTCTCTTCGACTCGAGCAGTACCTGAAAATCACACCACTGAGAGGAACTTGAAGTTCATTTTTCAATGTCCATTTCTTTGAAGGAGCAAATATGTCTAAGGTTGTGTTTGAAATTGCCTGCCTATTGAAAGTGAGTTGTTTGAATCACTCGGTTGAAATGGAAGAAAAATCAAACTTTATGGTCAGAGTTCTTTGAGGAAATCAAATAATGGAGTTTGCAAAATCACTAGTGAAGCAAAAGGACTGAGACCCACAGAAGCAGCTCCTGACAGCTTTAACAGCTGCTGCATTATTTTGTCTTAAGTTTTTCACTAGTTTGCTTACACAACTAGCTTATTCAGAATTAAGGATCTGCATGGGATTTGGAAATGAAGAAGAATTTGCTGTTCTTTTCCAATGTGTGAATAAAAATTGTGTATGATCTCCTAGATCTTTTAATTATCTGGAAGGCCTTGATTGGATCTGTTATCTGTGTAATTCGATCATGGCAATTGCAACTAATTTCTTTTTTTTTACAGTTTTTCCCCCCTGAAGCTTTTTAAATAAAGAAACATTTTATGTATTCAGTATCTTTAAGTCAGAGCTTAAAATACTGTCCATGTCAATTTTTAGAATTTTTAAATACAACTTGTCAACCATGGCAGTTCTTACATATAAATTATGTTTGATTTGCTTTGGTCAGGTTCAAATATGGTGCAAGAATTAAGTATCTTGATTGATGCACATGACGTTCTTTAATTGCATTAGTAGTTTTAAATAGGGACTCTCGGTCAGCAAAAAAAGGCATTTCTAAAAATGGTTCTCCCTGCTTGGTACAGGCTTTTTTTTTTTTTTTTCTTTTTAGGAAAATACCTGCAAGAAAACCCCTTTAAAAATTGGTGAGAGATTTGTTGGGCCGCCTGGGCTCCGGGATTGCTTGCAGTATGTGCACGTTTTCAGTACGTGATGAAGAGGACAAACTGCACAATAGGATAAAACTAGCTATAGAGGGTGCCCAGAATTTGTTTTGTGATTCCAGTTTAATATGCTGGCTGGCTGGCTTGGAGTTTAAGGATCATTCTAGAGAAGTTATTATGTTGGATCCATTTCTGTTTTGGTCTGCCGGATACTTTAAAAAGCAGTAATTAGTTCTGTCAGTTTAAATATTTGGTCAGCAAAATACTGCTTGAGCACAGGAAGGTGCAAAATCACAGCTGCTGTTTATTGGGCTTGCTTCTAATTTTGAATGTGTGTTAATGTATTGCTAAAAAAAGCAGCTCTAGGAAAAATAACAAATCAAAGATACTAATTATTTTCTTCAGAGAAATGTTTCTCTGAAATCAGCCACTGCCCAGCTTCCTGCGGTCACCAGGTGTTTTGTGGAAAACGATGTGTTTATTCTGCCCTTTTTAGGGTTCACTATTAAATGAGAGGTCACTTACCTTTTGTTCGGAGGCAAGTATTTTGCTTTAAATACAGTTTGCACGTATTTGCATCGGAGGTGACAATAGTTTTTAATTCCCAGCTCCTCTTCACTTTCTGCTCCAATTCCCCTGCAGACATAGGAGTTCTGGTATATATTGTTCCCAGATATTTCATACATGACACACAACTACTAACATTTTCTCTGGAGGTATTAACTCATTAAGCTGAATTTGAAGCATTCACTAATGCCATACATCAAAATTTTGCTTCTAAATATCCCAAACTTGTGCTACTGATGATTCATGTGATTTCATCCCTCTCCTACAAAGTACGGGTTTGATGTCCTTGCACTAGTCAACAGGCTACTGTGCTCCCTTGCCTTCTGTAATAGTGGCTGTACGTACTGTAACCCTGCTTTCACAAAAGTGGATTAATTTGTCACTCAACCAAAACTCTTCATCTGGCTTGATACAATTAATCAGCAACTTGCTCCAGGATTTCCCCATTTTCTGCCTCCCTTACAGGTAAGAGAGCCCACTTACAAACTTTCTGGTCTCACAATACAGGGGAGGTTACCAGGCAGTTCCTGCTGTTTACCAGATTTATGGATTATGTTGGAAGGGGTGTAGCCAGGCAGATGACGATATTTGCTAATCACCTGGAATTACTGAGGACAATCAAACCTAAAACCAGCTGTAACATGCTGTGGAAAAGTCCGACTGTGTTGAAATGCTGCATTTTAAAAGGGTGATGAGATTTGTTGTCGCTAACTGCACATCCTGCCTATTCAAAGACCGGAGAAGAGAAATTATCCAAGCTGTGGGCAGTTCTCTCCATCTTCAGAAAGAATCAGAAATGAGATGGAGAGCGAGCGTAATCTGGGCTAGGATGGCTTGCAGGCAAGGAGACAATCAACAGAGTAGGACTCTCGGCTTGAAAAATACATGGCCCAGGCAAGGGAAATATGATAGGGGTGTATACAATCATTAATATTGTAAAGAACAGGCAACCGTTATCATAGTGTGGGCTTAAAAGCAAACAGAAATACTCCTTTTTGCTCAAAGCGTAATTAAACCATGGCACCGTTGTCACAGATGATGTGGAAGTAGCTCTGGCTGGAGGTGACTTGTATTTTATGTGATGAGCTAATGGAAACCGCCCTCTCTTAATGCAACACAGTGTTGAGGATGCAGCCTCTGGAGATCCTCGTCCTGCTAATAGTGAAAATTTGGAGGCAGGTCATACCCTGTTCCCTACTTAACCCTTTCCAGAGCACTTGCTGTGCTGGCATCTCTTGGTGACATGTTGCAGAGCTGGATGAACCTTTGCTGTCTCTCATCATACCGATTCTTGTGGTCCTAGAAGATAAACCAATTGTAAGTCAGGTAGCTTGAAGCTCTTATCAATAATACGAGTTTGCTGTATTTCATACCAAATTCTTCCTTATGAAATTCAGCGTTAGTTGTTTTTTTAAATCTTGACCTGCACTGGGAGTTTTTGTGTTTATGTTTTTCCTAGCAGGATGTTTTATCAGTGTCACAGCAAATGTCATCTGCCTTCCTTGGATACATGGACACCTATGCAGGTGTGCTTGGTTCTTCCCAATATTACTACAACTTGTCATCTTGATATTATATCACTCTGTTCTTCCTACAGCATTCTTTGAAAGGCTAAAGTTTGAATGTGATATTTTTTCTTTAATCAGAGAATGAGATTAAGATGAGGCAGTAAAAGAGATTAATATTTTCTGGATTTATGTAGGTGTATGACATCTCATTTTATTTAATTGAAATTTGACAAGAACAATACTGAAGTCTGGAAATCCACAGAAGAGAATTTGGACCCTTCAGGGATGGTTATTTTATGTTTCATATTCTAGAAATACCAGGGGAAGTAGGAGTTTTGTTTCTGCAAAATTGAAAAGCTGCTTTGTCTGTTCCTTTCTATTTCTTTAGGAAGCCAAGAATTCAGGAGAAACTTCCTTCAACAGATTTTTCTTCCGTGAAGGTCTTTCACCCCCCACACCCATGCTTGATTTTAATATTCTGTGCTGATTGCCTCCCCCAGAAAAGTTGAAGTGCAAAAAGCCTGTTAAAATGGTGCACGGTTACTCATCCTGTATACTGGGCTCGAATCTAGCCTAATTATGTCACTGCCAAAATTAAGCACTACTCTTTTAGCCTTACTGAGTGAGTATCAGCCTGAGAAACAGATTTTGCATCAACTGAGTCATCAGGAAAATTCTGATTGCCGAGTCTTTTGTTAGTAATGGGGATACAAGGAGCGGGCACAGCTGCACCTTTTGATGGAAGCAAAAAATAAAGTTTTTTTCAGCTGGGCACCTTTGAGAGTGCTGGTTTATACGATGTCCACAGAACAGGTCTTCTGCATCCACCCAGTAATTTAGGGGAATTGAATTCCCTAAGGTGCTGGATATGACCTAACATTAGTACTACAGGAGCAGCTAATTTAAGGCATAATTTGTTGCAGTGCTTTGCGATGTACTTATCAACTAACTGCGGCAGAAATTAGCCTTATTATAAAGAGGAGGTGAGTCTCACTGCTTATGGGGAATAACGACTGTGATTCACCTTTTGGAAATGTGTTACTGGGAAAACCAGGCTTTGCTTTACTGCCTCGGCTCAGGTACTGTTCCCTGGGCGTGAGGAGCACTGGCAGGAAGATCCAGCTTATACAAAAGGAGGAAACCTCTCCAGGTAGAAGTAGTTACTACACACAAAGCAGTCCACAGGTAGCACCGAGTCCTCTTTTAACACAATAGTTTTGGTCCGTCTCCAAAGCACCTTCTCTTCCCTTGGTGTCCACCATTATGCTTTTCTTGCCTGTGCAGTGCTCGTTCTTCAGTATTTGGCAAACGATGCGACAGAAGAAGAAATCTTGCTTCGGGGCACTAGCTCCCTAGTTTGTGCTGGATAGAATTGGACATCCAGAAGTCTCCGGTGATTAGAACACGTTTGACCAGATTTTACTTTCCTGGGGTTTTTTTTTTTGATGACACTAAACTAGTGTTTCTGTATGGGTAGATTATGACTTCTAAAGGAATTACAGCAACCTGGGAATATGTGCAAAGCTTGGAGCAAACTGGAGCCTGAAAGCCCATTCTCGTGTGGCATCTGTGTTATGCAGTCTTGTTGTTATGATCCTTAATTTAAAATACAGCTTTTAAAGATTCTACCTTTTTTTTTTTTTTCATAACTTTAGCCTTTTGGACTCACTGCCTTTTACTTGTATTGCTGGACTTGATAGCATCCTTCCTATCAAAATGGTTTTATTATAGGATATTTTCAGAATCACAGACAGTTGCCTGTGTAGCTCTAAGAACACGGAGGAAGGCAGCTTGAGGAGTGTTTATTGTTTATTGGTCTTTATTGTGATGCTGTTCTTGTGGTCCTTATACTTAACTACAGCAGGATACATATGGAGGCATATACCAAATTAATTTGGTCTTGTTCTTTTCCTTCACAGTCCTGATGTTGCCCTACATACAGTATTTAAATACTAGATCTGTTTACAAATGTGTTAAAGTTTTAACCGTTGCAATAAATTCCAGGAAACTTGAGCTGTAATTAAAACTTGCTGCTGTTAACTTAAACCTGGTGGATTTTATTTCTTTAGTGTTTTTAAATTTCTTCTATATACTACACTGTTCAGTTCTTTTGGTAGTTTTTCTACCAGCTGCTCAGCCATTGGGACAGGTTGACTTTCTGTTTGAATGATATTTCTTCCAAAGATTAGAGGAGGTTTCTGGGAAAGTTGTAATCTCATGACAAGTAGTACATGGAAAATTGGTAGTAACTTTCAGTAAATAGCTGATAATCTGCTTTTCAATGCTGTGGTGTCAAGGTGACTTCTGAGAGGGACATATTTTTTTTTTAATTATGATTCATGGGCTGAGTCATAAATTTAGGATGGCTTCCTGTGTTCCAGGCACTGGAGTGCTCCCAGTCATGTCAGCATCAGGCTTGCTTTAAGGCTAGAGCAAGATCATTAAATACAAAGGTATTTAATGACTTTTGACTCTGACTTTTGAAGCGCCTGATCTGTGGGTCATTGCAGATTGGGAGACTGTACTGGGACAGTATCACTGTGTGCCCTGTTCTTTTTCTTTTCCCTTGGCTTAGGTCTGTGTCGTCTAAATTGCCATTGTTCATCTTCCTTGGTATTGCTTTATGAGGAAAATATTCTTCTCTTTGTGTCTCCACTGGTTTTCCTGTGCATCTTTGTGATCTCCTCAATAGGAGCAATAACTGGGGGGAGGGAGAAGGAGGATTTCTTTACTGACCATAAAATTGCTAATATTGTAGTTGTATGGGAATTTCACTGATGCATCATTTGCTTCCAGTCCTAAACTGTTGTATAACACCGGCGTATTCTCTTCAATGTATGTAATGATGTCTCTATGCCAATTTAAATGGAAGATTTTTTTTTTTTTTTTGTCTTGCAGCCCTGGAAGGAAGCGTGATTTTTCACCAGTGCTTTGGAGCCAGTACTTTGAGTCTATGCAGGACGTTGTGGTAGAAAATGAGACTGGCAAGGATATATCCTTTTTTCTAGATTGAACTTTTCTTATTCTCAGTGACTGGGGCATTATCATGTTTAAGTTTATCATTGAGTTTATTGAGGTTCTCGTCATCTTTTTCATGTATTTCTTCTCATCTTCCATTTTTTCTTCTGTAGGGATCAGTATCAGTAACTAGAGCTATCCCTTCTAAGCTGACATTTAAGATGTACCTAGCAAGGTCAGTTCCTGGTATTGCTTCTTTAGTAATCATTCATTTTAAAAAGTGTTTCCAACAGTTCAGTAATATATTTTGCAAGGAAATACTCATCAATTCCCATAGTTTAAACCATATCAAGATCAAAGCTGTTTATTGATTTTTATTAACAACAGATAGTTAACTGGCAATCAATGAACTGCATGTTCAGAATCAGTATCAGCAGTACAACGAATAAACCTCAACACTAAACACTTAGATGTTAATAAATAACCTGCAAGTTTCTAAACGCCTTTCTACAGCTAATCCCAGGAAGTTCTTTTCTTGTACGCACACAAACAAACATACGTGCACAGTCATATGCACCCCCAAGAAGAGGGGTGCAAGCACACACGGTCTCTTCTGGGACTGCGGGATCTCCTACTTGTGCACGTCTCCTGTGGGAGATGTGGATGCTACCCGTGCTGCTCCCACGAATGCAAATGACGCTGAGAAAGCACCACGTGAGGTCACATACATACACCTGAGGTGTGAGTCCCTACTTGTTGCACCCCAAATTGTCAGTCCGCTAGCTGGTGTGCAGACAGGGAAGCTTCTCGCTCTGGCCAAGGCGGAGGCAGTGATGCCATCAGAGTCTTCTGGCAGTGTCAAACCAGTTTTGACTGCAGCTGTTTCCTCTCCAAGATCCCTCCCCCCTTTGCAAATGTTCCTGTTTCTTTTATACTTCTTTTCAAGCTGAATCCTTTTTGCCAGTCTTCCAGTTACTGTTTAATCCAGCTGATGGCAGTCATCCTCTTTGAGGTGCTCAAACCGCTGTTGCATCCAGGCCACTTGCTAACTGGGAGTGCCCCGGCAAGTAGAGTGTGTGAAGGTACTGGGACAAGACTTCCCATCAGTCCTACCTCTGCCTACAGCTCTGACAAAAGCAGGTTTGAGAGGTACTTCCAGGTCTTTTGACCTAATTACAAAATGAAAACATTTTAATCTGTGTTTAAATAACACAACCTTGTAGTTTAAATAGTTGCATAGTTTTTAAGCATGCATATTCTAGATTGGCATTAGGAAAACCAAACTTTGAAGCTATTTCTGTCCAAATACCAATTTGGTAATTACTTCTCTAATGCCAGTAGCATGTGATGCTTTGAAATGAGAAAATTCTCTTTCCTTGTTGTTTTGCTCAGCTTGTCATTATTTTGTGTTTATTAACTGCATTTGTCCAATTGATCCTATGAATTCTTCATGATATGCATCTTGTCTGCCTTTGATGTAAGGGCCATGCACACCCCCGAGGCTTCATAAATAATAAAATAAAAAGGATAATGGACATATTTGGATAGGTGGTGTACATAAGCACCCAAATTTAAGCAAATCTTACTATATTGTGTTACCTATGACCTTTAACAGAAGCTTGAGCTCCTGTATGAAAGGTTGTGGACAGATGTGTGCTGTGGAAGCAGCTGGATTAATGAATGACGTTGATGCCCACTGTTCTGCCCCAGCTACCTGTTACTGATCCATCAGATCTCCTTGTGTGAACAAACCCCAGCTGATGAAACTGGGGTTTTAAACTGTTTTAAGCTGACACAGCTCACTGTAACTAAAATGGTGTAGGGAGCACCTGCGTGAACTGTTTGCAAACAGCAGTTCCAAAGGGCACCGCAGTATTCAGCAGAAAAACGATGAACAGCTTGGTCCGTAACCGCAGCTAGCATGGTTAGATTTAGAGGAATGCTTTTGTCCACCTCAAGAACAGAGGGAGAGCAGTGGAAGGGAGTGAAGGGACTTGTCTGATCTGTTGGTCGCAGTTTTGGGCACTGAACGCAGATCTCACAACTGCCAGATCTGTGCCTTTTCCTAAGTGACATTGTTTTTAGTGATAGTTAAACTGATTTTTTCAGTGTCTATGTATATGCTGCAAGGGGACTTTAGGTACCATAATGAACCTCTTTGCTGTGTATGTTCCAGAGAGTAATTATATTGCCCTAAAAATGTTGTTTACTGGCTTATCTGACATTTTCCCTTGGAAATAATAGGAAAATACTCCAGAAGTACATGCTCCAAAGTGCATGCTGATCCTGGTTTGGTTTTTCTCCTACTTATTGAATTCACAGGGGGAAAAGGCTGTGGGCAGGAGATGCATGGATTACCGGGAGCAGCAGACCTGGGCAGCAGGAAGACAACTCATGAAACTTAAATAAAGCAGGTTAAGTTTTGTCCAGGTTATGCTTGCACATGCCTCTTGATCAGAGGCAGAAATGAGGCCTTGGGTACATACACAAGGGTAGAAACAAAACACTGTTGGGTATTGCAGACTCCAAAATACATTCAACTAAGAAACTTACTTCAAATAACTCTATGAAATGTCCTTAGCTGTTCATACACTTTTCGAATTTACAAAAGCGGATCGGAGGGTCCTGTCTTACTGCTGTTACACGGTGGAGGCCATTCTGCTCTTTCCTGGGCTGTATTTACTGTAAGTAAGCTGCTGCTTTATAGAAGTATATATGTATGCAAATATAGTCATCTGAGTGTGGAAGGCAACTAACCATTCAGCTATGTTAAGCACAGGAAAATCAATTCAGAAAACTCTCTTATAATCTCCTGGTGCGCACCTGACTCGAGTCTTCTCAATATTTCACTGTCAGTGTATTTAATAAATAGGCAAAGCACATGCAAAGGCTTATCGTCTAGGTTTTAATTATCAGCAGTAACCAAAACTGCATCTGCCAGATAGCTTGCATGTTTTAATGAAGTGCCAAGACATTTTTCATCATAGCATATAAATTTTTTTTCGGAAGGCTGCTTTTCCATGACTACCGGTGAAAGTTCAACAGCTTTATCTCATCATGACGATATTATCTTTGGATGGTTGAGGTCCTGTTTGACTTGTCGAGAAGTCTCATTTGCTGCTCAAGCAACTCTCTGAAACACAAACTGAGGTGGTGTCAATAGGAGCGAGCGTGGGGACTGACCAAACCAAAATTCCTCCCCCCACCCATTCCCTTTAAAAAATAAAGGGAGTTAAGGAAGAAAACTTTTTTAACGGATTTCAAGTAAAGTAAAATCACTTGCAGTGTGTGATTTTTATTTGAGACCTTTTTAATCCAGGAGCTCTTCGAGCTGTCTGGTGCCCTTAACAGAAGGATGCTATAGGATGACTTTCATGGAAGTGTGACTGGACAGATGAAGTCCCTGCGTCTCCCCCGTGCCTTTGGCTGTGTCATATTTGTTACCTTTTAGCAGTTTGGTGGGCTGTAGATCACTTAGCCTTTAGGCAGAGATTCAAAGGAGTAACAAGAATGAACGTTTTACAAGAGTCACTACCAAGTGCTCTTGAATTCCCAACGTGACTACTGTTGAGTAATCCTGATGGTGTAATCACAAACCATTTTATATTATGGTGAGACACATTAGAAGAACACTTGGCTAACTGGGCTGTAATTTTGGTGTTGAATAGTAGTTTTACACCTAACAGTTCATTTGTAACTTGAGCTGACCCAGAGACTGGTGCAGATATGGGTCTTCTGAAATTGTTGAACTTTAAGTCTTAAATCTCTGTCTTACTAAATGCTGTAGTTACTTGCTTGTAGCTCATTAGTTGCCAAGATGGACGGATGTCTTTTCCTCTTCTAGTTAAGTGTTTTTGTTATGGTATACAAGTGCCTTAAACAGATGCTGTGAAGGTCACTGCTTTTAATTGGAGGCAGAGGTATGAAGTCACGTTTTTCTGAGTTAAGGAAAGGGCTTCCTACAAGACACTTTCACCCTCTCTAGAGCTCTTTATTTCCAATAGCAACATCAATACCATTTTTACATTTAAAAATCTCCAGAGTTGAATTTAGCAGAGTGATTGCAGTTATAACACCGTACCTTACAGTTACTAGCTCTTTGTGTTACTGTTGGCAATTAACAAAGTTAGAGCACATACAAGATTCACATAGATTTACGCCTTGCACTTGAGACTGCATCTGGAGAAAGAAACTGCCACAACAATTAGCTTATGCCTTTGTGTGGCTGCTGCAGAATTATTGCCTTTGTGCATTTTGAAATGAAAGTTTGTCCCAAGCAATCAAGTGTTAAATGTTTGGGATGAACCAGAACTTAAAAAAAAAAACCCAAACAACCTCTCCCCCCAAAAAACCAAGAAGAAACCCAAACTGGGAAGCATTGACAGTAACCAGCTATAAATAAAATAACAGCCTGCAGGAGCGGCATGCTCATTTCTTCTTTTGCTTATTGGCCTGATAACTTCCTGGATGATGTGTTTGTACTTCTCTTGGCCAAAGTACTCCTGTTTGGATAAAACTGAGAGCCCTGGAAAGCTTTCCATTCTCTCGCATCATGTTGATCATCCTCTTTCCTTACTCCCTACTGACAGTGGTGTGATTTTTAGCAGTTAGACTGCTCCTCTGACTAGTTAAATTATTGCTTAGGTGCATAAGCACCTTACAGATTGAGGTTTCTGGGTGTCTTTAGGGGCTCTGAAATACTAACTTGTGGATTCAGTGTTTTTTGGGAGAGCAACTGCTACAATAATTTAGGATTGAATAGCTCAAACAACCAAAATATGAGGACTGGGTAGCTTTCAGATCTCTGCCCATTATGTAGGTGGTTCTATTAATATTAAGAATCCCTCAACAAATACCCCCACTCCTGCAGGGCTGTTATTTAAATAATCAATGATTCCTTAACACAAAAGTCTTCCTTTCAACAAAGAATGCCACTTAATCGCTGTGATGCCTGAAATAACTTACATAAATTGAGCTGTCGAGGACAAATAGAGCCATAATCGTGTTGCAGCCCTACCTTACTTTAAAAAGGTTCCTCACTTGTTCCCCCCAACCCCTTTGGACTAATCAATTTTTGTACATTTCAGCCTTACTGTATGATTCTGTTCTTTGAGAGCAAATTGAATGTGTGCTGTAAAGCAGCTGCCACATCTTCATGTCTGCTGTATAGCCAAGGCTAATTTTGTAACGCGGGGCTTGGGGGAAGGGGGCATTATTTTGATGTCAGTAATCCCTCTGCTTCATTTCAGTTTTCAGAGGTGCTACAGAGCTTGAATTCATTATCTTAGGAAACACATGTAATGTCTTATGCACAGTGGAATAAACGTTAACAATGGTAGAAAGAATGGAGCTTTAGTTAATTAAGGATAGTTTATACAGAATATTCTCGCTAGCTTTCTGTGACACCTCCTGCAATCCACTTTGTCCGGCCACTTTGTTGACAGTAGAGGATTTTTATTGCACCATCCGAGCCTTTGCTGGTGTTTCAGGGAGTGCTTAATGTTGCTAATCCTTTTGTAGATGAGGTGTGGCACTTTGCAAATTATATTATCTTTGTCCCTTCTTGCAGTCTGCAATCGTTAACAGGATTCAGTGTAGGATTGTGGCTTTAGATCTCCGAGGCCATGGTAAGTAAAATAAATACATTTAAAATCACATAAGCATGTTACACGCTCTCATTTTTTAAAGAAGATGTAATGAATCCCTCCTGAGATGACTAAGAAAGCATCCCTAAGGCATCCCAATTTTTATTCAAAAGGAGGGATGGAAAAGTGGCTTCTAGAGCTCCGCAGCCACCTGTCCTCACATGCCAGAAGCTGAGACTCCCTGCGCCTGTGTGCGAGGCAGTGGTGGACTTGTTCCTTCCTACATACTGGCACCAAGCCCCTCCTCTGTATTTTCATAACCTATAGGTGGTCTTTACCATTAGAAATAAGGTCTGTTCTTTAGTTTTAAGATACATTGCAAATATGGAACAGTTATGGGGAGTGTTTCCTACCCGTAAGCTATAATGCGATAAAGTACCAACTGTTCCTATTAATTCTGGGTTTCTTAATTATTTATGTTAACTGCAGTAGGCTCGCTCTTAATAACTGTGCCAAAAAGCTTTGTACAGTTGCTGCTGTCCGGAGGGGACTGAAGGTTTTCAGCTTATGTGAACTTAACTTTTTTGTTCTTTCAGGAGAAACAAAAGTTAGGAATCCTGAAGATCTGTCTGCAGAGACTATGTCAAAGTAAGGAAGCTTATGCTCTCTCTTCAGTGTTTCACTTTTCACAAACCTTTATTTTCTTTCCTTGATGGAACAATAAACTACTTGAGGACACACAACCTTCATTCAAGGGAGCTGGAAGATAGTTTCATTTCACATGATTCTGGTAGTTATCCCTTCTTTTCCTTCCGTTTTGGGACAGTTCGAAATTTATTTGAAATTATACCTCTTCCAGCTGAGTCAGATTCCAGACTGGAGTCGTTCTCTAGGCGCACTCAGTTTTAAACTCACTTTGAAGATCAGTGGCTTCATTGCAGTGAACGCTTTAAACCTGCAACACGCTATAACGCTTGCTAGAGATTTCCTAATAGAAGGGGAATGCTTTCCTCAGACATAACTGACTGGGGCGTTTTAGCTTGAAATCACCAGTTTGGTTCTTCCTTGGCTCCTCGAGCGAGTGTTCAGAGCGTGCCTGCCTTGGACTGGCGGCATCCCCAAAGTCTGGGTCACAGACTGAGACTTTCAAGCGTGGAGGGAGTTGCTTTTTCATACTATCACAGCCTGCTTTGGGATGCAAATCCCCCTCTTGACAAAACTGTAAGAAAAGCAAATACCCACTGCTAAGCACATTACATTATGTCCACATTTAGTACAAAGAGACTCTTCGCTATGACTACAATTAAATCACGAAGGGTTTTGTAACCTTTGTGTGAACAAATCCACTTGGTTTGTTGTGGGGAGGCCATGTGTGAAATGTATTCTGACTTCCATTGTAGACTTTACTGCTACTGCTTATGGCTTGTCAGATCCTGATGTGTTACTGTCCCGAGGAGATGCTGTATGAAATGATTAGAATTTTTTAGATCTGGAGTAGCACTACCATGGAGGGAAAACAAGTTGCCTTTTGTTTTTAAACCTTTCTCTCTTCTTAGCAATGAGCTTGAAAGTTATTCCTGAATAGCCTTTAAATGGGAGCCTTAAATTATAACTGGTTTTCATTCTTTTTTAATCAAATCCTCAAGCAATTTTCTGTGACAGAGCAAACAAGCTGGTCAACCTTTTTTTATTGACTTGTTTTCCATTTTCTAGTTGCAATACTGCTCAGGTCTCTGGTTCCTCTGAATGGTTTTAGTCAGGAAAGCCAGTTTGAGTGTCTTAAACTACAGTGCTCTTCAGTAGATTTCAATCATTATCTCTGCTGTTGTTTTGGTTTTTGTGAATCGCACCAGCCAGCTTTCACATGCTGCAGTGACAGCTTCAGTTTAAAGTAGGTGCCTTATGGAAAGGACAGGGAAATTGCCCCTTGCCTTGTAGTATCTGTGCTTATAGAGAGTTTGAATCTTCTTGCTTGCGCTCAGTGTTTATTTTTGCTTTGGTCAGTAGAGCTCAGTTATTTTCTCTCTTTAATTGCAAAAGGTTTCTCCTTTCAGAACGGTGAATTTCTTAGTCTACGCTTCCATGGAGAAGGATTTGACAGCTTTCTCACCTTTTTTTTTAAATTCCCACCAGCTAATGTCAAAGTAAGAAGTTCTCTTCAGGGATTTCTTTTAAATGAGCACTTTCTGTTAATAGAAAGGGAAATGACATGCTTGTTCAGGAAGGTGTTGGCTTGAATGATTTCCTGTATTGGTGCCTAGATGAAACAGTGATAAGAGAATAAACTTGTCTCAGTTACCTGCGGGTTAAATGAGCATACAGAGAGGATTTGGAGCCGGACATCTATCTTGGATCTGTACTTTCTCCTCCCATTGTACAAATCTGCTTCAGAAAGGTAGAGATGCCAACCATGCTTTTATCTCAATTTGGCAGAGATGTTGGAAACGTGGTTGAAGCTCTGTATGGGGACCTTCCTCCCCCTATCATGCTGATTGGGCACAGCATGGGGGGTGCCATCGCAGTGCACACGGCGGTCGCAAATTTGGTGCCAAGTTTACTGGGTCTGTGCATGATCGATGTTGTGGAAGGTAAGCGTGTGTACCCTTGGATAGGCTTCTGTACCCTTGGATGGGGTTCTGCCTTCCACGTTGATCTTTTTGTTTCATCCCCAAATTCTTGAATACAGAAAGTTTTGCCTAGCTTTTAAACCAATGCCAATTCCATCCTCTTAACAGATGCTACCTACACAAAAGTCTTTCTAGTGTGACCCCTCCTTTTGCTTTTCCTAGGTGGGCTCTCTGTTTGTTATTTTCCTGATAATTTCTTTACAATACGTTCTTGTTAGCAGGGAGAAGGGTGGCTTTTTTATAACGCATGGTGCTGATGAGTGGTTACTGCCTTCTCTTACTATCTGAATGTCCTGCCTGTTCAAATGTTAATTCCCTAATGTGGGAGCAGATATGACTGTAGGCTTAGGAGTATTAAGCTGTACTTTCCTTAACAGCATTAAATCCCCAGCTCTCTCTGAGGGTGTTCCCTGGTAGCCAGTTCTGTATAGAGGGACATGGCAATTATTTCATCGGATGCCATAAAGTTAAAATACTTGTTTTTAGGTACAGCCATGGATGCATTGAACAGCATGCAGAACTTCTTAAGGAATCGTCCCAAAACATTCAAGTCACTTGAGAATGCCATTGAGTGGAGGTAATGGATGGGCTTATGCAGTCCCCAGAATCACTTGTCTTTGTAGCTTGACTCCTGAAGGAAACAAAGTTTATATCATTTGTCTGTTTTCTCCTTCTGTGCTCACTTCCCCAACTATTGTCACCAATTCTTTGGGTAATTTGACAGAGAGAGGTCTCAAAGGTAATTAATTTCCTGGGAGAATTGGCTAGGCATTGGAAAAGGATCCTCTAAGAGCTTCAACTAATGGAAAACTTCATGGTATGAATTGCAGCTTCCTTGTAAGTGTCCCAACTATTACAGAAGAAGCTTGAGACATCCATCCCATGTGTAAGAAACAGGACTTACTTCCAATTCAGCAAGAATTACTTATATATTTGGCAGCTGAGTTTGAAAAGGAGGGGCCTCGTGGTTAAGTTTGTAGATTGGACTACAGGAAGCCCAGTTCTGTTACCAAATACCCATGTAGTTTCTGACCTCTCCCTGTCATGAAATGGGCATAACCCTATTTCCCTGTTTCCCCATCAGCAGTTCTCCCACATGTCTTTTAAATTCACAGTTACAGTGACAACGGGGGGGTCAAGTAAGTCAGCATGTAGTGTGAGCCACTCCGAACGCCTTCTGAGAACAGGAGGTTTGGGAATGGTTTGGGGAAATCGTGAGCTGTAAAGGGCTTTTGCTCCTGTTCCTAGGCCTGCTAGTTAATAACTATTTCTGCCCTTCTCCAATTTTTTTCGTAGTGTAAAAAGTGGACAAATAAGAAATCTTGAATCTGCCAGAGTTTCTATGGTCGGTCAAGTCAAACAGTAGGTGGTTTTTTTTTTTTTTTTTTTAAAGCTCTTAAAATCATCGTGTCTATTTTACAATACTGTTGCTACAGAGCATAAATGCACTTGGAAGTGAAAATTTCATCTAGCAAATACAAATTTCTTATCGCTTGACCACAGTTGATACTGGCAGCAGCACCGAATCATAATGATGGCACTTGGAGAAAACCTTGTCAAAATTTCCCTGGGGCAAAATCCGCCAAGAGCCGTGTTTTAAAAAGTTAACTGCTGCTGGTTATGTATTCTGGTTTGTCTGCCTTTCCTCACACATTAAGAAACAAGTGTTAGTCTGATGCCCCTTCAGAAATTTTGCCTTAAGTCGGGTTGACCTTGTGGTTATGGTATCTTTCACTTCCTTTTAGAAATTGTTTAATTATCTGTTGCGTTTCGGGAGTGATCTGCGGTGGGTTTGCGGGGATCAGAGTAACCTGCTTGTACCACTCTAACCCTTACCATACCTGGAACCTTTGCAGATGTCTCATACTCCATTAAGAAAAGCAGTTGGTGATTGTTTGACCATTTCTGCCTCCTTTAAGTAGCTGTTCGCATTTATTTTTGCACTGGGATATATGTGCTGCACAGGCACTCGGTCGCGTGGCTGGTCATGACTGTATCTTTCATCTACAGCTACTTTAAAATTTGGGGGCATTTTTCTCAGCCAGTATCTAAGAAATTGCTGACCACTTTAGGTTAAAACCTGTTTTTTTTTTGTTTTGGCAGGGAATCAGTTTCTGGTTTTATTTCCATAGGTGTGAAGGGGCTGCCAGTCCTGAATGTCCTAAAGACATAGTGGAGGGTATTATTGAAGAAGAGGAGGACGAGGAAGAGGATGATGAAGGGGGAGGCTCTGTCAATAGAAGGAAGAAAGAAGGTGACACAGAGGTAGGGAGTTTCTTGCTGTGTCTTCAGGTTGTGTTTGCACAATACTCCCTTGCCAGAGAAGTAGCCCATAGCTATCCAAATCATTCTAATATAAAAAGGAGCAACTCCAGGGACCGAAAACTTTGTATTGTGACTGTTGTTTTTCTTCTTTGTCTTGTGCCACTGATTCTATCTTGGACTGTCACCTGAAAGCATGTGTTTGGTTTTCTTTCCTGAGATGCTCACAGATTTAATGCAGATGGCCGAAATGGGGCTTCTGGCCTGAATGAGGAATGCTCTTTTCTGAGTCTTTGTGGTATTGTTGTTCGTTTCCAAAGCACAGTAGCATTCAGGAGATCATACAGGCACTTGCAAGCTAGGAATGTAAATTCCTCAAGGAAAATCGTTGTAGCCAGCTTAGCCCCTTTCATTTCTGTGTCACCTAAGTAAGAGCCAAGTCTGGACGTTCAGACAATTTGTGAGCTATTTGTGCCAGTAAAAAGTAGCAAATTGAGTGCCCTGAAAACTGCAACCTTCTCTTCATCTGTATGTGTAGCTCCTGCTGACTTTCTTGTTCCCTACTTGTGTACTTCGGCTGTGATTTGGGGAGAAATTTAGGAGCAAGGAGGGTCATCCCCTGGAAGTGTGCAATCCACCAGAGGGAGCCAGTATTTTTTATATATATTTCCGAGTGGCACTCTGAGTTCATTTTATTTCAGCTGTTTTACTGATCGCTAATGCAGAGCTCTCTCTTCTCCCTGCAGGCAAAGAAGGAGCACTTATACACGTGGCGAATTGAACTGTCGAAAACAGAAAAGTACTGGGATGGGTGGTTCAGGGGTTTATCTAACCTCTTCCTAAGCTGTCCAACTCCAAAGCTTTTGCTTTTAGCTGGTATGTGTCTCTGCCAGTCCTGCTTAGGTTCAGTGCCTGTTCACTTCAGTGATGTCCCACTTGTATTTTAGAGAACAGGGTCAACGTTTGGCTAATGTCTTTCTCTGAGACTAGCAGATCTGTCTCTTCCACCTTGACTTTTCTATGTGTCTTGAAATATCGTAAACCAGACTATTTGATCCGTGCAGATCTGGAATTAGTTCAGAGTCTCTAGTATCAAAATAGCACATGTATGCTGCTGTTGGATGGGTGGTTTTGTTGTATGGCATGGAAGAAGAGCAAACAGGACAGATCCAAGCTGCCCTTCAGCCTCCACTACTACGATATTTTCCTACAGATATGGGTGTGATTTGAACTTTTCAACTGAAAGTCAAATTATTGATGTTCTACAGCCAGCTGTAGGCCCTTTATGTGCCCTGATAGAAAAGTAAATGTGTAACCAAGATAAACAAGATAAATACCCTTCCAAGTTGTGGGAAGGATGTGCTCTTGCATTTTTGGCTGGGATTCTTTTCTGTCACTTTACTCTCTTGAGGTGCAGCAGTGAAAAGTCCTTGTGGGTGTCAGAGATCGTGTTTCTTTTGAGTTTTTCAAGCCAAATGTCTCCTTCAAAATGTCAAGTAAAGCCCTGCTTAGACAGTCATGTTCTCTCTGGCTTTTCTCCAATACATCTGTTTGTTTGATTGTAGGTGTTGACAGGCTGGATAAAGATCTAACAATTGGACAGATGCAAGGTAAATATTTAATATTGTTACTCTATCCTTACTGTAATGCTCTTTTTGGAAGATAGCTTGTTGCTATGGGTACCCGAACGAGAGGTGGCTGGAATGGCCTCTCACCAGGTGCAGTCTATATCAAAACAAATGTGCATTAAAGAACTAGTCCATCTCAAAGTGTTCTCTAATTGTCTGTGGTTGTAGGAAAGGTGGAGAAGTTGAGAAGGGAAGGGTTGAATGAGAACTTGTGAAGGGCTGTGCCATGGCTTGTGTTCAGTCTGGCGTGCAATGTTTCCAGCAATGGGGCTGCCACACTTCTCTTGGATCAGAATGATTGTCTGTGAGGATTTCTTTCTAATTTGTTTTTTCCCTTTCTAACTACATTCCTGATGTTCCTAGCTGGAACACTTGGGACCATCCAAAACTGTCTGATCTCCCGGTGTTTCTGGCAGGCATCAGACCAAAATTCAGCATCTGCATTAATGTTTTGGTTTGGTTTTGTTTTTTTTTTCCACCCATCCCAGCTTCATTGATTTCCAGAACCAGTACTGGAAAGTAGTATTGGGTAGCAGGTTAGACATTATATTAAGGTAGATCTGATAACAGTTTCAGCTCTGAAAGGTAGTTTCACCTGTGTCGAGAAGCTTTAAAAAGTTTAACTTCGTTTTAACTCCTGGGAACCTCCTCTAGTTACACCTGGGGAAGATTAATTAAGGAGCCAGTTCTTTTTTTCTATTGAAACTGTCTGCTGTGTGCATTGTACAGTTTGCTTTAGACTCCTGTGCTTTCCCTGGTCCCTCTTTGCCCGACGCATACAGTGAGATTTAGTGAGGTTTGTTTGTAAAGAATGTGAGTTCCTTTTTAGACGAGTTCATAAATTCATAGTGCTTTTTAAGGGTGTAGTGTCTGATGTTTCCCGTGTACACAAGAACTGCTTGCCTAAACCATTGCTGTTAGAAATCAAGACCATTTAAAAAGCAGCTCCAGTGATGACTCTCTTGATCCGCAGGGAAGTTTCAGATGCAGGTCCTCCCACAGTGCGGCCATGCAGTCCATGAAGATGCTCCAGACAAGGTGAGCCCCACTGTGGGATTGAACCTAGATAAGCCACGGTCTTCACAGCTTAAATGCAAAAGGGTCTGTTGCTTATTATGAAGCAGAGATTATACGTCAGGGGCATTTTTTGGCACAACATCTTAACTGGCTATTCGCAAGACAGCTTGGATTTTTAAGCTGGCTGGAAAGCCTGGGCTAAGATGTTACATGACACAGGGCTTGGCTAGGTTACAGATTTAACTCTCAGGCTAGTGGTGATATACCTAACTCTTACCATGTGGAGCGTGGATTTATCCTCTCTGCCTTTCCTCATGAAGTTCTCCACTCTCCCTTGTACTAAGTTCCAGCTTTTGGGGTTGGTCTGTGTTTTGCTAAGTTGGGTGGCTCACATTTTCCAAATACAAAACAAATGTTACTGAAACAGCTTACAGACTGACAGAGCAGTGCTGCTTCTGGGTACTGCTGAAGTTAGCGTCCAGATAGAAGCAGGAATGTGGTGCAGCCGATGGAGCCTGTGGTTGGGAACATGTCTGGTTTTAAAGCTTGTTCTACACTGACTGCTGTGAGTGTAAAACAGCCTTTCTGTGCTTTGCTTTACCAATCTGAAATGGGGATTTTTATCTAAACATACTGAGTTCTTGCATTGTTATTCTTTTTAAGATAAATTCTAAGCGGTATTATTACTGTCAGGTTACTGTCTTGATTTATTCTTTATAGGAATAACTTGCATCGTGATTTCACCAGATCTTTTTTACCTGCTGAACTTAGGCATTGTTTTAAGAATTACTGAAAGAGGTGGTGAAAAAGTTTTGTCAGTTCTTGATTGTGTGGTCAGTGTCAGAGTAAAGGTGGAAGCCTGTGGTTCCTTCTTTTATATATAAGCCCGTTATACAGAGCTCTTAGTTTCAAAGGAGCAAACTTGATTCAGCAAGAGGGTCCTGAGGACACAAACTGTTGTTGGAAATGCTGCAGGCTTTGAAAACTACTGGATTTCTGACTGATTATTTTCCTTCCCTCAGGTTGCTGAAGCTGTTGCGACGTTCCTGATCCGTCACAGGTTTACAGAGCCCATCGGTGGATTCCAGTGGTAAGGCTCTGCTAGTGCTAGAGCTGTGCAGTCCTTGAGCAGAGCTCTTGCTCTTGCTGCCTGCATGTTTGGCTCTCAATGTGAGGGATTGGAGTTTTAGCATAATGCTAAAAACCACATGTAAACAAACAGCTTTGAATCACAGCCAGTAATGTGTTTGATGTTTACGTGTTCTCTCTAAACTTCTTGCGTATTAACTTGTGTTAATGAAACCTCCTTCCTTGGAGGGGAGGAGTGAAGCAGTGCCTCCCTAGCTGATTTCTTTCTTTATAGTCTGCCAGAAGGCAGAATTACGAGCTTTATGGTATTTAGTTTAAATAGCATTTTATTTAAGTAATCAAGGGCCTGTGTTTTGGAAACAACTTGCACCACACTTCTTTGGCCAAGAAATACTGATGAGATTAGACAGGTAAAGCTGCGTGCTTCACTTTGCCGACTTTCCATACTTCTCTCGTGTGTTTTCGCATTATAATGAACTGTAGAAGCCAGGCCTCTGCGATCAGCCACACAGCGGTGAGAATAGGTTGTGTCTGATAAGGTTGATTGGAAAAACTCACAGTCTTAGTTACAGTACCATAAAGCTAGTAACTAAACCAATACCTGGGCCTCATAGAAGGTGCTAATATGTTTTACCATTCACCTGAAAGATGATCCTAAAATAAGCATGTTTCTTAAGCAGTCCTGAAAAGTCTTCCTGCTGTTAGCTAAGCTTCTTGAACAAAAGCTAGAAGCTCCAAAATGTATGGTGCTGTAGGACTGGCGATGCTAAAGAGGTATTGCTGGATGATCTCTTTCTTTTTTCCCCCTTTATGCTGTGCTCTTGGGGATGAAAAAGTAGAAATGTAGGACTGTGGACTGCATATTTTAAATCCAGTGAAAGGATATAGCGTAGGTTGATGTGTGAAGGGTGAGAGAGGGAGACCAAAGGACTGTACTGCATTGTAATGTTGAATCTCCACCAGGTATTTGGCAACCTGTGCTATCTCTGTGAGTCCTGAGGGTGCTAGCCTGTTGCTCCTGCTATTATGGTTGTAGCAAAAGCAGCTTTAAAACAAGAGACTTGGAGAAAATGAGGTGGCTTGCTAGCCTTATTGTGTCCTTAAGCCATAGACAGCAACATGTTAAGCTTTTGTGCTTCTCACTGTTATGTAGCTTACAAGTTACCACAATTGTTGAATGCATCAATGCTGATTTTAACCTGCATGATAGACTCCTTTTGGCCTTGTTTGATCTTGGGTAATCAGTTAAATTTAGGGTGTCGCAGAGTCAAGTATCTGCAGAGAATACCTTGATTTTAACGTGTGACCACTCTCCTTTTTTCCTCCTAGTGTGTTTCCTGCTTGTTAATACCCTGGTGTTCTCCAGCACTGAGTCCTGTTATAAATAAACTGCACCAGAGGCCACTGTGATGTATCCGTATCCTTTCATCTCTCCAGTTCAGCAGCAGTGAGAAGTTGGTGTGAGATTCATCCCCTAGAACTCGTTCTCCAGAATGTGTAAATGCTTAGGGACTTCCTTGCCGGGAAGCAGCTTGTACTGAAGACCATGTGCTCTTCAGGCTCTTGAAAAGCTCTTCAGGCCCTTTGAAAGTGGGCTCCTCTCTGCTGCCACAAGGAAAGACCTCCTGAAATCCCAAGTAGTTGATCATACCGATCTCCATTGATTCTCAGGCTTTCTTGGACCCAATGGCAAAGGGGCCGTTGGCAGTCCAGATCCACTGAGGGCATTGCAGCATAGCCAAAGGCTTCAGGATTTCTCCATGGAATCATCTAATCGTCTTTGAAGTGCCCCTTAGGTTTGTTTTTTATCTACACATTTCTTTCCCCTAAAGCAGACGAGGAATCAGCTTCATTGGGAGCTCAGGTTTCGTCTCACCAATGCCAGCCTTATGAGTTAAGCTGTGGGAAAAGCCTAAATGCTACTTTCCTGTGCAAAGTTGGACAGGACTGTAAAACAAAAAGGCGAGGGGGGACCTTGAGCTCCATTTCAGAGTCTTGCAGTTTTCTTAGTACTTGTTTCAAGTTCTCACTGAGAAAAATAGCCTGGATAACTCTGTCTACTGCACGCACATAACAGGCAGGGGACTCTGGGCCTGGGTTTATGGGGAAGACCCAAGAGCAGCAGTGACAACGTGGTCTGCAGGCAGTTTGCCTGTTTGGCCATTCTCTGTGCCTGGAATATGTTTATGCTTCCCTTCTTGTAGCTGCTACACACAACTGAGCAGAGATCAGCGCCTTTTGGGTGAAAAAAGTGCAAAAAGTGCAGTAGATAAAACCCTGGAAGAGCTTGGAGTCAGTCCTGCTGGTGTAGGCAGCTGCTGCTGCGTTATGCTCCCCCCAGTATTAGAGGAAAGACTTTGTTTTCACTGTCACTTCCTAGATCGTTTCGCTGCCTGCCTTCCATATTTCCATGTAAATGCAGTAGTTACACGGAGAGCTTTTCTTCAGGGTTAAATTATCCACAGACACTTCGTCAGATTGCATTCACCTCTTGAGCATAAGAGCAGACACGTTTTGGAGCAGTTTTCCTCAATATTTTGCTGGTGGATGTCTGAAATCACTTTTTTTTTTTTTTTTCTTTTTCCTTGCGTCCGTAACCCCTTGATGCTGTATGATGAAAGCAGTATTTTAACGCTGTTTTGTTGAGGCAGAGTTCTGTTGTTGGCCTGATTCGGGAGCTGCGGTGTGCATCTATGTGTACGTTCTGTGACAAGAGCCGTCATGAATTCTTGGCATTTGAGAGGTGCAGGGGGGGGCAAAGGGAGACGGTGTGAAGAGCTGGCAAAGCCCAGTTTAGCGTTGGCGTTTACCCTGATGGAGAGCCACTCATCTCCTCTGATTCATTTGCATGTGAGCCCTGGACACAGCAGTCGTGGCCTTGCTCTGTGTCCCTTCCCCGACACACGAGGGTAGGAAATGCCTGAATTAGGGACAAGAAAGCCTCGTTCCAGAGAGCTCTTCTCTCTCCTGGCACTTTGGCCATCAGCACTCAGGTGTTAAAGGAGCAATTGCTGGCTCCTGGCATTTCCCTCCGTAAGTCACTGTGTTAATTATTGCATTAATTTACTGTGACCTTGATGTAATATCCACCCCTGTTTTACTTGCTGATGAATTAAATGGATCTTCAGTAGTTGAGATGCAAAATAGCACTTTCCCCAGCTGTATCCTGAAGATTGGCAAAATTCTCGATCCTTTCCAGATGACTCCTGTGTTCAAATTGTTAGAGACTAAAATAATAGTGTGTGTCCAGAGTCTCACTTCACGGGATAGCTAAGCATGTGCCTGTTATCATACTCATGAATGATCTCGGTAAAGTCACATTCCTCCGTGCTGAAGTAACTTGGAGGATCTGGCTTTGAGTGATTCGTTGCGGCAACTCTTTGTGTTTGCCTCTCATGTTATCCCTTCCATTTGCTTTTACAGTTTGCGAGATATTAAAAAAACAGCCTCCATGGAAAGCAAAAGAAAATCAGTTTTGTATTCTGTAGAAGCACCATTGGAAAATGAATGACTGTTTCTGAATCCTGTGGGCTCCCCAGAATTATATTTTGTTGTTAACATTTGAGAAGTGAGTGAAAAAATAAATATTTCAACAGCCTATTTAATGTGGCCTTGCTCCGTGCCAAGCTCTCAGTCCTGACTTGCACAGAATAGGCAGCCGTTCAGGGACTCATGTAGTGCTGGCTTCAGAAAAAGGTGACTACAGGGACAGCAGCAATAGCGTGTGGGTGGGTGGAGGGGGAATTCCTCCTGGCTGTGTCAAGCCACATACATTTTTGAGACTGTACTTTTGTCTGAAAAATATTCATGCTCCTGTTGCAGTTTCGTCTCCTTTTTCAGGAAGCTACAGGCAGAGATAAATGGTATTTAGGTGAAGGATAACACAGACCATGGTAAAAGTAACTGCAGAGAGAAGAAATGTTCTCTTTGACTCATGAAAAGTGGGCACATCTAGAAAATCCCCCCACAACTACCAGCTTTTCACTGCATTTTTCCACAGCCTGCAGCATCGTACTGTCTCTGTGTAAAACAGATAAACAGGAGGAGGCTGTCTGACTTGAAAGGATGCTGGTTTTATACTGGCACTTTTGATTATTTGGAAATCTCTCTTGCTTTTGTTCCAGTTGTTGGATTGAGGATCAGTGGAAACTTTCACAATGGAAAAATCCCAAGGCTTGGCAGGAGCAGAAGATGCAGTTTGGGAGGCTGTTTTGTTTCAGAGTTCGCTGCTTAAATTTTTCAAATCAGACCCAGGACGGGTTTTGCCAGCACCCAGGTTATATGCTCTGGACAAAACCCTCGGTGACTTGTAGATTCCAGGAGCATTGACATTGTTGGAAAAAGGTATTTCCTGTATTGCCGAAGCTTTGAATACAGATCCTGTGAATGCAGAGCTCAGCTGCCTGTCTTTGCACATGCTGAAGCCAGCACAGTTCCTCTGTGCTGGTGTTTTAAAAACGCTGTTAGTGACCGGGGTGATCGATACGTACAGACGCAGAGACTTGGTGTTGCAATGGTTGCCAAATCGCGTTGCTGTACGGAGCTCGCTTTTTTTTTTGAGCCTTGTTTTTTTTGTCTTCAGCCTGCCCTGGTCCAGATATGAAGTGAGTGGGAGGCGATACCAAAACCAATTAAAAATACCAATGCTTATTGTGACTGGAGATCACTTTCTGTGCAACCGAGACACCCTCTGAAAAAAAAAAGCACTACAGTAAAGTACGGAGTGATTTCTAAACTGAGCTCACGGTGGGGGAGCTCTCAGAGGTGGTGGTGGTGTGATAGATCCCGTTGGTAACACCAGTAGCCCAGTAAACGCTGCGCTGGGGCTGTTCAGAGTGAACCTCCTTGCTTTTCCTCTCTGCAGGGCAGGGCTGAGCGATTGCGATAGGGCGAAGTCACTTGCTGGCTTCTCGTTCAGCCAGACCACCCCAGGACTCTGAAAACTTTATCAGTGTGCTGCCACGTTCAACAGGGTCTTCGGTTGAGCCCCCAGCAGGTACTGGAGCAGGAGAGAGCAAACAGCTTTGTGCTGATGTTCTCCACCTCCTCAACTTTACCACTGACGTTTCTCCTCCCCTCCGATGTTGCCTTTTATCTTGGGTGTGGAAGGGCCTTGGAGGAGAGAACCTCGGAGGTGTCTGGCAATCAGCCGTTCACTGGTTTGAACTGGTGCTCAAACCTCCTGAAAATCTAGACCAGGTAAGGTCAAAAAAATAGTTTGCCAAAATAGGGTCGCCATTTCCAAGACAGCTTGGCCCTGGTACATTATAACACCCGTCTCTGAGCCTGGCCGCTCTGCTCACAACCTGAAACTGCCGTTTGTGTTGCCCAAACCTGCCTCCCTTGGCTGTATCGTCTGCCCTGATCCGTCCGGTAACGCTGCACCCTCGGCACCTTGTCCGTAAGGCATCCGAAACCTGCGGGATAGTGCTTGGGTGTTTGCTCCGAGCTTTGCTGTTGGATGCTTGGCTGGTTTCGGCCAAGCTTTACCAGTTTGGCGGGGTGACCTCTTACCACGTGCTGCTGTTTCCAAAAGGAAAATGTGTGTGTGTGTGTGTGTGTCAGTTCTCCAGAGACCGCGCTCTGTGTCCCGTGTCAGCCTCCTCCTCTTCGTGTCTTGTTCCGTGTCCGTTTCTCTCGCCTACAAATAAAGCATCTGTGAAAAGCCTGGGGGAGGAACTGCTCCTTTCCCTTCAGCTGCGGTACTCGGGCTCCTCGGAGCAGCCTGTGGAGGAAGGGTGTCGATCCAGCCGTTCCTGGGACATCCCCAGGGCCAGACCCAAGCCTTGGGTTTTTCTGGTGACTCACGGAAGCCTCTCGTCATCCAAAATATTCCCCTATCCCTTCTCTGCGCTCCAGCGTGGGGAGGAGGGGGGTGTGCTTTAGCCACAGCTTTTGCTTTTTCCCCTCCTTTCCACGACCGATGGCTCCCACGTGTACAGAAACATCTGAAAGTAATAAACCATGGCGCTCTGGCTGTTAAGTAACCTGTGCTGTGTTGGAGCGTCTGTTTTATCATACCCTGAGTGCTGGGGTGGTTGTTCCTAGCTGAAGAGCAGGAATTTGGGGAAATTTGCTCTGAAATTTTGCAGACTGTTTTACATTCCAGCAAGGCTTAACAGAGCCCAAAAGGGCTTTAGCATCCTCCTACGGTGGGGGGCTGGAGCCCTGTGCTCCACTCCCGTGCCCAAAAGCTGCTCACAGCTCATCCCCTGTGTGCATACGGGGCTGGATAAACACAGCCATGGAGTGATAAATGCACATTTTTGAACCCAAAGCGAGCCCGAGAGCCCTGGGCGAGGTCTGCCTGGTGTTTCTGTCCCCCTCCCCAATTTTTGTCCTTTTCCTTCCAGCTAGCAAAGAGGCCGAGAGGTGATGGGGGGGCCTGGACCCCCCTAGGTAGCTGGATCTCCCCAGGCTGCGGTACCCTCTTCCTCTCCATCCGGGAGCTCTTCAACCTCATCCAAACATCACATAGGTGAGGTTGGATGGATGCAGAGTTGGGGAATTTCTGTGCAGGGGCACACGGTGTCCTCCAGCTTGACCCTCGCTTCATCCGGGGCTGTCCCCCATCGGAAGCACCCGGGGAGAGCAGCGCAGGCTTCCTGCCTGATCTCCAGGCGCTGCCGGAGAGCCCTGCTGCCTCTTTTTGCCTTCCAGTCACGCAGGTGCTGCGGTCGGGCCGGAGAAAGGGAGCTTGTCTGCGGGGCCCCGGGGGAGCGGCACTCGCGCAAGCGTGGTCCGAGCGCGGGCAGGCTGGGGGCCAGGGCGGCTGGAAGGCAGCGGCTGCTTCCTCCCTCCCCAGGGTCCCTCTTACAGCAACTGCCCTGCAAAAAACAACCCCCACCCTTCTGGGGTGCAGAGGAGGGGAACCCCGTGTTGTTGTCGGGATGAGAGAGGAGTGTGGGGCTGCACAATCAGGCCTAAGATGCAGCCAGGCACTGCAGCAGTTTTATTTGAGGAAGGATAGCACGCTGTCTTTGCTCTGGTCCTATATGACCATTCTGTTCACTCTGAAGCCTACTGATTACCGTAGAAATGCCATGTTACTAACTGCCAGTCATTTTAACAGAGAGCCTTTTCATCAAGGGCTGGAGGGGGAGGCTTGAGGGTGTATTTAGGCTGGAATCAGGGGTGGGGGAACACAGACGCATACACACCCCCACATCATCCCGTCGGGTACCACACAGGTATTTCCCCCAGACTCCAATTTAGTGTCTTTTGACTTTATTTTCACTGGATTTGGTCATAGCTGAGCAAGTGCCACCACCCCCGATAGCACCCTGCGCTGCTGCCACCCCCTTCCCTCCCTCCTCTTAGGGACACACCGCACCGGGGTGGCTTTGCCACCCATGGGTGCCACATCCTTGAGCCCACGGTGGCTCAGTCTTGTGGGTCAGCGCTGCACGGCCGCCGAAACTCCTGCCCGTGCTCGTGGATCCATTTATTTGCCACTGGAAGGGACAAGGACAAGGACACCCATCTGCCTCTGTCCCCCTGCACCCCTCTCCGACCCCGCGCCAGTATCGGTGATGTATTTTTCCCTATTACCCAGGATTTTTCTGGCTTCTCGGCACCTTTCACCTCCCCCCTGGCAGAGCCGCCCCTCCAACCCCGTGTCACCCCAAGGTGACACCGGGCACCGTCTCTCACCCCACTTGTCCCCGGCCAGGACGGGGCAGCCGGCGTGCAGGGTGTCCCCGTCACCGTCCCCGTTCCTCCGCAGGTTCCACCAGAAAAGAGCCGCGTTCTGCGGAGCAGAGAGGGGGTGGGAGCCCTGGGCTTTGGCACCCCAAAAACAGAGCTGGGAGCCCTGCGGTTGGGGTTTGGCACCCTAAAACAGGGGCCTCAGAATTAGGGTGTGGAACCCCAAAACAGAGCTGGGAGCCCCAGACTTGGGGTTTGGCACCCCAAAACAGAGCTGGGAGCTGCAGGATTGGGATTTGGCACCCCTCGAAGGGAGCCAGGAGCCCCAGAGCAGGTGTTTGGCACCCCAAAACAGATCAGGGAGCCCCTGGTTTGGGGTTTGGCATCGGGACAGGCTCGGCCACAACTCCCTGCAAGGGACAAGATGCAAGAGCTGCATCTCCCCCTCTTCCCCGCTCGCGGGGGGCTTGTGCGGATCTCCCTCACCTTAACCACGGGCACGCTGAAGTTGGCGTAGATGAAGGCGGTGGAGCCGCCGGCCTCCACCGTGCTCAGCTGGAAAAGGAGCAAAAATATGAGCTGTGTCCCTCCCCCCATCCCTCCCCCTGTGATATGGCTGCTTTGCATGGGGAAACTGAGGCACAGAACCTCCCTTGGTCCCCCACAGCGCTTTGCTCGCTATGGCATGGCACAAGCTCTTAAATACTCTGCAGGCGTTGTCATTTAACACCGCACCACAGTCTGATTTAGGGCTGCCCTCACCCGTCTCCAACCCCGTTCACTCTGAACCCTACTGATGACCATGCAAGTACAGTCTCTAGGCCTGGAAATGGCGGGGACTCACATAGATCATGACCGTGGCGATCCTGTTGCCTGACTTCATTCTGTAAAGGGGGCTCTTCCTGGACTGCCCCAAGAGCGAGGAGGTGGGGACAGTCAGTCCCACGCTGACACGGCTCGGCTTGGAGGCACTTCACGCCCTAACAGAGCTGGTGGCTCTGAGCTGCCCCCAGGGAAATCTCTTCCTCTCCCTTCTTTTCTCTCCCTCCCTCCCCTCTTTCCTCCCTCCTTTCCCAGGAACATCCCAGGCACCATCCCAGGAATCACCACAGGGACACCCCCAGGGACCATCCAGGGACCTCCCCCCAGGCAACCGTCCCAGGAGCATCACGGGGATCACCCCAGGGTCCACCTCTAGGAACATCTGAGGGACCATCCCAGAGACCACCCCAGGGACCCCCCTGGGCACCATCCCCAAGATCCAGGTCCAGGAACATCTGAGGGACCAGCCCAGAAACCACCCCAAAGACCACCCCAGGGACCATTTCCAAGAACATCCCAGGGACCACCCTGGTGACCATCTGAGAGACCACCCCAGGAATCATCCCAGGATCACCCCAAGGACCATCCCAAGAGCACCACAGGAACCACCCTGGGCACCACCCCACAGACCACCCCATGGACCACCCAGGCAGCTCCCTGACCGTGGCATGGTCGAAGTGTGGCTCGTAGTGGCCTCCCAACCCATAGTTGACCACCTGCAGGTACTCAGCGTAGGGTGGCCGCAGGTCCAGGCCGGTGACGGCAGCGATGCGCTGCTCCAACGCCCGCACCACCGGGTCGGCGGTGTCCTTCAGCCAGGCGCTGCGGGAGCACCCCACATTCAGCCCCCCCAAATTCACGCGTGGTTGGGCTTAACCCTCATGGCACTACTGGGTGTGGAGGACCCAGGCCTCCCCAGCATGGCTTCACTGCCACCTTGGTGGTGGCAATGGGGCCATGGTGGTCCCACTGGCTGGAGGACAAGGGATGGGGTGGCTTCTACCTCTTGCTTATCCGGTACTCGGCTTTCTGCTGCTTCTCCCCAGAGGCGACCACGGACCTCTGCAGCTGGAGGACACATGGTGGGGGGGATGTTGCTGCAGATGGGGACTCTCACACCAAGCAGGGACCCCAGTCGGGGGCCAAATTGGGGGGTTTATACCAGCTGGTTGCCAAACATCCCCACCCCAAGGTGATGGAAGCAGTGCTAGCAGCTGGATCCAACGCAGTTGGGTGTCACCAAGTCAAGCCTGGCTGGGGAGGGGTTTAGGTGCATGCATGGACCTGGTTTCTCCCCAGAATCTTTTGGGGGGCTCAGATGGAGCTAAGCTGGGCTCATCCCCCTCAGGGGCTCACTGCAGGAAGCTTTGGCTAAGCCCTGGCTTAAAACCCCTCCTATCTCTGCACGCTCAGGGTGGTCCACCCTGGAGCGCCAGCTCTTGGGGCACACTCCTCCAGGAGAGGGACAATCCTGGGGACTGGGACGGCTCACCCAGGGCCCTGCCAACCCCTTGATGGTCTCAGCCTCGGCGTCGCTGATGAAATCGTGGTACAAAGCCACGTAGGGTCGGATCCAGACCATCTCCTTCTTGGCAGGCTGGAGAAGGAGGTAGGGGCTCCCGTTGGTCTCGTAGGAGCAGCCGAGGTGTGGGAGATGCTCCGGGGCTGGCTGGGGAGAGAGAGGACCAAGGAGGGCGTGAGGAGGGGACAGTGGTGGGGTGGGGCGCCATGTCACCCCCCTGCCAGCCCCACCTGCCCCCCCGGGCGCTGGCACAGCTCCTCGTAGGCGTCGCGGCTCTGCAGGTGGGTGCCATTGGGGCGTCGCAGGGGTCCGGCGCTCACCGCCGTCCCCATCTCCAGCAGCTTCTCGTACTTGGCCACGTTCCTCGCCACCCTTTGGTTACTGGGGTCTGCCGGAGAGGTGGTGTCACCCGAAACGCCGTATCCCCATCACCCCCCTTCCCTGGCATCAGTCCCTGGAGAATTGCCCCACATGGGGGGCAAGCAATGGGGTGAAGGAGGCTGGTGCCATGCAGAGGTGATGGGGACGCCCCAAAACCTCTCCCCTCCTCCTGCTGCAACCGAGGTTGCCCCACGTACCATAATGGAGAAACTCCCTGGAGAGGCTCAAGGCGTGGGAGATGTTTCCAGCCTGGATGGGGGGAGTGGAGAGCTCGTGAGCATCCCCCTGCCCACGGTTCAGCTCCACCGGGCACCAGGGTGATGGGGATGGGACTCAAAGCCGTACCATGAAGTAGGAGAAGGCGAGATGGTCCAGAGCATCCTCCAGGCTGCTCCGGTCCTCGGGGTTCCAGCTGCCGTAGGAGAGGCGGAAGAGGCCGACGGCCTCCTCCAGCCACGCGATGGAGTGGTAGTAGTCGCCCGTATCGTAGGCCACCTGCGAGGCAGCGCACCGCATGGACCCAGCGGCTGGGCCAGCCTGGCCTGCATCCCGTCCCAACCCTGTCCCATCCCATCCCATCCCATCCCGTCCCGTCCCGTCCCGTCCCGTCCCATCCCATCCCACTACATCCCCACCCCCATCCTCATCCATCCCATCCCCTTCTCATCCCATCCCATCCCCATGACCACCTTCATCCCGATCGCACCCCTATCTCCTCCCATCCTATCCCTACCCTGTCTCATCCTGTCCTGTCCCATCCCATCACATCCCATTCTATCCCATCCCCATCCCATTCTGTCCCATCCCCATGCCTTGTCATCCCATCCCATTGCAATTCCCACCCATCCTGTCCCATCACACCCTGTCGCTTTCCTATTCCCATCCCCATCCCCATTCCCTCCCACGCCATCTCCTCCTGTCCCATCCCTTCCTTTCCTGTCCCATCCCCATCTCCATCCCCATCCCCATCTCCATCCTGCTCCATCCCCATCTCCATCCTGCTCCATCCCCATCCCCATCTCCATCTGCACCTCCATCTCATCCCATGCCATGCCATGCCATGCCATACCATCCTATCCCATCCTATCCCATCCCATCCCATCCCATCCCATCCCATCCCACCCTGTCCCATCCTACCCCATGCTCTAACACTCCATCCCAGCTCTGCAGTGATACTCAGAGGACTCTGCCCTATCACAGCCTCTATCACAGCACCCAAATCCCCTCCCAGGGATTTAGGGACCCACTTTTACCCCCGGGATGGGGGCTGACCCTGTACCCAACCGGGATGCTGGGGCAGGAGGTCTCCCCCAGGCCACCGGCTTGGCTCTTCCCTTCCCCGAGCCACGAAGCAGCAAGAAGCCCCGTTATTTGGGCGAGAGCCGAAGGCGATGGCAGGCGGGCGGATGCCTGCGGGCTGAGTCAGAGGGGCCCCTCTGCGTCCGTGCGGGAAGAAAACCCAATGTCTGTCCCTACGGAAGCAACGTCCTCGGCTGGAAAAGCTTTGGGGGGGGCTGACAGGGCTCGCCCTCACCTTGCCCACGTGGAAGCAGTCGTCGGCGGAGAGGGAGATGCGCCGGCTGGGGCTGTAGAGGGGTGGGCGGCTGGCACCAGCTCGCTGGAAGACACCGTTGGCCATGCCCTTGACGCTGAGCGCGTAGACGTCCTGCAGCCGCATCAGTGCCCGGGCAGCCCCATCCAGGTCCTCGGCTCCAGGCAGCTCCTGCTCCACCTCCTTGAAGCCATCATGGAGTGCTGAGGGCAGGTAATGGAGTGCACGGAGAGGGATTAATGAGGTTTTGGGGTGCAATTACCCTTATCAGCCCTTCTCCATCGCTGGGGACCCCACATCCTGCTCCTCCACCCATTCCCCTGCTCCTCCACCCATTCCCCTGTTCCTCTGCCCATTCCCCTGCTCCTCCACCCATTCTCCTGCTCCTCCACCCATTCTCCTGCTCCTCCACCCATTCCCCTGCTCCTCCACCCATCCTCCTGCTCCTCCACCCGTTCCCCTGCTCCTCTGCCCAGTCCCTGTCACCTCCCAGCTCTCCTCAGGTGACAGCGAGGACACGCGGCCGAGCATCCCCCCATACCCTGGGTGTTCTCGGTGGCCTCGTCGCTGTAGATGACGTTGGGCCAGTCGGAGTGGAGACGCTTGATGAGGCTGAAGGCCAGCAAGGGGTTGTCCACCGAGGCCTCGGGGTCCTGGTGCAGCGCCTGGACCTTCTCATAAAACCTATAAGGCACCCACTGGGTGACACTTTGAGTGATGCTCCTGGGTGGTGACACCCCTGGGGTGACGTCTGGGCTCTGAGCCCCCCATAGTTGGGCAGCTTTGCCCCAGTGTCCACTTTTTGGCCAAGCCAGAGGTGAGGAAAACCCCATCAAGGTTGGTAGACCCCATCCCTGGTGGGTACGTGGGGATGGCCCGTGCCTTGGGGATGCTGTGACCTGGGTTGGGGGGACCACGTACCCCCCCGCCCCGGGACGTGACTGGGGGGGTGTGGGCAGTTCTCCCCATCCACCCCCCGATGCCCCAAGCTCCTATTTAAGGGCACCCCCAAACATCGGGTGCTGGGCTGCGTTAACCGCCCCCCACCGCAGCGACGGGAGTGGGGGATAGGGGTGCCTAGAGGGAGCCCCCACGCGTGACCGCGACGGGATGAGAGGGTCCGATACCTGGCGAGACGACGCAGGCGAGCGCTCTCCTCCCGCAGGTAGGCTCGGAGGCGGCGGAGCAGGCGGCCCTCGGAGCCCAGCGCCCTGCGGACGCTCAGCATGGCCGTGTAGGTCTCGGCCGGGGCGGGGGGGGGCAGCAGCGCCAGCAGCGCCCCCAGCCCCAGCGCCCCCAGCGCCCGCATCCAGCCGCCGCCGCCGCCGGGAGAGGCCGGGGGAGGGCGGGGGGGGTGGGGGTGGGGGTGGGGCGGGGAGGCCCCGCCCGGGGTGGGGGGGGAGGGGGGGTGGGGGGGGTGCCCCGGATCCGCCACGCTGGCTGGGGGAGGGGGGGCGTGGTGCTGCTGGTCCCCATCCTGCCCGTCCCCATCCTGCCCGTCCCCATCCTGCCTGTCCCCATCCCACCTGTCCCCATCCTGCCTGTCCTGCCTGTCCCTGTCCTGCCTGTCCCTGTCCCCATCTCATCCCGCCTGTCCCCATCCTGCCTGTCCTGCCTGTCCCTGTCCTGCCTGTCCCTGTCCCCATCTCATCCCGCCTGTCCCCATCCTGCCTGTCCTGCCTGTCCCTGTCCTGCCTGTCCCTGTCCCCATCTCATCCCGCCTGTCCCCATCCTGCCCCAGCCTCATCCTGCCCGTCCCCATCCTGCCTGTCCCCCTCTTGTCTGTCCCCATCCTGCCCTGTCCCCCTCTTGTCTGTCCCCATCTTGCCCCGGCTTCGTCCCGCCTGTCCCTGTCCTGTCTGTCCCTGTCCTGTCTGTCCCTGTCCCCATCCCATCCTGTCCCCATCCTGCCCTGTCCCCCTCTTGTCTGTCCCCATCCTGCCCTGTCCCCATCCTGCCTGTCCCCATCCTGCCTGTCCCCCTCTTGTCTGTCCCCATCTTGCCCCGGCTTCGTCCCGCCTGTCCCTGTCCTGTCTGTCCCTGTCCCGTCTGTCCCTGTCCCCATCCCATCCTGTCCCCATCCTGCCCTGTCCCCATCCTGCCTGTCCCCCTCTTGTCTGTCCCCATCTTGCCCTGGCCTCATCCTGCCTGTCCCTGTCCTGTCTGTCCCCATCCCATCCTGTCCCCATCCTGTCCTGTCCCAGTGGGGTGAGGGCAGTGGGTTGGGGACGTCCCGCTGGGTTCCCACCAACACTGCAGATGCTTTCCCACCCTGAAAAAACCCCTTTTTTGCAGAAAACCTCATTGGAGTGGGCGCTCAGGTGCCCCGTCTGCAGGGACAGCACCGCAATAGCACCCCAAAATACCCCCCCAGCCGAGCACCCCCAGCCCCCTGGAGCCTCCCGGGGAAAACAGGCCAGAACCGGCTGAATTCCCAAAGGAAAGGCCAAGAGAAGCTGGGAAATGTGGGTTTGTCCCAAGGCGGGGGTGATGGGTGCAAGGACATGGTGGGTGCAGAGCTTGGGGCGAGCATTGCTCTGATCCTCCGCTCCAGGGTCTGGGTACCACGTTCCATCACTCAGCCGGGTCCCAGGTCCCCGTCACTCAGCCATGTCCCACATCCCCATCATTACAAGTTGCATGTCGCCATCACCCCGCTCTGTCCCATTTCCCCATCACTCTTCGTTGCTTGTCCCCATGACTCGGCCATGTCCCATGTCCCATGTCCCCATCACTCTGCCGTGTCCCACGTCCATTGCTCAACCATGTCCCACATCCCCATTGCTCAGCCATGTCCCACATCCCATTGCTCAGCCGCGTCCCATGTCCCCATCACTCAGCCATATCCCACATCCCCATCACTCCATGTCACACGTCCCCATCACTCAGCCATATCCCACATCCCATTGCTCAGCTGTGTTCCAGGTCCCCATCACTTAGCTGTGTCCCACATCCCCATCACTCCTTGTCCCACATCCCCATCACCCCGTGTCCCACGTCCCCATCACTTAGCTGTGTCCCACATCCCCATCACTCCTTGTCCCACATCCCCATCACCCCGTGTCCCACGTCCCCATCACTCCTTGTCCCACATCCCCATCACCCCGTGTCCCACGTCCCCATCACTCCATGTCCCACGTCCCCATCAACCCGTGTCCCATGTCCCCATCACTCCGTGTCCCACGTCCCCATCACCCCGTGTCCCACGTCCCCATCACTCCATGTCCCACGTCCCCATCACCCAGCCATATCCCATGTCACCGCATCATACCCCCCCCCATTCTCCACCCCTCCAGTCACCCCAAGAACTGGGGAGAACCAACCTCCCCCCAAACTCCCGTGCTTTCCTCACCCCCCCTGCCCACCTTCACATGGGGCCCTTCCCTGTCCCCTGGGTCCCCACCAGCAGCCGCCAGAGCAGGCCAAGCCGTTGCCCGTCGCTAAACCCCATCCAGCAGCACCCTCCACCGCCAAACCCCACCTCCCCGGTGCCAAACCCCCCAAGTACAACCCCGGGGTGACACGGGTGTCCCCACACCACGCCCATCCCATGCCTGGCCTTGCTCCTGGCCCTTCTTCTGGCCACCGGCCCCCAGCACCCCACCGCCAGCGTCCCCCGGGGACCCCCGGGCGATGCCGTCCCCACCGGCACCCGCCCTTGCGCCCAGCGCACTGGCCGCTGCCACCGCTTCTGCTTCGAGACCCAGCGGGGACATTTTGGTTGTCCTCGGCGCTACCGGTAAGACGGGGATGCTGGGACCGCCCCCCCGCCCCCCAAAACCTGATAATCTTGGGGGGTTGCCTTCTCTCCCAGCTGCTGTGTGCCCAAAACGTAGCAGTGGGATGGACTGGGAGGTGACGATGCTCGGGGCCATCCCCCATCCTTCCCCGGCAGGGTCATCTCCCTCGGGATTTTCCCAATATTGGCTGGATTTTACCGGTTTTGGGAGGAATTTATTTGGTAGCGGCACGGGGATGTGAGCTCACAGTCACCGTTGGGATGCCACAACCTGCCCCCTACGGAGCAGAATAACCACCCCCCCCCAAGATTTGAGCGCTTTTTCCCATGGGAATATGGGGTGAAACTCAGCCTGAACCAGGAGGGTGAAGAAAACGGGATAAAAAAATGGTAAAAAAGGGGAATTCTCTCTCTGCCACATGGGGGGGAGGCAGAAATCACCGATATTTTTAACTAACCCACCACTTTTGGGTATTTTTCCCCAGGTGACCGGCTGCTCTTGGTGGCATCTTCTGCTTTTTCGCTGCTGCTACCAGGTGAAAAATGCTGATTTTTGGTGAAGCAGCAGCATTTCGGGTGCCGTGCCGGCATCCCCCCCCAGCCAACGCACAGCAGATCCTCCACCCCTCCCCAGGTCGCCAACAACATCTATCTGATGGGTAATTAAAAAGCCAAGCGTTAATTAAATAAAAGTTATGTGATGCTGAGCCTCCTGCGCATCCCAAACGTCCCCGGTGAGGTCCCGGCGTTGCCGCGCTTGCCGGCTCTGGCTGCTGGTCGGGAGTGACCCCCCCATCCCTAAAATGGGTCCATTTTAAAAAGCTTTGAGGTTCTGCTCGCCGCGGTCGGAGGCGTCCAGGGAGAAGAGGCAGAATGCGATTTCCTCGCAGGCGCTGGTTGTGCCGCACTCGAACAAGCAGCCGAAAACACCGCCGGGGCAGACAGCCAGGTCGGAATAACCGGCTGGTCCCGGGTGCAGCACCCATGGGTGCCGCCAACCCGTCCCATCCAGCGGCGAGGGGTTGAGGTAGATGCCCAAATCACTCCGGCGGTGCCGGTCGGTGGGATGGGAGTAGAGTAACCAAGTCGGTGCATCCCCGGTGCCCGTCGGCGCGGCGAAGCTCACCACGCTGCCCTGGCACCCCCGCGGCGGTTCGCCCAGCGCCTTGCACCGCGCCGAGCGATCGAACCGCAGCCCGCGGTCAGCGCTGAATGCCACGGCCCGGCAGCCCCGCGGCGCTCGGGCGTTGCAGTAGAGCAAGGGCTGGCGGGCATCGCTCCCACTGATTTCGGCTACCTGGCACTCGCCCGTCTGCCCGCCGCCGACCAGGGCACCCTTGTGCCAGCTGCGCCCGCCGTCGTCGCTGTAGAAGACGAGGGCGTGCTGCCGGGTGTAGCAAGGCAGCGGCACAACCCCGCACAAGCACCCGTGCACGTAGTAGGCGTATGCCGGCACCACCAGCCGCCCCGAATCCAGCTGTACCCCGTGGCCCGGCCCCACGGCGAAGGTGGCCCAACGGGACAGGTCGGCGCCGACGGCCTCGTCCGTCACGTCCCGTAGCGGGGTCCAGCCGCGGCCGCCGTCGGCGCTGGTGGCGTAGCAGAGGCGAGCGGCGCTGCAGCCCCTCCAGATTTGGCATCGCTCCGTCTTCCCCCGCTCGACGCAGATGCAGAAGAGGAAGACGGTGCCGCTCGTCGCATCGTAGAGGGGACAGGGGTTCATGGTGCGGCGGCCGGGCAGCGCCAACGCCGACAGCTCCTCCACCGGACCCCACTGCCGGCGAGGAGGTAAACAGGGCTCAGCCGCGGGATGCAGCGGTGTCGCCGTACCCCAAAACCGCCCGGCATCGCTCCCGGGGATGGAGGTCACAGCTTGTTCCTACAGCCCAGGCTGGTTTTTACCTCGACCGAGGAGCCGTGCCGGCGGCCCCGCCGCAGCACCAGGTACTTGGCGTCCTCGTCCCTGGCCGAGGAGCGTTTCTCGGCGAAGGCCAAGAAGGTGGCGGCGGGGGGGATGTAGAGCAGAGCCGGGATGCGGTAGGTGACCCCGCTCGCCTGCCGAAACAGCGTCTCCCGCGGGAAGACGAGCGG